>NC_084852.1:25002755-26435696 GCF_951802175.1 Populus nigra | reverse complement strand
TTATTCTATGCATTTTTATAATAAAATAAAATAAAACATCCATAAAACAAATACTAACACACATTCACTTTTACTATATTTTTTCTTTTTCTTTCTTTTTCTATTTTTTCCTTTTCCTTTTTTTCCTTTTTTACATTCACACTACAAATTATAAAAATTCAACTAAACAAAATTAATTAAACAATTTAAAAATTACAAAACAGCCCCTAAAAAATCCAAAGCCTCTTGGAATCTGGCGGGAACAGTGCCGAGGAAGGTTTCTGGGCCTTTGAACAGTGTCAATGCATCTCCCCACGCGCCACCGTCACTGGCGGCGCGTGGGTTCACGCACCACTGTCGGAGACGCAGCCACGCAAGGGTCAGTCACAGCTTCATCCCCTATTCTCGTCCTCACTGGCGGTGAGAAACAGCGTCACCTGCAAAGCCAAGAAAACACCACAAACAGTCGATTTGTTTTCTGTTTTAGATCTGCTTTTATTTTTTGTTTTCTGTCTGCTAATCTTTTCTTCTTCCCCGTTTTGAGCAAATCTGTTTTGTTCCTTCTCTTTCCCAATCTTCTCTGTTTCAGGTGGCGGCAAGATCAAGGGGTCACCGATGGCTAAGCTTCTGTCGGGTCTAGCTGGTGCTGGATGAAGAAAGCGCTGATACAGCTGACGGTGAAGACCGTGGGTTTGTAGGTTGTTTGGAAGGCGGCCGACGGCTGCATTTCTGCCATGTCTGTGCAGCTGCTGGTGGTTGAATGGAAGGGAGGCCTGATTCAGTCGACGATTGGAGAAGAAGAAGCTGAAACGGCCAGCAAGAGGTGAGAGTGAGGGGTAACGACTCCACCCCCATTTTGGCCTTGGTGAGCTGGCGGCTGGAGAAGGGAGCAGCTGAGAGGGAAGATATGTGGAAATGGGGGCTGTGAGAGGAGAAAGGGAGCTCTGGTTTCTGTCGGGTGTGTGGCTGAGGGGAGTTGGAGAGTATGTCAGGGATTGTATTGTGGTCGGTTGTTGTCTGGTGAGCGAGATGAATGGGAGGAAAGGGCTTGAACGGCTGGTTTCGGAGAGGGAAAAAAATCCAATGGGGTGGGGGGCGGCTCTTTGGGTAGATAGGTTTAGGGTTAGGTTTTCCTTTTTTTTGTATTTTTCTTTCAAAATCCCCCCCCCCCTCTTTTGTGTGTATTGAAGACTAGTATTTATAGGCAAAAAATATTGCTAGGTTTTCAAACTTGGTCCCTTAACTTCTTTTTTTTTGTAAATTTTGATTTTTCTTATTTTTTTGGATTTTTCTTATCAACATCATCTCGAGTGAGGAAAATCGGTGATTTTTAAAAATAACGTGTTAAAATTTGAACGCGTTCCAAATATCTTTGAAAATTTAAATTCTTTTGAGATGATGCTAAAAATGCTAAAAACGATGCAAATGTATTAAAAACATATTTTTTGGATTTTCAATGTTTTTCGCTATTTTTGGATTTTTTCTGAAAAATTTATGAAAACATGGATCAAAAATTGGGTAGCAACACTCATTATGGTCTATTTTCAGGGGCGACCTGCCCATACATACTCACGCTGGTCTATTTTCAGAGGTGACCTGCCCTTTTGATTGGGTTAACCTGAGATCCCAATTGTCGATCTCTTTTAACCAGAACCAAAATCGGTGTGTAGCTCGGTCAACCTGAAATCCCATCTGGCAATTCCCTTTAACCAAAGCTAAATTATGTGTGTGGTCAGGTTAACCTGAGATCCCATCTAGCGATCTCCTTTAACCAAAACCAATACAAAGATGTGTCTGTGGTCTCATTATAATGAGTGACCTACCTAGAAAAATTGAGGGTCTCATTGTGATGGGTGACCTACCCAAAAAAGATGGTTTCATTGTGATGGGTGACCTACCCAGATGAAAGATGATGGTCTCATTATGAAGGGTGACCTACTCAGATGTAAGATCGTCTCATTATGACGGGTGACCTACCCACATGCAAGATGATGATCTCATTATGATGGGTGACCTACCCAAATGGAAGATAATGATCTCATTATTATGATGGGTGACCTACCTAGATAGAAGATGATTTTTTCAAAAAATAGTCTCATTGTTATGGGTGACCTACCCAAAGAAAAAGAAAAGTGGTCTTATTGTTATGGGTGACCTACCCAGATGAAAAAAAAGTGGTCTCATTGTTATGGGTGACCTACCCAGATGAAATGTGACTTACCTGGTAAAAAGACTTGGCTGGAGAAGTCTTAACAGGATAAGGCTAACAAACTTGGCGCTTCCTGATTGCAGAGTTGACTTGAAGACTCCTCTTAATGACAAGGTTGATTTCCTCATTTCTTTGAGATTTCCCTACTGGCAAGGTTTATCTCATTCTTTTCTCATTCTAGGATGTAAACTGATTTTTTGTTGTTATTGACTCAATGATTCTTTCTATCCACAATCTTGCTGGAATTCATTGAGGATTTTCCTGTAACTTTTTTAGGTTAGATGATATGCATGCATCCTTACCTAATTTGAAATATAGGCCCTTCTTTGATGTTCCATCATCATAGGGTGCCTTTGTTCTTTCGATGCATTGACTTATTCATGTGATAGCCATCCACTTAGCTGTAAATGCAATGCCTATCTTAGGCTGTCTTCGACGGTTACTGCTCTCGCTGTTTATCAAGCTTGACTCTGCCCTCAAGTGTGGTGTAGCTTGATTTATCATGAAGGATTTTCTCTCCTAGATTCTTCTGAGAATTATCCTCTAATTAATTGTGTGCATCATGCCAACACCCATCAAGATTGTCAACCAATCATGAACTTGCCTCCAGTTGAAACAATACTTTCCAAGTATATGTTCTCATCAATCTTCTTGGAAACTGCCAAGTCATCCAGACATGGATCTCATACTTTGTAGTAAAAGGCTTATCGTTGTATGCTCAATGTTATTTCTCATGGATTCCTCTCAGCTTGTCAAATCAGATCGTGAAAAGAAATGCATTGATACTATCAATAATGTTCATCACCCATATTCATGCGATGAAGTGCGTCTTTGGGTTTCAAAACAGATGGTCCCACAGTTAGTCTTGGTGGTATGCATCTTTCTGACATTCATTCAAATGCAACTGCACGATAACATCTGTCGGGAGTCATAACCATGTTTTTTAGAGGGTAAACCCAGATGATGGTATGAAAATGTCCTTCATGTACATCTTTACTCCCAATTGCTGCTGGGGGTTACTAGTTCATAGACTTTTCTTGAACATCATTGCCCTTAACTACTCTGAGTGTGCTCGTTCACTGATTCATCATTTGATCATCTTTCTTTGCCCCCAGCTGATCTGAATACTATTTGTTTTCCTTGTCAGGGTGCACTGTATTGCCCCGAGGTGGTCAACTTTTCAAGGAGTGTCGAGAAATGTTGATGTCATTTCTATCAACGATTTTGCAAACTCAATTGATGTTTTTGTTTGACATCATTTCTTGCTTTAGAATCAAATCTCATATTTCAAAGATCATGTCTATTCATGTCTAATTATTGAAATAAAATCAGAGAGATGTCAAAAAAAAATTAATAAGTATTTTTTAAATTCAAGCTTCTTTGGTCAAAGACCCAACACACGTCACTCAATACATGTAGTGCTTTGATTGTCTTGTATTTTGAAAACAAAAATTAACCACTTGTAAGATTAAAACGGCTTTTTTCATGGTTCTTTGTGTCGGTTTTAATCTTTGATCTTGAGTAATTACCTTTTGATGGTTTATGATGAGGTGACCTTTTGTGAATTTCAAGGAAAACAAAAGGCTCAAGTCAAAACTTGAGGATTCATCAAGAAAGATTTTTTTCTTTTTTAGCACCAATTTTATCAGCATGCATAATAACAAATAGTTTAATCCATGAAGCCACGACTCTTATGGAAAAGCTCTTCAAGTTTTGAGAGCGTCATTTATCGGTTCAAATTGCTTACTTGATCAAAAATGACTTTAAAAAGCACGTAATGCAGGCTATGGTTCATGGCTATGAAAGGAAGGAAATTCATAGGCTCAACAAGTGTTTGAGGGTTTCAACGACTTAGGATCAACATAAACTATTCATCAACCATCTTTCTCTTGTTATCATTGTAGAGAAAGTGACATATAACCTTGTTAATCTCAAAGATCAGAATTTTCTTAGCATAGGTCATAAGGCAAATCCAACTTTTCCTTTGATGAATAGCCAATCTAATCTTTTGAAGATATTAGAGGCTTTATCCTAGACACACCAAAAGATATGAAGCTTGATTTTTTTTTTGACTTTTGGCATTTGCTATGTCTTTTTTCAATTGAAACCTTTTTGCCTCTTTTAGAATTGATAAGCATTCTCTTTCCTTTCCATTTTTTGTGTAGCCTTCCTCAAAGTTTTCTTGGATGGCCCTTGTCATAACCCAATTTTTAACCATTTTATTTTAATTATTATTATTATTTTATTTACTAAAAATGATAAGAAAATGATGATAAAAAATAATAATGATGAAAAACAAGTAAAATAAAATAAATGAAGAATGAATTAAATTTGGGTTAAGAGCAACATGATTGGAAGTTTTGGGGTTTAATTAAACTTTGAAATTAATCTAATTAATCCAATCAAGGGTTTAATTGGAGAATGGATAAGTTTTGAGACTTAATTAAGTTTGGAATTAATTTAATTAATCCAATTAAGGGTTTAATTGGAGAATTGATAAAGTTTTGAGACTTAATTAAGCTTGGAATTAATTTAATTAATCAAATCAAGGGTTTAATTGGAGAATTGACAAGTTTTATATTTAATTGAGCTTGGAATTAATTTATTCAGGGATTTAATTGAAAAATTATCAAAGTATATGGCTGATTCTGGTCAAATTTGTAAGAAATTAAAATCTAAGGACCAATGTGTAAATGGCGCTGAGATGCAGGGCTCCAATTACAATTTAACTAGGGGCTTAATTATAAAAATGTCAAAACTTCAAGGCCAAAATGCAAATAGCCATTAAACACCAAAAAAGGGCGTCGTTTCCCGTTACTGTTCATCTTCCTCCCGACTGAAACGGACGCCCACCGCCGCTCCCACCATTACACCTGCAATTAACACACTTTATGGCTGGAAGAAACGACATTGTTCTCTGGCTATAAAAGCCAGAGAACAACTGTTCGCTAGGCAGGACAAAAAGGAGGAAGAAAAAGACAGAGCCAAGGCTGAAGAGAGAGAGAGGCCGAGAGAGAAAAAAACTAAAAGAAAAAAACAGGGGGAGAGGCTAGTAACCAGAAACTGAAGAAAAGCAGGGAAAACAGGGGAGCAAACAGAGGAAATTCCAAGAAACAGAGAGGCTAGCAGGAGGGGAGACTGGGTGAGCACGAACCGAAAACCATAGCTTAAAAACTCAGCCTAAGGCCATTGCCTTCATCTTTGCAGACATCCCTGCAAAAAAAGAAAACGTCCAAAAACATCACTGAAAGCTGGCACCTTCATCATCTCAGGAGTTGCGGGAAAACTAAAGTATATGGGCACAGAATCAAAAGGAAACAAAGGAAAGCAGAAGAAGGAGCAGAGTAGAGGAGGTAGTCGGCCAGTTAGAGCTTCACCACCGTCTCCATCGCCTTCATTCTGCTCCCAGGCAAGTGTCTCCAGCTCTGTAAAATAATTCATCAACACTGTGCATTAGAGACTTAATTAAGTGGTGATTGTAGCAAGCGTGCGTGTGGGTGAAATTTGCCCAACTGGCTGAGAGTCAGGAATAAAAAAAAATAAAAAAATAAAAAATGTGTATGCATTAATAAAAACAATATACATTTATTGGTTTATTCACTGACGCCAGAGTCAGGAATAAAAATATCAGTTTAAATTTATATTATTTTTATTCGTTATATTTTATTTTATTTAGCTAGAAAAAATAAAAAAAATATGTGCATGCGTAAAAATAAATTTATATTTATTTATTTATTCACTGACGCTAGAGTTAGAAATAAAAATATTGATCTGAATTTATTTTATAGCTACATAATATTTACCAACGCCAGAGTTGGAAATACCTGTATTTGAATATTCACTGGCACCAGAGTCATGAATATTATAAACAAATCATCATAGCATAAGTGAATAAATGTTTAGCAATTGAAGACAAAACAAACAATGCAGTTTGCCTTAGGCAGAACGTTTAAAGGGTGATAATATCTTCCTTTTTACGTAACCAGTCCCGAACCATAGAATCTCTGTTGACCAGTTAGAGTTCGTAGTGACCATAATACTAGGTGGTGACTCCTCAAACAAGACATTTTCCCCTAAAAGAACAAGATGCCAGAAATTTGTTCTTTTTCCATAATATAATTAAGTGATCATTTTTAGGGCCGCCGCGATGTCGGGTGCGACAGCCCTCAGTCTATGACTTTTCTTCTTCTAGCCTTTTCTCAATCATTGGACTTTTGTTCTAAGCCTTTCTTTTATCCATTAATTCTATTAGTGTCTTCAAAATATTTACATTTGCCCCCAGTGTAGGGTGTAATCCTAGTTAGGGTTTCTTTTTGAAAGAAAATATTTACCAGCCTCAAAATGGGACTGCAAGGGATAATATTTCAAGAAATATGAAAGGATAACAAAGATGATCTTTTCTCATTTCAAGCAAGGTTGGTTAGAACTGATAAATTTTGACCTCATCCAATGTAATGATTTGGACTTGTAAGAATCATAATTCATGAGTCCATAACTACCGAATCTACTACATGTCATTATGCATATTATTAAAACTTACCTATATGATGTGTGGTTCAGTTTCAGGAGGTATGAGTTTAAATTTGTATGGTCACCTTATCGCGGGGGGCGCAACGTTGTCTGGCACCGACGGAGGCTCATGTCGTGCCTCCTCATGAGGGGTGTTGTATGTTAGGAAGATTATTTTGGATTTAATCATAAAATTATGATTAAGGTTCAGGAGTTGCCACCTAGTATTATGGTCACTAGGAACCTATGGTCTGCGAGAATCTGAATAAAGGACTGGTTGTGCAAGGGAAAGACGCATCCCCCCCAAGTGCACCCTACCCATGGTAAGCTGCATTGTTGTTTGGTTGTTTTTTTTATAAGTTGGGTTTCTATTCGTTGGTCTTTTCTAAGGCTCAAGGCAGATCTCTCTTCATAAGAAAGTCTCTACCTTATTAGGTTAAATCCTAATCGTTCTAAAGTCTGAATTTTAGCATCGCATTTATATACCTTGTATCTTTAATACATGAGGGTGTACTTTATCGTGTAATTTTACACCCTACAAATATTAAAGTCTACATCTGGATCCTACAAAAGGATTAGAAAAATATTTTTGACATGTTGGCCAAATCCTAATGGATAATCATAAACTGGTTACGATATCCATTTTTTTAAACATGAAAAAGATGCAATTTTTTTTTTTGAAAAATATGCTTGGAAAAATTTTAAGATATGGTCGTATGCAATAAAATATATTTTTTTCTTTTTGAAAATGTTTTGAATTATTTTTTTCTTTTTTTGAAATATTTCGGAGAAAACCAGGTATTTTAATACCGGATTTGTATTTTACAGTGTAAATATACAACCCGATATTATGCATAAATGGTAGAAAAACATTTGAGAAAATCATAATTTTTTGAAATGATTTTTGAATTTTTTTTATTTTTTTAGGGGCCGGACCGGACCCGGCCCGCCATTTGGGCTGGGCCAGAACTGGCCGGCCCAAGGTCCACTAGAACAGTAGACGTGAATTATAATTCACGTCCACTTTCACTTATGAACAGTGGAACTTTCATGGAGAAAACGAAGAACCAGGGGAAGGGTAGTGGACCACCTGGCATGGCGGTGATGGCTGGCTGGGGGAGGACGACCTGAAGCTGGCGGTGGAAACGACGGTGGAGTTGGCTGCCTGAGTTGGTTGAAGCGGCTGCAACTGGAAGAGGAAGAAAAGGAAATCTGCAGAGGAAAGGAAGGAGAAAGTCGCGACTGTTGTTACTGAAAGAAGGTGTTTGGGCGGCGACTTATGGTGGAAATGATGGTTTCCATACCGCAGATGGTGGTGGTGGTTGCTCAAAGCGGAGCTGGAGGAAGAAATGGTGACGGTGTTGGTTTCCTGTGGTGGAGGGAGAAAGAAGAAGAAGCAGAAGAAGAAAATCTGCAGTGGGGAGAGGGAGGAAAGCTGGTTTTTTTGGCTTACTTTGGACCCGCTTTTCTCCTCCTTCAGGCTATGAAATCCACCTCTATTTATAGGCGGTGGAAGAGGGCAATCTTGTCTACACAGGGGAAAACTTTTCAGCTCTTGATTCGGTTGGGAAGGATCCCAACCGTTGGCTCAAAGTAGGCATGGTGCACTGTCAAATCTACAGCAAAAGCTGGCTGAGTTGGCATGTTTAGGCCGGCGCCGGCGCCGATTAATTGTCATTCAGACTGAACTATTGATATGACACTGTAGAGAAACTGCAGATGATCATTTTCGTGCAAGTGTGGTTAAATTTGGTGGACATTAGTATTAAATGCACCTGCAAAGTAGGTAACTTGAGCAGTTATTTCAAAGATTTAAAGAAGAAATGAACAGTACTAAAGTTCTGATTTTGGCCAAAGTTCATTTCAGTCTTTCCTCTTTCAATTGCTTTCAATTGAACCTCTAATTGACCCTAAACTTTTGCAATTAAGCCCCTGACGAACTTCAATTGGAGCCTTAAAGTTACGTGCCTATTGCAATATGGTCGTTGGTCTTAGATTTCTTCAATTTAGCCCCTAATTGACCCCAAAACTTCAATTTTCTTGTAATTTTGCACATGATTTCAATATATTAACATGGTAAAAATTAAATTCGGTCTCTTAAAATTCCAATCTCCTCAATTAAGCCCAAATTAGGATCCCAAACTTAATTTTTCACCAATTAAGACCCAAATAAAATTAATTTGACCCATTTAAAGTATACTTTAGTCCTTGCACTTAATTAAATCCTTCAATTGGACCTAAATTAATTCTAAAACATAATTAAAATTTAATTTGGCCCATGATTAAATCCAATTGGCTTATTAAAAATTTAATTATGTTATCGAACTTAATTTTTATGCAAATTCATCCAATAATCATTTAATTTGACCTTGAATTTGCATTTTTTCTCCATTTTTGGGCATAATGGGGTACAATTAGGTCTTGAATTTCCTCCAAAATTGCAACTTGATTTTTCCCTATTTCTGTAGTCCTCCTTGATCTACTTTCTCCACATTGCTAGACTTTATTTTATTTTTTTTATTTTTATTTTGAAAAAAGGTGATTTTTGGGGAATAACCCAGAATTAGGTTATGACACACCTCATGCCATTTTAATGAACATCGAGTCATTTCTACAATCAAAATACTTTTAATTTTTGAGGATTGACTAGCCTTAATTTTGCATGTTGGAGTGTGATCAAAATATTTTGTCAAAATAACATTTGAAACAAACATCTCATGCTTTCAGAAAAAACAAAGAGACAAAGAAAGACATGTTTCGTTAAAGGATGAGATGTAGTTCCAAAACAAAACGCAAAATGACAATCCATAACAAAATGATTTGACCGGTCAACACCCTTCTTAGATCAGCTACTCTAGCAAAATCTGTGTTTCGCCGAGCAATTTCGATCACTTGTCATTCCGAGGATGTTCTGTGACAATATGACCAGTGATAAACCTCCTTCACAGACTCAACTTGTCTCTTGCTCACCAAATTTCCAGACTCGATTCTTAAAATTCTTGCAACTATTCAATTAAGATGGTTCAGGACCCCACCATGATATTCACATCTCTTGTTCAGATTATACCACTTAGAAAATGATGGTTGTATGGGATTTGACAGAGTCAGGCAAAAAGTCTGGAATCTGACAGATGCTGGTAGGCCAACTTGGGTTGCAGAAGGATGTCAATCTTGGCAAAGACACTTGAGTAGTTGATACTACAGTGAGACTTGACTAGACCACATAACTATGGTTTCCCATCTTCAGAGTCATCTCCTGATTCATCTCTCATCATTTTTTCTGGAATCCTTGATAGAACCTTCAATCTTTCTCATCTTCATAGCTTGTTCAATTCTTTTAACAATCCTCACAACATCATGTCAATCCTCCAATATTGTTATGGTTGTTTGAGGATTGTTGGGAGCTTTCCAACAGCTAGATAATCTTGGCAGTGCACAGAAACTTGCAGCACTATCACTAGAGGAGAAGCTAATGAATCTGAAACTCCTCCATTTCCTCTTTGATTCCTCACTGATGGTCTAGCAAACAGACACATGTAAATGGAGTTCTGCTCTTTTGAACAACTAATAGTGCAACTGAACAAGAACAAAGGTTGTCATTAGTTGATGACTGAAGGCATTGTTGCTATTGTTCATGACTGAAAAAGAGAGGTGCAACTTCAATTGGACGTGGACAAGCAGTGTTTCCACATAAGACTGTGCAGACATTCCATTTCCATTTGAAGCTCAACACTTGTTCAAGCAGATCTGAGTCTAGCTACTCCATCCATGATGCTCTCAACTTCCATTTAACAATGAGCCTCTCTCTAACCCCTTTCTTTGTTATTTGTCTTTTTCAGTCTAGTATAGAAAACCTCGGATGGGGGAACCTATTTTTCATCTTGGTACATGCATGATAAATGTATGACATGTAATCTATATGATGAACTGGCCCTTCAAGGGGGACTTATGGTCATAAATCTTGCATAATGAAAACAAGAATTTTTATTCTTGCTCAAACTCTACAATAGAAATTTCTTGAGTGATGACCATTATATCCTTGTAAGTTCTGAATTCAAGATGCTTCAAGAAGGGCTTGCTCAGATGCAAAACAATATATACGGAGCATACATCCTAAAGGCAGGTTATAATTTTTTTACATGAGACAAAGGGTAAGTTTACTACTTGGTCTCTAAAAAGGGTCTCTTGTTGTCCTAGTGATCACCCTCGTAAAGGCAATATGAGGCCTTAGTAGGCATTGAGAAGGTACGTGTACCAATTATTACCAGTCTAAGCACTCAACGAAGAGTTGGGGTTTACACAAACTTAAACCTTGACTAAAAGTCTTAAGGTAAGCTGTTAGTCCCCCATCTAACCTGAAGCTTGTGTATGCTTTCAAAAATTAAAACATGTGATGCATGAGAGAATTCTATACGATGCATGAATAAAACAAAAATAAAACAAAACAAAACACAAAGCTTAGTCTGATAATGTCGAAAACAATACCTGTCCCTAGTGGAGTCGTTATTCTGTCGCACGTCCTCGCGCGGCGTCCAGTGGTGATTTTTTTCCGTTTGCTTAATTTGGTTCTTGGGAATCGCCACCTATTATTTAATTGAGGGTTACTAGGAAACTTGGATATACTGGTCGTTGTCATAGATTCAAGGGTAAGGGACTGATTGTGGTCAAGGAAGGTATTAGCACTCCTAGCGCACCCTATCTGAGGTAAGCTCTTTTGCGGTTTGATGTGATTTGAAAATTTGAAATATTAGTCAAATTCTTAAAGCTTTAATAAATCAGTTATTAAATCCCTGAATATATGTAGAAACATGTTCTTATTTTTTCATGGAAAATACAACATGATTTAATTTGTCCTTTAGATACTTGACCATATACATATTAAAACATTAAATTTATTTTTGTCTTTTCAATTTTATAATTAAATAACATACATAAAAAAATTGCAAACACACACTTACACATCAATTAGTCTAAAAAAAATCATATTTTATCTTCATAAAAAAAAAGTTTTAGCATGTTTTTTGGCTTTAATAGTTTATTAAAGTCACGAGAACTGGCCAATATTTCAAAAATTTCAAAAAAATTATTTTGTTTTCTTTTAATAACTAGGGTTACGACCTTATATGTAAGATGTATTCTGGATATTAAATTATTTGTTGACGTTAGAACGGTTAGGTTTTACTCAATAAGATAAGGATCTCTTTACCGAAGAGAACTTTTCTTAAACCATAGACGGACTAACAACTAGAAAACACAACAAGACTTTAAATTTTATCAGACAATAAAATAATGCAGTTTACCTTAGGTAAGGCGTATTTGGGATGTTAATATATTCCCTTTACGTAACCAGTCCCCGTACCCGATCTCTGAAACCAGTTAGGATTCCTAGTGACCAAAATATTAGGTGGCAACTCATTCCCTCTTTTTATTAATAAAGAATAAGAATTCCTTATCCTTTTCACCTCGCCATTTCTCCATTTCATTCTTGATCAAGGAGGATGATCACCGCGACGCCGCACTCATGCAACATTTACTCTAAGAATGGTGTGGGCCCTCTTTCTTGAAACTGACATGTATGGGATTTGGTTCATGTTTGAGAGGATGGATCCACAAATTTATTTTGACGAAAAAATTGATTTTTTTTTGAATGGCTCTCCAGCTAGAGAATTCTCTATAGAAAAGGGCCCGCATCAAGGATATTCTTTATCACTATTTCTGTTCAATATAGGCACTGAAGGACTTAGTAGAATGCTAAATAAAGGTTGTGATTTGAGACTAATTGATGATATCAGCTTTGGTCAGGCTCTATTGAATATTACTCATCTTCAGTTTGCTGATGACACACTCATCTTTAGTCCACATAATTTTTCTTCTTTAAAACATAAAAATAATTTTACAATGTTATCTAATATGGCTATATGGATTGAATATTCTAATTATGCTATCGAATGAAGTTCAGTCAAATCTATGTGTGGTATTTTATCATCTCTTAAACAACTTAATTCATGTAATTCTTTTCATGGTGTATGGAAAAGATTGGTTCCTCAAAAGAGTGGAATTTCTTGCTAGATCTCTATTGTTGGTGAAATCAATACTAAGGAGTCGCGATTAAGTGGGGTATTTCTGAAGCTAGTGATGCTATTTTCCCGCTTTAAAGTTGTGATTAAAGTTCTTGAACTATCTTCTTCATAAAATGATTTTATTGGAGTAAAATTTATTTTTGAATATGATTACGTTGTTGTGATGAATAGTATGAATAAGAAACTGATCCTATAATCATGGGAGGCACAAAATCTGGTAATATTCCAGCTTTTTATCAAACATAACAATTCCACATTCTAGATATCACCACTTTTGTTTTTTCCTTTAAATTCACCTTTTGACTTATAAATTCTTTATTCTTTTACTGTTTTTTTTTATTGTTACTGCAACTACATTCTTCTTATAGAACTTAACTAAGCTATTTGACATATGCTAGGTAATGGGTTATATATTTTTTTTAATAAAAAAATTGAATATATAGGTCTTTTTAAGTGTGTGGCTTTTCATGTGAAAAAATTTAAATGTGAATTGAAAACAAATATAGATGAAGATATTGATCTTAATCAAAATAAATTACAAAAAAAAAGTCATCAACAATAACAAAAAACAAAATTTGAAAATTTGATAAACATATATAAATCAAGATATTTAATCTCACAACATGAAACATTTATCCGACTGTTTACAAAAATTTTTTTATTAAAAATAAATTTTTATATAATTGAATGATAATAAAAATAGTTACACATGATTTTGATTAAAAAGAAAAAAATATATACAATACTGTATATCTAAACATAAATATTTCCCCGGGCTTGAGTTGGCACTTGTTTGAAATGGTCAGTTTCCTTTATAACCATAAGGCTGATGGTTTCACAAAACAAATTAAAGTGCGACATTTGGTTTATCCAATACATTTGTATTTGTTTATACTATAATCTATTTCTTTAAAAAAACTTTTGAGAATCAAATATTAAGTTTTTCTTGCTGAAAAAAATAATATTAAACGAACCATAATGAATGATGGTGCAGAAGAATTGTATTATTATTAAACGAATCATAATCAATAATCGAATGAGAAAACGATACAACAGTAAAATAATCAAATTAAATTCTAAAACCATAATTAAACAAAAGAAAGGAAAACTAGAACCATGAATTTTTATTCTTAACCACAGCCTTGAATGAATGAAGTGGTGACCAAATTCTGTTGAATTAATGCTGAGAGCTCTATCTTTCAGCCGTGAAAGCCCAATTTGCAGATGCTAACAACTTTGACTTCAAATCCTGCCGAAGGCATTCAGGCATTTCTTGGCCTTTTAGCATCCCGAACCAAACTATCTTCAATCTTCGACGTTTCATTAGAAGTAATCAGAGGATACGTATGTGGAATAGGACTGTGGGAGTCTCTTCTAAGAAACTGCTTGAACCACTTGACTGATTTTTTAGGATATCGTTTCAAATCATTTTTGTAATCAACGTAGTAGAGGCCGAACCTCACAGCATAACCACTTCCCCATTCGAAATTGTCCATCAAAGACCAAGCAAAAAATCCCTTAACATCAACACCATGCTCACTGCAATAAATAAATATTGAATCCCAGTAAGATGGATCTAGTAACTTAATAATATAATTGTTGCTATGGATTAAAAAACTCATTATCAATGATCATGTTGTAACCCAATTTTGGATCCACCAAGATTTTCTCGAATGTTATTTTATTTCTATTATTATTTATAAAAATCCAAAAAAATTAAGAAAAAAGTTTAAAAATTCAAAAATATACTTTTCTCGAGTCAACCGCATCTTTCCATCAAAACCGAGTCCACCGGGTCAATACGGGTCAAACCATGTCAACCAGGGTAAAAAATGAGTTTCGGGCCGTTTCGGGTCAAAACCGTCATTTTTGACCAAAACCGAGTCTACCAGGTCAATACGGGTCAAACCATGTCGACCATGGTAAAAAATGAGTTTCAGGCTGTTTCGGGTCAAAACCGTCATTTTCGGTCAAAACCGAGTCCATCGAGTCAATACGGGTCAAACCATGTCGACCAGGGTAAAAAATAAGTGTCGGGTCGTTTTGGGTCAAAACCGTCATATTCGGTCAAAACCGAGTCCACCGAGTCCATACGGGTCCAACCATGTCGACCGGGGTAAAAAATGAGTTTCCGGTTATTTTGGGTCAAAACTATTATTTTCGGTCATTAAAATTGATTTTTAGCGGTTGAAACGAGATTTTTCTAATACTGATTTGTTTATTATTATATATAATAAAACAAAATTAATAATACAAATTTATTATATTAGGCGGGGCAGTTACACTAATTGTAGGCGGAGTAGTTGTGCGTATATAATTTTTCTTAAAGCAGATCCGTGTTGTCTCCTGTCATTGGCTATAAATAGCCAGTGATAGTTCGCCAGAAGAGGAGGGGAGAAAGAAAGAAAGAAAGAAAAAAAAAGAAATCTTTACTATTCACGTTTTTTTACTATTTCTTCATGTGAGTAGGATATTGATTTTAAAAAAAAAACAATTTGAAAAATACAAAATATATCCTAACCGTTAGATCTATAGTGTTTAGATCTGAACCGTTGATTTAATAGGGTACAATAGGGCTTACCACACTAGATTAAAACCCAAATCCATCTCAGCCCTTAAAACAATTCTCCCTTAGATCCGGTGGCGCCACGTCACACGGTGTACCAAGCTTTCGGTACACCGCGACACACCGGATTATACCCCTGATCATCCGGACCGTCTGATCAACCTGCAGATCCAGCCAATCACAGCCGTAGGATCAGTTCAATTGCGATCCAACGGTTCACAGCCTTCAGCTGCACCGTTGCACCATGAGCGCGTTCACACCGTAGCACTTCTCAGACTCCCTCTCTCCTCTCGCCGGCGACACTCTCTCTCTCATCCGATCTCCGTTTTCCGGCCGTCTCCAGCCTCCGCACCACCACAGAAAGGTTTCGCCCCTGATGTAAAGAAAAACCCCGGTGGTCTTCATTGTTTTCGCCGCCTCATTTGGCCGGAAAAGGGCCGCGATTGTCGGCGGCCACCGAAGCTTCAAGTCGTCGATTCTCCTTCGTCAGCCATCAACGGCCGACGATACCACCGCCATCAGAATCCTCGACATCAGATCTACCAGGATCGACCATCGGTTGGCCAGAAATCTCGCCGGAAAATCTCCCCTCCGCCAACAGTAGCCGCGCGTGTGCCACACGCGCCGCCAGTGACATTTTCGTAATTTTCGGATAACTTCGAGGGTATTTTAGTAATTTACCTATACAGTGACACTCAGGTAATTTTTTGGGTTTCAACTGGTATTTTTGATATTTTTTATATATAAATGCTTGTAAATTTTCTTGCATGTTGTAAAAAGAAATACAAAAACCAAAGTCGACAAGTCTCCTAATTTTTAGGGGCTGATGTCATTTTTAACGCGTCTCCTATTTTTAGGGACCGACGTTAACCATTTTTTTAAAAAAAAACAAGTTACCAATAAACCCAAAATATAATGGATTATATCCATTATTTCTTTTGGTAACCCAGACGTAATTCTCCTTTTTAGGGACAAACGTCAATATTTTAGACGAGTCTCCTAATTTTTAGGGACTGATGTCATTTTTAATGTGTCTCCTATTTTTAGGGACCGACATTAATCATTAAAAATTTTACAAATAAGCCCAAAATATAATCGCATTTAAATCAAATAAAAAACACATAAGTAAGGGTAACCTTTCTTTTGAACGGATGTTTTAAGGGTGGTGTCTACCTTCCCTTAATCATAACTAACCCCGTACCCGAATCTCTGGGACCAGTGTCTAATTTAGGATTTCTAGTTCCCTCAAATTACTAGATGGCGACTCCAATAAAATCTTTGTTTTCCCCCAATTGAGAAAAAAACCATTTTTGTTAAATAAACAAAATAAAACGGGAGCCGTCGCCCGACGTCGTGTATCGACAGATCATTTGTTAATAAATGCTCAAAATTAACTCACTTGATGGATCTCAAGACATTCTTAAGGTGGTCTTTGTAAGATTTTTCTCTTATGGGATCATTAAGAGCTTCCTTTAGTGATGAAGCATTGTTATTTACGTCATCAACCCCTGAAAAAAAATCAATAAAAAAAAACATTAAGAACATATATATATACTTAGTGTTAGAGAAGTACTAAGAAACTTAAATGTAGCATAATGTATGATCGTTCATTTCAACCATACCATTCTCAGTAATGTAAATTGTTGGGTTCCCGTATAGATCTTTGGTGTAATTCAAAAGCCTGCTGATGCCTTCGGGATAAATATAAAGCCATTTTACACCAGCCTGTGGACCTATTGGGATTCCATTTCTCTCTCCTACAAAATTAAGAAATAACAAAGTAAATTAATAATTGATAATTGATAAAACATCATCTAATTGAAGAAAAAAAAGATGAATAATAAAGAAAAGATATAGATCATTGGGCTACCTGTCCAATTAGCACGAGCATCTGACATGAATCCAACACTCTGATAATTTGCATCGATATTTTGAGCATAATATGTTGTGTAGTAATTAATCCCAATAAAATCATACGATCCCTTCAACATCTTAGATTCCTCGGCAGTGAACTTGGGCAATCTTCCACCAACAAAGTCATGCATGTTACGTGGATAGTCACCATTAGTTAAAGGATCCATGAACCTGCCACCATGAAGAAAAACACTGATTACCTTCTGTTTATACATACTGTTAGGATACTGGCATGCAACACTTGACAAGATAAAAGGTAAATGATAGGATAAAATGAGAAATCAGACACACAAGAATTTACATGGTTCACCCAATTTGGCTACGTCCACGGGCAAGTATAGAAGGATTTTACTAAGTAATGTGGGAATTACAACCTCTCTCTACTAATGGGAGAACAACTGAAATCTCTCTGTTAATAGGAGAAAACACCTCACTTACTCTCTCACAAATACCTCACAATTTTGTGGGATTATTTTCCCTCTCTCACTCTTCTCTTTCTCTGTTGTTTCTCTCTTATGGTGTGCATTCTATGGCAAGGATGCACTGCCTATTTATAGGCAAGCATCCTTGCCTTTGTCTTGCAAAAGATAAGAGCAAGGCAAGTGGCAAGGCAAATGGCACTAATTGACATTAATTAGTGCTGCCATAATTGATACTAATTAGTGCCGCAAGTTGCACTAATTAGTGCTTGCCTAGCTGGTTTCATAGCTGGCTTCACATTCTCCCACTTGAAGACTTTGATGATTTAATCAAGTCTTCAAACTTGATCATCTGTGATTCTTCTATCATTTCTATACTTGCCATCTTCATGCTGCTTACGTTTCAGTTAGGCCATAGGAGGATCTGCACCATATATACTTGTCAATATTGACTGGTTTGGTCAAAGCATCTGCTGGGTTTTCCTTTGTGTGAACCTTCTGAAAATCCACACTTCCATCTTCCACCACTTCGCGAACAAAGTGATACTGAACATCTATGTGTTTTAAATGCTGGATTCCTTGCAATATGCAAAGCACTCTGACTATCACAATACAAAAGAATCTTCTCTTGTTTGTGTTCAAGCTCCTCCATAAGTTTCTTCATCCATATTGCTTCTTTACAAGCTTGTGTAGCTGCCATGTACTCAGCTTCTGTTGTGGATAAAGCTACAACAGTCTGAAGTTTAGAGACCTAACTCACAGCTCCTCCTGAAATTATGAACACATAGCCTGTAATGGATTTTCTTCTCAAGGTCGCCAGCAAAATCTGAATCAACATAACCTTTGACAGTAAATTCTGACCCTCCATAACATAATGCGGCATCTGAGGTACCCTTGATGTATCTCAAGATCCTCTTAATAGTATTCCAATGCTCTCTACCAGGATTTGCCATATATCAATTAGCTGCTCCCATTGCTTGTGCAATGTCTGGTCTTGTACATATCATGGCAAACATTAAACTTCCCACTGCTGATGCATACGGTACTCGAGACATCTCCATCCTCTCTGCTTCATTGCTAGGAGACATACTTGAGGATAATTTGAAGTTAACAGGAAGTGGGGTGGAAATTGGCTTACAATCTTGCATGTTGAAGCGACGCAAGATCTTCTTCAAATAATTCTTCTGAGAAAGCCAAATCTTCCTCTTACTTCTATCTCGGTGAATTTGCATCCCTAGAATCTTGTTTGCTAGTCCCAAGTCCTTCATATCAAACTCCCTAGCCAATTGTGCCTTCAATTCTTGGACTCGATCTTTGTTAGGGCCTATTACCAACATGGCATCCACATACAACAACAGAATAATGAAAACATCATCTTCTTCAAACCTCTTGTAATATGTACAATGGTCTAAACTGAGTCTGTTGTACCCAAGACTAATTATGAAGGAATCAAATCTCTTGTACCAACACCTCGACGCCTGTTTGATACCGTATAGAGATTTGTTCAACCTGCAAACCAAGTTCTCCTTACCTGATTCAGCAAAACCCTCTGGTTGGAGCAAATAAATTTCTTCTTCAAGTTCTCCATGAAGAAATGCAGTTTTCACATCTAACTGCTTTAGGTGAAGATCAAATATAGCACACATTGCCAAGACTACTCTGATTGTAGTAAGTCGTACCACCGGAGAAAATATCTCAATGAAGTCTATTCCTTCTTTCTGAGCATATCCTTTCACCACCAATCTTGCACGATACCGCTCCACTTGATCATTGCCATCACGCTTTATCTTGTAAACCCATTTGTTGCAAATGGCCTTTCTTCCTTGTGGTAGCGGAACAAGATCCCAAGTGTTATTCTTGTGCAAAGCTTCAATCTCCTCTTGCATTGCTGTCATCCACATAGATACATCTGTGCTTTTGATAGCCTCATGGAAAGTTGATGGCTATCCATCCTCTGTTAGAAGACAGTATGCAATATTGCTCTCAGTAACATATTCTGAGTGCCAAGCCGGTAGTCTTCTTTCACGAGTCGACCGCCGAACTTCAGGAGTTTCAGACTCTATTTGTTCTTGCTCTTCATGCTCTGATGCAGCTTCAGAAGAAGTATGATTCTGAGTATTTTCAATCTGGACTGTTGTAGTCTCCTTTAGAATGCTATTATGTTCTTCCATTTGCATTTTACCTTCTGCAAATATGACATCTCTGCTGATGACTACTTTGTGGGTAGTGGGATCCCACAAGTGATACCCTTTCACTCCATCAGCATATCCCAAGAATACACATTTTCTGGATTTTGAATCCAGCTTGCTAACTTCTTGTGTATTGTACATCACATACACAAGACTTCCAAATATATGCAATCGAGAATAATCAGCTGGTTTTCCAGTCCACATCTCCATCGGTGTCTTAAGCTCAATTGCAGTTGACGGAGATCGATTTATCACATAATAGGCGGTATTGACTGCTTCTGCCCAGAATGACTTTCCTAGACCTGCAGTCTTCAACATTGCTCTTGTTCTATCTAATAGAGTTTTGTTCATCCGCTCTGCCACTCCATTTTGATGTGGAGTGTATGCCGTTTGTGAACTGCTTTTTGATACCTTCATGTTGACAGAAGTTATCAAATTCATCACTGGTATATTCTCCTCCATTGTCAGTCCTCAAACACTTGATCTTCTTTTCAGATTCAAGTTCCACCCGCGCTTTGAAAGTTTTAAAGACTGCGAACACATCTACCTTCCTTCTAATTGGATACACCCAACATCTCCTAGAGAAGTCATCTATGAATGATACAAAGTATCTTGCTCCTCCCAAGGATACAACCGGTGCTTACCAAACATCAGAGTGAATCAGGTCTAAGATGCATTTGCTCTTAGTTGTTGATGTGCCAAACTTCAACCTGTGCTGTTTACTTGTAACACAGTGCTCACAAAAGGTAAAGTAACCTTTGTAAGCCCAGGGAGTAACTTCTGATCAGAGAGAACCTTTAAACTTTTCTCTGACATGTGGCCTAGTTTTTGATGCCACATCATCGTCTTCTCTTCTGCAAGACTGGCTGATGTGATTGACGCTTCTGCCCCATGATGTGTTTCTCCCATTAATACAAACATGTTTCCAACTGTCTTTCTCGCCTTTAAGACCACCAGCGCTCCTTTGATAATTTTCATTATTCCATTGTCTGTTCGGATCTTACAGCCAAGACTATCAAATTATCCCACGGACAAAAGATTCTTCTTTAAGTCTTTCACATGTCGCACTCCTGAAATAGTGCGAATTAAGCCATCATACATCTTCAATTTGATGGTACCAATGCCAGCAATCTCTACAGCATGATTATCACCCATGAACACTTTGCCTCCAGAGATGGGTTCATATATATGGAACCAATCTCGATTAGGAGTCATATGCCATGTTGCTCCTGAATCCATTAGCCAGACCTCAGTAAGCTCTTCTCTATCTGTAGAGATTGTCGCTGCTTCACTATATAAAACCTCCCCATCTTCTGAGGTGCTCGCAACACATCATTGAGGTTTTGATGACTCTGCAGTGTTCTCTATACCCTTTTTAAACCAACAATCCCTTTTGAAGTGCCCTTTTCTACCACAGTTGTAGCATTTCACAGTCTTCTTACTTCTTGATTTGGACCTCCCCTGCTTTTGACTCCCACTGGAGCCATGCTCCGTTGATCTCCCTCTTGACACCAACAATGCCTCTGCTTGGTTTGAACTATTTTTGTCTCCTTTATTTTTGCGCCTATTTTCTTCTTCCAAGATGGCGACTGCAACATCATCAAAGACTATCAAAGACTAAATAGTCTGTGAAGATATTATTGGTCAAGTTGATAATGAGCTGATCATACGAATCTGGAAGACTTTGAAGTAGAAGCTCTGCACGTTCACTTTCCTCTATTTATTGACCCAACGTAGTGAGTTGTGAAAATAGAGTTCTTATTGTGTTGATGTGGTCAGTCACCGCCGTGGTTTCTGCCATTCGAAGGGTATAAAGTCTCTGTTTTAAGAAAATCTTATTGTGCAAAGACTTGGACTCATATAGCTTTGTTAGAGTCTCTCATATCTTCTTAGCTGTTTTCTTCTCCGCCACACTTGATAACACTTCATCAGCTAATGTTAAATGTATGTTAGCAATAGCATTCCCATCCATTTCATTCCATTTTGCATTATCAGTGATTTCCGCAGGCCGATCCCCAATTGCTGCCAAGCAATTGTCTTTCCTTAAGATTGCCTTGATTCTCATTTTCCACAGTGAGAAATTGCTCCCCTTGAACCTCTCAATCTCGTACTTTGCTGCCATTGTATTCACCGAGATCTATTCAGCTATCACCGTTTCACAGATATGTAACGTGTATAGAAATAGTATCGTGTGAATAATACTTCACTAAGTAAGTTCCCAGGAAAGATTGGAGGGGTCACAAACGGTCCCGCTTAAAACCCAATCTCCTTAGACAGAACTTCCTAGACTGTATTTAATCACCGCACTGACTTTCTATATACACCAACAGTAGCGTATGTGAACAGTACCATAAGTAATGTGGGAATTACAACCTCTCTCTACTAATAGGAGAACAACTGAAATCTCTCTGTTAATAGGAGAAAACACCTCACTTACACTCTCACAAATACCTCATAATTTTGTGGGATTATTTTCCCTCTCTCACTCTTCTCTTCCTCTTTTGTTTCTCTCTTATGGTGTGCATTCTATGGCAAGGATGCACTACCTATTTATAGGCAAGCATCCTTGCCTTTCTCTTGCAAAAGATAAGAGCAAGGCAAGTGGCAAGACAAGTGGCACTAATTGACATTAATTAGTGCTGCAATAATTGATACTAATTAGTGCCGCAAGTTGCACTAATTAGTGCTTGCCTAGCTGGTTTCATAGCTGGCTTCACACATACATATCAGGTCTTCTCTAGCTGAATTAAGAATTCAGAAAGTACTTTTGAATTTGATATATATAAAAAAATACTAACCAACCAAGCATGAAGTCGAGGCTTCTTTTGGTTGCATTTTGATCATGTTCACTGTTTGAGTAAGGTTCAAACCAATGAGAAACAAGTGTTATCCCAATCTGTCCACCTTGACATGACTGATATTTTTCCTTGTATAGTTTCACTGCCGCAGCATGAGCAAGCAACAAATGATGGCTAACCGTATACACTTCAGTGGCGCCAGTGTTTAAGGATCGGTGTGGATCATTTACAACGACAGAAATCCTACCCGGTGCCATCGTGCCCATGTGATGACCTTGAAAACTGAACATCCATGGCTCGTTCAAAGTAATCCACTTCTTCACTCGGTCTCCAAACTTTTGGAAACAAAGGTCGACAAAGTCTCGGAAATCATTTCTGGAAATCAATGTTTCATGTGAGAAAATTTATAGGAATGTTTTGAATTTTAGAGAAGCATATGTCCACAAAGTCTCCAAAATGACAGATTAGATTATAATATTTCGAAGCTACAACAATTTTGGATATTTGAAGAATAATTAACGAAAGGTTGCTTCTTACACAATGTCAGGACTTAAGAAACCACCATATTTATCTTCTAAAGCTTGTGGAGTATCCCAGTGAAAGAGAGTAACGTAAGGCTGCAAACCTATATATATATTACAGAACATCATATAATCAGATGGAGCGCACAAGATAAACCTTTTGTTGTATAAGAATTTTCGCATCAATTTTTGGCAAAATATTATGATTAATTGAAGGGAAGGGAAAGGTTGTAAGCATTCTTGAGGAGGTCATCAATGAGATCGTTATAAAACTTGATGCCTTCTTCGTTTACTCCAGCACTTAACCTGCCATCTGCATTTTCCAAAAACAAATCCAACGGAAAGCTATTGTATATCAAATGGAAATTCACTGTCAAAGTCAAATCCTGCTAGTGTCATTACTATTACTATGTCAAGAACAAATTTTAAAAAATAAAATAAAAAAACTTACGTGGTAATACTCTAGACCAAGAAATGGAGAATCTGAAAGCATCCATTCCCATTTCTTTCATTCTTTGCACATCTTCCTGTAACATTTATCGATTTTATTTTTTAAGAACAATTACTCTAAATTAATCAGAGTATAGTTATTTACATCATATAGATAACCACAACCAAAATATGATGAAGAACTCCCATACCTTATAGCGATGGTAGAAATCAACAGCTACATTTCCGTTGCTATTATCATTTATTCTCTCTGCAAACGTTGAAAAGTTAATAATGGTGGTTTTCTTAGGACATTAACATAATTCTATTCAACTTTTAGCGAGGGAAGTACAAATTTTAATGTGAGAGATTGGTACCTGTATGTTCCTCAGTGAAAGTGTCCCATATAGCTGGTCCTCTACCATGTTTGTTTGTTTCACCTTCATACTGCATACCATAATAAAATAATAATGAAAAATTAATTAACATAACTAGTATTATTTTAAATAATGTTCTGTTGTCCCCTCCTAATTACTGCACTAGAAGCAGCAAAATTTAGAGTATGTACCTGGTAAGCTGATGAGGATGTTCCGAAAACAAAATCATCTGGGAAAGAATAACGGCTGAAGTCATCAATGCTTCCCATTGCAGTCTAAGTATTGAAGCTGGCACTTAGATAAATAGGATTAGATATTATAAAGGCTTGGGCTTGGTGTGTGAAACAGAGGTTTGTTTGGTAACGCAAGTTTGTAAACGAGGCAGAGATTCTGTGCTTTTCCTTTTCCTCGATAGGAGAGATGGTGAGTTACAGAGCTGTAGAATGTTTGAAGATGTAGAGATTTGATGCAAGATGGCATGGATGGAACGACCATTTTGTAGGCACTAGCTCCCAGCGTGTACAAGCAGCATTTTCTTGACTTTTTTTAAGGATTAATTTTTTGACTTTGACAAAGTTGTCTCATAATTTCTAAGAAGTTTCAAATAATCAAAATAAGTTTTTGGCTTAGAGGAAAAAAAAGACTTTCAAAATTTATTTATTTATTTTCTTACATTCTCTAATAAAAAATAAACAATTTCGTTACATGCGTGCGTTCCTCGTTTGCCAATTACCACTAGCTATGGATAAAATCAAGCTGCCTCCGTAGGGTCCATACCAATAGACTCTTTGTTTTCACCCATCCACTTGGGGGTGGTTTCCTAAAATCTTTCCTTTTCAACTTTTCCACGTAGACAATAGATTAGTTCCCCAAATAAAAATCATATTAAAAAAAATTCTCGAAGAAAAACATGTCGCAATTAGATCTTGAGAATATTCTTGGCCAGTTTACGACTATACCTCCTTGTAACATCATTAGTAATTATTATTAGCATAACAAGACATGTTAGCATGATATGTCACACCATGACAGTGTTATAATAATCATACTTTACATCAGAAATAATATAAATAAAAAAGGTAAGAAATTATTATTTTTTATCGGTATAAAAAAAATAAAATCAATCGTTACCTAGTATTTTAATCATTAAGGACCCTAACTAGTCTCAGAATTCAGATAAAAAAACTAATTACGTAAAGAAAAAGTACATATTAGTACTCTTAATACGTCTTATTTGTGATAAGTTGCATTGTTCATTTTTCTGATATAAACTAAAAAAATATTGTGTTTTTTTAATTATTAATTTGTTCATTGTCGAAGAAAAGTTCTCCTCATAAGATAAAATGATATTCCATTTATATTTTGTTCACTAAGAATATTAAGTGGTTTCATAGCTCGGCTAAAGTCACTAATTGCGTAAAAAAAAGTATTAGTACTTCTTTTATTGCACACGTTGTCTCCAACATCTTATGTCTATCTCTTTCATTTATTAAGTTATTTACCTTATTAATTAATTTATTAAGCATTGTCATCTTAAGATTAAAGGCACTCTAATTTACAAAGCAAAATGCCTTGCGATATTGTTTGTTAAAAATCATCGTAGAATTTTCCATTGGTCATCGATTCGAGCATTCAATTAGTTGAGACTTAGAATCTAGTCATAAATCGTGATTCAAAAGTGGTGCCTTTGGATATCTCCATGGGTACCGTAGGACCTCCCTCGTAATTTCTTTGCACTTTGAAGCTCTAACATTATCCGTACGACCACTTTCGACAGCGGCTTGTAGGGTAGACAAATCGCTATCGTAGCTTGAATTCAATGCTGAATTCTGCTGAATTAGTCAAGTCAGGCCTCTTGTACTTGAGATTTGTCAGATCCACATGTAAAAGATTAATTATTTCCAATGGCAACAAAACGGACAAATTACAGGCTTTATGTCAGTGTGAATCCATAAAAACGCAAAGAATAAACTTTTATCCTACATTACATTGTTTGAATTCTTGTTGGAGATGTCTATCTATACACGATCGAAAATACAAATAATCTTTCAGTTTAATTTGAAAGAGTTTATGGGAAGCCGATTATCTATATACATGGTAGGGATACTAATAATATTTGAGGTAGTTACGAATAATAGAGTGATTTAGATTATACTTTAGTCAACTTTTTCTATTTATATATCTGTGGGTGTGGGTGTGGGTGGAGGGGAGCAGAACATGATTGTACCTGCAGGAATTACAATATTAAAATAATTTTACATTATTTTCTATACATATAATTATTTTCTATTCATATATATACATGTTATACATTCTATAATATGCCCCCTCAAGCTGAATGTGAAGGATCGACCCGAAGCTTGTAACGAAAAGCAGTAAATGACACAGCAGAAAGCTGCTTGGCGAAGACATCTGTAAACTGATCTTAAGAGGGAATAAAGTGAATCTGAATTTCTTTCTTCGCAACCTAGTCGTGGACAAAGTGATAATCTACCTCAACATGCTTAGTACGAGCATGGAAAATAGGATTCGTTGAGAGATAGGTAGCGCCAAGGTTATCACACCAAATGGTAAGAACAGAGACGGAGAGAACCTGCATATCTGTTAATAAATATTAAAGCAATATGACCTTAGTCAATTATCTATATACATGGTAGGGATACTAATAATCTTTGAGTTAGTTAAGAATAATATAATGATTTAGATTATACCTTAGTCAACCTTTTCTATTTATATATGTGTAGGTGTGGGTAGGGGGGCAGAACATGACTGTACCTGTAGGAATTATAACATTGAAATAATTCTACATTATTTTCTATACATATAATTATTTTCTATACATATAATTATTTTCTATTCATATATATACATGTTATACATTCTATAATATGCCCCCTCAAGCTGAGTGTGAAGGATCGACCCGAAGCTTGTAACGAAAAGCAGTAAAGGACACAACAAAAAGCGGCTTGGTGAAGACATCTGCAAGCTGATCCTAAGAGGGAATAAAGTGAATCTGAATCTCTTTCTTCGCAACCTTGTCACGGACAAAGTGATAATCTACCTCAACATGCTTAGTACGAGCATGGAAAATAGGATTCGTTGAGAGATAGGTGGCGCCAAGATTATCACACCAAATGGTAGGAACAAAGATGGAGGGAACCTGCATATCTGTTAATAAATATTAAAGCCATATGACCTCAGCAGTACCGTTTGCTAAGGCTTTATACTCAGCTTCAGTGAAGGAGCGAGCAACTATGCGTTGCTTGCTAGATTTCCATGAAATCATTGTCTGACCAAAGAAGAGAAGGTAGCCACTCGTAGACTTGCGATCATCAATACTACCAGCCCAATCTACATCTGTAAAACCATGTAGAGTAAAGGAGGAACCTTGAGTGATATGAAAACCATAAGATGTCGTACCTTTAAGATAGCATAGAATACGTTTAACGGCGGCCCAATAAGAATATGTAGGAGCATGCATAAACTGACAGACTCTGTTAACAGCATTGCAGATATCTGGTCGGGTGAAGGTAAGGTATTGAAGAGCACCATGATTTGACAAAATCATGTGGGATTAGAGAATGGATTATCTGGAAGTATAGTAACCTTTGAATGAGAAACTAGAGTATCAACGGGTTTGCAAGAAGTCATACTAGCCTAAATGAGAATGTTAAGAATATATTTGTGTTGGCGCAACATCAAACCCATACTTATAGATTGAACTTCAAAACCCAGAAAGTAATGAATAGCTCCTAAGTTATGGAGCTTGAACTTATAGCTTAGTAACTGTATTAGACGATGAAGCATAGCGGAGTTGCTACCCTTAAGTAGAATATCATCAACATGTACCAGGAGATAAAAGATATTAGTACCTTCAGATAAGATAAACAGGGAGGTGTCAACCTTAGAGGCAAGAAAACCAATGGAGAGTAAAAAATCACTTAGACGAGTGTACCATGCCTTCGGTGCCTGTTTTAAACCATACAATGACTTGTGCATCTCCACACATGAGATGAAAAGGTAGGGTCAACAAAACCTGGAGGTTGTTTCATGTAGACCTCTTTAGTAAGAACACCATTGAGAAATGCATTATGAATGTCGAGCTGATGAATCTTCCAAATACGTGAAACCACAATGGAGAAGACTAATCTAATGATGGCCTGCTTAATAACTAGGCTAAAGGTTTAAGAATAATCAATGCCTGCTTGCTGGGTAAAGCCCATAGCAACTAGATGGGCTTTATAACGCTTAATGCTGCCATCAACACGACGTTTGAACCGATACACCCATCTGCTGCCAACAACATTCATCGAAGGATGAAAGGGTACTAGAGACCAAGTGTGATTAGAACATAATGCCTTGATCTCATCACACATAGCATCATGCCAAACTGCATATTTATCTGCATCAGAGAAGGCAAGAGGTTTAGAGGAAAGAGAGAGCAGTACCCAGGTGGAAGTTGTTGTAGCGGCAACAGAAGCCACCAGATTTGTTATCTTTGGCTGCCGTGACCCAAGGACCACAGGGTGGTGGCTAATCAAGGGCGGTGACACAGGAGAAGATGGTGGCAAAGAGGTGTCCTGCTGCAGCGGATAAGAGGAGAAATCAACCACCAAATTCAGACTATCTGAAGAAGCTGTGGGAGAATTTGTCGCAAGCTGAGGTGTAAACCTCAAAAAAAAAAAAGTTGCTTAAATTGAAAACTAACTACATGAGAAATAAAAGTAAATAAATTCATGCGTATGGTTGAATACAATACAGGAATTCAGAATTTTTTGAATATAATTTCCGAGCGAAATAATTCGAGACATTATAATAAGCTCGGTAATGTTGAGGGTTGGATTTAATTGAAGAGAATGATACACTTAAAGGAAATGGAGCCTAAATGCAAATAAGGAAAATTATAGAGTATAAATACTCTCTCCTCACCAAAAATCTGCAGGAGCCATAAGGAGAGAAAATAGGGAGTTTTATACCCATTCTTGCATAATCAAGAGAGAAACACTAAAATTTCAAGAACTCATCAAAGATTAAAGGTTTATAGATGGGAAAAACACTTGTGAGTAAGGGATTAACAAGAAATTGAATAAGAAGAAAAGAAAGGAGGGAGATGAAAATCTTAAACTGGTTGAAGATCAAAATCTTAATTCGTACTGGGAGGAGCAACCAGCATTGGATCTTCTGTTAGGGGAGGTCACGAGACAGGCAGAGCAAGTACGTTTTCGCACACGATATCGCAGCGGCCCTAAAAATATTCTATTATGGAAAGAGAACATATTTCTGGCATCTTGTTCTTTTAGAAAAAAAATATCTTGTTTGAGGAGTCGCCACCTAGTATTATGGTCACTAGGAACCCTAACTGATCAACATAAATTCTATGGTTCGGGACTGGTTACGTAAAAGGAAAGATATTGTCACCCCTTAAACGTTCTGCCTAAGGCAAACTGCATTGCTGTTTTTGTCTTAAATTGCTAAATTTTTATTGGTTTACGTTCTGATGATTTATCCACAATATTCTTAACTCTGGCGTCAGTAAATATTCAACTACGGATAATTCCAACTCTGACGTTGGTAACTATTACGTAGTAATAAAATAAATTTAGATTAATAATTTTTATTCTTGACTCTAACGCTAGTGAATAAACAAACAAGCTACATTCATTTTATTACGCGTTCACATATTTTTTTATTGTCTTATGTAGTTAAATAAAAAACAAAAAAACAAAAAAAACAATTAAATCAGTGTTTTTATTCCTGACTCTGGCATTAGTAAATAAACCAATAAAATAAAATTTTATTTTTTATACATGCACATATATTTTTTTTATTTTTCTTGCTAAATAAAATTAAATATAATGAATAAAAATAATATAAACTTAAACAAGTATTTTACTCCTGACTCTGGCGTTAGTGAATTAAGCAGTAAATTTATATTATTTTTATTCATGCATACACATATTTTTCTATTTCTCCTATTTTTTATTTTTTTCTATTTTTTTATTTTTTTGGCCTGGCCCCAGCTCAGCCCACATGGGCTGGGCTGGACCACGCTGGCCCAGCCCGTTCACTGGCCCAAGCCAGTGACCCGGCTGGGCAAAGGCACGCACCAAGCGTGCATGGAAGGCTAATTAAATTTTACGGCAACAGTGTCAAATGAGATTGCAAAGCAGAAGGAGAAGATTACCTGGACGCAGGATGAAGGCGTTGATGAAGATTGTGAAGACGATGGTCAACGCCGGCTCCCGTCTCTGCGCTTTCGTCCGATGGGCTGAGTTTGCGTCTCCTTTGCTCCTGGTTTTAGATTCTGTCACCGTCAGTTCTGAGATGAAGGGACAGACGATGGTGGGGCTGCTCCTCGTCTCTGTGTCGTTCCTCTGCTTTTCTGTCCCCTCAGTTTTTTTCGTTCCCAGTCTTCCCCCTCTCTTTGTTTCCTTTGGTTGCCCTTGCGTCTGTCTGTTCGGGGGGAAGGGGTTGCAACCATCGTCGCGGCTAACACTGGCCTGGAAGAAGACGATGATGAAGGTGCAGTGGCTGGCCAAAGTTTGCTCTCTCCTCTGTATAATCTCCCTCCCTCTGTTCGTTGCTTTTTTTTCTTTAATCTCCTCTGTTTCCTTGAGAAGAAACAGAGGAACGAAAGTCAGTTTATTTTCTCCTCTCCCCCCTGGGTTTTTTCCGTCTGGGTTTCAGCTTCTTTTCCCCAGTTTTTCCCTGGTTTCTTTCTTCTCCGGTTCTGTGGTTTCTTTTGTCTTTCCCCCAGTTTTTTTTTTCAGTTTTTCTTCCCCCTGCCGTTCACGGTTTTTTTTTTCCTCTCCCCTTTTCGTCCAACTCCCCCCCTTCCAGCCGTTTTTTTTTCTGGTTTTATCCTCTCTTGGAATGCCATGCGGTCCCATGCTCTCTGTTTTAATGCAGGAATAAAGGTAGCAGTTTTCTTTTTTTCGGGTGAAGAAGATGAACAGTGTTGAGGTTATTTTGCATTTTGGTCCTTGATGTTTTGAAAGTTTTGTAATCAAGCCCTTGGATAAACTTTAATTGGACCCCTGCATTTCAACGAATTTTACAAAACAGTCCCTGGAGTTTCAATTAAGCCCCTGATTTCATTAATTAAATTAATACCAACCTCAATTAAGTCTTAAAACTTATTAATTCTCCAATTAAACCCTTGATTGGATTAATTAAACTAGTCAAAAGTTTAATTAAATATTTAAACTTCCAATCATGTTGCCTTTAACCCAAATTTTAATTCATTCTTCATTTATTTTTACTTGTTTTTCATTATTTTTTCATCATTTTTTTATAAAATAATTAAAATAAAAAGGTCAAAATTTTGGTTATGACATGCGTGATTTCCCCTCATTTCTGCACTTATACAATTTAAAATTCTTCTGGTGAATGCAATTACAATAAATATCGTATTCAATGTAAATAAAGTCTAGCGTATTTACAAGATTAGCTTCGACTAATGGCATCCGTGATAAGATTGCCAAAAACGAATTACAAGATTAACTTCGGTTAATGGTATCTATGATAGGATTGTCGGGAAATGAATTACAATATTAGCTGAATCCGTGATAGGAATGCCGGGAAACGAATTACAAGATTAGCTTTGGCTAAAGGCATTCGTGATAGGATTGCTGGGAAATGAATTACAAGATTAGCTTTGACTAACGACATCCGTGATAGGAATGTTAGGAAACGAATTACAAGATTAGCTTCAGCTAATGACACCTTATCAATTATAAGATTAGCTTCGGCTAATGGCATCCATGATAGGATTGTCGGGAAATGAATTACAATATTAGCTTCGGTTAATGGCATCCGTGATAGGATTGCCGGGAAACGAATTACAATATTATCCGAATCCGTGATAGGAATGCCGGGAAACAAATTACAAAATTAGCTTTGGCTAAAGGCATCCATGATACGATTATCAGGAAACAAATTACAAGATTAGCTTCGGCTAACGACATTTGTAATAGGAATGCTGGGAAACGAATTACAAGATTAGCTTCGGCTAATGGCACCCTATCAATTACAAGATTAGCTTTGGCTAATGGCATCCATGATAGGATTGCCGGGAAATGAATTACAAGATTAGCTTCGGCCTTCGGCTAATGGCATTCGTGATAGGAATGACGGGAAAGGAATTACAAGATTAGCTTCGGCTAATGGCATCTATGATAGGATTGCTAGGAAATGAATTACAAGATTAGCTTCGACTAATGGCATCCGTGATAGAAATGCTGGGAAATTCTGAATCTGTGATAGGAATGCCGGGCAATGAATTACAGGATTAGCTTCGATTAATGGCATCCGTTATAGGATTGCCGAGAAATGAATTACAAGATTAGCTTCGGCTAATTAATAGCATCCGTGATAGGAGATTGCTAGGAAATGAATCACAAGATTAGACTTTGCAAGGTCACCCGGTTCACAAGGTCACCCGGTTCATGCAAGTAAATAAGAGTATTCAAATTAAGAATATACAAATGATTGTTAATTGGGTTTAAAAGATTTACAAGCAAAATATAAGTTGTATGTTAGAATTCTTATGGATCCGATAAAAAATTAATACTTCTTGCATATACATTACATGAGCATATATATATTTCTTTTATCAATATAATGGCATGTTTATTTATGTAATAGGTCCATCAAATATCCATGGAGATCATTAGTTTAGGACTTTACTTTGTCAAGCTTATATAAATATTTAATTTAAACAAAAGGGAATTAACGCGTGTATGTAGTATGCTTTTGTGTAAATCTTGATTTATTTATAAAAGTTCAGCTTAACATGTAGTACTTTACTTATCTTGTAATTAACCCTTTTGAAATGTTTAAGAACACTTATTATGGTGTAATGTTTTCTTTACATGTTAGTATTCCCTTTTCTTTTAAATTTTATGAGCATTGTTTGGAGTTTTCATTATTTTTGCTATTTTTAGTTTTTTTTTTCTGAAAATTTATCAAAAACATGGGTAAAAAATCTGGTAGCAAAAGTCAGCGGTGCTGCAGAGAAAGAGATAGCAGACAACTAGGAGGAGGAATCCATGGCAGAGAGGAGAGGAGGTGTTTTAGTTTATTTAGAGCTCTGATACCAAGTTAAGAATAATAGAATGACTTGGGTTGTGCCTTAGCGTGCCTTTCCTATTTATATATATGTGGCATAACATGACAGTAACTGTCGGGATTACAACATTGAAATAATCCTATATTATTTCATATACGTATAATTATTTCCTATTCGTATGTATGCATGTTATACATTCTATAATAGAGTCCTTCTATTTTCTTCACGACTCAATGTTGAGACGATCGAACTCTGCTGAATGGTAATAAAGATGAAATTACATATGGATAGTACATATGCTTCTCTTTAATGGTCCCACGATCTCAGCGAAAACCCGCCTCATCCTCCTTCTAAAGCATTTCTAGTTTAAATTAATTTTATTTGAACTTATAAATATTTTATTTTTATATTAATTTAATTTAATTTTATTATTTTTTACTTCTATTTAATAGATTTTTTAAAAATATATATATTTTTAAATTATTACGGACAGTGTTACCGACAGATTAAGTCTGTCGATATATTCTAAAGAGTTTGAAAAGAATTACTACAAATGTCACTTCAATTGCTTAATCACCGACGGAATTACAAAAAGAATTACTGCAAATGTCAAATTAACCAACGGAAATACCAATGGTGAAAAAAAAGATCATCTATGAAATTACATACGGTTTTTTTGTCGATGATATGTTATATTCATTGATGAAAATACCAACAAAATAAAACGGATAAATTGTTTTTGGCGTGCTTTTACCATCATGAAATCCATCGATAATTTTATTACAGACAGACTTATTGACAAACTACCAATCACCAACGAGAGTTTTTCTAACAAAGTATTTCTTTTTGTGAGTCCGTCAATAAAATTTGTACCGGCGGACTAAAAGTATAAATGCCGACAAAAAAATTTATCGATAAATCTAAAAATTTGGCAGTGGTTTCAATTTTTACTCCAAACAATTTTTTGTCTCAATTTTGTTCTTGATTTTAAAAAATTCTCGATTAAAGATTTTTATATAAACTCAACCATGGCTTCCATGGGAATCATGATAAAAAAACGATGGTATTTAATAAAAAATTAATTTATAAGAATTTTTCGATGGAAGTTCCTAGTATAATAATCCAAAGTATTTGGGAGCAAAATTTGCAGTAACTCTATAGTAGGAAGATATTTGTTGAGGTATGCCCTTATGTCCCTTATTTGATAAGTTTTTCTCATGCTTCATTTCCTCTTAAAAAATGATCAGATTCTTTGAGAAATAACCTCAATCTGCGGAAAACTACTTCAGCATGGCAGTGTAAATACACACAAGTATATTATAGTTTTCCTCTAAAGTAGAAATCAAGAAAAAGACTATTTTTTATATATAATTTTCTTTTGATTTAAGATATTTTATTGAATATTGATATTTCATATAAATAGTATTTTATACTAATAAAAATACAGTATAAAATTATTGAATTGTAAATTTAAATTTAGAAGTTAGAGAGAAGGTATATAAACATGATATAAATTTAAATTTGAAATCTCGTTTTATACAGGTGTAAAACGTTATACCGATAATTTTAATTTTAAGCTTGCTAGGATAAAATAAAAAATGAAACGTCGAAGTTAGAAAAGCCAAATATGAGCTGTAGATTCAGACAAACCTAGTGCCCTTTGATTTATTATAACTTGCTAAACATTATTATCAATAAATAATTTTGTGAAATCAAAACAATTGTATTATTATTCAACGAACCATCGATGTCTGTTGGAATACTCTTTGGAATACACTCATGGATTTCAGTCCATTGATGAATTCATCGATGTTATTTAATACCATCATTTTCTTCCAAAACTCTCAAGAATTCTCTAATGGATTTAAGTACATTAGTGAATCCATTGGTGTTATTATCCTCACTGACATATGTATGTAATAAATTTTAATTTATTAGTTCCTTTAGTGAATCTATCGAAGTAAAAAAATCTTTTCATTTTATATTTTCTCTATCCAACTATCTTAATTTTACAACAATATTTTACATCGAAAATGGGTTCAAATCCAATGTTTAATCAGAATCCTCATTACCTTCATGTTCATCATCATCTCTTTGGTTGAACTAAAATTGTTTGATCTTTTAGTATATCAAATAGTACTTAATATATCATATAACTTATCAATATCAACATGAAAATAAGTATTCTCAATGACATGAAAATGAGAATTCTCCTTTACTTGATAGATGAAACTTGATATAGATCAACTAACTCATCTATTTGAAATACATTTTCTACCCCACTTACTTCATCCCTACCATCGTTCACAACTTGAACATGACTTCTAGGTTTGGTTTTCAAAACAGGTAGGGAAAGAAGGTTTTTTCTCCCCTGCACCGTCCCTCTCTCTCCCTCTCTCTCCCTCCCAGATGCCCAAAATTAAAACTCGACACAACCCGCACCCACGACCTACCACCAAATGAAAAAATAGAGGGGACAAGCCTTGCGAGCAGTTGCTTAGTGGACTAGAAAAAAACAAGGGAGAGGATGAGAAAACAAAAGGGGAAGATGAAAGACAGATGAAAAAGAAAGAAAGAAGGAAAACGAGAGAAAAAAAAGAAAGGAAAACAGAAAGGATAAAAAAATAGAGAACAGAAACAAGAGGAGAGGAGAGGAACAAATTAAAACAAAAAACTAGAAGAAAAAACAAGAGAGACAAGGATGAAAAAAACAGAAAAAAGGAAGAAGTTTGTGCCTCTGCACATAGAGAAGGAAAAAGGAATCGCAATGGCAACCACTATCTTCTCCCCACAACTGCCTGGAATAACCGTCATTCTACCATCGGCGCCACCAGCACCACTAACGCCACCGCCAGGTCAGCCTCCCCTCCCCTCCTCCTCTTTCTCCTTCTTCTTCTTCCTTGTCCACTGTTTTTTGAGCCGGCAAGTGACGGCCTAGACCAAAATGATTCTTTTTTTAGGAGAAGCATCGTCATAACATCTAGCTGAAGGAACTTTTTGTTTCTATACTTCACAATTGACATATAATTTTGTTTCCACTAATATTTTTTGAATGTGAAAGTGCAAAATTAATAACACCCTTAACCCTTTTATAATAATCTTTCATAGACAACCATTGAGGTAAATTTAGATACATCCACGAACGATCATCCATTAATTAGGAAACCTATATAGATTAATGATGACAATATTTATTAATAATATAACAATCAATTCAAAATTTAACTTTGTTAGTTAAAATTTAATTCAAATCTAATAACCAATTATTATTTTTGTCTCAAAAATGTTATGATATGTAAAAATATCAACTAAATAAATCAAAATTTTATTTGGTTTTTTTTTGTTAGTATTTGAAATTATGAACTTATATGTAAGATGTAATTTTGATATTAAATAAAAAAATAATTTTTTTAGTTTTTATATTAACATTAAAATGATTACGTTTTCAATTTAAAATGATAAGTATTGATTTTTCTTCAAATAAACAGACCGAGTGTCTGAAGTTTTTCTAATCTGTTGTCTACGTGGAAAAGATGAAAAGGAAAGATTCTAGGAAGCCAGCCCCAAGTGGATGGGTGAAAACAAAGAGTCTATTGTTATGGGCCCTAAAGAGGCAGCTTGATTTTATCCATAGCTAGTGGTAATGGCAAACGAGGAACGCACGCATGTAACGGAATTGTTTAATTTTTATTAGAGTATGTAAGAAAAAATATATATTTTTATTAGAGTACGTAAGAAAATATATTCCCATTAAGTGGGTCGTGCATGACACGGATATGTCCTAAAATAACTTCAAATACCTTCAACTGCCATCTTATTTGAAATTCTTCCATACAAAAACTTATTTTGATTATTTGAAACTTCTTAGAAATTATGAAGTAATGCTGCTTGTACACGCTGGGAGCTAGTGCCTATAAAATGGTCGTTCCATCCATGCCATCTTGCATCAAATCTCTTCATCTTCATACATTCTACTGCTCTGTAACTCACCATCTCTCCTATCGAGGAAGCACAGAATCTCTGCCTCATTTACAAACTTGCGTTACATTCTTTTGTACCCAAACAAACCTCTGTTTCACACACCAAGCCCAAGCCTTTATAATATCTAATCCTATTTATCTAAGTGCCAGCTTCAATACTTAGACTGCAATGGGAAGCATTGATGACTTCAGCCGTTATTCTTTCCCAGATGATTTTGTTTTCGGAACATCCTCATCAGCTTACCAGGTACATACTCTAAATTCTGCTGCTTCTAGTGCAGTAATTAGGAGGGGACAACAGAACATTATTTAAAATAATGCTAGTTATGTTAATTAATTTTTCGTTATTATTTTATTATGGTATGCAGTATGAAGGTGAAACAAACAAACATGGTAGAGGACCAGCTATATGGGACACTTTCACTGAGGAACATACAGGTACCAATCTCTCACGTTAAAATCTGTACTTCCCTCGCTAAAAGTTGAATAGAATTATGTTAATGTCCTAAGAAAACCACCATTATTAACTTTTCAACGTTTGCAGAGAGAATAAATGATCATAGCAACGGAAATGTAGCTGTTGATTTCTACCATCGCTATAAAGTATGGGAGTTCTTCATCATATTTTGGTTGTGGTTATCTATATGATGTAAATAACTATATTCTGATTAATTTAGTGTAATTGTTCTTAAAAAAAATCGAAAATGTTACAGGAAGATGTGCAAAGAATGAAAGAAATGGGAATGGATGCTTTCAGATTCTCCATTTCTTGGTCTAGAGTATTACCACGTAAGTTTTTTTATTTTATTTTTCAAAATTTGTTCTTGACATAGTAATAGTAATGACACTAGCAGGATTTGACTTTGACAGTGAATTTCCATTTGATATACAATAGCTTTCCGTTGGATTTGTTTTTGGAAAATGCAGATGGCAGGTTAAGTGCTGGAGTAAACGAAGAAGGCATCAAGTTTTATAACGATCTCATTGATGACCTCCTCAAGAATGGTTACAACCTTTCCCTTCCCTTCAATTAATCATACTATTTTGCCAAAAATTGATGCGAAAATTCTTATACAACAAAAGGTTTATCTTGTGCGCTCCATCTGATTATATGTTGTTCTGTAATATATAGGTTTGCAGCCTTACGTTACTCTCTTTCACTGGGATTCTCCACAAGCTTTAGAAGATAAATATGGTGGTTTCTTAAGTCCTAACATTGTGTAAGTAGCAACCTTTCGTTAATTATTCTTCAAATATCCCAACTTGTTGTAGCTTCGAAATATTATAATCTAATCTGTCATTTTGGAGACTTTGTGGACATATGCTTCTCTAAAATTCAAAACATTCCTATAAATTTTCTCACATGAAACATTGATTTCCAGAAATGATTTCCGAGACTTTGTCGACCTTTGTTTCCAAAAGTTTGGAGACCGAGTGAAGAAGTGGATTACTTTGAACGAGCCATGGATGTTCAGTGTTCAAGGTTATGACATGGGCAAGATGGCACCGGGTAGGATTTCTGTCGTCGTAAATGATCCCCACCGATCCTTAAACAATGGTGCCACTGAATTGTATACGGTTAGCCATCATTTGTTGCTTGCTCATGCTGCGGCAGTGAAACTATACAAGGAAAAATATCAGTCATGTCAAGGTGGACAGATTGGGATAACACTTGTTTCTTATTGGTTTGAACCTTACTCAAACAGTGAAGATGATCAAAATGCAACCAAAAGAAGCCTCGACTTCATGCTTGGTTGGTTAGTATTTTTTTATATATATCGAATTCAAAAGTACTTTCTGAATTCTGAATTCAGCTAGAGAAGACCTGATATGTATGTATAAACAGAAGGTAATCAGTGTTTTTCTTCATGGTGGCAGGTTCATGGATCCTTTAACTAATGGTGACTATCCACGTAACATGCATGACTTTGTTGGTGGAAGATTGCCCAAGTTCACTGCCGAGGAATCTAAGATGTTGAAGGGATCGTATGATTTTATTGGAATTAATTACTACACAACATATTATGCTCAAAACATCGAAGCAAATTATCAGAGTGTTGGATTCATGTCAGATGCTCGTGCTAATTGGACAGGTAGCCCAATGATCTATATCTTTTCTTTATTATTCATCTTTTTTTTTCAATTAGATGATGTTTTATCAATTATCAGTTATTAATTTACTTTGTTATTTCTTAATTTTGTAGGAGAGAGAAATGGAATCCCAATAGGTCCACAGGCTGGTGTAAAATGGCTTTATATTTATCCCGAAGGCATCAGCAGGCTTTTGAATTACACCAAAGATCTATACGGGAACCCAACAATTTACATTACTGAGAATGGTATGGTTGAAATGAACAATCATACATTATGCTACATTTAAGTTTCTTAGTACTTCTCTAACACTAAGTATATATATATGTTCTTAATGTTTTTTTTTATTGATTTTTTTTCAGGGGTTGATGACGTAAATAACAATGCTTCATCACTAAAGGAAGCTCTTAATGATCCCATAAGAGAAAAATCTTACAAAGACCACCTTAAGAATGTCTTGAGATCCATCAAGTGAGTTAATTTTGAGCATTTATTAACAAATGATCATTGATAATGAGTTTTTTAATCCATAGCAACAATTATATTATTAAGTTACCAGATCCATCTTACTGGGATTCAATATTTATTTATTGCAGTGAGCATGGTGTTGATGTTAAGGGATTTTTTGCTTGGTCTTTGATGGACAATTTCGAATGGGGAAGTGGTTATGCTGTGAGGTTCGGCCTCTACTACGTTGATTACAAAAATGATTTGAAACGATATCCTAAAAAATCAGTCAAGTGGTTCAAGCAGTTTCTTAGAAGAGACTCCCACAGTCCTATTCCACATACGTATCCTCTGATTACTTCTAATGAAACGTCGAAGATTGAAGATAGTTTGGTTCGGGATGCTAAAAGGCCAAGAAATGCCTGAATGCCTTCGGCAGGATTTGAAGTCAAAGTTGTTAGCATCTGCAAATTGGGCTTTCACGGCTGAAAGATAGAGCTCTCAGCATTAATTCAACAGAATTTGGTCACCACTTCATTCATTCAAGGCTGTGGTTAAGAATAAAAATTCATGGTTCTAGTTTTCCTTTCTTTTGTTTAATTATGGTTTTAGAATTTAATTTGATTGTTTTACTGTTGTATCGTTTTCTCATTCGATTATTGATTATGATTCGTTTAATAATAATACAATTCTTCTGCACCATCATTCATTATGGTTCGTTTAATATTATTTTTTTCAGGAAAAAAAACGTAATATTTGACTCTCAAAAGTTTTTTAAAGGAATAGATTATAGTATAAATATATACAAATGTATTGGTAAACCAAAAATAGAAAAAGTAGAGAACTAAAATAGCTTCATATACACGAAAAAATGACGATAGGAGAGTGTTGAGGAGGTGGCTGATTATGAATTAAAGAGAGAGATTATGTATAAAAATACAAAAATATTAGTTTGTGTGGGAGTAACATCCAAATCCATTAAGTAAGACTTAATTTGCAAAGCCTAAGACACTATTCGCACAACAACATAATCATATTGAATTAAAATACCAAACAAATATCTCATTTTCAATACGATGGATATATATATATATATATATATATATATAAAAAAAAAAGAAGATTGAATTAAAATGCTAAAAAGATAGGTGAAAGAAAAATAAAAGCAAATTTATAAAATCAATAATCCAAAGATAATTTGAGCTAAGAAAGAATGCATAAGCTGCGATAACAAAGTCACAACTTCTAGTCGCACTTTATTTTGTGAAACCATCAGTCCTATGATTAGTTTCGTGCAAAACATGAGAGAAAGACATCGAACGCAAATGTGAAGAAAATATAGCTGTATAGATGAAACCCTCATGAAATCTCCATGATGACCTATTAGATGGCTTATTCATACAATTCATCACAACAACATAATCATATTCAAAAATGAATTTTACTCCAATAAAATCATTTCACGTAGTAGTTCAAGAACTTGTAACAAGGCAGTTGGGTGGAATGCAGTATGCACCAAGGACTCTAGGTTTAGTTGATTTCGTCGATTTATTCAAGAACCAACCATTCCTCGAAGAGATGGAGCTTATCCGACAAGATTGGGAAAGACCCCCGATGGTAAAAAGGGAGAAGGGAGCAATTTTGAAACATCATTCAGCCAGAATTATGCAGTTTGGAGGAATGAAGCGCTTTCTGAAGTGAGGGATTTCTCAACACAAAAACATCCAGAATCAGTGATAGAGCAACTAAAAAGGAAAAGGGCTGATAATGGGGAAGAGTTAAGAAAGCAGCTAGAACGATGTATAATTGATCTCAGCAACAGTAAAGGGCAGCAACAACTGTCAGAAAGTCAGTTAGAGGAAGAAAATACGATGAGGGTTTACTTGAACCAGCGGTTGGAAAAACAGGATAAGCAGTTAACATCTTTAAAGGAATGGCAGAAAATGGCCGAGGTAGCTGAAGAAATAGCAAAAGGGGTCCAGGCTGAGTTAAGGAATTGAATGACCGAATATGATGAGCTAATTAAGAAGAATGGGCTTACAGAAAAAGAGTTGGCAAATGTTAAGAGATCAACAAAAGGCAAGATGAATGTTGACAAAAAGGTGATGGATTCCTTGAAGAAGGGAAAGACCATTCTTTTAAAGAAAGTAGAAGTTGAAAAAGAGAAGAATCGGCTAGCCCAACTCGACATCGAAGAGGAAAGAAGGATCAAAGCTCAATATATGGTGCAACTTGAGGAAGAGAGAAGTGCAAGAAAGGCCGCTGAGTCTGATATAAGAGATTACCAGAAGAGAGCTGAGTCTTCAAAAGGAAGGATGAGGGCTTTACAATCTGAGATCGAGATATGAGAAGAAGAATTGAGGGAGTTGAGAAGCCATTTCTTCGAGATGGAAGAGGAGCTATGTAAGGCTAAGTAAGAACGTCAAGAATGTCAAGACTACATGGACAGCTTTGCAGTTCAAATTAACTCCAAAATAGCCGAGCTGAATATAGAAAAGGAAGAACTGCAGAGGGTAAGGGATAAGTTGGCACGGTCGGAGGATATGGTTCGTGTGTTGGAAAGAAGTAATGAAGCCTTAGGAGCCAGCAATGAAGTGATAATCGCAGATAACACCATGTTCCATGATAAGATAAGGCATATGACAAAGCAAGTCGAGCAAGCAGCCCGCTATGTGGAAAGGTTGCAACAACAAGCCACCCAAGTTGGAAATGATGCTTCAAAATATCGAGAATACATGGGGGCCATCACCTCTTTTATTGGGGACTTAGCTAATAGAGAAAATGCCTTTTAAGGGTAGCGATGTATAAAGCCCTTTTCTGTTATCATTTTGTACGAGCGACTTCTATTTATAAGAAGGCCATGACTTATTTTTCTTTCTAATATGTTTTGGTAAACTATATTGATAAGAACTTGGCAAACCCTCCTTTACAGTAATCAGGTCGACTCGGAAATCTTGCCTAAAGGATTACAAAAGTCATGAATCAGCTCTAAATTTTTTTTTTCACATCATGTGCACCATATTTTCATCATGCATTTTGTTTTTAATTTATCATACACATTCCAGATCATGAAACATAGGTCCCACATCCAAAGTCCACCACACCCGGTCCAGATCGAGGATGGAGAACGAAGAAAGAGCTCACTTAGAGTCACATTATCAGACCGAGTTGGAATCCGTAAAAAATGAAGTTTCTCGGCTAACCGACCTACTCGAGCACCTTCTAAGAGCTAAGAATGGGGAGGGAACATCAGCACAACAACCTGAAGGAGCGCCAGCAGCTGACATCCCTCAAGCATCTCAAAACCAGGGGGCAAACTCGGCCAATGAACAACATTTTGTGCCTATCACCCCTATCCAGCCAATTCATGCTCCAATCACTGTGGACTTAACAGCGGAGGGAATCCTGGATAATAGGTCTCCCAGTTTGATGGACCAAGACAAGTTGTTTGCTTTGGAAGAAAGATTAAGGGCAGTTGAGGGTAATGAATGGTTTAACCCTATGCGAGCAGCTGAAGTATGTTTGGTACCTATTATGGAAAGAGATTAGAATAGATTCCTTATATATGTAAATACCTTATATAGGATAATTATCATGTGTAGTATACTCCACTCTAGTATTGTACACAACCCTAGAGATATAAATACAAAGGATGGTTGCAGCTATTAGAAACCATTGCAATTCACATACAAATCATTCTCTAAACTTAACTTGGTATTAGAGCAAGCAAAGAAAATAAAATCGCAGCTTTATTCTGGTCCAGTTCTCTTCTCTGTCAATGACAAATAATTTTGTTGTTGCTGCACCGTTCACTCACTCTTCTTCCTCTCTTGCACCACCATCAATGACAGCTGCTACATCTGGTGCCCTTCTTGCTGCTGCTGAAATCGAATTGCCTCAGACTTCCTCTTTAGATGTCATGACTGCTATAACAAAAGTCCTTGCTATCATCCCTCTCCCCAACACTCAGCAAGCAATATCTTTAAAGTTCTCCAACACCAATTTTCTGTATTGGAGGATGCAGATGAAACCTTTTCTTTTGGGCCAAGGTGTTTTTCCCTTTGTGGATGGCTCATTACCATGTCCTCCCTCTCATATGATTTCTGTTGACACCTCCTTACCTACTGTTAATGCTTCGTATCTGTCATGGAAGCAACAAGACCATCTACTCATGAGTGCTCTTTTATCCTCCCTCTCTACAGAAGTTCTGCACCTAGTGGTTGCTTGTAACACCTCCCACGACGTCTGGACAACGCTAGAAATAGCCCTTGCTTCTCCTTCCAACTCACGAATTATGCAACTCCATGGTTCCTTCCAAGAGGTACAACAAAATGATGAATCTGTCAGCACCTATCTACAGAAGGCTAAGTCCTTATTTGATGAACTTGTTATAACTGGTAGACCAATCTCTATGGAAGATTTTAATCTGTATGTGTTTCGGGGATTACGCAGCGAGTTTAAGGACCTGGTAACCAACTTATCTACTAAAGCTAATCCTATCTCGTACACTGACCTCCACAACCACCTCCTCACACATGAATTTATCAACAAAACCAATATCCATCCTGCTGTAACAGCTCTTCTATTACCCACTCCATCCCAGCAGCCATCTGCGTTTTTTGGGCAGCGACAGTCAGGTTCCAACTATGGCAGAAGAGGCCGTTTTCGTGGGGGATGGCGACCAAATAACCGTAGTAGTTATCATGGACATCATGGTTATGGTTCAGCTAAGAATTTCAGTCCTACAAATTCTGCTTCAGGTTCACAGTCTGGACAACAGGGAAATCGGGTCTCCTATGGCTCAAGTCAGCACTTTGGGCAGCAAAGCAACCGGTTTAGGGGTTCTCACCGCATCATCAAATGTTAGCTATGCTATGATTATGGGCATACTGCCCAACAGTGTTCTCAATTATCTACTAATCATGTACAAGCTAATGCCAATTTAACATTTAACATTGCCCTCACAACTTCTCCTGTTACTTGGTTTCTTGATACAGGTGCAAATCATCATATGACGCCAAACCTTGTGAGTATGACAAGTTCAGAACCTTACCTTGATAATGATCACTTGCATGTTGGCGATGGTAAGGGTCTTGTTATCTCTAATATTGCTCACTCTCACATTCAGTCACCCAAACGCACATTTACATTATCCAACATTTTACATGTTCGTACCATCAAAAAACCTTTACTATCTGTTTAGAATTTTTGTCTTGAGAATAACGTGTTTTTTGAATTTCATCCATTTGTATTTTATGTTAAGGATCTCATGACAAAGGAAGTTCTTCTTTCCGGTCGGAGTAGAGATGGTCTATATGTTCTGTCCGAGTCCTCTGCAACGTCATTACCTCAAGCCTTTCTATCCACTCGAATCTCTACTTCAGCTGATGCCTAGCATCGTTGTCTTGGACATCCCACTCCACATATTTTGCATTTTTTAGTGTCAAATAAACAGGTGTCCTGTACGTCAAAATATTTTGATTTTAATTGTTCAGCATGTCCTCTTGGTAAGTCGTCTCGTTTGTGTTTAAAAACTACAGGTCATCAAACTTAAGCTCCTATTGACTTGATTTTTAGTGATGTTTGGGGACCTTCCCCTATGTTATCATCTGATGGATTTCGCTATTTTGTTATTTTTGTGGATGCCCATACAAGGTTTATTTGGTTTTACCCCTTGGCTGCCAAATCTGATGTTTTTACTATCTTTCATCGATTTCAAGCACAAGTTGAACGTCAGTTTTCCTTAAAAATCAAATCTGTTCAAACAGATTGGGGCGGCGAATATTGAAAACTCAATACCTATTTTAAAACAATTGGTATTCATCATCATGTTATCTACCCCCATACTCATGAACAAAATGGCATGGTCGAATGTCGTCATAGACATATTGTTGAAACTGGACTTACTCTCCTAGGTCAATGTAAAGCTCCCTTAAAATACTGGAGTTCTGCTTTTGAAAGTTTTGTTTATTTGATTAATCGCATGCCAACTCCAATTCTTAATCATAAAACACCTTTTGAATGTCTTTTAAAATCAACTCTTGACTATGGATTTCTTTGTACTTTTAGGTGTCTCTGCTTTCCGCTACTTCGTCCATATAATGCTCATAAGTTAGATTTCCGCTCTTCTCCTTGTGTTTTTCTAGGTTATAGCAACTCTCATTTCGGTTATCGATGTTTTGATTTGTCGTCAAATCGTCTTTATATTGCTCGTCATGTTCAGTTTCATGAAACTGTGTTTCCCTTTTACAAGTCTGAACAGAGTATTGCCTCACCTATACAACCCCCTGTTGTCACTTTTCAGCCCCTCACATCTGTCTCTACACAATATTTAGCCAAATCCAGTGCTCCAACAAACCCCCTGCACCTACATCAACCTCTCCTGCCCCCTTATTTTTGCCTGTATATCATGATCATATTCATTCCACAGGTACAGGTCCTGATTTGTCACTCTCACATGTGTCTCCTATGGCCCCGGTCTCTCTTGATGTGGCACTCTCCTCTGTTGGGTCTCCTACTTTGGGTGCAGTATGTGCGTGCCTTGTGCTATCTGATTTGCCCAACTCCCCTGTTCCTTCCCCTGCTGGCTCTCCCTCTCGATTTGCTTCCCCTGCTCGGCCTAGTCCTCTGTTGCGCCCTTCAACACCAGGTTCCTCCCCTATTCCCCCCCTGGACTTGATTTATGTGTTGATTTGTCTCATTTCTCTCTTCAGCAAGGCCAAGACATTGTGTCTTCCACTCAACCATAGGTTGCACGCACTCACTCCATGGTGCTTCACCAACATTCATCTAAAACTGCCAACTTAAGTGTCTTATCTGCCTCTCGATCTACATCTTTACCTCAGCAGGAACCAGCTTCATTTAAGGCTGCTGACAAATACTTGATTTGGCATAATGCCATGCAAGAAGAACTTCGGGCCCTTCACATTAATGAAACCTGGTCATTAGTTCCTTTTGCTCCATCTATGAATGTGGTTGGCAGTCGGTGGGTATATAAGATTAAGAGGCCCGTCGATGGTTGTATGGATCGATATAAAGCACGGCTGGTCACATGAGGTTTCACTCAGCAAGAGGGGGTTGATTACTTGGAAACATTTAGTCCGGTGATTAAGCCAAGAACGATTCGACTAGTCCTTACTATTGTTGTCACCTATGGTTGACAGATTCATCAGTTGGATGTCCATAATGCCTTTTTGAATGGCATTCTTCAAGAGGAGGTGTACATGGCACAACCACCTGGTTTTGTTGACCCTACATTCCTCTCGCATGTGTGTCGTCTACATAAATCTTTGTATGATTTGAAACAAGCGCCTCGGGCATGGTACAACTGGTTAAGTGAGTTTCTGATCTCCATTTGTTTTCAGGCATCGAAGGATGATACTTCTCTCTTTATTCTCTCCTTCAACGGTGCTATATTTTATTTACTTGTGTATGTTAATGATATGTTGTTGACTGGGAGTAACCCGACTTTTCTTCAACGCTTAATTATTTTGCTGAGTTCAGAGTTTAAACTTCGAGATTTAGGCTCTATTCATTTCTTCTTAGGCATTGAAGTTCAATCCACTTCTATAGGTTTGTTAATCAACCAACACAAGTATACTCTTGATATTATCCAACGAGCAGGTATGACTTCTTGTAAACCAGTTGCTACTCCTTTGTCTACCTCCTCAAAATTGAGCATCGCATCTGGTACTCCTTACTCTGATCCGACATGGTATAGACAGATTGTTGGGGATCTCCAGTATCTTATTTACAAGACCTGATATTTGTTATGCAGTCAATAAGGTATGTCAGTTTATGCATGCCTCTACTAAGGATCATTGGTCGGCTGTTAAACGCATTCTACATTACCTTCAAGATACAGCTTCTTATGGTCTACACATTACTTCCTCATTGTCTCTTCATGGTTTCACTGATGCTGATTAGGCTGGCAGTATTGATGATCAAAAATCAACAGGTGGTTATCTTATATATCTTGGTGCTACTCTTATTTCATGGAAATCAGGGAAGCAACGCACTGTGGCTCGGTCTTCTACAGAGGCAGAATACAAGGCCTTAGCTGATGGTACTGCTAAAATCTTATGGATTCACTCTTTATTATCAGAACTTCATTTTCCATCGGCATCCATGACTACGTTATGGTGTGATAATTTAGGAGCCACCTTCCTATCTCTTAATCCAATTTTTCATGCTCACACTAAACATGTTGAAGTTGACTATCACTTTGTTCGTGATCGCGTTGCTAAGCAAGAAATTCAGGTACGTTTTATCTCTTCAAAGGACCAACTAGCTGATGTCCTTACCAAGCCGCTTCCCCCAGTCTCGTTTGCTCTTTTTCGATCCAAGCTTCAGGTGGAATCTCCACCTTCAGCTTGACGGGGTGTATTATGGAAAGAGATTAGAATAGATTCCTTATTTATGTAAATACCTTATATAGGATAATTATCATGTGTAGTATACTCCACTCTAGTATTGTACACAACCCTAGAGATATAAATACAAAGGATGGTTGTAGCTATTAGCAACCATTGCAATTCACAAACAAATCATTCTCTAAACTTAATTGTACCAAACATCGTGGTGCCTGTTGTTACTCCATTTTGGACCCCACGTGCTGGAGACAGTGTATACCTTTTTTGAACAGAGTGTAGGAGTTTAGCTCATATTCGCCAGAAGATTGACAAAAGCACAGAAAGAAATATTTTGTGTTGAATAAATCCCTCAAAAGTGGCACTAAAAAACTTGGTTCTGCTACTGCCGTAATTTTTTTGTTCCAACTTAGGCCCTGATTCTGACTGGGCTTCATGCAATATCTGACCATCCCCATCTGAATTATGTCACTCGTGACATGTTGAAGAATGGACCTACACCTTTATTGGGTCCTAAGGCTCACTGTTCCTATGGCAGACTCTCAGTCGAACTAGGATGTTTGGCATTGTTAGTTTCCTGATTTTAGATCGGGAGACCCTTTTTGACCAACCAGTTTGCGGCCCGATCCTGTCCGTTAAAACGATTATATCTTGCCTTGAATCCTTCGTGAAAGTTGTAGTCCTACACACATAGATGAATTTTGGCTTTTGAATCGCTGGATTTCGATATCAGAAACTCAAGATATGCATGTTTGAATATCTAATGAGAAAGTGAAATTTCTGCCGCATTTTTTTGGCTACCTGCAAATAGAATATTAATTATATATAAAAAGAGAGTAGAACCCGAAACAGTGTCATTTTGAGACATTGTTCCTCCCATGTGCATGCCGCTGCCCGAGACCCTCAGGAGTGGGGAGCAACTGCAGGTGTGGGAGCAGCGCAGGCGTGGGAGCAGCACAGGCTGCCCTGGCTTGGTGTCCCCTGCTCCCCATGCGCATGGTGCTGCCCCGCTCCCCCTTCACCTATATATATACTGTTATTAGCAGCTACAAAGGGGGGCTGGTTTTTTTTTGGGAGAAGGAAAGAGGAGGAGAGCAGTTGTGAACAGAAGACAGTAGGGAAGAAAGAAAAGAGAGAACAAAGAAGAGAAAGAAAAAAAGAAAAAAACCGAGAGAAAAGAGGAGGAGTTCAGTTGTGAACGGAAGAATAGAAAACAGAGGGAAGAGAGAACAAAATAACAGAGAGATTTTGGGAGTTAAAAGAAATAGAGAAAAGGAACGAGAGAGGGCGGTTTGAGAGGGGAGACCGAGCAGAGTGAGGGAACAAAAAAACTGAAGCCAAAAGAATAAAACAAAGGGGGGAAACTTTCGGGAAAAAGAGAAGAACAGAAAGAGACGGAAAGGAAAGTTTTTGAATGAAAGAGAGGGGAACGAGAAAGAAACAAAGAGGCCAAGCAATGCTGAAACGGAAGAGGGGAGGAAGAGCAGGTGCAGCGCCATCATTAGCTCATCATCTCCTTCATCCCAGCAGCCACACCAGGAGGAAGAGCAGTCACGGCAACACCACTAACCGCACTAGCAGCTGCACAGATGATGAGGAAAGGCAGCCGCAAAAACATCAGGAGGAAGAGTAGCCGCAACCACCCCCCATGAACCGAGCACTTCATCATCACCGTCAGCTACCACTGCCCTCCCAGTCGACAACGACCCCGTGAGAAGCAGAAGAAAGAAACGGAAACAGAGGAGAACAGGGCTAAAAAAACGCAGAGAAGAAGAGGAAGAAAGGCCTCCCACACCGGACTAACCCCCACCATAACCATTCCCTACCACCTGCACCTCCATGAAGCTGTTGTAGAGAGGGAAGAACAGCGTTGGCAGAGGGAACAAAGGAAGCCAAGAGAAGAAGCAACGCCTTTGCAGAGTGGAAGAGATAACAACTGCTGTCATCGGGTGTCCTCTCCACTGCCACCAGCTCCATCAGCACTGCTAAAAAACAGCAGAACCACCATCAGAAGAAAGAGCACCGTGAGAAACAGAAGAAGAAAAGAGAAGCAGATGAGAACAGAGTAGGAAGGAAAACAGAGGTGGGTGCATCTGCATAAAGGAGAAGAAATACTGCAGATAACAGTTGCTGACGTTGAGCTTCTCAGCCACTGCCACCGTCAGAACCATCGGGAGACCTCATCGGCTGCCTCTCCACCGCCACCAGCATCACTGGGAGTGTTCGCCATAGTCTCCAACATCGCTTCCGCCACAAGGTTTGGTTCTCCTTCTCGTCGTTGTGCATGCCATTTCCTTGCATTTTACTGTTCAAGTGAAATATAATTCACTTGAACAGTGAAATGTATTTCACTGTTCGTGAAATATAATTCACTAGTTACTGTGCTGGTGCACAGTAACCCGTCCATGTTTGTTTTGGGCTGGAACCCCAGCCCAGCCCATGCTGTTGGGCTGAGTCCAGCCCTGTAGAAAGTGGGCCCATTTTATGTTGGGCTGATTTCAGCCCAGTCTCTTTGTGGGACGGGTCTGGCCCATTCGGAAAATTTTCTTTAAAAGAATTATTTAAATGTGATTTTCTGAAAGTTTGTTGATGCATTGTTTATCAATATCTACTTGTATTTTTATATGGTAAAGATCCAAGTCCAGTATGAAAATACCCGGTTTTCGTCGAGACATCAAAAAAATATATGAAAAAATGTTTTGTTTTTTTGCATACGGCCAATACCCTAACATTGTTTTTACGTTTTTTTATATAAAAAAACAAATATTTGAAGTTTTGAAATGTGTTTTTGCATGGATTTCTTAAACACAACAAAAATCATTTTTCTTGCATTTTTGGATTTTACAACATGTTTGTAAAACTCCAAAGTGTATTGGCCAATATTCTAAAAAATATAAAAATCTTATTTTGGGGGAATTCATCTATTATTCACCGCTAATGTTTGGATAAAGAAATCCTTAAAGGACGAATATCCAAAATATTATTGGGAATAATTTTTTATTATTCACTGTTAATATTTGGATAAAGAACCCGGAGTGGTAAATATCCAAAATAATTTTCTAGGAATAATAAATCCGCACAAATCCTTGAAAGAAGCCTTGATTATAATCGAGGACATTTCAATTTTTTTTACTCCATGGTTTACGAGACAAAAAAATAGGTTTTTAAAGCACCCTAGATTTCGTTCATCAGAGCAGACTTATACTAGGAAATTGATAGGAGTAGAGAACATCAACACCATAACAGTTATAAGGCAAATTAAACACCAAGCAGCTTACCTTAGGTAGGGCGTACTAGGGGTGCTAAAACCTTCCTTTACACAACTAGTCCCTTGCCTTAGAATCTTTGAAAGACCAGTTAGGTTTCCTAGTGATCATAATACTAGGTGGCGACTCCCTTTTTTCACAACAAAAAGACCCCAATATCAATCCCCGCTATAGAGGAAGTGTCGCCGCGACGTCGAGCTCTCGGGAGGGTGCGATAGGATGGCGACTCCACTAGGGACCCTTGGACTAAGCTTGATTAAGAAACATAGGTCCCCCTTCTAAAATCCACAACACTCGACAAAGAAAAAGAATGGAAAACGAAGAAAGGACACAACCAGAAGCTCAGTACCAAAGAGAACTTGAAGGAGTTCGGAATGATGTGGCGCACCTGACTAGTTTGCTTGAGCAAATGTTGAGAGCCAAAGATGGAGAGGGAACATCATATAGACGTAGGGGCAAATACACCATATAAGCAGCATCCTAATCCCACTCAGCCCATCCAAATCCCTATTACAATGGATTTGACAAACGAGGATCCACAAGACGTCAGAGTCTCTGATCATGTTGGGTATGATAAATGGACTGCCCTAGAGGAGAGGCTAAGGGCAGTTGAAGGGAATGATTTATTTGACCCAATTAGGGCCGCTGAAGTATGTTTGGTACCTAACATCGTAATTCCAAAGAAGTTCAGAGTGCTGGAGTTTGTTAAGTATACCAGAATGGAATGCCCAAAGACCCATCTTCGTTCCTACTATAACAAGATGGCAGAAGTTATCTATGATGATAAGTTGCTAATTTACTTCTTCCAAGATAGTTTGACAGGATCGACCCTCAGATGGTATATGAGGTTGGACAATGTTAGGATTAAGAAATGGACAGATCTGGCAGATGCTTTCTTAAAGCAATACAAGTTCAATCTTGAGATTGCTCTTGATAGGACAAGTCTGATTACCATGGAGAAAGGAGCTCAAGAGTCCGTGAGGGCTTATGCTCAGAGGTGGCGAGACCAAGCTATCAATGTACAACCTCTACTAATAGAGACGGAGATGGTAACACTGTTTGCCAATACTTTTAGGGCCCCATACTATGAACATCTTATGGGTAGCTCAGCCCAAGATTTCTATGATGCTGTGCAAATTGCTAAAAGGATTGAGCATGGAGTCCAAAGTGGGAGAATTGCGGAACCTATAGAGAAGAGGGGTTTTGTTGGGAAGAAGAAGGAAATTGAGGTAAATAACCTAGAAGACAGTTGTAAAAGGAAAGGCAAAAACTACCAAAACTATCAAACACCTACCTCCCAAATCACTAGCATCAACTTTTCCAAACCCTCCATCCCAAACCAACCCCATCAAACAAAATTCCCCACCAATAACCAAAACAATTACCAAAGGAGAGACAACCGACAACTAGAAGAACAATTACCGCCTCTGCCAATAACCCTAAATGAGTTATATGCCAAGTTGCTAAGTATTGAGCAGATAGCTCCCTTACCATTACCTCCTATGCAACCACCTTTCCCTACCTGGTACAACCCCGAGTTGACTTGTGAATACCATACTGGTAATACGGGTCACAATATTGAGAACTGCGTAGCTTTTAAGAAGAGGGTATCGCAGTTGATCAAAATCGGATGGGTCACTTTTGAAGATTCGCCTAATGTGAATTCGAACCCTTTACCCAAACATGCTGTAGGTGGTAGTGGAGTGAATACTATGGAGGTCGGTAGCAAAGGGAAGGTGCTAAGAGTGACCATGGCAAGGTTGTATGAAATGTTGGTACAATCTGAACATTTGGAGAAACCATCTGAACATTGCATAAGGGAAGACGAGTTTTGCCCATTCCATAAAAAGAAAGGGCATCACATTGATGAATGCATTGAGTTTCATCAAAAGGTTGTGAGAATGCTGACTTTAGGAGAGTTAAGGATTGAGGCTGTAAAAGATAATGAAGAGATAGAGATGATAGAGAATTGGGGGAAATGTAGAGTCCAATCAACAGTTAATAGGCTCTCAAAATTGGTACTAACTAAGCCCTCATATGCAAACAAAGTAGACTATGGGGCGATGCCTGGAGATTATGGTTATACCTCGAATATCAAAACTCCTTTGTCATGGTTCCGAAATGAGATAAGTGGGCTAACTCGGAGTGGTCGTTGTTTCACACCTGAAGAGGTAGAAAAGCAAAGAAAGGCTAAGGGCAAAGGGGTGTTGGACCTCGATAAAGAGTTTGAGGTAAATAAACCTGTAACTGAGGAAGAAACAAATGAGTTCCTGAAATTGATGAAGCATAGTGAGTACTGTATAGTGGATCAGTTGAAGAAGACCCTTGCCAAGATCTCCATCATGTCATTAATACTCAGCTCTGAGCCGCATCGTAATGCTTTGCAAAAAGTATTGAATGAGGCTTACGTACCCCAAGATATTGAACAAAAGACTATGGAGCATCTAGTAGGGAGGATCCATGCTGCCAATTATTTATATTTTACAGAAGATGAACTTGACGCTGAAGGAACTGGGCATAACAAGGCTTTGTATGTCACGATCCGATGCAAAGACTGTCTCATCGGCAAAGTTCTTATCGATAATGGCTCGGCCCTTAATATCTTACCAAGGCATATGCTGGATGAAATGCCGGTAGATCCCTCACACATGCAACCCAGTGTGATGACGGCTAGAGCATACGATGGCTCACCAAGGCAAGTGATAGGGACAATTGAGGTCGAATTAGTTGTGGGTCCACAAGTCTTTCTAGTAACCCTTCAAGTGATGGAATTGAAAAAGAGTGGTCAATTAAAATCTGTTCAAGACATTGCGTGTCGAATCTGTGAAACCAACGAACATTCAACCAATGACTGTCCAACCTTGCCTTCTTTTAAAGAATGTCTCCATGAACAAGTCCATTCATTAAACAGTTTTCAAAGGCCCAACCATAACCCATATTCGCAAACATATAACCCTGGTTGGAGAAATCATCCAAATTTCAGTTGGAAGAGTGAGAATAATAATGCTCAAACTTCACAGTCACTGTTTCAAGCACACCATAATTTCCAAAATTCTCATGGATATGCACCTCCTTATGCTCCCCCTCCTAGAAGAAATCTTGAGGAAACATTGCATACATTTATGGAAAAGCAAGAGGCAATTAACACTCAACTTGCTCAAAGCATGACAGATTTTAAAGATACTCTTGCAAAGTTCACATTTGCTCTCAGTTTCCAAGAGAAAGGTAAGTTTCCATCTCAACCACAATAAAATCCCAAGGGGCAATACAATGTAAATGCAAGTAGTTCTGGAAGCCAACACATGGATTAAGCCAGATCAGTCATCACTCTTCGCAGTGGTAAGGTTATTGAAAAATCCATTCTTGAACCTTGTGAGAATGATGATGAGTCAATCTCTGACGGTAAGGAAGGGGTTGAATCTGATCATTGCAAAGAAAAGATTGATTCTCCACCAACACTTCCATTTCCGCATGCCATGACCAAACAAAGGAAAGTCAATCACAACTCTGAAATCTTTGAAACCTTCAAACAGGTAAGGATCAATATACCTTTGTTGGATGCTATTAAACAGGTTCCTTCTTATGCTAAATTTTTGAAAGATCTGTGCACTGTGAAGAGAAAATTGAATGTGAAAAAGAAAGCCTTTTTAGCCGAACAAGTAAGTGATATTCTTCAGAACAATAATGCATTGAAATATAAAGACCCTGGTTGTCCTATAATTTCTTGCTTTATTGGAGAACATAAAATTGAAAGAGCTTTACTTGATCTTGGAGCTAATGTGAATTTACTTCCATATTCAGTTTTTCAAAGTTTCAATCTAGGAGATTTGCCAGCTCATTGGAGTACCGAAGACAAAGGAAAGTTTTTGAATGAAGTAGATAACTTTTATTGGGATGACCCTTATTCAAATATTGTTCTGATAAAATATTTCAAAGATGCATTCCTGACAATGAGGTAAGTAGTGTCATTAAACTTTGTCATTCTGAAGCATGTGGGAGTCATTTCTCGTCAAAAAAGACAACTGTGAAAATCTTACAAAATGGATTTTATTGGCCCACCATGTTCAAGGACACACATGCATTCTGTAAAACTTGTGAAAATTGTCAAAAAGTTGATACTGGTCAAAAATTTTTGCTTTATAATTCTCGACTTCATTTATTTCCTAGAAAGCTAAGATCAAGATGGAGCGGTCCATTTATTGAGAAACATATGTATCCTTATGGGCCTTTGATATTCAGAATCCAAAGAATGACAATGTTTTTAAGGTAAATGGACATCGTTTGAAAGCTTACTTTGTAATTTTCCTAGTGAAAATGAATCCATTGGTTTGAATGATCCTGTAGATAAAGGTTAATTATTTTTTTTTTCTCACATTGTTTTTATGTTTTGTTTTGGTGTGAATTTTGTTTTGCTAGTTTCTCTAACCCCGGTCAAAAGGCGGATAACGGTACTTCGTGACTTAAGTCGGTTCTTTCTGTTTCCCATAATAACTGATATCTGTGTACATATTTGTGCAATTCTTTGCTCTTTCTCACTTCTTTGAATCTCTTCTCCAATTCTCATTTGAAAATGGACACCACTCTTGAAAAATTGAAAAAGTACTTTCCTGCTCTGCCTTAGAATGCGATTACAAAACTTTACTATGCTAGGTGTGCAAGATTGAAGTTGTTAATGAATCATGAAATTTCTGAAGATATTCGCTGGCTGATTGAAGCTAAGGTCCGATTATCAGGTGAGTCCTCCAATTCTTTCATTTCACACATGCTTGGAACAGGTAAAAGCACTTTTGCAAAGAAACGTCATGCAAAACAACTGAAAGTCTGTCACCGATGTGCCAGATGGACTTGTAATGCAACATGTCGTTCTTTAGGAATGGTATCTATAAACCATGAAGATAAAATACAATTCATTAAGGATGGCCTGAGTAAGGGGTCTTTAGATAATCTTCTATTAACCCTTGAGACGCATCCTAGTGGAGATGTGCATCGTGCTATTCATGATTTATGGCCACAATTCCATAAAGAACATGATAGACTTAGTCGTGGGAATCTGACTAAAAAAGACCCTGTTTGCCAGTTTTTAAGAAAACTGGATGGGAAGCCTATCCCCGACCTATAGAGGGCGTTTAAGTCGTTCTTGGATGTAAAACCAAGGGAAGATGTGAGCCACAATCATAACTACTTGTACATACACATGTTTTTTCAAAATAAATAAATAAATAAAGAGAGAGAGAGAGAGAGTGAGACTCCAGCTGGCCTACATATAGGTGGTATGATTGCATTTTCAATTCCTCATCTATAAAATCTTCTCTTCCTTCCCCTCATTTCTACTCAACCCTTACATTAGACAGATATAGAAGTGTGTAGAAATTGCAGGTCCCTTAACTTATCACATAAAAAATATTTGTGTTTTCGGTGGATCCAGTCCTGGGAAGGAAATAGCTTTTTTTAGAAGCAGCAAATCATCTTGGTCAGGTACTAGCTGAGAGAAAGATTCATTTAGTGTATGGGGGAGGCAGCCTTGGGTTAATGGGGGGTATGGTAATAACTGCATTTTTAGGAGGTAGTCAAGTTTTGGGGGTCGTCCCCGAAGCTTTCACAAAAGGGGATATCATTGGAAGAACAATTGGAGAGGAACTACAGGTCTCCACATTGTTTGATCGAATGAATACAATGTTTAACCATGCTGATGCCTTCATTACCTTACCAAGTGGTCTGGGCACATTGGAAGAGATCTTTCATATTTCCTCTTGGGCCCAACTTCACATTCACCATAAACCTATAGGTCTATTAAATGTTAATGGTTTTTATGATAATTTGTTGTCTTTTCTTGATCAAGCTGTGGAACAGGAATTTCTAACATCTTCGGCATGACAAATCATCTTTCACCCCTGTAATTGATCCTTCCATGAGTCGCATAAATTGGTCAGCTAAGGAAAGCCGTAAAAAGCTTAGATTGGATTTGAGCCTTCGTTTGTGAATCCTTGTGTCTTTTGGTTTTATTTCTAGTATAGTATTTTGTTATGTTATTTCTTATATTTGTTTAAGTGTGTTTCAGGTTTGTTAGTGTTCGTTGTTTCAGGTAATGTCTTCTATACTCTATCTTTCTACCTTAGGACATTGAGGACAATGTCTCGTTTTGGTTGGGGGGAGAGGGTAGTAGTATTTTTTTTAAAAAAAAAAACTAACCAACTAACTGTTTTTGTTTTTAAAACCATTTGGCAAAACTGTTATTACTAGGATGGCAGAGTAAGGGGAAATTTTATTGACTCTTGAGACGCATCTTAGTAAACATTTTCTAATGGTTATTTTGAATATTCATAATAAGGCCTATTAGAATACTTCTTGAAATATTCAGGTTTACAAACTCTCGCATTGTTATCACTTAATTCTTCTCATATACTCATTTAACAAGTATTCTTAAACCTTCATTTTCACACACACACTTTAACATATGATTGTGGGTTGCGTATTGGATTATTACATTATTTATGTTCTTTGGTTAAAGGTAACAACTAAGGGATAGGGATAGTATATAATTTCCAAAAAAAAAACAAAAAAAATGATGATAATAAAAACGTAGATAAGTTTGATTTCGTAGCCTCCCTAACCTAAGCAATTAAGCCCAAAGGGGTGTTTTAACACCTAATACCCTAAAGTCAATTGACTTGGGAGCTATTGGCCCAAAGCTTGTTACATGGGTTAAAGAGAAAAGCTTAAGGGAATAAAACATTGCACTATCTACATAACAGTATCTACAACCCGAGTTACTAAGCTCGTAGGGGTGTCTCAACACCTAATGCCCTAAAACCAACTGGTTTGGGAGTCATTAGCCGAAAGCTCGTTACAGGGGTTAAAGATGCATTGTGTTTTAAGTTATATGTATATATATTAGAAAAAAAAGAACAAAAAAAGAAGAAGAAAAAAGATAATAATCCCAACCCAAGTTAACCTTAAACATTAGAAAAAAATATTGTTTTCTTCCAATAAAAGTCCCATCATTTATGTTTCATACATTGAGCACATAATAAGGAAGATTTATTAATATTTTGTTTAAGAGATATTGAGCAGATATATAAAATTTAATGAGAGTTTGTTTATCTGGATAGATTAATGGAAGTTGAATGATGAATGCCTTGCTTTGTGGAATTTGCAAATTGTTTTTCTATTTTAATGCTTTAATTACTAGGGACTAGTAATAAGCTGGTTGGGGGGTGAGATTAGTACTTAAAAGTGCATTTTTATCAAGGATTTATATCATTATTTTGCACTTGAAGTATCAATAACTCCTTAACTAAAGCATGTTTTACAATAACATATCTAATTATATAAGATACCTTTCATTTATGGTAAATGTTCATCTGAAATGTAGGCCTATCACATAAATGAAAGACTTGATTGATGAGTTGAAGTACTGGAATTGAAAGGACAAAGAGATAGCCAAACTTAGAAAAGAGATGCTGGTGTAGTCCAAACTAGAACACTGTTCGGTAATTAGGTCATATCCGGAGTTGTAGATCTTGGATTTAGGTCCATTTTATATGGATTGAAAGATAAGACATAGGCCTGCAACTTTCATGCGGAGCTCAAGATTTAAAAAGGCCGTTTTCATGTCCAAATTGTAGCAACAATGGAGAAGTCTGAATCTATCCTGCAGCCCAGACACTGTTCAGTGTTTAGCCCATATCTCGAGTTCTAGAAGTCCAAATGACCTCATCTTTTTTTTCCTGGAAAGCTGAGACAATTGTCTAGAACCTTCATGGGAGAATCTATTCAAATCCTGATGTTATCAATGATGTTTTTTCCAGACAAGAAGATAAGGATTGTTACCAAGTCAAGATGTGGCCACCCACTCATCAATTAGTCAACAAATCAATAGTTCCAAATTTTGGCCTATAAAAGGAGGCATTTGCCATGTATTTAGGCATCTTAGTGTTCAGATCAAGATCATGCTCTTGCTCTCTTTTTATATTTTATAATGCTTAAGTTTTGCTTATATTAATCTCTTGCTTATGCTTTTCATTTCCTTTCGCCGGGGTACTAGAAGAGGTTAATCTGGCAAAGATGGCATGTGCGAATCAAAGATTTGGGCTAGGGTATAAACCTAACAAGGAGGATCATCAGTGGGGTACTAGTTGGAGAAGGGAAAGAAGAATAGCTAGAATTGAAGGAAGGGAGCCTAAAGAAGAAAAGCTAGAAATCCCTCCCCCTAGCGTGTCATTCCCAAAAGCTGCATACATAAGGCAACATGATAAAGGAGCCGAAAGCCTTGGTCAAGAACTGGCAAATATAAGCATAAACACCTTGGAGGAAAATGAGGTGGAAGGAGATGACATGAAGATAGTAGCGGGAAAGGTAGATGAAGCACTGCCACAACTAACGATCCACACACTAGAAGAAGTCTTTGCCAAGACCTTTGTGCACAAGTTGGCTCAGGGCGAGAAGTTTTAGAACTAGGTGACCCAAGAAGCTCCAGTAGTTTTCAAAATGTAAACCAACTTTGTTTGCCTTAACATGCTTTTGTCATTGCTTTTGTTTGCTTTTATTTTCTCTAGTTGACAATCAAGGCTCATGATGTCAACTAGAGTTTGTGTTTGTCATTGAGCCTATCTTTTCTTTAAATAAATGACGAGATCATGCACTTTTCAAAATTGTCTTCTTATGCATTTACACCAAACACTTCACATATATTTAGCATCAAGAATAAATGGCCAAACTTGAACGAACATATGATAGCTATGGAAGAAGAAGTGTGGGATGAAAGCAATATTAGTGAATTCACCAGGCTAATGGAAAAACGGGAACAGACTTGGAAGCCTGCCGTAAAGGAACTCGAAACCATCAATGTGGGCAGTGATCAGCTCAAGAAAGAGTTGAAAATAGGTACCTTAATTATTTCTGAACAAAGGACAAAAATGATCGCCCTATTACAAGAATATTCATATGTCTTTGCTTGGTCCTATAAAGATATGCCCGGTTTGGATACAAATATTGTAGTACATAAGATATCGTTGGAAGCAGGCTGTAAACCAGTCAAGCACATACTGCTACAAGGTCATGCCATTTGGTTTGAAGAATGCAGGAGCAACCTATCAAAGAGCAATGGTGACTCTGTTCCACGACATGATGCACAAGGAAATTGAGGTGTATATAGATGACATGATTGCCAAGTCTAAAAAAGGAAAGGATCATGTTGAAGTTTTGAGGAAGTTATTTGAGAGGTTGAGGAAGTATGAATTAAGGCTCAATCCTGCAAAATGTTCATTCAGAGTTAAATCAGGTAAGCTGTTAGGATTTGTGGTAAGTGATAGAGGTATAGAGGTGGATCTAGATAAAATAAGGGTCATTTAAGCTATGTCATCCCCTAAGATGGAGAAAGAAGTAAGAGGATTCTTGGGAAGGTTAAACTACATTACTCGGTTTATAGCTCAGCTAACAACAACATGTGAACCTATATTCCGACTATTAAGGAAAAAGAATCCTGGAACCTGGAATGAGGAGTGTGAGGATGCATTCAATAAAATCAAACATTATTTACAAAATCCACCTTTATTGGTTCCTCCGGTATTAGGAAAACCTCTGGTATTATATTTAACAGTAATTGAAGCAGCCATGGGATGTGTATTGGGTCAGCATGATGAAACCGGAAGGAAGAAAAGAGCTATTTATTACTTAAGTAAGAAACTCACCGAATGTGAGTCTAGATACACTGAGATAGAAATGCTCTATTGTGCACTGGTTTGGGCGGCAAAGAGATTACGACATTATATGTTATACTATACCACTTGGTTGATTTCAAAAGTGGATCCTCTAAGGTATATTTGTAACAAGCCCTTTCTCTCAAGCCAAATTACAAGGTGGCAGGTTTTATTAGCAGAATATGACATAGTGTACATGACAAGAAAAGCTGTAAAAAGGAGTGCAATTGCGAACCATCTGGCTGATAATGCTGTAGAAGATTACGAACCTTTGGATTTTGATTTCCCCGAAGAAGATATATTGTCAATAGAAAAGGAAGAAGAGAAGATAGATTGGTGGACCATGTTTTTTTATGGGGCCATGAATGTATATGGTAATGGGGCCGGTGCGGTAATAATCTCTCCTAATAAGAAACAGTATCCAGTTTCGGTTAAACTGCATTTCGAGTGCACCAACAATACAATTGAGTATAAAGCTTGTATCTTTGGTTTAGAAGCGGCATTAGAGGTAAAGATAAAGAAGATAGATGTATATGGGGATTCAATGTTGATTATCTATCAGGTAAAAGGGGAATGGCTGACCAAGGAAGAAAAGTTAAGGTTGTACTAGGAATACCTATCCACACTAGCAAAGGAATTTGAAGAGATTAAATTCACCTATCTAGGAAGGGAGGGGAACCATTTTGCAGATGCTTTGGCCACGCTAGCTGCTATGACTACCATTGATCTCGAATATAAGGTACAACCTGTACACATTGACATTAGAAACGACCCAGCTCACTGTTGCTTAGTTGAAGGAGAGATAGACGGAAAGCCTTGGTATTACGATATCAAGAATCTTGGGCAGAATCATGAATATCTGGTGGGAGCTTCTAAAACGGATAAGAAAACCTTGAGAAGGTTAGCCATAGACTTCTATTTAGATGGAGAGATTTTATACAAAAGATCATTTGATGGAACCCTACTAAGGTGTTTGAATGAAATAGATGCTAGAAAGGCATTGCGAGAGGTCCATGAAGGGATTTGCTCAACTCATGCTAGCAGTCATATGATAACAAGGAAAATACAAAGGACTGGTTATTTTTGGATGATGTTGGAGAAAGACTGCATCGACTATGTTAGGAAATGTCACAAGTGTCAAGTTTACAGTGATAAGGTCAATAACACCGCCAGCGCCGCTATTTAATCTAATATCTCCTTGGCCATTTGCAATGTGGAGAATTGATGTGATCAGTCCTGTTAACCCAAAAGCTAGCAATGGGCATAGATTCATCCTCGTGGCTATTGACTACTTCACCAAATGGGTGGAAGCTAATTCGTATACCCACGTAACACAGAAGGTAGTGAAGAGGTTTGTAGAAAAGGACTTGATTTGTTGATATGGTCCTCCGGAAAAGATAGTGACCGATAATGCACAGAATTTCAATGGCAAAATGATAGTGGAGTTATGTACCAAATGGAAGATCAAGCATTCGAATTCCTCGCCATACCGGAAAAAATGAATGGCGTAGTAGAAGCTGCCAACAAGAACATCAAAAAGATTATTCAGAAAATGGTAGTCACGTATAAAGATTGATAAGAGATGTTGCCATTTGCTCTCCATGCATACTGCACTGCAGTCAGGACCTCGACAGGGACTACCCCATATTCTCTGGTGTACGGTATGGAGGCAGTGATGGCGTTGGAAGTGGAAATCTCATCGTTAAGAGTATTAATGGATTCCGAACTAGAAGAGGCTGAATGGGCCAAAGTGAGATATAAACAACTGAACTTGATTAGCGAAAAGAGGATAGTTGCAATATGTCATCATCAACTTTACCAGAAACGCATGGCCAACGCATACAATAAAAAGGTTAGACCACGATTGTTTCAAGAAGGGGATCTAGTGCTAAAGAAAATATTGTCGTTACCCGGAGAAGATCAAAGCAAATGGGCACCAAATTACGAGGGTCCTTACGTAGTAAAGAAGGCATTCTCAAGAGGAGCGTTGAAGTTCGCTAGAATGGATGGAGGAGACCTAGCTAAGCCTGTGAATTCTGACTCTGTAAAAAGATATTATGCTTGACGTATGCTTCTAAATCAATAAAGCATAGTTTGGCCATCGACTTCTTTCTTTTTTGCATTGATCTCACAAAACTCAATTTGTTTTCTAGAAAGAAGAATCTTAAAAGGGGAAGAGAATAGAAGAAAGATAAGAATAGAGAATCCTTTTTGCATTAACCCTAACAGTGTGTTTTTTTTAAAAAAAAATTCACCTTTCGTTATCGCATCACTCGCTCAAACGTTTATCATTGGATGAATGAATTTCTTCCCTATATAAAAGCCCAGACTAGGATCACACCCCTATACTGGGGGCAATAAGTGATGTTTCATGAAAAGTTTTACATATTTGAAACGAGACGGAAGCCCATAGATTTGAAAATTAAGCTAAAGCATTTGACAAGAGCATGACAAAGAAGGCCATGACAAATCATACATTTTCAAAAAAAGCTACTTGTAAAAAGTCGAAGAACTTCTTCTCAAAGATATGATAGGTGGCACGAAAATTGAATCCAGCATACGACTTCAAAAGCAAGCTCATGTCAAGAGAGAGTTTCATAAGATAGAAGAAGATGATATGACCTATGTTTCAAAACCAAGTAAGAATGCATGCATGACATCTAATCATAAATCATTGCATATGTGTTTTTGAATTGTTACAGGAGGAATCTTTAATGTAATCCAACAAGATTGTGGATGAAGAAAGAATCATTGAGTTAATGATAACAAAGAATCACGGTTTTGATTTTGAAACAACAATAAAGTGAGAAGAACCTATTAGGAAATTTTCAAAAGAAAATGAAAGGTTCAAACCTTGCCATCAGGAAGAACGACATCGATATCAGCGTTGGTTAAAGCGAATCGCCAGATGGGATTCCAGGTTGACCGAGCTGCAAAAATAGATTTTTTGGTTTTGGTTAAAGGAGATCGCCAGAAGGGATCTCAGGTTAACCCAACCGCAATACCGATATAAGCTTTTGTTTAAAGGAGGTCGCCAGAAGGGATCTCATATTTTAGATTTGGTTAAAGGATGTCGCCACAAGGGATCCCATATTCTCATATTTCAGCTTTGGTTAAAGGAGGTCGCTAGAAAGGATCTCATATTTTAGCTTTGGTTAGAGAAAGTCGCTAAATGGGATTCCAGGTTGACCGAGCTACAAATATAGTTTTTTTGGTTTTGCTTAAAGGAGGTTGCCAAAAGGGATCACATATTTTAATTTTGGTTAAAGGAGGTCACCAGAAGGGATCTCATATTTCAGCTTTTGGTAAAAGGGAATCGCTAGAGGGGATTCCAGGTTGATTGAGCTATAATTATATGTTTTTGGTTTTGGTTAAAAGAGGTCGTCATAAGGGATCTCAGGTTAACCCAACCGCAACACATATATTAACTCTGGCTAAAGGAAATCGCCAAATAGGATTTCAGGTTGGCCAAGCTACAAATATAGATTTTTCAGTTAAAAGAGGTCACTAGAAGGGAACTCAGATGGAATTCCAAGTTAGTCTAATCGAAGTTAGAAGTCAGAGGATCGCCAGATTGGGATCTCAAGATGACTACGTTTTAGAAGTTCAGTTTTGTTTATCTTTATAAAACTGACTACACAAAACCCCTGCTCCGTAAGTATTATAAAGAAGGGGGGCATCTATTGTAACCTATTTTTGGGTCTCCACACAAAAATAAAAATAAATATATAAATATATAGCCGGAAGAAATTAGAAAAATAATAGGAGGTTGGAGCGCTCAGGAAAGGATCAGAAAAATTGATTAAGGAGGTTCAAAAATACAAGGATTGAAATTTTGTACAGTATATACTTGAATGATGAGAGCCCTGTGGGAAAAGAAAATTTAATTTGAAGAGAAAAGTCCAAAATTAGATGTTTATGGACTTAATTGGATTTTATTGAAGGTTTAATTGAATTTGTAGAGGGTTTGATTGCAAGAAAAATTGATTTTTAAGTCAATTTGAGCTTTAATTGGAAGAAATTAAAGTTCAGGGGTCAAATTATAATTTTTAAGAGTTGATTTGGTCAAATCAGGGGCTTAATTGCATAAATATTGAAGTTTAATGGCCAATTAGGGACTTATTTGAGGAAATCCGAAACCAAGGACCAAATTGGAAAAGGCGTGTAAATATAGGGACTGTAATTAACAAAATCAGGAGCCAAATTGAAGAAATTAGAAGTTTATTGGTCAATTGAGGGTCCAATTGCATAAATCAAAGGCCAAGGACTGAAGTGAAAAGCGCGGCCAACTCTAGGGGTGGAGACTAAAATTGGTAGGGATGCAATTGAATTAATTCTTAAAATCAAAATTACATTGTGAGGACTTAAAAGAGTAAAGGATAAATTAAGGATTGATTTGGGAAACAAATGTTGGCGCCACCTTTAAATGAAACGGCGCATGTTGTATAAAACAACGCCGTTTCATGTTAAAAAAAAAGGCAGAACAGTGTCATTTTGAACGACACTGTTCCCCTTTCTCCTTCCCCTGGACGTGCAACAGGGGAAGGCAGTTTTTTCTTCTTTCTTCAATGAACCCTACGCACCACATGCCTGCCACCTCTTGAAACCCCACACACTCTCATGATAACACACCAAGGGAGTTGCACCCTGCCAACCACGCCCATAGCCCAGCCAACCCAGAACTGTGGTAGTGCAGTTAGCCCTGCTCCCCATGCGTTGCCATAGGGTGGCAATAGGGACGCCCTCGCTCCCTTTTGCCCTATAAATACCCCCTAACGCTAGCACGCGAGGGGGGAGGGAGAAGAAAAGAGAAAATAGAAAAGAAAAGGGAAGGAACCAAAGAGAAGAGAGGAGAGAACATACCAAAAAAAAGGGGGGGAAAACCGGGAAAACATACCGAGAGGGACAGGGAGAAGTAAAGGAATAGGGACCGTGAGAGTTAAGGAAAAAATGACACTAACACCGAAAGCATTCGGGTTTTGAAAAGCCATATCTAAACGGAACAAAAGGGAAAGGAAACGTAATAGAAGAAGAGAAGGAAGAGGAGGAGAAGGGAAGAGCAGGAGCTTTTTTTTTGCCACCTGAAATAGTAGCATCGTCGCTTGGGAGTCGTCGTCTGTGAGCCACGACACCGCCACTGGCCTCCCCCTCGCAGCACCACCAGCAAAGCAGTCAGTCGCCGTCCGTCATCCGTGACACCGCCACCACCTCCACCGCTTCAGGTACACTTTTCTGCCCCCCCCCCTTTATCTCTTTTATTTGCCCACTTCTCCTCCTGCATACAGAACATTCATGTTGCATGCAGGAGGATGGGAGGGGGGAAATAATTCCCCCCCGTTGGTTTTCCAGTGTTGGGCCAAGCTGGTTATGGCCCAGCACTGATGGTTTTCTTTAACTGGTCCAGGCCGCTTCTGGTCCAGTTCTGATGTGTTTGCTGGGCCAGAATGATTCTGGTCTAGCCCTGCTGTCTAGGCTGGGTCTGGCCCAGACAAAGATAGGAGAGATTGTTTGGGCCGAGATCGGCCCAACCCTTTTGGGCCTGATGCCAGCCTAGTGAGTTGGGCCAGCCCAGCCCAGCCCATTTAATATTATATATTATTTATTATAATGTTTTTATATTATATATATATATATAGATATATATCCAAAAAAAATTCTGAAAAATCCTAAAAAATATTGTAGATTTTCCTTCATATTTTTATCAAAATTGTTTAATAATGGTTTGTATTTTTATACCATAAAGATACAAATCCAGTATTAAAATACCCGGTTTTTGTTGAGAAATCGAAAAAAAAAATATATATATATATATATATATATATATATATATAATGTTTTGTTTTCATGCATACGGCCTAGTCTCTCCAAAATAATAATAAAAAAATCATCACATCATATTTTCATACAACAAAGAAAAATTTCAAAAAAATATATGTATTGGTATGCACTTTGACTATAACAACAGGTTTGTTAGAGCCATGAGAACTAGGCCAATATTTCAAAAAATTCTAAAAAATCTTTTTCCCTTCTTTTAGTATCTGGATTACGAATTTATACGTAAAATGTATTCCTGATATTAAAAATATATTTTTCATATAGACGTTAGAACAGTTAGGTTTTTACCTGATAAGATAAGGACCTCCTTACTGAGGAGGACTTTTCTTAAACCATAGACAGATCAACAACTAGAAATACGATAACACCTTAGCTTTTTATCAGACAATGAAACAATGCAGCTTACCTTAGTTAAGGCGTATTCGGGGTGCTAATACCTTCCCTTTACGCAACCAATCCCCGTACCCGATCTCTGAGACCAGTTAGGATTCCTAGTGACCAAAATACTAGGTGGCAACTCCGATTCTATTTTTCACTAATAAAAGACAAGAATTTCTTGTCTCTCCATATTTGCCAGATAGATATACATTATTTACATTTCCAGATAAAGTGGAATTTTCGTTACGACGCCACACACGTGCGACAACAGCCATGCTCCGCCCCTACCCTGCGCCAAAACAGTGGCAGGGTAGCTACCTTACCCTGCTCTGTGGCAGAGGTAAGGTGGCCCTCTCTTTGTGCGCCTATAAATATAGAGAGGAGAGAAGGAAAAAATTGGGGGGGGAGCGATTTTTTGGGCAGAGAGAAAGACAAGAAAAAGGAGGAGAAATTTTTTGGAGAGAAGAGGGAAGCAAGCTGCAGAAACGGGGAGGAAAAGGAAAAAAGGAAACCAAAGGGGGCAACATTTGCGGGAAATGAACTTGAAGAAGAGAATTGAATAGAGAGAAGGAAGCAGGGGATTGTTTGAGAGACAAACGGAGAGGGGAAGACTTGAACTGACGAGAGAATAGAAGGAAAGAATAGAAAAACAAAAGAACAGGGGAGAAGAACAATAACTCATCTCTCTCTCTGGTTTCTCTCCTTCTACCATTGGAAGCTGCGCCATCGTCATTATGCTTTGTCCACAGCAGCACCGCTAACGACAACAGCTCCACCATCATCAGAGACTGAAGAAGGAGAAGGAGAAGCAGAAGCAAGAGCAACAGGAGAACAAAAATAGACAGAGGGGGGAACACAAAACAGAGAAGAAGAATCGCCAAAGAACCACCATCACAGCAGTTGCCACCTGGTTTCCCAGCCACCATTCGCAGTCCCACTCGCTGCCACCACCGCCAGCAGATAATAAAAGAAGAACAGAAAAACAGGGGGAAGCTGAGGTAGATGAAGAGGAGAAGAAAAAGGAAACACAATGGCGTTAAAAGGAAGCACACAGGAGAAGAGGAAGAACCACCGTCCTCAGCCGTGACCGGCCACAACCACCACTGGAGACAGCAACCACGCTCATTCACTCCAGGTAATCTCCTCCTCCTCCCCTTTTCTGGCTCCTCTGCTGTCTTCACCATTTGCATGCAGAACGTGAGCAATTCACGTTCTGCAACAAAGTGAAAAATAATTAGTTGGTTATTGTGTTGCGCACAGTAACCAGCTAATTATATATAACGGGTTACTGTGCTCAGCACAACAATCGGGTGTTGGTTTTTTTGGGCTAGAACATCAGCCCAGCCCACGCGGCTGGGTTGAGTCAACCACAAGTACGTTTTTTTTGGGCCGGTCCTGGCCCGATTTCATTTTTTGGGTTGATTTTGGCCCAACCTCTTTTTGGGCCGGGTCGGCCTAGTTGAAAAAAATATATATTCAAAAATCATTTTTTTAAAATGTGTGATTTTCCCACGTATTTTTCTTTGCCATTTTGATTAATATTGGTCTGTAATTTTATATCATAAAATACAAATATGGTATTAAAATACCCGGTTTTCATCAAAACTAAAAAAAAAATGTTTTTGTTTTCATGCATACAGCCAAGTCTCTCAAAGAAAAAATCACGTCATATTTTCATACAACAAAGAAAACTTTTAAAAAATATATGTTTTAGCATGCATTTTGGCTTTAATAACCAGTTTATTAAAGTCATGAGAACTTGAACAAAATTTCAAAAATTCCAAAAAAATTCTTTTGTTTTCTTTCAATATCAGGGATTACAAATTTATATGTAAAACGTATTCTCTATATTAAAAAGTTAATTCTTTTATTAACGTTAGGACGATTAGGTTTTACTTGATAAGATAAGGATCTTCTTATCAAGGAGGACTTTTCTTAAACCATAGACAAACCAACAATTAGAAAACACAATGAGAGCTTAGTTTTTATCAGACAATAAAACAATGCAGCTTATCTTAGGTGGGGCAATTTTAGGGTGCTAATACCTTTCCTTTATGCAACTAGTCTCCGTACCCGATCTCTAAGACCAGTTAGGGTTCCTATTGACCAGAATACTAGGTGGTGACTCCCATTCTATTTTTTCCACTGATCAAAGACAAGAATTCCTTATCTTCCAATATTTTCCAGACACACACACATTGAGTGTGGAAGACGATTCGCCGCGATGCCGCACACGTGCGACAAAACCTTCAATCTTTCTCATCTTCATAGCTTATTCAATTCTTTCAGCAATCCTCACAACATCATGTCAATCCTCCAATGTTGTTGTGGTTGTTTAAGGATTGTTGGGAGCTTTCCAACAGCTAGGTAATCTTGGCAGCGCATAGAAACTTGCAGCACTGTCACTAGAGGAGAAGCTAATGAATCTAAAACTCCTCAATTTCCTCTTTGATTCCTCACTGATGGTCCAGCAAACAGACACCTATAGAGGGAGTTCTGCTCTATTGAACAACTAACAGTGCAATTGAACAAGAACAAAGGTTGTCATTAGTTGATGACTAAAGGCATTGCTGCTATTATTCATGATTGAAAAAGAGAGATGCAGCTTCAATTAGACGTGAAGTGTTCCATAGAAGACTGTGCAGACATTCCCTTTTCATTTGAAGCTCAACACTTGTTTAATCAAATCTTAGTCTAGCTACTCCATCCATGATGCTCTCAACTTCCTTTTAACAATGAGCCTCTCTCTAACCCCTTCCTTTGTTATCCGTCTTTTTCAGTCCAGTGTAGAAAATCTCGGATGGGGGAACCTACTTTTCATCTCAGTACATGCATGATAAATGTATGACAAGTAATCTATATGATGAACTGGCCCTTCAAGGGGGACATATGGTCATAACTCTTGCATGATGAAAACAAGAATTTCTATTCTTGCTCAAACTCTACAATATAAATTTATTGAGTGATGACCATTATGTCCTTGTAAGTCCTGAATTCAAGATGCTTCAAGAAGGGCTTGTTCAAATGCAAAACAATATGTACGGTGCATACATCCTAAAGGCAGGTACGTGTACCAATCATTACCAGTCTAAGCACTCGATGAAGAGTTGGGGTTTACACAAACTTAAACCTTGACTAAAAGTTGTAAGGTAAGTTGTTAGTCCCCCACCTAACTTGAAGCTTGTGTGTGCTTTCAAAAATTAAAACATGTGATGCATGAGAGAATTTTATACAATGCATGAATAAAACAAAAATAAAATAAAACAAAACACAAAAAACTTGAACACATAAAAACACAAAGCTTAGTCCGATATGTCGAAAACAATACCTATCCCCAGTGGAGTCGTCATTCTATCGCACGTCCCCGCGTGGCGTCCAGTGGTGATTTTTGTCAGTTTGCTTAATTTGGTTATTGGGAATCGCCACCTAGTACGTAATTGAGGGTTACTAGAAAACCCAGATATATTGGTCATTGTCAGAGATTCAAGGGTAAAAGACTGGTTGTGGCAAGAGAAGGTATTAGCACCCCTGGCGCACCCTACCTGAAATAAGTTGCTTTGCGGTTTGATGTGATTTGAAATTTTGAAATATTAGTCAAATTCTTAAAGCTTTAATAAATCAGTTATTAAATCCAAGAATATATATAGAAACATGTTCTTATATTTTCATGGAAAATACAACATGATTTTATTTGTCCTTTAGATACTTGACCATATACAATATACAAATTAAAACATTAAATTTATTTTTGTCTTTTCAATTTTATAATTCAATAACATACATAAAAAAATGCAAACACACACTTACACATCACTTTTTACTATGTTTTTTGTACAATGTTTACAACACAACATAAACTAAAAACATTTAACATAAATTTAAATACATATTCAAACATGTAAAAATTACAAAAACAGGTCCGTAAAAAGTACAGGAACTGCAGAGGAGGCCCTCAAGAACTGTGGAGCTATGGCGGTGCGTCGCCTCCACGCACGGCCACCACAAAAAGACCGGCGACAAGGGAGATCATAAACGACTTCCTCCCCTCTTTATTTTCCTCGCCGGCGTTGACCTGAAAAAAATACTCATAAACGCAACAAGTAGGTCTGTTTTAGTCCAAATCTGCTCTCAGATTTTTCCCTTTTGGTTTTCTATTCTTTCCTTCTTCAGGTGGCAGACAGATCTAAGGAAGGAATGCACCTGAGGATCTGTGGGCGCCTGAGGAAGGAATGCTGGAGGCTGGAGGTGGACAGATCTAGGATCTGTGGGCGCCGCCGTGTCAAGCTACTACTGGAGGCTCTGATTCGGTCTGGGCGAGCTAGCCGATTGGCGGTGAAGGAGATCTGCTGCTGTTGCGGTGTGGTCTATTCGGTGGAGAGCTGTAAGGGTTGGGGGTTGTGGTTGGCCCGAAGAGGGAGACTGTGGCTGAGGCAGAGACGGGAGCAACAGAAGAATACAGCGGGAGCTCAATAATAAAAATCAGTGATTGTAAAATTTATGCGTTAAAAGTTGAACGCGTTCAAAATACCTTTGAAATTTAAATTCTTCTGAGATGATTTTGAAAATGCTAAAAATGATGCAAATATATCAAAATGCAGTTTTTTGGGGTTTTCATTTTTTTTTTGCTATTTTTTATTTTTTCTGAAAATTTATCAAAAACATGAGTCAAAAATTGGGTAGCAACAATGACCATGGTCTAAGTTGCATATTAGAATTTTTAATATTGTTTGAATTATTTTTTTTAAAAATCAAATTATATCATTTGAATTTTCTATTTTAAATCAAATAGAATTTTGATCGAGTCAAATAGATTGTGGGTTAACCCTCCAAGTTATGGGTTTGACTATATCAACTTTCATCAAAATTTTTTAAACTAGTATTAGTCAAGTTTTAGATCAACTTGTAGTCAGCAAATACAAATAAAAAAAATCAAAATTTAATTTTTAAAAATCAAAATGTGTTCTCTCTTTTTAAAAAAAAAATCAAAAAATTTTGTTTGATTTTTTTATTTTTAATTAATTGTTTTTAAAATATTTGTAAATATGAAAAAAAATTATAAAAAATTATAAAATAACCAAAAGTTGGCCAAAACATGTTGAAAATGTATTTTTGATATTTTTATTTTTTCCAAAATATAGTGGTAAGAAATTATGTTATGAGAATAGTCATCACAACTATTAACAAACTTGAAATGCATCAAATGATTATAAAATTAGCTTTCTTGAATGGTGACATTGACAAAAAGGTTTACACGAAACAATCCCAAAGATTTTTATTTGATTGAAATACTAAGTGGAATATAATAGAATAATTTTAATGAAAGATCAAAACTCTGTATCCTATATTAGAAGAATAAAAGTTTTTCTTTTAGTTTATTTACTGAAAAGTTAAAGAGTTAAATGTGATTACGTAGAATAGCAAAACTTTTGGAGGTGAGAGGAACAAAACAAAGTGGGCTTTGGTTTTTTTTTTTATGAATACAATAAATGATCAGGGGGTTAAATTAAAATACCACCACGGTCTGTATTTCTTTTTTATGCACTACTTATTTTCTTTATATGATAATCACAAATCATTTATTCCATTAAGACAGATTATATATATTGATAACAAATATTGTTGTGAATCCTGCACAGCAATAATAATGAATATTGCACGTTGACATAAGCATGATGAACTTTTATTTTACTATATGTTAAGTTACATGTATATAATATATATTTATAGTGATTTTTAATAATACCTGGTGTGCTTTGCTCTGCTTTATTTCGGTAGTTGTTTACTTGTTTATGAGATACGTCACACAACAAATATATATATTAACTTCCTTTAATTATTATAATTTTTTTCTTTTTTATTTGGAGAGCTTCTTTTCTCCATTATTATTATTATAATAATATAAGGATTCAACTAGACTTTATATATATAAGACTAGACTTCGATGAAAGATTCTTAGGATCAATGCAGTGAATATTGAACCCCAAAAAAAAAAAAAACAAAAAAAACAAAATCTTCTTCAAAAATTATTTCAAAAAATCTGTGATTTTCCGCAAATATTTTACTATATTTTGATCAATATTGGTTTATATTTTTATACTATAAAAATACAAATCCGATATTGAAATACCTATTTTTTGTCAAAATAATAATAAATAAATAAAATGTTTTGTTTTCATGTATACGGTCAAGTCTCTCTAAAAAAATATAATAAAAAAATCATATTTTATCTTCATAAAAAAAGTTTTAGCATGCATTTTAGCTTTAATAACCATTTTATTAAAGTCACGAGAACTGGCCAATATTTCAAAAATTTCAAAAAACTTATTTTGTTTTCTTTTAATAACTGGGGTTACGACCTTATACGTAAGACGTATTCTGGATATTAAATTATTTGTTGACGTTATAACGGTTAGGTTTTATCCAATAAGATAAGAGTTTCTTTACCGAAGAGAACTTTTCTTAAACCATAGACGGACTAACAACTAGAAAACACAACAAGACTTTAAATTTTATCAGACAATAAAACAATGCAGCTTACCTGAGGTAGGGCGTATTTGGGATGCTAATATCTTCCTTTTACGTAACTAGTCCCCGAACCCAATCTCTGAGACCAGTTAGGATTCCTAGTGACCAAAATATTAGGTGGCAACTCATTCCCTCTTTTTATTAATAAAGAATAAGAATTCCTTATCCTTTTCACCTCACCATTTCTCCATTTCATTCCCGATCAAGGAGGATGATCATCGCGACGCCGCACTCATGAAACATTTACTCTCTTGAAGAATGGTGTGGGCCCTTGAAACTGAACTTAAAGAAACTTTTGCCTTCATCGACCATTTCTCTAGAAGTATGTTTTACTCTTGACGAGGTTAAAGATGCAATTTAGGAATATGATAACAATAAAGTTGTTTGACCTGATGGGGTCAACTTTTTTTTCATTAAGAAAGCATAAAATACAATTAGAAGTGACATCTTTAATATGGTTAATGACTTTTATTTGATTGGTTCCCTTCCTCGTGGCATCAATAGTTCATTCATCACCTTCCTAAAGTGGCTAGCTCTAACAACCTTAAACACTACATATACATATGAGTTTCATTGGAAGTCTCTACAAGGTTATCTCAAAAGCGTCAGCTAACATGCTTAAGGATGTTATGCTTGGGTTATTGGTGCTTCTAAAAATGCTTTCATAAAAAAAAAGACAAATCCTTGATAGTGTTTTTTATTGCCAATGATGTATTGGTCACTTAAAAAGAAGAAAACTAAAAGTTTATCTCTTCAAGTATAGCATTTATAAAGCTTTTAATTGAGTGATTTAGGAGTATCTCTTCAAGTATGGGATTTGGTTCATGTTTGAGAGGATGGATCCACAGATTTATTTTGACGAAAATAATTGCTACTCTTTTGAATGGCTCTCCAGCTAGAGAATTCTCTATAGAAAAGGGCCCGCATCAAGGATATTCTTTATCACTATTTCTGTTCAATATAGGTACTGAAGGACTTAGTAGAATGCTAAATAAAGGGTGTGATTTGAGACTAATTGATGATATCAGCTTTGGTCAGGCTCAATTGAATATTACTCATCTTCAGTTTGCTGATTACACACTCATCTTTAGTCCATATAATTTTTCTTCTTTAAAACATAAAAATAATTTTACATCCTTCTCCACTCCCTAAACTCTTCTTCTCATATCTCGATCTCAAATTGTAAAGCCCTCATCTTTTATTTCAAAGACTCAGTTTTTTTTTTGATAATCTCTCATATCAGACTTAACAGTCTTTCTTACACTTCTCTCTTCCTCAAGTTGCACCATATATTGAGTTTTGAATTGAATTTTAGATTGAAGGTTAACTTTAATAAAAGTTTAAGTATTGAAATTGGTATTGATAATGTTATTGTTTTTTCCACTACCAATAATCTAATACAAAAAGTGCTTGAGAAAAATCAACTATTGGTTATTTTATTTTTTTCTATTTAGAAATCTTTATAATAACTCCATAATTTATTTATTTTTTAGGATTTTTTAAAGATAAACCTAAATTAATATAAATAAGATTAACAGGTTTGAGGTTGGTATTAATTTATAATTTTCAGCTTATTAATATAATTGTAAATAAATTATTATTCTTATTTAAACTTGTTTATTTATACAAAGCACAAATTCTGCTGGGACATTGAGCATAACACTGTTGTGAGGAGGGTGTGGGAAAATCACGCGGCAACTAGGTAAGATCGAAAACAATACAAGATTTTTTTTAGACAAAAATTTATGTTTCGAAGTATAATTTTTGGTTGCGTGAAGTAGGTTGCGTGATTTTTGGTATGAAGCACAGAAAAAAGGCAAAAAAACCGCGAGGGATAGGGGTTTCCAAGGCTGGAACGATGTTGCGGTTTGGAGGGATTTCAAACCGATATACATCCCGGAAGATATATGGCCGCACTATCTTGAGCACGTGACGTCTGAGCGGTTCACACGACGCTCACAGTCCGGTGCTGGCAACCAGAATCGGCCAATTCATGGCGAGGTGACAACTCACACTGGCGGCTCCGTTCCGTTTGCTGCACATGCGAAACGGATGGTAAGATTAATTTAAATGAAATATATTGTTAAATTCAGTTGTTGTTAATATATCTTTTTTCATTATAGGCTGCGTCTCTTGGACTTGAGCCGAGCCCGATGGAGCTGTTTGTGGAGACGCACGTGCGGAGTCAAGACCGCCAGAAGGGGGTGCAACAGTTCGTTGATAATTGTGCTCAGCATTTCGTGGTATGTTTTTTCAACCATTTTATTTTGTAAGTTATTATGTTTATTGTATTGAATATGATGATTACTTTTTTATTTTTATTTTCAGGAGACCTATAATAATCAGTTGAGGGAGAGATACGGGGACGAGATTTTGACCCATCCGGAATTCGATCTGGATTTGTGGATGGAGGTTGGCTCATCAGGTGGACCAGATAAAAATCGGGTTTACGGGCTCTCCAACACTACGACCGACAACTTGTGATCGACCCGTAGTGTTTCAACCGTTGGGAGCTCCCAATCAATAGTGAGCTCCAAATCTAAGGAGTTCGTGGCTTTGCAGCAACTCAACGAGAAATACGACAACCTACAAGCGGAGTATGCACAACTCAAAGCGTCTCATGCACAACAAAGAGCGGAGTCTGAGCAATTCAAAGCTTCTCAAGCACAACAAAAAGCGGAGTATGAAGCGGCTCAGGAAAAGCAAAAAGTGGCTTATGACCAGCTTTACGAAATGATTATGAAATTGTCAAATAGCGGAACATGTGCGCCTAATCCTTTTTGGCCGTATAACCACCAGCCTCCGCCAGGATCTCCTCCTCCTCCTCAAGCTCCATCATCTTTATATTAATTTGTAATCAACATTATTTACCTTTAAAACTTCATTTATTATTTTTCTTGAAACATATTTAGTTTGTAATGAATATTATTTAACTTTGTTTTTTTTTATGTTTAATAAAAATTTTATTTGCATAATTGGTTTGTATAACAATTAATTTATATAGTTTTATATTATATATCCTAAATAATTTTTTAAAAACAAATTAAGAAAAAAACTATTACCAAGGATTTTATCGGCGGATGAATTCGGTCGGTATTTTAAACTTTCACCGACAGACTTACCGATGGAATTAATCCGTCGCCATTTAACAGTAGCTTCCACCAGTACTAACGAATTTACAGACGGAAATATGCCGTCGGTATTTCATACATTCACCGACTGATGTAACGACGGATATTGTCCGTCGGTAAATTCAATTTCACCGACGGAATGAAAATTCGTCGGTATATTTGAAGCGGGAATCTTTTTTTTTTGGCGCGCACGTTCCGTCTGTAAAACCGTCGGTAAATGATTTTTTTATGTTTCCAACTGATATACCGATGGAAGGAGGAATCACCGACGAAGGTAAAGCCGACGAACGTATTCCGTCGGTGATGACGTCGGTAAAAAAATCACCGACGCACTTCTAATCACGCACCAACGGAATTTTGCCGTCGGTAAAACTGTGAAATCTTGTAGTGCCTCCTATACTGGGGGCAATAATTGATGTTTCATGAAAAGTTTAACGTATTTGAAACAGGACGGAAGCCCGTAGAATTGAAAATTAAGCTAAAGCATTTGACAAGAGCATGACAAAGAAGGCAATGACAAACCATATATTTTTGAAAAAAGCTACTTGTAAAAAGTCGAAGAACTTCTTCTCAAAGATATGATAGGCGGCACGAAAAATGAATCCAGCATACAACTTCAAAAGCAAGCTCATGTCAAGAGAGAGTTTCATGAAATAGAAGAAGATGATGGGACCTATGTTTCAAAACCAGGTAAGAATGCATGCATGACATTTAATCATAAATCATTACATGTGTTTTTGAATCGTTACAGGAGGAATCTTTAATGTAATCCAACAAGATTGTGGATGAAGAAAGAATCATTGGGTTAATGATAGCAAAGAATCACGGTTTTGATTTTGGAACAACAATAAAGTGAGAAGAACTTATTAGGGAAATTTCAAAAGAAAATGAAAGGTTCAAACCCTGCTATCAGGAAGAACGACATCAATATCAGCGTTGGTTAAAGGGAATCACTAGATGGGATTGCAGGTTGATCGAGCTGCAAAAATAGATTTTTTGGTTTTGGTTAAAGGAGATCGCCAAAAGGGATCTCGAGTTAGCCCAACCACAATACCGATATCAACTTTTGCTTAAAGGAGGTCGCTAGAAGGGATCTCATATTTTAGATTTGGTTAAAGGAGGTTGCCAGAAGGGATCCCATATTTTGGATTTAGTTAAAGGAGGTTGCCAGAAGGGATCTCATTTTTCAGCTTTGGTTAAGGAGGTCGCTAGAAGGGATCTCATATTTTAGCTTTGGTTAGAGGGAATTGCCAGATGGGATTCCAGGTTGACCGAGCTATAAATATAGTTTTTTTGATTTTGCTTAAAGGAGGTCGTCAAAAGGGATCTCATATTTTGATTTTGGTTAAAGGAGGTCACCAGAAGAGATCACATATTTCAGCTTTTGGTAAAAGGGAATTGTCAGAGAGGATTCCAGGTTGATTGAGTTATAATTATAGGTTTCTAGTTTTGGTTAAAGGAGGTTGCCAGAAGAGATCTCAGGTTAACCCAACCGCAACACATATATTAGCTCTGGCTAAAGGAAATCGCTAGATGGGATTTCAGGTTGGCCAAGCTACAAATATAGATTTTTCGATTAAAAGAGGTCGCTAGAAGGGATCTCAGATGGAATTCCAAGTTAATCTAATCGAAGTTAGAAGTCAGAGGATCGCTAGATTGGGATCTCAAGATGACTAAGTTTTAGAAGTTCAGTTTTGTTTATCTTTATAAAACTTACTACGTAAAACCCCTGCTCCGTAAGTATTATAAAGAAACGGCATCTGTTGTAACCTATTTTTGGGTCCGCTCACAAAAATAAAAATAAAAATATAAATATAAAGCCGGAAGAAATTAGAAAAATAATAGGAGGTTGGAGCGCTCAGGAAAAGATCAGAAAAATTGATTAAGGAGGTTTAAAAATACAAGGATTGAAATTTTTTACAGTATATACTTGAATGATGAGAGCCCTGTGGGAAAAGAAAGTTTAATTTTAAGAGAAAAGTCCAAAATTAGATGTTTATGGACTTAATTGGATTTTATTGAAGGTTTAATTGAATTTATAAAGGGTTTGATTGTAAGAAAAATTGATTTTTAAGTCAATTTGAGCTTTAATTGGAAGAAATTAAAGTTATGGGGTCAAATTATAATTTTTAAGAGTTGATTTGGTCAAATTAGGGGCTTAATTGCATAAATATTAAAGTTTAATGGCCAATTAGGGACTTAATTGAGGAAATCCGAAACCAAGGACCAATTTGGAAAAGGCGCGTAAATATAGGGGCTGTAATTAACAAAATCAGGGGCCAAATTGATGAAATTAGAAGTTTATTGGTCAATTGAGGGTCCAATTGCATAAATCAGAGGCCAAGGACTGAAGTGAAAAGCGCGGCCAACTCTAGGGGTGGAGACTAAAATTGGTAGGGATGCAATTGAATTAATTCTTAAAATCAAAATTACATTGTGAGGACTTCAAAGAACAAAGGATAAATTAAAGACTGATTTGGGAAACAAATGCTGGCGCCACCTTTAAATGAAACGACAGGTTTTGTATAAAACGGCGTCGTTTCATGTTAAAAAAAAAGGCAGAACAATGTCGTTTTGAACGACACTGTTCCCCTTTCTCCTTCCCATGGATAGGGGAAGACAATTTTTTCTTCTTTCTTCAATGAACCCTACACACCACATGTCTGCCACCTCCCGAAACCCTACACACTCTCATGATGATACGCCAAGGGAGTCGCGCCTTGCCAGCCACGCCCACAGCCCAGCCAACCTGGCGCTGTGGCAGGGCAGCCAGCCCTGCTCCTCCCCATGCGCTGCCATAGGGTGGCAATAGGGACACCCCCGCTCCCTTTTGCCCTATAAATACCCCCCAACGCCTGCACGCGAGGGGGGAGAGAGAGGAAAAAAGAAAACAGAAAAGAAAAGAGAAGGAACCGAAGAGAGGAGAGGAGAGAACAGACCAAAAAAGAGGGGAAAGAAAACCGGGAAAACATACTAAGAGGGACATGGAGAAGTAAAGGAAAGGGGACCGTGAGAGTTAAGGAAAAAACGACACTGACACCGAAAGCGTTTGGGTTTTGAAAAGCCATATCTAAACGGAACAAAAGGGAAAGGAAACGTAGCATAAGAAGAGAAGGAAGACGAGGAGAAGGGAAGAGTACGAGCTTTTTTTTTCTGCCACCTGAAACAGTAGCACCGTCGCTTGGGAGTCGTCGTCCATGAACCACAGCACCGCCACCGGCCCCCCCCCCACAGTACTGCCAGTGAAGCAGTCCATTAGTCGCGACACCGTCACCGCCCGTTAGCCGCGACACCGTCACCGCCTCCACCGCCTCCACCGCCTCCACCGCTCCAGGTACACTCTTCTCCCCCCCCTTTATCTCTTTTATTTGCCCGCTTCTCCTCCTCCATGTGGAACATTCATGCTGCATGCAGGAGGATGGCCCTACAGGTCTATACTAACCCAGTCCCATTTATTTATTGTAACATGCCAAACATGATTATCAATAAATACTTTAGCAAAAAAAAAGTATTATTATTAAACGAATCATAATCAATTATCGTATAAAAAAATGATATAATAATAGAATATTCAAATTAAACTTCAGAACCATAATTATAACAAAACAAAGTAAAACTATGACCATGAATTTTTATTCTTAACCACAACTTTGAATATATAAATGCTGAGAGCTTTATGTTTCACCCATGAAAGCCCGATTTGCAGATGCTAACATCTTAATTTGAAAACTATGACCATGGATTTGGATGTTACTCCCACACAAACTAATATTTTTGTATTTTTATACATAATCTCTCTCTTTAATTCATAATCAGCCACCTCCTCAACACTCTCCTATCGTCATTTTTTCGTGTATATGAAGCTATTTTAGTTCTCTACTTTTTCTATTTTTGGTTTATCCAATACATTTGTATTTATTTATACTATAACATTTTCGATTTTTTTTAAGAACAATTACACTAAATTAATCAGAATATAGTTATTTACATCATATAGATAACCACAGCCAAAATATGATGAAGAACTCCCATACTTTATAGCGATGGTAGAAATCAACAGCTACATTTCCGTTGCTATGATCATTTATTCTCTCTGCAAACGTTGAAAAGTTAATAATGGTGGTTTTCTTAGGACATTAACATAATTCTATTCAACTTTTAGCGAGGGAAGTACAGATTTTAACGTGAGAGATTGGTACCTGTATGTTCCTCAGTGAAAGTGTCCCATATAGCTGGTCCTCTACCATGTTTGTTTGTTTCACCTTCATACTGCATACCATAATAAAATAATAACGAAAAATTAATTAACATAACTAGCATTATTTTAAATAATGTTCTGTTGTCCCCTCCTAATTACTGCACTAGAAGCAGCAGAATTTAGAGTATGTACCTGGTAAGCTGATGAGGATGTTCCGAAAACAAAATCATCTGGGAAAGAATAACGGCTGAAGTCATCAATGCTTCCCATTGCAGTCTAAGTATTGAAGCTGGCACTTAGATAAATAGGATTAGATATTATAAAGGCTTGGGCTTGGTGTGTGAAACAGAGGTTTGTTTGGGTACAAAAGAATGTAACGCAAGTTTGTAAATGAGGCAGAGATTCTGTGCTTCCTCGATAGGAGAGATGGTGAGTTACAGAGCAGTAGAATGTATGAAGATGTAGAGATTTGATGCAAGATGGCATGGATGGAACGACCATTTTATAGGCACTAGCTCCCAGCGTGTACAAGCAGCATTACTTCATAATTTCTAAGAAGTTTCAAATAATCAAAATAAGTTTTTGTATGGAAGAATTTCAAATAAGATGGCAGTTGAAGGTATTTGAAGTTATTTTAGGACATATCCGTGTCATGCACGACCCACTTAATGGGAATATATTTTCTTACATACTCTAATAAAAATATATATATTTTCTTACATACTCTAATAAAAATTAAACAATTCCGTTACATGCGTGCGTTCCTCGTTTGCCATTACCACTAGCTATGGATAAAATCAAGCTGCCTCTTTAGGGCCCATAACAATAGACTCTTTGTTTTCACCCATCCACTTGGGGCTGGCTTCCTAGAATCTTTCCTTTTCATCTTTTCCACGTAGACAACAGATTAGAAAAACTTCAGACACTCGGTCTGTTTATTTGAAGAAAAATCAATACTTATCATTTTGAATTGAAAACGTAATCATTTTAATGTTAATATAAAAATAAAAGAAATTATTTTTTCCTAAAATTTTAATGTTCCTAAAATCTTTCCTTTTCAACTTTTCCACGTAGACAATAGATTAGTTCCCCAAATAAAAATCATATTAGAAAAAATTCTCAAAGAAAAACATGTCGCAATTAGATCTTGAGAATATTCTTGGCCAGTTTACGACTATACCTCCTTGTAACATCATTAGTAATTATTATAAGCATAACAAGACAATGTTAGCATGATATGTCACACCAGGACATTGTTACGATGATATACTTCTACATCAGGAATAATATAAATAGAAAAGATAAAAAATTATTGTATTTTATCAGTAGAAAAAAAATAAAATCAGTTGTTATCTAATATTTTGATTATTAAGAACCCTAACTAGTCTCAAAGTTCGGGTAAGAAAACTAATTGCATAAAAAAAAAGTATTAGTATTCTTAATACGTCTTATTTGTGATAAGTTGCATTATTTATTTGTCTGATATAAACTAAGAAAATATTGTTTTTTTTTAACTATTGATTTGTTTATGGTCGAAGAAAAGTTCTCCTTATAAGACAAAATGATATTCCATTGATATTTTGTTCACTAAGAACATTAAGTGGTTTCATAGTTCGGGTAAGGTGACTAATTGCCTAAAGAAAAGTATTAGTACTCCTAATATGTCTTATTTGTAATATGTTATATTGTTTATTTGTCTGATATGAGTATATATGCAACTAATTTTTTTTTAATCTTTTACAAAATTCTAGCAGTAATTATGTGTTATTTAACTACCTGGACTATAAGGACTGGGTAGTACTCTAGATAAGAACATGAATTCTGGCTTCATATACATCCCTTAGGGAAAGTTATAAATTGTTAGTATGATCGACCAACAAGAATAGAGTGTAGCAAAAGACTCAAATAGATTGAACCCATTTATATACAAAACAAAATGTATGTTGTGTTGTTCCATTGAAAAATAAAGATGCATGCTATTAAACTGCTCCTAAGCTCCACCATCATAAAGATGTACCGTTACTCTGTCTAAAAAACATATTTGATAGACATCGAATTTATACAATGAATTGAGGCCTTTTGTTTAGTATGTTAATTTTACAGTCTTAACTCATATCGCATGTATGTGGCGTCGTGGTGAATATCCTTATGGAATACCCAAATGTATATGATGTGGGGAAATAGACATGATAACAAATTTTGTCCCTTCTTGGTGGAAAGAGAGAATGAGAGTCGCCACATAGTATTTGGTCATTGAGAACTATAACTAGTATCATAGATTGGGCACATGGACTGGTTACGTAGAAGGAAGAGAAGGTATTAGCACCCCTCATATGCCTTGCCTAAGGTAAGCTGTATTGTTTAATTGTCTAATATAACTACGGTATTGTTATGTTTTTCTAATTATTGGTCTGTCTAAAGTTTAAGAAAATGGCTCCTCAATAAGGATATCCTTATCTTATCGGGAGAAAACCTACTCATTCTAATGTCCATTATATATATATATATATATATATATATATCTACCTTTTTAATATCAGGAATACATCTTATGTATAAGTTTGTAATCTCAAATACTAAAAGAAAAAAAAATATTTTTTTGGTATTTTTTTGAAATATGGACCTAATTCTCATGGCTTTAATAAACTGGTTATTAAAGCTCAAAATATAAAAATATGATATGAAATATTTTTTATATTTTAAGAGACTTAGCCGTATGCATAAAAATAAGATATTTTTTTGTTGTTTTTCTATACATGTTTTTGCAACATTTCGGAGAAAACTAGGTATTTTAATATTGAATTTTTATCTTTACAATATAAAAATACAAACCAATATTAAGCAAAAATGATAGAAAAATTCACGAGAAAATCACAATTTTTTAAAAGGATTTTATATTATAATAAAATATATAGAGATAGGCTTGGCCTAGATATATGGGTTGAGCCCATCGTGGTTGGGCTGAAATCGGCCTAGAAGAAATTAGGCTGATGTCAGTCCATGACTGATGTTGGACCGATGTCGGCAAAAAAGAGTGTGGGGCCGATGTCAGCCTAATAGATATTCTTTTTTTTTAATGGGACTAGGCCGAACCCGAACCGACCATTTTAGTCTAGGCCGACACTTGTCGGCTCAAAAAACAGTGGACAAGGAAGAAGAAGAAGGAGGAGGAGGAGAGGGGAGGCTGACTTGGCGGTGGCATTAGTGGTGCTGGTGGCGCCAATGGTAGAATGACGGTTATTCCAGGCAGTTGTGGGGAGAAGATGGTGGCTGCCATTGCGATTCCTTTTTCCTTCTTTATGTGCAGAGGCACAAACTTCTTCCTTTTTTCTGTTTTTTTCATCCTTGACTCTCTTGTTTTTTCTTCTAGTTTTTTTTTTGTTCCTCTCCTCTCTGTTAGAGTATATTAGAGTACATTGCTTTAGATTGTGACACTTGTCACAATCTTAATATAGTGGATAGTTAGTTAATTAGCTCAAGTCTGTTAGTCTGTTACAAACAGATATATAAACACAACTATCTCGTGATATATGGAATTATGCAAAATAAGAACTATTATCAAGTATTCTCTGTTGCTCCTATCTCTCTGTTTCTTCTTTCTTTCTGCAGAATTATAGATCATGTTAATCAATTGACATAGCTTAACATGGTATCAGAGCTGATTATTGCTCACGCTTGAAATTTCTAGATCCTCTGTTGCTTCCGCATTTTACTGTTATTTTCTCTGCACTCATATATTGTTCTTCATATTTGGAGTATATAGTGCTTCGTTGTGATCTTCATCTTGAGTTCTATTTCTGTCTGCAACTTGCACAGCAAGTGTTTGGTGTATTGTCTCATCCACGGATTAAACTTGAAATCCTGATGGTGACTGCTTCGCAACTCCAGTTGCTTCAATCTCCAGTTACAACTCTCATTTCCTCCATTCCTACATCAGTCAATGTCAAACTTGATGAATCGAATTACCTCAATTGGAACTTCCAGATGCAACTTTTACTTGAAAGCAATGGAATTATGGGGTATGTTGATGGTTTGCTCCCCTGTCCACCTCAACATTGTTCAATCTCAGCTGAATCTGGTATCACCTCTTCTTCCTCTCAATCTAATGAATATATAGTATGGAAAATGCATGATAGAGCGATTATGCAATTGATTACTGCCACATTATCACCGATTGCTATGTCCTGTGCAATTGGTAGCACTAGCTCTAAAGATTTGTGGATTAGATTAAAGGAACAATTTTCCACTGTGTCTAGGACTAGTATTTTTCAGATGAAATCCAATCTGCAAACCATTAAAAAGTGTTCAGATTCAGTTTCACAATATCTTCATCGAATTAAAGAGGCTAGGGACTACTTGTCTGCTGCTGGGGTATATTTTGCAGATGAAGACATTGTGATTCTTGCCTTGAATGGCTTACCTGCTGAGTATAATACTTTTAGATGTGTTATAAGGGGAAGAGAAAGTGTGATCTCATTGAAGGACTTTCGCTCACAATTGCTTGCAGAGGAAGTGATTATTGACACTTTAGTTAATTCTCCATTCCTGTCAGCTATGGTTGCTAGTACAGGTGACACATAAACACAAGGGAGTTTCTCTCCACATCATGGGCAGTCTTAGGTGCCTACTAGACAGTTTCAGCCATATAATGGAAACAAGAATAGGGGTAAAGGTCGATTTACTCAGGGCTCTCGATTCTTTGCTTCTAGACCAGGTTTTTCCTCCATGGCACCTGTGCTTCCCAACTCAAATTCTGGACTCCTTGGTCAATCCCCTACTCAGCAATTTCGACATCCTTCTGCACTCATGGTTCCAATCTGTCAGCTATGCAACTCTGAGGGACACACTGCTCCCTTCTGTGGAGCTTCTCCTCCTAAGAGAACCAGATGCAACATCTGTGGTAGAAGCAATCATACCTCATGGTATTGTTTCTATAATGATAAGGGTCCAAATTACATTGCTTCGTATTCTCCACAGTCATCCTTTTCTCTGCAGCCACAGTCTCTGCAGTATCCTTCATATCCGGCTCCCTCTTCACAGAACAGGGAAGTACATCAAACTCCTATGCAAGTTATGCAGCAATATACTCCATATCAGGCGTCATCCTCACAAAACCGGGAAGTACCACAATCTCTTATGCAAGCTATGCATACAGTGGTCCACTCTGCCTCTCCAGCATCTTGTTCCTCAGGATCTTCTCAAGTGTGGCTCACCGATTCTGGTGCCACGAATCATATGACGGCTGATTTGGCGAATCTATCGCTGGCCTCCACATATCCATCCACTGCAACCATTCATACTGCCAATGGTGAAGGTTTGACAGTATCCCACATTGGTCATTCTACTCTTCATTCATCCATTTCTCCAATCAAATTACATTCTGTGCTTTGTGTTCCTCAAATTACTCAGAATCTGCTATCAGTACACTGTCTTTGTCTTGATAATAACTGTCGGCTCATATTTGATGCTCTCTGTTTTTGGATTCAGGACAAAGTCACAGGGAGGATCCTTTACAAAGGGCTGTGCAGTAATGGATTGTATCCTATCCACTCTTTCTCGCCTGCAACCTCCCAACAGCCTTATCAAGCTACAGCTTATCTTGGTCAACTCATTCAGTCCACCTTGTGGCATCATAGGTTAGGTCATCCTACAAATAATATTGTTTCCTTGATATTAAATAAAGCTCACGTGCATGTCTCCAAAACACCTACACCTCTCATGTGTCATCCATGTCTTGAAGGAAAGTTTAGTAAACTACCTTTTCCACAGCATGTCAATAAGTCTGTAATTCCATTTCATACTATTCATACTGATTTGTGGGGTCCTGCACCATCTATTTCAGTTGATGGTTATAGATTCTACAATATCTTTGTTGATGAATGTACTAGATATTGCTGGATTTTCCCTTTAGTAAATAAATCTGATTTGTTTTCTACCTTTGTTGATTTTTATTCCTTTGTTTCTACTCAATTTGCTTCCACCATTAAAACTCTTCAAACTGATGGGGGGGGGTGAGTATACCAGCAATCGATTGAAACTTTTTCTTCTTAACAAGGGCATTTCCCATCGCCTTTCTTGTCCATATACTCCTGAACAAAATGGGGTTGCAGAGAGGAAACATAGACACATAATTGAAACCACTATCACCTTATTACGAACCGCTAAATTGCCATCCAAATTCTGGTCTTATGCTTGTCAAACAGCCACTTATCTAATCAATCGTATGCCTACTGTTGTTCTTCATAATAGCTCACCATTTGAGATGTTATTTGGATCCTCTCCAACTATCACACACCTTCAAATTTTTGGATGTGCTTGTTTTCCTCTTCTCAAGCCTTATAATAGCACCAAATTGCAGGCCAAAACTACAAAATGTGTGTTTCTTGGATATGCCACAAAATATAAAGGTTATCTATGCTATCATGTACCAACAATGAGAATGTTTGTGTCTAGGCATGTTATCTTTGATGAGCATCAGTTCCCATACTCAGATTTAGTGTCTACCCCTTCAAACACACTCCATTCCAGTCCGCTGTTTTCTTGTCCTGTGACTATTATCAATACAACAAATTCCATTGTCTACCCCAGCTCAGTGTCTCATTCTCACCCCTCTACCACTCATACACCTGCCCCATCTACAGACTCTGTTAGTCCACAGTCCATTACTGCTCCACTTTCAGCCTCTCCTCTACTCCCTGTGGCACATGATATCAGTATGCAATCTGATTTAGATTCTCATGGCTTTATTCCTGATAATCTACAAGTGGTGTTGTCCATTCCTCCACTTAATCTTCATTCGATGCAGACTCGAAGCAAGAGTGGGATTATAAAAAGGAAAGCTCTCTTAGCCACTATCCAGGTTCCTGCGACCCCTGAAATGCAGTTGGTTGAACCAACCAATTACAAGGCTGCCCTTAAAATTCCTGTGTGGCTACAGGCCATGAAAGAAGAAGTTGATGCCTTACATACTCAAGGCACTTGGAGTTTAGTTTCATTGCCAGCAAACAGGAACCTTGTTGGCTGTAAGTGGATTTTTAAGATCAAGAGACATTCTGATGGTTCTCTTGCCAGGCACAAAGCAAGGTTAGTTGCTAAGGGCTTCAGTCAGGAACCTGGATTGGACTATGGGGAGACATTTAGTCCTGTGGTGAAACCTACCACAGTCCGGTTAGTTTTGGCTCTTGCTGCACATTTTAACTGGTCTCTACGACAGTTAGATGTCAAAAATGCATTTTTGCATGGTATTCTCCAAGAGGAAGTCTACATGTCTCAACCTCCTGGTTTTGAAGATCTCAATCATCCTCAACTCGTCTGTAAACTGCATAAATCCTTGTATGGCCTCAAACAGGCTCCTCGCGCTTGGAATGACAGGTTTACTCAGTTCCTTCCTTCTTTGGGTTTTGAAACCACTTATTCTGATTCTTCGTTATTTGTCAAACATGTTGGACATGAGATTGTGGTGCTGCTTCTCTACGTGGATGATATCATTATCACTGGGAGTGCGTCTGGTGTGATTCAGCAAGTCATTAGTGCTCTTACTTCTGAATTTGATCTCACCGATTTAGGCTCCCTCCATTATTTCTTGGGCATCCAAATTACTCACACTGCTGATGGTTTATTTTTGTCCCAGACCAAATACGTTGAGGACTTGTTAGCTAAATCTGAAATGAGTGAGGCTAAACCGTGTGATACTCCTTGTCTACCTTATCATCGACTCCTCAAAGATGATGGGGAGCCTTATCCAAATCCTCAGCTGTATAGAAGTCTTGTAGGAGCTCTGCAATACCTCACTTTCACCAGGCCGGATATTGCTTTCTCTGTACATCAGGTCTGCCAGTTTATGCAGCACCCTATGATGTCTCACTTTACTGCTGTTAAGAGAATCCTACGATACCTAAAAGGCACTCTTAAGTTTGGTCTCTCATATACTCGAGGCGATTTACAGTTAAAGGCATTTAGTGATGCTGATTGGGCAGGGGATCCTAATGACAGGAGATCTACTACTGGATTGGTGGTCTTCTTGGGTAACAATCCCATTTCATGGTCCTCTAAGAAGCAACAAACTGTGTCTCGATCTTCCACCGAAGCTGAGTATCGTGCCTTATCCTTCACCTCAGCTGAGTTGGATTGGATAAAACAATTATTAGCCTTTCTGCATATTTCGTTGCCTGGCGTGCCTGTTCTATTTTGTGACAATCTGTTTGCCATTGCTTTGTCTTTCAATCATGTTCAGCATCAAAAGACTAAGCATATCGAAGTGGATGTTCATTTTGTCCGCAAAAGAGTCTCACGTCAACAACTCTCAGTACAGTTTGTGTCTTCCCAGGAGCAGTTTGCTGATATCCTTACAAAGGGGCTGAGTGCTCCTCTGTTTCACACTCATTGTTGCAATCTCATGCTTGGTTCCTCACCGCTTGATCTTACGGGGGGATGTTAGAGTATATTAGAGTACATTGCTTTAGATTGTGACACTTGTCACAATCTTAATATAGTGGATAGTTAGTTAATTAGCTCAAGTCTGTTAGTCTGTTACAAACAGATATATAAACACAACTATCTCGTGATATATGGAATTATGCAAAATAAGAACTATTATCAAGTATTCTCTGTTGCTCCTATCTCTCTGTTTCTTCTTTCTTTCTGCAGAATTATAGATCATGTTAATCAATTGACATAGCTTAACACTCTCCTCTTGTTTCTGTTCCCTATTTTTTTCATCCTTTATGTTTTCCTTTCTTTTTTTCTCTCTGGTTTTCCTTCTTTATTTTTTCATCTATCTTTCGTCTTCCCCTTTTGTTTTCCCGTCCTCTCCCTTGTTTTTTTCTAGTCCACTAGGAAACCGCTCGTAAGGCTTGTCCCCTCTAATTTTTCATCTGGTGGTAGGCCGTGGGTGCGGGTTGTGTGGAGTTTTAATTTTGGGTATCTGGGAGAGAGAGAGAGAGAAAGGGACGGTGCAGGGGAGAAAAAACCTTCTTCCCCTACCTATTTTGAAAACCAAACCTAGGAGTTATATTCAAGTTGTGAACGATGGTAGGGATGAAGTAAGTGAGGTAAAAAATATATTTCAAATAGATGAGTTAGTTGATTCATATCAAGTTCCATCTACCAAGTAAAGGAGAATTCTCATTTTCATGTTATTGAGAATACTTATGTTCATGTTGATATTGATGAGTTATATAATATATCGAGCACTAGTTGATATATATACTAAAAGATCAAACAATTTTAGTTCAACGAAGGAGATGATGATGGACATGAAGGTAATGAGGATTCTGATTAAACATTGGATTTGAATCCATTTTCAATGTAAAATATTGTTGTAAAATTAAGATTGTTGGATAGAGAAAATATAAAAATGAAAAGATTTTTTTACTTCGATAGATTCACTAAAGGAACTAATAAATTAAAATTTATTACATACATATGTCAGTGAGGATAATAACACCAATGGATTCACTGATGTACTTAAATCTATTAGAGAATTCTTGAGAGTTTTGAAAGAAAATGATGGTATTAAATAACATCGATGAATTCACCAATGGACTGAAATCCATCAGTGTATTCCAAAGAGTATTCCAACAGACATCGATGGTTCGTTGAATAATAATACAATTGTTTTGATTTCACAAAATTATTTATTGATAATAATGTTTAGCAAGTTACAATAAATCAAAGGGCACTAGGTTTGTATGAATCTACAGCTCATATTTGGCTTTTCTAACTTCGACGTTTCTTTTTTTATTTTATCCAAGCAAGCTTAAAATTAAAATTATCGGTATAATGTTTTACACCTGTATAAAACGAGATTTCAAATTTAAATTTATATCATGTTTATATACCTTCTCTCTAACTTCTAAATTTAAATTTACAATTCAATAATTTTATACTGTATTTTTATTAGTATAAAAAAAACTATTTATATGAAATATCAATAATCAATAAAATATCTTAAATCAAAAGAAAATTATATATAAAAAATAGTCTTTTTCTTGATTTCTACTTTAGAGGAAAACTATAATATACTTGTGTGTATTTAAACTGCCATGCTGAAGTAGTTTTCTGCAGATTGAGGTTATTTCTCAAAGAATCTGATCATTTTTTAAGAGGAAATGAAGCATGAGAAAAACTTATCAAATAGGGACATAAGGGCATACCTCAACAAATACTTTGGATTATTATACTAGGAACTTCCATCAAAAAATTCTTATAAATTAATTTTTTAATATATACCATCATTTTTTTATCATGATTCCCATGGAAGCCATGGTTGAGTTTATATAAAAAATTTTAATCGAGAATTTTTTTAAATCAAGAACAAAATTGAGACAAAAAATTGTTTGGAGTAAAAATTGAAACCACTGCCAATTTTTTAGATTTATCAATATATTTTTTTGTCGGCATTTATACTTTTAGTCCGCCGGTACAAATTTTATTGACGGACTCACAAAAAGAAATACTTTGTTAGAAAAATCTGTTGGTGATTTGTGGTTTGTCAATAAGTCTGTCTGTAATAAAATTACAGATGGATTTCATGATGGTAAAAGCACGCCAAAAACAATTTACCTGTTTCATTTTGTTGGTATTTTCATCGGTGAATATGACATTCCATCGACAAAAAAACCGTATGTAATTTCATAGATGATCTTTTTTTCACCATTGGTATTTCCGTTGGTTAATTTGACATTTGCAGTAATTCTTTTTGTAATTCTATCGGTTACTAAGCAATTGATGTGACATTTGTAGTAACTCTTTTCAAACTCTCTAGAATATATCAACAAACTTAATCTGTCGGTAATACTATCCGTAATAATTTAAATATATATATATATATATATATTAAAAAAATCTATTAAATAGAAGTAAAAAATAATAAAAATAAATTAAATTAATATAAAAATAAAAAATTTATAAAAAATTAAAATATTTATAAGTTAAAATAAAATTAATTTAAACTAGAAATGCTTTAGGAGGATGAGGCGGGTTTTCGCTGAGATCGTGGGACCATTAAAGAGAAGCATATGTACTATCCATATGTAATTTCATTTTTATTACCATTCAGCAGAGTTCGATCGTCTCAACATTGAGTTGTGCATAATAAAAAAAAGCGGGTGAAGAAAATAGAAGGACTCTATTATAGAATGTGTCGCACGTCAAAAAAATCCGCGCGGCGTCGGCTGGCGATTTTATCGTTGTTTGCTGTTTGATTTGATCGGTTCGTTGGAGTCGCCACCTAGTATTTTATTGAGGGCTACTAGGAAACCGGATGTACTGGTCTTGTCAGAGATTCGCGGGTAAGGGACTGATTGTGGTTAGGGAAGGTATTAGCACCCCTAACACACCCTACCTGAGGTAAGCTGCTTCGTAAATTTGATGTGTTTAAGAAGTTTTAATAATTGTCTTTTCATCGGATATTAGAAATACAACTTACATGTAAGTTAATAAATCTTGACCGTGATCCAATCAAAATATTAAATTCTTCTTTAATCTTTGCAATTTTATTTAAAAAATAAAACATCCATAAAACAAATACAAACACACCCATACACTTTCACTATATTTTCTTTTTCTTTACCTTTCCTTTTCCTTTTTTGTTTTTTACGTACACAAATTTTTTACATGTAAAACAAATAACAAAAATTCAAAATAAATCAAATACAATAATATCTAAATATACACATCATCTGAAAGTTACAACAAAAACACAAAGAAATCCTCGGGTACAGTGCATGCACAGCCTTGGTACCGTCTGTGAGGCGGCGGCGAAGACCAGCAAGCTGGTGGATCGGGATCGTCTCCTTCTTCTCTTCCCTTCCCTACCGGCTGTGAGGAGCACCACTACCTGCAATAACAGAAAACGCACAACACAGTCAATTGCAGATCTGCTTCTCTCTTAGCAAGCTCCGTTTCTTCGTTTCCCCTTTGTTCTCTGTTTCAATACGGGGCTGTCGGCAGTTGTGCTTCTGTTGAGTCTGGCCGGCTGTGGGAGATGAAGGCTTGGTTCGGTCGGCGGGTCTTGTGCTGATGGGGAGGAGATCGTCGGGTCTGTGCAGTGAGCGGCTGGAGGAGCAGAGGAGGGAGGAGCGGCGGACCGATCTGGGTCCGTGGGGGAAGCTGCTGCTGTCGGCCGCCGCTGGGTCCTTCGGTGGGAGGAGGCTATGAACGGGACTCCTGCTGCTGCTGTGTGGCTTGATGGAGGGAAATCAAAGAGCTTGAGGGAGGCTGCAACAAGGAAGGAAATGCAGGGGAATGTTGGATGTGCTCTGGACGTTGATTGCTGTCAAGAGGGAGAAGGAAGGCTGTGTCGGTTTTGGGAGAGCTGTGAGGGGAATGGGAGGGGGGCTGCCCCCGGTTTTGGTTTTGAAAGAGAGGGAGCTCTCCCTTGTTGCCGGTTTCAAAGAGAAGGGGAAACGGTGAAGAGGGGAAATGGTGGAAGATGAGAGGCGATTTGCTGAGAGGAAAGGAGAAAAGGCAGTGTTGAGGGGGGCTGCTCCGGTTTGTGGGGGAGGAGCTGTGAGGAGAAAATAAAAAACCAAAGGGGCGTGGGGGGCTGACGGCGGCTTCGAGAAGAGATAGATTTAGGGTTTGTTTTTGTGTTGTCTCCTCCTTCAAATATCAAAATTGCCAGAACCAATATCCTGTGTGGTTGGGCTAACCTGAGATCCCATCTGGCGATCCCCTTTAACCAGAACCATTATCCTCTGTGTGGTTGGGCTAACCTGAGATCCCATCTGGCGATCCCCTTTAACCAGAACCAAATTCTGCGTGGTTGGGCTAACCTGAGATCCCGTCCGGCGATCCCCTTTAACCAGAACCAATATCCGTGTGGTTGGGCTAACCTGAGATCCCATCTGGCGATCCCCTTTAACCAGAACCAAATTCTGCGTGGTTGGGCTAACCTGAGATCCCGTCCGGCGATCCCCTTTAACCAGAACCAATATCCGTGTGGTTGGGCTAACCTGAGATCCCATCTGGCGATCCCCTTTAACCAGAACCATTATCCTGTGTGTGTGGTTGGGCTAACCTGAGATCCCATCTGGCGATCCCCTTTAACCAGAACCATTATCCGTGTGGTTGGGCTAACCTGAGATCCCATCTGGCGATCCCCTTTAACCAGAACCATTATCCTGTGTGTGGTTGGGCTAACCTGAGATCCCATCTGGCGATCCCCTTTAACTAGAACCATTATCCGTGTGGTTGGGCTAACCTGAGATCCCATCTGGCGATCCCCTTTAACCAGAACCATTATCCTGTGTGTGGTTGGGCTAACCTGAGATCCCATCTGGCGATCCCCTTTAACCAGAACCAAATTCTGCGTGGTTGGGCTAACCTGAGATCCCGTCCGACGATCCCCTTTAACCAGAACCAATATCCGTGTGGTTGGGCTAACCTGAGATCCCATCTGGCGATCCCCTTTAACCAGAACCATTATCCTGTGTGTGTGGTTGGGCTAACCTGAGATCCCATCTGGCGATCCCCTTTAACCAGAACCATTATCCGTGTGGTTGGGCTAACCTGAGATCCCATCTGGCGATCCCCTTTAACCAGAACCATTATCCTGTGTGTGGTTGGGCTAACCTGAGATCCCATCTGGCGATCCCCTTTAACCAGAACCATTATCCGTGTGGTTGGGCTAACCTGAGATCCCATCTGGCGATCCCCTTTAACCAGAACCATTATCCTGTGTGTGGTTGGGCTAACCTGAGATCCCATCTGGCGATCCCCTTTAACCAGAACCAAATTCTGCGTGGTTGGGCTAACCTGAGATCCCGTCCGACGATCCCCTTTAACCGGAACCAATATCCGTGTGGTTGGGCTAACCTGAGATCCCATCTGGCGATCCCCTTTAACCAGAACCAACATGAGATCCCATCTGGCGACCTCATTCAACTGGAACTAAAAATGTGTGGTAGCTCGGTCAACCTGAAATCCCATCTGGCGATTCCCTTTAACCAAAGCTACATGAGATCCCATCTGGCGACCTAATTAAACCAAAACCCAAAAGATGTTACGTAACTCGGTCAACCTGAAATCCCATCTGGCGATTCCCTTTAACCAAAGCTACATGAGATCCCATCTGGCGACCTCATTAAACCAAAACCAAGAATATGTGGAACAAATGGTCTCATTGTAATGGGTGACCTACCCAGGTGGAAAGAATGTGAAAAACGGTCTCATTATGATGGGTGACCTACCCAAATGGAAAGAAAGTGAGGTGCGGTCTCATTATAATGGGTGACCTACCCAGATGGAAGATAGAAAAAATATGAAGTGGTCTCATTGTAATGGGTGACCTACCCAGATGGAGTATGAGAAAAAAATATAAGTGGTCGCATTATAATGGGTGACCTACCCAAATGGAAGATGAGAAAAAATGTGAAGTGGTCGCATTATAATGGGTGACCTACCCAAATGGAAGATGGTGGTCTTATTGTGATGGGTGACCTACCCAGAAAAAATGATGATGTTTTTTTTTTTTTTTTCAAAAAAATAAAACAAAATAATGGTCTCATTGTTACGGGTGACCTACCCAGGTGGGAGGTAGAAAAAAATGTGAAGTGTGGTCTCATTATAATGGGTGACCTACCCAAAGAAAAATAAAACATGGAGAATTGGTCGCGTTGTAATGGGTGACCTACCCAGGAAAATGTTGGTCTCATTGTAATGGGTGACCTACCCAGGAAAATGTTGGTCTCATTGTAATGGGTGACCTACCCAGATGAAAGATGTGATGTGACAAGTGTGAAAAATGGGACTTACCTGGTGAAGTCCTGAAGGGATGATCCAGAAGGGCCGAAAAACTTGGTGCTTCTTGATAATTCTTGATTGCAGGGTTTGAAAACTCAATGCTTCCTGATTGCAAGGTTGATCTTTTCATTTCTTTGAGATTTTCCTAACAGTAAGGTTTATCTCATCTTCTTCCCGTTCCAAGGTCACAACCATGATTCTCTGTTATTATCAGCTCAATGATTCTCCCCTTTTTTCTTTATCTTTTTTTTTTGTTCCCCAATCTTGCTAAACTACATTGAGGATTTTTCATGCAAAATAAAAAATATGTGCAATGTTTTAACGTTAGATGACATGCATGCATCCTTACCTGATTTGAAATATAGGTCCCCCCTCTTCGATGTTCCATCATCATAGAGTGCCTTTGTTTGCATTCCAAAGCTTTATTTGTTCTTTCGATGCATTGGCTCATTCATGTGCTAGCCATCAACTCAGCTGTAAGTGCAGTGCCCATTCTAGGCTGTCTTCGACGATTACTGCTCTCGTTGTTTATCAAGCTTAAACTCTGCCCCCAAGTGTGGTGTTGCTTGATTCACACTGAAGAATTTTCTCTTTTGGATTCTTCTGAGAATTATCCTCTGATTGGTTGTGTGCATCATGCCGACACCCATCAAAATTGTCAACCAGTCATGAACTTGCCTCAAGTTGAAACAATACTCTTCAAGTACATGTTATCATCAACCTTCTTGAAAACTGCCCAGTCATCCGGACATGGATCTCATAGCTTGCAGTGAAAGACTCATCGTTGTATGCTCAATGTTCTTCTCCATGGATTCCTCTCAGCTTGTCAAATCAGATCATGAAAGGAAATGATTTGGCATTATCAATGATGTTCATCACCCATATTCATGCGGTGAAGTGTGCATTTGAGCTTCAAAGCAGATGGTCCCACAGTCAGTCTTCATGGTGGGTGCCCTTTTCGACATTCATTCAATGCAGTTATGTGCTAACATCTGTTGATAACCATGTTTCAAAAGATGACAATATGAGATTGTCCTTTAAGTGCAACATTGTTTCCACAGTCAGTCTTGGTGGTGTGCATCTTTTCAATATTCATTTAAATGCAACTGTATGCCCACATCGGTTGATAGCCCATGTTTCAAAAGGTGATGATATAAAGATTTCCTTCAAGCATATCTTTGCTTTCTCGATTGTTGACGGGGTTCGCTAAATCATGGACATATCTTTGAACAACATTGCCCCCAGTAATGATCTGAATGCTTGTTCTGCTGATTAGCTTTCTTTAAACACCATTGTCCTCAGTGCATTGATTCATCATTTGATCATCTTTAATTTGCCCCCAGCTGATCTGAATACTGTTTGTTTTCCTACTCAGGATCCACTGTATTGCCCCCAAGTGGTCAACTTTTCGAGTGTCAAGAAGAGTTGATGTCATTTCTGCTTCAATTCGTTCTTCTTTGTTCAACAATCTTTCTTGTTCTGGAATCAAATCTCATATTTCAACGCTCATGTCTATTCCAATCTAATTGTTGAAATGAAATCAGAGAGATGTCAATTTTGAAAAGTATTTTTGGAAATCAAGCTTGTTTGGTCAAAGACCCAACACACGTCATTCAATGCAATCCTTTGATTGTCTTTTATTTTGAAAACAAAAATCAACCCGTTGTGAGATTAAAATAGCTTTTCTTGGTTTTTTGTGTCTATCTCAATTTTTGATCTTGGGTATATCTTTTGATGGTTTGTGATGAGGTGACCTTCTGTGAATTTCAAGGAAAACAAACGGCTCAAAGTCAAAACTTGAGGATTCATCAAGAAAGATTGTTTTCTTTTTTAGCACCAATTTTATTAGCATGCATAATAACAAGTAGCTTAATCCATGAAGCCACGACTCTTATGGAAAACTCTTCAAGTTTTGAGATCGTCATTTATCAGTTCAGATTGCTTACTTGATTAAAAAGGGCTTTTTAAAGCACGTAATGCAAGCTATGGTTCATGGCTATAAAAGAAAGGAATTTCAAAAGCTCAAAAGGTGTTTAAGGGTTTCAAAGACCTAGGATCAACATCCAACTATCCATCAACTCTTTTTTTATTTGTCTTTGTAGAGAAAGTGACATATAACCTTATTAACCTCAAATATCCGAATTCTCTTAACCTAGATTATATGCAAATCCAACTTTTTCTTTGATGAATAACCAATCTCAATCATCTGATAACTTCAGGGCTTTATCATGGATGCCAAAGGTCATGGCTTTCACATAGCATTTCTCATAGTTTTCTAACATGCCCCTAGTTTAGGTCTTCTTTCTTTTAACCTACTCTCAAACGTTGGACTTTTGTTCGAAGCCTTCTTTTTCACTTTTGTCTTCTCTTATTTGCCCCCAGTGCGGGGTGTGATCCTAGTCAGGGTTTTCTTGAAAACAAATATTCTATCAGGCTCAAATGGGAACCGCAAGGGATAATATTTCAAGAAATGTGAAAGGATAACAAAGATGGCCTTTTCTCATTTCAAGCAAGGTTGGTTAGAACCGATAAATTTTGACCTCGTCCAGTGTAATGATTTGGACTTGTAAGAATCATGATTCACGAGTCCATAACTATTGAATCCACTACATGTCATTATGCATACTGCTAAAACTAGCTATATGATGTGTGGTTCAGTTTCAGGAGGTATGAGTTCAAAATTGTTTGGTCACTTCATGTCATTTTCAAGCATCAAGCCATTTCTGCAATCAAAACACTTTTAATGTTCATGATTAAACTTTGCATGTTGGAGTTTTGATCAAACATATTTTGTCAGAATACCCTTTGAAAGAAGCATCTCATGATTTCATAACAACAAAGAGACAACGAAAAGACATGTTTCGTTGAAGGGTGAGATGTGATCCCGAAACAAAATGCAGAATGGCAAAAATTCCATAACAACATGATTGACAGTTCAACGCCCTTCTTGGATCAACTATTCTGGCAATATCTGTGTTTCGCCGAGCAATTTCAATCTCTTGTCATTCTGAGAATGTTCTGGCGACAAAATGATCGATGACAAGCTCCTTCACAGATTCCTCTCGTCTTTTGCTCACCAACTTCCGAACTCGATTCTTGCAATTGTTCCATTGAAATGGCTGAGGACCCCACCATGACATCACATCTCTTGTTTGGATTATACCACCTAGAAAACGGTGGTTGCATGGGATCTGTCAGAGTCAGGCAAAAGTCTGGAATCTAGCAAATGCTGGTAGTCCAACTCAAATGGCAAAGGGAAATCAATCCTGACAAAAGTACTTGAGCAGTGGATGCTACAGTGAGACCTGGCTAAACCACATGAATAAGGTTGTCCGCCTTCAGAGTTATCTTCTTATTCATCTCTCTTCATTGTTCTGGAATTCATGGCAGAACCTTCAATCTTTCACTTCTTCATGGCTCGTTCAATTCTTTCAACAATCTTCACAACATCATGTCAATCTCCCCATGTTGTTGTGGTCGTTTGTGGATTGTTGGAAACCTTCCAACAGCTAGGTAATCTTGTCAGCGCATAGAATCATGCAGCGCTATCACTGTCAATGTGTGAAATGATGCATTGTTTTTTATTGGAGAAGAAACTGATGAATCTGAAACTCCTTTGTCTCCTCTTCGATCCCTCACTGACGGTGCATCAAACAGACACCTGTAGAGGGAGCTCTGCTCTGTTGAAGTTTCAGTCTTCTTCATGTTTTTCAATCTAGGCATGTCTCTTCTCTCTACTTTTGCATTTTAATACTGACACTATAAGGAGGAAAATCATAGAGGATCTAAAACTAATGTATTCATTCTTGAATTTTCCATTTGCAGATCCATAAACAGATTCCTGTCGAGAGAGCTCTGCTATGTTGAAGTTTGATGTTTGCCCCTGTTTTCAGACTAGGTCTGGCTTTTCAACCCACTACAGTGTCTTCGTACTGAAACTGGTGGCATAAATTTTCATATCTTCTGAAACTACTACATTCCCTCTTGCATTCCCCACTTGCAGAGCCCCAAACGGGTTTTTGTGGAGTGAGCTCTGCCATGTCAAAGTTCGACGACTGCTCATGTTTTCAGACTAGGTCTGACTCTTCGGCCTACTCCAGTGTTTCAGTGCTGAAACTGATGAGACAAATTTTTATAGCGTATGAAAGTACTGCATCCCCTCTTGCATTTCCCACTAGCATATCCCCAAACAAATCTCTACAGAGAGAGCTCTGCCATGTAGAAGTTCAGTGTCTAATCATGTTTTTTCAGACCAGATTTGGCTCTTCAACCTACCACAGTGTCTTTGTGCTGAAACTGATGATAGATTTTTATAGCATATGCAACTAATAAATCCCCTCTTGCATTCCCAACTTGCAGAGCCATAAACGGATTTTTGTAGAGAGAGCTCTGCCACATTGAAGTTTGATGACTGCTAACATTTTCAGACCAGGCCTCACTCTTCTGCCTACTACAATGTTTTGCTGGTGCCACTGGTGAGAGAAAGTTTTAAAGCATATGAAACCACTACACCCCCTCTTGCGTTCCCCACTGGCAGATCCACAAACAAATCTCTACAGAGAGAGCTCTGCAACATAGAATTCAGGGTCAAATCATGGTTTTTTTTTTTTTTTTTTTGCATCTTGTGCCGCTGAACTGGAATTGAGCTAACAGTTGGGGTAACGTCAAAGAAGGCTAATGCACCATGCACAGAAGGCTAGCAGTTATTTGGTGTCATTGGAAGATGTGGAGGCGATGAACAATTAATAGTACAACTGAACAAGAACAGAGGTTGTCATTAGCTGATGACTGAGGGCATTGTTGGTGTTGTTCATTAGTGAAAAGGAGAGGTGCAGCTTTAATTGGACTGGACAAGCATTGTTCCTACAGAAGACTGTGCAGATTTCAATTTGACGCTTAACACTTGTTCAGGCAGATCTGAGCCTAGCTACTTCCCCTTTGATGCTCTCAACTTCATTTTGATAATAAGCCTCTATTTGACATCTTTCTTTGCTTCCATCTTCAATCGCGTGTAGCACAGCTTGGATGGGGGAACCTATTTTTCCTCCCGGTACATGCATGATAAATGTATGAACATGTAATCTATATGAAGAACCCGCCCTTCGAGGGGTGACATATGGTCGTAACTCTTGTATGATGAAACAAGAATCTTGATTCTTGCCCCAAACTCTACAATGAAAATTTTCTGAGTGACGGCCATTGGGTTACCCAAAAGTCTTGAGTTCAAGATGCTTCAAGAAGGGTTTGCCCTGATGCAAATAAAAATAGCACATACAACCTAAGGATAGGTTCTATTCACTATGTGAACATGGGTAGGTTCTCTACCTGGTCTCAAAAGGGTCTCATATCTGCCCAGTGACGTTCTTCGTAAAGACAGTATGGGGGCGTTGCAAGGAATAGTTAAGGTACGTCTACCCACCATTACCAAGCAGGCACTCAAATATGAGTTCGGTTTTTCACGCATCTGAACCCTGACCAATAGTCATAGGGCAGATCGCTAATTCACCACCTAACTTAGAAGCTTGTGTGTGCTTTCAAAAATAAATACAGGTGATGCATGAAACAATTCTAAAAATACATGGATAAAACAAAAATAAAACAAGACAAAAATGCAAAAACTTAAACACATCAAATACACAAAGCTTAGTCCAATATTGTCAGAAACAGTACCTTCCCCAGTGGAGTCGCCATTCTGTCGCACGTCAAAAAAATCAGCGCGGCGTCGGCTGGCGATTTTATCGTTGTTTGCTGTTTGATTTGATCGGTTCGTTGGAGTCGCCACCTAGTATTTTATTGAGGGCTACTAGGAAACCGGATGTACTGGTCTTGTCAGAGATTCGCGGGTAAGGGACTGATTGTGGTTAGGGAAGGTATTAGCACCCCTAACACACCCTACCTGAGGTAAGCTGCTTCGTAAATTTGATGTGTTTAAGAAGTTTTAATAATTGTCTTTTCATCGGATATTAGAAATACAACTTACATGTAAGTTAATAAATCTTGACCGTGATCCAATCAAAATATTAAATTCTTCTTTAATCTTTGCAATTTTATTTAAAAAATAAAACATCCATAAAACAAATACAAACACACCCATACACTTTCACTATATTTTCTTTTTCTTTACCTTTCCTTTTCCTTTTTTGTTTTTTACGTACACAAATTTTTTACATGTAAAACAAATAACAAAAATTCAAAATAAATCAAATACAATAATATCTAAATATACACATCATCTGAAAGTTACAACAAAAACACAAAGAAATCCTCGGGTACAGTGCATGCACAGCCTTGGTACCGTCTGTGAGGCGGCGGCGCGTGGGTCCACGCGCCGCCGGCGGCGGCGAAGACCAGCAAGCTGGTGGATCGGGATCGTCTCCTTCTTCTCTTCCCTTCCCTACCGGCTGTGAGGAGCACCACTACCTGCAATAACAGAAAACGCACAACACAGTCAATTGCAGATCTGCTTCTCTCTTAGCAAGCTCCGTTTCTTCGTTTCCCCTTTGTTCTCTGTTTCAATACGGGGCTGTCGGCAGTTGTGCTTCTGTTGAGTCTGGCCGGCTGTGGGAGATGAAGGCTTGGTTCGGTCGGCGGGTCTTGTGCTGATGGGGAGGAGATCGTCGGGTCTGTGCAGTGAGCGGCTGGAGGAGCAGAGGAGGGAGGAGCGGCGGACCGATCTGGGTCCGTGGGGGAAGCTGCTGCTGTCGGCCGCCGCTGGGTCCTTCGGTGGGAGGAGGCTATGAACGGGACTCCTGCTGCTGCTGTGTGGCTTGATGGAGGGAAATCAAAGAGCTTGAGGGAGGCTGCAACAAGGAAGGAAATGCAGGGGAATGTTGGATGTGCTCTGGACGTTGATTGCTGTCAAGAGGGAGAAGGAAGGCTGTGTCGGTTTTGGGAGAGCTGTGAGGGGAATGGGAGGGGGGCTGCCCCCGGTTTTGGTTTTGAAAGAGAGGGAGCTCTCCCTTGTTGCCGGTTTCAAAGAGAAGGGGAAACGGTGAAGAGGGGAAATGGTGGAAGATGAGAGGCGATTTGCTGAGAGGAAAGGAGAAAAGGCAGTGTTGAGGGGGGCTGCTCCGGTTTGTGGGGGAGGAGCTGTGAGGAGAAAATAAAAAACCAAAGGGGCGTGGGGGGCTGACGGCGGCTTGGAGAAGAGATAGATTTAGGGTTTGTTTTTGTGTTGTCTCCTCCTTCAAATATCAAAATTGCCCCCCCTATAAAATCAGTATAGCATGGTATTTATAGGAAAATTTTTACTAGGTTTTCAAACTAGTCCTTCAACCTTTCCTTTCCTTCTCTTTTCCTCTCTTTTTTTTTGTAAATTTTGATTTTTCTTATTTTTTTGTATTTTTGAAAACGAGCAATATCAACGTCGACTCAAATGTGGAAAATCAATTATTTTAAAAATGATGCGTTAAAAGTTGAACGCGTTCCAAATATCTTTGAAAATTTAAATTCTTTTGAGACGATGCTAAAAATGCTAAAAACGATGGAAATGTATTAAAAATGTATTTTTTGGGTTTTCAATGCTTTTTGCTATTTTTGGATTTTTTCTGAAAATTTATTAAAACATGGGTCAAAAATTGGGTAGCAACAGAATGTATAACATGCATATATACGAATAGGAAATAATTATACATATAGGAAATAATGTAGGATTATTTCAATGTTGTAATCCCTACAGTTACTGTTATGTTATGCCATATATATATAAATAGGAAAAGCTAGCTAAGGCATAACCCAAGTCATTCTATTATTCTTAACTTGGTATCAGAGCCCTAAATAAACTAAAACACCTCCTCTCCTCTCTGCCATGGATTCCTCCTCCTAGCCATCTGCTATCTCTTTCTCTACAGCACCGATGACTTTTGCTACCAGATTTTTTACTCATGTTTTTGATAAATTTTCAGGAAAAAAACCAAAAATAGCAAAAAACAATGAAAACTCCAAAAAATGCTCATAAAATTTAAAAGAAAAAGGAATACTAACATGTAAAGAAAACATTACACCATAATAAGTGTTCTTAAACATTTCAAAAGGGTTAATTATAAGATAACTAAAGTACTACATGCTAAGCTAAACTTTTATAAATAAATCAAGGTTTGCACAAAAGCATACTACATAAGCTTAAGTTAAATATTTACATAAGCTTGACAAAGTAGAGTCCTAAACTAATGATCTCCCTGGATATTTGATGGACCTGTTACATAAATAAACATGTCATTATATTGATAAAAGAAATATATATATATGCTTATGTAATGTATATGAAAGAAGTATTAATTTTTAATCGGATCCATAAGAATTCTAACATACAACTTATATTTTTGCTTGTAAATCTTTTAAACGCAATTAACAGTCATTTGTATATTCTTAATTTGAATACTCTTATTCACTTCCATGAACCGAGAGACCTTGCAAAGTCTAATCTTGTGATTCATTTCTCGGCAATCTCCTATCACAAATGCCATTAGCCGAAGCTAATCTTGTAATTTATTTCCCGGCAATCTTATAATGGATGTCATTATTCGAAGCTAATCTTGTAATTCTTTTCCTAGCATTCCTATCATAGATTCGGAATTTCCTGACATTTTTATCACGGATGCCATTAGTCGAAACTAATCTTGTAATTCGTTTCCTAGCAATCCTATCATAGATGCCATTAGCCGAAGCTAATCTTGTAATTCCTTTCCCGCCAATCCTATCACGGATGTCATTACCCGAAGCTAATCTTGTAATTCGTTTCCCGGAAATCCTATCACGGATGCCATTACCCGAAGCTAATCTTGTAATTCATTTCCTGGCAATCCTATCACGGATGCCATTAGCCGAAGCTAATCTTGTAATTCGTTTCCCGGCAATCCTATCACGGATGCCATTAGCCGAAGCTAATCTTGTAATTGATAGGGTGCCATTAGTCGAAGCTAATCTTGTAATTCATTTCCCAACATTCCTATCACGGATGTCCTTAGTCAAAGCTAATCTTGTAATTCATTTCCCAACAATCCTATCACGGATGCCTTTAGCCGAAGCTAATCTTGTAATTCATTTCCTAGCAATCCTATCACGGATGTCATTACCCGAAGCTAATATTGTAATTCGTTTCCCGACAATCCTATAGGATGCCATTAGCCGAAGCTAATCTTGTAATTTGTTTTCCAGCAATCCTATCACGGATGCCATTAACCGAAACTAATCTTGTAATTCATTTCCGAAGCTAATCTTGTAATTTGTTTCCGGCATTCCTATCATGGATTTGGCTAATCTTGTAATTCGTTTCCCGACAATCCTATCACGGATGCCATTAGCCGAAGCTAATCTTGTAATTGATAGGGTGCCATTAGCCAAAGCTAATCTTGTAATTCATTTCCCAACATTCCTATCACGGATGCCGTTAGTCGAAGCTAATCTTGTAATTCATTTCCCAACAATCCTATCACGGATGCCTTTAGCTGAAGCTAATTTTGTAATTCATTTCTTGACATTCCTATCATGGATTCGGCTAATCTTATAATTCGTTTCCTAGCAATCCTATCACGGATACCATTAACCGAAGCTAATCTTGTAATTTGTTTCCCAGCAATCCTATCATAGATGCCATTAGCCAAACCTAATCTTGTAATTCATTTCTCAGATGTCATTAGCCGAAGCTAATTTTGTAATTTGTTTCCTGGCAATCTTATCATGGATGCTATTAGCCGAAGCTAATCATGTAAATACACTAGACTTTATTTACATTGAACACGATATTTATTGTAATTGCATTCACCCGAAGAATTTTAAATTGTATAAGTGCAGAAAGGAGGGAAAATCACGCACTTGCTCCGTCTGACTTGTGACCTCCCCTAACAGAAGATCCAATGTTGGTTGCTCCTTTTGGTACGACTTAAGATTTTGATCTTCAACCAGTTAAGGATTTTCATCTCCCTCCTTTCTTTTCTTCTTATTCAATTTGTTGTTAATCCCTTACTCACAAGTGTTTATCCCATCTATAAACCTTTAATCTTGGATGGGTTCTTCAAATTTTAGTGTTTCTCTCTTGATTTTGCATGAATGGGTATAAAACTCTCTATTTTCTCTCGTTATGGTTCCTGCAGATTTTTAGTGAGGAGAGAGTATTTATATTCTATGATTTCTCTTATTTGCATTAGGCTTTATTTCCTTTAAATGTATTATTCTCTTCAATTAAATCCAACCCTAAACATTACCGAGCTTATTATAATGTCTCGAATTATTTCGCTCGAAAATTATATTCAAAAATTTTGGAATTCCTGTATTGTATTTAACCATATGCATGAATTTATTCACTTTTATTTCTCATGTAGTTAGTTTTCAATTTAAGCAACCTTTATTTATTTTATTTTTTTGAGGTTTACACCTCAGCTTGCGACAAATTCTCCCACAGCTTCTTCAACTAGTCTGAATTTGGTGGTTGATTTCTCCTCTTATCCGCTGCAGTAGGACACCTCCTTCCCACCATCTTCTCCTATGTCATCGCCCTTGATTAGCTGCCAACCTATGGTCCTTAGGCCATGGTAGCCAAAGACAGCAAATCCGGTGGCTTCTGTTGCCGCTACAACAACTTCCACTGGGTACTGCTCTCTCTTTCCTCTAAACATATATTTTGGCATGATGCTATGTGTGATGAGATCAAGGCATTGTGTTCTAATCACACTTGGTCTCTAGTACCCTTTCATCCTTCGATAAATGTTGTTGGTAGCAGATGGGTGTATCGGATAAAACATCGTGTTGATGACATAATTGAGTGTTATAAAGCCCATCTAGTTGCTAGAGGATTTACCCAGTAGAAAGACATTGATTATTCTGAAACCTTTAGCCTAGTTATTATGCAGGCCACCATCAGATTAAACATAATTTCTTTTATTTTTATATTAACATTAAAATGATTACGTTTTCAATTCAAAATGATAAGTATTGATTTTTCTTCAAATAAACAGACCGAGTGTCTGAAGTTTTTCTAATCTGTTGTCTACGTGGAAAAGATGAAAAGGAAAGATTCTAGGAAGCCAGCCCCAAGTGGATGGGTGAAAACAAAGAGTCTATTGTTATGGGCCCTAAAGAGGCAGCTTGATTTTATCAATAGCTAGTGTTAATGGCAAACGAGGAACGCACGCATGTAACGGAATTGTTTAATTTTTATTAGAGTATGTAAGAAAATATATATTTTTTTATTAGAGTATGTAAGAAAATATATTCCCATTAAGTGGGTCGTGCATGACACGGATATGTCCTAAAATAACTTCAAATACCTTCAACTGCCATCTTATTTGAAATTCTTCCATACAAAAACTTATTTTGATTATTTGAAACTTCTTAGAAATTATGAAGTAATGCTGCTTGTACACGCTGGGAGCTAGTGCCTATAAAATGGTCGTTCCATCCATGCCATCTTGCATCAAATCTCTACATCTTCATACATTCTACTGCTCTGTAACTCACCATCTCTCCTATCGAGGAAGCACAGAATCTCTGCCTCATTTACAAACTTGCGTTACATTCTTTTGTACCCAAACAAACCTCTGTTTCACACACCAAGCCCAAGCCTTTATAATATCTAATCCTATTTATCTAAGTGCCAGCTTCAATACTTAGACTGCAATGGGAAGCATTGATGACTTCAGCCGTTATTCTTTCCCAGACGATTTTGTTTTCGGAACATCCTCATCAGCTTACCAGGTACATACTCTAAATTCTGCTGCTTCTAGTGCAGTAATTAGGAGGGGACAACAGAACATTATTTAAAATAATGCTAGTTATGTTAATTAATTTTTCGTTATTATTTTATTATGGTATGCAGTATGAAGGTGAAACAAACAAACATGGTAGAGGACCAGCTATATGGGACACTTTCACTGAGGAACATACAGGTACCAATCTCTCACGTTAAAATCTGTACTTCCCTCGCTAAAAGTTGAATAGAATTATGTTAATGTCCTAAGAAAACCACCATTATTAACTTTTCAACGTTTGCAGAGAGAATAAATGATCATAGCAACGGAAATGTAGCTGTTGATTTCTACCATCGCTATAAAGTATGGGAGTTCTTCATCATATTTTGGTTGTGGTTATCTATATGATGTAAATAACTATATTCTGATTAATTTAGTGTAATTGTTCTTAAAAAAAATCGAAAATGTTACAGGAAGATGTGCAAAGAATGAAAGAAATGGGAATGGATGCTTTCAGATTCTCCATTTCTTGGTCTAGAGTATTACCACGTAAGTTTTTTTATTTTATTTTTCAAAATTTGTTCTTGACATAGTAATAGTAATGACACTAGCAGGATTTGACTTTGACAGTGAATTTCCATTTGATATACAATAGCTTTCCGTTGGATTTGTTTTTGGAAAATGCAGATGGCAGGTTAAGTGCTGGAGTAAACGAAGAAGGCATCAAGTTTTATAACGATCTCATTGATGACCTCCTCAAGAATGGTTACAACCTTTCCCTTCCCTTCAATTAATCATACTATTTTGCCAAAAATTGATGCGAAAATTCTTATACAACAAAAGGTTTATCTTGTGCGCTCCATCTGATTATATGATGTTCTGTAATATATAGGTTTGCAGCCTTACGTTACTCTCTTTCACTGGGATTCTCCACAAGCTTTAGAAGATAAATATGGTGGTTTCTTAAGTCCTAGCATTGTGTAAGTAGCAACCTTTCGTTAATTATTCTTCAAATATCCCAACTTGTTGTAGCTTCGAAATATTATAATCTAATCTGTCATTTTGGAGACTTTGTGGACATATGCTTCTCTAAAATTCAAAACATTCCTATAAATTTTCTCACATGAAACATTGATTTCCAGAAATGATTTCCGAGACTTTGTCGACCTTTGTTTCCAAAAGTTTGGAGACCGAGTGAAGAAGTGGATTACTTTGAACGAGCCATGGATGTTCAGTGTTCAAGGTTATGACATGGGCAAGATGGCACCGGGTAGGATTTCTGTCGTCGTAAATGATCCCCACCGATCCTTAAACACTGGTGCCACTGAAGTGTATACGGTTAGCCATCATTTGTTGCTTGCTCATGCTGCGGCAGTGAAACTATACAAGGAAAAATATCAGTCATGTCAAGGTGGACAGATTGGGATAACACTTGTTTCTTATTGGTTTGAACCTTACTCAAACAGTGAAGATGATCAAAATGCAACCAAAAGAAGCCTCGACTTCATGCTTGGTTGGTTAGTATTTTTTTATATATATCGAATTCAAAAGTACTTTCTGAATTCTGAATTCAGCTAGAGAAGACCTGATATGTATGTATAAACAGAAGGTAATCAGTGTTTTTCTTCATGGTGGCAGGTTCATGGATCCTTTAACTAATGGTGACTATCCACGTAACATGCATGACTTTGTTGGTGGAAGATTGCCCAAGTTCACTGCCGAGGAATCTAAGATGTTGAAGGGATCGTATGATTTTATTGGAATTAATTACTACACAACATATTATGCTCAAAACATCGATGCAAATTATCAGAGTGTTGGATTCATGTCAGATGCTCGTGCTAATTGGACAGGTAGCCCAATGATCTATATCTTTTCTTTATTATTCATCTTTTTTTTTCAATTAGATGATGTTTTATCAATTATCAATTATTAATTTACTTTGTTATTTCTTAATTTTGTAGGAGAGAGAAATGGAATCCCAATAGGTCCACAGGCTGGTGTAAAATGGCTTTATATTTATCCCGAAGGCATCAGCAGGCTTTTGAATTACACCAAAGATCTATACGGGAACCCAACAATTTACATTACTGAGAATGGTATGGTTGAAATGAACGATCATACATTATGCTACATTTAAGTTTCTTAGTACTTCTCTAACACTAAGTATATATATATGTTCTTAATGTTTTTTTTTATTGATTTTTTTTCAGGGGTTGATGACGTAAATAACAATGCTTCATCACTAAAGGAAGCTCTTAATGATCCCATAAGAGAAAAATCTTACAAAGACCACCTTAAGAATGTCTTGAGATCCATCAAGTGAGTTAATTTTGAGCATTTATTAACAAATGATCATTGATAATGAGTTTTTTAATCCATAGCAACAATTATATTATTAAGTTACCAGATCCATCTTACTGGGATTCAATATTTATTTATTGCAGTGAGCATGGTGTTGATGTTAAGGGATTTTTTGCTTGGTCTTTGATGGACAATTTCGAATGGGGAAGTGGTTATGCTGTGAGGTTCGGCCTCTACTACGTTGATTACAAAAATGATTTGAAACGATATCCTAAAAAATCAGTCAAGTGGTTCAAGCAGTTTCTTAGAAGAGACTCCCACAGTCCTATTCCACATACGTATCCTCTGATTACTTCTAATGAAACGTCGAAGATTGAAGATAGTTTGGTTCGGGATGCTAAAAGGCCAAGAAATGCCTGAATGCCTTCGGCAGGATTTGAAGTCAAAGTTGTTAGCATCTGCAAATTGGGCTTTCACGGCTGAAAGATAGAGCTCTCAGCATTAATTCAACAGAATTTGGTCACCACTTCATTCATTCAAGGCTGTGGTTAAGAATAAAAATTCATGGTTCTAGTTTTCCTTTCTTTTGTTTAATTATGGTTTTAGAATTTAATTTGATTGTTTTACTGTTGTATCGTTTTCTCATTCGATTATTGATTATGATTCGTTTAATAATAATACAATTCTTCTGCGCCATCATTCATTATGGTTCGTTCAATATTATTTTTTTCAGGAAAAAAAACATAATATTTGACTCTCAAAAGTTTTTTAAAGAAATAGATTATAGTATAAATAAATACAAATGTATTGGAGCAAACCAACCTCCCAGTCACCCTCACCTCCATCTTCGACCCAACAGAGCCGCCAGCCACTTGTAAAGGAGAAGAAGAAAGTGAAACCAAAGGAAAAAAAAAGCAGATCAGATCAAAATTTCTCTGGTTCATCCTCCATATGGGAATTTTGATATCAGATTGATTTCTCTCGTCACCATGTCAGTAAGGATTCCATTTGAGAGAGAGAGAATTGTTCGTTATCGGAAAAACGTGCTCAAACAATAAGGAGAAAGTAGAGAAGAATCTATATGGAGAAGGAGATGCCAGTGTTGGTGTTTCGCCCGGTTGGGTTTCTGCTTATAAGAAGGAGAGCAACGGTGAAGAGATCTTAAGCAGATCTTGTTTCAGCCGTTGAATTTCTTTTTGATACAATCCAGTCAAGGTCAAATTTGGATTTTGATGTAAAATGTGCAATTATCTAGTTTTACAGAAACAATCATAATTTTCAATTCGATGGTTAGATCGGGATGAAGTTTTACGTAGAGTCTCCTGACATGTTGTCTTACCTTGGGTTAAACTTTTAGGTCAATCGGAGTTCAGGAAGACATCACAATACGGGTCAACAGAGGTTGTATGAATTTTTTTTATTTACTTCCTTTTAACTTGTAAACTTTTTATTTGGCAAGAATCCTTTCCCTCAAGGATATAAAGCTTGTTTTGGGAATCTCTTAACTCTACAAGGATCTTCAATGGGCTGCAATATAATTTCTAAGTGTGGTAAGGATTCATAAATATTTTATAATTCTTTTCTTATAAGGATTCCTTATTCATCCTAGCTACAAAAAGGAAAGAAGACTTGAGAATTAATTCGACCTTCAGATCAGATTTCCTAGTCTATTTTGAACTTCTTAATGGTGACAAATCTGATTCTAACATATTTAGGATGTTAATATTTGGATTTTTATTATTTTCTTCTTAGTCTTTGGGTTATTATTACTTATTTGGGTCAATTATAAGTGGGCTTCATATAAGTCCATCTAAGGGGGGTTCATTAGGGCTTCTTTAAGTCTAGAGTCAGTATAAATAAAGGCATAACCACACATGTAAGGGTTAGACAATTCAGATTAACAAATCCTCTAACCAGGTAAGTTGCCTTACTAGTAAATGATCAAATCAATTTCTTTAAGGAATATCGATTCACAGGAATGATGAAATACAGCTCTGCATCCAGCTACTGCTGGGAAACTTAGTACTATGCTTTGGTAATGTCTACCACATGTTTGTTTAAAACCTAAAACAAGCTAGATTAGTCGTTCACCCCTGCAAATAGAGAAGTAAAGGTGCTACCTGCAAACATGCTCCCATCCAAAAAGCCTTAGCTCACCCCTGCAAACCAGACTATAGCAACTCTACAAACTCTGAATAATCTAGCCTCTCAAGCACCTGTAAACACAACTTTCAAGCTCACAGATCCTCACCCTGCCCCTCCTCAACACCCACAAGAACCGTCCATTCTCCCTGTTACGCAAAGCCTACCAAGACTTGTACACCACACAATAAACGTCCAGAACAACAATTCTCCTTCTAACACAACCTTTCCGGCCTTTGCCCCTTCTAAGTTCTGTTTTGAACGTTTCCCATCATGGTTAGATTATCATGACCTCAAAAAGACGCTTTCAAAGATTGATCCTGTTACCTAACTTTTTGTCTCCAGGAAAAAAACCTCGCGAAGGAGACGATTTGGTTTTGTTTCCTTCCTCTCCACTTTAAAAGAATCAGAAATTTGTGACAGCTTGAACCTTATCTGGTTTGATTCATACAAAATTCATGCAAATCCAGTTAGATTTCAAAAACCTCTAGAGGGAAAAAACCAGACCTTGTTATAAAACCACAACCAAAAACCATGCCCAAACTCACCTTCAGGGACTCCCTGTCCTTTTCTAAAGCTCTCTCTGGCACCAAGCACCCAAAGAAGACGGTGTACTATGAGTCTATCCCTGATCACAAGGAATGGCTACTGAGAAGTTTAGTGGGATTCATAGACACAAACGTGGACTATGCTCACCTTGAGCATATGGGTCTAAAAAATGTCAGGCAGACAGTGGGCTTTCATTTTTTGGGAGCAAGCCAAGCAGTCATTACCTTTACAAATAGAGAATCTATGGAGAAAGAGCTGGTTAATGGATCCTCTGTTTTGAAAACAACATTCTCTCATTTGAAACCATGGAAGAAGGGAGCTAAAGCTATAGATAGATTTGTGTGGGTTTCTATACTGAGATTACCTTTGATAGGATGGAACCGCAGATGTATTGAATCCATTGTTGAGAAAGCAGGGAATATGATTGGATACGACATTACTAGAGTAAGCCAAAGATCTCTCACGGGAGTAAAAGTGTTGCTGAGCACAACTTCCTTTGAGACTCTAAATGAACGCGTATTGCTAGTTTTAGATGGCGATGAATTTGATATCTCAATCATGAAAATGAAACCAGATTTTTGCCCCCTACTGTCTACAATCAAACATTCAATGGATGCAACAAGCATTCCAACATTAGATGAAGAGTCATGCAGCGAATTTGCAGCTTCAGATGAGGTTGTGGCAGTGGGCTTAAAGACCACTGACCCTGGTAGTAACCATTGTGCAACGGATATTACTGTAACAGAGCAACAGAAGGTGGATATGGATAGCGATTTCTCTCTCATTCCTTGTTAAGGGCACATTGCACCAGCAAACAATTGGGATCATACTGATACATTTTCAAAAACCGCCTGCCTTTTTCCTGAAATGAAGGAAACACATAGCCTTCACATGAAAGACCAACAATTACTCAATGATACATATCAGCCGCCCTCTACAATGCCACACAATAACAAATCAAAGGAAAACATGCAAGAGGCAGCCGACAATGATAGCAGCACAGATGTCTCAGTACACTCAGGTACATGAGTGGGCCTTGGAAAAAAAGGCATCGCAGGCTAGGTGAAAGGAACAAGGCTAATCAACAAGGCGACAAACCCATGTGTAATGGGGCTTAACACTTCTTCATCCCAAGTTTTAAGGCACTCCTCTAAAACAGTCAGAACCTTGAATTTAGACCAGAATCAATTGCAGAACTCCTATTCTGATTTCATACGTGACTTGGCAGAGCCCTAAGAGGTAGTTGAAATGGAACTAAAGGAAAGAAAAAGGAAGAAGCTTAGACAAATCAGAAGAATTGGCCCTAAGTATACATACATAAAAGTGAAGAAAGTGAAGAAAGATAGACATGCTTTGGTTCACAGTGGCTTAGTAGATGTTGTACCTGACTCCTACAGAAACACATCTCTAAAAGACAATGGCTCATCCCCTGCTATTAAGTCATCTTCTGATAAACATGAAGATATTACCTCTAACCATGCATCCAAGGATACAGAGACCAGTGATGCACAAGCTAGTCTACCAAGCCCTTTGAGCTCTCTGTGCAGGCAACAGGCCTCTTTAGAAGCGGTCAAGGAAAACAACAGGAATGCTAAAAGCAAAACAAGGAAACTGAAACTGTTGCAAACCAGCGGTAGTGTAGCTAACACTACCGAGAAAGGTGTCTCTTTTGATTCCCTCAATTCAGGAATTAAGCAAGGAAATGTTATGTTTTAGACAACCTACGAGGATAATCAGGCTGATGGTTTTGATAGAGACAAGGAGACTCAGGAAATGTTACATGATGCAGCGGCTCTAGGCTTGGGAATCTATCAAGATCTTATGGGGTATGAGGAGGGAGTTTGGGGGAACATTGACAGAGAGGTAGATGAGTGGACATCAGCCAATCAATTGTAAATTCCTCACCCTGCTAAGTTTTGATCAGTTTTTGTCTTGCTATATCTATGAATATCTTTGCTTGGAACAGTTATGGGTTGGGAATGTTGAACAAACGATATTCCATCTGGAATAGGTTGCTCAACAGTAATGTTAATATATGGTTTCTATTAGAAACAAAAAAAGATAATTGTTGTGATTCCTTCATCAGAAATTTGTGGAATGTTGTAGCTGTTAAATGGGCTTTTATTGAGTCTGTAGGCAAATCAAGAGGGATCATAGTGATGTGGGATAGCTCTACTTTTGAGGTTAATTCCATAGAATATGGGGGGTAATGGATCAGCCTATGCGGCAAACATGTTAATTCTTCCTTTAACTGCATGGTAATTGGAGTATATGCTGCATCTTCTGTGCAAGATCATGTTAAGCTGTGGGAAGACATCACCACTCTGAAGTTTGCCTTTGATTTACCAATGGTGGTGATAGGTGATTTCAATGAAATTCTCCATGCTCATGAGAGAAGCAGCGGATACATTAATCATTCAGGGTCAGCTGCTTTCTGTAATTTCCTATCTGATTGTGCTCTGATTGTGCTCTGATTGAATTCAAACTGCAGGGCAGCCATTTCACTTGGTTTAGAGGGGGTTCCATGAGCTGTATCGACCGAGCCTTTGCATCTCCAGAGTTCCACCTTCAGTTTCCATTCTTATCAATCTGCTGCTACCCAAGGGGGATGTCTGATCATTGTCAATTGCTTCTTCAGACACCAAAGGTAGATTGGGGATGGAAGCCTTTCCGTTTCATAAACTGCTGGCTGTCACACCCTTCATTCTTAGCTGATTTTGAGATCCTATGGTCTAATAGCTGCAAGGAATTTCTAGGGGACTATAGATTGGTCAAGAAACTAGGAACTTTGGGGAAAAAACTGAGGTAATGGAACATATCCACCTTCGGTAATCAAAATTCAAAACTTGAAGACATTCAGACCTCCATCACAACCATTGAATATATAAGTGAAGTGCGCCTCTTGTCTGAGACTGAAAAAACAAAGCTTAAGAATCTAAACTCTGAGCTTTGGGAGGTTAGCAGGAAGGTTGAGGATATTTGGAGACAGAAATCCTGCCAAAACTGGTGCAAAATAGGGGATAAAAACACTCGTTTCTTCCACCTTTCAGCAAGTTTGAGGAATGGTCGCAACCACATCAGCAAGATTGAACAGAACGGCAGATTTTTAATCTCTCAAAATGACATCAAAGAGGGTGCTGTCAACTTCTTCTCATCTCTGTTTGCCAAGCCACAATGCAGCAGAATCGAAATGGGAGGCTCGAGGTTCTCTAAAATCTTAGAAGAAAGATCAGTTTGGTTAGAAAGATTGCCTTCATTGGAGGAAGTGAAGCAAGCTGTACGAGATTGTGACGGTTCAAAAGCCCCTGGTCCTAACGGGTTCACCTTCTTTTTCTATAAAAAGGTATGGAATCTTATCAGCTCCGACATCTTTGTGATGGTCAAATAATTTTTCAGAACAGGTAAATTACCAAATGGGATAGGTTCATCCTTTGTAACTTTGATCCCGAAGACTAAGGGGCCGTGCAGATTCTCTCAATTTCAATCGATTAGTTTGATTCATGGGTTATATAAATAGTGGCAAAACTATTTTCCACTGGGCTCCGAAGCGTTCTGCCAGATGTGATAAGTGTAAACCAGTCTGCTTTCATTTCTGGGCATCAGATTCTAGATGGGTTCATGATAGCGAACAAGGTTGTCCATGTTATTCATAACAAGAAGGACCATGGGTTTTTGCTAAAGGTAGATTTTCATAAAGCCTTCGACTTGATTTTGTGGGAGCATATTGATTCTACCATGGGTTATATGGGCTTCAGCTCTCATTGGAGGAATCTGATTTTTGAATGTTTGTCCACATCTAAATTGGCCATCCTAATTAACAGCTCACCTAGCAGAGAATTCAGTATGGAGAGGGGTCTCAGGCAAGGGGACCCCCTCTCTCCTTTCCTTTTTGACATAGTAGTTCAAGGGCTAACAATTTTATTCAACAGGGCATCGGATTCGGGTTACTTCAAAGGCTTGCAGACTTTTCCAGGATAAACATAACCCATTTGCAATATGCAGATGACACTCTGATCTTCCTGCCAAATGATTATTTCTCTCTTCTACATGCCAAGAGGATTCTACGCTGGTTTGAGATCATTTCAGGATTGAAAGTTAATTTCTATAAAAGTTCACTTATAGGAATTAATTTGGACAATGAATACACTTCAGGTCTGTCTAAAGCAATTTTCTGTCGCAGTGACACCTTCCCAGTCAGATACCTTGGGTTGCCTCTTGGTAGACCCACTTGGAAACCGGTATTGTCAACAATCAGAGCAAAGTTAAGCAATTGGAAAGGGAAGATTCTAAGCATGGCTGGGAGGATATGTCTAATCAAATCTATCTTAAACTCTCTACCTCTATACTACGTGTTTGTTTTTACTATGCCAAAGGGCATTACAAAAGCTATATCCTCCATCAATCGTTTTTTTCTCTGGAAAAACACCTCAAATTCACATGGTATTTGTAAGGTTGCATGGCATAAGGTAATAAAGAGTACGCCCCTCAGAGGTCTTGGGTTGGGTTCTATTTACAACAAAAATCTGGCTCTGATGTTTAAATGGCTTTGAAACCTTGATAAAGGAGTGGTAGGAGGTTAGAAAGAACTTATCCTACGAAAGTACTGGCCATACTTCGTAAATGGCCTTCCTATGTTTGCAGGTTCTTTATCTCCAACTTGGCGTGGCATGGTATCTGCAATTTCCTTAAATCACAGGATAGCTGCTCCCCTCCAATCAAATGTCGGGTTCAAGGTGGGTGATGGGAGAAACATCAGGTTCTGGTCTGATTCCTAGTTAGGCTACACAACCCCTCTCCAGTTCATATTTCCTAGGATTTACAACCTTTCTTTGCAGCAATCATCAAGCATTACAGAAGTTCATAACCCAACTGATAACTCAATCAATCTTTCTTCGAGAAGACCCCTTTGATCCTGCAAGTTCTACATGCGGGAAAGCTTGTTAGCAGAAGTTGAACGTGGTCTAGTCTTATTTGATGGTGAAGACAACAAGATTTGGAAATCCGACAGCTCCAACGTTTACTCAGTCTCTTCAGGGTGCCATCTTCTTGATGGTTTTAATGTTTCGACAAACCTTCACTCCCCTTATCTGCTTTGGAAAGGGTTTGCACCTCCAAAAATAGATGTGTTCATATGGCTTCTTCTAAACGGTAGTATCTACACAAAAGGATTCTTAGCTAAAAGGAGAATCATCAATTATGAGGAAGCTCTTTGTCCTTTCTGTTGTAAGGAGATTGAGACTATACATCATCTCTTCCATCTCTGTCCTACATCATGGTCTCTATGGGGTAGACTCTTTAGTTGGTTTGGGTGTGTAGGCTGTCTGCCAAAAGACCCAAATCATAACCTTCGGGAATGGTCTGGCCTGTTAAAAGGAAAATTTCAACGTCAGGCAATTACCCTTCTCTGTAAAGGATAACGCGCAACCATATGATCTTTGACTCCAAACCTCTAGACTGGGATGCGATTTTTGACCTCACCTTTCATCGGTTAGCCTTTTGGCTGAAGTCCTCTGTAAAAAATTTTAGCTATACAGGCTCCGATATTTATAGAAAACCTGAATGTATCATGAACTGGACTAACTAGCCGAGGCTATAAATTCCTCGCTCTCATTATGTTTTAATTCCCCCCTGTATTCTTCTTTATAACAGCCTCATATTCTTAATGAGGTTGCCTTATTTATAATATTCTCGATTACTATAAAAAAATACAAATGTATTGGATAAACCAAAAATATAAAAAGTAGAGAACTAAAATTGCTTCATATAAATGAAAAAATGACGATAGGAGAGTGTTGAGGAGGTGGCTGATTATGAATTAAAGAGAGAGATTATGTATAAAAACACAAAAATATTAGTTTGTGTGGGAGTAACATCCAAATCCAATAAGTAAGACTTAATTTGCAAAGCCTAAGACACTATTCACACAACAACATAATCATATTGAATTAAAATATCAAACAAATATCTCATTTTCAATGTGATGGATATATATATATATATATATATATATATAAGAAGATTGAATTAAAATGCTAAAAAGATAGGTGAAAGAAAAATAAAAGCAAATTTATAAAATCAATAATCCAAAGATAATTTGAGCTAAGAAAGAATGCATAAGCTGCGATAACAAAGTCACAACTTCTAGTCGCACTTTATTTTGTGAAACTATCAGTCCTATGATTAGTTTCGTGCAAAACATGAGAGAAAGACATCGAACGCAAATGTGAAGAAAATATAGCTGTATAGATGAAAACCTCATGAAATCTCCATGATGACCTATTATATGGCTTATTCATACAATTCATCACAACAATATAATCATATTCAAAAATGAATTTTACTCCAATAAAATCATTTCATGAAATAGTTCAAGAACTTGTAACAAGGTTGTTAGGTGGAATGCAATATGCACCAAGAACTCCAGGTTTGGCTGATTTCATCGGTTTATTCAAGCACTAACCATTCTGACAAGATTGGGAAAGACCCCTGATGGTAAAAAGGGAGGAAGGAAGCAATTTTGAAACATCATTCAGCCAGAATTATGTAGTTTGGAGGAATGAAGTGTTTTCTAAAGTGAGGGATTTCTCAACACAAAAACATTCAGAATCAGCGATAGAGCAACCAAATAGAAAAAGGACTAATAATGAGGAAGAGTTAAGAAAGCAGCTAGAACGATGTATAATTGATCTCAGCAAAAGTAAAGGGCAGTAACAGCTATTAGAAAGTCAGTTAGAGGAAGAAAATACGATGAGGGTTTACTTGAACCAGCGGTTGGAAAAACAGGATAAGTAGTTAACGTCTTTAAAGGAATGGCAGAAAAGGACCGAGGTAGCTGAAGAAATAGCAAAAGGGGTCCAGGCTGAGTTAAGGAATCGAATGACCGAATATGATGAGCTAGTTAAAAAGAATGAGATTTTAGAAAAAGAGTTGGCAAAGGTTAAGAGATCAACAAAAGGCAAGATGAATGTTGACAAAGAGTTGATGGATTCCTTGAAGAAGGGAAAGAGCATTCTTTTAAAGAAAGTAGAAGTTGAAAAAGAGAAGAATCGGCTAGCCCAGCTCGACATAGAAGAGGAAAGAAGGATCAAAGCTCAAGATATGGTGCAACTTGAGGAAGAGAGAAATGCAAGAAAGGCCGCTGAGTCTGATATAAGAGATTACTAGAAGAGAGCTGAGTCTTTGAAAGGAAGGATAAGGGCTTTACAATCTGAGATCGAGATATGAGAAGAAGATTTGAGGGAGTTGAGAAGCCATTTCTTCGAGATGGAAAAGGAGCTAAGTAAGGCTAAGTAAGACCGTCAAGAATGTCAAGACTACATGGACAACTTTGCAGTTCAAATTAACTCCAAAATAGCCAAGCTGGATATAGAAAAGGAAGAACTGTAGAGGGTAAGGGATAAGTTGGAACGGTCGGAGGATATGGTTCATGTGTTGGAAAGAAGTAATGAAGCCTTAGGAACCAGCAATGAAGTGATAATCACAGATAACACCGTGTTCCATGATAAGATAAGGCATATGACAAAGCAAGTCGAGCAAACAGCCCGCTATGCGGAGAGGTTGCAACAACAAGCCACCCAAGTTAGAAATGATGCTTCAAAGTATCGAGAATACATGGGGGCCATCACCTCTTTTATTGGGGACTTAGTTAATAGAGGAAATGCTTTTTAAAGGTAGCGATGTATAAAGCCCTTTTCTGTTATCATTTTGTATAAGCGACTTCCATTTATAAGAAGGCCATGACCTATTTTTCTTTCTAATATGTTTTGGTAAGCTACTATGATAAGAACTTGGCAAACCCTCCTTTACAGTAATCAGGTCAACTCAAAAATCTTGCCTAAAGGATTACAAAAGTCATGAATCAGCTCTAATTTTTTTTTTCACATCAGTGCACCATATTTTCATCATGCATTTTGTTTTTAATTTATCATACGCATTCCAGATCGTGAAACATAGGTCCCACATCCAAAGTCCACCACACCCGGTCCAAATCGAGGATAGAGAAAAAGGAAGTTTCTCGGCTAACCGACCTACTCGAGCAACTTCTAAGAGTTAAGAATAGGGAGGGAACATCAGCACAACAACCTGAAGGAGCGCTAGCAGCTCACATCCCTCAAGCATCTCAAAACCAGGGGGCAAACTCGGCCAATGAACAACATTTTGTGCCTATCACCACTATCCAGCCACCTCATGCTCCAATCACTATGGACTTAACAGCGGAAGGAATCCCGGATAATAGGTCTCCCAGTTTGATGGACCAAGACAAGTTGTTTGCTTTGGAAGAAATATTAAGGGCAGTCGAGGGTAATGACTGGTTTGACCCTATGCGAGCAGCTGAAGTATGTTTGGTACCAAACATCGTGGTGCCAAAAGATTTTAGGATACCAGAGTTCATTAAGTACACTGGTTTGGAATGCCCAAACACTCACCTTCGATCCTACTACAATAAAATGGCTGAAGTAATCCGCGATGATAAATTCTGATATATTTCTTTCAAGATAGCCTCATAGGATCCGCTTTGAGATGGTACATGAGGTTAGATAGTATTAGGATCAAGAGCTGGAGAGACTTGGTGGAGGCTTTCCTTAAGCAGTACAAGTTTAACCTCGAAATCGCTCTTGATCAAACAATTCTAATGTCAATGGAGAAAAGGAGCCAAGAGTCGATAAGGGCTCATGCGCAAAGGTGGAGGGATGAGGCAATGCATGTCCAACCCCCTTTGATAAAAACGGAGATGGTAACCTTCTTTGCCAATACCTTCAAGGCACCTTATTATGAGCATTTAATGGGTAACTCCTCTCAGCATTTCTACGATGCAGTGCGCATAGCTGAAAGGATAGAGGGCGTATAACGGAGCCGTTGGAGAAGAAGGGTTTTATTAGAAGAAAGAAGGAAGGTGATATTAACAGCTTGGAAGGTGGATATAAAGGCAAGAGAGTAGATTTTTATAATCCACAAGTACCTACCTCCCAATTCTCCCACATGAACATTAGCCAACCTTTTCTCCCCAATCGAACAAATAACCAGTCGAACAACCAAAACCACCACCAAAGACCAAATACAAGATACACTTCAGAACAACTGTCGCTGTTACCCATGCCTTTGAAGGACATGTATGCTAAACTGTTGAGTATTGGACACATAGCTCCTATCCCTGCAGTATCATTGCAACCACCATTCCTAATTTGGTACAAGCTCGAGTTGACTTGCGAGTACCATGCTGGTAATCTCGGGCATGGGATTGAAACCTGCTACGCTTTCAAGAAGAGTTTGTTGGAGCTTATTAAGATAAGATGGGTATCCTTTGAAGACAATTCCAATGTTAATTCAAACCCATTACCTAAACATACCGCAGGTAGTAGTGGAGTTGGCATGATAGAAGCTGGAAATCGGTGCAAGGAGTTGAAGGTGTCTATGAAGAAGTTGTACGACATGTTAGTACAATCAGGATTTCTGGAGACAAATGTTGAAGGTGTCTATGATTATTGTGAGTTCCATGGAAGAGATGGACATCATATTGAGGATTGCATCGAGTTTTGCGAGAAGATTGCAAAAATGCTGAAAATAAAGGAATTGAGGATTGAACCCATAAAGGCCAGTGGTGAGGTGAGTATGATGGAAGGTCAAGATAAGATGACAGGAGTATGTAGGGACCAACCAACAGCTAATGGGCCACCAAAGTTAATGTTGGTTAAACCTTCCTGTACAAAAGGAAATCACAATGCCATGCCTTATAATTATGGTGGGCCTCTAACCTTCGAGCTCCTTTTCCTTTGTTCCAAACTTAGATAAGTTGTTTGAACTGAAGTGGTCGGTGCTTTACGCCCGAGGAGTTGAGGAAGGCAAAGGGCAAAGAAGTGGTAGATCTTGATAAAGTACTAGAAGTTAATAAGCCGGTAACGGAAGAGGAGTCGAATGAATTTTTAAAGTTGATCAAGCATAACGAATATTGCATTGTAGATCAACTAAAAAAGACTACAGCTAGGATCTCTTTTATGTCCTTGATACTCAGCTTTGAGCCGCACATAAACGCCTTGCAAAAGGTATTGAATGAGGCATATGTACCCCAAGACATTGAACATAAAACCATGGAGCATCTCGTGGGGAGGATCCACGTAATTAATTACCTGTACTTCACGGCTGATGAGCTTGATGCTGAAGGTACCGGATATAATAAGCCCTTATACATTACGGTTAGGTGTAAGGATTGCATCATAGGAAAAGTGCTCGTCGATAATGGCTCGACTCTTAACATGTTGCCAAAACACATTCTAAAAGAAATGTCGATTGATGAATCTCATATGAAGCCGAGTACTATGATGGTTAGAGCATATGATGGCTCACGTAGGCCAATAATTGGGACTTTAGAAGTGGAGTTATATGTTGGACCACAAATGTTCCTAGTGACACTTCAAGTTATGGATATCCACCCTTCATATAGTATGTTGTTAGGAAGACCTTGGATTCATGCAGAGGGGGCCGTAGCTTCATCATTGCATCAATGCCTGAAGTATATCATGCATGGGATGTTGGTAACTGTCAAAGCTGAGGAGACAGTATCCATGATAAAGAATGTGGTTGTACCTTTTATCGAGGCAGATAATTGCAAGGATAACAATATCCATGCTTTTGAGATTGTGAACACTAACTGGGTGTCGGAGAACACAGTGCTGAGAAGGCCAAGGATCTCAAAAGCAACAAGGATAACAACTCAATGCTTCTTGGAACGCGGGATCCCATTTCAGTATAACCCTATCGCCAAGGTACTAGAAGGGGTTAATCCGGCAAAGATGGCATGTGCGGATCAAAGATTTGGGCTAGGGTATAAACCTAACAAGGTGGATCATCGATGGGCTACAGGTCGGAGAAGGGAAAGAAGAATAGCTAAAATTGAAGGAAGGGAGCCTGAAGAAGAAAAGTTAGAAATCCCTCCCCTTAGCGTGTCATTCCCAAAAGCTGCATACATAAGGCAACATGATAAAGGAGCCGAAAGCCTTCGTCAATAACTGGCAAATATGAGCATAAACACCTTGGAGGAAAATGAGGTGGAAGGAGATGACATGAAGACAGTAGCGGGAAAGAGAGATGAAGCATTGCCACAACTGACGATCCACACACTAAAAGAAGTCTCCGCCAAGACCTTTGTGCGCAAGTTGGCTCGGGGTAAGAAGTTTCAGAACTGGGTGACCTAAGAAGCTCCAGTAGTTTTCAAAATGTAAACCAACTTTGTTTGCCTTAGCATACTTTTGTGATTGCTTTTGTTTGCTTTTATTTTCTCTAGTTAACAATCAAGGCTCATGATGTCAGCCAGATTTTGTGTTTGTCATTGAGCCCATCTTTTCTTTAAATAAATGACGAGATTATGCACTTTTCAAAATTGTCTTCTTATGCATTTACACCAAACATTTCACATACATTTAGCATCAAGAATAAATTGCTAAACTTGAACGAACATGTGATAGCTATGGAAGAAGAAGAGTGGGATGAAAGCAATATCAGTGAATTCACCAGGCTAGTGGAACAATGGGAACAGACTTGGAAGCCTGCCATAGAGGAACTTGAAACCATCAATGTAGGTTGTGATCAGCTCAAGAAAGAGTTGAAAATAGGTACCCTAATTACTTCTGAACAAAGGACAAAAATGATCGCCCTATTACAAGAATATTCAGATGTCTTTGCTTGGTCCTATAAAGATATGCCCAGTTTGGATACAAATATTGTAGTACACAAGATACCATTGGAAGTAGGCTGTAAACCAGTCAAGCAGAAGCTGAGGAGGGCCCACTCAGATATCTAGATCAAGGTTAAGGCAGAACTCGAGAAGCAATGGGCTGCTGGCTTTCTAGAAGTAGTTAGATATCCACAATGGGTATCTAACATTGTTGTGGTGCCTAAGAAGGAGGGGAAGATTAGAGTTTGCGTGGATTTTCAGAGTTTGAATAAAGCTAGCCTAAGGATGATTTTTCTCTACCACACATAGATGTTTTAGTGGACAACGCTGCCCGAAGTTCCACATATTCCTTTATGGATGGTTTTTCAGGATACAACCAGATAAAAATGGCTCTAGAGGATGAAGTGAAAACAACTTTTGTCACACCTTGAGGGACATACTGATACAAGGTCATGCCATTTGGTTTGAAGAATGCAGGAGCAACCTATCAAAAAGCAATGGTGACTCTGTTCCACGGCATGATGCACAAGGAAATTGAGGTATATGTAGATGACATGATTGCCAAGTCTAAAAAGGGAAAGATCATGTTGAAGTTTTGAGGAAGTTATTTGAGAGGTTGAGGAAGTATGAATTAAGGCTCAATCCTGCAAAATGTTCATTCGAAGTTAAATCAGGTAAGCTGTTAGGATTTGTGGTAAGTGATAGAGGTATAGAGGTGGATCCAGATAAAATAAGGGTCATTCAAGCTATGTCATCCCCTAAGACGGAGAAAGAAGTAAGAGGATTCTTGGAAAGGTTAAACTACATTGCTTGGTTTATAGCTCAGCTAAGAACAACATGTGAACCTATATTACGACTACTAAGGAAAAAGAATCTTGGAACCTGGAATGAGGAGTGTGAGGATGCATTCAATAAAATCAAATATTATTTATAAAATCCACCTTTACTGGTTCCTCCGGTATCAGGAAAACCTCTGGTATTATATTTAATAGTAACCGAAGCAGCCATGGGATGTGTATTGGGTTAGCATGATGAAACCGGAAGGAAGGAAAGAGCTATTTATTACTTAAGTAAGAAAATCACCGAATGTAAGTCTAGATACACTAAGATAGAAAAGCCCTGTTGTGCACTAGTTTGGGCGGCAAAGAGATTACGACATTATATGTTATACTATACCACTTGGTTGATTTCAAAAGTGGATCCTCTGGGGTATATTTGTAACAAGCCCTTTCTCTCAAGCTGAATTGCAAGGTGGTAGGTTTTATTAGCAGAATATGACATAGTGTATATGACAAGGAAAGCCGTAAAAAAGAGTGCAATTGCGGACCATCTGGCTGATAATGTTGTCGAAGATTATGAACCTTTGGATTATAGCCATAGACTTCTATTTAGATGGAGAGATATTATACAAAAGATCATTTCACGGAACCCTGCTAAGGTGTTTGAATGAAACAGATGCTAGAAAGGCATTGCGAGAGGTCCATGAAGGGATTTGCTCAACTCATGCTAGCAGTCATATGATAGCAAGGAAATACAAAGGGCTAGTTATTTTTGGATGACGTTGGAGAAAGATTGCATCGACTATGTCAGGAAATGTAACAAGTGTCAAGTTAGTGATAAGGTCAATACACCGCCAGCGCTGCTATTTAATCTAATATCTCCTTGGCCATTTGCAATGTGGGCAATTGATGTGATTAGTCCTGTTAACCCAAAAGCTAGAAATGGGCATAGATTCATCCTCGTGGCTATTGACTACTTCACCAAATGGGTGGAAGCTAATTCGTATACCCACGTAACACAGAAGGTAGTGAAGAGGTTTGTAGAAAAGGACTTGATTTGTTGATATGGTCCTCCGGAAAAGATAGTGACCGATAATGCATAGAATTTCAATGGCAAAATGATAGTGGAGTTATGTACCAAATGGAAGATCAAGCATTCGAATTCCTCGCCATACCGGAAAAAATGAATGGCGTAGTAGAAGCTGCCAACAAGAACATCAAAAAGATTATTCAGAAAATGGTAGTCACGTATAAAGATTGATAAGAGATGTTGCCATTTGCTCTCCATGCATACTGCACTGCAGTCAGGACCTCGACAGGGACTACCCCATATTCTCTGGTGTACGGTATGGAGGCAGTGATGGCGTTGGAAGTGGAAATCTCATCGTTAAGAGTATTAATGGATTCCGAACTAGAAGAGGCTGAATGGGCCAAAGTGAGATATAAACAACTGAACTTGATTAGCGAAAAGAGGATAGTTGCAATATGTCATCATCAACTTTACCAGAAACGCATGGCCAACACATACAATAAAAAGGTTAGACCACGATTGTTTCAAGAAGGGGATCTAGTGCTGAAGAAAATATTGTCGTTACCCGGAGAAGATCAAAGCAAATGGGCACCAAATTACGATGGTCCTTACGTAGTAAAGAAGGCATTATCAGGAGGAGTGTTGAAGTTGGCTAGAATGGATGGAGGAGACCTAGCTAGGCCTATGAATTTCGACTCTGTAAAAAGATATTATGCTTGATGTATGCTTCTAAATCAATAAAGCAAAGTTTGGCCATCAACTTCTTTCTTTTTTGCATTGATCTCACAAAACTCAATTTGTTTTCTAGAAAGAATAATCTTAAAAGGGGAAGAGAATAGAAGAAAGATAAGAATAGAGAATCCTTTATGCATTTGTCGCACGTCTGAAAATTCGCGCGGCGTCGACTGGCGATTTTTTGTTAAGTTGATTTGATTGGTTCGTTGGAGTCGCCACCTAGTAATTTATCGAAGGCTACTAGGAAACCGGATGTACTGGTCATGTCAAAGATTCACGGGTAAGGGACTGATTGTGGTTAGGGAAAGTATTAGCACCCCTAACACACCCTACCTGAGGTAAGCTGCTTCGTGAACTTGATGTGTCTTTTTTTAAATAAAAATTTTAGCCCAATTCTAAGGCTTCGATAATTCAGTTATTAGTTCCCAAAATATATGTAGATACATGTTCTACATTTTCATGGAAAATACAACATGATTTTATCTGTCCTTTAGATATTTGTGCCTATAAATTAAAAATATTAAATTCATTTTTTTTATTTCAATAACATACATAAAAAAAATACACAAACACACACATCTCTTTTTCTATTATTATTTTCTCTTTCTTTTCTTTTCCTTTCCTTTTTTTTTCTTTTTGTACATCACATTACAAAATTATAAAAAATTAAACACTAAACAAAAATTACATTACATAATTTAAAATTACAAAACAGTCCCTAAACTCCCGAAATTGCAGGGAAACCCTTCTGCCACCGCTGGAACAGTGGCGGCGCGTCTTCCCACGCGCCACCGCCACTAGCGGCGCGTGGGCCCACGCGCCGCTAGTGGCGGTGGCGCGTGGCGCGCCGCCGCTGGAAGCTCAAACAAACAGGGGATCTGCAATGTCCTCTTCCCCTCCGTCTTCCCACGCCGGCGGTGGAGACACCGTCACCTGCAAAAACCCAAAAAATACACACAAGGCAGTCGGTTCAAACTTTTCTTTCCTTCTCTAGATCTGATTATCCTCTATTTTATTTCTTCCTTTTAGTTTGTTTCCCTCTGCTGGTTGCAGATCCGGCCGGTGGTGCTGTCATCCGTGGCAGCTGAAGCTGCCCTTGAGATGGGGAAGGCTGTCCGGTTGGCGGGTTTTGTGCTGATGGGGAGGAGATCGCCGGGTTTGTGCAGTGAGCGGCTGGAGGAGCAGAGGAGGAAGGAGCGGCGGACCGATTTGGGTCCGTGAGGGATGCTGCTGTGTCGGTGTGCAGAAGATGAAAAAGAGCAAGGGCTATCTTGGCTGGTCTGTGGCCGTTGTTGTTGAGGAAACCGAAGGGGAAGCAGACGTTGCTGATGAGGAAGGATGAGAGGGACGACGTCTGTGTTCTTCTCAGTCGGCTCAAGGGAGAACAAAAGGAAGTGAGGGGCTTCCAAGTGGCGGCTTGAGAGGAGAAAGGATAGGGGAGCGGAATGGCTGCTCTGGTTTGGTTTCAAAGAGAGGGGGAAGTGGTGAAGATGGAGGAACGACTAAAGGTTGAAGATGAGAAGAAAAAGGGGGACGGCTGTGTTTTGGCCGAGGTTTGAGGGAAAATGGCGTTGGTCAGCGGCTGGGGGAGATGGATGATGGAGAGGTTGGCCGGGTATATCGGGAAGATGATGGTGCTGAGAAGGGGAGGCTTGTGTGCAGTCAAAGGAGTCAAGCTCTTGGCTGGCGAGAAGAAGGGAAAAATCTGATGAAGGATGGGGGGTGGCGGCTCCGGTTGAGGGAGAAGAAAAAATGATAAGCTTTTTAGGGTTTCTCTTTTTGTTGCCCCCTTTAATTGCCAAATTGCCCCCCATTGAAAATTCAGTGTAACATGGTATTTATAGGAAAAGTTTTGCTAGGTTTTCAAACTAGTCCCTCAATTTTTCCTTTCCTTCTCTTTTCCTCTTTTTTTTGTAAATTTTGATTTTTCTTATTTTTTTTGTATTTTCGAAAACGAGCAATATCAACGTCGACTGAAAATCAATGATTTTAAAATTAACGCGTTAAAAGTTGAACGCGTTCAAAGACCTTTGAAAATTTAAATTCTTTTTAGACGACGCAGAAAATGCTAAAAATGATGCAACTGTATTTTTTTGGATTTTCAATGTTTTTTGCTATTTTTGAATTTTTCTGAAAATTTATCAAAACATGGGTCAAAAATTGGGTAGCAACAGCATTAACCCTAACAGTTCGTTTTTTGAAAGAAAAAAAAATTCACCTTTCGTTATCGCATCACTCGCTAAAAAGTTTATCATTGGCTAAATGAATTTCTTCCCTATATAAAAGACCAGACTAGGATCACACCCCTCACTACCAGAAATTCGCTAAATACCAACGGATTTACCGACAGAATATTTTATGTCGGTATTTTGAGGTCGAAATTACCGACGGCCACTTTCCTCCGTAATTCAGTCGGTAAAAACCAACGAAAACTTTTCCGTCCGTAATTTAGTCGGTAAATACAGACGGAAAATTTTTGTCGGTATTTACCGACTGAATTAGGGACGGAAAAGTTTCCGAATTTAAAAAAAGGCGGGTCACTGACGTGGAGGTTTTGGCAGTTTTTTTGTTTCCGACGGATTCAAAAACGACTGCCCGTACAGTGCCCGTAAAGTGATGTGACCGGTTCGCCGTTTAAATTGCCGACAGACACACCGAGGGATTTGAAATGGCAGATCCGTACGGTGACATGTCTATGTTTCCATCAGAATCACCGGCGTAATAACCGACGGAGTGTCCGTTGGTAAAACCGTCGGAAAAAGTTAATATATGACAGCTCTGCAAATAACCAACCCCCCCTCCCCCAAAAAAATAAAATCTTCCTCATATCAGCACAACAAGTTATATTTCTTGAAGTTTTGTGGTCACAGCATCCGCGCGTGTTCTGATTTACCGATGGATTTTATCAATTTTTGTAAGTAATTATATCTTTTTAAATTTTAACATTTAATTAAATGTCAATTTTATTGTTTTTTTAGTATATGTATTTTGTTAGTAGATGTACATGTTTTATTGTTATTTCTCAAACAAACTTGTAGTATATGAATGTATAATTTTGTACCTGTTATGGTTTGTTTTAGATTTTGTAAGATTGTATTTGTTTGTAAATTGTTATTTCTTTATGGAATTACCGAATTAAATGTGCTATTTTGAAATAATTAATAGCTTGCTTAATGGGCCTGTTTAAAGTTTTATCAATGGTATTGCGGAGTGGTAATTTCTGTAAATTTATATTTTTTAATTCGTATGGACGTTGATAAATGATAATGAATATTTAATATTTATGAGAAGTTGTGATTGGTTTGTTGGATAATCTCGAGTTAAAGTAATATTTGTACAAGTTTATTTACCTAACTTAGTTAATTAATACATGATGTTATCATAATTTTATAGAGGTTCGATATAAGTCATGGATGATCGTTCATGGATGTATCGAGATTCACCCCAAGGATTGCGGAGGATGGATTATTGTAATGGGGTTCAGGGTTTTATTAATTTCGGAACATCTATTCCTAGAAATTTTACTGGAGGCGGTATTAGGTGTCCATACAGGAAGTGTGAAAATAAAAAGTATCTGCATCCAGATGTTGTAATGATGCATCTTCTACACAAAGGGTTTATGGAGAATTACCAGTGTTGGTATGCACATGGAGAAGTATTTGTTAGCGAGAGTGAGAGGAGAATGGAAGAAACGGTGGTTGGGTCTACTTCTAGTGCTAGTAACGTGCATGAAGCGGCAAATGACAACACTAATCCTTACAGAAATATGGTTATGGATATAATGAGAATGAATCAAGGTAATGGCAGTCAATGTCCAATCGTAGAAGAAGAACATAATGTAGATGCAGCTAGGTTTTTTGATTTGTTGAAAGATTCTGACGAACCATTATGGGATGGCTGCACGAACCACAGTAAATTATCGGTCGTAGCACAGGTGTTCACCATCAAGTCAGATCACGGGTTGAGTGAGGCCGGGTATGACAAGATTATTGAATGGGCAAGAAGCATTTTACTTGAAGGGAACAGGCTGAAAGAGAACTTCTATGCTGCGAAGTCCATGATGAAACCCCTCGGTTTAGGATACCAGAAAATTGACATGTGCCCTAACTTCTGCATGTTATACTACCTTGAAAATGTTGAGATGACCGAGTGCATGACATGCGGGCATTCCCGTTACAAACCTAGAACTGGCAGGGGAAAGACTCTAGTGGCATATAAAAAACTTAGATACTTCCCGATCACACCTAGACTGCAGAGGTTATTCATGTCACCAAGGACTGCTGAGCACATGACATGGCACCAAGCACACCATGCGGTTGATGGAGTGATGGTTCATCCTTCTGATGGCGAAGCGTGGAAACGCTTTAACAGTGTTCATCCTCACTTTTCAGCTGAATCAAGGAATGTGCGTCTTGGGTTGTGTACAGACGGATTCAACCCATTTGGGTCATTTGCTGCTCCTTATTCTTGTTGGCCGGTCATACTCATAGTTTATAACTTGCCACCGGGAATGTGTATGAGGCCGGAGTTCATGTTTTTATCTACTGTCATACCCGGTCCAAGAAGCCCAGGGCGGAATATAGATGTTTGTCTTCGACCGTTGATTGATGAGTTGGCGCAGTTGTGGTCCTCCGGAGCTCTGACTTATGATATATCGAGGAAACAAAATTTCCTTATGAGGGCGGCATTGATGTGGACTATCAATGATTCTCCAGCTTATGGAATGCTTTCTGGTTGGAGCACGCATGGGAAACTCGCATGTCCATACTGCATGGAAAACAACAAGGCATTCACGCTAGCAAATGGAGGTAAAGCTTCTTTTTTTGACTGTCACCGTCGCTTCTTGCCACTTCATCACAGGTACAGAAAGAACAGAAAAGATTTCTTTGTTGGCAGAGTTGAAAAAGATGTTGCATCCCCGCGTCTTTCTGGTGAAGAATTGCATGATGTTGTCTCAGAGTACGGTGACATTGTGTTTGGCCTTCAATCAGGAAAGCAAAAGTTTCCTGGTTTTGGTTTGACCCATAATTGGGTAAAGCGAAGTATCTTTTTTGAGCTTCCTTATTGGAAGACCAATCTGCTTCGCCATAACCTTGACGTCATGCACATCGAAAAGAACATGTTTGAGAATATTTTCAACACCGTCATGGATGTGAAGGGGAAGACAAAGGACAACATCAAGGCTAGATTGGATATAGCTTTATACTGTAACCGAAAAAATATGGAGTTGGTTTATGATGAGTCACGGGTCGCAAAACCAAGAGCAAGCTTCGTGTTAGAGAAAAATGCACAACTGCTAGTCTACAAATGGCTTAAGAGTCTGCGTTTTCCGGATGGACATGCATCGAACATATCAAGGCTGGTTAATATAGAGGACTGCAGATTGTATGGAATGAAGAGTCATGACTGCCATGTGTTCATGCAAACACTCATCCCATTAGCTTTTCGTGATTTGTTGCCAAAGAGAATATGGGATGCACTCACGGAGATCAGTCATTTCTTCAGAGATATATGCTCCAGCAAGTTAAATGTTGATCACATTGAGAGGCTTCAAACGAATATCGTCGAGACACTATGCAAACTTGAGATGATATTCCCTCCATCATTTTTTGACTCAATGGAGCATCTCCCTATACATCTACCGTTCGAGGCAAAAGTTGGAGGACCGGTCCAATATAGATGGATGTACCCATTCGAATGGTTAGATATTACAGTTGCAATGTAATTCATATATAAAAGTATTTTATATGTTTTTCTTAATTGAAAATACTTGATTAATATTTCAATGCAGGTACTTGTTTAATCTCAAGAAAAAGGTTAAGAACAAGGCGCATGTTGAGGCTTCGATATGTGAGGCCTATATTGTTGAGGAGATCTCAACATTTATCTCGTACTATTTCGAACCTCATCTGAGAACGAGAATCAATCGCGTTCCACGACATGATGATGGCGGTGAAGTGCCTTCCAGTGGGAACTTGTTAATATTCTCCAATACTGGACGACCCACACCTAAAAATGCCGTAAGAGGAAGATATTTGTCAGAAATAGAGTTCAAACAAGCACACAACTATGTTCTATTTAACTGTGATAAGCTGAGACCTTTTATTCAGTAAGTTTATACTAATTAAACTTTGTTAGTAATATACTGTTAATTATATATTGTAATATCATACACTCATTATCACTTGCAGGCAACATCGTCAATATTTGCTCTCCAATAACTCACAGCTGACCGAATCCGAGATCTTTCAATTACAAGATGAGCAGTTTGCCACGTGGTTCAGAACACATGTAAGCACTATCACAAACTCATTCTAACTTGCAAAATTACTGTACGTATGCATGTCATTACGAGATTCTCGTTCACTTACTGTTTATTGATTTACATTACATGCAAGGTTTATCAAATGGGAAGGAGTGCACCTAAGTCATTGTCTTCACTAAGCCTGGGGCCTGAAAGAAAATGTAAGTGCTACAATGGGTATTTTGTCAATGGATATGTTTTCCATACTGAAGAATACGGGCAAGGAAGAAAGACATACAACAGCGGTGTTTGTGTTAAGGGATCCACTAGTAGTGAGTTAGAAGTTGACTACTATGGTAGATTAGAAGAGGTCGTGGAACTGCAATATCATAACGAGAATAATATAGTGTTTTTATTCAAATGCTATTGGTATGACACGACTGACAGAGGAATCAGAGTTGATCCCCACTATGGTCTGGTCGAAATCAACTTAAAAGCTAGACTCCGCAACATAAACGATGTCTTTTTTTTCGCAAAGCAATGTCAACAAGTTTATTACACATACACCCCTCCATTTAGAAAGGATCGATCAAGAGTGGATTGGTTGTCCGTTTTAAAAACGAAACCCCGGGGTCGTGTCGAGGTTGTTCAGGATGAGAACGAAGACACAAGTGTGCGAGATGAAGTCTTTCAAGTTAGTGAGGTGGTTGAACCATATCGAGTTGCTCCTTCGATTGAATTGGAAGAAAATTCAAATTTTCGTGTTTTCGATGATAGTCTTGTTGATGTTGACGCAGAGGAGTTAAATTTTGTTTTGAGCTCTAGCGGACAACCAAATATCGATGAAGAAGATGATATTCATATTGAAGATTGCGATGAAGGTGATGACAATTCAATTGATGACGAAGAAGAAGAAAATTCTGACTATCTACCAAAATGAAGCCCTATGTAAAATCCTTTTCTTTCATGTAATTTAGATTATGAATGATATATATATTTTGAAACACAAAATTTTTATTACTTGAAATAATTAGTTGAAATGCCACAATTATGATGGATGATATATTTTGTGACATGAAATAATTACTTGAAATGCCACCAGAGCACCGACGGCCTTAAGTCCGTCGACATTTCACAGAGAGTTCAAAAATAATTACTTGAAATGCCATCAGATAACCGACGGCCACAACGACGGCCTTAAGTCCGTTGGCATTTCATAGAGAGTTCGAAAATAATTACTTGAAATGCCATCAGATCACCGACGGCCACACCGACGACATTACGTCCGTCGGTATTTCACAGAGAGTTCGAAAATAATTACTTGGAATGCCATCAGATCACTGACGGCCTTAAGTCCGTCGGCATTTCACAGAGAGTTCAAAAATAATTACTTGAAATGCCACCCAATTACAGACGGCACCACCGACAGAATTAGTCCGTCGGTGTTTCACAGAGAGTTCGAAAATAATTACTTGAAATGCCACCAAATCCCCGACGGCTACACCGACAAATTTAAATACGTCGGTAAGTTGTCGGCGGTTCAATTTTCCGACAACATTACTGACGGACTGCGCGAATTTCAAAGGGTTGCGCATTAAATGCGCCTCTGACCGCGTAACATTACCGACGGACCGCGAAAAATATGGAGGGTCATTAAAAATTTTGGTGCGAAATTCAAAAGATGCCGACGGATTTTTAACACATCACTGACGGAATAAATTAAAATAATAATTAATTTTATATCCATCGGTGAAGCCGTCGGTAAAACTGCCATATAAGTTCAAGTGACTGCCCGTTCAGTTCATTTTTTCTTCTCCTTCGTTTCTCACCTTAAGCTTTTGATTTTTTTCCTCTCCATTCTTCAAAGCTTTCACCTCCAATCTCTAGCAAGTTTTCTTCATCATCTTCATCAGTTTAAAAGGTTAGTGTTTTCTCTATTTCATTTTACTTTAATAGTTTTTTTTTGCTATTTTTTTGGTTATTTTTTTTGTTTTGGTGTATTTTTTGTAATGTAGATAAAGTCTATAGTTTTTTTTGCATAATTCATTGCAAAAGTATATAGTTTTTTTTTAATTTTTTGAATATTTTTTATTGTTGTATTGGCATAATTATTATTAGTTAATTTGTTGAATTTTTATTGTTAATGTTGAATTTACCATAGAATTAGTAATTGAATATGTTGGAATAATTATTAATTTTACTTTATTATTGCATGATTTGTGTTTAATTTGTTCCATTTATTTTGATTGTTATTCTAGAGTTTTTTTTTTAATTTATTGTTTTGTTGTATTGGCATAATTATTGAATAATTACTTGAATTGTAATTGTTAATGTTGAATTTACCGTAGAACTAGTAATTGAATATGTTGGAATAATTATTAGTTTTACTCTATTATTGCATGCTTTGTGTTTAATTTTTTCCATTTATTTTGATTGTTATTCTAGAGTTTTTTATTTATTTATTGTTTTGTTGTATTGGCATAATTATTGAATAATGACTTGAATTGTAATTCTTAATGTTGAATTTACCTTAGAATTAGTAATTGAATATGTTGGAATAATTAGTATAGATTGGGTAAATTGGTTGTGGCTATTGTTAATATGTGCAGGTTTGTGGATTTGGGTAGTATCCGGTATAGAGGAGGTGCTGTCAAATTTTTTTTTTACATTTGAATTTAATTATATAATTATTTGTATCAAATTGTGTAGATGCGTAGAACGAAAACCAGAGCTGGTCGCTCAGGTGCGGTCGCAGCTAGTTCGTCTAGCAGCGAGGGTGATATTTCCTTAGGTGCCTCTCAAGAAGAGGCACCTACACCACCTGCACTGTCAACCGATGCTGCCTCTTCCAGCGGTACTTCACAGCGCAGAGGCGGCGTGCCTTCGCAGTGGAATCAATTTACCCGCAAGTACGAGGCACAGTGGAAGGACGACCTTTCAATGTAAGTTTGTTAAGGTTTTAGTTTTTTTAAAAAAAATTACAACATAATATATGAAGTAATCACTATTGAATGTATTTCATTTATTTTCAGGTTCACAAACATTGAAGCCACCCGAGTAATATCATCGGCATTTAAATCGTCGATGGAGATTCCATTGTGTCAATGGAGTCAGATATTCAAGCATCCTGAATGGATGCCTCAAATCAATGCATGGTTTAACAGGTTTGAGGTTGGTATTAATTTATAATTTTCAGCTTATTAATATAATTGTAAATAAATTATTATTCTTATTTAAACTTGTTGATTTATACAAAGCACAAATTCTGCTGGGACATTGAGCATAACACTGTTGTGAGGAGGGTGTGGGAAAATCACGCGGCAACTAGGTAAGATCGAAAACAATACAAGATTTTTTTTAGACAAAAATTTATGTTTCGAAGTATAATTTTTGGTTGCGTGAAGTAGGTTGCGTGATTTTTGGTATGAAGCACAAAAAAAAGGCAAAAAAACCGCGAGGGATAGGGGTTTCCAAGGCTGGAACGATGTTGCGGTTTGGAGGGATTTCAAACCGATATACATCCCGGAAGATATATGGCCGCACTATCTTGAGCACGTGACGTCTGAGTGGTTCACACGACGCTCACAGTCCGGTGCTGGCAACCGGAATCGGCCAATTCATGGCGAGGTGACAACTCACACTGGCGGCTCCGTTCCGTTTGCTGCACATGCGAAACGGATGGTAAGATTAATTTAAATGAAATATATTGTTAAATTCAGTTGTTGTTAATATATCTTTTTTCATTATAGGCTGCGTCTCTTGGACTTGAGCCGAGCCCGATGGAGCTGTTTGTGGAGACGCACGTGCGGAGTCAAGACCGCCAGAAGGGGGCGCAACAGTTCGTTGATAATTGTGCTCAGCATTTCGTGGTATGTTTTTTCAACCATTTTATTTTGTAAGTTATTATGTTTATTGTATTGAATATGATGATTACTTTTTTATTTTTATTTTCAGGAGACCTATAATAATCAGTTGAGGGAGAGATACGGGGACGATATTTTGACCCATCCAGAATTCGATCCGGATTTGTGGATGGAGGTTGGCTCGTCAGGTGGACCAGATAAAAATCGGGTTTACGGGCTCTCCAACACTACGACCGACAACTTGCGATCGAACCGTAGTGTTTCAACCGTTGGGAGCTCCCAATCAATAGTGAGCTCCAAATCTAAGGAGTTCGTGGCTTTGCAGCAACTCAACGAGAAATACGACAACCTACAAGCGGAGTACGCACAACTCAAAGCGTCTCATGCACAACAAAGAGCGGAGTCTGAGCAATTCAAAGCGTCTCAAGCACAACAAAAAGCGGAGTATGAAGCGGCTCAGGAAAAGCAAAAAGTGGCTTATGACCAGCTTTACGAAATGATTATGAAATTGTCAAATAGCGGAACATGTGCGCCTAATCCTTTTTGGCCGTATAACCACCAGCCTCCGCCAGGATCTCCTCCTCCTCCTCAAGCTCCATCATCTTTATATTAATTTGTAATCAACATTATTTACCTTTAAAACTTCATTTATTATTTTTCTTGAAACATATTTAGTTTGTAATGAATATTATTTAACTTTGTTTTTTTTTTATGTTTAATAAAAATTTTATTTGCATAATTGGTTTGTATAACAATTAATTTATATAGTTTTATATTATATATCCTAAATAATTTTTTAAAAACAAATTAAGAAAAAAACTATTACCAAGGATTTTACCGACGGATGAATTCGGTCGGTATTTTAAACTTTCACCGACAGACTTACCGATGGAATTAATCCGTCGCCATTTAACAGTAGCTTCCACCAGTACTGACGAATTTACAGACGGAAATATGCTGTCGGTATTTCATACATTCGCCGACTGATGTAACGACGGATATTGTCCGTCGGTAAATTCAATTTCACCGACGGAATGAAAATTCGTCGGTATATTTGAAGCGGGAATCTTTTTTTTTTGCGCGCACGTTCCGTCTGTAAAACCGTCGGTAAATGATTTTTTTATGTTTCCAACTGATATACCGATGGAAGGAGGAATCACCGACGAAGGTAAAGCCGACGAACGTATTCCGTCAGTGATGACGTCGGTAAAAAAATCACCGACGCACTTCTAATCACACACCAACGGAATTTTGCCGTCGGTAAAACTGTGAAATCTTGTAGTGCCTCCTATACTGGGGGCAATAAGTGATGTTTCATGAAAAGTTTAACGTATTTGAAACAGGACGGAAGCCCGTAGAATTGAAAATTAAGCTAAAGCATTTGACAAGAGCATGACAAAGAAGGCAATGACAAACCATACATTTTTGAAAAAAGCTACTTGTAAAAAGTCGAAGAACTTCTTCTCAAAGATATGATAGGCGGCACGAAAAATGAATCCAGCATACAACTTCAAAAGCAAGCTCATGTCAAGAGAGAGTTTCATGAAATAGAAGAAGATGATGGGACCTATGTTTCAAAACCAGGTAAGAATGCATGCATGACATTTAATCATAAATCATTACATGTGTTTTTGAATCGTTACAGGAGGAATCTTTAATGTAATCCAACAAGATTGTGGATGAAGAAAGAATCATTGGGTTAATGATAGCAAAGAATCACGGTTTTGATTTTGGAACAACAATAAAGTGAGAAGAACTTATTAGGGAAATTTCAAAAGAAAATGAAAGGTTCAAACCCTGCCATCAGGAAGAACGACATCAATATCAGCGTTGGTTAAAGGGAATCACTAGATGGGATTGCAGGTTGATCGAGCTGCAAAAATAGATTTTTTGGTTTTGGTTAAAGGAGATCGCCAAAAGGGATCTCGAGTTAGCCCAACCACAATACCGATATCAGCTTTTGCTTAAAGGAGGTCGCTAGAAGGGATCTCATATTTTAGATTTGGTTAAAGGAGGTTGCCAGAAGGGATCCCATATTTTGGATTTAGTTAAAGGAGGTTGCCAGAAGGGATCTCATTTTTCAGCTTTGGTTAAGGAGGTCGCTAGAAGGGATCTCATATTTTAGCTTTGGTTAGAGGGAATTGCCAGATGGGATTCCAGGTTGACCGAGCTATAAATATAGTTTTTTTGATTTTGCTTAAAGGAGGTCGCCAAAAGGGATCTCATATTTCGATTTTGGTTAAAGGAGGTCACCAGAAGAGATCACATATTTCAGCTTTTGGTAAAAGGGAATTGTCAGAGAGGATTCCAGGTTGATTGAGTTATAATTATAGGTTTCTAGTTTTGGTTAAAGGAGGTTGCCAGAAGAGATCTCAGGTTAACCCAACCGCAACACATATATTAGCTCTGGCTAAAGGAAATCGCTAGATGGGATTTCAGGTTGGCCAAGCTACAAATATAGATTTTTCGATTAAAAGAGGTCGCTAGAAGGGATCTCAGATGGAATTCCAAGTTAATCTAATCGAAGTTAGAAGTCAGAGGATCGCTAGATTGGGATCTCAAGATGACTAAGTTTTAGAAGTTCAGTTTTGTTTATCTTTATAAAACTTACTACGTAAAACCCCTGCTCCGTAAGTATTATAAAGAAACGGCATCTGTTGTAACCTATTTTTGGGTCCGCTCACAAAAATAAAAATAAAAATATAAATATAAAGCCGGAAGAAATTAGAAAAATAATAGGAGGTTGGAGCGCTCAGGAAAAGATCAGAAAAATTGATTAAGGAGGTTTAAAAATACAAGGATTGAAATTTTTTACAGTATATACTTGAATGATGAGAGCCCTGTGGGAAAAGAAAGTTTAATTTTAAGAGAAAAGTCCAAAATTAGATGTTTATGGACTTAATTGGATTTTATTGAAGGTTTAATTGAATTTATAAAGGGTTTGATTGTAAGAAAAATTGATTTTTAAGTCAATTTGAGCTTTAATTGGAAGAAATTAAAGTTATGGGGTCAAATTATAATTTTTAAGAGTTGATTTGGTCAAATTAGGGGCTTAATTGCATAAATATTAAAGTTTAATGGCCAATTAGGGACTTAATTGAGGAAATCCGAAACCAAGGACCAAATTGGAAAAGGCGCGTAAATATAGGGGCTGTAATTAACAAAATCAGGGGCCAAATTGATGAAATTAGAAGTTTATTGGTCAATTGAGGGTCCAATTGCATAAATCAGAGGCCAAGGACTGAAGTGAAAAGCGCGGCCAACTCTAGGGGTGGAGACTAAAATTGGTAGGGATGCAATTGAATTAATTCTTAAAATCAAAATTACATTGTGAGGACTTCAAAGAACAAAGGATAAATTAAAGACTGATTTGGGAAACAAATGCTGGCGCCACCTTTAAATGAAACGACAAGTTTTGTATAAAACGGCGTCGTTTCATGTTAAAAAAAAAAGGCAGAACAATGTCGTTTTGAACGACACTGTTCCCCTTTCTCCTTCCCATGGATAGGGGAAGACAATTTTTTCTTCTTTCTTCAATGAACCCTACACACCACATGTCTGCCACCTCCCGAAACCCTACACACTCTCATGATGATACGCCAAGGGAGTCGCGCCTTGCCAGCCACGCCCACAGCCCAGCCAACCTGGCGCTGTGGCAGGGCAGCCAGCCCTGCTCCTCCCCATGCGCTGCCATAGGGTGGCAATAGGGACACCCCCGCTCCCTTTTGCCCTATAAATACCCCCCAATGCCTGCACGCGAGGGGGGAGAGAGAGGAAAAAAGAAAACAGAAAAGAAAAGAGAAGGAACCGAAGAGAGGAGAGGAGAGAACAGACCAAAAAAGAGGGGAAAGAAAACCGGGAAAACATACTAAGAGGGACATGGAGAAGTAAAGGAAAGGGGACCGTGAGAGTTAAGGAAAAAACGACACTGACACCGAAAGCGTTTGGGTTTTGAAAAGCCATATCTAAACGGAAAAAAGGGAAAGGAAACGTAGCATAAGAAGAGAAGGAAGACGAGGAGAAGGGAAGAGTAGGAGCTTTTTTTTTCTGCCACCTGAAACAGTAGCACCGTCGCTTGGGAGTCGTCGTCCGTGAACCACAGCACCGCCACCGGCCCCCCCCCCCACAGTACTGCCAGTGAAGCAGTCCATTAGTCGCGACACCGTCACCGCCCGTTAGCCGCGACACCGTCACTGCCTCCACCGCCTCCACCGCCTCCACCGCTCCAGGTACACTCTTCTCCCCCCCGTTTATCTCTTTTATTTGCCCGCTTCTCCTCCTCCATGTGGAACATTCATGCTGCATGCAGGAGGATGGCCCTACAGGTCTATACTAACCCAGTCCCATTTATTTATTGTAACATGCTAAACATGATTATCAATAAATACTTTAGCAAAAAAAAAGTATTATTATTAAACGAATCATAATCCATTATCGTATAAAAAAATGATATAATAATAGAATATTCAAATTAAACTTCAGAACCATAATTATAACAAAACAAAGGAAAACTATGACCATGAATTTTTATTCTTAACCACAACTTTGAATATATAAATGCTGAGAGCTTTATGTTTCACCCATGAAAGCCCAATTAGCAGATGCTAACATCTTAATTTGAAAACTATGACCATGGATTTGGATGTTACTCCCACACAAACTAATATTTTTGTATTTTTATACATAATCTCTCTCTTTAATTCATAATCAGCCACCTCCTCAACACTCTCCTATCGTCATTTTTTCGTGTATATGAAGCTATTTTAGTTCTCTACTTTTTCTATTTTTGGTTTATCCAATACATTTGTATTTATTTATACTATAATCTATTTCTTTAAAAAACTTTTGAGAGTCAAATATTACGTTTTTGTTGCTGAAAAAAATAATATTAAACGAACCATAATGAATGATGGCGCAGAAGAATTGTATTATTATTAAACGAATCATAATCAATAATCGAATGAGAAAACGATACAACAGTAAAGCAATCAAATTAAATTCTAAAACCATAATTAAACAAAAGAAAGGAAAACTAGAACCATGAATTTTTATTCTTAACCACAGCCTTGAATGAATGAAGTGGTGACCAAATTCTGTTGAATTAATGCTGAGAGCTCTATCTTTCAGCCGTGAAAGCCCAATTTGCAGATGCTAACAACTTTGACTTCAAATCCTGCCGAAGGCATTCAGGCATTTCTTGGCCTTTTAGCATCCCGAACCAAACTATCTTCAATCTTCGACGTTTCATTAGAAGTAATCAGAGGATACGTATGTGGAATAGGACTGTGGGAGTCTCTTCTAAGAAACTGCTTGAACCACTTGACTGATTTTTTAGGATATCGTTTCAAATCATTTTTGTAATCAACGTAGTAGAGGCCGAACCTCACAGCATAACCACTTCCCCATTCGAAATTGTCCATCAAAGACCAAGCAAAAAATCCCTTAACATCAACACCATGCTCACTGCAATAAATAAATATTGAATCCCAGTAAGATGGATCTGGTAACTTAATAATATAATTGTTGCTATGGATTAAAAAACTCATTATCAATGATCATTTGTTAATAAATGCTCAAAATTAACTCACTTGATGGATCTCAAGACATTCTTAAGGTGGTCTTTGTAAGATTTTTCTCTTATGGGATCATTAAGAGCTTCCTTTAGTGATGAAGCATTGTTATTTACGTCATCAACCCCTGAAAAAAAATCAATAAAAAAAAACATTAAGAACATATATATATACTTAGTGTTAGAGAAGTACTAAGAAACTTAAATGTAGCATAATGTATGATCGTTCATTTCAACCATACCATTCTCAGTAATGTAAATTGTTGGGTTCCCGTATAGATCTTTGGTGTAATTCAAAAGCCTGCTGATGCCTTCGGGATAAATATAAAGCCATTTTACACCAGCCTGTGGACCTATTGGGATTCCATTTCTCTCTCCTACAAAATTAAGAAATAACAAAGTAAATTAATAATTGATAATTGATAAAACATCATCTAATTGAAAAAAAAAGATGAATAATAAAGAAAAAATATAGATCATTGGGCTACCTGTCCAATTAGCACGAGCATCTGACATGAATCCAACACTCTGATAATTTGCATCGATGTTTTGAGCATAATATGTTGTGTAGTAATTAATTCCAATAAAATCATACGATCCCTTCAACATCTTAGATTCCTCGGCAGTGAACTTGGGCAATCTTCCACCAACAAAGTCATGCATGTTACGTGGATAGTCACCATTAGTTAAAGGATCCATGAACCTGCCACCATGAAGAAAAACACTGATTACCTTCTGTTTATACATACATATCAGGTCTTCTCTAGCTGAATTCAGAATTCAGAAAGTACTTTTGAATTCGATATATATAAAAAAATACTAACCAACCAAGCATGAAGTCGAGGCTTCTTTTGGTTGCATTTTGATCATCTTCACTGTTTGAGTAAGGTTCAAACCAATAAGAAACAAGTGTTATCCCAATCTGTCCACCTTGACATGACTGATATTTTTCCTTGTATAGTTTCACTGCCGCAGCATGAGCAAGCAACAAATGATGGCTAACCGTATACACTTCAGTGGCACCAGTGTTTAAGGATCGGTGGGGATCATTTACGACGACAGAAATCCTACCCGGTGCCATCTTGCCCATGTCATAACCTTGAACACTGAACATCCATGGCTCGTTCAAAGTAATCCACTTCTTCACTCGGTCTCCAAACTTTTGGAAACAAAGGTCGACAAAGTCTCGGAAATCATTTCTGGAAATCAATGTTTCATGTGAGAAAATTTATAGGAATGTTTTGAATTTTAGAGAAGCATATGTCCACAAAGTCTCCAAAATGACAGATTAGATTATAATATTTCGAAGCTACAACAAGTTGGGATATTTGAAGAATAATTAACGAAAGGTTGCTACTTACACAATGTTAGAACTTAAGAAACCACCATATTTATCTTCTAAAGCTTGTGGAGAATCCCAGTGAAAGAGAGTAACGTAAGGCTGCAAACCTATATATTACAGAACATCATATAATCAGATGGAGCGCACAAGATAAACCTTTTGTTGTATAAGAATTTTCGCATCAATTTTTGGCAAAATAGTATGATTAATTGAAGGGAAGGGAAAGGTTGTAACCATTCTTGAGGAGGTCATCAATGAGATCGTTATAAAACTTGATGCCTTCTTCGTTTACTCCAGCACTTAACCTGCCATCTGCATTTTCCAAAAACAAATCCAACGGAAAGCTATTGTATATCAAATGGAAATTCACTGTCAAAGTCAAATCCTGCTAGTGTCATTACTATTACTATGTCAAGAACAAATTTTGAAAAATAAAATAAAAAAACTTACGTGGTAATACTCTAGACCAAGAAATGGAGAATCTGAAAGCATCCATTCCCATTTCTTTCATTCTTTGCACATCTTCCTGTAACATTTTCGATTTTTTTTAAGAACAATTACACTAAATTAATCAGAATATAGTTATTTACATCATATAGATAACCACAGCCAAAATATGATGAAGAACTCCCATACTTTATAGCGATGGTAGAAATCAACAGCTACATTTCCGTTGCTATGATCATTTATTCTCTCTGCAAACGTTGAAAAGTTAATAATGGTGGTTTTCTTAGGACATTAACATAATTCTATTCAACTTTTAGCGAGGGAAGTACAGATTTTAACGTGAGAGATTGGTACCTGTATGTTCCTCAGTGAAAGTGTCCCATATAGCTGGTCCTCTACCATGTTTGTTTGTTTCACCTTCATACTGCATACCATAATAAAATAATAACGAAAAATTAATTAACATAACTAGCATTATTTTAAATAATGTTCTGTTGTCCCCTCCTAATTACTGCACTAGAAGCAGCAGAATTTAGAGTATGTACCTGGTAAGCTGATGAGGATGTTCCGAAAACAAAATCATCTGGGAAAGAATAACGGCTGAAGTCATCAATGCTTCCCATTGCAGTCTAAGTATTGAAGCTGGCACTTAGATAAATAGGATTAGATATTATAAAGGCTTGGGCTTGGTGTGTGAAACAGAGGTTTGTTTGGGTACAAAAGAATGTAACGCAAGTTTGTAAATGAGGCAGAGATTCTGTGCTTCCTCGATAGGAGAGATGGTGAGTTACAGAGCAGTAGAATGTATGAAGATGAAGAGATTTGATGCAAGATGGCATGGATGGAACGACCATTTTATAGGCACTAGCTCCCAGCGTGTACAAGCAGCATTACTTCATAATTTCTAAGAAGTTTCAAATAATCAAAATAAGTTTTTGTATGGAAGAATTTCAAATAAGATGGCAGTTGAAGGTATTTGAAGTTATTTTAGGACATATCCGTGTCATGCACGACCCACTTAATGGGAATATATTTTCTTACATACTCTAATAAAAATATATATTTTTTCTTACATACTCTAATAAAAATTAAACAATTCCGTTACATGCGTGCGTTCCTCGTTTGCCATTACCACTAGCTATGGATAAAATCAAGCTGCCTCTTTAGGGCCCATAACAATAGACTCTTTGTTTTCACCCATCCACTTGGGGCTGGCTTCCTAGAATCTTTCCTTTTCATCTTTTCCACGTAGACAACAGATTAGAAAAACTTCAGACACTCGGTCTGTTTATTTGAAGAAAAATCAATACTTATCATTTTGAATTGAAAACGTAATCATTTTAATGTTAATATAAAAATAAAAGAAATTATTTTTTCCTAAAATTTTAATGTTCCTAAAATCTTTCCTTTTCAACTTTTCCACGTAGACAATAGATTAGTTCCCCAAATAAAAATCATATTAGAAACAATTCTCAAAGAAAAACATGTCGCAATTAGATCTTGAGAATATTCTTGGCCAGTTTACGACTATACCTCCTTGTAACATCATTAGTAATTATTATAAGCATAACAAGACAATGTTAGCATGATATGTCACACCAGGACATTGTTACGATGATATACTTCTACATCAGGAATAATATAAATAGAAAAGATAAAAAATTATTGTATTTTATCAGTAGAAAAAAAATAAAAACAGTCGTCATCTAATATTTTGATTATTAAGAATCCTAACTAGTCTCAAAGTTCGGGTAAGAAAACTAATTGCATAAAAAAAAAGTATTAGTATTCTTAATACGTCTTATCTTTGATAAGTTGCATTATTTATTTGTCTGATATAAACTAAAAAAATATTATTTTTTTTAACTATTGATTTGTTTATAGTCGAAGAAAAGTTCTCCTTATAAGACAAAATGATATTCCATTGATATTTTGTTCACTAAGAACATTAAGTGGTTTCATAGTTCGGGTAAGGTGACTAATTGCCTAAAGAAAAGTATTAGTACTCCTAATATGTCTTATTTGTAATATGTTATATTGTTTATTTTTCTGATATAAATTAAAAAGATATTATGTTTTGTAACTATTTATCCATTTAAGAAAAAAAAATCCTTTTCATAAGAGAAAATGATATTCCATTGATGAGCTTGCGGATTTTATTGATCGAAAACTCTAGATGAGGTAATTCTTGGGATATTCTACTCATCCATGGTCAGGACAATAATTCATCCATGGTCAGGACAATAATTCAACCATGAGCTGTTCTTTAGGCAATTAGTCACCTTACCCGAACTATTAAACAATATAACATATTACAAATAAGACATATTAGGAGTACTAATACTTTTCTTTAGGCAATTAGTCACCTTACCCGAACTATGAAACCACTTAATGTTCTTAGTGAACAAAATATCAATGGAATATCATTTTGTCTTATAAGGAGAACTTTTCTTCGACCATAAACAAATCAATAGTTAAAAAAAACAATATTTTCTTAGTTTATATCAGACAAATAAATAATGCAACTTATCACAAATAAGACGTATTAAGAATACTAATACTTTTTTTTATGCAATTAGTTTTCTTACCCGAACTTTGAGACTAGTTAGGGTTTTTAATAATCAAAATATTAGATAACAACTGATTTTATTTTTTTTCTACTGATAAAATACAATAATTTTTTATCTTTTCTATTTATATTATTCCTGATGTAGAAGTATATCATCGTAACAATGTCCTGGTGTGACATATCATGCTAACATTGTCTTGTTATGCTTATAATAATTACTAATGATGTTACAAGGAGGTATAGTCGTAAACTGGCCAAGAATATTCTCAAGATCTAATTGCGACATGTTTTTCTTTGAGAATTTTTTCTAATATGATTTTTATTTGGGGAACTAATCTATTGTCTACGTGGAAAAGTTGAAAAGGAAAGATTTTAGGAACATTAAAATTTTAGGAAAAAATAATTTCTTTTATTTTTATATTAACATTAAAATGATTACGTTTTCAATTCAAAATGATAAGTATTGATTTTTCTTCAAATAAACAGACCGAGTGTCTGAAGTTTTTCTAATCTGTTGTCTACGTGGAAAAGATGAAAAGGAAAGATTCTAGGAAGCCAGCCCCAAGTGGATGGGTGAAAACAAAGAGTCTATTGTTATGGGCCCTAAAGAGGCAGCTTGATTTTATCCATAGCTAGTGGTAATGGCAAACGAGGAACGCACGCATGTAACGGAATTGTTTAATTTTTATTAGAGTATGTAAGAAAAAATATATATTTTTATTAGAGTATGTAAGAAAATATATTCCCATTAAGTGGGTCGTGCATGACACGGATATGTCCTAAAATAACTTCAAATACCTTCAACTGCCATCTTATTTGAAATTCTTCCATACAAAAACTTATTTTGATTATTTGAAACTTCTTAGAAATTATGAAGTAATGCTGCTTGTACACGCTGGGAGCTAGTGCCTATAAAATGGTCGTTCCATCCATGCCATCTTGCATCAAATCTCTTCATCTTCATACATTCTACTGCTCTGTAACTCACCATCTCTCCTATCGAGGAAGCACAGAATCTCTGCCTCATTTACAAACTTGCGTTACATTCTTTTGTACCCAAACAAACCTCTGTTTCACACACCAAGCCCAAGCCTTTATAATATCTAATCCTATTTATCTAAGTGCCAGCTTCAATACTTAGACTGCAATGGGAAGCATTGATGACTTCAGCCGTTATTCTTTCCCAGATGATTTTGTTTTCGGAACATCCTCATCAGCTTACCAGGTACATACTCTAAATTCTGCTGCTTCTAGTGCAGTAATTAGGAGGGGACAACAGAACATTATTTAAAATAATGCTAGTTATGTTAATTAATTTTTCGTTATTATTTTATTATGGTATGCAGTATGAAGGTGAAACAAACAAACATGGTAGAGGACCAGCTATATGGGACACTTTCACTGAGGAACATACAGGTACCAATCTCTCACGTTAAAATCTGTACTTCCCTCGCTAAAAGTTGAATAGAATTATGTTAATGTCCTAAGAAAACCACCATTATTAACTTTTCAACGTTTGCAGAGAGAATAAATGATCATAGCAACGGAAATGTAGCTGTTGATTTCTACCATCGCTATAAAGTATGGGAGTTCTTCATCATATTTTGGCTGTGGTTATCTATATGATGTAAATAACTATATTCTGATTAATTTAGTGTAATTGTTCTTAAAAAAAATCGAAAATGTTACAGGAAGATGTGCAAAGAATGAAAGAAATGGGAATGGATGCTTTCAGATTCTCCATTTCTTGGTCTAGAGTATTACCACGTAAGTTTTTTTATTTTATTTTTCAAAATTTGTTCTTGACATAGTAATAGTAATGACACTAGCAGGATTTGACTTTGACAGTGAATTTCCATTTGATATACAATAGCTTTCCGTTGGATTTGTTTTTGGAAAATGCAGATGGCAGGTTAAGTGCTGGAGTAAACGAAGAAGGCATCAAGTTTTATAACGATCTCATTGATGACCTCCTCAAGAATGGTTACAACCTTTCCCTTCCCTTCAATTAATCATACTATTTTGCCAAAAATTGATGCGAAAATTCTTATACAACAAAAGGTTTATCTTGTGCGCTCCATCTGATTATATGATGTTCTGTAATATATAGGTTTGCAGCCTTACGTTACTCTCTTTCACTGGGATTCTCCACAAGCTTTAGAAGATAAATATGGTGGTTTCTTAAGTCCTAACATTGTGTAAGTAGCAACCTTTCGTTAATTATTCTTCAAATATCCCAACTTGTTGTAGCTTCGAAATATTATAATCTAATCTGTCATTTTGGAGACTTTGTGGACATATGCTTCTCTAAAATTCAAAACATTCCTATAAATTTTCTCACATGAAACATTGATTTCCAGAAATGATTTCCGAGACTTTGTCGACCTTTGTTTCCAAAAGTTTGGAGACCGAGTGAAGAAGTGGATTACTTTGAACGAGCCATGGATGTTCAGTGTTCAAGGTTATGACATGGGCAAGATGGCACCGGGTAGGATTTCTGTCGTCGTAAATGATCCCCACCGATCCTTAAACACTGGTGCCACTGAAGTGTATACGGTTAGCCATCATTTGTTGCTTGCTCATGCTGCGGCAGTGAAACTATACAAGGAAAAATATCAGTCATGTCAAGGTGGACAGATTGGGATAACACTTGTTTCTTATTGGTTTGAACCTTACTCAAACAGTGAAGATGATCAAAATGCAACCAAAAGAAGCCTCGACTTCATGCTTGGTTGGTTAGTATTTTTTTATATATATCGAATTCAAAAGTACTTTCTGAATTCTGAATTCAGCTAGAGAAGACCTGATATGTATGTATAAACAGAAGGTAATCAGTGTTTTTCTTCATGGTGGCAGGTTCATGGATCCTTTAACTAATGGTGACTATCCACGTAACATGCATGACTTTGTTGGTGGAAGATTGCCCAAGTTCACTGCCGAGGAATCTAAGATGTTGAAGGGATCGTATGATTTTATTGGAATTAATTACTACACAACATATTATGCTCAAAACATCGATGCAAATTATCAGAGTGTTGGATTCATGTCAGATGCTCGTGCTAATTGGACAGGTAGCCCAATGATCTATATCTTTTCTTTATTATTCATCTTTTTTTTTCAATTAGATGATGTTTTATCAATTATCAATTATTAATTTACTTTGTTATTTCTTAATTTTGTAGGAGAGAGAAATGGAATCCCAATAGGTCCACAGGCTGGTGTAAAATGGCTTTATATTTATCCCGAAGGCATCAGCAGGCTTTTGAATTACACCAAAGATCTATACGGGAACCCAACAATTTACATTACTGAGAATGGTATGGTTGAAATGAACGATCATACATTATGCTACATTTAAGTTTCTTAGTACTTCTCTAACACTAAGTATATATATATGTTCTTAATGTTTTTTTTTATTGATTTTTTTTCAGGGGTTGATGACGTAAATAACAATGCTTCATCACTAAAGGAAGCTCTTAATGATCCCATAAGAGAAAAATCTTACAAAGACCACCTTAAGAATGTCTTGAGATCCATCAAGTGAGTTAATTTTGAGCATTTATTAACAAATGATCATTGATAATGAGTTTTTTAATCCATAGCAACAATTATATTATTAAGTTACCAGATCCATCTTACTGGGATTCAATATTTATTTATTGCAGTGAGCATGGTGTTGATGTTAAGGGATTTTTTGCTTGGTCTTTGATGGACAATTTCGAATGGGGAAGTGGTTATGCTGTGAGGTTCGGCCTCTACTACGTTGATTACAAAAATGATTTGAAACGATATCCTAAAAAATCAGTCAAGTGGTTCAAGCAGTTTCTTAGAAGAGACTCCCACAGTCCTATTCCACATACGTATCCTCTGATTACTTCTAATGAAACGTCGAAGATTGAAGATAGTTTGGTTCGGGATGCTAAAAGGCCAAGAAATGCCTGAATGCCTTCGGCAGGATTTGAAGTCAAAGTTGTTAGCATCTGCAAATTGGGCTTTCACGGCTGAAAGATAGAGCTCTCAGCATTAATTCAACAGAATTTGGTCACCACTTCATTCATTCAAGGCTGTGGTTAAGAATAAAAATTCATGGTTCTAGTTTTCCTTTCTTTTGTTTAATTATGGTTTTAGAATTTAATTTGATTGTTTTACTGTTGTATCGTTTTCTCATTCGATTATTGATTATGATTCGTTTAATAATAATACAATTCTTCTGCGCCATCATTCATTATGGTTCGTTCAATATTATTTTTTTCAGGAAAAAAAACATAATATTTGACTCTCAAAAGTTTTTTAAAGAAATAGATTATAGTATAAATAAATACAAATGTATTGGAGTCGCCATCCTGTCGCACCCTCGCGAGCGGAGCGCGGCGATCCCTCGATTGGTTTCGGGGTCTTTTGTTTTGATTGTGGATAAAAGGAGTCGCCACCTAGTATTATGGTCACTAGGAAACCTCACTGGTCTTTCAGAGATTCTAAGGCAAGGGACTGGTTGCGTAAAGGGAAGGTATTAGCACCCCTAGTACGCCCTACCTAAGGTAAGCTGCTTGGTGTTAATTTGGTTTGTCTTATAATTGCTATGGTGTTGGTGTTTTCTAATCCCATCAATTTTCCTAGGTTTGATTCAAACTAAATTTATTAAGATAGAAATCCAAGGAGATTCCATGTGCTTTAAAAGCTCATTTTTCCCTTAGTATTTCATACTCTTACGGCTCGTAAACTGCGGAGTAAAAAAAAAATTGAAATGTCCACGATTACAATCAAGGCTTCTTTCAAGGATGTGTAATGACTTATTATTCCTAGAAAAATATTTTGGATATTAACCACTTTGGGTTTCTTTATCCAAACATTAACAGCGAATAATAACAAATTATTCCCAATAATATTTTGGATATTCATCCCTTTGGGGTTTCTTTATCCAAACATTAACGGTGAATAATAACAAATTATTCCCAATAATATTTTGGATATTCATCCCTTTGGGGTTTCTTTATCCAAACATTAACGGTGAATAATAACAAGTTATTCCCAATAATATTTTGGATATTCATCCCTTTGGGGTTTCTTTATCCAAACATTAACGGTGAATAATAGATTAATTCCCCCCAAAATAAGATTTTTATATTTTTTTGAATATTGGCCAATACCCTTTGGAGTTTTACAAACATGTTGTAAAATCCAGAAATGCAAGAAAACAATTTTTTTGTTGTGTTTAAGAAATCCATGCAAAAACACATTTTCAAAACTTCCAATATATTTTTTTTATATAAAAAAACATTCAAAACATGTTAGGGTATTGGCCGTATGCAACACAAAAAAAAACATTTTTCATATATTTTTTATTAAAAAAAAACACAAGCATCACAGTTAATGACAATTAATTGTGGGCTTGACGGGATTTAGCAAGGCTCAACCCGGTTACTGGCTCACACCAGTAACCGGTTCTGCCACTGTTGCATGCATATGCATGCTACAGTGGCAAGGTAATTAATTTAGCAAAAACCAGTGAAAGAGAGACTTACCTGCGAGGCAACGGCTGGAGGCGAAGTGGAGGGAGACGACTGGGCGCTGCTCATGAAGGACGCCCCTGCTCGCTATTCCCAGTGGAGACAGGTTTGCTGGCTGAAAGATGATTGTCTCAATGGTGGCCCTTCAGTGTTGCTACGAACAGTGCAATTTCTGCAGGGAAAAGAAGGATGCTGCTGGAGGAGCAACCTATGGCCCTGCTGCTTCTTGCACCCGGTGCAGAGAAGAAAACACGGCTACTGCTAGGGCGATGGGGAAGAGATATGGCAAGGAAGGCGACTAGGACCAGCTGCTGGTGCAGAGGCGAGACTGGTCACAACGCTGTTGCTGAAGGTTACAGTGCAGAGGCTGAAGCTGCTAAAGCTTGCAGTGCTGTCATGTTAATTTTTAGTGTTGCTATTGCAACGCTGTTGCAGAGGAAATAGCCAGTGAGGAGGAAGATTGCGGGAGAGCCGTTTCTGGGGGCTGTGTTGACAGAGAGGGAAGGTCGGTTGGCTGAAGAGGAAAATGGTGGGTTGTTGATGAGAGGGAAAGGCTGTTGGAGGCTTGGGGGTTCTGTGACCAAAATCTCCAAATCTGGGGGAGCCGCTGGTGGCTGGCTTAGACTTGAAGATGAGAGGATGAAGAAGAGATGGAAAGGCAGAGGGGCTGGTGTGTTCTTTGGTCGGCTGAGGGGAAGAAGAAAACGAAGGGAAAAGGCTGGACTCGGGGAGAAGGGACTGTTGGTGCTGTGGTCGGGTATCTGTGGGGGTGCAGTGGCTGAGATGGAGAAATAAATGGGCTCTCGCTGGTGGCTGGCTTAGAGAGGAAAAAAATTAGAAAGATGGGGGCGACGACTTGGTTTAGGCCAGGAGAAAAAAATTAGATTTAGGGTTTTTTGTGTTTGCCCTAAATTTCTCTCTTTAAAAATTTGTCCTCTGTAAATTTTCCTCCTCCCAGGCATATGGCTGGATGTTCACTTATATAGAAAATCTCTACACATTTTATTTAAGGAAATATTGCAATAATTATTGTAGAGATTGTCTTCTATAACTAACACCAACCAATCCTATATATATAGTATTTTTTATTGCAGTGATTATTTTCCATAACCAGCACGAATCAAATCATATATCTATGGTATTGCAGTAATTATATATGATTCAGTAATTATTTCCTTGACATATTGCTTCTTTAACCCTGATGCTCTATGGTAACGCCACATGTAAACCCTTATTATTATTATTATTATTATTATTTATTTATTTTTTATTTGAAAATTTATCAAAATATGGGTCAAAAATTGGGTAGCAACAGTTATAATAGAGTTTTTTTTTTAATTTATTGTTTTGTTGTATTGGCATAATTATTGAATAATTTGTTGAATTGTAATTCTTAATGTTGAATTTACCTTAGAATTAGTAATTGAATATGTTGGAATAATTATTAATTTTACTCTATTATTACATGCTTTGTGTTTAATTTTTTCCATTTATTTTGATTGTTATTCTAGAGTTTTTTTTTTTAATTTATTGTTTTGTTGTATTGACATAATTATTGAATAATTACTTGAATTGTAATTCTTAATGTTGAATTTACCTTAGGATTAGTAATTGAATATGTTGGAATAATTAGTATAGATTGGGTAAATTGGTTGTGGCTATTGTTAATATGTGCAGGTTTGTGGATTTGGGTAGTATCCGGTATAGGGGAGGTGCTGTCGAATTTTTTTTTTATATTTGAATTTAATTATATAATTATTTGTATCAAATTGTGTAGATGCGTAGAACGAAAACCAAAGCTGGTCATTCCAGTGTGGTCGCAACTAGTTTGTCTAGCAGCAATGATAATATTTCCTTAGGTGCCGCTCAAGAAGAGGCACCTACACAACCTGCGACGTCAACCGATGCTACCTCTTCCAGCGGTACTTCACAGTGCAGAGGCGGCGTGCCTTCGCAGCGGAATCAATTTACCCGCAAGTACGAGGCACAATGGAAGGACGACCTTTCAATGTAAGTTTGTTAAGGTTTCAGTTTTTTTTTTTAATTACAACATAATTTATGAAGTAATCACTATTGAATTTATTTCATTTATTTTCAGGTTCACAAACATTGAAGTCGCCCGAGTAATATCATCGGCATTTAAATCGTCGATGGAGATTCCATTGTTTCAATGGAGTCAGATATCCAAGCATCCTAAATAGATGCCTCAAATCATTGCATGGTTTGGCAGATTTCAGATTGGTGTTAATTTACAATTTTCAGCTTATTTCTAATAAATTATTAATATAATTGTAAATAAATTATTGTTTTTATTTAAACTTGTTTATTTATACACAACACAAATTCTGCTGGGACAGTAAGTATAACACTGTTGTGAGGAGGGTGTGGGAAAATCACGCGGCAACTAAGTAAGATCGAAAACAATACAGGATTTTTTTTAGACAAAAATTTATGTTTTGAATTGTAATTTTTGGTTGCGTGAAGTAGGTTGCGTGATTTTTGATGTGAAGCACAGAAAAAGACAAAAAAAACCGCGAGGGATAGGGGTTTCCAAGGCTGGAACGATGTTGCGGTTTGGAGGGATTTCAAACCGATATACATCCTGAAAGATATATGGTCGCACTATCTTGAGCACGTGACGTCTGAGCGGTTCACACGACGCTCACAGTCCGGTGCCGGCAACCAGAATCGGCCAATTCATGGCGGGGTGACAACGCACACTAGCGGCTCCGTTCTGTTTGCTACACATGCGAAACGGATGATAAGATTAATTAAAATGAAATATATCGTTAAATTCAGTTGTTGTTAATATATCTTTTTTCATTATAGGCTGCATCTCTTAGACGTGAGCGGAACCCGATGGAGCTGTTTGTGGAGACGCACGTGCGGAGTTAAGACCGCCAGAAGGGGGCGCAACAGTTCGTTGATAACCATGCTCAGCATTTCGTGGTATGTTTGTTTTCAACCATTTTATTTTGTAAGTTATTATGTTCATTGTATTGAATATGATGATTACTTTTTATTTTATTTTCAGGAGACCTATAATAATCGGTTGAGGGAGAGATACGGGGATGATATTTTGACTCATCCGGAATTCGATCCGGATTTGTGGATGGAGGTTGGCTCGTAAGGTGAACCCAATAAAAATCGGGTTTACGGGCTCTCCAACACTACGGCCGACAACTTGCGGTCGACCCGTAGTGTTTCAACCATTGGGAGCTCCCAATCAATATCGAGCTCTCAATCTAAGGAGTTCGTGGCCTTGCAGCAACACATTGCTCAGCTCACCGAGAAATATGATAACCTACAAGCGAAGTACGCACAACTCAAAGCGTCTCATGCACAACAAAGAGCGAAGTCTAAGCAACTCAAAGCGTCTCAAGCACAACAAAAAGTGGAGTATGAAGCGGCTCATGAACAACAAAAAGCGGCTTATGAACAGCTTCGCGAAATGATTATGAACTTGTCAAATAGTGGAACATGTGCGCCTAATCTTTTTTGGCCGTATAACCACCAGCCTCCGCCAGGATCTCCTCCTCCTCCACCAGCTCCACCTTTATATTAATTTGTAATCAACATTATTTACCTTTAAAACTTCATTTAATATTTTTCTTGAAACATATTCAGTTTGTAATGAATATTATTTAACTTTGTTTTTTTTATGTTTAATATAAATTTTATTTGCATAATTGGTTTGTATTACAATTAATTTATATAGTTTTATATTATATATCATAAATAATTTTTTAAAAACAAATTCAGAAAAAAAATATATTACCAAGGATTTTTCCGACAGACTTACCGACGGACGTAATCCGTCGTCATTAAATAGTAGCTTCCACAAGTACCGACGAATTTACAGACGGAAATATTCGGTCGGTATTTCATACACTCACCAACATTGTTACCGATGGATAGTTTCCGTCAGTAAATCACAATATCACCGACGGACTAAAAATCCGTCGGTATATTTCAAGCGGGAATATCACCGACGGACTAAAAATCCGTCGGTATATTTCAAGCGGGAATATTACCGATGGACGAAAAATCCGTCGGTATATTTCAAGCGGGAATATGTTTTTTTTGGCGCGCAACTTCCATCTATAAAACCATCGGCAAATGGTTTTTTTGTTTTTCCGACTGATATGACGACGGAAATGGGAATCACCGACGAAGGTAAAGCCGACGGACGTAATCCGTCGGTGATGACGTCGGTAAAAAAATCACCAACAAACTTCTAATCACACACCAATGGAATTGTTCCGTCGGTAAAATTGTGGAATCTTGTAGTGTCCACAAATAGAGAAGTAAAGGTGCTACTTGCAAACATGCTCCCATCCAAAAAGCCTTTGCTCACCCCTGCAAACCAAACTATAGCAACTCTACAGACTCTGAATAATCTAGCCTCTCAAGCACCTGTAAACACAACTTGCAAGCTCACAGATCCTCACCCTGCCCCTCCTCAACACCCACAACAACCATCCATTCTCCCTGTTACACAAAGCCTACCGAGACCTGTACACCACACAATAAACGTCCAGAACAACAATTCTCCTTCTAACACAACCTTTCCGGCCTTTGCCCCTTCTAAGTTCTTTTTTGAACGTTTCCCATTGGTTAGATTATCATGACCTCAAAAAGATGCTTTCAAAGATTGATCCTGTTACCTAACTTTTTGTCTCCAGGAAAAAAACCTCGGGAGGGAGACGATTTGGTTTTGTTTCCTTCCTCTCCACTTTCAAAGAATCAGAAATTTGTGATAGCTTGAACCTTATCTGGTTTGATTCATACAAAATTCATGCAAATCCAGTTAGATTTCAAAAACCTCCAGAGGGGAAAAAACCAGATCTTGTTATAAAACCACAACCAAAAACCATGCCCAAACTCACCTTCAGGGACTCCCGGTCCTTTGCTGAAGTTCTCTCTGGCACCAAGCACCCAAAGAAGATGGTGTACTATGAGTCTATCCCTGATCACAAGGAATGGCTACTGAGAAGTTTAGTGGGATTCATAGACACAAACATGGACTATGCTCACCTTGAGCATATGGTTCTAAAAAAGTCAGGGAAACAATGGGCTTTCGTTTTTTAGGAGCAAGCCAAGCAGTCATTACCTTTACAAATAGAGAATCTATGGAGAAAGAGCTGGTTAATGGATCCTCTGTTTTGAAAACATCATTCTCTCATTTGAAACCATGGAAGAAGGGAGCTAAAGCTATAGACAGATTTGTGTGGGTTTCTATACTGGGATTACCTTTGATAGGATGAAACTGCAGATGTATTGAATCCATTATTGAGAAAGCAGGGAATATGATTGGATACGACATTACCAGCGTAAGCCAAAGATCTCTCACGGGAGTAAAAGTGTTGCTGAGCACAACTTCCTTTGAGATTCTAAATGAACGTGTATTGCTAGTTTTAGATGGCGATGAATTTGATATCTCAATCATGGAAATGAAATTGGATTTTTGCCCCCTACTGTCTACAATCAAACATTCAATGGATACAACAAGCATTCCAACATTAGATGAAGAGTCATGCAGCGAATTTGCAACTTCAGATGAGGTTGTGGCAACAGGCTTAAAGACCACTGACCCTGGTAGTAACCATTGTGCAATGGATATTACTGTAACAGAGCAACAGAAGGTGGATACGGATAGCGATTTCTCTCTCATTCCTTGTTAAGGGCAATTGGGATCATATTGATACATTTTCAACAACCGCCTGCCTTTTTCCTAAAATAAAGGAAACACATACTGATTAGTACTTAAAAGTGCACTTTTATCAAGGTTTTATATCATCATTTTGCACTTGAAGTATCAATAACTCCTTAACTAAAGCATGTTTTATAATAACATATCTAATTATATAAGATACCTTTAATTTATGGTAAATGTTCATCTTAAATGCAAGCCTATCACATAAATGAAAGAATTGATTGATGAGTTGAAGTACTGAAATTGAAAGGACAAAGAGATGGCCAAACTTAGAAAACAGATGCTGGTGCAGTCCAAACTGAAACGATGTTCGGTAATTGGGTCATATCTAGAGCTATAGATCTTGGATTTAGGTCCATTGTATATGGGTGGAAAGATAAGACATAGGCCTACAACTTTCATGTGGAGCCCAAGATTTAAAAAGGCCGTTTTCAAGTCCAAATTGTAGCAACAACGAATAAGTCCGAATCTATCCTGCAGCCCAGACACTGTTCAGTGTTCAACCCATATCTTGAGTTCTAGAAGTTCAAATGATCTCAAATTTTTACCCTGGAAAGATGAGACAATTTCCTAGAACTTTCATGATTTAAGTTTGTTCAAATTATGAAGTCCTCAATGACGTTTTTGGCAGACAAGAAGATAAGAATTGTCACCAAGTCAAGATGTGGCCACCCACTCATCAATTAGTCAACAAATCAATAGTTCTGAATTTTGGCCTATAAAAGGAGGCATTTGCCATGTATTTAGGCATCTTGGTGTTCAGATCAAGATCATGCTGTTGCTTTCTCTCTTTGTATTGCTTATGCTTTGCTTTCATTAATATCAAGTTTATGCCTTTCATTTCCTTTCCTTTCCTTAGTTAACTTTTGTCTTACTTATGTTCTTATCTTGTTTATTTATGTTTCTTTCTTTCATTATGTCTAGCTAAGTTAATTATGTCAAGGTGAAAAGGTTACGCTAATGGTGTAAGGATAAATATAATATAAACTCAACATGGACTTTAATGTTGGATACTAACATGCTTTATATTTGTTATCTTATTCACTTTTAATACTTTGCTTGTTAAATGGTTAATCTAGATTTATGTTGTATAACACTTGGTACAACAAATACTTGGCACTTTCATAGCCCATACTGTATGGTATAACCGACACCTGAGCTATGAAAGGAACTTGATTTGTTGTTAACATAAGTTATAATCATGAATGCTTGAAAACATTTACAAGTATTAGCATTATTCGAATAAGATAACTAATGTAATCATGTTAACAATTTATAATCTGATTGGAACCTCCTTGTGTGTGGTTTCCAATTGAATAATAAGAGTTTATACTATACTTGTTTGAAATACCATTAGTGGATCCTCTAACCTTGACATTTGTTGTTATCATTGTTTAATCCTTACATTAATCTTCCATCTCAAAGTTCTCATCGACTTCTTCCTCTTCTTCTTCACTATTATTATTAACACTATTATTATTATTGTTGTTGTTGTTGTTATTGTTGTTGTTATTGTTACTTTTGTATTATTGTTATCTATAATTTATACAATTAACCTCCTTGTGGTTCGACCCCGGTCTTGCCGTGTTATTTATTACTTCGACACTCCTGCACTTGGGAGAAGACATCAATCTTTTGGTCGTGTCACATACCCTTCACATGAAAGACCAACAATTACTCGATGATACATATCAGCCGCCCTCTACAATGCCACACGATAACAAATTAAAGGAAAACATGCAAGAGGCAGCCGACAATGATAGCAGCACAGATGTCTCAGTACACTCAAGTACAGGAGTGGGCCTTGGAAAAAAAAGCATTACAGGCCAGGTGAAAGGAACAAGGCTAATCAACAAGGCGACAAACCCATGTGTAATGGGGCTTAACACTTCTTGAACCCAAGTTTTAAGGCACTCCTCTAAAACAGTCAGAACCTTGAATTTAGATCAGAATCAATTGCAGAACTCCTATTCTGATTTCATACGTGACCTGGGAGAGCCCCAAGAGGTAGTTGAAATGGAACTAAAGGAAAGAAAAAGGAAGAAGCTTAGACAAATCAGAAGAATTGGCCCTAAATATACATACATAAAAGTGAAGAAAGTGAAGAAAGATAGACATGCTTTGGTTCACAGTGGCTTAGCAGATGTTATACCTGACTCCTACAGAAACACATCTCTAAAAGACAATGGCTCATCCCCTGCTATTAAGTCATCTTCTGATAAACATGAAGATATTACCTCTAACCATGCATCCAAGGATACAGAGACCAGTGATGCACAAGCTAGTCTACCAAGCCCTTTGAGCTCTCTGTGCAGCCAACAGGCCTCTTTAGAAGCGGTCAAGGAAAACAACAGGAATGCTAAAAGCAAAACAAGGAAACTGAAACTGTTGCAAACCAGCGGTAGTGTAGCTAACACTACCGAGAAAGGTGTCTCTTCTGATTCCCTCAATTCAGGAATTAAGCAAGGAAATGATATGTTTTAGACAGCCTACGAGGATAATTAGGCTGATGGTTTTGATAGAGACAAGAAGACTCAGGAAATGTTACATGATGCAACGGCTCTAGGCTTGGGAATCTATCAAGATCTTATGGGGTATGAGGAGGGAGTTTGGGGGAACATTGACAGAGAGGTAGATGAGTGGACATCAGCCAATCAATTGTAAATTCCTCACCTTGCTAAGTTTTGATCAGTTTTGGTCTTGCTATATCTATGAATATCTTTGCTTGGAACAGTTGTGGGTTGGGAATGTTGAACAAACGATATTCCATCTGGAATAGGTTGCTCAACAGTAATGTTAATATATGGTTTCTATTAGAAATAAAAAAAAAAGATAAATGTTGGATCTCAAAAAAGATAATTGGAGTATATGCTGCATCTTCTGTGCAAGATCATGTTAAGCTGTGGGAAGACATCACCACTCTGAAGTTTGCCTTTGATTTACCAATGGTGGTGATAGGTGATTTCAATGAAATTCTCCATGCTCATGAGAGAAGCAACAGATACATTAATCATTCAGGGTTAGCTGCTTTCTGTAATTTCCTATCCGATTGTGCTCTGATTGAATTCAAACTGCAGGGCAGCCGTTTCACTTGGTTTAGAGGGGGTTTCATGAGCTGTATCGACCGGGCCTTTGCATCTCCAGAGTCCCACCTTCAGTTTCCATTCTTATCACTCTGTTGCTACCCAAGGGGGATGTCTGATCATTGTCAATTGCTTCTTCAGACACCAAAGGTAGATTGGGGATGGAAGCCTTTCCGTTTCATAAACTGCTGGCTGTCACACCCTTCATTCTTAGCTGATTTTGAGATCCTATGGTCTAATAGCTGCAAGGAATTTACAGGGGACTATAGATTGGTCAAGAAACTAGGAACTTTGGGGAAAAAAATGAGGCAATGGAACAAATCCACCTTCGGTAATCAAAATTCAAAACTTTAAGACATTCAGACCTCCATCACAACCATTGAATATATAAGTGAAGTGCGCCTCCTGTCTGAGACTGAAAAAACAAAGCTTAAGAATCTAAACTCTGAGCTTTGGGAGGTTAGCAAGAAGGTTGAGGATATTTGGAGACAGAAATCCCGCCAAAACTGGTGCAAAATGGGAGATAAAAACACCTATTTCTTCCACCTTTCAGCAAGTTTGAGGAATGGTCGCAACCACATCAGCAAGATTGAACAGAACGACAGATTTTTAATCTCTCAAAATGACATCAAAGAGGGTGCTGTCAACTTCTTCTCATCTCTGTTTGCCAAGCCACATTGTAGCAGAATCAAAATTGGAGGCTCGAGGTTCTCTAAAATCTTAGAAGAAAGATCAGTTTGGTTAGAAAGATTGCCTTCATTGGAGGAAGTGAAGCAAGCTGTACGGGGTTGTGACGGTTCAAAAGCCCCTGGTCCTAACGGGTTCACCTTCTCTTTCTATAAAAAGGTATGGAATCTTATCAGCTCTGACATCTTTGTGATGGTCAAAGAATTTTTCAGAACAGGTAAATTACCAAATGGGATCGGCTCATCCTTTGTAACTTTGATCCCGAAGACTAAGGGGTCGTGTAAATTCTCTCAATTTTGACCGATTAGTTTGATTCATGGGTTATATAAAATAATGGCAAAACTATTGTCCACTAGGCTCCGAAGCGTTCTGCCAGATGTGATATGTGTAAACCAGTCTACTTTCATTACTGGGTGTCAGATTCTAGATGGGCTCATGATAGCAAACGAGGTTGTCCATACTATTCATAGCAAGAAGGACCACGAGTTTTTGCTAAAGGTAGATTTTCAGAAAGCCTTCGACTTGATTTTGTGGGAGCATATTGATTCTACCATGGGTTATATAGGCTTCGACTCTCATTGGAGGAATCTGATTTTTGAATGTTTCTCCACATCTAAATTGGCCATCCTAATTAACAGCTCACCTAACAGAGAATTCAATATGGAGAGGGGTCTCAGGCAATGCGACCCCCTCTCTCCTTTCCTTTTTGACATAGCAGTTCAAGGGCTAACAGTTTTATTCAACAGGGCATCGGATTCGGGTTACTTCAAAAGCTTGCAGACTTTTCCAGGACATCACATAACCTATTTGCAATATGTAGATGACACTCTGATCTTCTTGCCAAATGGTTATTTCTCTCTTCTACATGCCAAGAGGATTCTACACTGGTTTGAGATCATTTCAGGATTGAAAGTTAATTTCTATAAAAGTTCACTTATAGGAATTAATTTGGACAACGAATACACTTCAGGTCTGGCTAATGCAATTTTCTATCGCAGTGACACCTTCTCAATCAGATACCTTGGGTTGCCTCTTGGTAGACCCACTTGGAAACCAGTATTGTCAACAATCAGAGCAAAGTTAAGCAATTGGAAAGGGAAGATTCTGAGCATGGCTGGGAAGATTCTGAGCAAAGTTAATTTCTATAAATCTGTCTTAAACTCTCTACCTCTATACTACATGTTTGTTTTTACTCCATCAATCGTTGTTGTCTCTGGAAAAGCACCTCAAATTCACATGGTATTTGTAAGGTTGCATGGCACAAGGTAATAAAGAGTAAGCCCCTCGGAGGTCTCGGGTTGGGTTCTATTTACAACAAAAATCTGGCTCTGATGTTTAAATGGCTTTGGAACCTTGATATAGGAGTGGTTTGAGGTTGGCAAGAACTTATCCTACGAAAGTACCGGCCATACTTTGTAAATGGCCTTCCTATGTTTGCAGGTTCTTTATCTCCAACTTGGTGTGGCATGGTATCTGCAATTTCCTTAAATCATAGCATAGCTGCTCCCCTCCAATCAAATGTCGGGTTCAAGGTGGGTGATGGGAGAAACATCAGGTTCTGGTCTGATTCCTGGCTAGGCTACGCAACCCCTCTTCAGTTCATGTTTCCTGGGCTTTACAATCTTTCCCTGCAGCAATCATCAAGCATTGCAAAAGTTCATAACCCAACTGATAACTCAATCAATCTTTCTTGGAGAAGACCCCTTCGATCCTGCAAGTTCTGCATGCTGGAAAGCTTGTTAGCAAAAGTTGAACGTGGTCTAGTCTTATTTGATGGTGAACACAACAAGATTTGGAAATCCGACAGCTCAAATGTTTACTCAGTCTCTTCAGGGTGCCATCTTCTTGATGGTTTTAATGTTTTGACAAACCTTCACTCCCCTGATCTGCTTTGGAAAGGGTTTGCACCTCCGAAAATAGATGTGTTCATATGGCTTCTTCTAAACGGCAGTATCTGCACAAAAGGATTCTTAGCTAAGAGGAGAATCATCAATTATGAAGATGCTCTTTGTCCTTTCTGCTGTAAGGAGATTGAGACTATACATCATCTCTTCCATCTCTGTCCTACATCATGATCTCTATGGGGTAGACTCTTTAGTTGGTTTGGGTGTGTAGGCTGTCTGCCAAAAGACCCAAATCATAACCTTCAAGAATGGTCTGGCCTGTTAAAAGGAAAATTTCAGCGTCAGGCACTTACCCTTCTCTGTAAACGATTATACTGGTTAATTTGGATAGTGCGCAACCATATGATTTTTGATTCCAAACCTCTAGACTGGGATGCAATTTTGGACCTCACCTTTCATCGGTTGGCCTTTTGGTTGAAGTCCTCTGTAAAAAATTTCAGCTATACAGGCTCTGATCTTTATAGAAATCCTGAATGTATCATGAACTGGACTAACTAGCCGAGGCTATAAATTCCTCGCTCTCATTATGTTTTAATTCCCCCCTGTATTCTTCTTTATGGCAGCCTCATATTCTTAATGGGGTTGCCTTATTTCTCGATTACTATAAAAAAAAAACAAATGTATTGGATAAACCAAAAATATAAAAAGTAGAGAACTAAAATAGCTTCATATAAACGAAAAAATGACGATAGGAGAGTGTTGAGGAGGTGGCTGATTATGAATTAAAGAGAGAGATTATGTATAACAATACAAAAATATTAGTTTGTGTGGGAGTAACATCCAAATCCAATAAGTAAGACTTAATTTGCAAAGCCTAAGACTCTATTCGCACAACAACATAATCATATTGAATTAAAATATCAAACAAATATCTCATTTTCAATATGATGGATATAAATATATATATATAAGAAGATTGAATTCAAATGCTAAAAAGATAGACGAAAGAAAAATAAAAGCAAATTTATAAAATCAATAATCCAAAGATAATTTTGAGCTAAGAAAGAATGCATAAGCTGCGATAACAAAGTCACAACTTCTAGTCGCACTTTATTTTGTGAAACCATCAGTCCTATGATTAGTTTCGTGCAAAACATGAGAGAAAGACATCGAACGCAAATGTGAAGAAAATATAGCTGTATAGATGAAAACCTCATGAAATCTCCATGATGACTTATTATATGGCTTATTCATACAATTCATCACAACAATATAATCGTATTCAAAAATGAATTTTACTCCAATAAAATCATTTCACGAAATAGTTCAAGAACTTGTAAGAAGCCAATGCAGTATGCACCAAGAACTCCAGGTTTAGCTGATTTCGTCGATTTATTCAAGCACTAACCATTCGACAAGATTGGGAAAGACCCCTAATGGTAAAAAGGGAGGAAGGGAGTAATTTTGAAACATCATTCAGCCATAATTATGTAGTTTGGAGGAATGAAGCGCTTTTTGAAGTGAGGGATTTCTCAACACAAAACATCCAGAATCAGCGATAGAGCAACCAAATAGGAAAAGGACTAATAATGAGGAAGAGTTAAGAAAGCAGCTAGAACGATGTATAATTGATCTCAGCAAAAGTAAAGGGCAGCAACAGCTATTAGAAAGTCAGTTAGAGGAAGAAAATACGATGAGGGTTTACTTGAACCAACAGTTGGAAAAACAGGATAAGTAGTTAACGTCTTTAAAGGAATGGCAGAAAAGGGTCGAGGTAGCTGAAGAAATAGCAAAAGGGGTCCAGGTTGAGTTAAGGAATCGAATGACCGAATATGATGAGCTAGTTAAAAAGAATGGGATTATAGAAAAAGAGTTGGCAAAGGTTAAGAGATCAACAAAAGGCAAGATGAATGTTGACAAAGAGGTGATGGATTCCTTGAAGAAGGGAAAGAGCATTCTTTTAAAGAAAGTAGAAGTTGAAAAAGAGAAGAATCGGCTAGCCCAGCTCGACATAGAAGAGAAAAGAAGGATCAGAGCTCAAGATATGGTGCAACTTGAGGAAGAGAGAAGTGCAAGAAAGGCCGCTGAGTCTGATATGAGAGATTACTAGAAGAAAGCTGAGTCTTTGAAAGGAAGGATAAGGGCTTTACAATCTAAGATCGAGATATGAGAAGAGTTGAGGGAGTTGAGAAGCCATTTCTTCGAGATGGAAGAGGAGCTAAGTAAGGCTAAGTAAGATCGTCAAGAATGTCAAGACTACATGGACAACTTTGCAGTTCAAATTAACTCTAAAATAGCCAAGCTAGATATAGAAAAGGAAGAACTGCAGAGGGTAAGGGATAAGTTGGCACGGTTGGAGGATATGGTTCGTGTGTTGGAAAGAAGTAATTAAGGCTTAGGAGCCACCAATGAAGTGATAATCGCAGATAACACCGTATTCCATGATAAGATAAGGCATATGACAAAGCAAGTCGAGCAAGCAGCCTGCTATGCGGAAAGGTTGCAACAACAAGCCACCCAAGTTGGAAATGATGCTTCAAAGTATCAAGAATACATGGGGGCCATCACCTCTTTTATTGGGGACTTAGCTAATAGAGGAAATGCCATTTAAGGGTAGCGATATATAAAGCCCTTTTCTGTTATCATTTTGTATGAGCGACTTCTATTTATAAGAAGGCCATGACCTATTTTTCTTTCTAATATGTTTTGGTAAGCTACTATGATAAGAACTTGGCAAACCCTCCTTTACAGTAATCAGGTCGACTCAGAAATCTTGCCTAAAGGATTACAAAAGTCATGAATCAACTCTAATTTTTTTTTTTCACATCATGTGCACCATATTTTCATCACGCATTTTGTTTTTAATTTATCATACACATTCCAGATCGTGAAACATAGGTCCCACATTCAAAGTCCACCACACCCAATCCAGATAGAGGATAGAGAAAAAGGAAGTTTCTCGGCTAACCGACCTACTCGAGCAACTTCTAAGAGTTAAGAATGGGGAGGGAACATCAGCACAACAACCTGAAGGAGCGCTAGCAGCTCACATCCCTCAAGCATCTCAAAACCAGGAGGCAAACTCGGCCAATGAACAACATTTTGTGCCTATCACCACTATCCAGCCAACTCATGCTCCAATCACTATGAACTTAACAGCGGAGGGAATCCCGGATAATAGGTCTCCCAGTTTGATGGACCAAGACAAGTTGTTTGCTTTGGAAGAAAGATTAAGGGCAGTTGAGGGTAATGACTGGTTTGACCCTATGCGAGCGCGCAACTGAAGTATGTTTGGTACCAAACATCGTGGTGCCAAAAGATTTTAGGATACTAGAGTTCATTAAGTACACTGGTTTGGAATGCCCAAACACTCACCTTCGATCCTACTGCAATAAAATGGATGAAGTAATCCGTGATGATAAATTGTTGATCTATTTCTTTCAAGATAGCCTTGCAGTATTCGCTTTGAGATGGTACATGAGGTTAGATAGTGTCAGGATCAAGAGCTGGAGAGACTTGGTGGAGGCATGTTTTGTGAGAGTGTGTAAAGAGTGAGGAAAAACGTGAAGTGAAGAGAAGAAGAGAAAGAGGAGCTGCTGCCATATGCAGCAGAGTGTGTGACTAGGGAGTTGAGTGATCCTCCTCCTCCATGTATTTATTGTATCCTTTCTCTATCTCTAAATAATATGGACTCTCTCCCGTGGATGTAGGCGATTTGCCGAACCATGTAAATTATTGTGTCAGTGTGCTTACCCTCCGATGGGCAAATATCAGAACATCACCGGTCGGAATCCCCAACAATACCTTATTATATTTCATGCCAATGTTTAATCAATTCTTGACTTCTTACGGCTACGAGCCGATGCCTCCTCCATTCGAGATTTTGATTTTCTGCTATTGCAATCATTTGTGTTATGAGAAATGTTGAGAGGTTTTTTTGATAATAATAAGAGGAGATGAAAAGAGGCCTTACATGTTATCGTTGAGTTGAGTACATTCGTCCTTGTTCAGAAATTGCTTAAACCACTTCACAGAATTTTTGGCATATCGTTGCAAGTTGTTTTCGTAGTCAATGTAGAAGAGACCAAACCTTGAACCATAACCGGATCCCCATTCAAAATCATCCAAGAATGACCAAGCAAAAAACCCCTTGACATCGACACCATGGTCACTGCAAAAGTCAAGTTTTTAGAGCAGATCGGACTGAGAAAGAAAAAACTAGGACTGTTTGAGAAAGGAAGCGAGAACATGAATTTGGAAAGAGCAAACTCACTTGATAGATTTCAGAACATTGTGGAAAATGTCTTTGTAATATTGCTCTCTTATGGCATCATCGAGGGCTTCCTCTAATGACGAGGAATTCACGTCATCAACTCCTAATTTAAAAAAAACCAACAAATCAGTAAATCAGAGCTTCTTGACACCTATAACCATAAACACACGAGGGTTGTTGACTCTGTTCTTACCATTTTCAGTGATATATATTGTTGGATTTTCATACGCGTCCTTTACGTAATTCAAGAGATGACGAATACCTTCGGGATAAATATAAAGCCAACTTGAACCCGCCTGCGAATTTGATTTATATATCTCAATACCAAGGGGAAATTAAAACAGAAAGATTCTACATATCAATTACTAATTTGTTGAAACAAGAATGAAGAATCACATTCACCTGTGGGCCTATTGGTATTCCATTTCTCTCCCCTGTACGTAAAATAATATCAACACAAGTGAGAAAGTACTGTAGAGTTTTAGACCTTGTATTCTTCTTATTCTGAGAGTTTTTTTTTTTTAATCACTTAATTAACAAGTAAATAAATATTTCACCTGTCCAGTTAACACGAGCATCTTCCATAAACCCAATATTTTTATAGTCAACATCCTCAACATTCTGAGCATAGTATGTAGTGTAGTAATTGACCCCAATAAAGTCATAAGATCCTCTCAGCATCTTGGATTCCTCCTCACTGAATCTAGGCAATCTTCCTCCAACGTTGTCGTGCATATTCTGTGGATAGTCACCTTTAGTTAGAGGATCCATGTACCTGCCAAAAACATAGAATTTAAGATCCTGGTTTCTTCTCCATAGAATTTAAGAATCCAAATTAATTACTGTTTCAAATTATTATATTATCCAAATCAGCTAGCAAAATGCATACCATCCAAGCATAAAATCAAGGCTTCGTTCAGTTGCCATCCGATCACTTTCACTAGTTGAGTAAGGTTCAAACCAATGAGAAACGAGGGTTATCCCAATTTTACCTCCTTGACACGTCTGACGAGATTTTGTCAATGATAAAATTAGCACAGTCACACAGGAAACTTTGGTGAAATATGTTAAGAAACGAACCACAAATTAATTATAGCTTTAGCTTTTGCAAACCTGATACTTTTCCTTGTATACTTTCACAGCCGTTGCATGCGCAAGCAATAGATGATGGGTTACAATGTAAACCTCGGTGGCGCCAGAGATTTTGGGTTGGCCTGGATAATTCTCCAAAGTTGAAATTCTGCCGGGTGCCACTGTGCCCGTGTCATAACCATTGACGCTAAACATAAAAGGCTCATTTAAAGTGATCCAGTGCTTCACTCGGTCTCCAAATCTTTGGAAGCAAAGCTCCACGAAGTCTCGGAAATCGATTCTATATGAGTTTTGAAATTATTAGATTCAAGCATGGAGGATTTAAATTAAAGTGAGATGTTTATATAATATGAATATAATTACTTACAAAATATTAGGGCTCAAGAAACCACCATATTTGTCCTCAATTGCTTGTGGAGTGTCCCAATGAAAGAGAGTTACATAAGGCTGTATACCTGTACATTTCAAAGCAAAATTAATATGAGAAAACCAAAGTGCATGTGAAACGTTTTGTATGAGAGTTTGGAAAATGCTTTTCAAATTTTCGAAATTCAAGCAAAGTAAGATTGCATGCCCCTGCATTTACCATGGCCACTTCAAGATTCTTATTTTTAGCCGGTAACATTATTATGAAACACAGTCATGGAGGAAAAGGGAAGGGTTATAACCATTTTTTATGAGCTCATCGATGAGATTGTTGTAAAACTGGATCCCTTCTTCGTTTATTCCAGCACTTAGTCTGCCATCTGATGAATTCAATTCGATTATTGAAAAATCAAAGTAAGGAAAAATGTGGGACTTCGAAATTCGAGACGCGTCCCATCCTCGTGAATTAAAAAGGAATGAGATGTAGGGTAGAAACAAAAGAAAACACTTACCTGGTAATACCCTAGACCAAGAAATAGAGAATCTGAAAGCATCCATTCCCATTCCCCTCATTCTTTGCACATCTTCCTATAACATTTTGTGCGTAAAATATATCAACAAGTGTAATGGTGATCAGATCCACAAAAGGCAACCAAAAGAAAAATAAGACGAACATCGTACCTTATAGCGATTATAGAAATCAACTGCCACCTTTGCATTGCTATGGTCACTTATCCTCTCTGCAATTTTTCAGAATTGTTCTTAAATTCCTTTGAATATATATTATTTGATAAAAATCATATTTACATCTTTAATTTGCACGCACTTTCTCCCCCTAACCCCAAAAGTCACCTTCTTTCTTTCCTTTTTCTCTCTTCTTTTGGATTTAATAGACAAAATACACTATGGTTTTAGGCAGGCCATCAACATGCTGGGAGGTGACTCCTTGAGAGATTTATATTCGTTGTTTTAGTTAGGAAAGAATTGTAACGAACTCCTGCATTGAATAAAGAGATACCTGGATGCTCCTCGATGAAGGTGTCCCATATATTCGGCCCTTTGCCTCTCCTGTTTGTTTCACCTTCAAACTGCATATAATTTAAAAGTTATCAGAGAACAAACAATTGAGGCGTTTCTCTCTTCGACCAGAGTACTTGAAGCAATGTTGTACCTGGTAAGCTGACGAAGAAGATCCAAAAACGAAACCATCTGGGAAAGAATTACGACTCAACTGGGCAATACTTCCCATGATATACACTAAGTCTTTGTTGAACAGCCTTGCAGAAGAGCAATAAAAGCTTGAGCAGCACTAAAGATTGTTGGGTGATCAGAATAAAGAATGTATAGTGAGATAGCAGTGAAAAATAAATAAATGAACGTATGAAGTATGGATTTTGTAAGAACATCGACATGGCAGAGCCTATTTATAGGCATCATTTTGAAAGGTTTTTCTCAACAGACAAGAAGGATAATTGTGGTCAATTATTATTATTTGTGTCAATTGACCGATCAATGAAAATTCAATTTGCAACTTCTAATTGGATAAGGATATTTGTCATTTGAGGAATTCATGGTGTTCAAACAAGCTCCAAAACTTAAGATTCCGTGCTCAAACAAGCAATTGTACTTGAAGCTTTCTGAGAAAATTCAGCTACCGGATCGTCAACATAAGAATTTTCAACGACTTTAATTTTCTTGTCTGATGGCAATGAAGCCAAGCGAAAGTTGACGGGTTTCCAGCCCAAGAAGAGTTTTCAAATAATATGTTGACCTCTCGCATTCAGACATGAAGGATATTCCGAGCTACAAAAAAGCATTACCAATCACTTGCTAGAAATTTTGCATGAAACAATTTTCATTTCCTTACGCTGAATCAGCCAAGTCAAGCACAATACATGATCTTTAACCAAAAGCCTAGGAGAGTAACCAATTACGATCAATCTCTAAGATTACCTTTCTTCAATCCCAAAATGACAACCATCTCTAAATCGTGCAAGAAATGCTTTGAAGCGATCAACTAGTCATCAGCCTGGAATTCATTTGGCTTTGAAGCCATCAACTAGTCATCAGCCTGGAATTCAATTTTACAGCTGTCTGGAATTTATTTTCCAAAGAAAGTTTATCCGCGCGAAAACTTCAACTTGATTAGGAGAAACAAACTGCGTTTTGCTTCTATCGGAATTCAAGCATCCTCTTCAAGCCTCCAACGAATTCCTTAACAATTAGCGGTATTAGATTACCATGCATTTTTATCATACTATTCCCCATTATCTAGGCACGATTAAACACAGAATACAAATCACACCACAGTATAGTGCCTCAAGTTCACGTAATTATTGTCATTGTACTTCATTATTGAGATTTCCGAACATTTGCAAGATGCTTATACACCTTTTTTCTTTTCTTTAGTTGGAAGGTTGTCAGTCGGAAACCTATAATTCTGCTACCATGCATTGCTCCATATACGAGGATTATAAATAGGAGCTGTATAAAATATATAGGTGTATCTTTAATTTATTTCTTTATAGTAATCGAGTAGAATTAAATTAAAAGTGCACCATTAAGAAGATAGTGACCGAAGGAATAAAAACTTACAACATAAGTATCTAAAAGAAGGAGCAAAAAAATTAAAATCAAACTAATTAGTCTAGTTCAAGATACGTTCAAGAATAAGAAAAATTTTAAATTTTCATTTTCAAAGGTCTTTCAAACGCGTTTTTAGTGTCGTCTAAAAAGAATTTAAATTTTCAAAGGTCTTTCAAACACATTCAACTTTAAACGCATCATTTTTAAAATCATTGATTTTCCACTTTGAGTCGATGTTGATATTTGCTCACTTTCAAAAATACAAAAAAAATAAGAAAAATTAAAATTTACAAAAAAAAGAGGAAAAGAGAAGGAAAGGAAAAGTTGAGGGACTAATTTGAAGACCTAGCAAAACTTTTCCTATAAATACCATGCTACACTGAATTTTCCAGATGGGGGGGGGCCAATTTCGCAATAAAGAGAGGCAACACAAAAAAGAAAGAAACCCTAAAAAACTTTAACTCTTTCTTCTCCCTCATCCGGAGCCGCCGCCCCTCCTCCCCGTTTTCAATTTTTCTCCCTTATTCTCGCCAGCCAAGAGCAAGGCTCCTTCAGCCCAAACAACAGCCCCAGCTCAGCCAGCCATTTCCCTCTCTTCACAGCTCCTGAACCGAACCCCCCATTTGCCAAAAGCAGATGTCCCCCTTCTCGTTTCCTTTTTGGCAGAGAGAACCAAAACGACTTTCCCCCTCTCTCAACCGGTCTTCACTATCTCCGCCGCAACATCACCATCGATCTCCACCATAACCGACTGAAAGCAGCCCGGCACAGCGGCGGCCACCGATCCCGTCTCCTTAGACTCACAGTCTCCCTCACCGGCCAGCAGCAGTCCTTCTTCCTCCACCAGCAGACCCCACGGACTACAGCAACAAGGCCAACCACCGCTGCCACCAACAGGAGCGAAGACCACCGACGCGCCACCAGCCCCGACAGCTTCTCCTCCGATCTTTAACCATCTAGATGGCAACAAGCAACGGCGGCGTTGGCCCCAGAGGAAGAAGGGAAGAGTAGAAAATCGAGAGGCAGAAGGGAGGCCGAGGCAGATCTAAAAAAAAAAGAATCAGAAACTGTTTGTGTTGATTGGGTTGCTTTGCAGGTGACTGGGAGATGCACCGCCGGCATGTGGACCCACGCGTCGCCGCTGTTCAGACGACACCAAGGCCGTGCAGCACTGTTCCCGAGGATTTCTTTGTGTTTTTTTTGTAACTTTAAGATGATGTGTATACTTAGATATTATTGTATTTGATTTATTTTGAATTTTTGTTATTTGTTTTACATGTAAAAATTGTGTATGTAAAAAAAAAATAGAAAGAAGAAAAATAAAAGAAAAGAAAAGATATAGTGAAAGTGTATGTGTGTGTTTGTATTTGTTTTATGGATGTTTTATTTTTATTTAAGATAAAATTGCAAAGATTAAAGAAGAATTTAATATTTTGATTGGATCACGGTCAAGAATTATTAACTTACATGTAAGTTGTATTTCTAATATCCGATGAAAAGACAATTATTAAAACTTCTTTAACACATCAAAGTCACGAAGCAGCTTACCTCAGGTAGGGTGTGTTAGGGGTGCTAATACCTTCGCTAACCACAACCAGTTCCTTACCCGTGAATCTCTGACAAGACTAGTACATCCGGTTTCCTAGTAGCCTTGAATAAATTACTAGGTGGCGACTCCAACGAACCAATCAAGCAAAAAGACAAATGAAAAATCGCCAGCTGATGCCGCGTGGATTTTTTGACGTGCGACAGAATGACGACTCCACTGGGGAAGGTACTGTTTCTGACAATATTGGACTAAGCTTTGTGTATTTGACGTGTTTAAGTTTTTGCATTTTTGTCTTGTTTTATTTTTGTTTTATCCATGCATTTTTAGAATTGTTTCATGCATCACTTGTATTTATTTTTGGAAGCACACACAAGTTTTTAGGTTAGGTGGGGAACTAGTGATCTGTCCTAAGACTATTGGTCAGTGTTCAGATGCGTGAAACACCCAACTCATATCTGAGTGCCTGCTTGGTAATGGTGGGTATATGTACCTTAACCATTTCTTTCAACGCCCCTATACTGTCTTTACGAAGATCGTCACTGGGCTGATATGAGATCCTTTTGAGACCAGGTAGAAAACCTACCCATGATCACATAATGAATAGAACCTGTCCTTAGGTTGTATGTGCTATTTTTATTTGCATCAGGGCAAACCCTTCATGAAGCATCTTGAACTCAAGACTTGTGGGTGACACAATGACTGTCACTCAGAAAATTTTCATTGTAGAGTTTGGGCAAGAATCAAGATTCTTGTTTTATCATACAAGAGTTACGACTATATTGTAACCCCTCGAAGGGCGAGTTCTTCATATAGTTTACATGTTCATACATTTATCATGCATGTACCGGGTTAAAAGATAGGTTCCCCCACACAAGCTGTGCTACACGTGAATGAAGAAAGATGATAGAAGCGAAGAAAGTTGTCGGAGAGAGGCTCGTTGTCAAAAGGAAGTTGAGAGCATCAGAGGTGAAGTAGCTAGAATTAGATCTGCTTGAACAAGTGTAGAGCATCAAAGGGAAAGGGAATGTCTACACAGTCTTCTGTGGGAACACTGCTTGTCCATGTCCCATTGAAGTTACACCTCCTCTTTTCAGTCATGAATAATTGCAGCAATGCCTTCAGTCATCAACTAATGACAACTTTTGTTCTTGGTCAGCTGCCCTGTTAATTGTTCATCGCCTCCACATCTTTCAATGGTACCAAATAACTGCTAGCCTTCTGTGCATGGTGCATTAGCCTTCTTTAAGGTTACCCTCATTGTGAGCTTAAGTCCAGTTCAGTAGAAAAAAAAAACCAAACCATGATTAGATGCTGAACTTCAATGTGGCAGAGCTCTCTCTACAAAAATCCGTTTATGGCTTTGCAAGTTGGGAATGCAAGAGGGGATTTATAAGTTGCATATGCTATAAAAATCTCTCAATTTCAGCACAAAGACACCGTGGTAGGTTGAAGAGCCAGACCTGGTCTGAAAAACATGAACAGACATCAAACTTCTACGTTGCAGAGCTCTCTCTGTAGAGATTTGTTTGGGGATCTGCCAGTGGGGCATGCAAGAGGGGATGCAGTATTTTCATATGCTATAAAACTTTGTCTCATTAGTTTCAGCACTGAAACACTGGAGTAGGCCGAAGAGTCAGACCTAGTCTGAAAACATGAGCAGTCATCGAACTTTCACGTGGCAGAGCTCTCTCTAAAAAACCTGTTTATGGCTCTGCAAGTGGGGAATGCAAGAGGGGATGTAGTAGCTTCAGACAATGTGAAAATTTACGCCACCAGTTTCAGTACCGAAGCACTGTAGTACCTAGCCAATGCCAAGAATCAATCCAAGACCAAATGTTATTGTCATCACCTACCTTGAATCCAATGCTTGAATTAAGTCGAATGGCTATGCTTTCTCTTGTGGAGGAAGTCAAAACAATGCCACGCCAGGTTGGAGAAAGAGAAACCGCAAACACAGGAAGCCCATTGTTGTGGCGTGCACGGCGTCGATCGGTAGATATGTCTCCAAAGTGTGTTGGAAAGGGGTTTTAGATTTAATCATAAAATTATAATTATAAGATTCAGGAGTCGCCACCTAGTATTATGGTCGTTAGAAAACCTAATGGTCTACGAGAGTCCGGGTAAGGGATTGGTTGTGGAAGGGGAAGACGTATCACGCCTAGCGCACCCTCCTTAAGGTAAGCTGCATCGTTCTTTCATTGTTATTCTAAGTCGCATTCTTGTTCATTGGTCTTGTTTAAGGTTCAATGTAGATCTCCCTTCATGAGGAAGTCTCTACCTTATCGGGTTAAATCTTGACAATTCTAAAGGCCAAATTTATTTATTTCTTGGACATAGGTAAGTCATAGTTGTTGTAACCCATTTTTGGGTCCCCCCAAAAAAATAAAAATATATAGCCGGAAGAAATTAGAAAAATAATAAGAGGTGGGAGCGCTCAGAAAGAATCAGAAAAAAATTGATTAAGGAGGTTCAGAAATGCAAGGACCGAAATTTTACAGTATTTATTTGACTGAGGAGAGCCCTGTTGGAAGAGAAAATTTAATTTGAAGAGAAAAGGGCCAAAATTGGATGTTTGTGGACTCAATTGGATTTTATTGAAGGTTTATTTGAATTTATAGAGGTTTTGATTGCAAGAGAAAAGGGTCAAATTATAATTTTTGAGAGTTAATTTGGTTAAATCAAGGGCTTAATTGCATAAATATTGAAGTTTAAGGGCCAATTAGGGACTTAGTTGAAGAAATCCGAAACCAATGACCACATTGGAAAAGGCGCGCAAGTATTAGGGCTGCAATTAACAAAATCCGGGGGCCAAATTGAAGAAATTGAAAGTTTAATGGTCTATTAGGAAATAATATTGAACGAAACTGAAAGTCGGAGGACTAAATTGAAAATTAGCAAAGAAATCCCTATTTTTATCAAAACGGTGTCGTTTTGCATTTTAAAAAAAAGGAGGCAGGAACCAGGTACTGTTCATTTTCTTCCCCACCGAGCTGCTCGAGTGGCCGACTTCCAGGCGTGTTTTCTACCTCGTTTGGCCCCCAAATCCGACAAAGTATGCACCAACATGTCCACCTGGAACCCCTTTATCCCGGGGAGTGGTCCGGTCGGGTCAAAAAGGTTTGGAACGGCTCCGTTTATTGGCCCAAATCGTGCACCTCGGGCAGTTTGCAAATTTGGGAGTTCGAGGTGCACACTTTGAACCAACGGTTTGGATTACTCGAGTCGAATCAAGGGCTGAGATGTTTTCCCCATTGAAGACAAGATTACCCTATTTCCAGCCCTATAAATAGGAGCAATTTTCATGCTCAAACGGTGGGTGGGATGGAGCTCAAAATTGGCACAAAATAAGCTTTTCCTGCAACCAGCCTTCTTTTTCCTTTTTCTCTCCGTCGACCGCCAGCTTCAACCCCCCTGGGCTTTTGATTTTTTCTTCCCCACAACAGCTGACCGAAACTCTCAGCCTCTCACCCCACCTAAACCAGTGCCGTCCTTCCCTCTTTTGCCTGGCCAAAGACAAACCAGAGAACTCATCATCTTCCTCTCCTCTCTCCCAGCCGGCTTGATTTTCTTCTTCCCCTCAGCAGCCAGCAACAAGGGACAACCCCCTCTCTTGCAAAGCCAAACCGGGGCAGCCCCCTCCCTTTCCTCTCATTCTCTTCCAGCAGCCCCAAAGAAACACTGTCCCCTCTCCCTCCCATCAACACAAAGCCAGCGGCAGATCTTCCCTCACTAATCAGTCTCTCAGCCAAGACCCTTTCCTCAAACAGATCTTCACCTCAGCTTCTCCTTCACCGCAGCTTCAACAGCCCCAGCAACGCCTCCCGCGGCCTCCTCAGCAGCGACAGCCTCCACAGGAGCAAGCCTCCGCCTTCCAGCTTCTTCACCGGCCAACAACCATCCTCCTTCCTCCAGCGACGCCCAACAACAACCGGAGTAGCAGCTCCTTCCTCAGTCACGCCAACAGCTCCAGCCGAGAGCTTTCCTTCTCCTCTGCAGGAATCTGCTCCTTCTTCGTCCAGCCGGGACTAGTGCACGCCAGTAAGACAACGCCTCCTCCGCACCAGGTAAACTTTCCTTCCCCCTCATCTTATTTTTCGTCACCTGCGTTTCCTTTTGCATGCAGAACATTTGTTCTGCATGCAGGAGGATAGGGGGAAATAATTCCCCACGTTGGTTTCTTGTGCTGGGCCAGACTTGTTCTGGCCCAGTTAGTTTTGTTGCTGGGCTAGGCTGATCCTGGCCCAGCCCTGCCTTCCAGATCGGGTCTAGCCCAGAAGAGAAATACAAGATTTTTTTGGTGGGCCGAGATCGGCCCAACACATTTTGGGGCTGAGTCCGACCCAGTTCGTTGGGCCGACCCAGCCCAGGCCAATTATATATTATATATTATGTATGTTATATTGTGTTTTGATTTATTTATATCTAGATATATATATAGAAAAATTAATTAATTTCTTCGAAAATTATTTCAAAAAATATGTGATTTTCTGTAAGTTTATTACTGTATTTTGATCAATATCGGTTTGTATTTTTATACTGTAAAGATACAAATCCGGTATTAAAATACCCGGTTTTCATCAAGACATAAAAAAATAAAATAAAATAAAATAAAAAATGTTTTGTTTTCATGCATACGGCCTAGTCTCTCCAATATATATATATAAATATTATAACATCATATTTTCACACAACAAAGGAAATTTCAAAACAATATATGTATTAGCATGCATTTTGGCTTTAATAACCAGTTTATTCAAGCCATGAGAACGAGGCCAATATTTCAAAAATTCTAAAAAAATCTTTTTGTCTTCTTTTAGTACTTGGGATTACAAATTTATACGTAAAACGTATTCCTGATATTAAAAATATGGTTTTTTTACATAGACGTTAGAACGGTTAGGTTTTACCCAATAAGATAAGGACCTCCTTATTGAGGAGGACTTTTCTTGAACCATAGACGGACCAACAACTAGGAAACACAACGAGACCTTGAATTTTATCAGACAAATCAACAATGCAGCTTACCTTAGGTAAGGCGTATTTGGGGTGCTAATACCTTCCCTTTACGCAACCAGTCCCTGTACCCCATCTCTGAGACCAGTTAGGGTTCCTAGTGACCAAAATACTAGGTGGCGACTCCCACACCATTTCTCACTGCTAAGAGACAAAGAATTCCTTGACTCCCACATCATTTCTCACTACTAGGGTGGACGATCGCCGCGACGTCGCTCACGTGCGACAATAGCAATCGATCCGAATGACAAACTAATTATAATGGGATATTTTGTATTTTGATCGAACCCTAATAGATAATCATAACCCGGTTATGATATCCATTTTGTATATTTTAAATCATGATAAATATGATTTTTATCTCTCTTTAGAAAATATGCATGCAAAACTTTTAGGATTTGGCAGTATGCACAAAGACAAAATAGTTTTTTTTGTATTTTTTTGGAAAGAGAAAATTAATTTTAATTTTTTTTTAATTTTCAAATTTGTTTATAAAGAAACATTTCAGAGAAAACCGGGTATTTTATAAGATAAGTTTAAAGCCTGATACTATGCAAAATAGTTGGAAAAACATACGAGAGGCCCACACATATTTTTCAAATGCCCTTTAGAATTCTTGAAATTTTCTCTTTTTTTAAAAAAATTATATTTTAATATTATTTTTTTTATTATGAAATATATATGGGATTAGACCCAGCTTAGTCATCTGGGCTCGGATGAAACAGATCCAGCCCGACTCAGTCAGGTTAGGTAGACTGGCGGCTCAACAACCTTTCTCTCTCTTTTTTTGGGTTGGGCCAGACCTAGTCATCTAGGCTTGGCTGAAACAGGTTCAACCCATTGTTGTTAATGGCATTTTTTCATTTGCATGCAAAATGTATTGTGCATGCAAATGGCTATAACAGGGGCGTTTGGAGAAGAAAAGGAAGAGGAAAGCTTGCCTAGCCATAGGAGAAAAGTTGTTGGCGGCATTCATGGTGGTGTAGGGAAGTCTAGAGAGTGGTTGGTGGTAGTAACAACAGCAGAGAAAGAGGGGAAAGGTTGACAAAAAACCAACACTAGGCAAAAGGGCTATTTTTCCCCCAACTTTGGACTCTTATTTCCTTATGCTCAATGCCTAGAATTCACCCCTATATATAGAGAGTGGAAGAGGAACTTTTTATTTTTATTGAGGAAAAATCTTGGCCCTTGATTCAAGCGAAAAGATCCCAACTGTTGGATCAAAGGTGTCATCATGACTTGTAAAAATTCATGTAGAAAAGCTAGTTAGGTTGGCCATTTAGGGGCAACATCATGGCGGATGTAAGGGCAATAAACACGCAAGATTTATGCTGGGGTATAGTACAATGTCAAGCCATCATTGTGGTGTATGGTTTGTTTGATTTGGTTGAGAGATGAAATATTAAATGCCCCTAAAAAGTAGACACCTGAGCAGTTTTTTTGGGCCAAAAAAAAAGATGATGACTAGGATGGTTAACTTCACCGTTTGGATTTGATTAGTTCTAATTGAGTTAAAAGGAACTTTTACCTTGCTGAAACTTTTGTTTAAATTAAGTTAGTAAAAATAAAATAAATGGAAAGTGTGGTGGCTTGATTTGTGTTTAACCATCAAAAGCAAGCTAATTATGATTTAAATTGAAGAAAATACTTGGTGTCTTTCCTTAGGCATGTTCGGCTAGATTATTGGCAAGGAAGATGAAATGGTAGACATGGCGTACATGTGTTGGTGTTAAATGCATGACTTAATGAAAAAGTGAGGACTAGATTATGGGGGCAAGGAATGTGAAATAGAGGCAAGCCACTTGTAAAAAGGACCTTGTGACAAATATGGATTCTAAAGAAGTTGGATAGGCTAAATTGGTAGTAGAAACATGAATAATTGATGATGATATATATAAACCTTAGGATATTAATGTAAAAACAAGTTAATAATAGGAAAAGTGAGATATTGGTTGTCCAATCATGTATGAGGACAGAACAGTTTGGTCACCCAACTTCAGCTAAGGTTAGGGCACCCAAATGATAAATTTAATATTTGTTTCTTAATAAAGGTTATAGGTATGGATGTTATCTTTTTAAAAAAAAACTGATCGCGCTTAATTTGGAGTTCTAGAACTCTAGATAATGACTGAAAATGGAAGACAGGTCAAACTGTCTCATACAGGATAGATTGTGTTGAGTGCTATATATAACGGATAATTTCAAGGGTCTTAAGGGCAGAACTGGGCTTTCTATTCTTCAATAGAGTTGTAGAACCGTGTCTTACCTTTCCAAGGAGTCGAGCCACACTTAAAACCGAAGTCTATAACTTTACTTATGAATAAGATGGTAAACATGAATGTATTTCGGCATGGTCTGCTTAATTTCTGATTTAGTGTGGGTTTGTTTTTGCTTGGCCAAATAGTAGGGTTCTAAGTTTTCTTGTATTTATTTATTATAATTAGGTTGATGCCCTGGCTACAATCTATGTAGCTAAAGCTAAAGCTCTGCTCACACTGTTCATGCTTTCTCTTTTTTATATTTATCTATTCTCGACTTCAACAAAAAAAAAAGATGGTAAACAAAGCTCTCCAATAAAAACTTACGTAAGGAGTGTAATGATGTAGTTAGAAGGAAAATAATCAAAAAATGAAATTAAAAGATGGCAATGAATTCATGTGAATGAGATTGCAACAGTATAAGAATGCAGATTGTGATAAAATTATAAGAGGGTATTCATTGTATCTCTTGATTCTTAAACATAAGAGATACCTGGAGTAGGGTCATTGGTAATTGAAGGGACTAGGTCAGTTGGGGAAACAAATAGGTGCATCGCACCTTATCTTTTCAATATGTGTAAACTTATTGATAATGTTGTAACCCATTTTTGGGTCCCCCACAAAATATATATACAAAATATATATATAAATATATATATATAGCCAAAGGAGGTTAAGAAAAAATAACAGGAGGCAGAAGCACTCAGAAAATGGTCGGAAAATTGGTCAATGAGTTTAAAAATACAAAGATTGGATTTTTGACAGTATATTCTTGAAGGAGGAAAGCCCTGTTGAGGAGGAAATTTGAAATTGGAGGAGAAAAGCCCAAATTTGGATGATTATGGATTTAATTGGATTTTTTTAATGAATTTATAGGGGATTTGATTGCAAGAAAAATTGTTTTTTAAGTCAATTTGGGCTTTAATTAGAAGAAATTTAAGTTCTGGGGCCAAAATATATTTTTTAGGAATTTATTAGGGCAAATCAGGGGCTTAATTGCATAAATATTGAAGTTTAAGGGCCAATTAGGGACTTAATTGAAGAAATCCGAAACCAGGGACCAAATTGGAGAAGGCGCGCAAGTAGGGGGGCTGGAATTAATTGATTAAGGGGCCTAATTGAAGAAATTGGAAGTTTATTGATCAATTAAGGGCTCAATTGCATAAATACGAGACCAAGGACCGTATTGCAAAAGGCGCGTAACTCTGGGGCCGAAGATGAAGTTATACCGGGACTAAATTGCATCAAATCAGAAGTTTTAGGGTCAATTGGGGAATACTGTCGAACGAAACTGAAAGTCTGAGGACTAAACTGAACATTGGCAAAGAAATCCTTTTTTTTATCTAAACGGCGCCGTTTTGCATTTTAAAAAAAAAAAAAAAAAAAAAAAAGGGATCACTGATCACTGTTCACTGTCTTCCCCGCCGAGCTGCCCGAGTGGCCGACTTCCAGACGTGTTTTCTTCCTCGTTTGGCCCCCAAATCCGACAAAGCATGCACCAACATGTCCACCTGGAACTCCTTTATCCCGGGGAGTGGTCCGGTCGGGTCGAAAAGGTTTGGAACGGCTCCGTTTATTGGGCCAAAACATGCACCTCGGGCAGTCTGCAAATTTGGCAGTTCGAGGTGCACACTTTGAACCGACGGTTTGGATTGCTCAAGTCGAATCAAGGGCTGAGACGTTTTCCTCATTGAAGACAAGATTACCCTCTTTCCAGCCCTATAAATAGAAGGAATTTTCATGGTCAGATGGTTGGAAGAATGGAGCTCAAAGTTGGCACAAAATAAGTTTTTCCTGCCCGTTTTTTTCCTGCAACCATTTTTCTTTTTCCAGCTTCTTCTCCCTCTGCTCCGCCAGCCTCAGCGCCTCTATCTTTTTTTCTTCCCATCAACACAAAGCCAGTAGCAGCTCCTCCCTCAGCTCCTCCCTCAGCTTCTCCTTCACCGCAGCTTCAGCAGCCCCAGCAACGCCTCCCGCGGCCTCCTCAGCAGTGACAGCCTCCACAGGAGCAAGCCTCCACCTTCCAGCTTCTTCACCGGCCAACAGCAGTCCTCCTTCCTCCAGCGACGCCCAGCAGCAACCGGAGTAGCAGCTCCTTCCTCAGCCACACCAAAGGTTCCAGCCGAGAGCTTTCCTTCTCCTCTGCAGGAATCCGCTCCTCCTTCTTCCAGCCGGAACCAGCCTCCACTGCAGCACCACCAGCCTCCACCGCAGCACCACCGGCCTCCCAGCGACGCACCAACTCCTCCACGCCAGGTGCTCTTCTCTTCCCCCCCTTTTGTGCATCAATCTGTTTCTTCGTTCCTGCATGCAGAACGCACATTCTGCATGCAGGAAGGGGGGAAAATAATTCCCCCCATGTTTTTAATTATGCTGGGTCAGATTGGTTCTGGCCCAGCAAAAAAAAAAAAAAAAAAAAAAAAAAAAAAAGTGGGTGTCCTCCTGTGGGCCGGACTGATCCTAGCCCAGCCCAGCGGGCCGGGCTGGGTCCGGCCCATGATAAAAAAAATTTCAGGTTGGGCCGATATCGGCCCAACACATTTTGGGGCTGAGTCCGGCCCAATTCATTGGGCCGGTCCAGCCCAGCCCAATTATATATTATGTACATTATATTGTGTTTTGTATTATTTATATCTAGATACATATAAAAAAAAATTATTAATAATTTTCTTCGAAAAATTATTTCCAAAAATATGTGATTTTTCTGTAAGTTTATTACTGTATTTTGATCAATATCGGTTTGTATTTTTATACTGTAAAGATACAAATCCGGTATTAAAACACCCGGTTTTCGTCGAAACATCAAACATTTTCAAAATAAAAAATGTCTTTTGCGATCAAAAATTTTCTAAATATCTTTAAAGATATTGTTGATTTTTTTGCATATTTTTATCAAAGTGGATTAATATTGGGTTGTATTTTTATACCGTAAGGATACCAACTCAGTATTAAAATACCCGATTTGCGTCGAAACATATAAAAAAAATATACATAATTGAAAATGTTTTGTTTTAAAATACGGCCTAGTCTCTCCAATATATATATATAAATATTATAACATCATATTTTCATACAACAAAGAAAGTTTTTTTTTTTTAAAAAAAAAAAAACAATATATGTACTAGCATGCATTTTGGCTTTTATAACCAGTTTATTCAAGCCATGAGAACTAGGCCAATATTTCAAAAATTCTAAAAAAATCTTTTTGTCTTCTTTTAGTATGTGGGATTACGAATTTATACGTAAAACGTATTCCTGATTAAATATGTTTTTTTACATTGACATTAGAACGATTAGGCTTTACCCGATAAGATAAGGATCTCCTTATTGAGGAGGACTTTTCTTGAACCATAGACGGACCAACAACTAGGAAACACAACGAGACCTTGAATCTTATCAGACAGTTAAACAATGCAGCTTACCTTAGGTAGGGCGTATTTGGGGTGCTAATACCTTCCCTTTACGCAACCAGTCCCCGTACCCAATCTCTAAGACCAGTTAGGGTTCCTAGTGACCAAAATACTAGGTGGCGACTCCCATTCCATTTCCTACCAACAAAAGACAATATTTTTTTGTCTCCCCACATTTGTCAAATAGATACCATACACACCTGCCTAGATTTTAAAGTGGAATATTTCGCCGCGACGCCGCGCACCCGCGACAGAATGGCGACTCCACTGGGGACCTTGTGGACTAAGCTTTGTTTTTTGTCTGATTGATTTGTGTTTTCATGTGTTTATTGTTAATTTGCTTTTTTATCTGCTTATATGCTTTAAATATTTTTACGCAATATTGTTCATGCATTTGTATAGAACTGTCACATGCATCACATACTTTGATTTTGAGAAGCACACACAAGCTTTAAGTTAGGAGGGGGAGTAGCGATCTGCCCTATGACTATTGGTCAGGGTTCAGATGCGTGAAACACCCAACTCATATCTGAGTGCCTGCTTGGTGATGGTGGGTATACTTACCTTAACTGTCCCTTGCAACGCCCCCATACTGTCTTTACGAAGAACGTCACTGGGCAGATATGAGACCCTTCGAAATCAGATAGAAAACCTACCCGCTCTCACGTAATACATAGAACCTGTCCTTAGGATATGTATCTTACTTTCCTTTGCATCAAGATTAATAGTTCATCAAACCAGGTTTTTTTGAGCTGGAATCATGACTAAATGCATCATACTTTCATCACGCATTTGTTTATAAATTATCATATGCACGTCCAGATCGTGAAACATAGGTCCCACATCCAAAATCCACAACACCCGGTCTCGAGCAAGAATGGAAAACGAAGAGAGAGCTCACTTAGAGTCACATTATCAGACCGAGTTGGAGTCCGTAAAAAATGAAGTTTCTCGGCTGACTGATTTACTGGAGCAGCTTCTGAGAGCTAAGAACGGGGAGGGAACATCAGCACAACAGCCTGAAGGAGCGCCAGCAGCTCACATCCCTCAAACATCTCAAAACCAGGGGGCAAACTCGGCCAATGAACAACATTTTGTGCCTATCACCCCTATCCAGCCAACTCATGCTCCAATCACTGTGGACTTAACAACGGAGGGAGTCCCGGATAATAGGTCTCCAAGTATGATGGACCAAGACAAGTTATTTGCTCTAGAAGAAAGATTAAGGGCAATTGAGGGCAATGACTGGTTTGACCCTATGAGAGCAGCTGAAGTATGTTTGGTACCAAACATCGTGGTGCCAAAAGATTTTCGAATACCAGAGTTCATTAAGTATACCGGTTTGGAATGCCCAAACACTCACCTTCGATCCTACTGCAACAAAATGGCGGAAGTAATCCGTGATGATAAATTGCTAATCTATTTCTTTCAAGATAGCCTAGCAGGATCCGCTTTAAGCTGGTACATGAGGTTAGATAGCATCAGGATCAAGAGCTGGAGAGACTTGGTGGAGGCTTTCCTCAAACAGTACAAGTTTAACATGGAAATCGCTCCTGATCGAACAAGTCTAATGGCAATGGAGAAAAAGAGCCAGGAGTCGGTAAGGGCTTATGCGCAAAGATGGAGGGATGAGGCAATGCATGTCCAACCCCCTTTGATAGAAACAGAAATGGTGACCTTGTTTGCCAACACCTTCAAGGCACCTTATTATGAGCATTTAATGGGTAGCTCATCTCAGCATTTCTATGATGCGGTACGCATAGCTGAAAGAATAGAACAAGGGATCAAAGTTGGGCGAATAGCGATGCCAGTGGAAAAGAAGGGTTTTATTGGAAGAAAGAGAGAAGGCGATATTAACAATTTGGAAGGCGGGTATAAGGGCAAGAAAGTATATTCCCACAATCCACAAGTACCTACCTCTCCATTCTCACACATGAACTTTAACCCACCTTTTTCCCCTAATCGAACAAATAACCAGTCAAACCACCAAAATCAAAGACCCTATATAAGATACCCTTCAGAACAACTACCGCCACTACCCATGCCTTTGAAGGACTTGTACGCCAAACTATTGAGCATTGGGCACATCGCTCCTATCCCTACACTACCATTACAACCACCATTCCCAATTTGGTACAAGCCCGAGTTGACTTGTGAGTACCATGCGGGTAATCCCGGGCATGGGATTGAAACCTGTTACGCTTTTAAGAAAAGATTGTTGGAGCTTATTAAGATAGGATGGGTATCATTTGAAGACAAGCCCAACATTAATTCAAACCCGTTGCCTAAACATGCCTCAAGTAGTAGTGGAATAAGCATGATAGAAGTTGGAAATCAATGTAAGATGTTGAAGGTGTCTATGGAAAAGATGTACGACATGTTAGTACGATCAGGATTTCTAGAGGCGAATGTGGGAAGCCATCCGGCGGTGGGTGATTATTGTGAGTTCCATGGAAGAGATGGACATCATATTGAAGATTGCACCGAGTTTGGGGAAATAATTGCAAAAATGTTAAAAATGGGGCAATTGAGAATTGAACCCATGGAGAGCAGGGTTGAGGTGAGCATGATGGAAGGTCAAGATGAGATGACAGGAGTATGCAGGATCCAACAAACGGCTAATGGGCCCCCAAGGCTAATCTTGGTTAAACCACCCTACACAAAAGGGAATCACAACGCCATGCCTTATAATTATGGTTATACCTCCAACATTCGAGCTCCTTTTCCTTTGTTCCAAACTGAGATAAGTGGTTTGACCAGGAGCGGTCGTTGCTTTACGCCTGAGGAGTTGAGAAAGGAAAAGGGTAAAGAAGTGGTAGATCTGGACAAAGCACTAGAAGTTAATAAGCCGGTAACGGAAGAGGAGTCGAATGAATTCCTGAAGTTGATCAAGCATAGCGAATATTGCATAGTAGATCAACTAAAGAAAACTCCAGCTAGGATCTCCCTGATGTCCTTGATACTCAGCTCTGAGCCGCATCGAAACGCCTTGCAGAAGGTATTGAATGAGGCATATGTACCCCAAGACATTGAACACAAAACCATGGAGCATCTCGTGGGGAGGATCCACGCAACTAATTACCTGTACTTCACGGCTGACGAGCTTGATGTTGAAGGTACCAGACATAACAAGCCCTTATACATTACGGTTAGGTGCAAGGACTGCCTCATAGGAAAAGTACTCATTGATAATGGCTCGGCCCTTAACGTGTTGCCAAAGCGTATTCTGGAAGAAATGCCGATCGATGAATCCCATATAAAGCCGAGTACTATGATGGCCAGAGCATATGATGGTTCACCTAGGCCAATAATTGGAACTTTAGAAGTGGAGTTGTATGTGGGACCACAAATGTTCCTAGTAACACTTCAGGTTATGGATATCCACCCTTCCTATAGTATGTTGTTAGGAAGACCTTGGATTCATGCAGCGGGGGCAGTAGCTTCGTCATTGCACCAATGCCTGAAGTATATCATGAATGGGATGTTGGTAACTGTCAAAGCCGAGGAGACAGTATCCATGATAAAGAATGTGGCTGTACCTTTTATCGAAGCAAAAGATTGCAAAGATAATAATATCCATGCCTTTGAGATTGTGAACACTGACTGGGTTCCGGAGAACACAGTGCTAAGAAGGCCAAGGATCTCAAAAGCAGCAAGGATGGCAAGTCTATGCTTTTTGGACCGCGGGATCCCATTTCAGTACAACCTTATTATCGGGATACCAGGAGGGTTTAATCCGGCAAGGATGAAAAGTGCTGCTCAAAGATTTGGGTTAGGATATCAACCTAATCAAGAGGATTATCGGTGGGCTGCTGGTCGAAGAAGGGCAAGAAGGATGGCTAGAATTAAAGGAAGAGAGCTTCAAGAAGAAAAGCTAGAAATCCCTCCTCTTAGCGTGTCATTCCTAAAAGCTGCATACATAGTGCAACAGGATAAAGAAGCCGAAAGCCTTGGTCAAGAACTGTCAAACATGGGCATAAATACCTTGGGGGAAAACAAGATAGAAGAAGAAGACATGAAGACAGTAGCAAGAAAGGGAGATGAAGCACTCCCACAACTGTCGGTTTACACCATAGAAGACGTCTCCGCCAAGACCTTCGTGCGCAAGTTGGCTCAGGACGAGAAGTTCCAGAACTGGGTGACCCAAGAAGCTCCGGTGGTTTTCAAAATGTAAACCAACTTTGTTTGCCTTAGCATGCTTTTGTCATTGCTTATGTTTGTTTTTATTTCCTCTAGTTGACAATCAAGGCTCACGATGTCAGCTAGATTTCATGTTTGTCATGGAGCCCACCTTTTCTTTAAATGAATTGTGAGATCATGCACTTTTCACAAATTGCCTTTCTTTCTTTATGCATTTACACCAAGCACTTCCCGCTTTCAGGAATCCTGAAAGCGGATCTCCTACAACATCACATACATTCAACATCAAGAATAAATGGCCAAACTTGAATGAACATGTGATAACTATGGAAGAAGAAGAATGGGATGAAAGCCATATCAGTGAATTCACCAGGCTAGTAGAACAACAAGAACAGACTTGGAAACCTGCTGCAGAAGAACTCGAAACCATCAATGTAGGCAGTGATCAGTTCAAGAAGGAGTTAAAAATAGGTACCCTAATTACTTCGAAACAAAGGATAAAAATGATCACCCTATTACAAGAGTATTCAGATGTTTTTGCTTGGTCCTATAAAGATATGCCCGGTTTGGATACAAATATTGTAGTACACAAGATACCGTTGGAAGAAGGTTATAAGCCAGTCAAGCAGAAGCTGAGGAGGGCCCACCCGGATATCTGGATGAAGGTCAAGACAGAACTCGAGAAGCAATGGGATGCTGGCTTTCTAGAAGTAGTTAGGTATCCACGATGGGTATCTAACATTGTTGTGGTGCCTAAGAAAGAGGGGAAGATTAGAGTGTGCGTGGATTTTCGGAATTTGAATAAAGCTAGTCCCAAGGATGATTTTCCTCTACCACACATAGATGTTTTAGTGGACAACGCTGCCCGGAGTTCGACATATTCCTTTATGGATGGTTTTTCGGGATACAACCAGATAAAAATGGCTCCGGAGGATAAAGCAAAAACAACTTTTGTCACACCTTGGGGGACATTCTGCTACAAGGTCATGCCATTTGGATTGAAGAATGCAGGAGCAACCTATCAAAGAGCAATGGTAACTTTATTCCACGACATGATGCACAAGGAAATTGAGGTGTATGTAGATGACATGATTGCCAAGTCTAAAAAGGGAGAGGATCATGTTGAAGTTTTGAGGAAGTTGTTTGAGAGGTTGAGGAAGTATGAATTAAGGCTCAATCCTGCAAAGTGTTCATTCGGAGTTAAATCGGGCAAGCTGTTAGGATTTGTGGTAAGCGATAGAGGTATCGAGGTGGATCCAGATAAAGTAAGGGCCATCCAAGGTATGACATCCCCTAAGACGGAGAAAGAAGTAAGAGGATTCTTGGGAAGGTTGAATTACATTGCTCGGTTTATAGCTCAACTAACAACAACATGCGAACCTTTATTCCGACTACTAAGGAAAAAGAATCCGGGAACCTGGAATGAGGAGTGTGAGGAGGCATTCAATAAAATCAAGCAGTACTTACAAAATCCACCTTTACTGGTTCCTCCAGTATCGGGAAAACCCCTCGTATTGTATCTAACAGTAATTGAAGTAGCCATGGGATGTGTATTGGGTCAGCATGATGAAACTGGAAGGAAGGAAAGAGCTATCTATTATTTGAGTAAGAAATTCACTGAATGTGAGTCTAGATACACTGAGATAGAAAGGCTCTGTTGTGCGTTAGTATGGGCAGCAAAGAGGTTACGACATTATATGCTTTACTATACCACATGGTTGATATCAAAGGTGGATCCTCTGAGGTATATTTGTAACAAGCCCTTTCTTTCAAGTCGAATTGCAAGGTGGCAAGTTCTATTAGCAGAATATGACATAGTATACATGACAAGGAAAGCCGTAAAAGGAAGTGCAATCGCGGACCATCTAGCTGATAATGCTGTTGAAGATTACGAACCTTTGGATTTTGACTTCCCAGATGAAGATATATTGTCAATAGAGAAAGAAGAAGAGAAGACAGATTGGTGGACAATGTTTTTTGACGGGGCAGTGAATGCATATGGTAATGGAGCCGGTGCGGTAATAATCTCTCCTAATAAGAGACAATATCCAGTTTCAGTTAAACTACATTTCGAGTGCACCAACAATACAGCTGAGTATGAAGCTTGTATCCTCGGTTTAGAAGCGGCATTAGAGCTGAAGATAAAGAAGATAGATGTATATGGGGATTCAATGTTGATTATCTGCCAGGTTAAAGGGGAATGGCAAACCAAGGAGGAAAAGTTGAGGCCGTATCAGGAATACCTATCCACACTAGCAAAGGAATTTGAAGAAATTAGATTCACCCATCTAGGAAGGGAGGGAAACCATTTTGCAGATGCATTGGCCACGTTAGCTGCTATGACTACCATTGATCTCAAGTGCAAGGTACAACCGATACACATTGACATTAGAAATGACCCAGCTCACTGTTGCTTAGTTGAAGGAGAGATAGACGGACAACCTTGGTATTATGATATCAAGAACCTTGTGCAAAATCATGAATATCCGGTGGGAGCTTCCAAAACGGATAAGAAAACCTTGAGAAGGTTGGCCATAGACTTCTATTTAGATGGAGAGATTTTGTACAAAAGATCATTTGACGGAACCCTACTAAGGTGTTTAAATGAGGCAGATGCTAGAAAGGCGCTACGGGAGGTCCATGAGGGGATTTGCTCAACCCATGCTAGCGGGCATATGATAGCGAGGAAAATCCAAAGGGCTGGTTATTTCTGGATGACACTAGAGAAAGATTGTATCGACTATGTCAGGAAATGTCACAAATGTCAAGTTTACAGTGACAGGGTCAATATGCCGCCAGCTCCGCTATTTAATCTGATATCCCCTTGGCCGTTTGCAATGTGGGGAATTGACGTAATCGGTCCTGTTAACCCAAAAGCTAGTAATGGTCATAGATTCATCCTCGTAGCTATTGACTACTTCACAAAGTGGGTGGAGGCCAGTTCATATGCCCACGTAACGCAGAACGTAGTGAAGAGGTTTATAGAGAAGGATTTGATTTGTCGATATGGTCCTCCGGAAAAGATAGTGACAGATAATGCACAGAATTTCAATGGCAAAATGATAGCAGAGTTGTGTACTAAATGGAAAATCAAGCATTCAAATTCTTCACCCTACCGACCAAAGATGAATGGCGCAGTAGAAGCCGCCAACAAGAACATCAAGAAGATTATTCAGAAAATGGTAGTCACATATAGAGATTGGCATGAGATGTTGTCATTCGCCCTTCATGCATACCGCACTACAGTCAGGACCTCGACAGGGACTACCCCATATTCTCTGGTGTACGGTATGGAAGCAGTGATGCCTTTGGAAGTAGAAATCCCGTCGTTAAGAGTGTTGATGGATTCCGAATTAGAGGAGGCCGAGTGGGCCAAAGTGAGATATGAGCAACTGAACTTGATCAGCGAAAAGAGGATAGCTGCGATATGTCATCACCAACTCTACCAGAAACGAATGGCCAAGGCATATGATAAAAAGGTTAGACCGCGGTTGTTTCAAGAAGGGGATCTAGTATTGAAGAAAATATTGTCACTGCCTGGAGTCGATCAAAGCAAATGGGCACCAAATTACGAGGGTCCTTACGTAGTAAAGAAGGCATTCTTAGGAGGAGCGCTGAAGTTGGCTAGAATGGATGGAGAAGACCTAGCTCGACCTGTGAATTCTGACTCTGTAAAAAGATATTATGCTTGATGTAGGCTCTTAAATCAATAAAGCAAAGTTTGGCCATTGACTTCTTTCTCTTTTGCATTGATCTCACAACAATCATTTTTGCATTAATCCCAACAGTGCATGTCTTATTGTTATCGCACCTAAAAAGTTTAGCATCGGCTGAACGAATTTCTTCTCTATACAAAAGCCTAGGCTAGAATCACACCCCTACACTGGGGGCAATAAGAGATGTTTTCATGGAAAGTTTTACGTGTTTAAAATGCACGGAAGCCTATAGTTTTGAAAACCAAGCTAAAGCATTTGACAAAAGCATGACAAAGGGGCAATGACAAGTCATACATTTTGGGAAAAGGACTACTTGAAGAAAGTCAGAGACAACACGAGAGATGAATCCAACATACGACGTCAAAAGCAAGCTCATGTTAAGAGGGAGTCCCATGAACTAGAAGAAGAGGATGGGGCCTATGTTTCAAAACCAGGTACGAATGCATGCATGGCATCTAATCATAAATCATTGCATATATGTTTTTTGGATCATTACAGGAGGAATTCTTAATGCACTCCCACAAGATTGGAGACGAAGAAGGAATCATATAGCAGATGATAGCAAAGAATCACAGTTGTGAATCATAGTGGATTCTGGAACAACGAGAAGAACAAGAAATAGAAAAAAATGAGAAGTGTTGAGCCCTACCATCAGGAAGAACGACACCGTATTTCAGCTTTGAATAAAAGGAATCGCCAGATGGGATTTCAAGATTGAAGGAGATCGGCAGAAGGGATCTCGTGTTTCGCTATTCGGAGGTCGCCAAATGGGACCCCGTATTACATGTTGAATAAAAGGAATCGCCAGATGGGATTCCAAGTCGTTCGAAGGAGATCGCCAGAAGGGATCTCGTGTTTCGCTATTCGGAGGTCGCCAGATGGGACCCCGTATTACATGTTGAATAAAAGGAATCGCCAGATGGGATTCCAAGTCGTTCGAAGGAGATCGCCAGAAGGGATCTCGTGTTTCACTATTCGGAGGTCGCCAGATGGGACCCCGTATTACATGTTGAATAAAAGGAATCGCCAGATGGGATTCCAAGAATGAAGGAGATCGCCAGAAGGGATCTCGTGTTTCGCTATTCGGAGGTCGCCAGATGGGACCCCGTATTACATGTTGAATAAAAGGAATCGCCAGATGGGATTCCAAGTCGTTTAAAGGAGATCGCCAGAAGGGATCTCGTGTTTCGCTATTCGGAGGTCGCCAGATGGGACCCCGTATTACATGATGAATAAAAGGAATCGCCAGATGGGATTCCAAGATTGAAGGAGATCGCCAGAAGGGATCTCGTGTTTCGCTATTCGGAGGTCGCCAGATGGGACCCCGTATTACATGATGAATAAAAGGAATCGCCAGATGGGATTCCAAGATTGAAGGAGATCGCCAGAAGGGATCTCGTGTTTCGCTATTCGGAGGTCGCCAAATGGGACCCCATATTACATGTTGAATAAAAGGAATCGCCAGATGGGATTCCAAGATTGAAGGAGATCGCCAGAAGGGATCTCGTGTTTCGCTATTCGGAGGTCGCCAGATGGGACCTCGTATTACATGTTGAATAAAAGAAGGAATCGCCAGATGGGATTCCAAGTTGAATAAAGGAGATCGCTAGAAGGGATCTCGCATTTCGCTATTTGGAGGTCGCTAGATGGGACCTCGTAAAAAGAAAAAAAAAAAGAAAAAAGAAAAAGGGGAATCGCCAGATGGGATTCCAAGTTGATTAAAGGAGATCGCCAGAAGGGATCTCGTATTTCGATATTGGTTAAAGGAGGTCGCCAGACGGGACCTCATATTTCATGTTGGTTAAATGGAATCGCCGGATGGGATTCCAAGTTGAGATTGCTATAAAAGACAAGTTTCAGATCAATCAAACTTCAATCAGATCAGTTCCGGGAGTTTCCGTTTTGGGTTTATCTTTATAAAACTTACTGCGCAAAAACCTTGCTCCGTAAGCATTATAAAGAGGGGGCATCTGTTGTAACCCATTTTTGGGTCCCCCACAAAATATATATACAAAATATATATATAAATATATATATATAGCCAAAGGAGGTTAAGAAAAAATAACAGGAGGCAGAAGCACTCAGAAAATGGTCGGAAAATTGGTCAATGAGTTTAAAAATACAAAGATTGGATTTTTGACAGTATATTCTTGAAGGAGGAAAGCCCTGTTGAGGAGGAAATTTGAAATTGGAGGAGAAAAGCCCAAATTTGGATGATTATGGATTTAATTGGATTTTTTTAATGAATTTATAGGGGATTTGATTGCAAGAAAAATTGTTTTTTAAGTCAATTTGGGCTTTAATTAGAAGAAATTTAAGTTCTGGGGCCAAAATATATTTTTTAGGAATTTATTAGGGCAAATCAGGGGCTTAATTGCATAAATATTGAAGTTTAAGGGCCAATTAGGGACTTAATTGAAGAAATCCGAAACCAGGGACCAAATTGGAGAAGGCGCGCAAGTAGGGGGGCTGGAATTAATTGATTAAGGGGCCTAATTGAAGAAATTGGAAGTTTATTGATCAATTAAGGGCTCAATTGCATAAATACGAGACCAAGGACCGTATTGCAAAAGGCGCGTAACTCTGGGGCCGAAGATGAAGTTATACCGGGACTAAATTGCATCAAATCAGAAGTTTTAGGGTCAATTGGGGAATACTGTCGAACGAAACTGAAAGTCTGAGGACTAAACTGAACATTGGCAAAGAAATCCTTTTTTTTATCTAAACGGCGCCGTTTTGCATTTTAAAAAAAAAAAAAAAAAAAAAAAAGGGATCACTGATCACTGTTCACTGTCTTCCCCGCCGAGCTGCCCGAGTGGCCGACTTCCAGACGTGTTTTCTTCCTCGTTTGGCCCCCAAATCCGACAAAGCATGCACCAACATGTCCACCTGGAACTCCTTTATCCCGGGGAGTGGTCCGGTCGGGTCGAAAAGGTTTGGAACGGCTCCGTTTATTGGGCCAAAACATGCACCTCGGGCAGTCTGCAAATTTGGCAGTTCGAGGTGCACACTTTGAACCGACGGTTTGGATTGCTCAAGTCGAATCAAGGGCTGAGACGTTTTCCTCATTGAAGACAAGATTACCCTCTTTCCAGCCCTATAAATAGAAGGAATTTTCATGGTCAGATGGTTGGAAGAATGGAGCTCAAAGTTGGCACAAAATAAGTTTTTCCTGCCCGTTTTTTTCCTGCAACCATTTTTCTTTTTCCAGCTTCTTCTCCCTCTGCTCCGCCAGCCTCAGCGCCTCTATCTTTTTTTCTTCCCATCAACACAAAGCCAGTAGCAGCTCCTCCCTCAGCTCCTCCCTCAGCTTCTCCTTCACCGCAGCTTCAGCAGCCCCAGCAACGCCTCCCGCGGCCTCCTCAGCAGTGACAGCCTCCACAGGAGCAAGCCTCCACCTTCCAGCTTCTTCACCGGCCAACAGCAGTCCTCCTTCCTCCAGCGACGCCCAGCAGCAACCGGAGTAGCAGCTCCTTCCTCAGCCACACCAAAGGTTCCAGCCGAGAGCTTTCCTTCTCCTCTGCAGGAATCCGCTCCTCCTTCTTCCAGCCGGAACCAGCCTCCACTGCAGCACCACCAGCCTCCACCGCAGCACCACCGGCCTCCCAGCGACGCACCAACTCCTCCACGCCAGGTGCTCTTCTCTTCCCCCCCTTTTGTGCATCAATCTGTTTCTTCGTTCCTGCATGCAGAACGCACATTCTGCATGCAGGAAGGGGGGAAAATAATTCCCCCCATGTTTTTAATTATGCTGGGTCAGATTGGTTCTGGCCCAGCAAAAAAAAAAAAAAAAAAAAAAAAAAAAAAAGTGGGTGTCCTCCTGTGGGCCGGACTGATCCTAGCCCAGCCCAGCGGGCCGGGCTGGGTCCGGCCCATGATAAAAAAAATTTCAGGTTGGGCCGATATCGGCCCAACACATTTTGGGGCTGAGTCCGGCCCAATTCATTGGGCCGGTCCAGCCCAGCCCAATTATATATTATGTACATTATATTGTGTTTTGTATTATTTATATCTAGATACATATAAAAAAAAATTATTAATAATTTTCTTCGAAAAATTATTTCCAAAAATATGTGATTTTTCTGTAAGTTTATTACTGTATTTTGATCAATATCGGTTTGTATTTTTATACTGTAAAGATACAAATCCGGTATTAAAACACCCGGTTTTCGTCGAAACATCAAACATTTTCAAAATAAAAAATGTCTTTTGCGATCAAAAATTTTCTAAATATCTTTAAAGATATTGTTGATTTTTTTGCATATTTTTATCAAAGTGGATTAATATTGGGTTGTATTTTTATACCGTAAGGATACCAACTCAGTATTAAAATACCCGATTTGCGTCGAAACATATAAAAAAAATATACATAATTGAAAATGTTTTGTTTTAAAATACGGCCTAGTCTCTCCAATATATATATATAAATATTATAACATCATATTTTCATACAACAAAGAAAGTTTTTTTTTTTTTTTAAAAAAAAAAACAATATATGTACTAGCATGCATTTTGGCTTTTATAACCAGTTTATTCAAGCCATGAGAACTAGGCCAATATTTCAAAAATTCTAAAAAAATCTTTTTGTCTTCTTTTAGTATGTGGGATTACGAATTTATACGTAAAACGTATTCCTGATTAAATATGTTTTTTTACATTGACATTAGAACGATTAGGCTTTACCCGATAAGATAAGGATCTCCTTATTGAGGAGGACTTTTCTTGAACCATAGACGGACCAACAACTAGGAAACACAACGAGACCTTGAATCTTATCAGACAGTTAAACAATGCAGCTTACCTTAGGTAGGGCGTATTTGGGGTGCTAATACCTTCCCTTTACGCAACCAGTCCCCGTACCCAATCTCTAAGACCAGTTAGGGTTCCTAGTGACCAAAATACTAGGTGGCGACTCCCATTCCATTTCCTACCAACAAAAGACAATATTTTTTTGTCTCCCCACATTTGTCAAATAGATACCATACACACCTGCCTAGATTTTAAAGTGGAATATTTCGCCGCGACGCCGCGCACCCGCGACAGATAAATTTTAGACTTTATTGTTTTATTGCTTTGATAAATATTGGAATGAATATGAGTACCTTGTGTACATTGACGTGTATCAACTAGTTCTGATATAATTATGATAATGTTTGAATGAACATGTGTATCTTGCGTACAATGATATGGATCAAGTTAGTTAGGATAATATGGATCAAGTTAGTTAGGATAATATTTAAATGAACATGAGTACACTATGTGTATTTTTATGTATCAAATTAATTATGTTATTATTAGAATGGATGTGAGTACCTTGTTTACATTGATAGGTATTGAATTAGCCATGATAACTTTGGAATAGTCGTGATTATCTTCCATACCTCGGTATGGATTGGGCATGCAGAATCACTTGGAGATTATTATTACTTGTTTCGATTGACCGATCAATGAAAATTCAATTTCGAACTTCTAATTGGATAAGGATACTTGTCATTTGAGGAATTCATGGTGTTGAAACAAGCAACCGGATCGTCAACATCAGAATTTTCAACGACTTTAATTTTCTTGTCTGATGGCAATGAAGCCAAGCGAAAGTTGACGGGTTTCCAGCCCAAGAAGAGTTTTTAAATGATATGTTGACCTCTCGCATTCAGACATGAAGGATATTCCGAGCTACAAAAAAACATTACCAATCACTTGCTAGAAATTTTGCATGAAACAATTTTCATTTCCTTACGCTGAATCAGCCAAGTCAAGCACAATACATGATCTTTAACCAAAAGCCTAGGAGAGTAACCAATTACGATCAATCTCTAAGATGACCTTTCTTCAATCCCAAACTGACAACCATCTCTAAATCGTGCAAGAAATGCTTTGAAGCGATCCACTAGTCATCAGCCTGGAATTCATTTGGCTTTGAAGCCATCAACTAGTCATCCGCCTGGAATTCAATTTTACAGCTGTCTGGAATTTATTTTCCAAAGAAAGTTTATCCGCGCGAAAACTTCAACTTGATTAGGAGAAACAAACTGCGTTTTGCTTCTATCGGAATTCAAGCCTCCAACGAATTCCTTAACAATTAGCGGCATTAGATTACCATTTTTATCATACTATCCCCCATTACCTAGGCACGATTAAACACAGAATACATTATTGAGATTTAAGCAAAATTATTGATAGTGTCTCAAGTTCACGTAATTATTGTCATTGTACTTCATTATTGAGATTTCCGAAATATTATGGACCGTGTGCTAGGATAGGAAATATTGTATTACTAATGTATTGACTTGTCATATGTAATATGGTATACCGTAACACATGTGTTAAAATACCCAGTTTTTATCAAAACATTGCAAAAAACTATAAAACAAAAAAAATATCATATTTTCATGCATACGGTCAAGTCTCTCAAAGATAAAAAAAATTATATCTATTTTCATACAACAAAAATTCAAAATATATTTTAGCATGTGTTTTGAGCTTTAATAACTAGTTTATTAAAGTCATGAGAACTAGGTCAATATTTAAAAAAAAAACAAAAAAAATATTAAAAGGTTATCTGGGATTACGAACTTATACGTGAGACGTATTCCTGATATTAAAAGGGTAGTTCTTTTATGTATAGACATTAGAATGGTCGGGATTTACCCGATAAGATAAAAATCTCCTTACTGACGAGGACTTTTCTTCAACCTTAGACAGGCCAACAATTAGAAAGCACGACAAAACCTTAGCTTTTATCAGACAATCAAACAATACAACTTACTTTAGGTAAGGCATATTTGGGGTGTTAATACCTTCTCTTTATGCAATCAGTCCTTGTACCTGATTTCTGAGACCACTTAGGATTTCTAGTGACAAAAATACTAGGTGGTGACTATCATTCCCTCATTCTACTGATAAAAGACAAGAATTCCTTGCCTGTCCCATTTTTCGATTACTAAAACCTAAAGTGGAGGCAATTTCACCGCGACGCTGCACATGTGTGGCAATATCAATGGGTCGCATTGGTATCGACAACTATTTATGGTGTGATTAGCTACTCCAAGTAAGGAGGTTAATGATGTCAAGGGTTCTTGACATCAGCAACTTTGATAATAAACCAGATATGAATAATAATTGATTAATTATTCCGGGGTAGGAATAGTAATGATAACAATTGCTTGTATTAATATCGGCACTTGAATTGAATTGATTAGTCTAACCCACTATTTGGAGACTAATGATACCAATGAGATTCATTAGTATCAACAATTACCTTCCAAAAAAATAGGAGAGAAAATATTGATTAATTATTCTAAAAGAATGAGATAAGATAATGATACCAATAGAGGAATATCTTGGTATCAAGTGAGAATTGATTCATAAGAATATGGTGTTTGAAACTATTGAGTTGTGTTGAGATTTCCAAGATGGTAAAATGGTAAACAATGCTCTCCGATGAAAACTGATGTAAGGAGTGTAATGAGGTAGTTGAAGGACAATAATCGAAAAATGAAATTAAAAGATGGCAATGAATTCATGTGAATGAGATTGCAATAGTATAAAAATGCACATTGTGATAAAATTATAAGAGGGTATTGATTATATCTCTTGATTCTCAAATAGAAGAGATGTCTAGAGTAAGGTCATTGGTAGTTAAAGGGACGAGGTTGTCGGTTAGGGAAACAAGTAGGTGCATCGCACCTTGTTTTTTCAATATGTGTAAACTTATTCATAAAGTTTCGAATTTATTGTTTTATTTCTTTGATAAATATTGGAATGAATATGAGTACCTCGAGTATATTGATGTGTATCAACTACTTGATATATAATATGGATGCGAGTACCTTGCTTACATTGATATGTATCAAACTTGTGATGATATTACTTGAATGAATAAGAGTACCTTGCATGCATTGGTAAGGATCCAATTAATTATGATAATGTTTGAACGAACATGTGTACCTTCGGTACAACGATATGGATCAATTAATTAAGATAATATTTGAATGAACAAAAAAAAATGATGGATAATTTTGGATTGAAGGGTTAAATTGAGAAGAAAAAGTAAATTCACAAAATAATTAAAAGAAGAAACCAATAAAAGAATGAGTAATAATTTTTTAAAAAATATATCTAAGGATGAAAATGAAAACAATTAAAAGAATACAGAAGGGCAAGAAAAAGCTTAAGAAACCAAAAAAAAAAGATAAAATTAAAAAAAAAATCAAAAAACTACAAAATAAACTAACAACAAAAATTATAAATAAAAAGACGTTGACCGTCACTGAACTAACCGCAACTAAGATACTACCCTGAAATCTTAAATGGATAGTGCGAATTTTAGTGGAGAAAAGAGGGGAAAAAAAACTGTCAGGGATAATCTATCAAGAAACAACCAAAACGTGCAATGCCTTGACAAAAAAGCCGTCGCAGGGAATCCAATGAGACACGGAGAAATGAGGTTCTTAACCGGTAAATTCGGCCACTTTAGTACTATAACCGCCAAAATTGCTTATACCCCTTTCCCTTGGATTTAAGGATTATTTCAAAGAGACCCTACATTTTGCATCCTCAAGAATTAATTATGTTTCATGCCATAGAACTATTTGGTAGGATATAATTTATATTATTCTATAATACATCCCCTCAAGTGAAAGCTTTTTGGGCTTGAAACTTGCACAGGCCTACTTTACCTTGTGCTTAATCTTTATCAAATAAATAGGGATGGTGAGATTCGAACTCGTGAACGCTTGATCAGGCTCTGATACCATGTTAAAGAACCATCTCAACCCAATAGTTTAAGCTGTTAGGTGAGGTCCATGATATGATTTATATTATTCTCTAACATAGATATTATTTATTTACTTTTCACTTGGTCTTCATAAGTTTCAGTTTGACAATGCATTCCTCGAATTCTAGTGAAAATGATTATGCATGAATAGAAGTATCCTTCAAAATATTACAGGAAAAAAGAAATTGCGCAGAGCAAGTTATTATTTAATATCGAATTTGATTGATAACCAGTCAATACATATAAAAAATAAAAAATAAATACAAATAAATATTATTATTACAACAAGAACAGCATCGATCCTAGACGAAAATGTGAGAATTAATTCGAAGACAAGGATCCACTGATGTCCACAAACTAGAAGGGCGCAAACATGCATGGAATAGGATTTATCAGACGTGGAAACCTAACTTGCTGCAACAAAGTTTGATTTCAGCGTTTGGTGCTATTCCGATGTGGTTTCAAGTAGGTCTTGATCATACGAAAAGGGCTCCTGCATTGTTAATAAATTAGTTTGTTAAGCATGGAAAATGAATACAATAAAATCAGTAGTTATGGAAGAAGATATACAATAATACCTTATTATATTTCATGCCAATGTTTAATCAATTCTCGACTTCTTACGGCTACGAGCCGATGCCTCCTCCATTCGAGATTTTGATTTTCTGTTATTGCAATCATTTGTGTTATGAGAAATGTTGAGAGGTTTTTTTGATAATAATAAGAGGAGATGAAAAGAGGCCTTACATGTTATCATTGAGTTGAGTACATTCGTCCTTGTTCAGAAATTGCTTAAACCACTTCACAGAATTTTTGGCATATCGTTTCAAGTTGTTTTCGTAGTCAATGTAGAAGAGACCAAACCTTGAACCATAACCGGATCCCCATTCAAAATCATCCAAGAATGACCAAGCAAAAAACCCCTTGACATCGACACCATGGTCACTGCAAAAGTCAAGTTTTTAGAGCAGATCGGACTGAGAAAGAAAAAACTAGGACTGTTTGAGAAAGGAAGCGAGAACATGAATTTGGAAAGAGCAAACTCACTTGATAGATTTCAGAACATTGTGGAAAATGTCTTTGTAATATTGCTCTCTTATGGCATCATCGAGGGCTTCCTCTAATGACGAGGAATTCACGTCATCAACTCCTAATTTAAAAAAAACCAACAAATCAGTAAATCAGAGCTTCTTGACACCTATAACCATAAACACACGAGGGTTGTTGACTCTGTTCTTACCATTTTCAGTGATATATATTGTTGGATTTTCATACGCGTCCTTTACGTAATTCAAGAGATGACGAATACCTTCGGGATAAATATAAAGCCAACTTGAACCCGCCTGCGAATTTGATTTATATATCTCAATACCAAGGGGAAATTAAAACAGAAAGATTCTACATATCAATTACTAATTTGTTGAAACAAGAATGAAGAATCACATTCACCTGTGGGCCTATTGGTATTCCATTTCTCTCCCCTGTACGTAAAATAATATCAACATAAGTGAGAAAGTACTGTAGAGTTTTAGACCTTGTATTCTTCTTATTCTGAGAGTTTTTTTTTTTAATCACTTAATTAACAAGTAAATAAATATTTCACCTGTCCAGTTAACACGAGCATCTTCCATAAACCCAATATTTTTATAGTCAACATCCTCAACATTCTGAGCATAGTATGTAGTGTAGTAATTGACCCCAATAAAGTCATAAGATCCTCTCAGCATCTTGGATTCCTCCTCACTGAATCTAGGCAATCTTCCTCCAACGTAGTCGTGCATATTCTGTGGATAGTCACCTTTAGTTAGAGGATCCATGTACCTGCCAAAAACATAGAATTTAAGATCCTGGTTTCTTCTCCATAGAATTTAATAATCCAAATTAATTAATGTTTCAAATTATTATATTATCCAAATCAGCTAGCAAAATGCATACCATCCAAGCATAAAATCAAGGCTTCGTTCAGTTGCCATCCGATCACTGTCACTAGTTGAGTAAGGTTCAAACCAATGAGAAATGAGGGTTATCCCAATTTTACCTCCTTGACACGTCTGACGAGATTTTGTCAATGATAAAATTAGCACAGTCACACAGGAAACTTTGGTGAAATATGTTAAGAAACGAACCACAAATTAATTGTAGCTTTAGCTTTTGCAAACCTGATACTTTTCCTTGTATACTTTCACAGCCGTTGCATGAGCAAGCAATAGATGATGGGTTACAATGTAAACCTCGGTGGCGCCAGAGATTTTGGGTTGGCCTGGATAATTCTCCAAAGTTGAAATTCTGCCGGGTGCCACTGTGCCCGTGTCATAACCATTGACGCTAAACATAAAAGGCTCATTTAAAGTGATCCAGTGCTTCACTCGGTCTCCAAATCTTTGGAAGCAAAGCTCCACGAAGTCTCGGAAATCGATTCTATATGAGTTTTGAAATTATTAGATTCAAGCATGGAGGATTTAAATTAAAGTGAGATGTTTATATAATATGAATATAATTACTTACAAAATATTAGGGCTCAAGAAACCACCATATTTGTCCTCAATTGCTTGTGGAGTGTCCCAATGAAAGAGAGTTACATAAGGCTGTATACCTGTACATTTCAAAGCAAAATTAATATGAGAAAACTAAAGTGCATGTGAAACGTTTTGTATGAGAGTTTGGAAAATGCTTTTCAAATTTTCGAAATTCAAGCAAAGTAAGATTGCCCCTGCATTTACCATGGCCACTTCAAGATTCTTATTTTTAGCCGGTAACATTATTATGAAACACAGTCATGGAGGAAAAGGAAAGGGTTATAACCATTTTTTATGAGCTCATCGATGAGATTGTTGTAAAACTGGATCCCTTCTTCGTTTATTCCAGCACTTAGTCTGCCATCTGATGAATTCAATTCGATTATTGAAAAATCAAAGTAAGGAAAAATGTGGGACTTCGAAATTCGAGACGCGTCCCATCCTCGTGAATTAAAAAGGAATGAGATGTAGGGTAAAAACAAAAGAAAACACTTACGCGGTAATACCCTAGACCAAGAAATAGAGAATCTGAAAGCATCCATTCCCATTCCCCTCATTCTTTGCACATCTTCCTATAACATTTTGTGCGTAAAATATATCAACAAGTGTAATGGTGATCAGATCCCCAAAAGGCAACCAAAAGAAAAATAAGACGAACATCGTACCTTATAGCGATTATAGAAATCAACTGCCACCTTTGCATTGCTATGGTCACTTATCCTCTCTGCAATTTTTCAGAATTTGTTCTTAAATTCCTTTGAATATATATTATTTGATAAAAATCATATTTACATCTTTAATTTGCACGCACTTTCTCCCCCTAACCCCAAAAGTCACCTTCTTTCTTTCTTTTTTCTCTCTTCTTTTGGATTTAATAGACAAAATATATACACTATGGATTTAGGCAGGCCATCAACATGCTGGCTGGTGACTCCTTGAGAGATTTATATTCGTTGTTTTAGTCAGTAAAGCATTGTAACGAACTCCTGCATTGAATAAAGAGATACCTGGATGCTCCTCGATGAAGGTGTCCCATATATTCGGCCCTTTGCCTCTCCTGTTTGTTTCACCTTCAAACTGCATATAATTTAAACGTTATCAGAGAACAAACAATTGAGGCGTTTCTCTCTTCGACCAGAGTACTTGAAGCAATGTTGTACCTGGTAAGCTGACGAAGAAGATCCAAAAACGAAACCATCTGGGAAAGAATTACGACTCAACTGGGCAATACTTCCCATGATATACACTAAGTATTTGTTGAACAGCCTCGCAGAAGAGCAATAAAAGCTTGAGCAGCACTGAAGATTGTTGGGTGATCAGAATAAAGAATGTATAGTGAGATAGCAGTGAAAAATAAATAAATGAACGTATGAAGTATGGATTTTGTAAGAACATCGACATGCCAGAGCCTATTTATAGGCATCTTTTTGAAAGGTTTTTCTCAACAGCCAAGAAGGATAATTGTGGTCAATTATTATTATTTGTTTCAATTGACCGATCAATGAAAATTCAATTTGGAACTTCTAGTTGGATAAGGATATTTTTCATTTGAGGAATTCATGGCGTTCAAACAAGCTCCAAACTTAAGATTCCGTGCTCTAATTGCACTGTGAAGCCTAGCAATTGTACTTGAAGCTTCCTGAGAAAATTCAGCTACCGGATCGTCAACATAAGAATTTTCAACGACTTTAATTTTCTTGTCTGATGGCAATGAAGCCAAGCGAAAGTTGAGGGGTTTCCAGCCCAAGAAGAGTTTTTAAATGATATGTTGACCTCTCGCATTCAGACATGAAGGATATTCCGAGCTACAAAAAAACATTACCAATCACTTGCTAGAAATTTTGCATGAAACAATTTTCATTTCCTTACGCTGAATCAGCCAAGTCAAGCACAATACATGATCTTTAACCAAAAGCCTAGGAGAGTAACCAATTACGATCAATCTCTAAGATGACCTTTCTTCAATCCCAAACTGACAACCAATCTCTAAATCGTGCAAGAAATGCTTTGAAGCGGTCAACTAGTCATCAGCCTGGAATTCATTTGGCTTTGAAGCCATCAACTAGTCATCAGCCTGGAATTCAATTTTACAGCTGTCTGGAATTTATTTTCCAAGAAAGTTTATCCGCGCGAAAACTTCAACTTGATTAGGAGAAACAAACTGCGTTTTGCTTCTATCGGAATTCAAGCATCCTCTTCAAGCCTCCAACGAATTCCTTAACAATTAGCGGTATTAGATTACCATGCATTTTTATCATACTATTCCCCATTATCTAGGCACGATTAAACACAGAATACAAATCACACCACAGTATAGTGCCTCAAGTTCACGTAATTATTGTCATTGTACTTCATTATTGAGATTTCCGAACATTTGCAAGATGCTTATCCACCTTTTTTCATTTCTTTAGTTGAAAGTTTGTCAGTCGGAAACCTATAATTCTGCTACCATGCATTGCTCCATACATAGTTTCTTTAATTTATTTATAGTAATCGAGTAGAATTAAATTAAAAGAGCACCATTAAGAAGATAGTGACCCAAGGAATAAAAACTTCCAATATAAGTTCTAAAAAAAGGAGCAAAAACACAAAAATCAAACTAATTAGTCTTGTCGCACGTCAAATCCGCGTGGTGTTGTCTGGCAATTTTTTCTCGTTATGCTGTTTGCTTTGATTGGTTCATTGGGAGTCGCCACCTAGCATTTAATTGAGGGCTACTAGGAAACCCGGGTGTACTGGTATTGTCAGAGATTCACGGGTAAGGGACTGGTTGTGGTTAGGGAAGGTATTAACACTCCTAACGCACCCTACCTGAGGTAAGCTGCTTCATGGCTTTGACATGTTAAAGAAGTTCTAAAAATTTTGTCTTTTCATCGGATATTAGATATACAATTTACGTATGAGTTAATAATTCCGGACCGTGAGCAAATCAAAATATTAAATTCTTCTTTATTCTTTACAATTTTATCATAAAAAAACATCCATAAAAAAAAACATTCAAACACACACATACACTTTTGACTATATTTTTTTCTTTTTTTCTTTTCCTTTCTTTCTTTCTTTGTTTTTTTTTACACACTACAAATTATGCAAATTCAAAAATAACTAAACAAAAATTATATAACACTTTTAAAATTATAAAAAACAGCCCCTAAAAAAATCATGGAATTGCTGGGAACGTTTCTGTGAAGCCTCAGGGACACCAGGAACAGTGGTGGCGCGTTGTTCCACGCGCCACCGTCACTGGCAGCGCGTGGGTTCACGCGCCGCCGCAAGCAACGCCTGGAAATGGATGGATCTGGTCGGCTATCTTCTTCTCTTCCCTTTCCTGCCGGCTGTGAGGAACACCATTACCTGCAATAATAGAACACGCACAAATAGTCGATTTTAGTTTTTTTCCTTTTGTTTTGAAAATCTGTTTCTCTCTTCGCAGCTTGGTTTCTTTTCGTTTCCCCTTGTTCTTTGTTTCAAGCGGCTGACAGTGCGACCATAGGGCTGCTAGCCTTTGGGTTTCCGTCCGGTCTGCAGCTGTCGGTGGCCGGTGAATCTGTGGCCAGGTATGAATGGCGCTGCTGTGGCCAGGTGTGGACAGCCTTGATGGCTCCGTGCGTGCTGCTTCTCCGTTGATGGTGTGTGGCTGGGTCTGTCGGGTGGAAGGTTCGTGGCGGTGAGTTGCAATCAGGGAGATTGAGGGGATGAGGGCCACGGAGGGCAGAGGGAGCAGCTGAGAGGGAGGATCTGTGGAGGGGGGGAGCTGGTTCGTGGCTATTGTTGGGGTTCTCTAGGTGTGGCTGGCGGCTGGAAGAGGGGGAAGGAGGTGCAGCTATTAGAGGGGTCTGTGTGGAAGAAAATTCAAAACTAGTGGGGGGCGCGACTGGTTTTGGTTAGGAGGGAGTGTGGGGTTCTCTGTGGGGGAGGTTGCGGCTTCTCTTGTTTGGCCAAGTGGGGGGGCGCAGCCGCCTTAGGTTTTTTCTTTTTCAAGGAGGAAGTGGCGACTTCGGGTTAAGGAGCAGAAAGGGTTATGATTTTTAGGGTTTTTTATGGTTTAGGGTTTATTTGTGATTCCTTTAATTGTGCAAAATTGCTCCCCCCCCCTTTGAGTGTGTGTTGAGGGGACTAGTATTTATAGGAAAAAATGTTGCTAGGTTTCCAAACTTGGTCCCTCAACTTCTTTCTTTTTGTAAATTTAATTTTTCTTAATTTTTTTGTATTTTTTGAAAACTAGCAATATCAATGTTGAGGAAAATCAATAATTTTAAAAATGACGCGTGAAAAGTTGAACGCGTTTGAAGGACCTTTGAAAATTTAAATTCTTTTTAGACGACGCTAAAAATGCTAAAAACGATGCAAATATATTAAAAGAGTATTTTTTTTTGGATTTTCGATGTTTTTTTGCTATTTTTGGAGTTTTTGTGATAAAGGGGTGTCTCATTTTGCTGAATTTAATCCTTCTTTGTCTATTCTAGTTGTCTCTCCTCTTGGAATCTAGCCGTTGGAAAGAAAAGAAAATAGCCCATTTTTTCCACTTTAAGCCAAGAATATATCACTGGTTTTTCTTAGCTTTCCCTTTGTTTTCTATCTCCATCTAAGTTTCAATGGGTTGTAGTGCCTTTTGAGTTTCTTAATCAGAATTAGCAATGTTAAGGGCAAAAGAGTTGCTAAGCTTATTAGTGTTCTTGGTTTTAGCTTTTCAAGGTGTGAGATCCCTTAATCCATCATTAAATGATGATGTTTTGGGTCTAATTGTGTTTAAAGCAGACCTTCAAGATCCAATGAGAAAGCTCTCATCTTGGAACCAAGATGATGACACTCCCTGCAAGTAGTTCGGTGTCAAATGCAACCCGAGATCCAACCGGGTTGTTGAGCTCACTCTTGATGGGCTTTCTCTATCAGGTCGGATCGGCCGTGGCCTCTTACAGCTCCAGTTCCTCCACAAGCTCTCTCTATCAAGGAACAACCTTACTGGTAGCATCAATCCTAACCTTACTCGCCTTGAAAACCTTAGAATCATTGATTTGAGTGAGAACAGCCTCTCCGGGACAATATCGGAGGACTTTTTCAAGGAATGTGCGGCTTTGAGGGATCTTTCTTTGGCTAATAATAAGTTTTCAGGGAAGATTCCAGGTTTTTTGAGCTCATGTGCTAGTCTCGCATCTATAAACTTGAGTTCGAATCAGTTTACTGGGTCTTTGCCTGCTGAGATTTGGGGTTTGAATGGATTGAGGTCACTTGATTTGTCTGGTAATGGCGCCGTTGCCGGGGAGCTAGCAAGCAAAGGTAACAAATTTCTATTTGATTATTGGAAAACAAAAAAAATACATAAAAATAAAAAATCAAATGGCTGGTTTTACCGCCTAAAAAAAAAATTTGACCTCAACTTTTCGGATATTGGACTGTGGACTGGACAATTAATTGTTGGATTTTGGTTGGTTCAACCATTTTTCTTTTATTGTCTATTCTAATTAGTTTATAATATTTATTGTTTATATTATAAGGCTGGTTTTACCGCCTCTTGTTCATTTTATTTTATTTTGTTGCTTATTGTTGTTATTTTTCTTATATTTATTGTCTGAAGTGCTTGGCCGGTACTACCGCCTTTTGTTCATTTTATTTTATTTTGTTGTTTATTGTTGTTATTTTTCTTATATTTATTGTTTGAAGTGCTTGGCCGGTATTACCGCCTTTTATTCATGCTTGTTATAATTATCTTTTAATGTTTATTGTTGTTAATATTGCTTATTAGTTAGAGAGTGAATTTCTTAATTTGTTGTATTTTTATTTTTGAGCTATTACTTTATCTTTTACATTTCATTTACTTTTATTTGCAATCTTTTTTTTCTTTTTCTTTTTCTTTTTCTTTTCCTTTCCTTTCGTATTCATATAATTGTTATATTATTGTTTTTTTATCATGGCTAATGTTGAAGATGTAGAGGGTGAAGGGAGTGTTCAAGGTAATGGACCTCCACAATTCAATGATCAACCTAATTTTCGAACTCTTAGAGAGTATCTTCACCCGGCTAGACAAAGTACACCTTCGTGTATTATCTTACCTCTTAACCAACAAGCTTTCAATTTGAAACCGGGCATGATTCAACTTCTTCCCACATTTCACGGTATGGATTCTGAAAATCCGTACATACACATTAAGGACTTTGAAGAGGTATGTAATACTTTTATTGATAGAACATGCATCGAGGAAACTATTCGTCTTAAATTGTTCCCATTCTCTCTAAAGGATAAAGCCAAGCTTTGGCAAAACTCCTTGCGTCCTAGGTCTATAGGTACATGGAGAGAAATGCAAGCTGAATTTTTGAAAAAATACTTCCCCACTCATAGGACGGCAGCCTTACAACGTCAAATGATGAATTTTTCTTGTAGTACAAATGAGTCATTTCACCAAGCTTGGGAAAGGTTCAAAGACTTGTTAAATGCATGCCCTCACCATGGTTTTGAGATGTGGAGGTTAGTGAGTTTCTTCTACGACTCTCTTACCGCAGATTTTAAAAAGCTAGTGTCAACCATGTGTAATGGTGAGTTTTATGAAAAAGAACCAAGTGAAGCCTTTGATTTCTTTGATCAATTGGCTGAAAACACAAAGCAATGGGAGACTTCTCTCCCACTTCATGTTGAGTATAGAAACACCATTTCTCATTCAAGTGGGAAGTTTCAATTGAAAGAAACTGATGACCTTAATGCTAGATTAGCCTCATTGGCTAGGAAAGTAGAGTCTCTTGAGATTAAAAAAGTGCATGTCATGAGTGAACAACAAGAGGAAAGTTGTGTTGTTTGTGAGAGCAAAGGGCATAGGACAACTGAGTGTCCTACCATTCCAGCCTTCAAGGAAGTGCTATATGGCCAAACTTCTGATTCAAGTAATGCTAGAAAGCCATTTTCAAACCAAGTAGGCAATCCCTACTCTGAGACCTACAATCCTGGATGGAGGAACCACCCAAATTTTGGATGGAGAAATGAGGGCCCTTCAGTACCTCAAACATTTCAACCTCCACCCCAACCATTTCATGCTCCCACACATAACACATACCAACCACCTCATAAGAGATCCCTAGAGGATACTCTTCAACAATTCATGCAAACACAAGGAGGAATCAACAACCAAGCTTATAAATTTCAAGACCAGACCAATAGGACCTTAGATGACATTCGAAGTCAACTAACCAAGTTGACTCAATCACTAAGCATTCAAGAGAAGGGAAAGATCCCAGCTCAACCAATGCCAAATCCTAGAGGTCAGGTACACATGAGTGAATCCTCATCTAGTGAACCTTCAAACCATGAACAAGTCCAAGCCATCACTACCCTTAGAAGTGGAAAGATTATTGACAAAGCTATAGGTTTTGGGATTCCTAGAAGTATTGTGGAGGAGGAATCTAGGGAAAGTGAAGAGGAAATCAAAACACAAGTGACAAATGAGAGCTTGAGTGACAAAGAAGGTGAGATAAATGAGAAAGAGATGAGTGAGAAAGGAGATGATTCAAGCAAAATTGGAGTCAAAGTGAGTGATTTAGAATTTGTTCCTAGAGCACCATTTCCACAAAGGTTAGGGAAACCTAAACATGATCTTATGAACTTAGAAATCTATGAATTGTTTAAACAAGTGAAAGTCAACATTCCACTCCTTGATGCAATTAAATAAGTCCCATCTTATGCAAAGTTCCTCAAGGACTTATGCACAGTCAAAAGGAGATTGAATGTGAAAGAAAGAGCCTTTCTAACTGAACATGCTAGTGCCATCATCCAGTTTAAGACCCCTCCCAAATACAAAGATCCTGGTTGTCCTACCATTTCATGCATTATTGGAAATCATAAGATAGACCAAGCTTTGTTGGATTTAGGAGCAAGTGTGAATTTGATACCCTACACTGTTTACGAACAATTAGGTTTAGGAGAAATCAAGCCTACTCGAATCATCCTTCAATTAGCTGATAGGTCAATCAAGATTCCCAGGGGTATTGTTGAAGATGTGTTGGTCCAAGTAGATAAATTCTACTTTCCTGTTGATTTTGTAGTGTTAGACACCGCACCTATTGAAGGTTCTAATGCTCCCATCCTAGTCATCTTAGGTAGACCTTTCCTAGCTACATCCAATGCTTTAATCAACTGTAGGAATGGGGTGATGAAATTGTCTTTTGGGAACATGACTGTGGAGATGAACATATTCAATGTCTCTAAACAAATTGGTGAACATGAGGACATTAGAGAGGTAGATTTGATCCAAACAATTTGTCAAGAACACTTTGAGAGAGAGTGGATCAAGGATCCATTGGAGAGAACTTTAATTCATGATGAAAGATTTTATTCTTTGGAATGTGTTGATGAGGAAGTAAGAGAACTCGAGACTTATCTAGATCCAATGCCTCTTATGTCAATAGGTCAATGGACCCCATCGTTTGAGCCTTTGATTTCACCCCAAGTGAAAGCTGAGGCATCTCTTGTCCAACCTTATAAACCAGAAAGGAAGCCTTTACCGAGTGATCTTAAGTATGCATTTCTAGGGGAAGATGAATCATATCCTATTGTGATTTCATCAAAACTTAGCATAGAGCAGGAACAAGAACTTTTGAGAGTGGTGAGAAAACACAAGAAAGCAATTGGGTGGACTATTACTTACTTGAAAGGAATTAGCCCTCTTTTATGCACACATAGAATCTATCTTGAAGAAGAGGCTAAAACTGTGAGGCAAATGCAAAGACGATTGAACCCAAACATGAAGGAAGTAGTAAGATGTGAAGTGCTTAAGCTACTTGATGCGGGTATCATTTACCCCATTGCAAACTCAAAATGGGTTAGTCCAACCCAAGTTGTCCCTAAAAAATCTGGAGTCACGGTAGTGAAGAATGAAAATAATGAGCTAGTACCAACTAGAATCCAAACTGGATGGCGTATGTGCATTGATTATCGTAAGTTGAACATGGTGACTAGGAAAGACCATTTTCCACTTCCATTTTTAGACCAAGTGCTTGAAAGAGTAGCTGGAAGAGCTTTCTATTGTTTTCTTGATGGATACTCAGGTTACAACCAAATTGAGATTTCTTTAGAAGACCAAGAAAAAACCACTTTCACTTGTCCTTTTGGTACCTATGCTTATAGAAGAATGCCTTTTGGCTTGTGTAATGCACCAGCCACTTTTCAAAGGTGTATGATGAGTATCTTTAGTGACATGGTGGAAAAATTTTTGGAAGTTTTCATGGATGATTTTTCAGTTTATGGGGATTCTTATGAGTTATGTCTAATGCATTTAGAAAAAGTTCTTGAAAGGTGTGAAGAGAGCAATCTTGTACTCAATTGGGAGAAGTGTCATTTTATGGTGACACATGGCATTGTCTTAGGTCACATTATCTCTTCAAAAGGGATAGAGGTAGATAAGTCAAAAGTTGAAGTCATTCAAAAATTACCTACCCCTCAGAGTGTGAAAGATGTGAGATCCTTTTTAGGACACGCTGGTTTTTACCGAAGATTCATTCATTCTTTTAGTACCATTGCCAAACCATTGTGTAACTTGTTATCACAAGATGTTCAATTTGATTGGACACCAAAATGTCAAGAAGCTTTTGAAAAGCTTAAAGGGTTGTTGACCACTGCACCAATCATGCAAGCTCCTGATTGGTCTTTACCATTTGAACTGATGTGTGATGCTAGTGATTTTGCGGTAGGGGCTGTTTTAGGGCAAAGAAAAGATAAGAAACCTCATGTCATTTATTATGCTAGCAAGACTTTGAATGATGCTCAATTGAATTACACTACAACTGAAAAAGAACTTTTAGCTATGGTCTTTGCATTGGACAAGTTTCGGTCTTATTTGGTTGGATCTCTTGTTATTGTTTTCACTGATCATGCAGCATTGAAATACTTGCTCACAAAACAAGATGCCAAGCCACGTTTGATTCGATGGATCCTCTTACTCCAAGAGTTTAACCTTGAAATTCGAGATAAAAAGGGAGTAGAGAATGTAGTCGCTAATCATTTGTCCCGTCTTTCAAGCTATGAGACCACAATTGATGAATCTCCAATAAATGAATTCTTTGCTGATGAAAATTTATTTTGTGCAGGTACTGTTTCCTACATTGGCTCTCCATGGTATGCCGACATAGCAAATTACCTAGCCACAAGTCAGATTCTTCTCATTGGTCTAAACTTGACAAACAAAAATTCTTGCGCAACGTGCGTACCTTTTTTTGGGATGACCCCTACCTATTTAAATACTGCCCTGACCAAATTGTTAGGCGGTGCATCCCTGATCATGAAATTCCAAGTGTAATTAATTTTTGTCATGCATTAGCCTGTGGTGGGCATTTCTCTTCCAAGAAAACCACTGCCAAGATCTTGCAGTGTGGTTTTTATTGGCCCACCATGTTCAAAGATGTACATGCCTTCTGTGTTGCATGTGACCGATGCCAACGACTAGGTAACCTCACTAGGCGTAACATGATGCCCCAAAACCCCATTTTTGTTTTGGAAATATTTGATTGTTGGGGGATTGATTTCATGGGACCTTTTCCAAGTTCATTTGGTTACCAATTCATCCTTGTAGCTGTTGATTATGTGTCTAAATGGGTGGAGGCCATTGCATCTCGAACCAATGACCATCGAGTTGTGGTCAAATTCTTGAAAGAAAATATTTTCTCTCGTTTTGGCATGCCCCGGGCTATGATTAGTGATGGGGGTAAGCATTTTTGTAACAAGCCTGTTGGGATTTTGATGAGAAAATATGGTGTAATTCACAAGGTCAGTACCCCCTATCATCCACAAACTAGTGGCCAAGCTGAGTTGGCAAATAGGGAGATCAAGAACATTCTAGAGAAAACAGTCAATCCAAACCGTAAAGATTGGTCCCTACGACTAGTTGATGCTTTGTGGGCATATCGCACTGCTTACAAGACCTCTTTACGAATGTCTCCTTATAGGCTAGTTTATGGAAACCCTTGTCATCTCCCTGTTGAGATTGAGCACCGTGCATATTGGGCCATCCGGCAATTCAATGACAATGAAAATGAGGTTGGCAAAAATAGAAAGCTTCAATTGGATGAATTAGAGGAGCTGAGAAATGATGCATTTGAAAATGCAAAAATTTCAAAACATAAGATGAAAGCTTTGCATGATAAACATATTTTTAGAAAATCCTTTCATGTTGGTCAAAAGGTTCTCTTGTATAATTCACGATTACTTCTCTTTCCTGGGAAGTTGAGGACAAAATGGATTGGTCCATTTGTGATTAAATCCATATCTGAGCATGGTGCATTTGAGGTAGAAAATCCTAAGAATGGAAATGTTTTCAAAGTAAATGGTCATCGATTGAAACCTTATCTTGAAAACTTTGTGGCTGAAGTTGAGACATTGGATCTTGAAGATCCAATACCATTGTGGTATCAGAAGTAATGAGTTTTTATTTTTATTTTTTCATTTTTATTTTTATTTTTTTTCTCTTTCTTCCATCTCTTATATTTTCTTGTTCATGCATTAGGGACAATGCATTATTTTAAGTTGGGGGGTGTGAGGTTCTTTATTTTAAAAAAAAAAAACATCAATGTTTTCTTTTAGTTGTGATATGCAGGTAAAAAAAAATCAAGCAAGAAGTCAGCTCATGTCCAATTCAATTAGACATTCATCCTTGAGAACAAAAGGGGAGTAACAGTTTTCTAATCTTTATACTTTTCTTCTCTTTCTTTTTTACATTGAGGATAATGAAAAACTTAATTTTAGATATTTGATTATGTTGAATGCTTGAGATAACCATGCTTGTTAAAAAAAAAAACTTGCATTTGTATGTGAATGAGACTTGTTTAGGATCAACATTACATTTTTGGATTCATTATTGTGTTGAACATTGCATGCTTTAATTTGGGATAGATAATATCTTATAAAGCAAGATATAGCATACTTTTTTCTTAAGATTATTGAAGTACATCTTTCCTTGTAAAAGTTGTGTGAGTTGTGTGATTATGCATGAAAGATGAGTGTGATGCTTTACTTGTGATCATCCCTTTTGATCTAGTCCTAAACAAGGTTTAAGTAAATAGAGTAATCATTATTGCACAAATGTGTACAAAGTTCTATCTACTCCAATGTTTTGAGTTGCTCAGTAACTAGGGGTATTCATCACAAATGTTTATCTTTACGTCAAACGGCAGCTTGAAATATGAGTATGCAAAGCACTTTAAGTTTGTGACTTTGTGAGTAACCGGGTGCATTCATCACAAATGTTTGTATTCACGTCAAAAGGGAAGTGACCACTTAAAGAAAAAGAATAAATAATATCTTCAAAAAAAAAGAGAAAAAAAAGAAAAAAGAAAAAAATATATATAGATATTTCTCTAGTTTGCTACCTTGTTTGTAGTAGTAAGAAGGGAAGATTACAAGTTGAGTTTTTGCGTGAATCAATTATGTTGGTTGCATGATAAATACGATTGAATTTGGAATTTTGTATGGATGTTTGATTTAGAGAATGTGAGTATGCTTATTTTTCTTTATTTGTTATTGTGTACACTAAGTTAAAGATACCAATGTTTGCATGATAGGTCCTTTAAGTGTGATGAGTCGAGCCTAATTATGTTATTATTATTCTTTTTATTTCAAAGGTTTTATGTTTTGTTTTGCTTGAGGACTAGCAAAATCTAAGTTGGGGGGTGTGATTGTGCTTCAAAAGTATCATTAAGTCTCTTATTTTACATATGTATTTATTATTTTTATTTGGGTTTTTTATAATAATTGATGTGCTTTTTAGTAATGAAGTTTCTTTTAATGTCTCGATAGGTTTTTGGAGCTTAAATGAATTATTTCAGAAAATTCAACGTCGGAATTCGGAAAAAAGAATTGAAGAGAGATTTAGTTGAAGATTGAAGCAAATCTTGGTTCAAATAAGTGCTCCAAATTTGCCCCAAAAATCAATTCTAGTCCAATTCTAGAAAAGAATATCATATGATCTATTTCAAAATTGCTTGACCGCTTTTTATGTTCGGCTTGTTTTAACTCGCAAGTGCACGAGTGTGCGATGTAGCAATTAACTCGGTAAGATCGAGGTCATATCCACAGAGAGCTAGATCTGGAAATTAAGCTAGGTAACAAAACAAAACTCAAGAGAAATTAAATTAACAATAACTTGGTTGAAAATTATTGATGGATTTGTTTTCAAAGATGAAAAGGTGTAAATAGATTTTAAATGACAAGAAAAAGTAAGTCTTGGTCCAAATCAATTTTAATGGTGATGTATTGGTGATTCCTTCAACATATATAAGATAACTCAACCTAATATCAACGATGGTGATATTAGATCGGAAGATATTACAATGAAGTTTAAAAAGATGAAGATTGATTATTGCTTAAGAATGAACAAGTATTTTCATATTAAGTAAGACATTGAATCAAGCAATCTCTATACAAAAACTAAGGTTTGTGCATAAAAATTCAAGATCATAACATTACCTAAATGATTTATAAAATTTCTTTGCAATAATAAAACATTCATGAAGAAAATGAAAAGATAGACATTAAGATTCATTCATATCTTAAAGAACTCACCTCAATCACCATCATCCTTGATTTGGATCCAAGAAGAAGATTAGCCAACCATGATTATATATAATAACACTTTAATAAATATAAAATGACTTGAATCAAACTGAAATAATGAGTTTTACAAGCTAAAGAACCGAAATCTATAAAGAAGAACACAACACAATTTCAGTAAAAATTCGGACACAAATCTGACTCTAACTTTGGACAGCAATTCGATCCTTTTAGAAGCCTCTTCTGGAGATGGCTATTAGAGATATATTTATAGGCCATTCTGTTATCTTTCCAGATCATTAAAGAACAGCTCATTTGGACATCTGAGTCAAAGGTTATGGACAAAACACCGAAAGGTGTTCTGGAAAATCAAACCAGGCCAGCTTGGAGAACACTTTGGTGCACGTTTTTCTTCCTCCTTTATGAGTTGTCTCTTTCTTCTTTTGACCCAAAATAATGTCACAATGTCCCCTCCAGCTTTCCATCCATGTGCTTGCCCTCTTGGATCAATGAATTACCCAAATAAATCAAATGTTATTTATTGTGTGGACATGTAGGATCATGGATTGTGTTTGGGCTGATTTGGAGGGTGATTTGGGGCTGATTTGGGGCTGAATTTAAGCATCAAATAAGGATACAAATGTACCTATTATTTGGGCTAAGATTGACATTGAAACCTTGAGTGTTTGATGGTTGAAGTTTGCACACAACATAAGGCATGTTTGGGCTTGAAATAGATCATATGATATTCTTTTCTAGAATTGGACTAGAATTGATTTTTGGGGCAAATTTGGAGCACTTATTTGAACCAAGATTTGCTTCAATCTTCAACTAAATCTCTCTTCAATTCTTTTTTCCGAATTCCGACGTTGAATTTTCTGAAATAATTCATTTAAGCTCCAAAAACCTATCGAGACATTAAAAGAAACTTCATTACTAAAAAGCACATCAATTATTATAAAAACCCAAATAAAAATAATAAATACATATGTAAAATAAGAGACTTAATGATACTTTTGAAGCACAATCACATTTGCTGGATGGTGAGATTCCCAAAGGGATTGAAGATTTGAACAATTTGAGGAGGATTAACTTAAGCAAGAATCGGTTTAATGGGGAGGTTCCAAATGGGATTGGAAGCTGTTTGTTGTTGAGGTCTGTTGATTTCAGTGAGAATATGCTTTCTGGGCACATTCCAGACACAATGCAGAAGCTTGGCTTGTGTGATTATTTGAGTTTGAGTAGCAACATGTTTACTGGCGAGGTTCCAAACTGGATTGGTGAACTGAATCGCCTGGAGACTTTGGATCTTTCTGGGAATAGATTTTCGGGTCAGGTTCCAATTTCAATTGGGAAACTTCAATTATTGAAAATAACTTCAATTATATAGGTCAAAAATTAGGTAGCAACAGATGCCCCCTCTTTACAATGCTTACGAAGCAAAACTCCTCAATGATTTGCATAGTAAGCTTTGTAAAGAAAAACTTGTCCTTGTCATGCTTAACTTGCTCAATATCCACTCATCTAAAGACCTTACTCTTTTTTTTTTCTGTTCTCTCTTCCTTCTCTTTTCTCTCTTCCTTCTCTCTTGCGAAAAGAAATGTATTAGCCTCATCAATGATGTCCAATTTATCACCCATATTCATGCCATGAAGTGCGCTTTTGATCTTCAAAACAGATAGTCTCACAATCAATCTTGATGGTGTGCATTCTTTCAATGTTCATTCAAATGCACTCACATGATAACATTTGTTATGAGTCATAGCCATGTTTCAAAGGGTAACCCAAGATGAAGATACGAAGTTGTCCCTCAAGTGCAGTGTTGTTTTCGATTGCTGTTGGAGTTCACTAGATCTTGACTATCTTTGAACAATATTGCCCTCGGTGTGATCTGAATGTGCTCGTTCATTGATTATCTTTATTTGAACCACATTGTCCTCCGTTCACCGATTCTTCATTTAATTATCTTTCTTTGCCCCCCAGCTGATCTGAATACTGCTTGTTTTTTTTCTTTTCAAGGTCCATTGTATTGCCCCAAGGTATCTCAAATTTTAAAGGAGTGTTGAGAAGAGTTGGTGTCATTTCATGTCAAAGATTTCGCAGACTCAACCAATGTTCTTCTTTGTTCGACAATCTTTCTTGTTCTGGAATCAAATCTTATATTTCAAAGGTCATGTCTATTCAAGTCTAATTGCTGAAATGAAATCAAAGAGATATCAATTTTGGAAAAGATCTTTTGAAAATCTAGCTTTCATGTCAAAGACCCAACACATGTCATTCAAAATATGTAATCCTTTCATTATCTTGTATTTTGAAAACAGGAATTCACCCGTTGCAAGATAAAAATGGCTTCTTTTTTTTTCATGGTTCTTTGTATCCATTTTAAACTCTGATTTTGAGTATATCTTTTGATGGTTTGTGATGAGGTGATATTTTTTGTGAATTTCAAAAATAAGATGCTCAGGCTTTATCAAGAAAGTTTGTTTCTTTTCTTAGCATTTATTTTATCAACATGCATAATAACCAGTAGCTTAATTCATGAAGTCACGACCCTTATAAAAAAGCTCTTCCAGTTTTGAGAGTGCCATTTATCGGTTCAGATTACTTACTTGATCGAAAAGGGCTTTTAAAAGCATGTAATGCAGGCTGTGGTCCATGACTATGAAAAAAAGGAAATTCATAAGCTCAAAAAGGTGTTTGAAGGTTTCAAAGACTTAGGATCAACATCAACTATTCATCAATTCTCTTTCTTTTGTTGTCTTTGTAGGGAAAGTGACATATAACCTTGTTAACCTCAAATATCACAATTCTCTTAACCTAGGTCGTAAAGCAAATCCAACTTCTTCCTTGATGAATAATCAATCTAATCATTAGAGGCTTTATCATTAATACTAAAAGACAATGTTTGCAACTCAATATTTTTTTCTGATATTAACTTTTGGCGTATGCTGTGTCTTTTCTTATTTGAAACCTTTTTTGCTCTTTTCTAGACTTGATGACTTGATAGGCGTTCTCCTTCCTTAATCTTTGACTTGTCTTTAAGTGTTGGCAATTTCCACTCTCTCCATTTTTTTTTATATAGCCTTCCTCAAAGTTTTCTTACATGCCCCCAATCTATATCCTTTTCTTTTAGACTCTTCCCAACCACTGGACTTTTGTTCTTAGCCTTCCCCTTATCTATTGATTCTAACATTGTCTTCATCTTTACTAACAAAAATCTCTTATTTGCCCCTAGTGTGGGGTGTGATCCTAGTCAGGGTTTCTTTTAAAAATAAATATTCTATCAGGCTCAAATGGGGATTGCAAGGGATATATATCTTTAGAAGAAAGGATGAACAAAGATGGCCTTTTCTCATTTCAAGCAAGGTCAGTTAGAACCGATAAATTTTGACCTCATCCAGTGTAATGATTTGGACTTGTAAGAATCATGATTTGCGAGTCCATAACTACCAAATCCACTACATGTCATTATGCATACTGCTAAAATTTAGCTACATTGTGGGTTTTTCAATTTCATGTGTGAGCTCAAAATTTGTTTGGTCACCTCATATTGTTTATCTTGCCATTTTAACAAATATCGAGTCATTTCTACAATCAAAATACTTTTAATCTTTTAGGATTGACTAACCTTAATTTTGCATGTTGGAGTTTGATCAAAATATTTTGTCAACATACCTTTTGAAAGAAACATCTCTTGATTTCAAAACAACAGAAAGACAAAGGAAAGAGATGTTTCGTTCAAGGATGAGATGTGACCCCAAAACAAAATGCACAATGGCAACAATCCACAATGAAATGATTGACAATTCAGCACCATTCTTGGATCAGCTTTTCTGGCAATATTTGTGCTTTGCCAAGCATTTTCAATCTTTTGTCAATCTGAGGATGTTCTGGTGACAATATGGCCGATGACATCATCTTTCACAAACTCAACTCGCTTCTTGCTCACCATCATTCGATCTCGATTCTTGAAATTCTTGCAACTGTTCAATTGAACTGGCTGAGGAACCCATAATGATATTCACATCTCATCTGGATTATACCACCTAGGAAATAGTGGTTGCATGTGATTTAACGGAGTCGAGGCAACAAGTCTAGAATCTGGCAGATGCTGGCAGACAAACTTGAGTGGCAGAGGGATGTCAATCTTGGCAAAGACATTTGAGCAGTTGATGTTATGGCAAGACCTGACTAGGCAAAATTACTGAGGTTTCTCAATTAAGAGTCATCTTCTGATTCAACTCTCATCATTGTTCTGACACCCATGATATAACCTTTAATATTTCCCATCTTCATAACTTGCTCAATTCCTTCGGCAATCCTCACAGCCGCATTATGTCAATCTCCCAATGTTGTTATGGTTGTTTGAGGATAGTCAGAACCTCCTAACAGCTAGGTAATCTTGGTAGCGCGCAGCACCGCCGCTGCCAACGTGTGGAATCATGCATTGTCTCTACTAGAAGAGAAACTAATGAATCTGAAACTCTTATGTCTCCTATTAGGTGCTATTACAAGACGTGAAAGTGGTGAACAACTAATAGCATAGTTGAACCAGAAAGGAGATTACCTTTCATTGATGATTGAAGGCGTTGTTGTTGTTCATGACTGAAATCAAGGAGAGGTGATGCCACTTCAGTGTTTATGGCCTCTACTGGTGGAGTGATGAGAAAACGAGTTCATTATTTTTCCTTGTGTGGGACATAGACTAACAGTGCTTCCAGAAGAGGTTGTGCAGACATTCCCTTTCCACTCTTGAAGTTCAGCACTGGTTCAATCAGATCAAGTATAGCTACTTCACATTTGATGCTCTCAATTTCCTTTTGACAATCGGTCTCTCACCAACCCCTTTCTTCATTTTCCATTCTTTTTTCAGTGCAGTATAGTAGACCTCGAGTGAGGGAACCAACTTTTCATCCCGGTGCATGCATGATAAATGTATGAACATGTAATCTATATTATGAACTCGCCCTTCAAGGGGTGACAATATGGTCATAACTCTTATATGATGGAACAAGAATCGTGATTTTTCCCAAACTCTACCATGAAAATTTTCTGAGTGATGGCCATTATGTCACCTATAAGTCTTGAGTTCAAGATGCTTCAAGAAGGGTTTGCCCTGATGCAAATCAAAATAGCACATACAACCTAAGGACAGGTTCTATTTATTATGTGAACATGGGTAGGTTTTCTACCTAGTCTCAAACGAGTCTTATATCTGCCCAGTGACGATCTTTGTAAAGACAGCATAGGGGCGTTACAAGAAATGATTAAGGCACGTATACCCACCATTACCAAGCAAGAACTCAGATATGAGTTTGATTTTTCACGCATTTGAACCCTGACCAATAGTCATAGGGCAGATCGCTAATTCACCACCTAACTTGGAAGCTTGTGTGTGCTTTCAAAAATAAATACAAGTGATGCATGAAACAATTCTAAAAATGCATGGATAAAACAAAAATAAAACAAGACAAAAATGCAAAAACTTAAACACATCAAATACACGAAGTTTAGACCAATATTGTCAGAAACAGTACCTTCCCCAGTGGAGTCGCCATTTTGTCGCACGTCAAATCCGCGCGGCGTTGTCTGGCGATTTTTTCTCGTTATACTGTTTGCTTTGATTGGTTCGTTGGGAGTCGCCACCTAACATTTAATTGAGGGCTACTAGGAAACCCGAGTGTACTAGTCTTGTTAGAGATTCGCGGGTAAGGGAATGGTTGTGGTTAGGGAAGGTATTAGCACCCCTAACCCACCCTACCTGAGGTAAGCTGCTTCATGGCTTTGACGTGTTAAAGAAGTTCTAAAAATTTTGTCTTTTCATCGGATCTTAGAAATACAACTTACGTATAAGTTAATAATTCTGGACCGTGAGCAAATCAAAATATTAAATTCTTCTTTATTCTTTACAATTTTATCATAAAAAAAAACATCATAAAAAAAACATTCAAACACACACATACACTTTTGACTATATTTTTTTCTTTTTTTCTTTTCCTTTCTTTCTTTCTTTGTTTTTTTTACACACTACAAATTATGCAAATTCAAAAACAACTAAACAAAAATTACATAATTGATTAGTACTTAAAAGTGCATTTTTATCAAGGTTTTATATCATCATTTTGCACTTGAAGTATCAATAACTCCTTAACTAAAGCATGTTTTATAATAACATATCTAATACTATATGATACCTTTAATTTATGGTAAATGTTCATCTTAAATGCAGGCCTATCACATAAATGAAAGAATTAATTGATGAGTTGAAGTACTGAAATTGAAAGGCCAAAAAGATGGCCAAAGAGATGCTGGTGCAGTCCAAATTGGAACACAGTTCGGTAATTGGGTCATATCTGGAGCTGTAGATCTTGGATTTAGGTTTCTTTTATATGGATGGAAAGATAAGACATAGGCCTACAACTTTCATGTGGAGCCCAAGATTTAACAAGGCCGTTTTCAAGTCCAAATTGTAGCAACAAAGAAGAAGTCTGAATGTCCTGCAGCCCAGACACTGTTCAGTTTTCAGCCCATATCTCGAGTTCTAGAAGTCCAAATGATCTCAAATTTTTACCCTGGAAAGATGAGACAATTTCCTAGAACTTTCATGATTGAAGTCTGTTCAAATTATGACGTTATTAATGACGTTTTTGGCATACAAGAAGATAAGAATTGTCACCAAGTCAAGATGTGGCCACCCACTCATCAATTAGTCAACAAATCAATAGTTCCAAATTTTGGCCTATAAAAGGAGGCATTTGCCATGTATTTAGGCATCTTGGTGTTGAGATCAAGATCATGCTCTTGCTTTCTCTCTTTGTATTGCTTATGCTTTGCTTTCATTAATATCAAGTTTATGCCTTTCATTTCCTTTCCTTTACTTAGTTAACTTTTATCTTACTTATGTTCTTATCTTGTTTATTTATGTTTCTTTCTTTCATTATGTCTAGCTAAGTTAATTATGTCAAGGTGAAAAGGTTACACTAATGGTGTAAGGATAAATATACTATAAACTCAACATGGACTTTAATGTTGGATACTAACATGCTTTATATTTGTTATCTTATTCACTTTTAATACTTTGCTTGTTAAATGGTTAATCTAGATTTATGTTGTATAACACTTGGTACAACAAATACTTGGCACTTTCATAGCCCATACTGTATGGTATAACCGACACCTGAGCTATGAAAGGAACTTGATTTGTTGTTAACATAAGTTATAATCATGAATGCCTGAAAACATTTACAAGTATTAGCATTATTCGAATAAGATAGCTAATGTAATCATGTTAACAATTTATAATCTGATTGGAACCTCCTTGTGTGTGGTTTCCAATTGAATAATAAGGGTTTATACTATACTTCTTTGAAATACCATTAGTGGATCCTCTAACCTTGACATTTGTTGTTATCATTGTTTAATCCTTACGTTAATCTTTCATCTCAAAGTTCTCATCAACTTCTTCCTCTTCTTCTTCACTATTATTATTATCACTATTATTATTATTATTATTATTGTTACTATTGTTGTAGTATTATTGTTGCTTATAATTTATACAAGTAACCTCCCTGTGGTTCGACCCCGGTCTTGCCGGGTTATTTATTACTTCAACACTCCTGCACTTGGGAAAAGACATCAATCTTTTGGTCGTGTCAAGTTTTTGACGCCGTTGCCGGGGAGGTAAATTCTTGTACAAATTATAGTATTTATTTTATTTTCTCTTTTCTCTTTTCTCTTTTCTTGTATCTAACTTTGTTTCTTTTGTTTTGTTTCTCTTTCTTTTGTTTTCTTCTTTCTTTTATTCTCTTCTTACATGTGCATGAGAGTGTGGTCACGTACATTAAGTGGTAGACTTTGTAGGGTATCCTCATCATTTTCAGAAAATATGGCTGAAGAAGATAACCAATCGCTTTATAATGAGAATAATGAGAATATTCAGGTTAGAACACTTAGAGACCACATGAATCCCATAAGAACAAGTGCACCCTCATGCATAGTTTTTCCTCCTGATGCATCTCATTTTAATTTTAAGACAGGCATTATTCAACTTTTACCATCTTTTCATGGCTTAGATTTAGAAAATCCATACTTGCATTTAAGGGAATTTGAGGAGGTTTGCAACACGTATAATGACTCAAATTGTAGCATGAACACCATTAGATTAAAGCTTTTTCCTTTTTCATTAAAAGATAAAGCTAAAACATGGCTACAAAATTTGAGACCTGGATCCATTCGTGCTTGGGATGAAATGCAACAACAATTTTTAAAGAAATTTTTTCCATCCCACAGAACAAACTCTTTCAAAAGACAAATCATTACTTTCTCTCAAAAACCAGGAGAAACATTTTACCAATGTTGGGATAGGTATCTAGACTTGCTTAATACTTGCCCCCATCATGGTTTTGAAACATGGAGATTAGTTTCACATTTTTATGAAGGGTTAACTCCTAGAGATAGGCAAATGGTTGAATTGATGTGCAATGGAATTTTTGAGGATAAAGACCCTAATGAAGCAATGGAGTACTTAGATTTTCTAGCTGAAAATGCACAAAATTAGGACACCACAGGTACTTATGAGGCACCAAGTAAAACCCAACCTCATACATCTAGTGGGGGTATGTACAACCTTAGGGAAGATCATGACCTCCAAGCCAAGTTTGCATCTTTAGCTAGAAAGGTTGAGGCACTAGAATTAAAAAAGAGTGGTCAACTAAAATCTGTTCAAGACATTGCATGTCAAATCTGTGAAACCAACGAACATTCAACCAATGACTGTCCAACCTTGCCTTCTTTTAAAGAATGTCTCCATGAACAAGCCCATGCATTAAACAGTTTTCAAAGGCCCAACCATAACCCATATTCACAAACATATAACCCTGGTTGGAGAAATCATCCAAATTTCAGTTGGAAGAGTGAGAACAATAATGCTCAAACTTCACAGCCACCGTTTCAAGCACACCATAATTTCCAAAATTCTCATGGATATGCACCTCCTTATGCCCCCCCTCCTAGAAGAAATCTTGAGGAAACATTGCATGTATTTATGGAAAAGCAAGAGGCAATTAACACTCAACTTGCTCAAAGCATGACAGATTTTAAAGATACTCTTGCAAAATTGACATCGGCTCTCAGTTTCCAAGAGAAAGGTAAGTTTCCTTCTCAACCACAACAAAATCCCAAGGGGCAATACAATGCGAATGCAAGTAGTTCGGGAAGCCAACACATGGATCACGTAAAATCAGTCATCACTCTTCGTAATGGTAAGGTTATTGAAAAACCCATTCTTGAACCTTGTGAGAATGATGATGAATCAATCTCTGAGGGTAAGGAAGGGGTTGAATCTGATCATTGCAAAGAAAAGACTGATTCTCCGCCAGCACTTCCATTTCCTCATGCCATGACTAAACAAAGGAAAGTCAATCACAACTCTGAAATCTTTGAAACTTTCAAACAGGTAAGGATCAATATACCTTTGCTAGATGCTATTAAACAGGTTCCTTTTTATGCTAAATTTTTAAAAGATCTGTGCACTGTGAAGAGAAAACTGAATGTGAAAAAGAAAGCCTTTTTAGCCGAACAAGTAAGTGCCATTCTTCAGAACAATAATGCATTGAAATATAAAGACCCTGGTTGTCCTACAATTTCATGCTTTATTGGAGAACATAAAATTGAAAGAGCTTTACTTGATCTTGGAGCTAGTGTGAATTTACTTCCACATTCAGTTTTTCAAAGTCTCAATCTAGGTGAGTTAAAACCAACTTCTGTGACTCTTTTACTTACCGATAGATCTGTAAAAGTGCCTAGAGGAATAGTTGAAGATGTGTTAGTACAAGTTGATAAATTCATTTATCCTGTGGACTTTATTGTCTTGGACACACAACCTGTTGAAGCATGTAATTCATTTCCTGTTATTTTAGGGCGTCCATTTCTTGCAACTTCTAATGCATTGATTAATTGTAGGAATGGATTGATGAAGCTATCTTTTGGAAACATGACATTGGAGATGAATATTTTCAACATTTGCAAGCAACCTGGAGATGATAATGATTTACAAGAAGTAGATTTTATTGAAGAATTGGTTTGTGATCAATTTGAATCTACTTTGAGTAATATTGAGTTTGATGAATTTGAAGATTTGCAAATGACTTATTCTCAGGAAGAAATCACGGATGAAAAAGGCATTGAAAATGTTGATGCGAATCTTTTGTCAAGAGTGACAACAGATTCGATATCTGACATTACACCAACCGATGATTACTTTCCTGACAAATCCTTACTTTCTCTTAGTTTAATGCCTTGGTTTGCTAAAAATATCAATTTCCTTGCCTCAGGAGATTTGCCAACTCATTGGAGTACCGAAGATAAAGGAAAGTTTTTGAACGAAGTGAGAAACTTTTATTGGGATGACCCTAACTTATTCAAACATTGTCCTGATCAAATATTTCAAAGATGCATTGCGGACAATGAGGTAAGTAGTGTCATTAAATTTTATCATTCTGAAGCATGTGGGAGTCATTTATCGTCAAAAAAGACCATCGCAAAAATCTTTCAAAATGGATTTTATTGGCCCACCATGTTCAGGGACACTCATGCATTCTGCAAAGCTTGTGAAAATTGTCAAAAGTCAGGATTTATTTCAAAACATAAGGAATCTTTAGATAATCTTCTATTGACTTTGGAAACATATCCTGGTGAAGATGTGCATTGTGCATTTCAAGACTTATGACCCCATTTTCATAAAGAACGTGATCGACTTAGTCTTGGGAATCTGACTAAAAAAGACCATGTTTGCCAGTTTTTAAGAAAACTGGATAGGAAGCCTATCCCCGACCCAAAGAGGGCGTTTAAGCCGTTCTTGGACGTAAAACCAAGGGAAGATGTGAGCCACAATCACAACTACTTGTACATACACATGCTTTTTTTCAAATAAATAAATAAAGAGAGAGAGAGAGTGTGAGACTCCAGTTGGCCTACATATAGGTGATATGATTGCATTTTCAATTCCACATCTATAAAATCTTCTCTTCCTTCCCCTCATTTCTACTCAACCCTTACATTAGACAGATATAGAAGCGTGTAGAAATGGCAGGTTCCTCAAGTTATCACATAAAAAATATTTCTGTTTTCGGTGGATCCAGTCCTGGGAAGGAAATAGCTTTTTTAGAAGCAGCAAATCATCTTGGTCAGGTACTAGCTGAAAAAAAGATTCATTTAGTATATGGGGGAGGCAGCCTTGGGTTAATGGGGGGTGTGGCAATAGCTGCATTTTTAGGAGGTAGTCAAGTTTTGGGGGTCGTCCCCGAAGCTTTAACAAAAGGGGACATCATTGGAAGAACAATTGGAGAGGAACTACAAGTCTTCACAATGTTTGATCGAATGAATACAATGTTTAACCATGCTGATGCCTTCATTACCTTACCAGGTGGTCTGGGCACATTGGAAGAGATCTTTCATATTTCTTCTTGGGCCCAACTTCACATTCACCATAAACCTATCGGTTTGCTTAATGTTAATGGTTTTTATGATAATTTGTTGTCTTTTCTTGATCAAGCTGTGGAACAGGAATTTCTAACAACTTCAGCACGACAAATCATAATCTCTGCTACTACTGCTGAACAATTGATCGACAAACTACAATCTTTCACCCCTGTTGTCGCACGTCACCCGCGCGGCGATTCGGCGATTTTTCGTTATGTTTGCTTGATTGGTTCTTTGAGAGTCGCCACCTAGTATTTCATTGAGGGTTACTAGGAAACCCGGGTGCACCGGTCTTTGTCAGAAATTCAAGGTTCAGGAACTGGTTGTGGCTAGGGAAGGTATTAGCACCCCTAACGCACCCTACCTGAGGTAAGCTGCTTTGCAGTTTGATGTGATTTGAAAATTTAAAATATTAATCAAATTCTAAGGTTTTAATAAATCAGTTATTAAATCCCCGAATATGTGTAGAAACATGTTCTTACACTTTCATGGAAAATATAACATGATTTTATTTATCCTTAAGATATTTAATCATATACAAATTAAAACACTTAATTCTTTTTTCTTCTTTTTATTATTTTAACATTTATAAGACATACATATAACAGAAAATACAAAAAAAAACATACTCACACATTACTTTTTACTATGCCAACTCATACATCATTTTACATGTTCATGCCACTTCATCCATCTTACATGTTCTAAAATAAAAGAATTTAAAATAAATCAAATACAATTCAAAAGTTACAAAAATAAACCCCAAAACTGAACACCTTCTGGGATCCACCGGAATAGTGCTGGGAACATCTTCGGGGCACCTGAATAGTGGCAGCGCGTCCCCTCCACGAGCCACCGCCACTGGCGGCGCGTGGGTTCACGCGCCACCGCGAAAACAGAACAGGAAGTAGGGAGTCTGGCTCGGCCTCTTCTCCCCTTCCTTTCCCTGCAGGCGGTGGGTCTTTCAGTCACCTGCAAAACATAAAATCACAACCAGTCGATTTTATTTTTATTTTTATTTTCTTCCTCTGTCTTCTCTCTTCCTCCCGGTTCGTTTCCCTCTGCTGGTGGCAGATCCGGCCGTTGGTTCACGGTCCAGATCTGCTACGTGGGGTTGAACCGATGAAGAAGAGTCGGGGATTGCCGGGTCTTCACGAGTTGGCGGCTGGTTCAGGAGAATGGGCTGTTGAGGCTGAGTGAGGAGAGAGCTGGGTCTCCTGGCTTGTGGGTTGCTGGCGGTTTGAGGCTGCGACACCGCTGCTGGGAGGAGGAGATGTTGCGGCTGTTTGAGAGAGAACCGGCTGAGGGAAGGGGAAGGTCTGTGTGCAGCGGGGGCCGGTCTGTTTGGTTCTTTCCTCTGCCAAGAAGATTGGGAGATCAACAGGAGATGGGAGGGGCGGCCAGCCTCTGTTTCGACAGAGGCAAGGGGGCCACGGCCGGCCTCTGGTTCTAGGAGCCGAGAGAGGGAGACCGTGGAGGCCGGTGTGCAGGGGAGTTTGATGTGGGTGTTCGGGTGGCTAAGGGAGATAGGGAAGTCGGAGTGAGGGCTTTCGATTCAGTAGAGAGGAAGATGGGGGAAAGGGGTGGCTGCCTGGCTTGCTTTGTCAAGGCAAAGGGGCTGTTTCAGGAGCAAAAATCACAGGCCCAAGGGGAGGGTTTGCGGCCAGCTGCTCAAATGGCAGAGGGAGATGGCCGGGTCTGTCCTTGGCTGGGAGAGGGGGTTTGGTTTTTCTTGACAAAGAGGAGGGGCTGCCGCTTTTCTTCTGGTTTTTCAAAAGGGAGGGGGAGATGGTCTACTGGTTTCAAAAGGGGGAATGGCTTCGGGTCCCCTTGGCTTGGTGGCTTCTCTTTGGTTTTTGTCTTAAGAGAGGGGAAGGGCGGCGGCTGCATTAGAGATGGGTTTTTTAGGTTTTGCATTTTTCTTTTTCTCCCATTTTCCTTTCGCCCCCATGCCTGTAAAATTTTTCTCCCCTCTATGAATTTTTCTCCCCCGTGTAAATTTCTCCCCCTTTATTTTTTCACTGTAGCGTGGCATTTATAGGAGAAGTGTGGCTTGGCCAAAATCACAATGGTCCCTCAACTTTTCCTTTCCTTTCCTTTTCTTTGTTTTTTTTGTTAATTTTGATTTTTTCTTTTTTTTTATATTTTTTAAAAGCGAGCAATATCAACGTTGACTTAACAAGAAAAATCAGTGATTGTAAAATTTACGCGTTAAAAGTTGAACGCGTTCAAAATACCTTTGAAAATTTAGATTCTTCTGAAATGACGTTGAAAATGCTAAAACTGATGCAAATATATCAAAATGCATTTTTTGGGGGTTTTCGTTGTTTTTTTATATATTTTTGATTTTTTCTGAAAATTTATCAAAAACATGGGTCAAAAATTGGGTAGCAACACCTGTAATTGATCCTTCCATGAGTCGTATAAATTGGTCAAGTACAGAAAGCCGTAAAAAGCTTAGATTGGATTTGAGCCTTCGTTTGTGAATCCTTGTGTCTTTTGGTTTTATTTCTAGCATAGTATTTTATTCTGTTATTTCTTATATTTGTTTAAATGTGTTTCAGGTTTGTCAGTGTTCGTTGTTTCAGGTAATGTCTTCTATACTCTATCTTTCTACCTTAGGACATTGAGGACAATGTCTCGTTTTGGTTGGGGGGAGAGGGTAGTAGTAATTAAAAAAAAAACTAACCAACTAACTGTTTGTGTTTTTAAAAACCATTTGGCAAAACTGTTATTACTAGGATGGCAGAGTAAGGGGGAATGACTCTTGAGACGCATCTTAGTAAACATTTTCTAATGGTTATTTGCAATATTCATAACAAGGCCTATTAGCATACTTCTTGAAATATTCAGGTTTACAAACTCTCGCATTGTTATCACTTGGTTCTGCTCATATACTCATTTAACAAATATTCTTAAACCTTCATTTTCACACACACACTTTAACATATGATTGTGGGTTGCACATTGGATTGTTACATTATTTATGTTCTTTTGTTAAAGGTAACAACTAAGGGATAGGGATAGTCTATAATTTGCAAAAAAAAAAAAACAAAAAACAAAAAAACAAAAAAAAAGAAGAAAATGATGATAATAAAAACGTAGATAAGTTTGATTTCGTAGCCTCCCTAACCTAAGCAATTAAGCCCGAAGGGGTGTTTTAACACCTAATACCCTAAAGTCAACTGACTTGGGAGCTATTGACCCAAAGCTTGTTACATGGGTTAAGGAGAAAAGCTTAAGGGAATCAAACATTGCCCTATCTACGTACTAGTATCTGCAACCCGAGTTACTAAGCTCGTAGGGGTGTCTCAACACCTAATGCCCTAAGACCAACTGGTCTGGGAGTCATTAGCCGAAAGCTTGTTACATGGGTTAAAGATGCATTGTGTTTTAAGTTATATGTATAGATATTAAAAAAAAAGAGTAAAATAAAATGAAATAATCCCAACCCAAGGAAGTTAACCTTAAACATTAGAACAAAATATTGTTTTCTTCCAATAAAAGCCCCATCATCTATGTTTCATACATTGAGCACATAACAAGAAAGGTTTATTAATATTTTATTTAGGAGATATTGAGCAGATATATAAAATTTAATGAGAGTTTGTTTATCTGGATAGATTAATGGAAGTTGAATGATGAATGCCTTGCTTTGTGGAAATTTACAAATTGTTTTTCTATTTTAACGCTTTCATTTCTAGGGACTAGTAATAAGCTGGTTGGGGGGGTGTGATTAGTACTTAAAAGTGTATTTTTATCAAGGTTTTATATCATCATTTTGCACTTGAAGTATCAATAACTCCTTAACTAAAGCATGTTTTATAATAATATATCTAATACTATAAGATACCTTTAATTTATCGTAAATGTTCATCTTAAATGCAGGCCTATCACATAAATGAAAGAATTGATTGATGAGTTGAAGTACTGAAATTGAAAGGCCAAAAAGATGGCCAAAGAGATGCTGGTGCAGTCCAAATTGGAACATAGTTTGGTAAATGGGTCATATCTGGAGCTGTAGATCTTGGGTTTAGGTCTATTTTATATGGATGGAAAGATAAGACATAGGCCTACAACTTTCATGTGGAGCCCAAGATTTAACAAGGCCGTTTTCAAGTCCAAATTGTAGCAACAAAGAAGAAGTCTGAATCTGTCCTGCAGCCCAGACACTGTTCAGTGTTCAGCCCATATCTCGAGTTCTAGAAGTTCAAATGATCTCAAATTTTTACCCTGGAAAGATGAGACAATTTCCTAGAACTTTCATGATTGAAGTCTGTTCAAATTATGACGTTATTAATGACGTTTTTGGCATACAAGAAGATAAGAATTGTCACCAAGTCAAGATGTGGCCACCCACTCATCAATTAGTCAACAAATCAATAGTTCCAAATTTTGGCCTATAAAAGGAGGCATTTGCCATGTATTTAGGCATCTTGGTGTTGAGATCAAGATCATGCTCTTGCTTTCTCTCTTTGTATTGCTTATGCTTTGCTTTCATTAATATCAAGTTTATGCCTTTCATTTCCTTTCCTTTACTTAGTTAACTTTTATCTTACTTATGTTCTTATCTTGTTTATTTATGTTTCTTTCTTTCATTATGTCTAGCTAAGTTAATTATGTCTAGGTGAAAAGGTTACACTAATGGTGTAAGGATAAGTATAATATAAACTCAACATGGACTTTAATGTTGGATACTAACATGCTTTATATTTGTTATCTTATTCACTTTTAATACTTTGCTTGTTAAATTGTTAATCTAGATTTATGTTGTATAACACTTGGTACAACAAATACTTGGCACTTTCATAGCCCATACTGTATGGTATAACCGACACCTGAGCTATGAAAGGAACTTGATTTGTTGTTAACATAAGTTATAATCATGAATGCCTGAAAACATTTTCAGTATTAGCATTATTCGAATAAGATAGCTAATGTAATCATGTTAACAATTTATAATCTGATTGGAACCTCCTTGTGTGTGGTTTCCAATTGAATAATAAGGGTTTATACTATACTTCTTTGAAATACCATTAGTGGATCCTCTAACCTTGACATTTGTTATTATCATTGTTTAATCCTTACGTTAATCTTTCATCTCAAAGTTCTCATCAACTTCTTCCTCTTCTTCTTCACTATTATTATTATCACTATTATTATTATTATTATTGTTGTTACTATTGTTGTAGTATTATTGTTGCTTATAATTTATACAAGTAACCTCCCTGTGGTTCGACCCCGGTCTTGCCAGGTTATTTATTACTTCAACACTCCTGCACTTGGGAAAAGACATCAATCTTTTGGTCGTGTCAATAACACTATTAAAATTATAAAAAACAGCCCCTAAAAAAATCCTGGAATTGCTGGGAACGTTTCTGTGAAACCGCAGGGACATTAGGAATAGTGGCGGCGTGTTGTTCCACGCGCCACCGTCACTGGCTGCACGTGGGTTCACGCGCCGCCGTAAGCAATGCCTGGAAATGGATGGATCTGGTCGGTTATCTTCTTCTCTTCCCTTCCCTGCCGGATGTGAGGAACACCATTACCTGCAATAACAGAACACGCACAAACAGTCGATTTTAGTTTTTATCCTTTTGTTTCGCAGATCTGTTTCTCTCTTCGCATCTCGGTTTCTTTTCATTTCCTCTTGTTCTCTGTTTCAAGTGGCTGGCAGTGTGACCATAGGGCTGCTGGCCTTTGGGTTTCCGTCCGGTCTGCAGCTGTCGGTGGCCGGTGAATCTGTGGCCAGGTGTGGACGGCGCTGCTGTGGCCAGGTGTGGACGACACTAATGGCTCCGTGGGTGCTGCTTCTCCATTGACAGTGTGTGGCTGGGTCTGTCGGGTGGAAGGTTCGTGGCGGTGATTTGCAATTGGGGAGAATGAGGGGATGAGGGCCACGGAGGGCAAAGGGAGGATCTGTGAAGGGGAGGGAGCTGGTTTGTGGCTGTTGTTGGGGTTCTCTAGGTGTGGCTGGCGGCTGGAAGAAGGGGAAGGAGGTGCAGCAGTTAGAGGGGTCTGTGTGGAAGAAAATCCAAAACTAGTGGGGGGCGCGGCTGGTTTTGGTTAGGAGGGAGTGTGGGGTTCTCTGTGGGGGAGGTTGCAGCTTCTCTTGTTTGGCCAAGTAGGAGGGCGTAGCCAACTTAGGTTTTTTTTTTTCAAGGATGAAGCGGTAGCTTCGGGTTAAGGAGAAGAAAGGGTTATGATTTTTAGGGTTTTTTATGGCTTAGGGTTTATTTGTGATTCCTTTAATTGTGCAAAATTGCCCCCCCTTTGAGTGTGTTGAGGGGACCAGTATTTATAGGCAAAAATATTGCTAGGTTTCCAAACTTGGTCCCTCAACTTCTTTCTTTTTGTAAATTTGATTTTTCTTAATTTTTTTTGTATTTTTTTAAAACTAGCAATATCAATGTCGACTCAATAAGGAAAATCAATAATTTTAAAAATGACGCGCGAAAAGTTAAACGCATTCGAAAGACCTTTGACAGTTTAAATTCTTTTTAGACGACGCTGAAAATGCTAAAAACGATGCAAATATATTAAAAGAGTATTTTTTGGATTTTCGATGTTTTTTTGCTATTTTTGGATTTTTCTGAAAATTTACCGAAATATGGGTCAAAAATTGGGTAGCAACAAGTCTAGTTCAAGATACATTCAACACTTCTAATATGATTAGAACCTATGCAATTAAAGTTTCTAACTGAGGATTTCAACCAAAAAGCCAAACATTGAAAGGTAAAATAAAAAATCACATCCCAATTATAAACCTTGGACTCGAAGATAAGTTTATTGCGAACTAACTAGATAGATCAATAAAAGCCTTTGCATAGAAGAATAATATCCTGACAGTGAAAGTTGCCTCTCACCGACATGTACCATTCTTGAAGATTTTGTTTAGGATCCCTAGATAGATAACTTAAACACCCGAACCAATCCATGAATCTACCCTAAAAATTCCACCTAATAGTACAGTGATGAGATAGATGATTACCAATCCAATCTCCTCACAATAAAAAGAAAAAAAAGCATCCTCATAATTAACAATCTCCCTCTCAGCTAAAAAACCCTATTGCTGAGACTTCCATTAAGTAGGAGCCATATAAACACATCAATTTTAGGAGGTGCAAAACCTTTCCAAAGCAAAACAAAATAAAAAAGAAAGAGCCCCTCAAGCAGATAGGCTATCTAGAAACATTATTTTCTAACCTTATCTAAAAACTTAATCTTTTGAGTAGAGATATTTTTTTGATATGATATCAAAATTTTAATGATCAAATGATGACAAGTTTTAATCTCACCATCTTATTTTTTCTTGCGTACAATGATATTGATCAAGTTAGTTATGATAATGTTTAAATGAACATGAGTATACTATGTTCATTTCTATGTATCAATTTAATTATGTTATTATTAGAATGGATGTGAGTACCTTGTTTACATTGATAGGTATTGAATTAGCCATGATAACTTTGGAATAGATGTGATTATCTTACATATCTTGGTATGGATTGGGCATGCAGAATCACTTGGAGATTATTATTACTTGTTTCGATTGACCGATCAATGAAAATTCAATTTCGAACTTCTAATTGGATAAGGATACTTGTCATTTGAGGAATTCATGGTGTTGAAACAAGCAACCGGATCGTCAACATCAGAATTTTCAACGACTTTAATTTTCTTGTCTGATGGCAATGAAGCCAAGCGAAAGTTGACGGGTTTCCAGCCCAAGAAGAGTTTTTAAATGATATGTTGACCTCTCGCATTCAGACATGAAGGATATTCCGAGCTACAAAAAAACATTACCAATCACGTGCTAGAAATTTTGCATGAAACAATTTTCATTTCCTTACGCTGAATCAGCCAAGTCAAGCACAATACATGATCTTTAACCAAAAGCCTAGGAGAGTAACCAATTACGATCAATCTCTAAGATGACCTTTCTTCAATCCCAAACTGACAACCAATCTCTAAATCGTGCAAGAAATGCTTTGAAGCGATCAACTAGTCATCAGCCTGGAATTCATTTGGCTTTGAAGCCATCAACTAGTCATCAGCCTGGAGTTTATTTTCCAAGAAAGTTTATCCGCGCGAAAACTTCAACTTGATTAGGAGAAAGAAACTGCGTTTTGCTTCTATGGAATTCAAGCATCCTCTTCAAGCCTCCAGCGAATTCCTTAACAATTAGCGGTATTAGATTACCATTTTTATCATACTATCCCCCATTACCTAGGCACGATTAGACACAGAATACATTATTGAGATTTAAGCAAAATTATTGATAGTGTCTCAAGTTCACGTAATTATTGTCATTGTAATTCATTATTGAGATTTCCGAAATATTATGGAACGTGTGCTATGATATGAAATATTGTATTACTAATTTATTGACTTGTCCTGTGTAGTATGCTATACCGTAACACATGTATTAAAATACCCAGTTTTTATCAAAACATTGCAAAAAACTATAAAACAAAAAAAATATCATATTTTCATGCATACGGTCAAGTCTCTCAAAGATAAAAAATTATATCTATTTTCATACAACAAAACTTCAAAATATATTTTTGCATGTATCTTGAGCTTTAATAACTAGTTTATTAAAGTAATGAGAACTAAGTCAACATTTCAAAAAAAACAAAAAAAATATTTTGTTTTTTTTTTGTATCTGGGATTACGAACTTATATGTGAGACGTATTCCTGATATTAAAAGGATAGTTCTTTTATGTATAGACATTAGAATGGTCAGGATTTACCTAATAAGATAAAAATCTCCTTACTGAGGAGGACTTTTCTTCAACCTTAGGAAGACAAAAAATTAAAAAGCACGACAAAACCTTAGCTTTTATCAAACAATCAAACAATATAACTTACTTTAGGTAAGGCATATTTGGGGTGTTAATACCTTCTCTTTACACAATCAGTCCCTGTACCTGATTTCGGAGACCACTTAGGGTTCCTAGGGACAAAAATACTAGATGGTGACTATCATTCCCTCATTCTACTGATAAAAGACAAGAATTCCTTGCCTATCCCATTTTTCGATTACTAAAACCTAAAGTGGAGGCAATTTCACCGCGACGCCGCACATCTGTGGCAATATCAATGGGTCGCATTGGTATCGACAACTATTTATGGTGTGATTAGCTACTCCAAGTAAAGAGGTTAATGATGTCAAGGGTTCTTGACATCAGCAACTTTGATAATAAACCAGATATGAATAATAATTGATTAATTATTTCGGGGTAGGAATAGTAATGATATCAATTGCTTGTATTAATATCGGCACTTGAATTGAATTGATCAGTCTAACCCACTATTTGGAGACTAATGATACCAATGAGATTCATTAGTATCAGCAATTACCTTCTGAAAAAATAGGAGAGAAAATATTGATTAATTATTCTGAAAGAATGAGATAAGATAATGATACCAAGAGAGGAATATCTTGGTATCAAGTGAGAATTGATTCATAAGAATATGGTGTTTGAAACTATTGAGTTGTGTTGAGATTTCCAAGATGGTAAAATGGTAAACAATGCTCTCCGATGAAAACTGATGTAAGGAGTGTAATGAGGTAGTTGAAGGAAAATAATCGAAAAATGAAATTAAAAGATGGCAATGAATTCCTGTGAATGAAATTGCAATAGTATAAAAATGCACATTGTGATAAAATTATAAGAGGGTATTGATTATATCTCTTGATTCTCAAACAGAAGAGATGCCTAGAGTAAGGTCATTGGTAGTTGAAGGGACGAGGTCGGTTAGGGAAACAAGTAGGTGCATCGCACCTTGTCTTTTCAATGTGTGTAAGCTTATTCATAAAGTTCCGAATTTATTGTTTTGTTGCTTTGATAAATATTGGAATGAATATGAGTACTTCGAGCACATTAATGTGTATCAACTACTTCATATATAATATGGATGCGAGTACCTTGCGTATATTGATATGTATCAAACTTGTGATGATATTACTTGAATGAATAAGAGTACCTTGCATGCATTGGTAAGGATCCAATTAATTATGATAATGTTTGAACGAACATGTGTACCTTCGGTACAACGATATGGATCAATTAATTATGATAATATTTGAATGAACAAAAAAAATGATGGATAATTTTGGATTGAAGGGTTAAATTGAGAAGAAAAATTAAATTCACCAAATAATTAAAAGAAGAAACCAATAAAAGAATGAGTAATAATTTTTTTAAAAATATATCTAAGGATGAAAATGAAAACAATTAAAAGAATACAGAAGGGCAAGAAAAAACTTAAGAAACAAAAAAAAACAAGGATAAAATTAAAAAAAAATCGAAAAACTAAAAAAAAACTAACAACAAAAATTATAAATAAAAAGACGTTGACCTTCACTGAAATAACCGCAACTAAGATACTACCCTGAAATCTTAAATGGCTAGTGCGAATTTTAGTGGAGAAAAGAGGGGAAAAAAAACTGTTAGGGATAATCTATCAAGAAACAACCAAAACGTGCAATGCCTTGACAAAAAAACCGTCGCAGGGAATCCAATGAGACACGGAGAAATGAGGTTCTTAACCGGCAAATTCGGCCACTTTAATACTATAACCGCCAAAATTGCTTGTACCCCCTCCCCTTGAATTTGAGGATTATTTCAAAGAGACCCTACATTTTGCATCCTCAGGAATTAATTATGTTCCATGTCAAATAATCATCTCAACCCAATAGCTTAAGCTGTTAGGTGAGATACCAGGATATAATTTATATTATTTTCTAATACACCCCCTCAAGTGAAAGCCCTTTGGGTTTGAAACTTGCATAGGTCCACTTTACCTTGTGCTTAATTTTTATCAAATAAATAGGGATGGTGAGATTCGAAATCGTGAACGCTTGATCATCAAGGTTCTGATACCATGTTAAAGCACCATCTCAACCCAATAGTTTAAGCTGTTAGGTGAGGTCCCATGATATGATTTATATTATTCTCTAACATAAGTATTATTTATTTACTTTTCACTTGGTCTTGATAAATTTCAGTTTGACAATGCATTCCTCGAATTCTAGTGAAAATGATTATGCATGAATAGAAGTATCCTTCAAAATATTACAGGAAAAAAGAAATTGCGCAGAGCAAGTTATTATTTAATATCGAATTTGATTGATAACCAATCAATACATATAAAAAATAAAAAATAAATACAAATAAATACTATTATTACAACAAGAACAGCATCGATCCTAGCCGAAAATGTGAGAATTAATTCGAAGACAAAGATCCACTGATGTCCACAAACTAGAAGGACGCAAACATGCATGGAATAGAATTTATCAGACGTGGAAACCTAACTTGCTGCAACAAAGTTTGACTTCAGCGTTTGGTGCTATTCCGATGTGGTTTCAAGTAGGTCTTGATCATACGAAAAGGGCTCCTGCATTGTTAATAAATTGGTTTGTTAAGCATGAAAAATGAATAAAATAAAATTAGTAGTTATGGAAGATGATATACAATAATACCTTATTATATTTCATGCCAATTTTTAATCAGTTCTCGACTTCTTACGGCTACGAGCTGATGCCTCCTCCATTCGAGATTTTGATTTTCTGTTATTGCAATCATTTGTGTTATGAGAAATGTTGAGAGGTTTTTTTTATAATAATAAGAGGAGATGAAAAGAGGCCTTACATGTTATCGTTGAGTTGAGTACATTCGTCCTTGTTCAGAAATTGCTTAAACCACTTCACAGAATTTTTGGCATATCGTTTCAAGTTGTTTTCGTAGTCAATGTAGAAGAGACCAAACCTTGAACCATAACCGGATCCCCATTCAAAATCATCCAAGAATGACCAAGCAAAAAACCCCTTGACATCGACACCATGGTCACTGCAAAAGTCAAGTTTTTAGAGCAGATCGGACTGAGAAAGAAAAAACTAGGACTGTTTGAAAAAGGAAGCGAGAACATGAATTTGGAAAGAGCAACTCACTTGATAGATTTCAGAACAATGTCGAAAATGTCTTTGTAATATTGCTCTCTTATGGCATCATCGAGGGCTTCCTCTAATGACGAGGAATTCACGTCATCAACTCCTAATTTAAAAAAAACCAACAAATCAGTAAATCAGAGCTTCTTGACACCTATAACCATAAACACACGAGGGTTGTTGACTCTGTTCTTACCATTTTCAGTGATATATATTGTTGGATTTTCATACGCGTCCTTTACGTAATTCAAGAGATGACGAATACCTTCGGGATAAATATAAAGCCAACTTGAACCCGCCTGCGAATTTGATTTATTTATCTCAATACCAAGGGGAAATTAAAACAGAAAGATTCTACATATCAATTACTAATTTGTTGAAACAAGAATGAAGAATCACATTCACCTGTGGGCCTATTGGTATTCCATTTCTCTCCCCTGTACGTAAAATAATATCAACACAAGTGAGAAAGTACTGTAGAGTTTTAGACCTTGTATTCTTCTTATTCTGAGAGTTTTTTTTTTTTAATCACTTAATTAACAAGTAAATAAATATTTCACCTGTCCAGTTAACACGAGCATCTTCCATAAACCCAATATTTTTATAGTCAACATCCTCAACATTCTGAGCATAGTATGTAGTGTAGTAATTGACCCCAATAAAGTCATAAGATCCTCTCAGCATCTTGGATTCCTCCTCACTGAATCTAGGCAATCTTCCTCCAACGTTGTCGTGCATATTCTGTGGATAGTCACCTTTAGTTAGAGGATCCATGTACCTGCCAAAAACATAGAATTTAAGATCCTGGTTTCTTCTCCATAGAATTTAATAATCCAAATTAATTAATGTTTCAAATTATTATATTATCCAAATCAGCTAGCAAAATGCATACCATCCAAGCATAAAATCAAGGCTTCGTTCAGTTGCCATCCGATCACTTTCACTAGTTGAGTAAGGTTCAAACCAATGAGAAACGAGGGTTATCCCAATTTTACCTCCTTGACACGTCTGACGAGATTTTGTCAATGATAAAATTAGCACAGTCACACAGGAAACTTTGGTGAAATATGTTAAGAAACGAACCACAAATTAATTATAGCTTTAGCTTTTGCAAACCTGATACTTTTCCTTGTATACTTTCACAGCCGTTGCATGCGCAAGCAATAGATGATGGGTTACAATGTAAACCTCGGTGGCGCCAGAGATTTTGGGTTGGCCTGGATAATTCTCCAAAGTTGAAATTCTGCCGGGTGCCACTGTGCCCGTGTCATAACCATTGACGCTAAACATAAAAGGCTCATTTAAAGTGATCCAGTGCTTCACTCGGTCTCCAAATCTTTGGAAGCAAAGCTCCACGAAGTCTCGGAAATCGATTCTATATGAGTTTTGAAATTATTAGATTCAAGCATGGAGGATTTAAATTAAAGTGAGATGTTTATATAATATGAATATAATTACTTACATAATATTAGGGCTCAAGAAACCACCATATTTGTCCTCAATTGCTTGTGGAGTGTCCCAATGAAAGAGAGTTACATAAGGCTGTATACCTGTACATTTCAAAGCAAAATTAATATGAGAAAACCAAAGTGCATGTGAAACGTTTTGTATGAGAGTTTGGAAAATGCTTTTCAAATTTTCGAAATTCAAGCAAAGTAAGATTGCATGCCCCTGCATTTACCATGGCCACTTCAAGATTCTTATTTTTAGCCGGTAACATTATTATGAAACACAGTCATGGAGGAAAAGGGAAGGGTTATAACCATTTTTTATGAGCTCATCGATGAGATTGTTGTAAAACTGGATCCCTTCTTCGTTTATTCCAGCACTTAGTCTGCCATCTGATGAATTCAATTCGATTATTGAAAAATCAAAGTAAGGAAAAATGTGGGACTTCGAAATTCGAGACGCGTCCCATCCTCGTGAATTAAAAAGGAATGAGATGTAGGGTAGAAACAAAAGAAAACACTTACGTGGTAATACCCTAGACCAAGAAATAGAGAATCTGAAAGCATCCATTCCCATTCCCCTCATTCTTTGCACATCTTCCTATAACATTTTGTGCGTAAAATATATCAACAAGTGTAATGGTGATCAGATCCACAAAAGGCAACCAAAAGAAAAATAAGACGAACATCGTACCTTATAGCGATTATAGAAATCAACTGCCACCTTTGCATTGCTATGGTCACTTATCCTCTCTGCAATTTTTCAGAATTGTTCTTAAATTCCTTTGAATATATATTATTTGATAAAAATCATATTTACATCTTTAATTTGCACGCACTTTCTCCCCCTAACCCCAAAAGTCACCTTCTTTCTTTCCTTTTTCTCTCTTCTTTTGGATTTAATAGACAAAATACACTATGGTTTTAGGCAGGCCATCAACATGCTGGGAGGTGACTCCTTGAGAGATTTATATTCGTTGTTTTAGTTAGGAAAGAATTGTAACGAACTCCTGCATTGAATAAAGAGATACCTGGATGCTCCTCGATGAAGGTGTCCCATATATTCGGCCCTTTGCCTCTCCTGTTTGTTTCACCTTCAAACTGCATATAATTTAAAAGTTATCAGAGAACAAACAATTGAGGCGTTTCTCTCTTCGACCAGAGTACTTGAAGCAATGTTGTACCTGGTAAGCTGACGAAGAAGATCCAAAAACGAAACCATCTGGGAAAGAATTACGACTCAACTGGGCAATACTTCCCATGATATACACTAAGTCTTTGTTGAACAGCCTTGCAGAAGAGCAATAAAAGCTTGAGCAGCACTAAAGATTGTTGGGTGATCAGAATAAAGAATGTATAGTGAGATAGCAGTGAAAAATAAATAAATGAACGTATGAAGTATGGATTTTGTAAGAACATCGACATGCCAGAGCCTATTTATAGGCATCTTTTTGAAAGGTTTTTCTCAACAGCCAAGAAGGATAATTGTGGTCAATTATTATTATTTGTTTCAATTCACCGATCAATGAAAATTCAATTTGGAACTTCTAGTTGGATAAGGATATTTTTCATTTGAGGAATTCATGGCGTTCAAACAAGCTCCAAACTTAAGATTCCGTGCTCTAATTGCACTGTGAAGCCTAGCAATTGTACTTGAAGCTTGCTGAGAAAATTCAGCTACCGGATCGTCAACATAAGAATTTTCAACGACTTTAATTTTCTTGTCTGATGGCAATGAAGCCAAGCGAAAGTTGAGGGGTTTCCAGCCCAAGAAGAGTTTTTAAATGATATGTTGACCTCTCGCATTCAGACTAGTCATCAGCCTGGAATTCAATTTTACAGCTGTCTGGAATTTATTTTCCAAGAAAGTTTATCCGCGCGAAAACTTCAACTTGATTAGGAGAAAGAAACTGCGTTTTGCTTCTATCGGAATTCAAGCATCCTCTTCAAGCCTCCAACGAATTCCTTAACAATTAGCGTTATTGGATTACCATTTTTATCATCCTATCCCCCATTATCTAGGCACGATTAAACACAGAATACAAATCACACCACAGTATAGTGCCTCAAGTTCACGTAATTATTGTCATTGTACTTCATTATTGAGATTTCCGAACATTTGCAAGATGCTTATCCACCTTTTTGTTTTTTTAGTTGAAAGGTTGTCAGTAGGAAACCTGTAATTCTGCTACCATGCATTGCTCCATACATAGTTTCTTTAATTTATTTATAGTAATCGAGTAGAATTAAATTAAAAGAGCACCATTAAGAAGATAGTGACCCAAGGAATAAAAACTTCCAAAATAAGTATCTAAAAGAAGGAGCAAAAATACAAAAATCAAACTAATTAGTCTTGTCGCACGTCAAATCCACGCGGCGTCGGCTGGCGATTTTTTCTTGTTATGTTGTTTGCTTTGATTGGTTCGTTGGGAGTCGCCACCTAGCATTTAATTAAGGGCTACTAGGAAACCCGGATGTACTAGTCTTGTCCGAGATTCGCGGGTAAGAGACTGGTTGTGGTTAGAGAAGGTATTAGCACCCCTAACACAGCCTACCTGAGGTAAGCTGCTTCATGGCTTTGATGTGTTAAAGAAGTTCTAAAAATTTTATCTTTTCATCAGATACTAGAAATACAACTTATGTATAAGTTAATAATTCTGGACCGTGAGCAAATCAAAATATTAAATTCTTCTTTATTCTTTACAATTTTATCATAAAAAAACATCCATAAAAAAAAAACATTCAAACACACACATACACTTTTGACTATATTTTTTTTCTTTTTTTCTTTTCCTTTCTTTCTTTCTTTGTTTTTTTTTTTTTTTACACACTACAAATTATGCAAATTCAAAAACAACTAAACAAAAATTACATAACACTTTTAAAATTATAAAAAACAGCCCCTAAAAAAATCCTGGAATTGCTGGGAACGTTTCTATGAAGCCTCAGGGACACCAGGAACAGTGGCGGCGCGTTGTTCCACGTGTCACCGTCCCTGACAGCGTGTGGGTTCACGCGCCGCCGCAAGCAACGCCTGGAAATGGATGGATCTGGTTGGCTATCTTCTTCTCTTCCCTTCCCTGCTGGCTGTGAGGAACACCATTACCTGCAATAACAGAACATGCACAAACAGTCGATTTTAGTTTTTTTCCCTTTGTTTTGCAAATCTGTTTCTCTCTTCGTTGATCAGTTTCTTTTCGTTTCCCCTTGTTCTCTATTTCAAGCAGTCGGCAATGTGACCATAGGGCTGCTGGCCTTTGGGTTTCCATCTGGTTTGCAGCTGTCTGTGGCCGATGAATCTATAGCCAGGTATGGACGGCGCTGATGTGGCCAGGTGTGGACGGTGCTGATGGCTCCATGGGTGCTGCTTCTCCATTGACAGTGTGGTTGGGTCTGTCAGGTGGAAGGTTCATGGCGGTGAGTTGCAATCGGGGAGATTGAGGGGATGAGGGCCACGAAGGGCAGAGGGAGCAGCTGAGAGGGAGGATCTGTGGAGGGGGGAGCTGGTTCGTGGCTGTTGTTGGGGCTCTCTACGTGTGGCTGGCGACTGGAAGAGGGGGAAGGAGGTGCAGCAGTTAGAGGGGTCTGTGTGGAAGAAAATCCAAAACTAGTGGGGGGCGTGGCTGGTTTTGGTTAGGAGGGAGTGTGGGGTTCTCTGTGGGGGAGGTTGCGGCTTCTCTTGTTTGGCCAAGTGGGGGGGGCGCGGCCGGCTTAGGTTTTTTCTTTTTCAAGGAGGAAGCAGCGGCTTGAGGTTAAGGAGAAGAAAGGGTTATGATTTTAGGGTTTTTTTTTGTTTAGGGTTTATTTGTGATTCCTTTAATTGTGCAAAATCCCCCCTGAGTGTATTGAGGGGACTAGTATTTATAGGCAAAAATGTTGTTAGATTTCCAAACTTGGTCCCTCAACTTCTTTCTTTTTGTAAATTTGATTTTTCTTAATTTTTTTGTATTTTTTGAAAACTAGCAATATCAATGTCCACTCAATGATAAAAATCAATAATTTTAAAAATGATGCACGAAAAGTTGAACCTGTTCGAATGACCTTTGAAAATTTAAATTCTTTTTAGACGACGCTGAAAATGCTAAAAACGATGCAAATATATTAAAAGAGTATTTTTTTTTTTTGGATTTTCGATAGTTTTTTTTTGCTATTTTTGGATTTTTCTGAAAATTTATCGAAATATGGGTCAAAAATTGGGTAGCAACAGATGCCCCCTCTTTACAATGCTTACGAAGCAAAACTCCTCAATGATTTCCATAATAAGCTTTGTAAAAAAAAACTTGTCTTTCTGTCATGCTTAACTTGCTCAATATCCACTCATCTAAAGACCTTACTCTCTTTTTTTATGTTCTCTCTTCCTTCTCTTTTCTCTTTTTTTTTTCATTAACTTGAGATTTCATCTGGCGATCTCCTTTTCCAAAACCAAAAAATATGTGTAGCTCGGTCAACCTGAAATTCCACATGAAGATTCTCTTTAACCAACGCCACATGAGATCCCATCTGGCGACCTCATTCAACTAGAACTAAAAAATATGTGGAGCTCGGTCAACCTGAAATCTCATCTAACGATTCCCTTTAACCAAAGCTACCTGAGATCCCATTTGGCGACCTCATTCAATTGGAACTAAAAAATATGTGTATCTCGGTCAACCTGAAATCCCATCTGATGATTCCCTTTAACCAAAGCCACCTAAGATCCCATCTGGCGACCTCATTCAACTGGAATTAAAAAATATATGTGTAGCTTGGTCAACCTGAAATCCCATTTGGCGATTCCCTTTAACCAAAGCCACCTGAGATCCCATCTGGTGACCTCATTCAACTGGAACTAAAAAAATATGTGCAACTCGGTCAACTTGAAATCCCATCTAGCGATTCCCTTTAATCCCATCTGGCGATCTCATTAAACCAAAACCCAAAAAATATACGTAACTCGGTCAACTTGAAATCCCATCTGGCGATTTCCTTTAACCAAAGCTACATAAGATCCCATCCGGTGACCTCATTAAACCAAAACCAAAAAAAAATGTAAAAAGTGGTCTATTGTAATGGGTGACCTACCCAGGTGGAAAAAATATGAAATGTGGTCTCATCATAATGGGTGACCTACCCAGGTGGAAAGAATGTGAAAAGCGATCTCTTTGTAATGGGTGACCTACCCAGATAGAAGATGAAAAAAATATGAAGTGGTCTCATTATTATAGGTGACCTACCCAAATGGAAGATGGAAAAAATATGAAGTGGTCTCATTTTTATGGGTGACCTACCCAAATGAAAGATGTGATGTGACAAGTGTGAAAAATGGGACTTACCTGGCAAAGTCCTGAAGGGATGATAGAAGAAGGGTCAGAAAACTTGGTGCTTCTTGATAATTCCCAATCGTAGGGTTTGACAACTTGATGCTTCTTGATTGCAAGGTTGATCTTTCCATTTCTTTGAGATTTTCCTAATGGTAGGGTTCATCTCATCTTCTTCTTATTCCATGATCAAAACTGATTCTTTGTTATCATCAATGCAATGCTTCTTTCTTTTTCCACAATCTTACTGGACCTCATTAAGGATTTTTCCTGTAACAATTCTAAAACAATTGTGCAATGTTTTGAAGTTAGATGACATTCATGCATTCTTACCTGATTTGGAATATAGTTCCCCCTTCTTTGATGTTCCATCGTCATAAGGTGCCTTTGTTTGCATTCCAAAGCCTTCTTTGTCCTTCTAATTTATCGGCTTATCCGTGTGCTAGCCATCCACTCAACTGTAAGTGTCATGCCTATCCTAGGCTGTCCACGATGACTACTCCTCTCGTTGTTTATCAAGCATAACTGTGCCCCCAAGTGTGGTGTTGCTTGTTTCATCATGAATGAGCTTAACTTATGATTAATCTTCTGGATTATCTTGAGAATTGTTCTCTCATTGATTGTGCGCATCGTGCCAACACCCATTAAGATTGTCAATCAATCCTGAACAATATTCTTCAAGTATATATTATCACCAGTCTTCTTAGAAACTATCTAGTTGTCCAGACATGCATTTCATAGCTTGCAGTACAAGGCTCATCGTTGTAAGCTCAATGTTCTTCTCAATGGACTCCTCTTATCTTGTTGAATCAGATTGCGAAAAGAAATGTACTAGCCTCATCAATGATGTCCAATTTATCACCCATATTCATGTCGTGAAGTGCGCTTTTAATCTTCAAAACAGATAGTCTCACAGTCAATCTTGATGGTGTGCATTCTTTCAATGTTCATTCAAATGCACTCACATGATAACATCTGTTAGGAGTCATAGCCATGTTTCAGAGGGTAACCCAAGATGAAGATACGAAGTTGTCCTTCAAGTGCAGTGTTGTTTTCAATTGTTGTTGCAGTTCACTAGATCTTGACTATCTTTGAACAATATTGCCCCTAGTGTGATCTGAATGTGCTCGTTCATTGATTATCTTTATTTGAACCACATTGTCCTCCGTTCACCGATTCTTCATTTAATTATCTTTCTTTGCCCCCCAGCTGATCTGAATACTGCTTGTTTTTTTTTCTTTTCAAGGTCCATTGTATTGCCCCAAGGTATCTCAAATTTTGAAGGAGTGTTGAGAAGAGTTCGTGTCATTTCATGTTAAAGATTTCGCAGACTCAACCGATGTTCTTCTTTGTTCGACAATCTTTCTTGTTCTGGAATCAAATCTCATATTTCAAAGGTCATGTCTATTCAAGTCTAATTGTTGAAATGAAATCAGAGAGATATCAATTTTGAAAAAGATCTTTTGAAAATCCAGCTTTCATGTCAAAGACCCAACACACGTCATTCAAAATATGTAATCCTTTCATTGTCTTGTATTTTGAAAACAGGAATTGACCCGTTGCAAGATAAAAATGGCTTCTTCTTTTTTTCATGGTTCTTTGCATTCATTTTAAACTCTGATTTTGAGTATATCTTTTGATGGTCTGTGATGAGGTGACTTTTTTATGAATTTCAAAAACAAGATGCTCAGGCTTTATCAAGAAAGGTTGTTTCTTTTCTTAGCATTTATTTTATCAACATGCATAATAATCAGTAGCTTAATTCATGAAGTCACGACCCTTATAGAAAAGCTCTTCCAGTTTTGAGAGTGTCATTTATCGGTTTAGATTGCTTACTTGATCGAAAAGGGCTTTTAAAAGCACATAATGCAGGCTATGGTCCATGGCTATGAAAAAAAGGAAATTCACAAGCTCAAAAAGGTGTTTGAGGGTTTCAAAGACTTAGGATCAACATCAACTATTCATCAATTCTCTTTTTCTTGTTGTCTTTGTAGAGAAAGTGACATATAACCTTGTTAACCTCAAATATCACAATTCTCTTAACCTAGGTCATAAAGCAAATCCAACTTCTTCCTTAATGAATAATCAATCTAATCATTAGAGGCTTTATCATTAATACCAAAAGACAATGTTTGTAACTCAGTATTCTTTTCTAGTATTGCCTTTTGGCGTATGCTGTGTCTTTTCTTATTTGAAACCTCTTTTGCTCTTTCTAGACTTGATGACTTGATAGGCGTTCTCTTTCCTTAATCTTTGACTTGCCTTTAAGTGTTGGCAATTTCCACTCTCTTCCTTCTTCTTTTTTATATAGCCTTCCTCAAAGTTTTCTTACATGCCCCTAGTCTATATCCTTTTCTTTTAGACTCTTCCCAACCGTTGGACTTTTGTTCTTAGCCTTCCCTTTATCTATTGATTCTAACATTGTCTTCATCTTTACTAACAAAAATATCTTATTTGCCCCCAGTGTGGGGTGTGATCATAGTCAGGGTTTCTTTTGAAAAGAAATATTCTATCAAGCTCAAATGGGGATTGCAAGGGATATATATCTTTAGAAAGCAAAAGGATGAACAAAGATGGCCTTTTCTCAATTCAAGCAAGGTCAGTTAGAACCGATAAATTTTGACCTCATCTAGTGTAATGATTTGGACTTGTAAGAATCATGATTTGCAAGTCCATAACTATCGAATCCACTACATGTCATTATGCATACTGCTAAACTTTAGCTACATTGTGGGTGTTTCAATTTCAAATGTGAGCTCAAAATTTGTTTGGTCACCTTATATTGTTTATCTTGCCATTTTAACAAATATCGAGTCATTTCTGCAATCAAAATACTTTTAATCTTTTAGGATTGACTAACCTTAATTTTGCATGTTGGAGTTTGATCAAAATATTTTGTCAACATACCTTTTGAAAGAAGCATCTCTTGATTTCAAAACAATAGAAAGACAAAGGAAAGACATGTTTCGTTCAAGGATGAGATGTGACCCCAAAACAAAATGCACAATGGCAACAATCCACAATGAAATGATTGACAATTCGACACAATTCTTGGATCAGCTTTTCTGGAAATATTTGTGCTTTGCCAAGCATTTTCAATCTTTTGTCAATCTGAGGATGTTCTGGTGACAATATGGCCGATGACATCATCTTTCACAAACTCAACTCGCTTCATGCTCACTATCATTCGATCTCGATTCTTGAAATTCTTGCAACTGTTCAATTGAACTGGCTGAGGAACCCATAATGATATTCACATCTCGTCTAGATTATACCACCTAGGAACTAGTGGTTGCATGTGATTTAACGGAGTCGAGGCAACAAGTCTAGAATCTAGCAAATGCTGGTAGACAAACTTGAGTGGCAGAGGGATGTCAATCTTAGCAAAGATATTTGAGCAGTTGATGTTATGGCAAGACCTGACTAGGCAAAATAATTGAGGTTTCTCAATTGAGAGTCATCTTCTGATTCAACTCTCATCATTGTTCTGGCACCCATGATATAACCTTTAATATTTCCCATCTTCATAGCTTGCTCAATTCCTTCGGCAATCCTCACAGCCACATTATGTCAATCTCCCAATGTTGTTATGGTTGTTTGAGGATTGTCAGAACCTCCTAACAGCTAGGTAATCTTGGTAGCGCGCAGCACCGCCGCTGCCGACGTGTGGAATCATGCATTGTCTCTACTAGAAGAGAAACTGATGAATTTGAAACTCTTATGTCTCCTATTAAGTGCTATTACAAGACGTAAAAGCGATGAACAACTAATAGCACAGTTGAACCAGAAAGGAGATTATCTTTCATTGATGATTGAAGGCGTTGTTGCTATTCATGACTGAAATGAAGGAGAGGTGATGTCACTTTAGTGTTTATGGCCTCTACTAGTGGAGTGCTCAGAAAACGAGTTCATTATTTTTCCTTGTGTTGGACATGGACTAATAGTGCTTCCACAAGAGGTTGTGCAGACATTCCCTTTCCACTCTTGAAGTTCAGCACTTGTTCAATCAGATCAAGTATAGCTACTTCACATTTGATGCTCTCAATTTCCTTTTGACAATCGGTCTCTCACCAAACCCTTTCTTCATTTTCCATTCTTTTTTCAGTCCAGTATAGTTACTTCACATTCTTTCACATTTGATGCTTATACACCTTTTTTCTTTTCTTTAGCTGAAAGGTTGTCAGTCGGAAACCTATAATTCCGCTACCATGCATTGCTCCATAAAATATATAGGTGTATCTTTAATCCAATGCTTTATATAATAAACTTAGTAGAAGGTGAGCATGAAAAATCATCTCTAATTAAAATCTTAAGTCGTTAGGTGAAGCTTGATTAATAACTTTATATTATTTTTTAACACTATCTTTTAAATGAAAATTTTTTGACATTGAAACTTGCATAAACAAAATACTATCTTGTGCTTAATGTTATTAATTTAATCACATAAAATAAAGATAATAAGATTCAAGCTTATGGTTGTTTGATCATTCAAGCTCTAATATTATATCAATTCTGAAAATAAAAATATTAAATAAAACCTTTCATTTGAAAGTGAGAAACTCTGCAAGATTTTCCTTTCCATTTCATTTTCAGTATGGTAAAAGGGGAAGGTTTTGATCTATGCATCTGTTACCTCCCATTCCATTCCTTCCACAATGCACTTGGATCCTATCACTAATTTTTTTCATGTGTAAGAAGAACAATGTTAAGGTGATGCTAGGGTTTCTAAAGAAGTAAAATAAATTCGAGACTCATGTCATTGAGTCGAGTGTCTTTAATACGTTCGGTTAATTTAAAAACATAAAAAGGCAACCAAGGTTGTCAAAAATGTATTTTTGACATGGTATGGAAAGTACAAAATAAACTCGGATCGTAAAATCATAAAGAATCTTTTTTTCATACATAGTTCAAGGATCTTAAAATATATGGTTCAAATAAAAATTCATATATAATTTAAGTAATTTTTCATTAACTAACAATTAATAAACTTAAAATAAACAATTTGATGGTGTATCATATAAACTAAAAAACTAGCTTCATTACCAGAAGAATTTTTTCTAGATGCTATAAGTTCAACAATTCAAGAATCAACTCAAATTAGCCCTGTAATCAATTCAAGAAGAATTGCCTAAAGAATCAATCCAAGAAGAACTACGCAAATCAGCCCTTATTCCTATCCCACATCAAGTCTATTACCAGAAGAATTTTTTCTAGATGCCATAAGTTCCACAATTCAAGAATCAACTCAAATCAGCCATCTAATCAATCCAAATATAATATAATTCTAATTAATTTTTTGTTAAAAAAGAAGTACCATGATACATGTGTTATACATAACAATTCATATAATCCATGCAGGAAATATTGAAATATTGAATCACCGATCATGTATCAGTGTTAGGATATGAACCAAGTTTTGTTTATTTATTCAATTTGTAGGAAGATTTAATGAACTTGAAATAATATTATAATAGATAGTTCTTGATCAAATATCTTCAAACAATTTTTAAATTCCAAATCATTAGAAAAGGCAACCTCTGAAAACACATCAAGCAATTTTTACCAATAAATAAACTAGCAACATTATAATAAGGTCCATTTTCACAACCTTGGGCGGCTCCTCCTAATTCTCTCTGCAATTTTGTTTTTCTTTCTCTGTTTTCCTCCCCATTTCTAATGGAAAATGGCAAGAAAATGGCAAAATTAATTGGTTGGCTGTGATTTTCTCCGATTCAAATGACAGCACAGTTCATCAGTGCTAATCAAAAGAATTAATGGACTAATTATTTCTTTGATTCAATAATAATTGACAACTCAATTATTTTTTATTCTCTCCAGTCTCCGCCATTAACAAAATATTATGAACAATTGAACATATTCCCTTTACTGAATTTTCCATCAATAAAACAAACGAGAGAGAGGCGGAGACTAAGAGCATAAAATAACCATAACCAAAATCTGTGTGGTTGGGATAACCTGAGATCCTATCCAGCGATCCTCTTTAACTAGAACCAATGTTTGTGTGTGGTTGAGCTAACCTGAGATCCTCTCTGGTGATCCTTTTTAACCATAACCAAAATCTGTGTGGTTGGGCTAACCTGAGATCCTATCTGGCGATCTCCTTTAACTAGAACCAACGCCTGTGTGTGGTTGGGCTAACTTGAGATCCCATTTGGCGATTTCCTTTAACCAGAACCAATATCCTGTGTGTTCTTCCTGATGGCAGGGTTTGAACTTTTTTCTTTTCTTTTGAGAATTTCCTAATGGTAAGGTTCTTCTCTTTTTTTTTCTTAATGATAAGGTTTGATCAAACTTTTCACTTGATGCTTTCTTTCTTTCTTTCTTTTAATTTTTGTGATTTTGTAGGACATGACATCGATCCTTCTTGATTACAGGGTTGGCATTTGTTCTTCCTGATGACTAGATTTTTCTTGATGACAAGGTTGGAAAACTTGTTGCATCCCGATTATAGGGTTGACTTGAAGACTCCTCATGATGACAAGGTTGATCTTCTCATTTCTTTGAGATTTTCCTAACAATAAGGTTCATCTCATCTTCTTCCTGTTCTAGGGTCACAACCATGATTATCTATTATTATCAGCTCAATGATTCTTTTTTCTTTTTCTTTTTTTTTCAATCTTGCTGAACTTCTTTGAGGATTTTCTGTAACGAATAAAAATATATGTGCAATGCTTTGAAGTTAGATGACATGCATGCATCCTTACTTGATTTCAAATATAGGTTCCCCCCTTTCTTTGATGTTCCATCATCATAGGGTGCCTTTGTTTGCTATCCAAAACCTTCTTTGCTCTTTCCATGTACTGGCCCGTTCATGTGCTAGTCATCCACTCCACTGTAAATGCAGCGCCTATCCTAGACTATCTTCAATGATTATTGGTTTCACTGTTTATCAAGCTTGACAATGCCCCCAAGTATGATGTTTCTTGATTCGTCATAAAGGAGCTTAACAAATCGTTCATCTCCTGGATTCTCTCGAGAATCGTTCTTTGATTAGCTGTGTGTATTCTACTAGCACTTATCAAGAGGTTTTCTGGTGTCGTCCTCATCTTAGATTGCTAATCAACCATCGACTTACCTCCAGTATGATCTGAATTATCTTTCTTTGAACCACATTGTCCTCAGTTCACCGATTCATCATTTAATCATTTTTTTTATTGCCCCCTAGCTTATATGAATACTGATTGTTTTTCCTTTTCAGGGTCCACTATATTTCCCCTGGCTGCTTAAATTTTCAAAAAAGTGTCGAGAAGTATTGATGTCACTTCTGTCAAGGATTTTGCAAACTCGATCAATGCTCTTCTTGTTTGACAATCTTTCTTCTTCGGGAATCAACTCTCATATTTCAAAGATCATGTCTATTCAAGGTTTAATTGTTGAAATGAAATTAGAGATGTCATTTTTTAAAAAGTATTTTTTAAGTCAAGCTTCTTCGATCAAAGATCCAACACATGTTATTCAATGTAATCCTTTGATTGTCTTGTATTTTGAAAAAAAAAAAGAAATTGACCCGTTGCAAGAATAAAATGGCCTTTCCCATGGTTTTTTGTGTTAGTTTTAATCTTTGATCTTGGGTATATCATTTGATGGTCTGTGATGAGGTGACGTTCTGTGAATTTCAAGAAACAAGATGCTCATGTCAAAACTTGAGATTTTATCGAGAAACATTGTTTCTCTTTTCTTTGTAGCACTTATTTTATCAGCATGCATAATAACAAATAGCTTAATCCATGAAACCACGACCCTTATAGAAAATTTCTTCAAGCTTTGAGAACGCCATTTATCAGTTCAAATTGCTTACTTTATCAAAAAGGGCTTTTAAAAGCATGTAATGTAGGCTATGGTTTATGGCTATGAAAGAAAAGAATTTTACAAGCTTAAAAGGTGTTTGAGGGTTTCAAAAATCTAGGATCAACATCAACTATTCATCATTTCTCTTTCTCTTGTTGTTTTTGTAGAGAGTGATATATACCTTATTAACCTCCAATATCAGAATTCTCTTAACACAAATCCACCTTTTGCTTTGATGAATAACCAATCTCAATCATTTGATAACATCAGGAGCTTTATCATGGATGCTAAAAGTCATATTTGTAGCTACATGGTGGGTGATTCAGTTTCATATGTAAGCTCAAAATTTGTTTGGTCACCCTATATCATTTTAACAAGCATCGAGTCATTTCTGCAATAAAAATACTTTTAATCTTTCAGGATTGATTAGCCTTAATTGCATGTTGGAGTTCGATCAAAATATTTTGCCAAAATAAACTTTGAAAGAAACATCTCATTATTTCGAAACAAAAAATAGACAAATAAAAAGACATGTTTTGTTAAAAAGATGAGATGGGATCCCAAAACAAAACGCAAAATGGCAAAATTCCATAACAATATAATTGACAATTCATCGTCATTCTTGGATTAGCTTTTCTAGCAATATATGTGTTTTGCCAAGCATTTTTTATCACTTGTCATTCTAAAGATATTTGGGGAACAATATAGCCAATGACATCACCTTTCACACACTCAACTTGCCTCTTGTTCATCCACATTCAGAGTCATCTCTCATCATTATTCTAGAATCCATAGGAGAACCTTCAATCTTTCTCCTCTTCATAGCTTGTTCAATTCTTTCAGCAATCCTCACAACTTCATGGATATATTGAGCTGAGCTTCCTATTAAATGCTCATAATAAAGGGATTGAAAGGTGTTGGAAAATAACATCACCATTTCTGTATATATCAGTAAAGGGTGAACATATATTGCCTAATCTCACCATCTTCGCGTGTATGCCCTCATAGACTTTTGGTTTTCCTTCTCCATAGCCATTAAGATGGTTCTTTCATAAGCAATTTCCAGATTGAATGTATACTGCTTCGTCTACTAGGTCTTTCCATGTCTTGATCTTAATATTGTCTAGTCTCATGTACTAGCTCAAAGCAGATCCAGTGAGACTATCTTGGAAAAAGTATATCAGCATCTTATCGTTATGGATCATTTCAGCCATCTTGTTATAGTATGACCAGAGATAGGTGTATGGACATTCCAGTCCGGTATACTTGATGAAGTCCGACGCCCTAAACTCCTTCAGCACCACAATATTTAGAATTAAACAAAGTTTAGCTGTTATCACAGGGTGAATTAAGTTATTTCCTTCAACTACTCTCAATCTTTCTTCTAGGGCAACCTATTTATCATGGCCTGTGGATTGGTAAACCTGTTGTCAAAAGGTTCTTTCATTGTTTTTTGTGATTTTTTGCGATTTCTTCTTATTTTACCGATTTCATTTGATTTTAACCCGATTTTATCCATTTTCGAGTTTTTAAGGCGATTCTGCATGTTAAGCATATATTGACTCGTAAAATTATATGATTTTAACGAGTCAAATTGCGATTTTAACAACCTTGAAGGCAACCCTAATTTAATCTTTTAAAATCATAACCCATGAAATCTCAGACCCGGACTCAATCAAGAAGCTTAATTCCCAAACAAAAAAATATGCCAAAAATTAAAGCCCGACCCGAGTCATTTGACTAGAGCATCATCAAAAATTAAAGGATGAGATCGGAAAAAAAATCAATCATACAAAAGGATAAAAAAAAATTGCAATTATAAAATAAGCCAAAAAAAGTCTTAAGCTCACCTGAGTCAACGCACCAAACCCACAAGTCAGGTAATGAGATCGGGTAACCCGATAGAAAGGAAAATGAAGAAAATCATGAAACCTAATTTTTTTTAAAATCATCATTAGCTTATAAAACTCATGACAGCGGCCACTTGACCAGAAGTACCAAATATGAAAAAATCATAAAGCCCAATTATCAACAAACCAAATATTGAAGGGTGGATTTTTTAAAAAAAAAAACAACCACGCAAAAGGATCCAAAAAAAGAAAGAGTGATTAAAAGCAAAAAAAAAAAGGTCTGAGCCCACCTAGGTTAACTAGTGAAACCCATGGGCTAGGTCATGAGATCAGATAATCTGATAAAAGGAAAACAAAGAAAAAATATATATCAATGTTGAGTAATAGGATCGAGTAATTAAAGAAACAATGTCAACCCGTGTTAGCTTATTAAACCCATGACCTAGGCCATTTGATTAGAAGCACCAAACTTGAAACAACACAAAGCTCAATTTTCAATAAATCAAATGTCAAATGATGAAATTGAAGAAAAACATTATTGTCGCAAGTGTGTGGCATAGTGGCGATCATCCTCCTGGATCGGGATAGTCGAAAAAGGACAAGGAATTCTTGTCCTTTATCAGTAAAAAAAAAGGAATGGGCGTCACCACCTAATATTTTGGTCACTAGATACCCTAATTGATCTCAGAGTCTGGGAAAGGGGCTTGATTATGTAAATGAAAGATATTAACACCCCTAATACGTCTTACCTAAGGTAATGTAACATTCTCAATTCCAGAATTGGACAAGACATTTAAAATTACTAAATTTTATGGGTAATTTTTTTTTTTCATCTTGATTTATTTTACACTGTAACGAAATTTCTATCAAACATTCGGCAAAGTCTCCCCTATACCAGAAAGTCCCAAGTTATCGACAATTCATCCTATACATATCTCATGTTTATTCCATCATCAATGCATATCCATATCGCATTGCGACCACAATTATTATTAATCATAATATATTGCAAATCCACATATTCATTTCAAACACAAACTAATAGTAATAAACTTGATTAATAACATTAATATTATAAGCATAAATCCTAAAGGTCTCTAAGATTAATATAAAGGAATACTAACATCGTTCCAGTCATATAATTATCTAAAAAAATTACAACATCTATTTCATTCCAGGTTCATACAGAAGAAATAAAGGTTCTAACCCTAAGTCATACAAAAGGAATTAAGAAGATGAAATCCTTAATTCATACAAAAGAATTGGAAATGCTAATTTCCTAATTCATGCAAAATAATTAGACATCTAGGACACTACTCCTAATGGGAATGAGAACGACCTGTAACATCAAAATAAGAGAATAATTATATTAAATAAATAAAATACAACCAAATAATGGAGGGTCACTACTACATGTATTTACTCATACAAATACCCACTCGATAGGGCATAATCATAGTTAATTCGTAAAAGAATATCCTTTGCTACATCTAACGCCTATCCTTCCACAACCTACTTATGGTTTTCTTTTAGATTATCACACATTAATTTTTGTCTGATTTACCCTTTTTCTTTTTTGCCCCAAATTCTAAGGTGGTCGTTGCCGACACTAATAACTCATATTAGTGTCATTAGTCTCCTTACCCGAATTAACTAATCAATTACTTGGCAATGTCAGCACCAACTTAATTGGTTGATGTCATTGAGCTATTTCCAACCCAAAATAGTTAATCAATTGCTCTCCATCAAACTTGGATATGTTTCCGGTAATACCAATGCCAAGTTCTCTTGACACCATTAACTTCCTCCTTAGGAAGTTAATCAAGTTATTATGGGCTTACCGATACCAACATTATTCGTCAGTATCAATAACTATTCTTGATACGAATAGTTAATCAAGTTCAATATTTCATTATATTTCCATCAAGGTCATGTCGATGTTAACAATATTTGTTAACATCATTAGCCGCCCCTATTCGAGGTCAGCTAATCAAGTTCTTAAGCGGTCGTTTTCTTTCTTCTTATATATATATATACCCATAACCGAACTCCAAATCTCGGAGTCTATGACCAAAATTCAGATTTCAACCAAGAAAAATATAGGTGTGGGACACCTACCTGCCACTGATGCTCGATTTGCGTTCCTTGTTGTTGATGTACTCCCCATGTGGTTTCTCTTGAATTCACAAGTATACTATATTAGTTCATGGCCAGTTTTCATTTCGCAAATAGCAAGGCAGCAACAATAACATTTACTCTTCACATTCCTTTGTTTAAATCATTACGCACATCATCAACTTCACTTTTAAAATATGGTTTATCCCCTATCGGTGTTAAGGTTCGATGTTTACAAGAATTTTGGTGGGAAAGAAAATGGTTTTTTGCCCCTATCACTGCTAAATCCCCCTACTTTATTAACTCTCGTCAGATCTATCAGCAGGGGTGACAGTTTGACCTTTCCTCATATATTTACCTATATCTGAAGCTCTAAAGCTTTTAATTGAGCGAGGTTGGATTCGTTGGAAAGCTAACATCTCAGGCTACAATTTCTATGAAGAGATGTTTCTCAAATTTTATCGTTTTGAGGCCTAAAATCCCCTATAACAGAGGCGATGAATCTGTCCAGAATTCATCAGTGATTCCTAAGTGAGCTTTCTACTATAATTGGTTCCTGCATAAACATACATAACACACTAGAATTCTTCTTCTTTCCCTTTATTTGGCTCTTAGCTGATCTTAGTCTAAAGGAACTAAGGATCCCCCTCTTTCTTTCTTTTTCTAGCTGATTTTTCTTATCACACACACTCATTGTCCACTTACTACACATGCCATAAGTGTTCATCAACCCTAAATTTCAGAATCCCTTTCCTCCCCCTTTCCATCACATGGCTGACCATTTAAGTTTGGAATCAATTTCTTTCTTTAACAATTTTATGTGTTTCTTTCAAGTTCATAGCATCTTATTTAGCTTAACTAACCTCATTTCTATCAATTTCTGCATTTCCCTCAAATTTTCCTTCTAGAACCCTAATTTATAAAATCTGAAATTTGTGTATAATTCCTATGTAATGGTTAACTTGCTTTATACAATCAAGTCTAGTGTCCATACCTTCAGAAATTTCAGAATTTTAGAATATTTTAGCCCCTCTTCTCAAGTATGCAGTCGGCCCCCTCTTCCTCTTTTTCTTCAATTCTGCACTTGTTTGATCCTTGTTAGAACCCTTTTTATTGGTTGTCCTCTCTATTTGGAGTTTCTAGGTGTGTATTCCTAAGTGATTTGGTATTTTTCCTTCTCTTTTGAAGTCCCCCCCCCCTTTTTCTTTAGTTTACAGCCGGCCATGAAAGAGGAATGAATGGGTTATTTATAGCCCCTATTTTTCCTAATTATACATTGGCCCCTATTCTTTCCTTTTCTTTACAATTTGAGTCACATTCTTTATGTCTTTATATTTTCCTATTTAATTTCTTAATTATTACTTTTATTTATCACTCATATAATAACATTTTAATTTAATTTTTTTTCGGGATTTTATAGGTAAGCTACAATGTTTTTTTTGTCTGATATAAAGTAAGGAAAAGTTGTATTTCCTAATCATTGGTGTGTTTAAAGTTTAAGAAAAATCATTCTCGGTAAAGAGATCATTTTCTTATCATAATAAAAAAAAACATAACCAAATGCCACCAAAAATAAATTGTCTTTTAATTTAAACTAACAATATCTCTTACGTTTAAATTCATAATCACATGTATTAAAAGAAACAAAAAATATAATTTTGGTATTTTTGAAATGTAGGCCAAAATCCTTTGGAAATATACAAACTTGCTATAAAATCCAAGCAATATTTTCTTTTAAAAAACATTTCAAAGTATTTAGATTTTCTTAAAACAAATGCTTAAAGTAAAAGAATGTATTAAACACCCAAAACACATAAAAACTCAAAAATTCTTGAACAAAATGGATTAAACACACAAAAAATGGACACTAAGAACACCCAAATGAACCTAGCAACGTGAATTCAAATTCAAACCAGATTTTATGAGATCATTAAAGGTTGCACATCATTAAAGGATCAAGAATTAATGGTTTATTCACTTTGATTTTTGTTAAATCATCACGATTTGACCAAAATCGGTTTCGGCTCAAAACCAAAACCCTAGGATTAAAAATCATTATAAACATGTTATTGGTGCAAATAAACACTAGATTATTGGTTATTCATTCATAAGGAAAGATTTTATGCAAAGAAATGGATCAAACATGGTCCGAATGTAGGGGCTAAGACAATGTTCTTCCCAAAAACACGAAGAACATGCCCAGAAAACCCAAAAAGTTTCCAGCAAAGGCATCCTCTGTCAAGCCCGGAAAATAGCATTTTTGGCTTCAAAAGCATGCCTTTTTTCATCCCAACAAGTCACAATATCATACACAAATATGTTTGAATCTAAAAAACTAATAAAAAACATCAAACAATTAAAATGAAGCATAAGATACCAAATCTAGAAACCAACAACTTAAAACAACTACATGTTCATGCAACATGGATTCAAAATTAGTTTTCTGAACCTATTTCTATGCATGAACAAGCACAACAAGCTAAGGATAAACACCCTTGCATTAACAAGCATAACTTAAACCAAACCAAAGCTTAAAACAATATTTATATATCAAAAGAAAACCTTAAACAAAAACTTTAATACAATAAAAACATAAAAAATAACTTTAAAATAACTATATTAAATATAAATCAAAGCAACAAATAAGTGAATGTGACATTGCTTGTTAAGCATTCAAACCTTTTTTTATGCTTCTAAACATAAACATAAACAAAACAAATAAAAAAAAAACAAAATCATGCTATAAAGGACCTACTTTGGAGTCTGCAATGTATACCTAGAACAAGTTATTTTCTCTTGGCTTTCCTTTGGAAAGTTTTACCTCTCACAAGCTTATAAAGCTTAAGAAAAACTTGGTTTTTACTCTTAGACCTCTAACTTTATATTTCTTATTGTTATTACTCTTCTTTTTCTTATCTTTTCTTAACCTTTTTCTTTTTTTCTTTCCCTTTTTTTTTTGTTCTAGCCTCTAAGCATGCTTGAAAAGGGGTATTTATTGGATTTTGGGTTGTCTTAGATCAATTTCTGACCTTTTGATCTTGATAGGAGTGTAATGAACCCTTGATAAGGACCCATTGAGAAGCCTTTGTGTGTAAACACATGAAAACCAAATCAATTTTTGCAAAATAGTTGCATTGTCGGGGCTGACTGAGTTGCCAACTTTCGAGGCTTCATCGGAGCAATTATGACATCATCGTCGCCTGAGACCACATGAATCTGTTAGAAGGGATGCACATCTTTCATTTTGATCAACTCTTACTCAATTTGGATATTTGTAGCTCCATATTTATTCGTTCAAAGGTGCCAACTTGATCAGCCTCACATCTGAAAATTGAGTGATGGTTGATCAAGGACAAGATGTTAGGGACTTTCATGAAAAGATTGGGATGTAAATGTTTGATTTCATGGAAATATGGTTGTAGAGGGGATGTTCCTCTTCTATTTGCAAAAAACATCATGTCATTTAGAGGTTTAAAACTCCATAACGAGCTCTTGGAAGGTGTCAACTTGATCATCGTAAAATCTAATTGGTCGATCGGGTGCGGGTTGAAATTTTTAAAACTCGTTCAACCTAACCCAACATGTATAACCCAACATAAGTAAATCTAGTTATTGGTATAAATATTTTTTTTCTTCTCTTAATTTTTTTCCTCCCTCGCCTTCACATTTGTAGTCATCTCTCACTCTTTTAATCTTTTTTTCCTTCAATTCTCTCTTTCAAACTTTTCTCTTACTCGTATAACTGAAGTTCTTTTGCAACCTGATATTATTTTTAGGATCATCAAAGAATAATAGAATTAATATATTCAATCCTCAAATATATGTAATATTCATAAATTTTAACCCTGATATATTCAACTTGCTAAAGTTCAAAAAAATAAAAAAAAAATAGATTGAGTTTATATTTTGTAAAATATCAAAAATTAAATTGGATATAATTATAGATCAAAATGCAACTGATTATATCCATGACATTCATACCCCCAGACCCAAAATGTTTAGTCGGGCTAAATTGTACATAAATTGGTTAATAGACCATCGATGCCATGAAATTTGGCCAATAGATACAAGAAAAATGTATAAAATAAGCACAACAATTGATATAAAATATTTGTAACTAGCTTTAAGTTTTTGCCAAAATATCAACTTTCTTCTTTAAATTTTTATTAGTATTTATAACTTTTTTAATTTATTAATTAGTAATTTTCTTAATTAATTTTATTAATCATGTACTTTGTTTTTTTATTTTTCAATTAAAAAATTGATATCAAAACACCTTACTTTCTTTACTCACATTAGAAATTAAATTAACTTGAATTGGGGGCATTGCATGGCGTGAAGACATTTCTTTTACTATTGCTTGAAACCACAGCCCAACATATATTTCTCAAAATTCCTAAAAGAGAAAAGCAAGCCCTCTCATCTAGGAAAAAAAAGACTCGGAAATTTAAACATTGAAACCTATTTATTTTTTTATTTTAAAAATATTTTTTAAACAAAATAAATTATTTTAATTATTTTAATTATAAATTATTTTTTTATATTTTCAGATAATTTTAATATGTTAATATCAAAAATAATTAAAAAAATAAAAAAACATCATTTTTATAATTACGTGCAAGGCACCCAATTATTTTTTCTTTTTAATATCAAATAAATACATGGCAAGAATTTATTGGTTCCATTTATTTTTATATTTTAAAAGTATTTTAAAAACATTCTTTTTTTATTTTAAATTAATATTTTTTATGTTTATAGATCATTTTAATAATAAAATGATATCAAAAATATTTTTTAAAAAATAAATATTTTTAAATAAAAAATAATAAAATAATTACCACGCTCCAATGGTGGTAATAAGCTCCAAGATAGTATTGTGGAAAATTTGTGCCAGAGCAAGCATGTGCTTTTTTAAAGTGCATGAAGACTGAATTATAAGAAAAGGAAAAACCACGACATCCTAGACTTTAAGAGGTCGAGGATAAATTACTTGTAACCGCAGCAGCAATACACTAGCATAAACCCACTTGAATTTTCCCATGTTAAAATAAAATAAAATAAAATAAAACACATAAACCCACTTGGTATCTGACAAGGGGAAAAGTGGGAAGCGATTACAGGAAGACAACAGTAATCTCCAAGGAGTGAATTCCCAACTCTAATAAGCGCTTTTTAATCGGCATCCATTTCTTCCAGAGCATTCCGAGCTGCTGCCTTGGCTTCCTCTAAGAGGTCATCAGGAACCTGAGCCCGCGATAATAACAATAAAACATTCAGATTCATTGCAACATCAAGAGAGAATTGTCATATGTTCTTATAAAATAACACACATTCAAAGAACGTTCAAAACGAAAAAGAAAGCCTTAAATAAATAACAGCAAGACAAGTCTGGCTTTCACATCATAAAATTGCAAGTTAGAATCCACAAGAATTACCTTTTCATGCTGTCTCTTTGATTCGTCACAAACCCAGCTCATTTCCAGTTCAAAGGCCTTGTCCTTTGCTTCATCATGTACCTTGTAAATGCTGATCCAGGGAGAAGGAAGATATCAATTAGTGTCCAAGTATCTTAATACACATGCACATGCTACAAATAATGCATCCAATTGGAGAGCGACAGAGAGATTGAAGGATCTTCCTCCATTTTATGATTCTTTTCTCCTGTTCTCTACAGATATTTATAGTTACAACTGTAGATTATGTCTAATAACATGGGTTCTTTCATCAAAAAAATTCTATGTTACAGAAGTAGTGAATAAGATCAACAATTGAGATATACACATGTCATTACATCATCTAAACTTTTCCAAAGGCATCAGCAACGATTAAGAAGGGAAGGGGAAAAAAACAAAGAAAAAGGAGCCAAGGGTTGCCAAGCATTGTCAAAACAAGCACATTTGCTGATAGACAAAAAGGCCCAGACTCAGAAAGGAAACAAAGAAAATCTATTGAATGCAATAATAATTAAAAAAAAAATACATGCAAGGAAAAAGGGAGATTGAGAAAAATAAACGGAGCACTCACATTTTCGCTACTTCAATAACCCCTTCTCGGCATGTCATTTCAGATAGCTTCAACTTTTCAATTTCTCTGTCCATGCCATTAATTCAATCATTTGATAAAGAAAAGGGACCACAACCTAAACGTTAGCTAAAGGATAATATAAATAGCAGAAGTACAGCAACCAATTATAATGTGAAACAAGGCTAACAAAGTTAAACCTTTATAAAGATTACTTCCTCCACTTAAAGTGGTTGTTGCTTGATCAATTGACATATTGGCTTAAGATGAGAGCAAATCATTTTTAAGAGTTGCCAAAAAGAATGAACATCACTTTCTAAAATTCAGATCATGTCACAATATAAAATCATACAGCTATCTAAACTCCCCAAACCAAAAGGGAATATTATAACTTACGTTTTAGCAGCCTGCTTCCCTTTCCCTATTGCAGCGCCAAAATATCTCTACATAAAATCAAATTACATGGTATTAGAAAACAAACACACCATGTAACAAAATCGGGGGGGGGGGCGGCAATTGCAAAGACTGCAAGCATAACCATGACAAATCAACTCACATAGGAGATGCCAGATGGTTCGACCATGTATAATTGAGGCCCATCTCTGTCATAACCACCAAGAATCACCCCACAACCAAATGGCCTGCAGCAACAACAACGTTTATGTACTTTTTCTGAAGGAAGCCCAAGAGGTGCAAAAGGACATAATCACCAACAAAAAAAATTACCAATAAATTCTGTACTTACCTAAGCCACCAATAGAGAGTGCACAAATGCACATAACTAGCAACACGATCTGCAAGCTCCTTGATAGGAACGGGTTCACCATAAACACTACAAAATCAGAATATGGCATGCCAAGGATTAGCAAACTTAAGGTGTAAGAAATCAGAAAGGCAATTTTCAATCAAGCTGCTGAGTCCATGTTCAATCTATAGCACTGATGATTACATAGAAAACAAATGATGAGAATGGGCATCTATAGTAATGCCTGCATGGAGTCAAAACCAAAACATGTACTTAAGATATCAACAAGAAGAAAGTTTAACAAAAATTGTAACACTGAGCAATCAGCAAGATTAGGAGGCACTAGTGGGAAGTTTGCACAAAGTTCACGCATGCAATGTTCATAATTGAATTTTCAGTGACCGACTTATGACTGAGGCAAAAGCACCTAATCCACTACCAAACGCTAATCAACTAGGATATGTATCTATAACAGTTTTCTACTCAATACTCAAGCAGGCTTCAGAGTAAAAATAAAACTTGCAATTACACGGCTTGGTTCAAAAACAAACCTCTGATAATTGGTTGCCTCACTTTTGGCTCGTGCAACAATTTGTCTCCCATCAGCCGCTAGACCAGCAACAGCCTGATATTTGAAGCATGAGTGAGAGGGAGCAAGTTACTGTTTGCTTCCATAAAGTCACCCGAACAATACAAAATTCTTCATCAAAGTGATTGATTTTAAGAACAAGATCCATAAACTCATCTCATGTAGATATATCTCTAATAAGCGTGCGGTTTGGAGTTCAAGGAACATATTAGTGATAAATGATAACACAAGCAATATTCTGCTTCATTCATAACATATGTGAACACATGTATAGTAAATGAAATGCTACGGAACATAGCATTGACTTGACCTTTCCTTATACCTCCTAAAGCACATTTTTCCTTGAAATAACAATGCAATCTACAACCTTATAATTCTGTAAAAAATAGGAAGGAACTTCTACCACCCTTTCTCTTTGGGGAAGTTAAGATGAAATCTAAGTGAAAATTACATGAAAAAAAAATGTTATTATCAGTTCTTCCAGTTAAGCTTAACCTAGCCCCTCAGTGTAGTTTCATCAGGAAACCCAAACTTCCAGCACCACAAATTAAGCTTAACCTAGCCTCTCTCCAGTGGAAGTGGAATTTCATTAGGAAACCCAAACTTCCAGCACCACCAATTAAGCTTAACCTAGCCTCTCTCCAGTGGAATTTAGTTAGGAAACCCAAACTTTCAGCACAACACCTACAAACTCTAACTCACAGACTTAGTCAAACCTTCTGTGATACAGTAATCATTCGCTCTCACCATGTACCCAAAAAAACCACCTCAAATACATTCAAACCCTAACTTGTATCATTGTTCGTTTCAGCAATAACCCATAATCGCATCACAAACTAAGCCTACTAACTGACCGTAAACAAGACCCCATTTAATCAGGCATGATAAAAGCAATCAAAACACATGCACACGGATACTTTAGCTAAATAAAACCAATCTCAAATCCCGTAAGAAATTAAAAGCACTAATGTCATGTAAATCATCCACGACCATTAATTTTCATCAATATCAAATGATATAAATCTCCGTCCAAAACCCAACAAACAGCAATGAAAAGACACAAAATTGAGCTCTATTTAGTACAGAAATTGTAAAGAAGGGAAAAAAAACCCAGCTTTTTTCTTATATTTTCTGCAACTTTCTAAATAAAAATAAAAAAGGCAGTACCATGCCGGAATGACGATGAACAGCGTGGATTCTCCTATTGGAACCGGGTAACATCATCTTCGAAGCTATTAGCTTCTCCACACCCTAAAATCAAACAATTAACCGTTTAATTACTATAATTCCAACTACAATCACAAAAACCAAATAAAAAAGGATTCAATCTTCTAAAGAAAGGAATAGTATTTATACCATAACAATCCCGTCTTTGCACTTGATTCCAATAACAGTACTGCAAAAACAAAACAAAAAAAACTAATTGCTATAATGCTAGTGAAGCAAATCCAAGGAAAGAAATTGGGGTAGAAATTTACAAGCACAAAGAAAACGGAAAGAAACAGACCCGCTGTTATCGACGGCTTTAGCAGCGTATTCGATCTGAAAAACACGGCCATCCGGCGAGAAAGTAGTGACCGACAGATCGTAGCCTGTTCCTATGCTGCTCATCGTTTTATGCTTCTGTTCTCTTCAGCTTCTATCTCTGTGCTTTTTCTTTTTGTAGGGGTTAGAGAGAGAGACAGAGAGACTGTGGTTTAAGAAGAAAAGTTTTCTTCGATCTCAAGACAGAAGAGAACAGGACTGGCTGCCTCGAGAGTCAGCTGACACAGTGGGTTTTTGGGCTTAGTTGTGGGCTGGGTTCTGTTGGCCCATTTAGAGGTAGGAATTCAAGCCCGCTGTTTAAGAAAAATAAATAAATAAATAAGGCACGATATTTTAAGGAAATAATTATATTGTAAATTTTGTTTCTCCTACTGTACTATAATACTAGTTCATTGAAGGAGATACTGCGAGGATTTTTTTTGTAATACAATAAACTTCAGCAAGAAAATAAATCTCAATGCTGGTTGAATTGAGTTTTTAATAGAATATATAAAAAAAACCTGAATAATTAATTTTTATTTTAAAAATTTAATATTAAATAATAAAATATAAAAAATAATATAAAAAATAAGAGAGAACATCAAGTCACGTAAATTTTTCAAACCAGTAACCTGGAATATTAGATCGAAAATATCATTTATGAAAAATTGGTGAAACTTAATTCCTAGTAAACCTAGTATTAAATGATGAATTATCACTATTATTATTATAATTATTATTGTTTTCATTGTTATTTGTGTAATTAAGCCATTGATTTGATCAAATTAACTCTTAATATTTGCAATTTCACCCCAAACTTTAATTTCTTCCAATTAAAGTCAAAATTGACTTCAAAAATTATTTTTTCTTGGAATAAGCTCTCAATAAATTTAATTAGATCTTGAAAAACTCCAATTAAATCCTTGAATATTCAATTTTGAATTTTTTTCCTCAAATTAAATTTTTCTTTGTTAATAAAGCCTTCATTAATTAAAAAAAATACACTGTAAGATTTTTCAATCTAGTATATTTTGATCTTTATCAATCAATCTTCAACAATTTCTTGGGCATTTTAGTATATTCATCTCACTAGTATATTTTTATTTTCTTCCAATATTTTTTTTTTAAAAATTTATATTTTATTTTATTTTATTTTTGTTTATATGGACCCCAAAAATAGATAACAACACTTCTAAAAACAAGAGGTATAAAGGAAGCATATCTTCAAAGATAATATTTATTATTTTTATCCCTAAAATATCCTTCTAAAAAACTTTTAATTTCAATTTGTTTTCAACTAAGATATGTAAAGATAAAAGTGATTATTATTATAACTTTAAAACTTGACCTGAGACGAGGCTCGAGTCACAATTCGAGAGGATTAACCTAAGTTGACCCTAAAGTTTTTTTTATAGGATCAAAATAATATTGTTTTGACCAATTATTTTTTAAAAGAAATCAATGTGTTTTGATTGAGTTTTATCATAGGGCAACCAAGTCATCTGTCTACCTAGGTTTTTTATCGGGTTAAATAGAGTCAATTCTTTTTTAAAATTAAAATTAAAAGTTGATAGTATAGATCTTTAGATGAGTTTTTTAAATTTTTGGACCTGGGTATTAGATGACTTGATCAGTAAAGCCCGTTGGTAGTATAGAAAATGTAAAATTAAAGTTGATTTGAAACTACTATGAGAGGAAAAAGAAATCAAAAGGTAGTTACAAAAGCCTTTAGGCCCACCATTATCAAACCCATCTAAAGAGCTAATAGATAAGGGTATTAGATTTAAAGGCATGTTTGGAAGTGTGGTTTTGATTGCTTTTCAAAATGGTTTTTATGCTGAAATGTATTAAAATGATGCTTTTTTTATTTTTTTTAAAATTATTTTTGAAATTTCAAAACATAAAAAATAATTTTTAACAAAAAATAAAATTTTAAATTTTTTAAAAATACAAGTTGGCTTGCGTTTCCAAAAGCTCTTTTAATTAGAAGCTTTGAAGATAGTTGGCCTATAGTTTCATGATAGCAAGCCCAAGATTTTCCTGCTTACCAAAGCCAAGCCAAATTTAAACGCCAAATGCATTCTTAAAAAAATAACAAGTTCTTAAGTTTCTTATGTTTGTGGAAATATCGATTCTTTCTTGTTTTGATGGAGAGGAAAAAATTTATTGAGCTTCAATTTTTATTTTGGGTCCAGTTTGATTAAAGAAGTGTTTTATGTGTTCTAGTACTTCTATTCATATTTCTCAAACTCAACATTAAAGATTATTTTGAAAAAGGGTTAAGATTAAGGTTATTATATCACCATATCAACATCTCACTTATCCTATCAACTTAGGTAAGCCATTTTCTTATTAAAACAAATATGTTTCATTTTTTATGTATATGTTGACTCGATCAAGTTTAGCCGGATCAATCGGGTCACTAAAACACTAGTTTGTCAACTAAGTTTTGCCAAGGCAATGAACAACTAAAAACTTGGTATGAATCAAGCTCTAAGTCTCGAGTTTTCTAAATCAACTAGTTGAGGAGGGTTGAATTTAACAATTTTGATTGTGTTCTCTATAGCTATAAACTAAACGTGTTTTTATTATTTACTAAACATTTTTTCACACATTTACAAATCATTATTCACTTAATAGTTTAGGTGACACTTTTCACATTTTTATTGTTATAGTTTTGAAAACTTACATTTTGATCATGCAACTTTATTTTAACCTCTAAGGTTGCATTTGGCTAGTGTCCCAAGATAAAAGGGATAAATACAAAAAGAACATAAACATATTTGGTTGAAGGAATAAGGACAAAGATACAAAATAAATTTGTCTTTGGAATAATTTTAAAATGATTTTTTATACTTTCCAAACAATAGATACATGGGGGACATTTCCTTTTTGTCTCCACTATGATGCAATCCAAGCAACACCAAGAGATCAAATTGAGGTTTCAATTGGTCCAATAACAAGACTTTGGATTAAAAGGTTCAAATAGGTTTTCAATAGACTTTTTCAAGACACATGAGCTAAGGTGGAATTCAAGAAGATAATAAATAATGAAGACCAAGTCTTGATTAATTTGATTCATGTTCAAGAAGGGTTTGTAGATAGGCATTCAAGCGTTGCAAAAAAGATTGGAATGAGAAGATTCAAATTTGATAGTTTTGACCTTTAGTTGAAACAATTTATGTAGATATAGACTATACATATTGTAAATAATGAAGTTTAAAATATTATTTCAAAAGTTTTTTTTATTTCACATTGAAAAAATATAATTTTATTCTTGTAAACATAGAGTATATCTACTAAAGAACTTCAAAACCCATATTAAAAAAATAAAATATTCTTCTAGTATTTATATAGTAAACTTTGAAATGAGTTAATAACCAACTGAAAAATATGTGAAAAGGGATTCTCTAGCTAGGATAAAAAATATATTTGAAAAAAAATGGATCTCTATCAGGTTTTGTTGGGTCATCCGGGTTTCAAGTTACTCGACGGATCAAATGGTTTTCTCTAGACCAATTGATGGGCTAGGTTTTGAATGAATCAGATCCGGCCAAGACCCCGAGTTACTTGGGTCCTGGGTTGACCTACCAGACTAGGTTAAATGACTATGAATTCAACTGATTTTTTTCTCACATAATACAATAACAAGAGTTTTACAACAAAAATTATAAATTTAAGTTCCAAAGAATAATTTGAGTTCCAGTTACTTGGCAGCATTAAAGTATAATTCTCATTTACAGCATACAATCACAATATACTTGACAGACTTAAGAAACTTATAGGCCATTGGTAGATATAATCTTTTATTTGTAATCAGCTAAAATTTAAAAGAATTTATTAATTTTCTTTTAAATACATCAGGTACATATATCCTTAAGATTGTTTTGAAATAGAAATTAGTCTGAATTAAGCGTAAAATAACTAGAGAATACTCATGTAAATCAAAGTTTGTAAATTATATATTAGACTATTGAGTAAAGATATTTTTATGATTGTTGAGGCATGTTAAACAAAAGATATCTAATAAAAACCTAAAATTTATATATATTTAAAACTATAAGCATGTAAGAGCATAATTAATAGCAAACATGTTTTTAATACAAAAATAATAAAAAAATATTAGCATGTATATTAAATATATATTCAAACTTGTAATTGATAAGAAAATCAAAAAATCTTAGTATGCATACTAATAATAAAATTAATTATACTTAAATTAAAACAAGAAGGGTGCATATCTTTGCTCCTCACTTTTAATGAGTCTTTTATTGTTGTTAATGATGAATAATTTGTCTTTAAGATTTTATTACTCATCATTTATGCAATTAGGATGTTCACAATATGTCTTCTAATATTCCAACAATACCATCTTGGTTTATATGCACTTTTAAACAAGGTTTTTTTAAAAAAATTATGTAACTTAAATGCCTCTCAACAAGATGAACTTAAACTTTAAATTTAAAAGGAAAACCAAAGTATAAAAAAGAGAGGAAAAACACTAAAAATAAAGTGAGGAGGAATGCGTACAATCTAAAAATTCAAGTTAGAAACTATTCCGTCATCACTTATTTTATAGTAAATTTTGAAAGATAAAATACTGAATAACTAATAAGAATTAATTCCCACTATTATGAACTTTTGAATAGCAACCAATAAATCAAGAATTAAATTTAGAAAATCAATGGTTCTTTAAGTGGAAAAACCAAGGATTTTTTTTTAGATTAATTTGCTATTCATCTATAATTTATTTAAATCATGTTAATTAAAATAAATTTTCAACACCTTATTGTTTAACTAAAAACAATTTTTTAAAATCATTTATCTTAGTTAAAGGTGTAGCTGCCTAAAAATAAGAGTAATTTTATACAAAACAATATGTGTAAAATGTTATAACTTATAATGTCAAGTTGTCCCCATGTTTACACACACACACACACACACAACTAAAAGAGAATGGGTCTTACCTCTTTTCACAAAACACTATTTATTAGAATAGTGCTTTGTTTTGCTCTTTTTTTTCTTCTTTGATATTTTTTAAATCAATGTTTTTTTGTTTAATTTCATCCTTTAATATTAGATTTTTTTTCTATTTAGTTATCACACTCTCATGATATGGATCTCAGGTTTGATAGGTTAACTAGGTTTGGCGGGTTAACCTAGCTGATAACTGATTTTTTTTCTTTTTCTTAATTATTTTTTTCAATTTAATCCTTTAATAGATTGAGAATTAAACTTTATGATTTATTTTTTTTACTTTTCATTAGATTATCCTAGTTTTATGACCCGAAAATAGTGCATAACGAGTTAACCTAAGTTGACTTGGGTTGTTTTTTTGTATCTTTTATTTAATTAATTATTTTTTAATTTTATCATTCAATATTGGGTCAGTTGGGAATTGAGCTTCATAATTTGTTTTGATTTGTTTTTGAAGAGAATATCTTAGTCTTATGATCAAGGTCATGAGTTTTTGACATTTTAATCCTGGTTAAATTATGTCATTTTTTATTTTTATTTTCTTTCTAAAAGGTTATATCGATCTCATGACCTGAGCCACGAGTCCTTCAACATTGGACTTCTTTTTTATTGAGTTGTCTCTGTCTCATAACTCAAGTTGCGAGTTTGACGAATTAACTCAATTGACTTATTTTTTCTCTTTTTTTTAAATTGACTCTTTTCCCCCAATTCCATCAATTAACATTGTGTTTAATTGAGAATTAGGCTTCATGATTTATTTCAGTTTGTTTTTCATTAGGTTATCTTGGTCTCATGACCCGAGAATAGTGTTTAACGGTTAACCCTAGTTGACTTGACTTATTTTTTATGTCATTTTTTTATTTAGATTTTTACAAATTTTATCATTCAACATTAGGTCTGATAGGGGTGATTAAGAATCAAGCTTTATAATTTATTTTAACTTTCTCTCTATGTGGTTATTTTAATCTCAAGACCACAGTTGCAGATTTGACAAGTTAACCTGAGTTAAATCAGGTCATTTTTTTTTCTATAAAGTTGTCTCGGTTTGATGACTTGGGTAGATTGACTCAGGTTATCTTTTTATGTTCTTTTTTTAATTGACTTTTTTTTTAATCTCATCTTTCAATATTGAGTTGGTTATGGATTGAAATTCATAATTTGTTTTGATTTGCTTTTAATGGGGTTTTCTCGGTCTTATGACTTAGGTTGCAAGTTTGACATGCTGATTATGGTTGTTTTTTTAGGTTTTTTTAATTGATTATTTTTTTATTTTCATCATTCAATATTAAGTTGATTGGGAATAAGGTTTCATAATTTATTTTGATTAGATTTTTATAGGGTTATCATAATCTCATAAATCAAGTCATGAATTTGACAAGTTAAGCTGGGTTATCCCAGGTCAATCCAATATGAAATTATTTTAATATTAAAAAAGATATTATCTTGAAATTTTATTTAGTCAAATATTATTTTCATGGGTTGTATGGGTTGTTTTTGAACTAATAAAGTCAATCGGTTTACATCGAGTAATCCTTGCACAATTTAACTTTTTCCCGCTAGAAAAAAAAATTTAACAACATTTGAATATTTTTTTACGTTTAAGAAAAATTTGACTTGACCCACAACGTAGCATGGGTCAATCATTTAGTATATGCTAAAATACCTTGGCATTTCATTGTAGCAATGAACAGTGAAATACCAGGGCCTTTTTCAATTTGCTCCTTAAAGTCTTTTAGGACTTTGTTATTTTATTTCAAATTTATTTTTTAATTTTTAATTTTATCCTTCAACATTGAGTTTATTAGGTATTGGACTTCATATTTTATTTGGATTTTTTTATGGAGTTATTTCGGTCTCATCATCCAAGTTGTGAGTTTTACAGGTTAGCCATGTTCACTCAATTTATTTATTTTTTGTTATTTTTTTCCCCAACTTCATCTTTCAACATTGATTTGATTGGAAATTGAGTTTCATAATTACCTTAATTTTCTATAGAGTTATGATGGTCTCATGATCTAGATCGTGAGTTTTGCAAGTTAGACAAGTTGACTCAGGTTTATTTTGATATATTTTTTTATTAAGTTTTTTTTATAATTTCATCATTAAACATTGAGTTGATTGGATATTGGACTTTATAAAAATTTTTTCCTTTCTATGGATTTATCCCGGTCTTTGACTCAGATTTGGTTGGTTAACTTAGGTTGACTATGATCATTTCTTTTTCCTTTTTTATTTTTTATTTTTGAATTTAATCCTTTAAATTTGATTTGATTGGGAATTGAGTTTCATAATTTTTTTTATTTTCTTTCTATGAGGTTATCAGAGTATTCTGACCCAAGTTATGGATTAGGCCAGTTGACTCAAGTTTTTTTTTATTCTTTTTTTAGTTGAATATTTTTCAATTCCATCCCTCAATATTTGGTTGATTAATAATTAGGCTTCATAATTTATTTTGGTTTGTGTTCTATGAGGTTATTCTCGTCTCATGACCTAAGTCACGAGTTTGGTCGGTTGACACGTCTTGTTTTTTGTGTTCTTTTTTAATTTTATCATTTAGCATTGGGTTCATTGAGAATTGAACTTTATAATTTATTTTGATTTGATTTATATGGGGTTATCTAATGATCTAGGTTTGACAGTTTAACCTGAGTTGACTCGTCTTATTTTTTAGTTGAATTTTGTTTTTAAATTCATCTTTTAACATTGGATTGATTAAGAATTGAGTTTATTTTTTTTTATTTACTTTCTATAGGGATATCAGGTTGTTTGACCTGGGCAATGGATTTGACATATTAACTTCAGTTGATTGAAATAGATATAATATGTTGTCATTTCAATATTTTTTTAAAAAATATCTTAATCTTTTTAGTCAAATTATATTTTTATCGGTTGTTTGGGTTGTCTTTGAAATTATCAAGTTAACAATGTCAAATCAAGTCAATCCCTGTATAGTTTAATATTTTTTCTTGCTAAAGAGCACATTAATAACACCTGGATTTTTTTATATAAAAAAACTGATTCAACCTGCAACATAGCATAGGTGATGTGCCAAGCAAAACAAATGCCAAAAGGCCTGATGCAACTTGCTTGGGCTCGACCTAGGTGAGCTGGAGGTTGCTTGCCTGGGCTCGACTTAGGCGAGCACAAGTGTTGTTTTCCTGAGTCAACCTGGTTATAGGAAAATCTGGATCCTTTTTTTGCATTTTTTTTATTTTGCGTATTTGTTTCCTACTCTTTCTTTTATTTTGCAAATGTTTTTTATATTTTTCTATACACAATCCCATAAAATTCTTTTGTTTTCTTCTATACACAATCTCATAAATTCTACTTGTATTAACACCAACACTTTTATTAGTGTAGAGACGCGGTGAATTAGACATCATTATCTAAACCAATCAAAGCTTGCCATAAATTTGTTTTTCAATATAACCACATGTCTTACCACATTTGTTTTTTAGTTTAACGTGGGTGTCAGGGCCAGCTTGCGCGTACCTCGACTAATTCCACGGGCCCTGAAGTTAACGATCATGTAAGCCTCCAATGGCCATCATATGAGCAACTACATGGCTCGAACATGAGACCATAAAGAGAGTAAATCTCTTAGTCCCAAACTCTTACCACATTTAATTGTATTCTTGGAAAAGCACAACCATTTGCCTTGTCGCCTCAGACTATTGTCTTGGAAAAGGTGAACCATAGAAAATCTCTATAAGAATAAATTGCTAGAGACAAAAGATATAAGAATCTCTAAACTACCTAAAGATGAAAAAAAAATTTTCATTATTTTTTCTTATTTATCTTTAAATCAATAAACATTTAAAACTGACTTAAGCATCGAAGTGTCTCTCATTTCATAAAAAAATTATTTTACAAGATCAACAAAAATCTAGAGCTCGTTAACTAGAAAAGTCTATTTTTACGTGAAGTTTTTCACAACTTCCGGCAATAATCTAGTATATACTCTAATATATAGTAAACACAATAATATTATTACCTTCAAAATGTTATCATTCAGAAAATATTTTAGAAAAGAAAAATAAAATTTATCCACTTATTATCTAAAATTATATCACGTAATAATGAAAATAATTATGCATTATTAAAATATTGACATGAAAATTTTTTCGTAAGAAAAAAAAACCTGTAAACAAATATAAAACACGTAAAAGGGTACACATTATTAGGGACAGGCATGAATTACCAGATTCGTTTGGAAAGAAGACATAAAATCCTTTTGGACTACGCAAACGTAATTAAGATGTTCTCTATCTCCTAATTTCATATATATACGAGACGTCTCTTTCTTCTTCTATGCGAACGAGAGCCAATCACTAGCAAGGTTTTAATTTTTTGCTGATATATGCAATGGCGAAAAGATATAGAACTAGGTTATATGAGAGAAAGTGTCTTGAAGAACCATCATCCACGCCCACGCTACCAGCTGAAATCTTCGTCGATATTCTTTCAAGACTACCTGTCGAGGCCATGACGCAGTGCAAAAGCGTTTGTAAATCCTGGCGTGACCTCCTTTCAACTCCTTATTTTGCACACCTGCACTTCGCCAAGGCAAAACCCAGCAGCCTCTTGTTTTGTCATTGTTCAGGCAATAAGACTAAGCTATATTGCTGTCATATCCATAGCTCTCGCGGCAGTAATATTAATAATGCAATGGTGAGTATGCCAACAAAATTTAAGCTCCCGAAAAATACCTTTCGAGGCAAAGTTGTGGGTTCGAGTAATGGCTTGCTTTGTTTGTCGGAAATTCACAGGATGAAGAAAAAGTTTTACATCTGCAATCCTATTACAGGAGAGTACGTTGGGATTGCAGGACCAAAAGTAGATGAAGGATGGCATGTTTTTGAGCCAATTGGGTTTTTCTACAACCCACAAAATCAGCAGTGCAAGATTCTAATGCCTAGAGTAAGGGTAGGATATGGAAATTTTCCAGGATCAGGACAAATTTTCACACTAGGAAGCAATTCCTGGAGAAATATTGATATCCCAGGCCACCTTCATCTGATACGTGCAGTTCCTCTGAATGGAGCTCTGCATTGGATTAGCACTAGAGACGATCGCCATATAAGCTCTTTTGACATGGAGAATGAACAAGCCCTGAGTATTGCACTTCCTGATCAAGTAGTCATGCACACTGCATCTTTAGCAGGGTTAGGGAATTTCTTGTGTATATTTGATAATGAATACCCTGAATTTAACATATGGGTTATGAAAGAATATGGAGTCGAGGAGTCGTGGAAACATTATACTGTTAAAAGATCACCAAATTCTCATTACAGACCAGTTGCAATAAAGGAAGATGCAAGTATTCTGTTGATACAGAACTCGGAGACTTTGATATCATATGATCCGAAGACAAAAGAATCAAGAACACTGTATGATCAGATTGGTGACAGGCGATTTGTTTATATTCATACTCCATCCTTGGTTCCCTTAAAAGATACTCTGATTGGAGCTGGGCACTACAAGATTCTTAATGTTAGGAAAAGGAAAAGATGTTCAACAATTAACTTTCTGGAGTTCTAATTCTATATAGTTATTATTAGTTTCAATGAGTTTTTCAATTTTTTTTATTTTTCTTCTATTCAATTATTGCTGTGCCTTGCCATAGATGATTAATTTTCATGTCTACTGAAATTTTGTGAAGTGGGCATGCATGCATGTATATGCAAGTGTGAGCTTTGTTTTATATTTTATCTTCAATTATTGAGCAACGCAGAACAAGTTAGGAATTAAATGACATTCAAAGTTCATGCTTTTTTCTTTCTTTTTTAGGTTATAGAGAGGAGAGACTCAATCTCTAGCCTCCTGAGAGGAGCTGGAAAGCAGTAATACTAATTGAGATATTGTGGAGTTCATTGGCCTCAAATATTTAAGTTAATTCATGTTAGCTTTTAGAATTTGACCAAATTTAACTTTGAATGAAACTTAAATTCGTAAGTATTTGCTTCCTAGCTGCTCTCATATCAATTAAATGAAATTCTATTTTACTAAATATATAAGTATTCTAACTCATAAAACTTAAATTCATATTAGAATCAATATAATAATAATAATAATAATAATAATAATAATAATAATAATAAGAAATCTGACCCTAAAAAGTATTATGGATGTGTTTCTCATGTATCCTAATTGCATACTTCGCGTATTCTACCGTATCTCTAATGTCCAAAATTAAATTTTATTATTATGTTTGTTCTATATCTCTATGCATCCAATTATTACACATTAAATTATATATGATATTAGCCAAGTGTTAGATTAATTTTTTTATAAGAAATAATCTTCTAGTGCCTCAAGCATGTTTTAGAAAAGGAAAAAAAATATTCATTGGCTCTCCTTATAGATCCAAATTGGTAAAATAAATTGATTTTATTTTAATTAGATAATAAAAAAATAATTTATACAAATGTATCAAATAAAAAAGTGATCATGATAATCTAGGGAAAAACCTTTTTTCAAAAGATAAAAATGATGTATCTCAATTCCTAGTAAATTAAATACAAAAGAATAAAATTGGATAAAAAAAATATTAAAAAAAACTCGGTTTGAGTTAACCCCGAGCTAACATGAGTTAATTCATCAAATCTTCGTTCTGGTCACGAGATTTGAATAAACTAATAGAAAAGAAAACAACAAAGCTCATTTTAAAAAAATATTGAATGATGAAATAAAAAATTTAAATAAAAAAAACAATGCCAACTCATGTTAATTCTTCAAATAGGTGACACAGACTATTAGTCTGGAAGCACCGAATCTCAAAAAACAATGAAACCCAATTCACAATTAATTAAATACAGAAGGGTGAAATTAAAAAAAATCAATTTAATATTGAAAAATAAAATAGAAAAAAAATTAAAATTTAAAAGATTTTCCAAAATAAAATAAATAAGAAACAAAATAATAAGGGCGAATTTTGATATAAAAATAAAATGAGATTAAATATTAAGTGATGAAATTAAAAATAAATTAAATAAAAAAACAAAACATATAATAAAAAAAAATAAGTAACAAATCTTAACTATAAACAAAAAGACATATAGCAATCACAATTAAATTAATTTTTTTTGAGTTTATCTCTTTTAATTTTCATAATTAATCATATATATATATTTTTATTAACAGTCATAATATTTCATCACTCCGTAAAGAAAAAAGATATTCAATATATATATATTCTTCTTATTCTTTCACAGAAGATTTAATTATATTTTAAAAGTGTTATTTATGAGATAAATAAATACATCAAAAACAATTTTTAACACTTCAAAACCAATTTTTTATTTGTTTACATACCCAAACTGCTCACAAGTAGCTTTTTTTGTTGATATACAATGGAAACCACCAGCTAGTTACAACAAGAGAGAAAGGGTGTTGAAGAATCTCCATCCAGACTGATGACAGAATTGCCAACAGAACTCCTCCTGGACATTCTTGCAAGGCTCCCTGTCAACACTATGATGCAGTGCAAAAACGTTTGCATGCAGATCCTGGCGTGACATGGTTTCAACTCCTTATTCAGGGAATAAGAAATCACAATACGATTGTGATATCCATAGCCTTAGCAGCAGTAATTAATATTAATAATGCCATGTTGAGTATGCCAACCGAACTTGACCTCCCAAAGATTTCCGATAAGGGCAACTTTGTGGGTTCCAGTAACGGCTTGCTTTGTCTCTCGGAAACTGAAGACTCCAAAAGATTGTTTGTTTGCGTGGTTGTTTCTGCGTTTAAAGCAACCATAACAAATATGATGTTTGATAATAACCAAAACGTAATTTAATGACCGGTGGGGCCATGCCAATTCACGTTTTGAACGTGAAATTGACGAAGCAGCTCCTGGCTGTTTTTTAAACTTTTGTCTTCGCGTGTACAGTGCAATTCACTTGCACTGTGCACTTAAACAGTGCAAGTGAATTGCACTGTTCACGGGAACAGTGCAAGTGATTTATTTATTTATTTATTTTTAGTGTGTATAGTTTTTTTATATATATATTTTAAAAAAACTAGTTTTGCATAGTCATGTACACAATATTTTTTTTCTCGAAAAACTAGTATCGAGTGAATTAAATTCACTCGCACTGTAATATCAAATTAATTTTATTCCTGATAATATTTTATCTAATTTTATTGCACGTTCAAAAAATTATAAAAACTATAGTTCTTGTCGAATGAATTTTGTACGTAATGGAATTGTAGATGGTTTAATGGCATAATAAAAAATATTTTATATAAAGTATTATTTATTTCATGAAGTAATAGTAATAGTTAAATCTACAATATTTAAATTAAAAATCATCAATTTTAATATATATTTTTTAAAATTATTTTATAACTTTAATTTCAAAAGCATTTTTAACCAAACACATTAAATTACTTTTTATTCAACCTCAATTTCAACCACAGTTTTAACCAAACACCTATTTTTTCAAACCAACTTCAATTAAAAGTATTTTTTATAAAACAACTTTTTTTAAACCACAACCACAACAGTTACAGCAATACCAAACACACTAGGAATAACAAACTTTACATCTACTATCCTATTACGGGAGAGCACGTAGAGATTCCAGGGCCAGAAGTAGAGCAAGGGCAGGTTGCTTTGACACAGCCAGGCGGGTTTTACTATAGCTCACAAAGTCATCAGTGCACGATTCTAATAAATAGACCATGGGGAATTGATATCCCTGGTCAGATCTTCACTGGAAGCAATACTTGGAGAAAGATTGATATCCCGGGACGCCGTTATTGTGATAAATGGATACAAACCGTTTTCGTAAATGGAGCTCTACATTGGGTTACAGTCGATAATAAGCATAACAGAGATAATCAATACATATGCTCTTTTGATATGGAGAATGAACAAACACGGAGTACTGCACCTCCTGGTCAGATAGACATGAAGACTGCATCCTTAGTGTTGTTGGGGGATTTTTTGTGTCAATATGATGCTGGATTCCCTGCGTTTGACATATGGTTGATGAAAGAGCATGGGGTCAAGGAGTACATGGAAGATGGAAGTATTTTGCTGTCACATGGAAGCATATCGACGCTGACGAGAAAGTATTCAAAGAGGTTGAGTTCATATGACCCAAAGACGGAAGAAATAAAGAGCACTATATCAGATTGGAGACAGGCGAGATTTTTCCTTATACTCCATGCCTTGTTCCCTTAGAAGATGCTTTGATTGGAGGGTGCCGCAAGGTTCTTAGAGCAAGGAAAGGGGGGAGGTGCTCACCAATTAACTTTCTTTAATTCTAATTCTATGTATTAGCGTTCTTGGCATTTTAGTGATACAAGTTTCAATAAGCTTCTCAATTCTTTGTTTGTCTCCTGCCCAATTATTGCCTCCTTGGTATAAGGTGCTTAAAATTTTGTGAAGTGTGCATGAGTATGTATGCATTTTGGATTAGATCTTCGATTGTTAGGTTCTTGAATCAAATTGTATGGCTGGACTAAATCTGAAAACTATTCTAGCATGTGTGACGACGCCTTCGAAGTTAAGCAACTAGCCTGTGGCCACAAGATTTCTAAAATTGAAGTACTAAATTAACAAAATGCGTATAATCAAGGGATTTGTATTTGTTACAAGCCTCATTGAAACTTTTTTATATTTAAGGGCATGATTGATTCTAGTTTTGGAACCAAATTGAAAGAAAGGTGGGTAAATTGAAACTAACACTTGAAATAAGGAGTCAACGTCGAATTTTCACGCAGCAAGGTCGTGGTTACAGAAAACAAGACAGGCAAGTCTCTCCTCGTTTCATGAAGTCCCTGCTGACCTCCATAGAATCTGTAGTTCTCCATACAGATTGCGTATCTGGGTTTTTTTTTTTTTACTTTTCCTTTTTAATATCTTTTTGTTTGGTTTGCATCTTTTTCTGATTTGAATTTTTGTTATCTTCTCTGAGTATTATTCCTGAAACTGCAAAGAATTTGACGTTCTATAATTGATTTGATGTACTGGGTTGATGACAGATGTTGATAATTTTATTGTTAGGATATGCAAAATGGACATAAAGATTAGCTGGGTTAATTATAGATTTTGGAAACTCTTGCATCCCCAGAGATTATATTCTGATAAAATAATTTGTTCATTATGTTGGTTTGTGCTGTTGATTCTTGTTTTGATAGTTAATCTGCTAAGTATTTGCCTGCGGCCAAGCTGGTTTTTCAATTTTTCCAATGGAAGGCAAGAAGGAAATAGATGGAGCAAAAGAGAAACCTGCTTCTACGAGTTTTTCTTTGCATTGGAGCCAGTGGCAACTGATCGATTCGATTCTTCCTACTGGTGGGTTTGCTCATTCGTTTGGTATTGAGGCAGCTATTCAAGCACGTGTGATTTTGAATCCAGAAGACTTCCAAACTTATGTAATTCATGTTTTGGAGAACACGGGAAGCTTGCTTCTTCCTTATGTGTACTCCGCAGCAATGTGTCCGGATTTGGATAATTGGCGGAAACTTGATAGAATGCTTGATGCTACTTTAACTAATGAAGTAAGTCGAAAGGCGTCTGTTTCACAAGGATCGGCGCTAATGAGAGTGGCTGCGGCTGTGTTTACAGAAATCCCATCTCTTAAAATTATGAGAGAGATGTCTCTTGGTTCTGGGATTGTTGCTTTTCACCATGCTCCTGTCTTTGGGATTGTTTGTGGGCTTCTGGGCATGGATAGTGAAACTTCTCAGAGGGCTTACATGTTTATCACATTGAGAGATGCTTTTTCAGCTGCAACAAGGCTGAATTTGGTGGGACCTCTTGGTGCTGCTGTATTGCAGCATCAGGTGTCTATTGCTGCAGAAACTATGCTAAAAAGGTGGATGAACCGTGAGGTTGAGGATGCATGTCAGACAGCTCCTTTGCTTGATACTTTACAGGGATGCCATGGCTATTTATTTTCAAGATTATTCTGCTCTTAATGTCCTATGTAAATGTACAATACCCACACAAAATGAAATTCTGATTCGATTGTGCCTTTTCTCATGCTATGAGGCTTTAGCAACCAGTCAATGTCAGGAGGATAGGCAATGGTGGTTGAGTCTTTATAACAAAGTGTAACTGTCAGGGTACAAACAAATTACTGCAGAATCATCTTGTGCTGCAAACATGCTCCTCCATGGTTAGTTTATTAATTAAAAAACTGAGAAGAAGTTTCTGATACTAAAACATTTGAGAAACTGCCTTGCTGTTTTCATTACATTCCACTCCACTACGCAGCATATATTGTTAACATGTAGAAAATTAAAAACTATCATACAGCTTTTGAGACTTACCTACTGAGTAGACAGAACATGCGTTCTTTAATTTATTTCTCAACCCTGCCTTGTGCTGAGGTTTGCTTTGTTCAATTATTATCTCCAGTTAGTGCGTCAGGGAGAAGAATACCTTTGGATAATTTTTCACTTGCACATTCATAATTCAATGATAAAGCTTGTTATTGTTCATATTAGGTGGTAATGTTGCTCGTGGGCATGGCTGAATTTTCAGATGTTAAAAAAACGTTCTGCTATATATCTGATGTGTGTGTGTGTGTGTGTGTGTGTGTGTGTGTGTGTGTGTGAATGTTGTCGTTGATCTTTTAATTCTATCTTCCTCCTAATGAGCTTCTTTTCCTCTGTGAATGTGGATGGCATTGGCAGCACACTCATTTTCATATTAAGAATCGCAATCGACTGGTCACCTATTGTGAACTGGTGAAGAACAGTGTAGCTTTCTGGTGTGTGGTATCCATTGCTCAAATACTGCCTTGCTCCACGCTCCTTACAGGGAATTAGAGCACAGCTCGCAGTGCTTTCATTCTATTACAGTGTCCTAGTTAGTGCTTTCATGCTGTCTCTCAGGCTGCTGACCGTGGACCTCGTTGTTTTTGCAAGGTCCATTTTGGAAAAGCTTTATGCCCCAAGGTAGTGTTGATTATTACTGTTATCAATCAAGTGAGTGCAACTATATATTCTTAATCTGACCGAACAATTTGCAGACCATACCTATGATTGAAAAACTGTTGTTTCATCTTCCATTTCCCTTCCCCACTTGCCTTCTATACTATAATAAAACAAATTCCAGGAGACAGATTGCTTGGCTCTGCAACCTGCTTGGAGTTTCGTCTCCATTTACTGGTGACGACGGTGTCACTTTGAAATATTCGTGATTTGGGCAATGGTAAAAATAAATAGTCCAACAGCTGCAGCTCCAATGGATTCCCTGAAACCCTACACCAGTCAGATGGTGGGCGGCTCTCGGTGAAGCTCTTTGGCGGGCTGCTGTTGTGGATTTTGTGCTTGGCACTACTCTTTGAGCGAAGCCCTTCCTCCTCCTTCTTTCTACATTTTCTGTAGTATTATCATTTTTTGAGAAGACCATTTCCATTTTCTTGATTTTAGGCGCCAGTGCTTATTTATAAAGGTTGTTGATTTAGGAAATAGTCATGAACTAGTGCAAATTATGCATGAGAGTCCAACATAAAAAATTAAAGTAATTTGACTAATTAAACGAGTTTTTCTCTGTAGTTGAGCAAAAAAACAGAAGCTATCACGAGTCTCTTGATATCAGAACTTTGAAGATCACTGGTGTATGTTCTTGCAACTTGTAGAGAACACCATCATCATCTGGAAAATAATTTCCAGAGCCTACCTTGTAATGTGCTGCTTGTAGATCACACTTGTCATTTGTAACTTGCTTCCCAAAAGAAAGAGTCCATGTAATTTAGTTTGCTTTTCCTTGAAAATCATGAAATTTGATGATGGAAGATTTTGAACCGTTGAATTGGTTATGGTCCTTGAGGAAATGGAATAAAATCAGCTTTTGTCCCAAACGCTTTTTGAAGTACAAAGAGAATGGTAAAAACCAACCAGAGGGCTCGAAAGAGGCAGTTGAGACAAGTACTTGCCGCCCATGTCACCCTTTGCTTCCCTCGGCGCATAGCTTCCTTGTGGCCACAGCCCGGGGGTGCTAAGAATCCAATTAGCACAGTTTGAGTTTGTGTTGAATTATGCCTGACTTTTCCATGTTATTTGAGAGAGAAGTGATTTTGGATACACCTAATATATTTTTTTTTTGGAAAAATATACATTTAAATTTTAAAATATTTTTTATTTAAAAATATATTAAAATAATATATATTTTGGAAAAATTCTGAGCAACTTGCTCGTCCTTTTAACATTAATAATTTTTATTTTTGTGAAAATCATGCTTCCATACTTATCAAAAATAGTGAAAGATGAAATCCTTCTTATCCCCCTCCCTCCCTCTCCCTCCCTCTCCCTCTCCCTCTCCCGCTCTCGATAATGTAGTTTAATTATTCTTCTGAAATGGGAAGAAAAATGGAGTCCCATTTGTAATACCACTATTTATTCATGTAACCTTAGGGCATGTTTCTACTATACTTAGAAGACTTGGGGCCATCAATGAGAGATGAAATGTTTATTAATATCAAAAGCTAGCAAAATTAATAAACTCATCATCATGATTGATGATTTTTGATAATTAATAGACGTAAGGATCAAGTGGGGCCATGATTAAATTCAATTCCTCACCCTTTCATACCCTTATAAGACCTTATGAACAAAAATGCAAGCTCTCTCTCCCCCTTAAGGAACATGGAAGTACACACCATGGAGAAAAGGGAAAGCTGAAATTTTTATTTTTTGTTTTTTAAAAAAAGAAGAAGAGGAGATATTTAGCTTTTTGGCTGTTGATATCTCCTTTTGAATCTCTCCTACATTTACTCATTTTTTGCCATCTAATATTTTTAATTAACTTGGGTTTCTTTTTCCTGCTAATTTTTTTTTTTTTTGCTTTTAATGGCCCCTTTTTTTCTCTATTTTTAAACCCATTTTTCCTACTCCGCTCAGCAAGCAAGAAAGAAACAAAAACCCTCTTCTGTGCTCAGACTCTACACTTGGTTTGGATGTGTGGTAGAGTTTTATGGTATGTATTTTGCTTTAATGGATCTGAGTATTGCGTGCCTTCATGTTTTGTTTTTTTTTTTCTTACTGTTTTAATTGCTTGTTTCTGTAAGTATGCAGCTTTGAATTTCAGTGTGTTGAGCTTGATTGTGTTCGGTTCTTTTCAGCTATCATTTCTGTAAATGTAAAGAAAAACTGTGAATCCATCACTTTGTTATAGTTTCAATACTTAGTCGAACTCTTTTGAGTTTTAATACTTGAAGGATTTTTATATTTTCAGTTTTTGATGTGGGTTTTGTTTCTTCATTGTTTCATTCAAGTTTTTGGAGGTGGTTGGAAGTTGTGATGTTAGATTCAGTGGGATTATAGAGGGATTAGTTGAGTTGATGAGTTTCTGATCTTGGAATTTGTCAACCTTAACCTGACTTCAACAATTTGTGCAGGTAAAAGTAATCTTTTAAGTTTACTCTCTCTTTTTTTCAATCTGTTTGTGGTAATAATATGGATAGCAATTAAATTATAGCAAAGAAAGGTAGGAAGTAGTCTGGACAACCGAGAGCATTGTGCTTTAATTGACTTTAATTTTCTATAAATCGAATATAGAAATTTTCTGGAAATTGAATATAGCAAAGGGTTGGTCAAATGTATTAGCCAAAGAGTTGGCCAAATGTATTAATTTTACGCACGATTCGTGTAGAGAATCTTCGCAAAGTTGTCGTATTAGAGCAGCAATAATATCTCATAGACTCAGTATTAAAAGCGTTTTGATTTTGACTTTGTAATCTGTAAGGAGTTGCTTGGATTACTTGTATTGCTGGATTGTGTGGCTGGATTGCGTGGATAAGTAAATGTTTAGCGGTTCACATTATTGTTTGGACTTCACCTTTGGTTTTGTCGTCTTCTTTGCGTCCAAAAACGGCAATTTATTCTCCCCTCTTTGATTCGCTCTTTATGTTTACTTACCTTTTCTGATTTGAAATGAACTGTTTTGAGCTTTATTTAAGCTGTCTTATTTCATCTATTCAGGCATATTCATGAGATGAGCAGCATGATGAATGGGACCGAGGATAATAAGAGGTCCAAGGGTCGTCAAGATTCACCTGCAGCTGATGAAGTTAATGGTGGGGGAATGGTGGGTGGGATTACTCCTTTGAAGAAAGGCCCATGGACCTCTGCAGAAGATGCCATTTTGATAGACTATGTCAAGAAGCATGGAGAAGGGAATTGGAATTCTGTCCAGAAGCACTCAGGGCTCTTCCGATGTGGAAAAAGCTGCCGTCTGCGATGGGCGAATCATCTACGACCAGATCTGAAGAAGGGTTCATTCACTCCAGAGGAAGAGAACCGCATCATTGAACTCCATGCTAATATGGGAAACAAATGGGCTCGAATGGCTGCAGAGGTTGGTAACCTTGTTCCTGATTTAAAGGTTTTTCAAATAAATGTGTTATTGCTTTGATCTTTTTAAATTATGTTGTGGGGATGGTATCGATCCTTCTAACTTTGTTCATGGAACACAACAATAATCAGATGTTGGATTTTTTTAGATATGCACTGTATAGAAAATCCACTAATCAAGTGGCATGGATATGGCAATGGTTGGAACAGATATACTTACAAACATGCGTATATATACAAAGATTTGTTCAGTCAGACATAACACCTGCACACTTCTTATTAAATTCCCAATGTAATGTGCAGATAAATATTCAAGCGTTTATTTTGAATCTAGCTAATTGCATACATGATTTGATAGAAGACATTGTCTGTCTTTTCTTCCCCATGTGTGTTTGCATACATGTGCAGTGTGTGCGCATACACAATGTAGTATGGGAAAAAGAAATTGGGAGGAGAGGAGAAATAGGGAGTAGCGGAGAAAAAAAGGTGTAGAATATCAGAAAATAACACGAGGGCTATGAAAACTTGATAGAAATTCTTCATTTATTATCAATTAAAAAACGGCTCCCTCAAAAGAGTGATAACTTATGGTTTGTAGGCATCAATAAACCCTTCACAGTCCTTCAGAAAAATAAGTAGCATAAAAAAAGAACAAATTTTATTAATGTAAAATAATAGCTAGGAAATGGCAGAAAATTAATTCATCTAGTACGATAGGAAATAGAATTAAATACTGAAAAAGAAACAAAATAAAAAAAATCAAATTCTTAATTAATCTTCAATTATTCTGACGTTTTTGGAATGAGATAAGAATGTAAACCAGCAAAAAAAAGAGAGGATATATAAGCATAGTGTTTGAACACAATCTTATAGTCAGACATATATCTGCATAATCTTTTTGTTGTCTCAGATATCTTAGTTACAACATCAAAAGATTTCCTTTTTCCAGTTTAATGCATTTTTCATTAGGCTAAATGAGTCACTCTAATTAGTTTTGGAGATATTTGCAGAGTTTGTAGCTTGTCAAGAATCAACACCAAGTCCAAAAAAAATTAGTGATAAAGAAATGGATATCAACTTCACTGGTTTTATGTTTTTCCTGAGCGGCTTCCATTTTCAGAAATATTGCTGGTTTTTCACCTTATATATTAATCTTAAAAATCATGTTTCAATCTTAGGGATTCATATTTTGTATTTAAAAGTAACTATTGTTTCAAAAAAATTTTCCGGGAAGAGGTATTCAAGAAGCTGTTTGTGGAATACATGTTCTGTGAGGCTTAGCATAAGCTTCAAAAGAACCAAACCTCTATGTACGCTCCACATCATATTACATACATGGAAGTTTCCTGCTACATGATTAACTACAATATGGTCTTCTTGTATATATGTTAAAGTGGTTATCCATTTGCTTCAACTAACTTCATCTTTTAGGACATTATTTTCTTTTGAAACAGGTATAACAGAACCTTGTTTTTCTTTCTGCCTTCATAATTACCCCCAGGCTCAGTTTGATTTTTGGGGAAAAGTATCATCTTTTATGTGTTATGACTGAACCTGCGAATTTGATTATCTCTCTGTTTTTGTGAAGTAACCGTGTCCACACAGAATTACAATTTGGTAATTGAATATATTCTGAAGCTTTTGTTTCTTATAATATTGGCCACTCACAAGACATTGTGTGGTAGGCTGGTAGCATATTTCATAATATGTTAAGCAAATTCCTATACATGGACAGCATTTAGGCAACCATGGGAGACATGAAACAAGTTTGTTCCCTGATAATTTTTTTAATACAAACAAACAAAACCTCAAGTTCCCAGCTTTGTTTTCTGTATCATGCTTCCATTTTTTTGTGTTTATGATTTCCTTCCCCTTGCAGTTGCCTGGAAGGACAGATAACGAGATAAAGAACTACTGGAATACAAGAACAAAGAGACTGCAACGTGCTGGCTTACCACTTTACCCCCCTGAAGTTTGTCTGCGAGCATATAAGATTAATAAAGATGGTCAAAATATGGGCAAATTGCAAACAGGGGACGCACATGATCCTGATATGATGCTGACTGACCATTTTAAGATTCCGGAAGTGGAATTCAAAACTCTGGCGCTCAATCCAGGTGTCCTGTCTTATTCAACGGGTCTTTTCGATGCTTCTGCAAGCAGCATGCTGAAACAAGGTGTAGGTTCATCCTATGGTCAGGGCCTTGTGTTCCCAACAATTCATCCTGCCAAACGCTTTAGAGAGTCACAGACCATATTCACTGGTCTTGATGGTAGTGTCAGTGGTGGAATACCAGAGTTCGATCAATTTACAGATTATCATCGCGGAAAGATTACAGGGAACTTTGGGTTATCTTCCCCATATGGTTGTGATTTGAGCAACTATGACCAGTCATCATGCGGTGTTCTTCCTGGCAGTCATGCCATTTTAAATGGCAATTCTTCTTCTTCATCTTCTTCTGAGCCCATATATAGGGCCACGAAGTTAGAGCTCCCTTCACTCCAATATTCAGAAACTCAACAAGATAGCTGGGGAACACCTGCTTCCCCACTGCCTTCACTTGAGTCTGTTGATACTTTTATTCAGTCTCCTCCAACCACGGAGACAAAGTCAGATGGTCTGTCACCAAGAAGTAGTGGTCTCTTGGAGGCAGTACTCTATGAATCACGAACTCTGAAATACTCAAAGAAATGTCCAGGCTACCAAACTTCAGATGCTTTTGTCCCAATTGGTTGTGGAGTGCATAGTTCACCTTTGAATGCCTGTGCAGCAGAATGGGAACTACATGCTGATCTTAACTCTCCTTCAGGTCATTCTGCTTCCTCATTGTTTAGCGAGTGCACCCCGATCAGTGGAAGCTCTTCGGATGAACAAGGTGAGAATATTTAAGATTACATGAACTTGTTGGGAATCCCATTTTTACTAATGAACTTGTGATTCTTGTAGCATATAATGTCAAGCCTGAACCAATCGATCAGGTTTTGCCATATGTTGAAGCGAGAGAAGTTCTCAATCAGACAGACTGTAACAGGCCAGATGTTTTGCTTGGCTCAACCTGGTTTGCGCCCAGCAATAAATACCATAATGACCAATTCTTTCAGACTGATGATGTAGCGGCACTTCTTGGTGGAGATCAACCGTGAACATTGAGCACTAGCAAGTGCTCCATGAGTTGCAACTGCGACTGGGGAAAGGATAGTGGCCTTGTCGGCTTTGACATCATTGAAATTTGATACTCCAGTAACCTTTATGATCCTTTTGTTATCATTCCTCAAAGGCTCCCTAAGATTTTGTGACTTTCTTGGTGCCTCTGGATAATTACCTTCTGTTGTGCTCATCTTAGGTGACTGACTAGACATGAAACGTTGTCCTGCCAATGCCATTGCAATGTTATTCAAGTGTGGGTTTTGTTGTTGTTGTTCCAAATGACTACTCTTTCTTTGTTTCTTCCTCATAACGATATATACTGCACAGCCATCGAACATTTAGAATACTACTGGTAGAAAACGAAGCCATGCAATCAAGCTCAGGTCTAATGCCAAGAGATGCCAACTATTTTCGCTGGTGGCAATTGGCCAAATAAACACTTCGTCATCTCCCCACTAAACAGTTACTCTGCCTCGTGCTTCTATGTGAGTTAAAACACTATATCAAAATAGAAAAATAAAATATCTAAAATTTAAAGATTATAGAGGCTAATAGTATGTGCTTGTGTATGCAGATTATTATCAATATCATTTTGCATATTTATCATATCAAGAATTAAATATATCAAGTGTATTTATAATAATAAAAAAATATCACTTTAAATCAAGTAATTTTAATTGATAAAAGTTAGACCAGTTCTTTAAGATTGGGAATAATAATAAAATTATTTTTGAATAATAATAAGGAAAAAAAAAGAATAAACTTAAACTAAGGTATTGGACAAAGTTTTTCCTTAAAAAGACATCAAGTTTATCCAAAGAGTTTATTAATATAGATAGAATGTAATACACATACTTTTTTTTTACCTGCGTTATGCAGTGGACTAGATTTTTTCTAAACATTAAAAAGATTATAAAAATATTAGGAAGTAAATATTTGATATATGTTGCCCAAAATACTTTTCAAATACTTAATTGTTGACATGTTAGACAAAATATTTTTCTAAAAAAACAATGAGATGTCGGATTGACTTGGATTAACTATGGTTAACCTGTGAAACTTGTTATATAGGATAAGAGATAGTAATAAAGCCGTGGAACCCATAACGAAACAAATTAGAAAACTTAATTATAATGAACCAATTATTAAAGGTTAAAAGAAAATTAAAATATAAAATAAAAAAAATAAAAAAAAGTGAATATAGTAAACCTATATCAGTGGTCAGTACAATAATGTGGGCTAAGGCAATTTTTTCCGAACGCAAGAAGAAAAATGTTAAAGTGAAACTAGGATAATATTCCAAAATAATATAAAAGAAGCAAAATATAAGTTTGGTTAATTTGATAGTGAAAAAAGACAGCCCTAGTTTAACAGCATGAAAAATAAAGAAAACCTGAGTGAATCTTCTAAATTTAAATTTAAGTTAATATTTCAAAATTATAACTTGTAAAATCTCATACTCGGGCTTAATCGAGAAAGACAATTCCAAACCAATTTAATATTGAGGGATAAAATTGCAAAATGTTTTTTTATCACAATCCATGAAATCTCATACTTGGGCTTAATCAAGGTCAATCTTCATCCAATTTCATGTTAAAAGATAAAATTAATCGAAAAAACTTGTCAATGTATAAAACTAGCAATTAAAAGAATGATGATTAAATATGATAGAAAAAACAATTGAAGGAGGATGAAATCGCAAAAAGAAATCAATTTTATAAATCACCTAAAAAATAACAATTAAAAAAATAAGAACCAAATTTAAGAGATGAAAAAAGTTAAAGAAGCACAAAATTAAAAATAATTTTCAAATTGAAATAATCTTTTCAAATTTAAAAATTACAAGAGAAAAGAGACTAAATATGAAAGGGAAAGAAATTGAAGGGTTGATGTGATTTCTTCAAGAGATAGTGTGTATATTAAGGTGAATGAAAGAAAAAGAAAGGGAGAAAAGCAAATTTGTGTCAAATCAGAATGAACCACCATACACTCATCATTTAAGAAGGAAGAGGATGTTGAGACGAATCAAATAATACAGTGGAAACACGATTACGGCCACCAAAATCAATCACACACGCTGCCTAAAGGGGGCGAAGCGTATGATGTGTACCAACAACTTTTTTCTTTTTTATTTTATTTGTAAAAATTACTAAAATACCCCTAAGACTAAATAATTAAAAAAAACCATCATGAAATTACTTCCAAGCCCCTAAAGTCAAGGTTAAAAAAATTTAAATGGTAAAAGAAATGAAGTTATTACACCGTTAATTTAAAAAATGAAATTTCTATAAAGCCTCTAAACCTGAGGTTCTGAATAATTTTATTGTTGTTAAAAAATAAAAAAAATAATGTTACTCTAAAACAAATAAAAAATAACAAATTAACTTCATAAAATTATCATTTTACTCTTCAAGATCATCTGATTTTTCATTCAAAATAATTTTACTATTAAAATCCATAGAAATTTAAAGTATATATATAGAATGTTTATTCCTTTCCCGTGGTTTAGATTCATACCTACTCTCCAATACTACAATGGTGACATCATCATCGAATAGAAGAACTTGAATCCATCTGCACCCACAACACCTAATTATTATTTGTAACTCTCAAGCAAAATTACCAAAAAAATCAACAATCACCATTATAAATTTTCTTTCCAATTAATTATTATACTTAAAGTCCTAATTAAGAAATTAAACACCTAACATCATTCCAAATTCTTAATTTTCAACTCAAATGTTTTAACACTTTTTAATAAACAATTAATTAACATTAACAAAAAAAAACTAAAGGAAAAGGGGTTTTTATTGTGCCTCTCCTCACATAATATTATTCACTATAATAGTATTTTCTTTCTTCCTTTGTTATTTTTTCTTTTATAATCTATGTTTGTTTTTTAATTTCAATTTAATCATTTAACATTAGATTTATTGGAATTGAACTTCATAATTTTATTTAATAATTTTATTCAATTTATTTTTTATGATATTATCTCATACTCATGACCAAGATAATAGATTTAACAGGTTAACTTGGTTGACTCGAGTTTTTTTTAATTGATTTTTTTTTAATTTTATTCTTCAACATTAGGTTGATTGGAGATTAGGTTTCATGATTTGTTTCAATCCACTTTCTATAAGGTTATCCTCATTTCATGGCTCGAATCAAGTTTTGCGAGTTAACCCGGTTAACTTAAGTCATTTCTTTTTCTTTTTTAATCAATTTTTTTTAATTTTATCTTTCAACACTGAGTTGATTGAGAATTGAGTTTCATAATTTGTTTTAATTTGTTTTCTATTGGGTTATCTTGGTCTTATGATCTAGATTACGAGTTTGACAAGTTAACTCAAGTTGACTCTGGTTATATTTTTGGATCTTTTTTTTAATTGATTTTTCTTCAGTTTCATCCTTCAACATTGAGTTTATTGAAAATTGAGTTTCATAATTTCTTTTGATTTTCTTTCTATAGAGTTATCATGATCTCATGACTTGGTATGTGGATTGACAAGTTAACTTAAGTTGATTCAAATCGATTCAATATATTAACATATCAATGTTTATAATTAAAAAAATTTCATATTAAATATTTATTTTAACTCAAATTATATTTTTATTAGTCATCTAGGTTGTTTTTGAATCCGTCAAGGTGATCAAGTCACATTAAATCAATTCTCATAAGGTTTAATATTTTTTCGTATTAGAAAAGAAAATGCTTAGATATTTTTTTTACATTAAAAACATAATCTAAGATCAATAGCGCATAATTAATACGAGCCAATGATCTAATAAAACTTATAATTTCTCATAAAAAACAAAACACCCATAATATAAAAAATTGCATATATGAATATATATAGAGAAAAATAAAAACAAAATTATCTAAATTCTCCATCAATTCAATCTCAAATATAAACATCAATAACAAACAAAATTCAACTACAATTAGAGGAGAAAGAGAGAAATATAATTTTGTAGCAAAAATTAAAGGGAGGCTTGGTTGGTTGTGAAATAATACGAATAGCTGCCTGGATCGAGGTGGCTGTCAATGCTAGAAAAGTTGATGGAGGCTGTGGAGAAATGGGATTTGACGCGAGGTGAAGCTAGGCAGCAATGGAGGCTTAGGTTTCTTAATTTCCCTTATATATCTATTTTATATATTAGGAGACATTAACTAAACACAACGAAATTTGTTCATGTTCGAACTCGCTGTATTTGTGACTGATGTTGGATTGCAAACAGATATTTCTGTGACTGCACAAATATAGGTTTTTTTTTTTATATTTTCTGTAGGCTATGACTAGATTTCGTAGAACAAGTTTGAAGTTGTCCTTGGTATTCCATTTTTTAATGATTTTTTTTTTCTCTCACAAAAACACCTTCATCAACATTTATTCAAACACCATGAACTTTAATGAAAATAAAAGCTGTATCCTTCTCTCTCTTTGTTGTCTTGGGTGTGTGGTAGTTTTTTTTTTTTTTTTTCTAGATGAGAAAAACAAGATATTTGAACACCTTTTAATTAGGTTTCGATTTAGATTTTTTTCTTGAAACTTCAAATAATGAAATATGTTTTCTGATTTTACATTGAAAAATACTGAAAATTAATGGAATAAATTAATGGGTTGAAAATTAAAGATAAAAAACGGGAAAGATTTTTTCTTGAAACGGGTTTTTCTGTTTTCCTATTCGGTATAAACACAAATTAAGGTTACTTTAAATTAAAATAGGAAATTAATTATTCTAAACAAAGTATGGAGATTTATAAATTATTATTATAAAAAAAAATTAGAAAAGTTATGAGTTGTTAAGTTCCCAAACCAAAAAATTATGGCCCATTTTAATTTTATTTTCGGATACTTAACATCACATCCTATATCCTCGGATGGATGGATAGGGATGGTGGTTTAGCAAAATTTATCTCTCTGTGAATATTTCATCAAAGAACAAATCCTAGAATATTTTATATATAATGATTTTACTTCAATTTATTGTTTGTAATTTATTTTATAATTTTTTACTTTATATGTCATAGTTGTAAAACTCAACTCATGTAAGATTTGAATTACAAGCCAGCTAAGATGATCAAAATATATTTTTTAAAAAATTAAAATGATATCAATTTAATATTTTAAAAAAAATTAACAAGTTGAGATTTAAGTTATTATTAATCAACCAAGTATTTTTTTTTATTTTTTTTTTAACTCAAATTAATTCAGGTACTGGATTAATCAAGTTCTAATCAATTTACAATACCGAATCGAGTTTTACAACTATACCATGTTCTATGCATGCATATCAATAACAAAAGTGTAGTAAATGGAAACTGAAGCGAAGAGTTGTAGTAGTGAGAGGTTACCAAAAAGGATTTCTCATTGAAGAATCAAAGGCAATGAATATTTATGTGAATCTAATAAATTCTGAATTAATGCCACCTAAAATTTGTGAGATATCTTCGCAAAATGGTTTCTTCTATCCAATCCAAGGCCTTATTTCTTTCTTCTTTCCCTGAATGTAGCATCTTATACGGCAAAATCTCTCTTATCTTTCCCTACTTATCTATCACTATACCGATTTTTCTTTAGCACCTTTTCCTAGAACCCTAGCTAGCTTGTGCTGCAGTCTTCTTTTTTCTTTTTCTTTTTTTCTTTTCTCCTTGTCTCCCATGGATGACCATGAACGAGAGCTTTTCCAAGGGGATCATTATCCTGCCAAGGTTGCTGCAGCTAAACCTGTTGCATCACAACCATTAGATCCCTTAGCTTCGAAATCGAAATTTTGTTTCAAGATAAAAATAGCTAACAGCAGTAAACCTAGCGGGGATGATCGTGAAGGTTCAGCTGCTGACCTACATGGACCTGGTTATCGGGTGTGTGAATATTGTGGTAAAGAATTTTCATCCGGGAAAGCGTGGGGAGGGCATAAGAGACACCATCTCAAGAACGATAAAGATCTCAAGAAAGCTCAAAAATTAGAGCTTACCAAGATCCAGCGTGAAAAGACGAAGAAGCATGAATTGAAATTGTCGAAGAGTAACGCTAGTAGATGTAATACCATCAAAGCTGGTGATGTGAGTGTGGCTAGTGGAGGAAAACCAACCTGTTGTTTGTGTGCTAAAGTTTTTCCTTCGATGAATTCTCTGTTTGGCCATATGAGATTCCATCCTGATAGAGGCTGGAAGGGGACTCAGCCGCCTTCATTTTCTGACAAACACAGTAGCTCCTCTAGTCTTTCTGAATCTGCAGCTGGATTAGAGGTTGATCAGATTGGTTTAGCTATGGAAAAAGGTTTAGATGATGGTGTTGATCTACTCGCATCCCTCTCAAGTTGGAACAAGAGGGATAAGCGAGGGCGGACCTTAGATCCAGTTGAGGCTGTGTGTGATCTGGACCCAGTTGTGGCTGCTTGTAATCTGATAGAACTATCTCGCGATGGTACTGGCCAATTAGAGAAGCAGAAGATTGAGGAAGTTCGACAAAGCAAGAAGCTAAAGATTAATGACGAATCAGCAACTTATAAATCTTTTCAACCAAAAAACAGCGGCAAACCAATGGATGATCAAAAGGCGGTAGCTTTCGACAGTGAAGGGGGAGTTTCGTGTTGGTTTAATGAAGAGAAAGGCAAGACGAAGAGGGACTCAGATGAACAGGATGATGAATCTCACAGTATGATCACCAAAAAGAAAAAGAAGAAGATGATGATGATGAACTGGATGTGCAAGTTGAATGATTCTGAAACTTCAAAAGGCACTGGATCATATAAGATTGGATGCCGCAGTTATGATAAAGCGTTTCCAACATTTCATGCTCCAGGAGGTCATGTACCACCAGGCCTTGCCAATGCAGATAGAGCTGAACTGTTGGATTATAACTCCATCATGGATGTGAAAGGCCATGTTCTTTCTTCCACGGAAGTTAAACAGTCAGAAGAAATTGAAGAGGAGGGCTCAGTCCCAATGGGGATTTCCTCGTTCCAATGTGATATATGCCATAAGACATTCCCCACCGGGCAGGCACTGGGAGGTCATAAGAGATGCCACTGGAAAGGGCCAGTTAAAGCTACTCCATCGCATGAAGTAGCTTTACTAGGAGAAGCAAGTCAAAATACTTCTAATACAGAATCATCTGGAGAAGCCAATCAAGCTGGAGAACCTACTCGGGCCAGTGCTTGTAGATTAAGCTTCGACCTGAACATGCCCTACATCATGGAGGATGGACAATAGATTTCTTTTGCCTTCAACTAGGTCTGATCATTGATCTACATTTGCACCTCCTTTGTAGTATTTGAATTTCCTTCCTTCCAGTTACTCGGGCCAGTGCTTGTAGATTAAGCTTTGACCTGAACATGCCCTACATCATGAAGGATGGGGAATAGGTTTCTTTTTTCTTCAACAAGGTCTGATCATTGAGCTACATTTGAACCTACTTTGTAGTTTTTGAATTTCCTTCCTCCTCTCCAGGTTCTCATGCATTTCCGTCGTCTTCAGGTTTTAATAAATTACCTTTAGTATATCACATATATATTGCTTGAATTTAAGCTATCTTCAACGACCTTTTTTTTTGGGTATAATGTCCTTTATTGTTTCCAGGCAGGCTATAACTATTTCTAATGTAAACCATTGCTGAACTTTGAATGAATCTGATGCAAGAAGGAAGCATATTGAGTCTTATAATGCTTAATTTCATGTTAATTTATCCAAATTATTGCTCAAAACTTGCTTGCTTCTCCTGATGATAAATGCATGTTGCTTTGTTTTTCTGGCGTATGAACAACTTAATTTACAAGTCTAACGTCTAAACTCCTAGCTTCTGAGCTGATCAGGTGAAGGGGATGATCTCAAATGTCTCGACGGTAAGAGTAAGGAAAAGAATAGATGAAGAAAAATCTAGCTAAGTTGTTCCTTTACCAAGAATTCCGTATGCCTCATGCGATCCATTTAACTGAAATTAAAGAAGGCTTTCATTTTGTACCATTTTCAATTCAATAATCCGCTCAACTTTCTTAGGTCCAAATTCTCTTGAGCATACAATCTTTTCACAAACAAGTGGTCTTCAGGTTTTCTCTCTTTGTTTTGTAATATAAAGTCCTGCTGGAAACATCATGACTTTTTTCTTGTTTTTGGATTGTTAAGCAGTAACATCATAACCTGAATCAACTTGAATATTCACCTTCTTTTCTTCCTCTTCTGCAGCTTTAGTATGCACTTGGATTGCATTCTAAGTGTTTTCAAATTGTGTTTTTACTAAAAAAAGTCAAGTTATTTTTGAATGATTTTAATGTAAACGACGTTAAAATCATTAAAAAAACACATAAATCTTTACAAAAACATCTGCACGGCATTACTAAACATATATTAATTAAACATTCCTAATGTTGCAGGGTTCTTTCCATGACAAAGGTATTTAGAACATGTATTGAAATACACACACACACACACACACAATCTTAAGAGGAAGACATGAGATTGGGAATTCCCTTAGGTGTTTTATCATATCGCAGCAATTTTCTCCTGATTTTTTGCAGTAGCATCGAGTACGTAGAACAATGGCTGCTGAAACTAGGTGATGGTAACATCATAAATCTAGTAAGATATGACATTGAAAACGAGGGCACTGTTTTTCATTAATCACAGAACTACAATAACACAACATTCTTAACAAGCAAGAGATGTGGATGTATTATCTTTACCATACATTCATGAGAGATGGAAACTGTAATCATAATGTCTTGAAGGTTGTATTATGAGGTCTGTTTGCTCATATAGTACTAGACTTCCAAGTAAAATACCTCTTTAAGATGATTATAAAAGGAACGGACATGCTTATCCTTCTCTCATAATCAGTTCTTGAGACGGATTGTATGATTTCTGCAATAAGCACAGTAGGATCAGGTCATAGAGTATATATTTATGTTGATCGAATTCGGATAGGGATGTGAAAACAAGAATATATTCAAGTGATCAACCTGTCAAGATCTTGAATTTTAGAATACAAAAACATAGTTATTTATATGTTTAACATACCCAAAATATTCATTTAGTCAAAATACGTTTTCTTATTATTAAGCTAAGCCCAAAATCCCCACTCCAAATAACAGTAGCTCATGACATGATTATATTATAAAAATCTGTATTTCACTGTAGACCGTGAGATGTAATTCATTTTGGATTTACGTAATGTCATTATTATTTTGCTCTTTTCTGTACAAAGTTTTTGCATGTTTGCGGGGCTAGAATGGTATTTCTCATGGGTTTTAAAGTCATTTGCAAATTTATTGGGACAATTTAATAATTTATATTGGTAGAATTATGCCCTTAAAAATAAAATTAAAAAAAGGGCTAAGAGAGATTCTGTACAATTTTCTTTTTTTTTTAATAAATAATACAATTACTTCATTGTCCTTAAAGTCAAGAAAATTAAAGGATGGGTCAAAGGATATTTTAGTATTTGTTTTATGGTTTTTTTGTTATACTCTATCCAAGGAAAATTAACATTTTTATAAACAAAAAAATATATTAATATTAATAAAGAAAACATTGTTGGCACGTCATGCGGTGACTAAAATTTCCCAATTATCGTGTCTTTGAAGTGTTCAGTAGAGGCGAAGCTTATAGGACAGCTCGTGTTACTCAAGTCATGGTGGTTTGATAGTGGTTGACTTTTTTTCTTTATTTATTTTCTCTTTTCGCTCCTTGAAATTCGTGTCAGATCAATCAAAAATCAGGGTTTTCCTCCTATTTATTTGTCTTTCAATTATGATTTTCTTTTTTTTTATTGGTCTTTCTTTGTTTTGGATTCTTTTTTAGATTTTTTTTTTCATCTCTTTCCATTTGATTTTATTTTATTTTTATATCAAATATGGTACTTATTTTCATTATTTTTGTTTTTTTTATCCTTTTCTTGGTTTGTTATTTTTTTCTTTTAATTTTAACCCTTAACATTTTATTTCATTTCTTCTTATTTTTTTAAATTAGGTCCTTATTTTTTTAATTGCTTTTTTTAAAATCTTTTTCTTAATTTGTTTTTCTTTTTCAATTAGTCTCTCAACATTTTATTTCATTTTTTTTAATCCAATTTTGGTCCTCGTACTTTTAATTGCTCTTTCTTATCCTTTATTTTATTTTATTTTTTAATTAAGTCCCTCATTATTTTATTTCATTAGTTTTTATATCAGATTTGGTTCTCATTGTTCTAATTACTATATTGTTTTCTTTTAATTTTTTATGGTTAAGAATTTTGCTCAAGATCTTTTTTGTCTTTTATGGGGTCATCTTGATCATGAAAAGTTGCTCACTACCAGAATTTTGCAATTTACAAACAGAATATTTCATCGGTTGTTAGACAATGATTCCATTAGCATAAGTTTTATCAACTAGATCATGAATAGTTACCGTTTGTCAGAAAACTTATTGTCGATGATTTATGTTCTGTTAGTTATTCCATCGGTAATATAATTACCAATGGATTTACAGACAAAAAACACATGCCAAACAAAATAAAGTGTAGGCATCATTCTGTCAGGATTTTCATTAGTGAATATAAAATATAATTGACAAAAAATCTGTTTGTAATTCCATTAGTGATTTATGTCTACATTACCGACAAATGAATTTTGTTGATGATTAAATAGTATTAGTGACATTTCTAGTAATTCTTTTCCAAATATTCATAATATACCGACAAACTTATTTTATTGATAAGCTTATTAGTAAGTTGTTTAAATATTTTTTTAAAATATAATAAACATAGTAGAAAAGAATTAAAATAAAAAATCATATATTTATTATAAAATTAAAAATTTATCAGTTTAAATATAATTCATATAGAATTGAAGGGCTGAAAGAAGAGGAGGAAACGAGTCTTCACCAAGACATGAGGGCAATGAGAGGGAGCATATATACCGTCCATATATGATTTGAACTCCATGTACAATCATTAGAGTCCGGTCTTCTCATAACTAAGTCTTGTTGTCTCAGTCGCCAGATGGGTCATCTAAGCTTCAACTTGTTGGTTTAAAATTGCCTAGAACTCCGAAGATTTAGTGCTCAGAATTGATTGCGAGCATCCAATGGTTGAAACACTTTAGGTCGTTCGCAACTCCTCTGTCATAATGTTTGAGATATCATAAACTTGATTTTTATCGGGTCCATTGGACGATCTTGCCTCCAACTACAAATCCGGATCGAGTTCTAGATGGGTCAAAAGATCATTCATATATCTCTCCTGCAATCGGGTGTTATATGTTTCTTGAAAAAAAAAGTTAGCAAATTAAAAAAATAATAATAACTTAAGAAAAGAAATTGTTGAAATCCAACATACCATGAACTTTTGAGCTCGACTGTCCATGAGTTGCCGCACCTCTTTCTAATGGTCATCATTTTGCATGTGAGTTTCTACAAAAAGCTTCATCGGTCTTGGTTTGCATCGAAGAACCGTAACCTGCAAAAGAAAACTATTGTTAGTTAAACATATTAATAATAAAACAACATTTTTCTTTTAAAAAAATAGATGTAATAAAGAAGAATATTATCATTTGTTTCACATGTGAAACAAACAGAATGCATGCGCTAGTGTGTATGGTAATGGTATCGTGAATCTCTCTATTTTGGTTTTCCGTATCAAACTGCAACCATTGCACAAAACGCTCAAATATCGCATGTTGAATGTATTATGTCCATATAGCCTCTAAGACGTGTACATGTCTAAAATCCCTCCAAACTGTCACGTCTCTCCAACCTAGAAGATCTCTTTCTTTGGCATATTTTTTAGCTTTTTTTTCACCTCATACCAAAATCACGCAACCTGTATGATATAAATGAATTATTGGTTAATAAATGAAAAATAAAATTTAAATAAAAAAAATATAATATTGAGTATTCAATCTTACCTCGTTGTATTATGATTCTCTCAAACCCTCCTGACAAAAACGTTGTCGGCCTTATCCCAGTAAAAGTTTCCTTGCACAATAAATTTATAAAATAATTAATTTATTAAAATGAATAAACTAGCCGAATTAACATGATAAAAAAAATAAAGTATATATTAACCTTGAACTTTCTGAACCATGCATCAATCATGGGTTTCCATTCAGGATTTTTAAAAACCTGACTACATTAAAACAATTGCACTTTCATCGATGATTTAATCATCAATGTTATTACGCTGGCAACCTCAACATTTATAAACCTGGAATTGCATTCGTTAATTGAAATTAATTTTTCAAAAATTATTAAATGTTCTTTATTTTTTAATAGTGCATGAAAGGAAAACAAAATTACATTGAGTGGTTGGGCTTCCATTGGATAATGTACTTCCCAGTAAATGGTTCCCTGTCCAAACAGACCCCCCATCAGCGTGGAGGCATCATACTCGACAAACCTATATTGAGAAAGGTTGTTTGTGCCTGAAGTACATGTTCATAATCAGTACGTAATGATTTATGGTCATCAAAAATGTTGCTAAGAGAACTAGCAGCGATCATATTTGTATGACACGCTAATGACAATCCTATTTAAAAAAAAATTTGGCATTACCTTTTCTATACAGGAGACTACTCAAATTTTGTTTACCTACAAATACACATCAATAATATGTTTTCACAAATTAGTTTATTTTATTTAGGACTTCTCCATGTTCCTATCAATTTCTAAATAAAAAAAAACATAAAAAATATGAGGAATGAAAAATTCTATTACTTCAATGTAAAATTAATTTAAATCAGTAAAGAGACCTATTTTTAGAGTATATCTCTTCAAAATTCAAACCAACCCTTTGCTCTTATATGCTCAAACCTAAATACTCAAATCACTTAGTAGATATTATTCCTAAGAAAACTCATATACTCACTAAATGCATCATCTTAATTGTATTCATTAACAAGTGACATAACATCTAAATTAATTTTTAAAATAAATTAGACTTAATAGAAAGCCTATTTTTATTAATGTTTAACATTTTCTCAATAAACACGCCACACAAATTCAATTTAATATTACATTTTCTCAAGAAACACACCTCACAAATTTGAAACTATGAAAAATATTTAATAGGCACATAAAATTTATTAATCAACATGCAATAACCTTAACAAAACAACATTAAATTAACCAAACCTCATAAAAGTAGAATATCCAAATAAGAAATCCAAACAATTAAGTCTCAAAACCCTAAGCCCAGTAATCATTGAAGCAAAAACATCAAAACCCAACACACAACAACCAACAAAACACTTGTTAATAATACAGATTTACAAGGTATCAAGAATCAAAACCCAAAACCCATTGGTACCATTTCAAACAAGAACCAACCAGAAACAACTTCTATCAAAATAATACAGTTTTGGTTTCAACAAATTAAAGGAAGAAAAATGAGATTTACCTAGATGAAGAGCTTGTTGGCTTAGATTGAAAAGGAAAAATCAATTAATTAACCACTTTAATAATAAAAAATAAAAAATAAAAGGAAGAAGAAGCAAGAGTTAGAGATTTTACTTGGCATAGAGTGAGAGAGGAAGAGAATGAGAGTGAAGAATAAGAGAAGAACTTGACAAAGAGATAAGAAATGAAGAAAACATAGAGAGAGAAGAAGAAATTACAGTAAGGAAGAGAACGAGAGAGGAAGAAGATGAACTTTTGTTATGAAGTTAAGAATTCTGGTTTTTTAATTGTGGTTTTTTTTTTTTACCGATAAAATTTCTGACTAACAATTAAAAAAATTAAACCTGAAATTTTATATAAACCCCTCCCAAATATCATCGATAGAATTTTAGTCCATCGATGATTACGTCTGTAATAGCTAGTGGTATGAGAGTGTAATTTTTTCCCAACTCTCTGGAATATACCAATGAACTTAATTCGTCGATGATACCGTTTGTATGTTTTAGTGGAATTGGAGTGTAAATTTTTTCCAACTTTCTAAATATACCGACGAACTTAATCTATCAGTGATTCCATCTGTATATTCTAGTGGCATTTGAGTGTTATTTTTTTCTCAACTCTCTAGAATATACCGACGAACTTAATCCATTGATGGTTCCATCTGTAAGTCTCAATGGCACTACATGTAATTTTATTCTAACTCTCTAGACTTTTTCTACGTATTTAGTCTGTCAGTAATTCCATCAATATAAAATATTTTTTGTGTCCAAATTATATCTGTATTTCTTATCTATCCATCCTACAAATACATTAAAATCACATCACAATATCATCAATTCTATGTATAATATTAATATCATAAAAAATATTACATTCCTTGTCATGTAATAATAAATTCATGTCATTGTGAAGGAACATCTAGAAATATTACAATAAAGTTAATTTCATTACATTTCATAATCAAAATTATCTACTTTTTTATCAATTTCATCATATTCATCTTCATCGCAATCTTCTACATTGATTTTGTCGTTGTCATCATTTTCATTGACTTTTGTATGTCCGCTGATTCTCAAAACATCATTTAACTCCTTAACATCAACATTGTACATTAGGTATTGTTGTGGATTACAATAGTGGAATCACGTTCTTGCACTTGAGGGAAAAAAAACCATTATAATTAGCCTATAGGGGTAGATTAGTATTTTCATAAAGTTCATTTTGTCATTCTTCAATTATTAAGAGGCATCTTTGTCTTTTCATAAACTTTTTATATAATGGATTTACTTTAGTACCTTTAAAAGCAATCTTTAACTTAACTACGACTAAGGGTATTTTTGGTTTTTAGCTTTTTTAGAACAATGCAATGACTCTATCACCCTTGAAAGGAAAATTCTCAAAACATCTTTGTAAGGGCCAATTCGTCATTTCATGATGGTTTTTTAGCAATAGATGTTTGGTCCTAGGGGTAATGTTGTCTTTTGACACATAAAAAACAAAAAGTTGCTAACATGTGTACAACACACATTAGCCACTCTGATGTCTTCGAACAACGTATGTGGATGACTGTGGTGGTGTAAAAAATTATCTTGCCATGTCACTGGATCTGTTTCGGTGTTCTCTTCCTTCTTAGGCATAACGTGTATGATGATAATGTTCGATTTGGTGACGGTTTGATATTCTTTTTTTCCTTTCATTTCTCTCATAGTCGATGTTGGCACTACCCATGAAAAAAAACACAGCAGCCCTTGAACTTTTTTTTTTCAGATTTAGTCCTTGTTTTATTTGAAAAAATCACTTTAAATTGAAAAGATTTTTAAATTTTATCCTCCTTAAGTTTTTCATCTCTCGAATTTGATCCCCATTTTTTTTTATCTTTTTTAAATGGCTTATAAATTTTATTTGTTTCTTATTATTTCATCCTCATTTTATTTCCTTGGCTCTTTCATCAAAGATTTTATAATTTTTTATTTTATCCTTCAAATTAAATTTATAATTTTTTCAATAGTAATAATCTTTATTTCAATTTGATCTTTCTTCTTTTGATTTTTTATTAGTTTCCTTTACCTTTTTATCAAAGTTTTTATAGTTTTTAATTTTATCTTTCAAATCAAGTTTATAATTTTTGTCGTAATAATAATAATAATAATAATAATGGTCATTACAATAGTTGAAAATTAACCAAAAAAATTCAATAAAGAACAACAAATAAAAAGACTCAAAATAACCCGAGTTATTTTATAAATCAGTGAAAAATTCAACGAACATCAAATAAATAAAAATAACAGAGCTTAATCTCCAATTTAATAAATGTTTAAAAAAGAAAATGAAAAATATATGCTTATAAAAAAGGAAGGAAAAAAAAAACAAGCCACCCCGAAAACTGGGTTAACCTCTAAAACTTGAACCCTTAAAATCCTAGACCAAGCTCAATACAAAAACTATGATCCCAACCAATTTAATATTGAAGAATTAAACATAAAAAGATAAAAAAAATTATCAAAGTAACAAAAAAAACAATAAAAAATTGAAGATCAAATTTAAATGGAAAAAAAAATTAAAGAGGATGAAATTGTAAATAATATCAATTTAAAAAATTATTTTAAACAAAATAAATAATAATTAAAAAAAATAAAAACCAAACTTAAAAGATTAAAAAATAGAAGGGATGAAATTTAAAAGGAATTTTAATTTTATGAATTGTTTTTAAAAATTATTTTAAATATTGAATGATAAAATAAAAATAATTAAAAATTAGCCAAGAAAAATTCAACTAAGAACAACAAATAAAAAATCCGAGAAAACCAAGTTAGTCAAGTCTTCAATTGAATAAATATTTTATAATAAGACAAGCAAAAACAGTTCATATGGAGGCATGCAGCCAAACACAGTAGAAGAGGAATTTAATTTTTTAAGTGATCGTCATCTCATATCTCACTGATCTAGAGAACAGAGGCACAAGATTACCAGGACACGATATTAAACGAAAAGGAAATGACTGACCAGCAAAACTTAATGCCAAAGATGGCTACACTACAACCAGTAGAATGTAAGCAGTCTTAGATTTTGTTGAAGGCAACAATATCACAGCTCTGAATATATTCGCTGCAAGGCTCGACTGTGAGACGCTCCTCAATGAGGGAATCCACTGATACAAGGTCATCGATGATGGTAAGCATGATCTGGAGCTTCTTGATTCCATAGCCAACTGGAACCAATTTCGCTTAACAAAACCAACACACACTGGTTAGTATCACACAATCAAGTCAAGTGTGATGCAATAAATAAATAAAACTCAGTCAAGTCAAATCATACATGCTCCCCAAAAGAGACCGGGCATCTCAATACTCCTAACTGCCTTCTCCAACGCCACCATGTCTGTCTCATCATCCCATGGCTTCACATCCAAGAGAACAGAAGATTTTCCACCTAAAGGTGGGGAAAAGTCAACAGAGCAGAATATAAAATGAAGTCATAAAAGGAGTTTTTTTTTTTAAAGTAGCACAGTAAGAAAAAAAAGCGGGGAAATAATACAATTGAAAACTTATTTAGCATAGTTTGCAAAGTGTTGCATATCTCATCTGCATCTGCTACTTTGCAGGTGTCATCTACACTTTTAAAAGATGTGGTAGAGGCCACTTTGTTAATAAAAATTAATAGCCATTTTAAATTTTGAATTTAAAAAATAATTAAATATCATTTTTATCAGAACTAAGGTAAAAATAATATTTATTTACTTTTTAAAGATAATATTTTAAAAATAAATAATATTATTGTGATAAAGATAATATTTATTTATTTATCTTTTTCTGTTTTATCCAAATCTATGTTAACCCAAAAAAAAATATTATCTTTATTAGAGATTTTAATAAAATTGCCTCTGCCAAAGAAGTCACCGATGACAACTGCAATCGTGAAACTTTAGAGTCGCAGTTGGCAATTGGCACCTGCAACTGTGTTATTTACCCAGATAAGTTTTCAACTGTGTTATACAAGAGCATGAACGAGGTTTCGGAGTGAAGTAGAAAGGGGACCAAGGACGCTTACTCTCTTTCTTCTTGGAGGATCCCTTTTTAGCTTTCTCCCTCTCCTCTGCTGCCTTCTTGTCCTCTTCAGTCTCATCACCAAAAAGATCCAAGTCGTCGTCGTCGTCACCAGCAGCCTGAAACAGAACAGGGAAAACTTCTGAGTTCAATGCAAGCTAGTCAAGAAGTGCCCCTAATATTTTTGCCATGTGACTTGCACCAATACAACCAAAGCACTGGACATTCCTAATTCGAAACTAAAGCACTGTACCGAATAGCAAATTCAGCGTGATTTGGAATCACCAGCAAATTATTCTTAGACCTATCACTTTGACCACAAAATAGTCATCTCTGGCATGTAATAAAACACTATAAAACATTAGTTTGAATTAAACAATAACGAACTATCATCACATCCTACCTCTAGCACACCAGCGAGAAACACAAGTCAAGCTTTAAATTTGAACTCATACGACAGCAGCAGCTATACTATCGCTGGTTCCAGTGCAGAAGTCTGCAACTTGCAACGTTAAATTTGCAAGTTAAAGCTGCCCTATCTGTGTGTTGCTGGGTAATAAGCTCATGGCCTTCTAAATCGATTACATTATTTTACTCCTAGTTGGCAATGGTTTTATATGCAGCAAAGCTAATCAAATCACACAGTGTATAAGCTACATACGCATGGCAAAAGATCCAAACTTTGAGATACCCAATTGAAAACAAAAACCAGAAATCAACATTCAGTTATCAAGCAAAAATTATGAAAAGAAAGAAAGGAACCTCCTTGGCAGGGGCAGCTTCAACGGGAGCAGCGGCAGCGGCACCAACTCTTACACCGGTGGCTTTTCCTGGGAAGCTATAAATCAAAAAACAAAACTCATAATTAATCAACAACCAAACCAAAACAAAATCACCCCAAGATGCGAAATTGAACTTTGAAAAGTGAAAAATTGTTACCTTGAAGCAAGCTGTGAAGAAACAGAGTCATACCACTTGCTAGCATTAGTGAAAGCATCACCAGGATTCTCCAAAACAGCACCGTAAACTTTGATGTCATCTTTGGAAATCTGATCTCCGGAGATATAAGATTTTCCGGCAAGATACTCGTCCAGGGATTTGAGGCCGGATTCTGTGTGGATATCTGAGAAAGTGACTGCCATTACTGAAGATGATGATGAGAAGGGTATGGATCTCTCTTTTTCAATTACTTGGAAGATGGGGTGACAAAGAGAGCGATAAACAGTGTGATTGAAAGAGAGAATTGTGTGGAGTGGTAGTGATAGTTTATAACAGTAAGAGAAACCCTAGATTAAATTATGGGATTTGGAATGATCGATTGATGGATATTCTTTTGTTCAAATGGGCTGGCTTTGTGTGGTGGACTTATTATGTTACTTTGGCCCATTTCCTCTCTTTGAAAAAATCAACAATGCATGTCTACAAAGAGGTCATATTGTCCATCTTACTATTTATCATTTATAAAACTAGATCTAGAAGATAATGGGTTCATCCAGTGTTTAGACTAGTCTCAATTAAAAAATAAAAACTTAATTGATTTATGATTTAATAAATCTTAACTTGTTTCGGTAAAAATTTAAATTTTTATATGTTGATATATTTTTTTAATCAAAACAATATTATTTTAATTTTTTTATAAAACAAATTGAAGGTCGACCTTAATCTCTATTTCATATCAGATTTTACAACTATAATGATTATAATTATATTGTGCAAAATATTAAAAACTTAATACTTTGTTTATTAAAATAAAAAATAATGTAATTAATATATTAAGATTGCATTTATGAAGATTCATGTTGAGAAGGATTCTTTTAAATATGTTCGGATATTATTAAAGAAAAAAACTAAAAAGCAAGGTGAATAATGTTCTCTAAGATACTTTCCATTATGGACAGGAACAATGAATTTACTACTTTACTTTAAAAAGAAAAATCCTTTTGGGATTGATAGAGCTGTTTTTATCACTCTTCGTTGACAAAGGCACTCTCTGAATCTTGGGCCTTAGGCTTTCTCTGACACCTTTCTTCCCCTATCTTTGTTGTACTTGCTTTGAGGGCTTCGTATAGCTAATTTTGGTGACTCAGGTCCAGAGTCACTCATAATAGAAGGCTCATGTTGCTCAGGTGCTTGTGCCCGCATATTTTTTTCTAGCATCCCGGAATCTGGTAATACTACATTTTTGTTTTTTAAAATCTATGATGATGCCTTATCGAAAATAAGGGCATGACTGTCTTTTTAATGGGGGTATTTTGGTATTTTTAAATTGTTCAAGGGCAAGATAGGTATTTACTTTAAAATTGCATAATAAATTATCATAAATACTTTAAGATTAATGCAGTGTTTGGTGTCATTGAAGGGTAGATTTGTATTTTTACTTACAAAGTGAACAGTAAAATAACTTATTTAACCTTTATACAAAATATTTTAGCTAGTTAGGAGGGGTGTTTTTGTCTTATCCTTTTTATTTTCACAATAAAAATGCCTCATTGTCTTCGGTTTTAGTTTTGTATGCCTTGGATATGAGGGTATTTTAGTTATTGTAATATTGGTTTTTTTATTGTTATTAGGTAAAGTGAGTGTTAGTTTTGTCTTTTAATAAATTTAAGGGATTTTAGACAAGATAATAATAATAATAATAATAAGAAAGTTGACGCATGCGTCAACGTATCAGCCACTCGACCTTCTTAGGATGGCTTATACAGTTGATTTTGGCAACCAAAAATACCATTTTGGAGCGTCATTAGATTTAACTTGGTGTCTTGTTCATATAGAAGTGACGTGTAGAAAATGGACCTCTAATTTGACTTCGATGACCATTTTTGTTTTTTTGTTTTTTTCCCTCTCTACCCTTTGAATCTTACACCTTGCCCTGTAATTTTTTAAATTGGCCTCTTAGCTTCTCTTTGTTTTTTATTTTGTCACTAATCTTTTTATTGATATTTATTTTATTTCAAATAACTTATGAAAATCCAAATTTTTTTCAATTTCATCCTTATTTTATTTTTTTTACTTCTCTTTATTTTTTATTTAGTTCTTGATCTTTTTGTTGATATTTCTTTTATTTGAAATAACTCGTGAGAATTGATTTTCTTTTTCAATTCCATCCTCGTTTGATTTTTAAAATTTGTCTTATTTAGTCCTTATTTTTTTCAATTGCTATTTATGTAATCTAAGATAATTTTATAGTGTGGCTTTTTTATAATTTCATGCTCGATTATTTTTTTTCCTATCAGATTTTGTTCTTATTCTTTGATTGTGTTTTGTTTTTGCTTCGCTAAATTGTTTTTTTAGTTTTGTGTTATTTTACACTCAATTACATCATTCAATATTAAGTTGATTTGGATTTGAGCTTCGTAGTTAACCCCATTTTGAAATTCCACATATTCTAATTTGAAAAATTAACTCAGCTTAAGAATGTTCGCTAGGGGTTGCCTTTTCTTTTATCATTATTTTAAGCTAATGTGTTTTCAAATGTTATCCTTTAATAGTTAGTTTATTGAAGATTTCTTTTATCACTCTTTTAAGCTAATGTGTTTTCAAATTTTATCTTTTGATAGTTAGTTTATTGAAGATTAAGCTCTGTCTTTTTATATATTTGCTACATCCTTTATTTTTTTTAATTAGTTGGGTTATCTAGGGTCTTTTTATGTTTTTTTCTTTATTATATATATTTTCTCAAAATATTTTTTTCTTTAATTAAATAAAATTGATTAATTGAATATAGATGGATACTCATTTCACTGTGTTTTGTTCAGTTTGCTTTTACAAAGCATTGCTCTAGCGAACCATACAGCTTTTTTTGATGTTGTCTTGCATCCTTTAGCAGTGGAGTTTGAACTAACTTAGCAAGCTCTTTTTGTTGTGGGCAATATCCATGGTCGAGTGGCAGTGGTTTTTCAGTGATCTTTTCTTTCTTTTCCTTACAAGTATGATATCGATGTCTTGTTTTTTTGTTTAGTATTGCCAGGTGTTTTTTTATGGTTCGTTTTCTATTGTTGTCTTCAATTTAAATCAGATTATTAAATTAACTGATCTTATTGGATATAGTCAAGTTAATGACTCGAGTATCAAGTTCTTCTTGCTTCTTTTAAAACATTATCAGCCTATGACATAATACGGGTTCTTAGTCTAGTAATATAAACTAAAAAAGTTGGTGCTTTTACTGTGCATCTTCTCACAAAACACAATTCATTTCAATCGTGTTTTTTTTGCTTTGGTCTTTTTTCCTAAATCTATATTTCTTTTCCTAACTTTATACTTCAATACTTAGGTTATTGAATATTAGACTTCATAATTTATTGTCGTTTGCGTTATACATGGTTAGCTCGATCTCATAACCCGTGTCATAATTTTAGCAAGTTGACTTAGTTGACTTGAGTTTTTTTTTTCAATTTCATCCTTCAACTTTAGCATTTATTTTGGTTTACTTTCTATGAGGTTATCTCGGTCTCATGACTAGAGTCGCAGGTTTGGTAGGTTAACTTAGTTGACTCAATTTTTTTAAAAAAATTGGTGTTTTATATATTTCAGTCTTCAGCATTGGATTAATTATGAATTATGCTTCATGATTTATTTTGGTTTGCTTTCTATGAGGTTATATCGGTTTTTGACTCAGGTTATGTTTTTTGCGGGTTAACCCATGTAGATTTAAGTCGTTTTATTGCGTCTTGGTTTTACATTGAATTTTTTTTTCATTTCCAACTTTTAACAATGAGTTTATTGAAAATCGGGCTTTATAATTTATTTTGATTTGCTTTTTATGGGGTTATCAAAATCTTATGACTTTAGTCATGGTTTTGACAGATTAATCCAAGTTGACTCAGGTCATTTTTTTTGTTTACTTTCAATGAGGTTATCCTGATCTCATTACCTAGATCATAAGTTTGGCAATTTAACTCAAGTTAATTTTATTTTATTTTTCTAATTAATTTTTTCAATTACATTCTTCAATATTGGGTTGATTGGAAATTAAACTTCATAATTTGTTTTGATTTATTTTGTATAGAATTATCATGATCTTATGATTCGTGTCATATCCCGTATTGATCCAATATGTTGTCGTTTCAATATTATTTTTTAAAAAAAGATGTTGTCTTGAATTTTTGTTAATCAAACTATGTTTTTACTGTTTGTTTGAGTTGTCTTTATATCCATCAAGTCGATCAAGTCACATTGGGTCAACCTCTATCGCACCTGGGCACATGAAGAATGTGATGTCGAGGGTCAAGGAGTCATCACCTAGTTATTTGGTTTAGAGTCACTAGGAGACCTAGGTGTGCTAGTCTTATCAAAAATTCAAAAGGTAAGGGACTGGTTGCGACTAAGGAAGGTATTAGCACCCTTAACGCACCTTACTCGAGGTAAATCTAGCATTGTGTGGTCTAGATATGGTTTTAAAGGTTTTGATGAGTTCCTAACCAGCGGTCTGCCTATAGCTCATCATAAAGATTTACTCCTGTGAATAAATCTGGCATTTTGAATTCATTATGAGCTCGTATGCCTAGATAGATTCTTATAGAAAGGGTCCATATAAGTTCTCTAACAGAGTTCACCTATCCTGGAAGCCAGAAGAGTTTTTCAGAACTCGCATATTATGATGAAAAATACTCTCAATTAAAATTTATGAATACTGAACATAATTCTTAAAAAAATTTAGTCAACTCTTAGTATTTAAATACCACCCTACTTATAGGTCCAATATTTATACTAGGATGTTGACACATTATTTTCATGAATTAAAATTTTTAGGGTTATTGAAATATTTTTCAAATCCTTAAGAAATTTTACAAATTTGTTTTAAATTTCCAAAAACAAATACAAAGGAAAATCAGCACATGTATTTTCTAAAACCATGGTAAAAAAATTTATAAATAAAAATGCAATTTTTTTTTAAGAATTGAGTCATATGTAACAAGCAAAAATCATTTTTTGATTTTCAAGAGAATTTTTTTAGGACCATATTTGGCAAAACTATATTTCTGTTTAAAACAAAACTGTCAAACACAAGCGTAAAGAGGTGTTTGCCAAACATGTCCTTAAGCCAAAATTCCTTTTATGAAAACAACGGCAAATCAAACAAATCCTTAAGTATTTGACCCGATCTTGCCAAGACCGGGTCGACCCAAAAAGCACTGGTTCAACCATGAACCGAACCACAAACTAAGGTTTAACCCAAAAACTAAACCAAAACAAGCCATTAACCAAAAACGGATCAAGACTAAAAAAAACGCATAAACATAAACTTTCTAACAAAAACATATCAAACACCATGAAAAATAAAGAACATGAAGAACAATAAAGAACATTCAAACTCAAACCCACCAACATAAACATCAAATTATACTAGATTTCAAGCAATAAAAGGCAAGGTTTTGTTCGCAATCAAACGTAGATTAAAAATCAAGTATCCATTTGCTTCGATTATTGCTCAAATATCATGATTTTTGTCAAAAAAAAAAAGGTTTCAGTTTAAAATTGAAGCTCTAAGATTAAAACCCACAAAAATATGTTACTAATGTATGAAAACTCTAGATTAGTTACTAATGATGACATACAAACTTAAAGGAACTAAAACCAAATCAAAATGAGACCTAAAACTAGCACTAATGACAATATTCTTCGGATGAATATGAAGAACATGAACCTAAGTTGCCTAGAAAACCCAACAAACACTGTCAAACCTAGAAAATACATTTTATGCCTCCAAATCAAGCTTTCTTAGCCCCAAAAAACCATATTATCATAAACAAACATGTTTGAATAAAACAAAACACTAACAAATAATCTCAAATCATCAAAAACATGTATAAGATTTCAACTTCCAAAACTGCGACCCTCAACCAACAAAAACATCAAAACTGAATTCAAAACCGACTCTTTAAACACTTGAGACTTAAGCTAAACTTAAGAACCAAAAACATGTATTAGCGACCTAGAAAAAAGCCATTAAACATCTACCACTACCTTTGACAAATTCCAAAAACAAAATTAAACCAAAAAAATATTTAAAAACATCATTAAACATATAAGGGAAGGCTAGAGGTGTGTCTCATAGATATCACCTACTAGGTTAGATGAGGTTTTATACCTTCAAAACTTAAAACAGTAGCTGGTACTTTTTTGCTCACTTTTGAAAAGAATTTTGCCTCTATCAATTTCAAACATTTCAAAGCTAATGAGACCCTTGTGCTAGGCTGGTGAACCTTCACAACTAGGGTTTTTTTCAGTATTTCTCTCCTCTTTTCTTTTTCTTGTCTTTTTTTTCCTGATTTTTCAATGGATATTTATAGGATTTTTTTAGGTTTTTAGGTGGATTCAATCAAAAATTGATCAAAGTTTAGCCCTTTGATCAAAATGACAGGGTTTTGAAAAAAAGTTAATAACTTGGAGCTCTTGTACTAGGCTGATTTTGCAATTGTGGTTTTGGTTTTAGGAGTCTTTGGTGGTTTTGTTAGACTTGAAGGGCAATGAGTTATTTCTTGTCTTTTGATCTTGAGATGAAGGTTTTAAATTCATTGATAAGAACTCTTTGAGAAGGTTTTAAACGTGAAAACATGAAAAAATAAGTGGTTTTTGTGAAATGGGTGTCACAGTCAAGGTTAACTGGATTGACCACTTTTGAGGTTTTGCCAAAGAAATTTCCATGTAAACGTCATTGAAAACCACCTGAAGTTGGTAGAAAATGCACACACCTTTCATTTAGATCTAACCTTACTTAATGTAGAGGTTTGTAGCTTTATATTTATTCATTCAAAGATGCCATATCGATTAGCCTAGAATCTAAAATTATAGTGATGGTTGATTAATGACAAGAAGTTAGAGACTTCTATGGAAAAATTAGGATGTAAACATCCAATTTCATGGAAATGGGGTTGTAGAAGGGATGTTTTTCTTCCATTTATAGAAAACCTTGTGCTATTTAGAGGTCTAGAACTCTACAATGAGTTATTGGAAGGAGCTAACCCAATCATCTAAAACTGTCATGGAAAAAGATAAATAGTGGGTGAACGACACATCGTCTAGGTTAAACCCTTAGAAATTATAAGTTTGTATTTTGAGATCTTTTAGATTTTATTTTAGTCTTTATTCTTTCAATTGCTTTTAATTACACCTATAATTATCTCCCAAACTTTTAATTTCATGCAATTTCACTCATGTCAAACTCAATCATCAACCCTAAAGTTTAGCGTCATTTTCATCTTGGTTTTTGGTTTTTGATTTGTGCACTTAGACCATTAATTGACCATGAAGCTTTCAATTCTCTTTAATTTGGCCACTGAGTTGGTCAATTTCAGCCCTTAAAGCCCCGCACCTTTTACAATTTGATCTTTGGTTTTGAATTTCTTCAATTAAACCCATAATTAGCCATTAAACTTTAATTTTTTTTCACAATTAAACCCCTAATTTGATCAATTAAACTTTCTAAAATTCAATTTCAGTCCCCAAACTTCAATTTCTTCCAATTAACACTCAAATTGACTTTAAAAAAATTGATTTTCCTTCTAGTTAAGTCCTCAATAAAATTAATTAAGCCTTCTGAAATTCTTATTGAGTACTTACTCATCCAAATTTGTATTTCTTTACCATAAATAAAAAATATTTTCACCGAATGAGTCTTTTATCAATCAGAATTGGATCACCAATTTTATCAATCTTGTACATTATGATCCTTCAACTTTTTCACTTGTCATTTTGGTCTTTTACCAACAGCTTGGGCAACTTTCTAAGCTTTCTTCATGTGTATCATCTTGTATTTTTTTATTTTCTTTTTATTTTTTTCTTGATTTTTTATGTGGTCAAAAATGAGTAATAACAACCTTTATATGGTTTTAAATGAAAAATTACTAAAAAAATATTAGCAATGCATGTATGCTTCTTTTGTATGTTCAAAAAGAAAAATTGTTCCAACATGTAGCGTAACGCGAGTGAACGATATAGTAAAAACAATACGTCGTGGTGAGATTTTGGATAACCTACCTCCATTCTTCTTCTTTTTTTACCAAAAAAATATGTATTAAAATTGGCTGAAAATTAAATAATTGATTGAAAATATATTAGTTAGTTAATTCATATAAATTAACCAATATAAATGATTGACTGAAAATTGTATAAAAAATATAACAAAATAATATTTTTTTAAAGTGCAAACAACTATTATGTACAAAATATTCTATTATATTAACATGCTATTGTAGTAAAACAATTCCATGAACCACAATTCCTCTTGGATCTTTTGGTTTAATACTCCAGATTTCTTGTTTTATGTACTTGCATGTAGCAAAAGATTATCCAATAATCTCTTTTTAATTGCATTTCTATTTGTTATTTTATTACATTTTTGTTCCTTTCCTTTACTCTTTTTAGAATAATTACACAATTTCTACATACTCATATTTTATACATGTGGAATCCAATTGAAATATATTTATATCACATAGCTAACAATGTATACGAATACCAAATAATCTTTATATTTTCTCCCATTCATTATATTTATTATAATTGTTAAAAAAACTCATTAATTTATTGTTTGAACATGAGAGGAATCAATATAGATTTCAATAATGGTTCTTTTTTTTTTCTCTTGGTGTTTTTCTTTTACTTTGATACCTCAATTTTATTTTTATTTGGTCCTTTAACATTTTATTGATTTGAGATTGGTCTTTGACATGATCAAAAGATTGATATCTTATCCCAAGTGCAGGAGTATCAAAGTAATAAATAACCCGGCAAGACCGGGGTCGAACCATAAGGAAATCAACTATATAAAATTACAAATAATAAATGAAAAGGCGTTGAAGAGAACTTTTGAGATGTGATATTGATGTAAGGATTAAATAAGGATAAAACAAATGTCAAAGTTAGAGGATCCACTAATGATATTTCAAATAAGTATAATATAAACTCTTTTTATTACTTAACAGGAAACTACACATAAAGGAGATTCCAATCGGGTTATAACTTAGTAACATGATCATATTAATTATCTCATTTAGAATCTTGGACTCTTCGTGAAAGTTTTAGATCTATGTCTTAGCTTTCCATCCATATAAACCAGACCTAAATCCATGTTCTACAACTCCAGTTATGATCCAATAACAGAATGGTGTTCCAGTTTGAATTGAACTAACATCTCTTCTTTAAGCTTAGTCATTTCTTTGTCTTTTCACTTTCAACACAAATCAATCTTTTAAATTGTAAGATATGCCTGCATTCAAAATGAGCATTTACCCTAAATTAAAGATATCTTATGTTATCGGATTTGATATTATAAAACATGCTCAAGTTAGGGAATTTAATGATACTTTAAGTGCAATATGATGATATAAAACCTTAATAAAAAAATGTATTTTTAAGTACTAATCACACACCCCAACCAACTTCTTACTAGTCCCTAGTAATTAAAACATTAAAGTAGAAAAACAATTTACAAGATCCAAAAGCAAGGCATTCATCATTTAACTTCCTTTGATCTATTCAAATAAACAAACTCTCATTATATTTATATGTCTACTCTATACCTCTTTACCAAGATATTAATAAACCTTCCTTTTATGCTCAATATATCAACACATAGTTATGGGGCTTTACTTGGATGAAAACACAATTTTGTTCTAATATTTTTCTAAGTTTAACTTCCTTGGGTTGAGATTATTATCTTTTTTTTCTTTTTTTAATATATATACATATATAACTTAAAACACAATGCATCTTTAACCCATGTAATGAGCTTTAGGCTAATGACTCCCAGACTAGTTGGTCTTCAAGTATTACGTGTTGAGACACCCCTGCGAGCTTAGTAACTTGGGTTGTAGATACCGATACATATATAGTGCAATTTTTGATTTCTCTAAGCTTTTCTCCTCAATCCATGTAACAAACACTAGGTCAATAGCTCCTAAGTTTGTTGACTTTAGGATATTAGATGTTAAAACACCTCTTCGGGCTTAATTGCTTAGGTTAGAAAGGCTACAAAACCAAACTTATCTATGTTTTTATTATCATCAATATTATATTTATTATCATTTTTTTTACAAATTATATGTTATCTCTTTCCCTTAGTTGTTATCTTTAACAAAAAAACATAATGTGCAACCCACAAGCATGTGTTAAAATGTGTGTGTGAAAATGATGATTTATAAATACTTCTTAAATAAATATATGAGCAGAATCAAGTGATAATAATGTGAGAGTTTGTAAATATGAATATTTCATAAGAAGTGTGTGATAGAACCTTGTTCTTGAATGATTACTAAGATGCGTCTCAAGAGTCAATAAAATTCCTCCTTACTCTGTCATCTTAACAATAATAATTTTATCAAATGGTTTTAATAACAACAAAATGTTAGGTTTTTTTTTTAACTTACTACTATTACCCTCTCCTCTCAACCAAAATGAGACATTGTTCTCAATGTTCTAAGGTAGAAAGGTAAAGTATAGAAGACATTACCTGAAGCAACGACTACTGACAAGGCTAAAACACATTTAAACAAATATAAGAAATAACAAAACAGAAAAATATTATGCTATTAATAAAACCAAAAAACACAAGTTTTTACAAACTAAGGCTCAAATCCAATCTAAAGAGGATGAAAGATTACAATTGATCAATCAGTTGTTCAGCAGCAGCAGCAGAGATTTTGATTTGTCGTGCTAAAGATGTTAGAAGATTATATTCCATAGCTTGATCAAGAAAAGACAACAAATTATCATAAAAACCATTAACATTTAGCAAACCTATAGGTTTCTTGTGAATGTTCAGTTGGACCCAAGAAAAAATATGAAATATCTCTTCTAATGTGTCTAGACCACCTAGTAAGGCAATAAAGGTGTCCTCATGATCAGATATTGCATTCATTCGTTAAATATTATGGAGACCTGTAGTTCCTCTCCAACTATTTTTCCGATGATATCCAATTTGGCTAAAGCTCTGGGAATGATATCCAAAACTTGACTACCTCCTAAAAATACAGTTGTTGACACACTCCTCATTAACCCAAAGTTGCCTCTCTCATACACTAAATGAATCTTTTTCTCAGCTAGTACCTAACCAAGATGATTTGTTGATTCTAAAAACTCCTTTTTCTTTTCTAGGACTGGATCCATAAAAAAAAACAAATATTTTTTGTTTGATGACCTGAGGAACCTGCCATTCCTACACTCTTCTATATCTGTTGAATGTATGGGTTAAGTAGAAATGAAGAGAAGGAAGAGAAGATTTTATAGATGAGAAATTGAAAATGCAATCATACCACCTATAAGTAGGTTAGCTGGAGTTTCACTCTCTCTTTCTTTCTTTTTTCTTTTTTTTAAAAAACATGTGTATGTACAAGTAGTTGTGATTGTGGCTCACATCTTCCCTTAGTTTTACATCCAAGAACGGCTTAAACGCCCTCTATGGGTCAGGGATAAGCTTTTTATCCAATTTTCTTAAAAACTAACAAACATGGTCTTTTTTAGTCAGATTCTCAAGACTAAGTCCATCATGTTTTTTTTTATGAAAATAGGGTCATAAATCATGAATTGAATGATGCACATCTCCACTAGGATGCGTCTTAAGAGCTAATAGAAAATTATCTAAATACTCCTTACTCAGGCCATCCTTAATGAATTGTATTTTATCTTTACGGTTTATAAATATCATTCCTAAAGAACGACATTGTGCATTACAAGTTCATCTGGCACATCGGTGACAGACTTTCAGTCGTTTTGCACGATGTTTCTTTGCAAAAGTGCTTTTACTTGTCCCAAGCATATATGAAATAAAAGAATTGGAAGACTCACCTGATAATCGGACTTTTGCTTCAATCGTCCAGCGAATATCTTCAGGAATTTCATGGTTCATTAACAATCTCAATCTTTCACACCTAGCATGGTAAATTTTTGTAATCGCATTTTGAGGCAAAATTGGAAAATACTTTTTAAATTTTTCAAGAGTGGTGTCCATTGTTTAGATGAAAAGTGAAAAAAAAGATGCATAAAAAAAAGGAATGAGGAATTGAACAAATATATACAAAGATATTAGTTATCATGGAAAACTGAAAAAACTGACTTAAGAGTCATGGAGTATCGTTATCCATCATTTGACCGGGGTTGGAGAAAGACTAGAAAAACAAGGGTCACACAAAAAAGAAACACAAAAACAATGTGAGAAAAACAAAATAATCAACCTTTATATACAGGATCATTCAAACTAATGGATTTATTTTCACTAGGAAAATTATCAAAGTAAGCTTTCAAACGATATCCATTTACCTTAAAAACATTATTATTCTTTGGATTCTCAGTATTAAAGGCCCATAAGGATACACATGTTTCACAATAAATGGACCACTCCATCTTGATCTTAGCTTTCCATTAAATAAATGGAGTCGAGAATTACAAAGCAAAACTTTTTGACCAATATCAAATGTTTTTCTCAAGATTCTCTTGTCATGAAACTCTTTGGTTCTTTCTTTATGAATTTTTGAATTCTCATATGCATCATTTTTTATTTCCTCAAGCTCATTTATTTGTAACTTACGCAGCTGGCTAGCATCATCAAGGTTTGAATTGAAAGCTTTAATAGCCCAATAAGCTTTGTATTCAAGTTCCACAGGCAAGTGACAAGGTTTTCCATAAACCAACCTATAAGATGACATACCTAATGATGTTTTAAAAGCATTTTGATTAGCCTAAAGTGCATCATTAAGTCTTAAAGACCAGTCTTTCTTATTAGGGTTCACTGTTTTTTCCAAAATTTGTTTGATCTTCCTATTAGCAAGTTCTACTTGTCCACTTGTATGAGGGTGATAAGGGGTGACAACTTTATGTGTGATTCCATATTTCTTCATTAACGATTCAAATGGTTTTTTGCATAAATATGTTCCACCATCACTTATCATAGCCCAAGGGATTCCAAATTGACTCAAAATATTTTCTTTCAAAAACTTGATCACTATTTTATGATCATTATTTTGACTTGGAATTACCTCTATCCATTTTGAAACATAATCCACTGCGACTAATATGTACACAAAACCAAATGATGGAGGAAATGGACCCATGAAATCTATACCCCAACAATCAAAGATTTCAATGACAAGAATATGATTTAAAGACATCATATAACGTTTTGAAATAGATCCTAACTTTTGACAATTTTCACATGTTTTACAGAATGCATGTGTGTCCTTAAACATGTGGGCCAATAAAATTCACATTGTAAGATTTTTGCAGTCATCTTCTTTGATGAGAAATGACCTCCACGTGCCTTAAAATGACAAAATTTAATGACACTACTTACCTCATTATCGGGAATGCATCTTTGAAATATTTTATCAGGACAATATTTGAATAAGTGAAGGTCATCCCAATAAAAGATTTTTACTTCGTTCAAAAACTTTCTTTTGTCTTGGGTACTCCAATGAGCTGGCAAATCTTATATTGCAAGAAAATTGACAATATTAGCAAACCAAGGCATTGTAGAAATAGAAATTAAAGATTCATCAGGAAAGTAATCATTGATTTGTGTGATATCAGATGTGGAATCTATTGTCAATCTTGACAAATGATCAGCGACAACATTTTCGGTGACTTTCTTGTCCTTGATTGTGATATCAAATTCTTGAAGTAATAAAATCCACCGCACCAATCTAGCCTTAGAATCCTTCTTAGAAAGAAGACATTTCAATGTTGTATGATCACTAAAAACAATAACAAGTGAGCCAACAAGATAAGATTGAAAATTTTCATATGCAAATACTACTGCAAGTAACCTTTTCAGTGGTTGTGTAATTCATTTGAACAATATTTAAAGTTTTACTTGCATAGTAAATCACATAAGATTTCTTATCTTTTCTTTATCCCAAAACAGCACCCATGACATAATCACTAGCATCACGCATTATTTCAAAAGGTTTTGACCAATCAGGAGGTTGAATGAAAAGAGCATAAGTATGCAAGTTCATGAGCTTAACAAAGGCTTCTTCACAATGTTCAGTCCATTAAAAAACATTATCCTTTGTTAGAAGGTTACACAATGGCTTAGATATTACACTAAAATCTTTGATGAACCTTCTATAAAAACCAACATGTCCTAAGAATGATCTAACATCTTTAACAGATTTTGGTGTTGGCAAGTTGGCAATTAACTCGATTTTAGATTTATCAACCTCAATTCCTGTTGATGAAATAATGTGACCAAGTACAATGCCGTTTGTTACCATAAAATGATATTTTTCCCAATTTAGCACAAGATTCTTCTCTTCACACCTGTTCAAAACCTTTTCCAAGTTAGTTAAACAATCATCAAATGAATCACCAGAAACAGAAAAATCATCCATAAAAATTTCAAGAAAACGTTTAACCATATCACTAAATATACCAAGCATGCATCTTTGAAATGTGGCTGGTGTATTACATAATCCAAAAGACATCCTTCGATATGCAAAAGTACCAAATAGACATGTGAAAGTAGTTTCTCTTAATCTTCCAATGCAATTTCTATTTGGTTATAACCTGAATAGCCATCTAAGAAACAATAAAATTCATGACTTGCAACTCTTTCTAGGATTTGATCCATGAAAGGTAAAGGAAAATGATATTTTCTAGTCATTGAATTAAGTTTTCTATAGTCAATGCACATGCGCCAACTAGTAATAGTCATAGTTGGAATTAACTTATTTTTCTCATTTATTATCACAGTGACTCCAGACTTTTTAGGTATAACGGTAGGACTTACCCATTTGCTGTCAGAAATAGGATAAATGATTCCATTATCTAAAAGCTTAATGACTTCATTCCTCACTACTTCTTTCATATTAGGATTAAGCCTTCGTTGCATTTCTCTATAGGGTTTAGCATTTTCCTCCAAATAAATCCTGTGTGTGCAGATCAAAAGACTAATTCCTTTTATTTCAGCTATGGTCCATCCTAATGCGTTTTTGTGCATTTTCAAAGTTTGTAATAACTTACCTTCTTGATGAGCATTAAGTTTGGAAGAAATTATTACCGGAAAAGTTTTGTTTTCTCCTAAAAATAAGTATTTGAGATTAAATGGTAACAACTTCAAATCAGGTTTTGGTGGTTGAACACTTGAAGGTATGGACTCAACTGATCGTGGTGGCAATTCCTTAATTTTTGGTCTCTAACTACTTGCATTTGATTCTTTCTAAAAATAAATCATTTGCAAATCTTCAAATTCATTAAACGAAGTTTTACTAGAAGTAGTTTCAAATTGATCATAAACTAATTTTTCAATAAAATCTACTTCCTGTAAATCATTATCATCTCTAGGTTGCTTTTAAATGTTAAAAACATCCATCTCCAATGTCATGTTTCCAAAATATAACTTCATCATTCCATTCCTACAATTAATCAATGCACTAGAAGTTGCAAGAAATGGACGTCCTAAAATAACTGGAATTGAATTACATGCTTCAACAGGTTGTGTATCCAAAACAATAAATTCCATAGGATAAATGAATTTATCAACTTGTACTAACACATTTTCAACTATTCTTCTAGGCACTTTTATAGATATATCCGCAAGTAAAAGAGTTACAGAAGTTGGTTTTAACTCACCTAGATTAAAACTTTGAAAAATCGAATATGGAAGTAAATTCACACTAGCTCCAAGATCAAGTAAAGCTTTTCCAATTTTATATTCTCCAATAAAGCATGAAATTATAGGGCAACTAGGGTCTTTATATTTCAAAGCATTATTGTTTTGAAGAAAGACACTTGTTCGGCTAAAAAAGCTTTCTTTTTCACATTCAGTTTTCTCTTCACGGTGCACAAGTCTTTTAAAACTTTAGCATAAGAAGGTACTTGTTTAATAGCATCTAACAAAGGTATATTTACCCTTACCTATTTGAAAGTTTTAAAGATTTTAGAATTGTGATTGACTTTTCTTTGTTTGGTCATAGCATAAGGAAATGGAAGTGTTGGTGAGGAATCAGTCTTTTCTATGCAATGTTCAGGTTCAACTCTTTCCTTACCCTTAGAGATTAACTCGTCATCTTTCTCACAAGATTCAAGAATAGGTTTTTCAATAACCTTACCACTACGGAGAGTAATGACTGATTTGACTTGATCCATGTGTTGACTTTCGGAGCTACTTACACTTGAATTGTATTGCCCTTTGGGATTTTGCTGAAAACTGAGAGCAGATATGAACTTTGTAAGAGTATCTTTCAAATCTGTCATAGTTTGAGCATTTTGAGTGTTGATTGTCTCTTGCTTTTTAATGAATGCATGCAGTGTTTCCTCAAGATTTTTCTAGAAGAGGGAGCATAAAGAGGTACAAATCCATGAGAATTTTAAAAATTATGGTGTGCTTGAAATGGTGGCTGTGAAGTTTTTGCATTATTGTTACCACTCTTCCAACTAAAATTTGGATGATTTCTCCAACTAGGGTTATATGTTTGTGAGTATGGATTCTGATTTGGCCTTTGAAAACTGTTTAAAGAATTGGCTTGTTCATAGAGACATTCCTTAAAATAAGGTAAAGTTGGACAATCAATGGTTGAGTGTTCATTTGTTTTACAGACTTGACATATAATTTCTTGAACAGATTTCAATTGACCACTCCTTTTCAATTTCTAGTGCCTCGACTTTTCTAGCTAAATATGCAAATTTAGCTTGGAGGTCATGATCTTCCCTAAGGTTATACATACCTCCACTAGATGTATAAGGTTGAGTTTTACCTAGTGCCTCATAAGTACATGTAGTGTCCCAATTCTAAGCATTTTCAGCTAACAAGTCCATGTATTTCATTGCTTCATCAGGATCTTTATCTTTAAAAGTTTCATTGCACATCAATTTCACCATTTGCCTATCTTTAGGTGTTAACCATTCATAAAAGTGTGAAACCAATCTTCATGTTTCAAAACCATGATGAGGACATGTATTAAACAAGTTTTTATACTTATCCCAACATTGGTAAAATGTTTCTCTTGGCTTTTTAGTGAATGTGATGATTTGTCTTTTGAAAGAATTTGTTCTATGAGATGGAAAAAACTTCTTCAAAAACTGTTATTGCATTTCATCCCAAGCACGAATGGATCCTAACCTAAGATTTTATAGCCATGTTTTAGCTTTATATTTTTTTAAAAAAAGTTTTAATCTAATGGTGTTCATGCTACAATTTAAGTCATTATAAGTGTTTCAAACTTCTTCAAATTCTCTCAAAAGCAAGTATAGTTTTTCTAGATCTAAGCCATGAAAAGTAGGTAAAAATTGAATAATGTCTGGTTTAAAATTGAAGTGGGATGCATTAGGAGGGAAAACAATACATGAGGGTGCACTTGTTCTAGTTGGATTCATTTGGTCTTTAAGTGTTTTAACATGATTATTCTTATTATGAAGCAACTGATTATCCTCTTCGGTCATGTTTTCTGAAAATGATGAGGATTTCTTAGAAAGTCTACAACTTAATGTACTTGTCCAAACTCTCATATATGTGCAGATGGAAAGAAAAAGAAAAAGAAGAAACAAAAATTAGAAAAACAATAAAAGTGAAAAGAAAAATAAAATAAAATATATAATTTATATAGTAACTTACCTCCCCGGCAACGGTGCCAAAAATCTAACACGATCAAAAGATTAATGTATTATCCCAAATGCAGGAGTTTCAAAGTAATAAATAACCCGACAAGACCGAGGTTGAATCACATAGAGGTCAATTATATAAAATTACAAGTAATAAATGAAAAGGCATTGAAGAGAACTTTTGAGATGTGATATTGATGTAAGGATTAATGATATTTCAAATAAGTATAATATAAACTCTTTTTATTACTTAACAGGAAACCACACACAAAGAACGTTCCAATCGGGTTATAACTTAGTAACATGATCATATTAATTATCTTATTTGAGTAATGTCAATACTTGTAAATGTTGTTAGGTATTCATGGTGATAACTTATGTCAACAACAAATCAAGTTCCTTTCATAACACAAGTGTCGATTATAACATACAGTTGTTTATGAAAGGATCAAGTATTTGTTGTACCAAGGGTTGTACAACACAATCTAGATTAATCATTTAACAAGCAAGGTATTAAAAGTAAGTAAGATAACAAATACAAAACATGTTATTATCAAACATTAAAGTCCATGTTGAGTTTATACTATACATATGCTTACACCATTAGTATACCCTTTTCACCTTGACAAAATAAACTTAGTTAAACATAATGAAGATGAGGAACATGAATAAACAAAATAAAAACATAATAATGATATAAATTAACTAAGTAAAGAAAAGAAAATGAAAAACATAAATAAGAGATTAATATAACATGAAATAAAACTTTAACATTACAAAATACAAAGAAAAAGAGCAAGAGCAAGAGCAAGATCTTGATTTGAAAACCAAGATGTCTAAATGTATGGCAAATGCCTCCTTTTATAGGCTAAAATTTAGAACTATTGATTTGAAGACTAATTATTGAGTGGGTGGCCACCTCTTGACTTGGTGATAACCATTATCTTCTTGTCCGAACAAAATAACATTTCTAACATCAGAATTTGAATAGATAGTCTTCATGAAAGTTCTGGGCATTTGTCTCATCTTTCCAACAAGATAAAAATGAGCTCATTTGGACTTCTAGAACTTATGATATGGGCTTAACACTGAACAGTATCAAGGCTGCATGACAGATTCTAACTTCTCTTTTGTTGTTACAATTTGAACTTGAAAACAGCTGTTTTGAATCTTGGACTCTGCATTAAAGTTTTAGGCCTATGTCTTAGCTTTCCATTCATATAAACGACACCTAAATCCATGCTCTACAGCTCCAGTTATGATCCAATAACCAAATGGTGTTCCAGTTTGAATTAAACCAACATCTCTTCTTTAAGCTTAGCCCTCTCTTTGTCTTTTCACTTTCAATACATCAATCAATCCTTTAAATTGTGAGATATGCCTGCATTTAAAATGAGCATTTACCATAAATTAAAGATATCTTATATTATCAGACTTGATATTATAAAACATGCTCAAGTTATGAAATTTATGATACTTTAAGTGCAATATGATGATATAAAACTTTGATAAAAATGCACTTTTAAGTACTAATCAGTCTTCATGATTTGTTTTCTATGCCTATATATAGGATCTTGTAGTGTCAAAGAAATATTTCATTGCTTGGTTTAAAAAATTAAAATTCACATATCATTGATTTAAAAGAATTAGAGCTTCACGACCCGAATTTAAAGCTTATATGAATGTTCAGTCCTTTTTTTGCTAACACTAGGGGCTGATTTGCACAGTCAGGGGAAATGTCCATGTCCTTTATATTTTTTTGGCCACTCAACTTTTTTTTATCAATTTGATTCTCTCACATTGAATTTATTTGGGATTTGACTTGGTAGTTTGTTTTGGTTACCTAGATATGAAAATCCCACAATATCAAGAGAAAATTATGGTACTTCATTGATGTTTGGTTTGACAAAATAAAATAAAATTATGATGATGTGAAATAATTAAGATTAAAAGGATCAAAATTGATACAAAAATAAATATGGTGGGATGACATCAATAAATGGGACAACTTGGCTAGTGCATGCGATGCTCGCACAACCATGTGGAGGAAGCCTATCAAATTCTAATGACACTTGTGACTTTATCAAATGGTCAAATGTTAGATTCCTTGGTGGCATTGGACGTTGTGCAGCGAGGTCATTCGACAAAGGCAATGCATGTTGGTAGAGGGTTGATGGTGAGGCTTCAACGACATTTTTTTTATCCTCCTTCTTTTCTCTCTCCTCTCCTTAGGAATTGCATTGTCCAGCCAAAAATGAAAGGTGTGTCACTTTGTTTTTGTGTTAGATTTGGTCCTCATTGTTTTGATTGTTATTATTTGGTTTGGGTTATTTTTTAAAATTAATTTTTTTTCCATTTTATTCTTCAACATTGAGTTTATTGGGAATTAGACTTCATGATTTTTTTTATGGAGTAATCATGATCTGATAACTAGGTCACGCATTTGAAAGGTTAACTTAGGCTTACATCAGTCTTTTTTTTAGATCTTTTTTTTTTTACATTGATTTTCCTTTTCAATTACATCATTATACATTGGGTTTGCTGAAATTGGGCTTCGATAATTTTATTTGCTTTCCTTTCTATGGAGTTATACAGTCTCATAACCTGGATCGTGAGTCTGGTAGGTTATCTTAGATTGACTCCAATCTTTTTTTTGGATTGTTTTTTTATAGAATGAATATTTTTTATTTTATCCTTGAACATTTCGCTTATTTAAGAATTGAGCTTCATAATTTTTCTTATTTTGCCATCTGTTAGGTTATCCCATTCACATTATCTAGTTTATGAGGTTTAGCAGACTTACTCGATTTTGCTTGTGTTTTATTTTTTTGGGTTCTTTTTGTTGATTTTTTTTCAATTTCATCCTTCTATATTTGGATTGTTGAGAATTGAACATCATTATTTTTTTTTAATTTTATCATTTAGTATTGGGTTGTCTTGGAATTATACTTGATAATATTTTCCTTTTTGGTAAGTGTTTGTTTTGCAATCATCATGATTACTTTTTTTAGAAAAAAAATAATCCTTAGTGTCATTGTTTTTTTATCATAATATTAAATAAAACTATATTATTAGACCTAGTTGAGTTGATGATTATAATCACAAATTTTTTTTCTTCTTTAAATAATACCTGACATTAAAAAAAAATAGTTCGATGGGAAATGTAATGTGGACCATCTATCTCTTTGTTTTGAATATTATGAGAAAAATGTTTTTAATAGCTTTTCCACAAAAACCATAAAAGAATCGCTTGTAGTACAATAGTTAGGATAATTGTCTTCTAAACAATATATTCAGGCAAACAAAGTTTCATTTTCTTTTTGAAAAATAAAAATCCTAAAGCCTCAAGTTGAATCCCTATTATTAAGGTTCAAGGAATGAACAATAGATTTTATAATGAGGATCAACTCAACACAAAGCTTAATTATACAAAAGACCTTTTGGAGGAGCCAAATTAACCAATTACAAGTGTTAGGATAAAAAAACTTAAAGAGGCATTGAATGAGTTTGTTCGAAACATATAGAGCAAGATGGACCTCGAGGAGCTTAGGGCGCTTAGGGAGCATGAATGACAACCTCTAACTCATTTAATCCAAGTAAAAAAATAGCTCAATTCATGTGGATTAAGGCAGTGATGTGTCCAACTCCATAATAGCCTTGTTAGGCTTGTCTTTCTAATGTTACAATGATAAAAAGTCAACAATTTATTCTCCTAAACAAACAACTAATTAAATTAGCAACAAAGGGAGAAATTGACTTTATTATTTGCCCAAGTTATACACGGAAATCCAAGCTAAATATGAACTAAAAGGACGGCAAATCAGGTCAGGATTTTCCTAGTCTACAAAGGACGTATAGTGGCAACAACTATTCCTATGAATGCAAGGAAGGGTTATTCAACTATAACAACTTATAAATTAGGGAAATCAGATTATTTAGCTTTTATTTTCCTTGCTATATACAACAACAATACTAAGCTTTGTGTTATTTTTATTTCTTTATGTTTGGGGTTTAGTTGTAAGTGAACCTCATATAAGTCCACATAAAAGGCCCATTAGGGTTTATTTTAGTCTAGAGTCAATATAAATAATGTTATAATTAGACATGTAGGGTTACACAATCTTGAGATTAATAAGACTTCTTTATTGCACCTTGTTATGTGATTTTGTGAGATATTCTCCCTTTCTTGGTTCTCTAAAGAATTGAAATGATTTATCGAAGAACAACTGACTTTGCAGCATCATCCTTATACTTCTCATTCGCAAATTGATTTTATTGGGTGGGGGTTTTCTTTTTCAATAGTATTGGTGTCTAAGTATAAATTATTTTTGTGTCACACTCCTATCGAACCTTATTTACTTAGTTTTTTTAGAAATTAGTATTTTTGTGTATGAATTACTTGATCACATATTCAAGAAATTCGTATTATTTTATACCATAGTAGTTTATAGACTTTAAGTTTAAATGTACACAAAGTTCTACCCTACTATTGTTGCATGATGATTATGTCTACTTTCACCTCATGGCTCAATCAATCAATCTCAATTCTTAATTATTGTTGTGTTTATTATTTTTTATTAGTTTATGAGTTAATTAAAACTAAATTTTCTTCTAAAATAATATTAGAGGGCGAAATTTACCAAAATCTTAATGGATGTTAACCTTAATATTTAAACTCAAAAGATTAAAAAAAAAATAGAGAGAACGTAACCACCGAAACTGTGACTAGTTGCACCTTAATATTTAAACTCAAAATATTAAATTGTCGACCGAAAAGCCACTTAATTAAAATATGCCGACCAGAGACTTCTAAAATAATATTAAAGACTTGAAATTTAAAACTAAATTTTCTTCACCAGAGACTTCTAAAATAATATTAAAGACTTGAAATTTAAAACTAAATTTTCTTCTAAAATAATATTAGCCTCGTAATTTATATCGATCGGAGAAATTTACCAAAATCTTAATGGATGTTAAATTGTTAGCCTTAATATTTAAACTCAAAAGATTAAAAAAAAAAGAAAATAGAGAGAACGTAACCACCGTAACTGACTAGTTCCACCTTAATATTTATACTCAAAAGATTAAGACATGCTGATCAGAGAAAGCAACAGATGCTCGACAAAACCAAGAGAAGCAAACAAGGAGAACTGGTTCCAGGATTCTTATCATGGTCGTGCTGGTAGAGTTCCTCAACACTTAATCCTAAGGGCTTACCACAACTTTCTCAGTGATCTCTTGTCCTTTTTCCCTAATAATATACAAACACAAACACGACATTTGTTGAAGAATCGAGTTGGCTTATCCTTGGACGGAACAAAACATATATACTGACAACTGAAGAGTCGAGCCAGTAGTCCTCCTCTACGCTAGGAAACATCATAAAAAGTAAAACTAAGTGCCTCTTTGGATACCCAAATGTTCTTCAGTAGAGAATTTACAAAGAAATAATTAGTCATTTTGTTGTCCATGGAAGGAGCTCAGAGGGTTTGGGTGATCCAAGATGCATCAAGGGAAGTTAGTTCAAGTGCCATCAAGTGGGCACTGCATGGGTTATCACTTAAGCCTGGAGATATGCTCACCCTTCTTGGTGTTCTTCACTTGGTCAATAACCCTTGTAAGTAAACTTACACCAGAATTTATCTGCAAGGCAAAATATATATGCTGATTCTGGATGAGCTGATCATGGGGCTAACTCCTTTTGTTCAAAAAATTGTTCTCGAGCAAAAAATTCCTAGGAGTTTTTAATAATAAAAACTAAAGAAGATTTTATGCCCTTTTCGCTTATGAATCTGTTCTTGTATTTATTTAGTACTGTGTGTTTCTTTTCTCTACATTTTTTAGTGGGATACAAAAGCAGAATAGACAGTTCCATGTTCGGAGTAAATCAGAATATTGTTGACAGAGAAGTTACAGGGAAGATAAATGAGTATGAAAATCATGGGGAACTCAAGGAGCTATCCAAGCTGTATGAAATACAACAGGTATTTAGCCACTTACCCGTGCAGAATCTAAGGAAGATGCAACTCAATATGAACTGCTTGTCCTGGGGTCAGTGGCAGGCTTTGAAAATTTTGAGTTCTAATCATGGTATTTCTGAAACGTCTAATAAAAACTTTTGCATGAAATCCCAGGTTGAGTTGAAGATAGAGGTGGCTACAGGGCCTTCACCAAAGGCAGTTGCTTTAAAGATAGCTCAAGATTTGAAGGCAACATGGATTATACTTGACAGGTGCAAGTAGGACTGCACTATTGCATGCAAAGTTGTTCACTCCTTGTTAATTATATCCAACTCTTGCTAAGCTCTATATATGCGTAGTAGCGAGTGCATGTCTGCATTTCAATTCAAAATTCCCAATTAATTTGAATGGCTTGGTAATTGAAAAGAGAGTTACTAATTAACCTAAATGTTTGAATTATCAGATATGTTTATGCTTCCCTTGATTTGCTGCTGGATATTGTGGTTTCTCTTAATTTTAATTATTTCATCTTGTATAATATATTTTTGTTTCTTAAATGATTGATGGTCTAAACAGCCTGTGATGCTCATCAAAAACTGTAAAATTAACTGATCCTTTCACAGAACAATGAAGAAAGACAGCAAATACTTCCTCCGAAAGCTTTCGTGTGGGATATCAAGAATGAAACGCAACAACAGCATTGAACAATTGAGAGGACCAAAAGATTCAACAGAAGCCAATCAAAATGAAAGAGTACGCAACATCTGTCTATCTTATGATGAAATGATTCCCGGTTCCCTAGAGGAGCAAGAGTTTTTCAGCATTGAACTTCTCCCTCCAAGTAAGTTAGTAGGTCTATGCATATGCATTCACAGTTTGGTTCGCATTTGCATAAATTCTTATACTTTTCCGACCAAAATTTGTTGTGTTTACAGTACACTTTTGATGTCTTGGATACAGTTCTCAAACAAATATTTTCTAAGACAAGAATATTTATAATGATTCATTGATAGGGCAAACAGAAGTCATTCAACCAAGCCAGGTTGAAGCACTAACACGGAGCAGCGGCGGAGATGAAGTGGTGGTGGAAGAATGGCAACCTGAAGTGATATTTCAAAATTCAATATGTAACCTTTGCAAGATTAGGCGACCGCATAGTGGATGGATAAGGGACTTCACGTTTGAAGAACTTCAAGCTGCTACAGATGATTTTTCAGCAAAGAACACTATATATGAAGGTGGAATTGGTACTGCTTGCAGGGGTAAGCTAAGTAATAATCTGAAAATTGTCGTCAAGCAACACAAATCTTCAAGCCATCAAGGAGAGATGAATTTCAAATCAGCAGTCCATCTGCTCAAGAAAGCTAGACATGACAATGTGCTCATGCTACTGGGATCCTGTACAGAACCAAGTGTCAGACTGCTTGTATACGAGTATGCATGCAATGGTTCAGTTAATCAACACATATCAAGTAAGTAAAATCTATTCAACATGAACATGCAATTCAATCTTTAAACAGAAACTCAATTTCTTTTATCCCTGACATTCAATAATTCTAAGAAGAAAACTGCGTAAAATCTCTTGCATGATGCAGAGCACTGCCCCTTACCTTTGACATGGACAGAAAGGATGAAGGTAGCAATGGGTGCTGCTAGAGGTTTAGACTACCTGCATAAGAACAACATAATTCATGGAAACATGAGAACAAGAAACATTGCTCTAAATCATGATTTTGAACCAATGGTAATGAAATTACTCAAATCTAGATACTAAAACGCTATTCTATCAATATCAACACACCCTTTGTCATCATGCTTCAGAAACTGAATATTTTGTCTTGATGTTTAATGTAAAAATCAGCTTGGAGATTTCGGCCTGTCAACAGAAAATCCATCGGATGATATAGATTTTGAAACTGGATACGTAGCCCCAGAATATCAAGAAAACAGGAAACTTTCAACAAGGACAGATGTCTATGCCTTTGGCATAGTCCTACTGGAGCTGATCACTGGCAGGAATGCTGCAGAAAAGAAGCCAGGGGAGAAAGGTCTTGTGAAATGGGTAACAACCAAAATACCATACATTTAACTTTTGAAAATTGATTCCTAACTTAAATAGCTACAAATAGAAGGACTAGAAAATTTTAATTTCACCTTAAGAATGTGTTAATGTATGAGAAATCCCATCTTAACTGGAAACTGTCAAATTTGGGCAGAACTTTTAGTTTATCAACGTAATCATGCTCGAAACTATTTACATATTTTCCACAATGATTCTTGAACAGGCAAGGCCATTTCTGAAAGACAAGAGGCTTCTTGAAATACTTGACCCCAGAATTGACAGCTCCCTTGATTCTGAACAGCTTTACTGGATTGGTCTAGTGACACAGAAATGTCTCTGTGACAATCCTAAGAAACGATTAACCTTGGATAAGGTAATTGCTTAGAGTTTGTCAATGAAATCCAATCGCAACAAGAATCATACATAGGAATCAGCATGACAAAAGATGGTTGATTGTTATGCAAGGAATTAAAATACATTTTATCTACTTATTTCCTTTCAGGTGGCATCTGCGCTAGAATGCATAACAGAAAGAAAATCATGCCAAGTGATTCAAGATCTTGCTGCAGCCAAATCTTACTTCTACAGCACATTTGAATTCAATGGATTTCGAAGGTATGATAAATCATTTAAAAGAGACAGCTTCAGCGTAGAAATAGACGATGAAAGCCGAGCAAGCACATCAGTTTCGTTTAATTCAGCAAGTTTCAGTAGGAGCCCCACAAGTAGTGTGAAGAGCGACAAAATGTGGAGAGAAAAATCTGGAAATGGAATATCACTGCGTTATGCAGAAATGCTTGACTAACATCAGTTGTAGTTTTTTTCAGTTTGATTTGTATTGATACTTGAATGCTCGTGGAGTAGTTCCGAATTGTTATGACTGTTGCCTTATCATAGGAGAACTGGAATTGATGATCAAATGTGAAGCTGTTTATAGCTAGATCTCGAAGATCAATATCAAAACAAAGATTTTGATTGTCAAAACCGACAACCTTACGGTCATTTTGTACAAAAATAAGGCAAATTGGAAGTAAAACAGGAAGGAAAAAAAAAGGGGACGCTAAATTAAAGGTTCATGAAGTTCTCTAGTATTTCAGAAAGAATGATGCACCCAGCAGCTCCCATCACAAGAGAAAGGGTAACTTTTCCTCCAGGAACCAGTTGTGGTAGTTTGATAGTTGTTGATGAACTTGAGTACCTGTCTGACCATGCCATTGCAGCAGGAATAATTCCAAAGAGCACCAATACTAACAATAACATGGAGCAACTAAGGCATGTCAGTCTATATTAAGTTCTAAACTTTGCATGAATAATCATACAACTGTCTTACTTCACAAGTAAAGAAAGAACATTTCAGACGATCTTGCGGCTCTCTGAGAGGTGAGCCAACTCAAGGATAATCTAAACAAACAATAGAATTTTAACATAAAGGACACTAAGAAAAGGAGAATACTATGCTTGCATACCTCCATATGTCCCTGCAAAGTCCAGGGCCTTGAAGAAAATTTCAGGGTCCAGCAATGCTAACACCAGTGGTGGAATCAAAGTCAAGATGTAGGGCAGAGGCTTGTTCTCGCCAGCTGGGAGCTTTAGCACTGAATATTAACAAAAATAACAAACTAGTTATCTTCCTAAAGAATGAGATGAATATACTTTTAACAAATTCAGAAATTGTAAAAAAGAGTTCCGTAACCTTAATATACTAGGATTGCAAGAAACATGAAGGGAAAATAAAAGAGAGCCAAAAAGAAAAACTACACAGAAAATAGCCGACTTTGAACCAAGAAACCTTTTTACAACTGGTCATATACTTAACATGATCAGACATGCATATGATTATAGTTTATCATAACTATTAGAGGAAGGTTCTCTCACAGTCAGCGAGGAAGTCGGAAAGTCCCAAAACGAATCCAATATAAGATGTTCCAATTGCAAGGAATGAGAAGGCTTGTATTATGGGCTGCAGAATGGATAAAAACAAACAGTAAATGAAACAGACCATAGTATTTACTTCCCGCCATACCTTTTGCAAGTCATTTAGAAGCAGAACTTACGAGGTTAACAGTTTTTCAGAAACACTTACTCCCACAACTCCATTGGTAGATAGAAGCTGTTGTAATGGATCAGCAATCTTATCAGCCATCTCAGGGGTTGAAATGGATCCAAGAATTACACCATCCCATACAAGAAACAAACCAAGGGGAATAGCTGTGCCTAGAACAATGGCAGTCCTGAAAATAGAAAACCTGATGAACTCACTGTGTACAACAATTCAAGAAGAAGATCACAATAGCAGGAAGGAAAACAAGGTATAGAGTATAACATGTAAGACAGGCAGTCAGGCAAAGAAGCCAGCTGCTTGTAAGCTAAAGTTCAAATCCGTTTATAAAATTTCAATAATTAAACCAAATTTCCAGAATGAAGGCAGTCGAAGGAACTTCAACAAATCTTGAACGTTGACAACTGCATTTGGTTGAAAGCTACTAGTCTATGACAATAACCAATGTAACATACAAACTAAATCCCTAGTCTTGCTTTCATCAGAGAGCACCAGTTAAAAATTTTCAGAACGAGTAAGATGAATTAAAAGACATGAAATAGCCCTTGGAATTATGACAAAGCTAAAAATGAAATGACATGATTCCTCAATCAATCAAGAACTTTAGACCACCTTATATACAAACCAACTTTGTGGAGCCTGTCAACACTATCAACTGTTTGAAGCAACTAATAATCTATTCTCATTCTCATTCTTGGAGGATTTTATAAAAAAAAATGCAATGGTTTGAATTGTTGATGACAATGCAAATAAGATTACCAAGAAGATTTATTTTAGTCCAAAAAACACACTCAGAGTAGTATCAAGCAAAATTATGGTGATAAGATCAGTCACCTTACTTTTGATAGGTTTCCTTCAAGATTTGTGCAAAGAACAGGTACTACATTCTGAACAAAGCAGATAGGAAATGTTACAATTGCTTCAACGTGGAAACACTACAGGTCAGTAATGTTACCTGATAAACAAATGAAAGTGCAATTATGGGTATACTCATAGGAACAGCTGAAAAGTTGGCTTTCAAAAGAGCGTCTAAATGCAGGTCTCCACTTGCAGCCACCTAACAGAACAAAATTTAATTTCCCTTCGCATATAACATGCAAAGAAGCACATTCACCACTTTAATTACAACATCATTTGATAGAACTAGTTGCCTGAGAGTGATGAGAAAGTAAATAAACAAGACTTTAGATTCAGAAAATCACTGTTTATCTCTTCCTCCTAATTCGCCCTTTTCTCCTTTTATTTTCAAACTTTTCCAGGGAAGAGGTAAAAGTTTAATGACTATCCTAGAGTCAGTCTGTATGGACCGGTGGAAGTCTTGCTGAGAATAGAAGTGAAGTTCTCAAGTTCTATGTTTGAGATGCAGTTTGAAATTTTTTTTTTTTTTTCAAGAAACATTTAATCCTGTTCACAGACGTTTTTGAAAGTAGTTGTCATTGCAGCAGTTTTACCATGAGGAAGCCAGGCTACTCCAAACTTTCCTATAACTTACTGATGAGATAATTCTACTAAATATGTAGTATAGCAACCTCAACAATTTATTTAACAAAGAAATATGTTCACGATTTCAATACTTCTCCTTCATGATCTGCACTTTTTTCACATCAGACCATCCAAGACAACCCGCTTAGTGCATATGCAAGATGTTTGTTCAAGGAATTCACATGATTAACGTCGTCAATGGATTAATATTTCTTAAGTAACACATTTAGCGTTTTATTCAGCAGTGAAGATCATATAATCTGTAGTTGTCTATATAACAAAAGGTGAAATTAACACATTCATAAAGAGAATTACCACAAGAGATGTAAAAGAAATGATGATTCCAAATACTAGAACTCCATTGACTGCTCCAATGAAGCGCTGGCTGTAATAAAATTGGATTTGAAGTTATCTTTTCTTCATTCAATTTATAGAAAAAAATAGATATAGAGATGTTTGCAAAGGAAACATGAACTAAATCTGATCCTCTACAAAGCCTACCAAAATTCAAGGTGCATGCATATATCATCATATATTTGTACCAAATCACAAAAATTTTAGTATGTAAAATAATATAAATCATATTTTAGAATCATATTTAATAGTTTAAGTATTTAAATTGAGATAATTCTTTAACATTGTATTAGAGCTTTACTAACCAAACGGTCACGAGTTTGAATCTCACCACCCTTATTTTAATTAATAAAAATTAAACACGAGATAATGTGAACTGTGCAAGTTTCAAGCTCAAAGGCTTTTTACTTGATGGAGTGTGTTAAAGAGTAATATAAAACTATTCTTAGAATCTCATCTAATAGTTTAAATTTTTGGGTTGAGATGGTTTTTTAACATAGTATCAGAGCTTTGCTGACCAAATAATTATGAGTTTGAATCTCACCAACCTATTCTATTTGATAAAATTAATTAATAGCACAAGGTAGTGATGAACACGTACAAGTTCCAAGTCCAAAAAGCTTTCACTTAAAGGGTGTATTAAAATAATAATATAAATCATATTCTGAAAACTCATCTAATAGCTTAAACTTTTAGATTAAGATGATTTTTTAACATGCTACACCACGTCTACATGCACCAATTACAACTAACCAACTTAGAAGTGAATTTCAATAAACCTTGAGGAATAAGTTTTAGCTTTATCTCCATATTAAAGTAGACATCATCATATAGTATACCATTCATCAGTTTTCATTATTTTCCCATTGAAAGTAGAATCTGAAGAGCAAGATTGACATCTTCATCGCAGCAAGGTAGTAAAGTGCAAATGCCAAACTTTAGCTGTATATAGAAAGGGGCACTCATCCAATGCAGGCCAAGCAGTCAATTGTCTTGGACCTTTAAAATTAGCTTTGAACTTTGTACAATGCAGGAAGCTCTATATACAGGCATGTTAAGCCACAATCTGAAGAACCTAAGAGTCCACATCATTTTAAGAGGGGCCATAAACCAAATCTCAAATATTTGGGATGAGCTGGACGTGAATGAATACATACATAAAAGAAGAAGCCATTAAACATGAATTGTGACTATCAAGGAGTAATGGAAGGAGTGGTTACATCAGTTACAACACCATTTATAGCCATCAGTTACATCCTAATTAATTCCAAGTTATTAGTGGTTTTAAAGTTCTCTTTGTATTTTAGTTTTATCTGTACTTGACTTTGGGTATTTAAGCAGCCAAAGCTTGAATAAGAGGATAAATATATTTTTCAATAAAAAAGTGTGGTACAATTCTCACCCGAAGATAACCTTCATAATATATGTGTTAAGACCTATCAGTGGTATCAAAGCAGGTTATGGGAACCAACAAAGAGTGTATTGAGCACCTAGAATCTTTACTTGGGATGGTTCAAAGATGGTCTTCAAAGAATGGAGTTGGGAATGAATGATAAACTCCAACATTTGAAGGAAACTCTTAATCGACTTTCCAATATGTTGAGCACAAATCAAAAGAATCCCAACCGCGACAATTATTATAAAGAAGGGAACAATGAAGGTCGGCAGATTATCTCCTTCAAAATAGCAAAACCGGACTTTCCATGATTTTCAAGGGATGACCCAACCGAATGGTTCAACCATGTGGAACAATTCTTTGAATACTTGGGCACGGTTGAAAACCAAAAGGTAGACATGGTTGCTTACCACCTTGAAGGGGAGGCCAACCAGTGGTGGCAATGGCTTCGAAGGACGTTGCAGGGAGAAGGGCAAGTGATTTCATGGGAAAAATTCCAAGAAGAGTTATGGGCTCATTTCGGACCATCAAGCTGTAAAGATTTTGATGAAGCTCTCTCAAAAATCAAACATGTGGGGACATTGAGGGATTATTAACGGGAGTTTGAGAAGCTTGGAAATAAGGTACAGGGTTGGACACATAAAGCATTGGTGGGAACATTCATAGGGGGGTCTGAAGATAGAGATTTCTGAAGGGATTCGGATGTTTAAACCGCAATCCCTCAAGGAGGTCATTAATTTAGCAAGAATGAGAGACGAACAACTTACAAGACAAAGGCGATTCATACAACCACCACCTCAAAAAACTCCTTTAACTCTTCCACCACCCAATCATGTAACTCCTGCTAATCTGTCTGCTCTACTTAGGCATTTATCATGGGAGGACATGTAGAGAAGAAAAGTGCAAGGCCTTTGTTTCAATTGAAATGAAAGGTTTACGGCTGGGCACAAATGTCAATAACCTCAGCTATTACTCTTGAAATGTTACACAAATGCTGGTAATATGTCCTATGAAGATATTACTTACCCATAAACAAGGGGGTTTGAACAAGGAGAAGAGATATGAGAGGTACGCGAACCAGAATTGGAACCTGAAATCACTTTGCATGCATTAACAAGGTGGACCGCCCCCAAGAACAATACGATTGACAATGAATATGAGCTCTCACATGGTGATGATGTTGATAGACAGTGGATCCACACATAACTTCATCAATGATCGCTTAGCGAGCACGCTAAATCTACCAGTGAAACCAACCAAACCGTTCATTGTTCGAGTTGCTAATGGCCAACATCTATATTGCCAAATAAAATTTTATAAGGTACCCGTGAATTTACAAGGCACTGAATTTTATCTCACCCTCTTCTCTCTGCCATTATTAGGGCTTGATCTAGTGTTGGGCATCCAATGGTTAGGATCAGTGGTTTGTATTTGGAAAGACTTAACTATGGACTTTATTTGGAATAATCAAGCTCGAAGGTTGCAAGGATTGGGTGAGCAATCTATTCAAGAGGCTACTTTAAAAAAAATCTCAAAAGATCATCGACAACAACATATGTTATTTGTAGTATGCTTTCTTTCAACCACAAAGGATAAAATTTAGAATATAAACCATGGCAATAAAGACATACAACACGTAATAAAGGAGTATCAGAACGTGTTCTAAGAACCCTCATACCTACCACCTGTGCGCGAGGTTGCCTACTACATTACACTTAAGTAGGGCACAGAACCGGTTAATATACGACCCTATAGATATGCTCACTTTCAGAAAGAAGAAATTGAAAAACAAGTGCAGGAGATGCTGAAATCAGGACATGTACATACTAGCACCAATCCCTTTTCTTCACCAGTGTTACTCGTACAAAAAAAAAAGATAGTAGTTGGAGATTTTGCACGGACTATCGCGCACTAAATAATGTAACTATCAAAGACCAAGTCCTCATTCAAACAATGGAGGATATGCTTGAAGAATTATATAGAGTTGCATATTTTACAAAGCTGGATTTACAAGCCGGATATCACCAAGTAAGGGTCAATCCTTCTGATATTCCTAAGACTATTTTTCATACTCATAATGGCCATTATGAATACCTCGTTATGCTTTTTGGCCTATGTGATGAACCCTCCACATTTCAGGCCATCATGAACACTATCTTTCGACCTCACCTTCAAAAATTCATTCTAGTTTTCTTTGATGATATCCTCATCTATAGTGCTACCTGGGATAAACATGTGGAACACATTGCATAAACTCTGTAAATTTTAAGACAGCATTAGTTTTTTACTAAAGCTAGCAAATGTGTTATCGATCAATAAGAATTGGAGTATCTGGGGCATATCATTACACCTCAATGAGTGAAAGTTGATGACAAAAAAATTACATCCATGCTTGCATAAGCCCAACCTACTAATATTTCTGAATTGCATGGTTTTTTAGGATTGACAAATTACTACAGGAAGTTTGTCCAAAATTACAGCATCATCGCTCGACCCCTCACCAATTTATTAAAAAAAGGGAAATTCGAATGGCATGATGAGGCAGAGGTAGCCTTCTCGGCTCTCAAGCAAGCCATAACAACCACTCCCACTTTAGTCATGCCTAATTTCAATTATTCTTTCACAATTGAAATAGATGCTTCAGAAGAGGGCATTGATGTAGTTCTAACACAACAAGGCAAACTCATCGCCTACATGAGTCATGCACTGGGAGTCACCAAGAAATCCTGGTTATCATACACTAGGGAAATGCTTGCAATTGTAGAAGCCATCAGTTTATGGCGTCTTTATGTACTAGGAAGAAAATTCTTTATTGAAACCGACCAACATAACTTAAAGTATCTCTTGGATCAACGAGTAGTAACACAAGAACAACAAAATTGGGTAGCCAAACTACTAGGTTATGACTAAGAAATTATTTCGTCCAGACCATGAAAACTCAAGTGCAGATGCATTTTCCATTAGGCCAAACAGCCCCACACTTCATCATTTGCACTTAGCCACTATAACCTTGTGGGATGAAATTAAAGAAGCATACAATGGGAATAAGTATATTTAGTCAGTAGAGCTGGTAGCTAAGGCTCAACCCAATGGATCATATTCACAACGCCAAGGATTGTGGCTATTTAAACACATAGTGATAATTCTTACATAAGAACTGTTATGCAATAAGTTATTATATGAAGCACACAATACCAAGATTGGCGGGCACTCTGGAGTCTTACGTACATTCAAGCGACTAGCTCATCAATTTTACTGGCCTAAGATACACCAAGTTGTCCAAAAATATGTCAAGCGCTGTGAAGTATGCCAAAAAATGAAAACATGCACACTTTCCCCTGTTGGACTCCTACAACCTTTACCCATTCCTTGCCAAGTTTGGGATGATATTACTCTTGATTTCGTTGAAGGATTGCCAACCTCCCATGGAAAAGATACAATCTTAGTAGTGGTTGATAGGTTAAGTAAATTCACCCATTTCTTAACTTTATCCCATCCATTTACTGCAAAAGGAGTAGCTGAAAGATTTGTGGAAGGGGTTATCAAGCTGCATGGCATTCCTAAATCAATCATTAACAATCGAGATCCCATATTTATCAATCAATTTTGGCAACAATTATTTCAGTACATAACTAAAACTCATCTCTGCTTATCACCCACAAACAGACAGCCAAACAAAGGTGGTAAATCGTTGTGTTGAATAATATCTTCAGTGTTTTGTTCATCAATGGCTGTGCAAATGGAGCCCCTATAATCCTTAGGCTGAGCTCTGGTATAATACCACATTCCATACCTCTACTAGAATGACTCCATTCCAGGCATTGTATGGTCGACTTCCTCCTCTCATTCCCAATTACCAGGCTGGTGATGCGTAGTGCATGAGGTGGACAAGAATCTCATGTCTAGAGATGAGTTACTACATCACCTAAAGATAAATTTGGAGAATTCCATTAATCATATGAAGCAAACAACGAACAAAAACAGAAGGGATGTGACTTTTACGGTAGGTGATATGATGTTTTTCAAGTTACACCTCTATCGACAACAATCGGTTTTTAAATGTGTGCACCAAAAGCTTGAAAGTTGATTTTACGATCCTTATCTAGTAGTTCAAAAAATCAGCGCGGTTGCTTAAACTTCAACTGCTAGAGGGCAGTCGTATTCACCTGGTCTTCCACGTCTCTCTACTCAAGAAATACGTGGGTGATCTAGTGGTGCCTTCTACAGAATTGCCATCAGTGACTGATAAAGACCTAATTATACTAGAACCACAACAGATTTTGGACACCCGTTGGGTCAAACAAGTAAACAAATTTGAAGAGGAGAACTTGATACAGTGTCAACGACTACTAATAGAGGAGGCCACATTGGAGCCAACTAAGTAGTTGCTTGAGCAATTTCCACACATAAACCTTGAGGACAAGGTTTCGCTTGGTGGGGGAAGGTATTGTTAAGCCATAATCTGAAGAGCCTAAGAGTCCACGCCATTCTAAGAGGGGCCATAAACCAAATCCCAAATATTTGGGATGAGCTGGACATGAGTGAATACATGCATAACAGAAGAAGCCATTAAACATGGGTCGTGGCTATCAAGGAGTAATGGAAGGAGTAGTTACACTAGTTACAACACTATTTATGACCTTCAGTTACATCCTAATTAATTCTAAGTTATTAGTGGTTTTAAAGTTCTCTTTGTACTTTAGTTTTATTGTTCTCTTTGTATTTTAGTTTTATCTGTACTTGACTTTGGGTATTTAAGCAACCAAAGCTTGAATAAGAGGATGTATGTATATATTTTTCAGTAAAAAAATATGGTACAGTTCTCACCCAAAGAGAACCTTCGTAATATTTGTGCTGGACCTATCAAGGCATGACAGAACAATGCAGAAATTGATGATTCCAAGTTACACAGAAAACAGTGATAGTATGAAACAATGCATGATGCTTCTGATTCCTCAAGCTAAGGATATATGAAACACATAACCAACCTTCCAAAGTAGCATATGCCTCCAAACACTAAGGAGAATAAGGTTGCACTTTCCCATCTGCAAACACAATGCAACCTGTCAGCACATACAAAATGCATAAACTACTGACAAAAATTAATTGACAAAGACTGCCGATGAAACAACAAAGTGAGACATACAAATTAGGGCGAACACTTAGGCACATTAAAAAGCTAGAATTATGGATCGTACAATGGAATGCCGAGAAAGTTCGTCAAAATATCTGAAGAGCGAGCCACATAAGCAATTAGAAGGGCATAATGGATGAATATGTATGACCAACTGCAAAACAAATCACAACGAATGTTCTTGATGTTCAATTCAAGCCAAAATAACTTAAACTGTAAGCAACAATGCACACAGTGTCTGAAATTCATGAGCTAGAGAAGCTGCTCTCCCTTTCTCATCCTCAGCAAGTATATAGGAAAAAATGACAACCAATAAAATCTTTTCTTCCAACACATCTTTTCATTAAAAGTGCATAATACTATCAATGAGAGGCCTAAAAGGATAAAAGCATAAAAATGACTTAATAGCCTACCAAGAAAATTGAACTCCTGCCACCCCAAGTGTCCTCTTGGCCATTGACACCTTAAATCAGCCACCAGAAAAACAGAAACTATAAGCTAAATAGAGAATATCAGCAAAATTAAGATACAAAGTAAATAATATTATACTCCCTTCTATTTGAAGAAAACTCTACTCTAGTATATGACGCTGATTATGGAGCTAATCAGATCAAGTTTCCATCAACCATACTGAATAAGCATTTGATCATGGATATACAAGCACAGATTTTCATTCTTACACCATGGCTTGCAAATATTCAAACTTCGATTACATTTTTCGTTGTCAGTCGAACATCCTAAGATGGTTTTAATATAATCAAAGTGTACAACTCTCATTTCAGCACAGAAGACAGGAAGAGTTTCGATCAAGCCAAATTTAAAGAGAGAACCCACAAACAGCAGTTACTGATCTAATCCTAATTTTATCATAAATTTCTCATATAGATACAAAACATTAAACTGCAGAAATTAATTTCAATCCTAGACTGTACTTACCAATGACACACCACCTGAACCCAATTCACACATTGTGTTCACATTTACTTCAGCAATGAGCAATCCCGTAGTAACCTACACAGTAGTATAAAAAGCAAAAATCACCAAACTAAGACCATAAACGACCATGGAGATGGAAGCCCAGAACAGCTACAGTTAGAAACAGAGACAAAAACAGACTCTTTCATTACATTTGTGTAGAATTATTTATATTCTAGAATGCCGTCATAGATGAACTAATCTTGGTAAAGATTGTTACCATAAAGATCCAGCAAAAAATGCAGGCAACCGAAGAGGCCAAAAATCCAGATTCTTGAGTCACAGCAGGAATTGCCAGGATCCCAGCACCTATCTAGATAATGGAGATACTTAGCCATGCTAAAAGTATAAAACTCCGTATAAACACGTACAACCAACAAGAATACACATATATATACCGTAGTGCCAGCAACTAGAAGTATTGCACTAGATAAACTTCCTGAAAACACAGAGGAACGACATGAAGACAGAATTGCATGCAACAAAGAGAACGGATTAAAGTATTTTTTTATTAAAAAAAAAAGACAGAACTGGGATACCAGGTTCTCTCTTCAAGGTGACCTGGTTAAGGTTAGAAAAAAGCCTTTCAACTTCATATTCTTGTTGTTGGCTTCGAGACATACATTGAAAGGACGTTCTTGATAAAAAATATTGGTGATTTGTGTATAAGTGTTGAAGTGGTCTTGATGGTGTCCATTGTTGTACTGGAATGTGCAAGAACTTGTGCTTTCTGCTTGCTGCGGTTATTGCAAGGGTTCGAATTTGTGAAGAACGAGAAGGCAGAGGCAGAGACAGAGACATCGTTTTTTTCAATTGTTATAATATTGTTAGCCTGTGTTGGTTGCTCTGCTGCCTCCTGGTGAGGAATGGAGAATGAAGAGGAGGGAGATTACAAGGCAACAAAAATCAAGATAACGTGGGCCAACCTTTACTGCATTCTCCTCCATGCTAATATATATATATATATATATATATATATATATATATATATATATATATATATATCCCTAATTTTAGATTTATTTTTTAAAATTTATTATTTATAAATCTAAGATTACTAAAAATTTACATAATTATCAATTTTAAAACTTATGAGATTAGTCGAAATACACGCAAACTGATCCGAACACTTACATTACTTAAAAAAACCCCAAATATCAAATTAAAATAATATTATTTTGATTAAAAAAATTAATAATTAATAATTTCTTTTTCGTGTTTTTTATAATATAATAAACTTTTTAAATTAATTAATAAAATTTTAAACAAGTCACTCAACACAATGACTAAATTATAATTTATTTTTTATTTAAATGTTTGATCCGAAACTCCATTACAAAGAACATCATAAAAATACAACTTAGTCACTATAATTTATTAAAATTAAAATTAAGTGATTATTCCCTATACTATTAAAAATAACTAAGCAATCCTTTGATTGACATCGACCATCTCAAATTTGTTATTTTGTTTTTATCCGTAAATACTTTTTTTTTCATAACCAAGCTTCCCTATCCTACCCACTTTACTTTTTTAATTATATTTTTTATAGAAATAAAATAATTAAAAAAATAAATTGAAAAAGGGTATGAATACCATAAATATAAAAAAAATTAATTTTATAGTTTGTCACGTGCCAGGTTGCCTAAACAATATAAAAAATCCACGAAAAACGCCAACCAAAGTATAAACATTTTATGCGAGAAACACGCTCGAGAATCATGCCCAGCAGTCATACCAAATACTGTACAATTGGAGCTTGAATTTCACTATTTTAACACTGAATTTATGTGCCTGTGATAGCAATACCAAGAGCAAACACAACCACCATGGCTTCTTCTCATCTTCTCTGCAATACTTTTCCCATTCAAACATCTTGCAATCTCTCAAGTAAAAGCAACATCTCTTCATTTAAGCCAAGTGGATCCTTTTCTTTTTGTCAAAAACTTCAATTTCAAAGGACCCCAGTTGTGAAAGCCACAAGAAAACAAGTAGAGGTGTGCACTTCTAGTTTAGAATCCTTTGTTGTTTGTGTTTTGGGTTCGAAGTTTTGAACTGTTTTTTTCTTTTGTGTTTGTTTTATTTGGTTGGTTTTGCTTTCATTTTAGCATGGTTTGTTGTTTATGCTTTGAATTCAAGTTTTGAACTTTTGGGGTTTTTTGTTTTGGTTTTTTTTGGTTGTTGGGGTAATTTAGCTGGTGTATGATCCTGATGGAAGGGTAAACAAGTTGGCGGATGAGGTGGATAAACAGGCTCCTCTCTCAAGGCTCACTCTTTTCTCACCTTGCAAGGTTTGTTTGCTAGTGTTCTCATGCCTTGCTTGTGCTTCAACTTTATGATCATTGGGTTTGTTTGGTTTTCTTAATAAATGTATGAGCATTTTGGTATTCTTATTTGGTGCAGGTTAATGTTTTCTTGAGAATAACCAGTAAGAGAGAAGATGGGTATCATGATTTGGCATCTCTATTTCATGTAAGCTTGTACAAATTCTAGCAGCGAATGCCTTTAGTTTTCTTGTTAGATTTATGCACACTAGTATACTAAAGTGAAATCGGAAAAAGAAACCTGATTGGTTTAGCATTTTTTTTTTCAATGCTGTGTTTGGTTTTAGTTTCTTCCGTCATTTGAATTTCACAAGTTCATATTTTTCCCCTCTTGTCCCCTCAGGTGATTAGTCTCGGAGATGTAATTAAGTTCTCTTTGTCACCATCAAAAAGAATTGATCGATTATCAACCAATGTGTCTGGTGTACCTCTTACTGAAGATAATTTGGTAAGGCATAAATGATATTGTTCTTGCTGTGTATTGCTTGTGAACTTTTATTTTCTGAACTTTCTTCTTGCAGATAATTAAAGCCCTTAACCTTTACAGGAAAAAGACTGGCACTGACAATTTCTTTTGGGTAAGAAATTCTATTGGTTAGTGTATTTGAAGATCTGTTTCTAGATATGAACACAGTAATTGAAGAATAATACTGAATATTTGAAATTGTTGGCAGATTCATTTAGACAAAAAGGTGCCCACTGGAGCAGGACTTGGTGGTGGGAGCAGCAATGCCGCTACTGCCCTGTGGGCCGCAAATCAATTCAGTGGCTGTCTTGCTACTGAGAAGGAACTCCAAGAATGGTCAAGTGAGATTGGTTCAGATATCCCTTTCTTTTTTTCTCATGGAGCAGCCTACTGTACTGGCCGTGGTGAGGTATGTATGAATTTCGGTTTAACAATCAACTTGAAGACCTTCCTTATTTCATTCCTCTCAATTGCCGATGGAGGGTGATTTTTCAATTACAGACTTGATTGAGATTTCCCTCATTCTTTTGAGAAGGTCAAATTCCTTCCTTTTATATATTGCTTTTGCTATGAATAATAAGCTGGTTTCATAAGTATAGTTGCAAACCATTCCCTTTCTGGAGGACTAAGGGCTGGTTTAGTTTAGTCTGGAAGACTGTGGGGAGCCACTTATGGTGTTTAGGTGGCGTTTCTGTTTAGTAACCTTTAGCTGTGATGTTGTTATATCATGCATAGATAGTGTGGCTGTAGTTTGGTACCAAACAAAGTAGGTCTAGGCTTTTAGACAAGGCAGACTGAAGATAAAAGATTCATGTCCCAACCTCAAACTCTGTGGAGTTAATAGTTGAGGTAGTATTGTGCATAAAAGGATCATGCAAATGTTAGGATGAGTCATACAGAATCGTGCAGTTAGGAAATCATTTGAAAGCCAGGTAGGCAATGGGGGAAGTTGCAACCTTTTCTCAGCAGAACAATATGAATTGCTTGAATTAATTTCTCAGTTACTTTTAGAAGGACATGCACACCCATTTGCCATTATAGATGCCTGCCTCAAATGTGCATGCATGTCAGGAAATGCAATTTTGTTTAGCTAGAGAACTTTCTGAAGTTTTTGCTCTGGTTTTTTAGATTGTTCAAGATATTCCTTCACCAGTATCTTCAGGCATTCCAATGGTTCTCATGAAGCCCCCGCAGTCATGTTCAACAGCAGAAGTTTACAAGGTAATTTGGTATTAGTATTATGGAATAGAAAATTGTTTGGGTTTCTTTAATATCAGCACATCTCTTGATAAGAGAACTTTTTGATTTTTCAGCGCTTTCAATTGGATAAAACCAGTCAAGCTGATCCTTTAACATTGCTGGAGAAGATCTCAAGGAATGGAATATCTCAAGATGTCTGTATCAATGATTTGGGTATGAATCTTCAGATACTTGAGCTTGTCATCCTTTTATTCTCCTTTCCGAAATATCAAGTTATCTTTCTTTCTTTCTCCAATCCCCCTGCTTTCAGATTAGGTAAACCTGCACGAAAACCTTTGTTTGTTTTAGATGTCTGAATAAACAGTTTGGTTTCAGTTCTTAGCATAATAATTGAATAACAAGGTAACTGGAAAGAACAATTTTTGTTGTAGAATATATAAACCCAGTAACATAGTTACACCTTGCTGTCCCCTGCCATATGCATTACACATATAATATATATATATATATATATATATAAAAAAAAAAAAAAAACTGCTGGATCCAAATTTATTGGTTATCACACAAGCTGGCTCTTATTGATGCAGTTTCAGAATATATGAATGAATGTAGGGTCAATTACACTCATGGTCCCTGTACTATGTAGTTTGATCAACCAGTTCCCTCAGCTACTAATTTGATTAGAGTCCCTCTACTATGCATTCCGTTTACAATTAGGACCCTCCATCCATAACTGCATCAACATTGATTCGGTATCATGCTTGACGCATGACTTGTGTCCCAATTCTTAAAAACCTCCCAAGTTTTATAATCAAATTATTACAAAATCAAAACAATAACACTCTCTCTAGGTCAATATAAAGAAGAAGCAACTGGGCCTAATCTGGACCACTTCCGCTCATGCCATGTTGCCACCATCATCACTACTACCTATGCACCAAATCTAGACCAGCAGATCATGGAATTAAATATCGATTGCTGCTAGGAGTACTGGTGGCACCTTTTCTACCACAAATGATATTTATGGTGGTAAAAGGTGACAGAGACATTAAACATGCTATTTGATGGTTGGGGCAATGATGGGATAATTGCAGAACAAAAGACAGAAATAGGGGAGACTTTTATGCGTGCATAGTTGGCTTTGGGCTGGTTGACCCTTAATCTAACCCTAATGCTTTACCTGCTCTCACATCAATACTGGTGCCCATCTCTTTGTCCATTTATCCTCTCTTTTTTAGGCATAAAGGGTGGGTGTTGCAGGTTATAGACTCCCTTATCATCCTGAGTCTGCTATGCTCATGGTAGTTCTTGGATAGCCAGGGCTGGTCCAATCATACATTTTGATTTTCTTACTTTTCAGGGATGGAATATTCATTATTTATATATTCTTGAATGGCTTTCTTGCAGAACCTCCTGCCTTTGAAGTTCTCCCCTCTCTCAAAAGATTAAAACAGCGTATAGCTGCAGCTGGTCGTGGACAATATGATGCTGTTTTCATGTCTGGAAGGTATGGTGCTGGATTGCGATTTGAATCTTCATATTTAATCAACATTTGGCTTAAGTCAGCAAAATGGTTTTCTGATAGTGTTTTATTTCTGATGAATTTTAATGAGATTTGATTTTTTGCACTTCAATGCATTGATTACTGTAAGCTATGGTATTGGCAAGTGACAAACTCTTTAATGCACCTTGTCATTGTAATTTTTGTAGTTCTGATATCAACATGTAATAACCCCATGTTCATAACGATAATTTTATGTTCAAGTTAAATGCTGGTCGTTTGAGCAACCATGCTGTCCAATAGGCCTTCAAAACCTCTATACAGGCTGCATAATTTTCTGTAACACAGCAGTTATCCTAATGGTCATTAAAGCTCACTTACACAGCAGATATACAATCAGGTCAACTATTTATCTTTTGATATTTAGACATCCTCTTATGCAGTGGCCCAACTGGAGTACACTTGAATGCTATTCTCCTTGAGAGAGAGGGAGAAGTTGAAACTGATAGTTTAGCTTCTCTAATACTCCTAATGTCAAGTACAAATTTTTCAATAGTTCAGAAGAAGGCATCCTTTCTCCATTTCCAAACCCTGTACCCTCTTTAAACCTTAATCTATCTGCAACTACTCAAATGGCACAGCATAGCTGCCTTAAATATTCATTAATGCAACCTGTTTCGGCTCCATTTAAGCATTTGAAGCTCATTTCTGAATGTAATCATTCAAGTGCATGTACGTTTCATACCGACATTGAAATTAGGATGGAATGAGGTTATATTCTTGCCTTGGAGGTGTCTCTTAACTGTTAAATTCAGCCTGTTTGCCGTGAATGAGGTGATTGAATGTGAGGTGGTGCAAGCCTTGATACAGTGTTAGTATCTTTATCATATTCTGTGAATGTTATGCCCTACCATGTGTATATTGTTAAAAATCTTATCACTCGTATGTTTTCTAGGTTCTTTTTTCTGTGCTTGCTTTCAAGTTTTACAAGATGATCTTGTTAATTTCACACCTCTTAATAATTGAGCACTAGTAGTTGATCTCTAATGGTGCAAGGAGAGTTGGAATAAAACAAACTGTTTGCATGAAGTATCTAATCAGTTGTAGCTTTTGAAATTTGTTTGCGTAGTTGTATATTTTAATGTTGATATGCCAAAAGAAGACAAGTTGATAATATTAGAACATCCATTGTACCTCAATCTGAATTCCATTTCCCATATATTCCATGCAGTGGAAGCACAATAGTTGGGATTGGCTCACCAGATCCTCCGCAATTTATATATGACGAAGATGAGTACCAGGATGTTTTTGTGTCAGGTAAAGCTAGTCCCGCCCATTAGCTTCCTGTTTCATAAATGCCTCACTAGAATTCCTGAAGCTTGAAGAGCAAATCCCTAATATCACTGAAGTAGGTTTCCATTTACTTAGAGATGCATTAAAAGCAAGAGGGATTAAGGTACACAATCAGAGGCTAGTTTTCATCTTTTAGGAAAAACTCAAGGCCCAGTCAATGAAAGAAGAAGCCTCTTCTTCACATTCCTCATGTTATTTGTAAATTTGACTCTTTCACATCATCATTCTTTCTAATTGCAGAAGCCAACTTCCTTGCTCGTGAAGCAAACCAATGGTATCAACAACCTGCTTCAGCAACTTGTAGCTCTCCACCCGAATTTTCCCCGTCTGTTGAGTGAATTATTCTCTTGTATAAAACAATGGTCACATCTGAATAATTGTATCATTCATTGAGGTGCAACTTCGAATTTTCGCTGCCTCTTTTCTGCTGTGAGTAGTCTTCACAATTTTTGTTAATCAGAACGAATAATAGCAAATGCTAGGTGGTTGGATAGGGAAAGATATCCAAGCAATTTCGAGTCAAAATCTTGCTGTAGTTACAACTGTAATACCTTTTTCTGAAGCTATGTAGCTGGGAATAAAGAAAGCTTTAGACATGTTGATGGGAGGGGGTATTATCAGAATATATGCTAAACTGCTGGTAGAATTAAAAAAATAAAATAACATAAAAAAATATATAGGTGTTGCTAGTATTTTTGTTAGTAGAAAAAAAGATTTAAATTGCACGAGTATTGATCTGATGTGATTAATTTAATTTGATGGGTTCAAAAACAATCCAGATGATTAGTAAAGCGGAAATTTTTTTCATGAATATTAAGATGGAAATATATTATATTAATTTAGAATAATCTGGGTTAACTTGTCAATCTGCTTATAAAGTCATGAGATTATAATAATCCTATAAAAAGTAAATTAAAATAAATTGTGAATTTTAATTTTTAATAAATTTATTGTTAAATGATAAAATTAAAAATAACAAAAAAATAATTTAAGTTAACCAGTCAAACCCGTAACCCAGGTCATAAGATCAGGATAATCCAATAATAAATAAATTAAAAGAAATTATAAAGTCTAATTTCCAATTAACTTTGTGTAAAAATATGAAATTGAAAACATATTTAATTAAAAATAAGATATAAAAAATAATTTAATTAAACTCGAGTTAACTAGTCAAATTTGTGACCTGAGTCATAAGATGGAGATAACCTTATAAAAAACAAGTCAAAATAAATCATGAAATATAATTCTCAATAAACTAAATGTTGAATGATGAATTTGAGAAGAAAAAAACTAATAAAGAAGAGCGGGAAAAAACTTCGAATCAACCCTCCAAACCTATAATGCAAGTCATGAGATTTGGATAACCTCATAAAAATTAATTTGAAAAAAATTATAAAACACAATCCTCAATAAACTTAATATTAAAAAATATAATTAAAAATAAAAAAACATGAAGGAAGAAACAAAATATTATTTTAATGAATAGTGTTTTTATGAGCAAGAGTAAAGTAAAATCCCTTTTTTTTATTTTTTTTTTATTAATATGAATATCCTATAAAGCATGATGTTGAATAATAAAATGGAGGGATTATTCATCATGCGCGAAATTTAATATTCAAGGATAATAATTTTACCTAAACTGATCTTATTAATATCGATTTAAATTGATAGAAAATTTTTAGAATTAATTAGGTTTAAGTAAAATTTGAATGTAAAAAATTAGGTTACTTTACTTGAGCTCGACTTAAAATAAATAAATAGTATTAAAGTTTGAAAAACTTACATGTATACAAATAAATTAAGTATTAAATAGTTATAAATTATAGTATTTGACTTTATATTTTAAACTTAGGTTGAGTTCATGGATACTAAATAAATATTTAAAACCTACTTGGATAAGTATAAAAAATTCATATTCAATCAAGTTTGAATAATTATTTTAGATTTGAATTTAGATTCAAGAATAAATAATATAAAACCGATTCATAAATATTCACTACCACGTTACTCCTCGCATAAAAGTTATATTTATCAAGATTCTTAGTCTATCTAATTATTTATTGATAAAATGATCTTTAATCAATAAAATTATTATTGTAATGAAAATGTCAAATCATCAAAAAAAAATATTATTTTTAAAATATTTTTCATTCAAAAATACATTAAAATAATATTTTTTTTAATTTTTAAAATCAACAAATTAAAACAATCTGAATATATAAAAATTAATTGATTTTTTTTGTTTAATAGCGCATCTGATTAATGCTAATACAATGTATGGAACTTAATTTCCTTTCATCATTTTTTTCAAACTTCTGGATTTTTCGAATTATGACTTGACGGATAGCAAATCAATGAAAAGGAAGGGGAAAAGGGGATCAAAGGCAAAGGACTTTCGAAACTGGAATGATACTCACCAAAAAGCAACAAAAGGAACCAACATCAAATTCAAACACATTTTGAGGTCTTTCTTTTCTTCTTCCTTTTTATCTTTTTCATTCATTCATTCATTCATTGAAATCATCCCCTGCCGCCCCTACAGCGAAGGAGATGAAACAAACTGTCTTGACAAGCCAAAGATATCATTCCCTTCAAACGGAGAGGTCCATTCATGGGAACCGGAGCTGGATGTTTCTGAATTAGCCACACCACCATCCCGCAATCCAGGAATGGGCATGCCATTGCCGCTGGGAGCTGATCTCATTGCCAGTCTAGCACCAAAGCCAGAAGCGCCCGTGGAAACATACGCTTGAGCACTGCTCTTTAAACTTGGTCCTAACCACAATCCACCGGGCCTTGGGGAAGATAAACCTCGATTCAAACTCCAGTCTATGCTGGTGTAATCTAACTGCTCCATTGACCCGGAAGTGCTCCAATCAACTGGAGAGGTTGCCCCTGATGAACCTGTTGAGCCCAAACCAGAGAAAAGTCCAAGGGAAGAAGCAGCAGCAAGTGATGGCGATGCACCAGCTCTACTCCATAAGCCATTTACTTTGCTGGTTCCAGGAGAATCCCCTGGGCCACTGCTGGGGACAAAATACTGCGGTTGTTGATAATGAAATTGGTGGAACATCTGATTCGAACTCGGAATGTTTGGGCTGGGGCTTCTTGTGCTAGGAACGTGTGGCATCAAGCCATTTGACTTCATGATATCAGCACTATTGGTGGGATACCAACCAGTGGCTGTTCCAGGAGGAGATGAGCTTATGCTTGCAGTTGGAACCTGCTTTGAATTTACAGATTGAGGCCGCTGCATCATAATAACTGGTTCTCTGATAGTTCCAGGCTGAAGGCTCTTGTATTCACTTCCAACAGTAACATAACTGGTTTCCGTCTTGGCAGGTGGAGGTGGCCCATGCAAAGGAGATGCCAAAGAGTGAGAGACAGAAGGATTTGATCCCACACTTGACCATCTCTTGTCAGTTGGAGTAGGAGTTGGCTGAGGTCTTGGCCACTCCGACTTCGGTTGTATTCTCTTCAAGGACTGCACATTTTTACTACCTGATTCCAAAGATCCTCCCACCAGAACAGCTGCTTTTGTATAGTTAAAATCTTTATCATCTCTTCTTTGCTGTATCATGGAAGTTGGGTTGAGCTTTGGTTGTGGTCTCACCATATTCTGGCTACCTGCTAAAGAATGCTTATCATTACTTGACGTTGGAGGATCACCATTTTCATCAGCTTTTGGAGGAGAAGAAGGTGGATCTAGCTTCAGTTGTCTTAAACCTTCTACAGCCTTCTCAAGATCACCTTCAGAGGCAACCACAGCTCTTTCAACCTCCTGCTTTGTGCACTTATATCTGATTTCCATTTCTACAATCCGAGCAAGCTCTTCTGATATATCAATTTTCAAAGTACCCCCACCAAGGTTTTGATCTCTGTGCTTATCTGCATGTTCACCCTCTTCAAACAACCATGTTACAGATTCTTCTAACTTGCCTTCATTCAATATAAGAGCCATTGTTGCCCGTTCATGCAAAAATCCCATTGCAACAAGCTGTTGAGCTAGTGCTTCCAGCTTTCTCGACATAAGATAGCCAGTGCACCGCTCATGCAACTCATGTGCTCGCCTCTCCTTTTGACGCTGATGCTTTTTCTCATTCTTCTGGCGGATTTTTTCCCGCTTATCATTTTCAGTGCCTGGTATTGCTTCTTGCCGGACTGGATGATTAGATGTCTTCTCTTTATGATCTTCTGACTCGCCAGACCAGCTACCATTATTCGAAACAGAATCATACTCAACCCCAGCTCCAAGCGACCCTCCAAGATGATCATCTGTCTCGTCAATGTTTCGGAAACGACTATTATTGTGTAGAGGTGAAGCAGAGGATGTCGGCACTGTTTCAATGGTATGAAATGTTCCAGACAGTGGATTGTATGCACTAGATGAGATACCACTTCCTGCATTAGCAGGTCCCGAAGGCTTTGATGAAGCCTTCTGGGGTTCCTTGCCAACCTTTCTGTCCTTTGACTTTGATTTTGAAGCTGGAGACATCTCAAAAGGCAAATATGTTCCTGTGATGTCTACAATAATGATTACGACATTTAGTATACAGTTGTGGAAAAAGACAAGTAACTCAGTCAGCTGGATCGCCATTAAATCAGACAGTATAACAACCAGTAAACATCCACCACAATATCTTCATAAGAGTTTATATGGAAGCCAAAAAACAAGTCAGTTTATGCTTATAAGATACAGATAGCAAGTTATTTATTAAAGAGTCAGAATCTCATATCTGCAGAAATGGACACATAACGAGTAAACACAAGCCTAAACACCAATGACCATATCTCATTTAAATGATGTTTTAGTGATGCCTGTTGCAGAACTTTAAATTGAAAAAAGAAACCACCAGTATACATGAAGAATGACAAGTTCAAAAAACTGTTCATTACAAATACCGATACCCTGAGGACTAATATTGTATAGAATACATAGGTAGTATTAGTTTGGCCAACTCATAAATGCACATTCTGGCATGTCGTCCATATTGAGCATGCTTCTCAGAGAACCAAAACAAAAGTACCCACTATATAACTAACCATCTTTTCCCTGCTCTTTATTTTGCAAAAACACATTCACTCACTTTTCATGTGAAATTTACTACCACGAATATCATTCATTTTAAATTGCAAGAAAAGTTGTTCCAAATCAGAATACAGGCAAATGCAGACTATATACATCAGGAATGTGAAGTTTGAGAATTTATTTTAGTGATAACTCATACATGTAATCCTCAGAACAATCAAGGAAATTACAAAATACTGTGGTAATAAAGTTAAGCATTACTACTGAATCACAAGATTCCCCACGATAGATAGCTCTCTCCTATTTAACAAAGCATCAAAAAATTCTTCACCCTAGTCATGAACTTAAAACTGTTGAAACTGATTTAGTTGAGCAAAGCTTCTGGCTTCTGGCTTCTAAAATGGATGATCCGGAAATCATAAGGAGGCTATTATTAACCAGGGAACCCCAATACTGCCTTGACCAGGGAACCCCAAAACTGCCATATCCTTGCCTACCCTCTAAGGAGCACATTGCTTAACAAACCATACTTGAACATTTTGATCCGCTAATTCTGTCAACAACTAAAAGCCTATAATTTTGTTCCAACACACCTCCTTTATTGCAAGAAAAACTACTCTGGAAGCATTCGAACAGCTAAACTGCCAACTCTTGTGTGCCTTTAACTGTTGTTCCAAACCATCAGCTCTATTGTGTCCCCATTTGGCAATAGCAAGGTTTCAAAATTTATTGTGATGCCAACAGTTGAGAATCACTTGAAAGGTCCAAATATCATCCAATGATGTAATTTCAAATGTTAAAGAGTCGTCAAAAGAGCTAGGGTTGTCCTTAGCACAAGCAAGGCAGTGAACAATCTCCACAAATGAGGCCTCTTCTTCCAAAGCATAAATATTCAGTACCATTAGGACCTTAAAAGTAAAAAATAATGGTTCAAAAACAGCATCGTTCAACAAGCAAACCTCAGATCCTTTGAAGAGAATAAATTGTCTAGGTTTATTTTTATAGATGCTAGATAAGTTTGCAGGTACATTACTACATTAACAGTAAGAGAAACAAACACAAAATTCAATTCCAACAACTGCTTAAGTAACAATGTTATTCCAATCTTCACACCATCACCCATTAAGACTGCATTCAAAAGTCACTGGCCTTACAGAATCTCAATGAAGTGATCCACATTTCCAAATGCAGTTTCGAAAAACACACCCATAGACAGAATTGTGTCATTTCTGTTTCTCTATCACCAAAAAGAATCGATGAGCATTAAAGCATAGTTGAATTCGAGATTAAATCACCCTTATGAACTTAATTTCTTCACGCAATCCCACAGTGTAATCGAGAGGAGCAACCACAAAGAACCACATCAACTCAGGTACTCAACCTAACTGTCTATTAGCATCCTAACTTCTCCTACAACAATCAATAATGTCATTTAAACCCAAACAATCACTGTTACCCTATGTAACATGACTAATAAAGCTCAACACAAATACAATAGTGTATCACTGTATGATTACTTTTTATCTGAATTAATTGTTCATGCATTTCTGGTAAAATTTTCTCCAAAAGGGCTAACATGCTAACAATCAACTCCAGTGCTTTACAACTAAGATATAACACCACTATAGCAACAACATAATCAAAAACAATAAAATGACCCGCCAGATAAAACTAACCAAAACTTGCAATGAATTCACACCCTAATCAAGTCTCAATTCTCGAGACTTAGAGTCTATTTGGAAACGTACAAACAGCGTTTCTTTAAATTTTAAAATTTTTTCATTAAATTTTTTTATTATTGTTTTAATATGCTAGTATTAAAAATAATTTTTAAAAAATAAAAAAATATTATTTTTGATTCATTTCTAAACAAAAAAAAAACATTTTAAACACTGCCACAATCCTAAACAAACCTTTAATAAAAAAAATCTAATTTTCCATCTCATCATAAGCAGACCAAGCCAGACACTAAAAAATGATCTCTCCTTCGAAACAAAAAAAAAAAAAAAAAGAACTGCCGCAAGACAACAAACGAAGTATTAATTTCCTTCTCCTTCGAATGTAAATTTTACGGCACCGGAATTTTCAATCCTTTAATAACTTAGAAACAACATTACTCCACTGATTACGATCACAGATGACAGAATTATCGGTCAATTGATAATAGTCAAAATTGATAGATCCATAAAAAAGTTTCCAAAATATCTAGATTCGAAGTCTTAAAGAGAGCAAGAAAATCGAATTCAAATCCCTAATTCGATTGATGTTCCGTCAATTAATTATAATCAAAATCAAAATTGAGTGCAAGAACTTAGAGAGAGAAAGAGGAGAAGGGAGGGAGGAAGGCAGACCTGAGGAGAGAGAGTGAGAGATATGGCGGTGTGATAGATCGGACGGCGGAGATTAGGATTGGTCGAGGGTGAAACCGAATCGATAGAATTAGGGTTTTTGGAGAGAGAGAGGAGAAAAGAGGGATTTTGATTTTTGTTTTTATTGGTTTTTGAGAAAAATAAAATTTAAAAATGGAACTGCTTTTTTTTGCTATATATTTTAATGGATGGATGTGGCCCTAGCGTTGTCGGCTTCTTAGCGTTGTCGGCTTCTTTTTTATTTAACTACTATTGTATTTGTTTTATTTTTTGACCCTCCGAGTTATACTGTTTTCATCGACACCCCAGTAATTTTTGTTTTCTTGAATGTAATACATCAACCAGGTGTGGGTAAAAAAATTAAAAAATCAATTAAACTAAGAAAATCAGAAAAAAAAATTGCAAAAAAAACCAATTAAATTTAAAAAAAAAACAGACCAATTCGGTTTGGTTTTAATTTTATAAGTTTAAAATCGAAAAAATCAAACTGAATTCAAACCGAAAAAATAGAAAAAAAACATAGCCAAACCAAGCCAAAACCAAGCCAAACTAATTTGAGCCAGTTTTTGTCCTAAAAAAATTTAGTCAAACCAAAACTGGTCGGTTTGATCCAGTTTCGATTCGATTTTGTTTTTTAAAAAAATTCAGTTTTGTTACTTTTTTTTATAAAAACCAAATTGAACCGAAAATGATCATCTCTACTGTAAACTATAAAATGTTTGGATTGAGACCTCTACATTACTATTCAAGGTTGTAACTTAATTGCAACCACTAAAATCATATCACAACAATCTTTTTTGATAACTTTCCAATTCCAACAAGTATTTCTAAACTCAAACCAATAAATAAAATTTGAGTTTTAATTTCTAAATTTAAAATTTGAAATTTTCTAAATTATTGTAGGAATTGAGTTGAGATTTTAAAATATAAATTAATTTTTTATCCATAGTTATAAAAACTAGACTAACTTGAAGGGTCAACTTGAGAATTGGCTGGTTTAGGCTATTCGAGTTAAAGAAAAAGAATATAACCGATATTGTCAAAAACTCAGGTTAATATGTTATTTTAGTTGACCTGAAATTAATTCGGTCAAAACTCGATTCTTAACTTATTGATTTTCAAAAAGAAAAGTTAAATTGATATTATTTTAATTTTTTATATATAAAAAATTTAGTGTTGATTTTTCAATCCATAATTCAAACCTTATCTTAGATCGATTCTTCGGTCAATTATTACAACTATACTTTTCTCAAGTAATTTTGGGTTTATTAGAGTAAATTACAACTTAGTGCTTATAGTTTAACAAAATGAACTAATCCGATCCTGTTGTTTGAGAAAGTAATAGATCAATTTCAAGGTTTTTAAATTTTTTAATAACTTAGTCCTTCCGGTTTTATTTTATGTGGTGCGGAGTTTCTTCGATTTAGTGTTTTTTTTTTCCTGAAAATACTCTTTGTTTTTGCATCAAATCTTCAAATAAATTTAGTGCACTGCACGTAATCTCTGCAATATAAACAATAATGCAAGATACTTTATGTTTATGTGGAATTGTAGTAGTAATGGTATGCTTTTTATTTAGAAATATATTAAAATAATATATTTTTTATTTTAAAAAGATTACTTTTTAAATTAGCATATCAAAACGATTTAAAAATATATATAAAAAATTAATTTTAACAAAAAAATAAGTAAATAAAATTTGAAAAAACGTGATTTCAACCGCATTTCAAAACAATATTTTCTACTATCAAAATAAAGATATTCATGGAGGCAAAACCATAAACACCTAGATTACATATTCAAATCCAAAATTTTACATTATAAGAAGATTAAAGGTGTGTGTGTATATAAAAGAGTAATATAACCGGTCCTACTAGATGGTAATTTATAAACAAATATCTATTTTGCAAAAATTATAAATTTATTTTATTAATGATTATGAATCCTTCCAAATTATATATATATAAAATTGACCCGATCAAACTCGATGAATCAACTAACAACACAATTAAAAATTAATTTAAATTTTAAAGAAAAATCAAAACAATTTTTTTAATTATTTTAAAAATATTGAAACGTTGTGTTTTAATAACTTATATTAACTTATAATTAAAAACTAGGATGGAGTCTTTAGCCCTTGACTTTGAAAGATTTTTAAAAAGAATTTGGCCACGTCTTAAACAGTGAGATGCTCCTACTATCACAGTTTCTTTTCGCACATGATTTTATAGCTATATAGTAATTTTCGGAAGCCAATTTATAGATTTCAAGGAGTGATTACCAAAGTCAAAAACCATAACTTAAAAAAAAAAAAAAAAAAAAAAAAAACACTGACATGTTAAAATGTGTTCATAAAAAGGTCTAACTTTTTTCAAAAATAAAGTAGGTGTACTTTTTACGTGAGAGAATGACATATGCTAGTCTTTTCTCAACCACCCCTCCTCTTCCCATGTTAGCTTGTAATAGGCTAAATTATGAGGCAAAAAGTTGGTATATGTCCTTGAGTGATAATCCAAGTAGATATAAAGAGACATGTATAGGTAAGAATCTTAAGTACTCTTATTAAATGTTATAAAGAAAGCTATATTATATGGAGATTTTACTGTAACTCTATATATAGATAATTATGAATTATAATAATAAAATTTATATAGGTATATTACATAATTAAGAGGATGTGGGAGGTGTTTTTATATTTTTACGTTGTATTTTTTATTTTTTAATTGAAAAATTATTGGCATATGTTTCACACGTCTCAGCAAGTGGGCAATACTCGCGCTATCAAAAAGATGCATGAGATGCTACTCGGTAGTCAAATTCGGTCATCCGCTATATAAATAGATGCACAGACGTGCTCTCTTTCACATGATGAGGCACTTGTAGATATATATATCATGGTTGGATTGCCGTTAGTGATTGATGGTTTGTGTTTTCTTTTCTTTTCTATCTCCTGACAATTAAAGTGTACAATTATCATCTGCTTGTTTATTGTTTGCTTGGGTCTAGCTAACACGTCAGACCCAAGATCCTTAGGTCTGGTAACAATGTTAAGCCCAAGAGTCGGGGGTCTGGCAACTGTGTTTAGTGCTAGACCCAAGAGCGGCTAGCAACCATGTTTGGTGGCAGACCTAGACGCGAGTCTGATATGGTTGCTAGACTCAGATGCGGGCCTGCTTTGCTTGCCAGACCTTAGCTTCTTAAAGCTGACAACCCTATGCAAGTATATTGTGGACTAAGACACAGTCCATTGTAAACTTGCACAATGGATTTTTCAAGCTCTGAAGGCTTGGGATAGGGCTAATATTATCTTTTCACATAAAGTTAAATTAACAATTTGCCCTTTAGTTGAACAAATAAAGCACTAATTGTAAGCGTATTTCAGTATTTTTCATGAGCTCACTGGTATTAAACATTTCAACGGGGATATGATAGTCTTTTGATGATATTTGCATAGTAAAAATAGTATTCTATCTCCAAGGTTAACAAAAATAAAACTTGTTACCCATGAGTTTTTTTACCTTTCACAAACTGTTAAATAGTTAAAATATATCATTTTGTCCTCTGTCTGTTTGTTGTTTGCTCGTGCCTGACAAATACATCAAGCCCTAACTACTTGGGTTCAGCAACCATGTTTGGTGTCAGACCTAGGCACGGTCTGGCAACTATGCATGACTGTCAAATCTAGAAAATTTGAGCCTGATATGGGCTACCAGACCCAATTCACCTGGGTAGACGCTTGAGTCTTTAATGTCTGCTAAACTTAGGGCTTTTGATTCTTTAATGGCTACCAGATCCAAGGTGGTTAAAACATTCTTTATACATTTAATATTTTTTTATATTTTTTAAAAATTAATATTGACTTGTTATGAAGTGCGAGCCAATATATTAGTATAAAGTTAAAAACTGTGGAGAAAATATTGTTTTTCCAGCACTATGTATTACAATAATAATCTAAAGTGTTATGTTTTTTTTGCCTTGCATTTTGACTCTTTTTTCCATTTAGTCATTGATTTTTTTTTATTTATTTAGTTCTTATTTGATGTGTTTATGAAGAGTTATAATTGATAATTTTTTTAATTTTTTTTATATGATTATTGCAGTATAAAAAAAAATCTCAGCATTAGGTTGATATTAACTATAAAGCTAAAGGTGTGGGGAAAATATTATTTTCCCACATCCATTAGCATTGTAGATCACAATAATAATCCACAATATTGTGATTTTTGTGTGTGTGCATTTTAACCCTTTTCTTTTTCTTTAGTTTTTTTTATTTAGTCTTTATATGATGTCTTTATGGAGATTTTGAACTAATAATTTATTTTAATTTACCTTTTATATGGTTATCGTGATATCATAAAGATATTTTGACATCGGGTTGATATCAGGAAAAAATCTTAGCATCACGATATAGTCTATCTTTTCAAAAGTTTAGCTAAATAAAAAATTATTTTAAAAAAACTAAGTTATTAAACTTTGTGGAGTCAATTACCCGGTTTGTGAGTTTGATAGAGTAACCCTGATTGCCTTGGTTTGCGAGTTTAGCGATATACTTTTTTTTTTCTAATTGAACTTGATTTTATGATCGTCTATTTTTTTTTATCATATAGTTAAAAAATAGTTTTTTAAAAAGCATGTTCTTAAATTTTAGAAAGTTCATGGGCCTGTTGACGGGTTTGACAAATTTAAATTTTTTTTCTTTTCTTTTTAAAATTTTTTTTTTGATTTTATCCTTTGATATTGGACTAATTAAAATTTGAGTTTTTATGATTTGTTTTGTTTTGTTTTCTATGAGGTTATCATAGTTTTTAAAAAAATCTTAGTATTGGTTTAATACTTGATTTTATGATTGTCTATTTTTGTTATCATACTTTCAAATAAAAAATAATTTAGAAAAATAAAAGTAATTAATTTCAATGGAATCCATTACTCAACTTGTGGGTTTGACGTGTTGATCCGGTTACCTGATTCACGAGTTTAGCGGATTTACCCATCAAAACTTATATGTTTTTTTTTAGTTTTTGATCCCTTATTTTTTTTATTCTACTCTTCTTCAATATTCAATTGAGAAATGGAATTCATGATTTATTGTTTTTTTTTACTTTCTATAAGGTTATCACAATATCAAATAAATATATTTTTTAGGGTTGAAACTCAATTTTATAAGCATCTAATTTTATCATAAAATTAAATAAAGATAATTTACAAAAATAATAAAGTTACTAAACCCATTGAAATCCATGATCTAGGTCAAAGGATGACCAAGGTCAATCTAATTTGACATCATTTTAATATTAAAAAAATTATTGTTTTATTTTTTTTTTAAAATATAAGTTATGTTTTTATTGGTCATCCAAGTTATTTTTAAACCTATTAAATTGAACAATTTATTTTAAATCAGTTCTTACATGATTTAATTTAAAAATTAAGTTGGACAAAGAGCTAAAATGACATGTTTCAAAATGAATCTGGTTGATTGGATTTAATAATACAACAAAATTTTCATACTTTAAACAATTTTTTAAGTAATTTTTTAAAATAGTTTAACTTCCGGTGCAACGTGGTTAAATGTACCAGTTGGTATAATTTGTTTCTTTTTAATATGCCTGATTACCTTGAGATTAGTATTTTATTTTTGTATTTCAGCATCCAAAGAAACTTTAGAAATGTTTTTTTTTTACATCAAAATTACATCATGGTTATTAAACCTGATTAGACCGATGAATTGATCTAAATCAGTTAATTTAGGGTTTAGTCCGAACTAGGTTTTATAATAAATTAATAAAATTAACTTGATCAAAAACCTGTTAAAATTTAAAATTTTAATTTTTTAAAATAACATTGTTTCCACCATTTTTAAAAATTTGTTTAATCTGTCAAAGTCTTGCCCCGTGTGGAGTTTAATAAATATGGATTAAACAAGCTCTTTTTGCTTTTTGTTTGAAAAAGAGAGCTAATCACACCCAATGGGTTTTACTGGCCAAGCCCAAAGACTCCATTTAAAACCCCTGAAACCGAAGTGAACTAGGAACAAGAAAGCCCTTCGATTTCAGGCATAGGGTCTGTAAGAAACGAGGAGGAAGGCAAGTCATGGTTCCGAGGGAGCAGTAAAGTTACTTTTAAATTATCTGACAGACAACTGAGATGTTTACAAATAATCAAAGACAAGAAGAAAGAACCGGAAAATATGGAACCCCAAGACTCCAATACCTTCAGGTATTCCTTCTTTTCTCGAAAGGCCCTTCTGTATATCTTCTTCTTTTTTGTTTTTTCTTGTTTGCTTTAGTTTGATTGTTTGTATCATAAAATAATAATTATCCAGCAAATCAAATGACCATTTTTTTTATTTTTGATTTTGCAGGAGTTGGTGAACCAGTTTCAGAATGCAGCGGATGAAGGTACTTTTAAATTTTGCTCGTGGTGTCTTCTTTAATATGGTTAGGTCAATCTATATATATGTGTTGTAACTTGCAAGCACTTAATTGAAGGCTTAGCTCCCTTAATCACTGATTAATCCCTTAGCTTGATCAGATTATTAGAGTTCATGCTTTTTACGTGATTTCATTGTATTGTTGGCTATGAATTTACTTTCCTAGTAATAATCCTTGTTGATTTCGAGAATCTTCCATTACATGATTGAGTTATAATATGCAAAGCTAGCCCGTCTTCAAATACTAAACTGATTTCTATGTTCTACATGGCTGTAGAATGCAGTTTACGATATCATTCTGTTTGTAGCTATTATGCATCTTAACTTTGTTATCTGTGTTCTGCATTTACCCTTTGTTTGGTATGAAATGGAGTCTTTGGCGGTGGCAGTATTTCCGCTGTCAAGAGGAATGTTGCACAATCTAGATTCACTGGATATCTGTGCAATATGCAGGCTAAGCAAATATAGAAATTCGGGTGGTAGCAGAGGACATGCTTCTTTCTCTCTGCTTTTTTTTTTGGGTGTTGTGCATGTTGCTTTTGTGTCTGGTCTGGGAGTGAAAGTGGAGTGTCAATTTTATCACTGTGAGGAGGTGTAGGGGATTATGAGGGTGGAAACCATGCTTGAAATGTCTCTGTTTGTAATGGTAGCCAAGTTCAAATACTGTCTGTATTTTTGCAAATGTCACTTCACACCATGTCTTGTAATGTGACTAAACCATTGAAAACTAACCTTGCCTATACAACTTCTATTGACCATATTTTTGTTCTTGTTGTTGCAGAAAGAAAAGAGAGGATAGTTGCTAACTTGGCAAACTTTGCTTATGATCCTTATAACTATACATTCTTGCGTCAGGTTAATACTTTTGATTTTAGTTTTAGAAATATCTGGTTATAATTATAAACCAAGGTATATTTCATATAATTCTTCCATGTAACAACTTTTGAATGTGATCTAAACAGCTAAATGTTTTGGAGCTATTCCTTGATTGTATAACAGAACCAAATGAGAAGCTTGTGGAATTTGGGATTGGAGGAATATGCAATTCTTGTGCTGGTAAGTCCAACAAAGTGTACCTTCTGCTAGAACTGGAAATACTGTTGACCGAAAATATTAGGCTGCAAAGATTGTTTGCTTTGCATATTTACAGCCTCCTTTTTCATGCTATTAATTTTTTTTTTCTTTCTAAACTCTTGCCTGCAGATCCAGCAAATGCTGCTATCATCACTCAGTCCGGAGGCATACCCCTCACTATCCAATGTTTATCAAGCCCAGTAAGAAACACTGTAAGTGGAAGAGAGCCTGCGCTTCTTTATTGTTACACCCCCCTGCTTCATAACTTGTCTAGCTCATCCTGGAGATGACGTGGTCCTAAATACACAACCGAAATAGTTTTTTTTCCCTGTAAGAAATATGGCTGCGCCGCGCCCCCTCCCCCCCTACTCTACCATTCTCATGTTGGAGTGTGCTTTTATAGCTTTGACATTTTCTTTGATCTTTCAGAAAATTTTCCTTCATTACTGTGATCGATTCTTTAGGATGCTTTGAAGCTTATATTTGACCTTGCATCTGTGAAACCATAATTGTGCAGTTTTTTGTATGGTTTAATTTGATTAAGAGTTCTGTATGATTGCAGGTTAATTATGCTCTTGGTTCTCTTTATTATCTCTGTAACTCATCTACCAAGGAAGAGATTCTAAAGCCAGAAGTTTTAGATGTTATCAAGAGGTATGCTGCTTGTGAAACAGTAAATGTAAGCTTCAGTAATCTGGCTAAAGCTTTCTTAGACAAGCATGTGTATGAAAACAAGTGACATTAGCATGCTTGATGTTGATATGGAAGATTCATCCCCAGTTCATTGTCCAAAACGAATACATTCTTCCAATGAAAGTCGTCATCGTTGTCGTCATCTATTTCACAATATAAGTTTTCATCCATTTTTTCTTAGAAAAAAGAAAGTTTTGTACAGCTATCAGAGTCCTGTAATATTTTGGCATTTTCAGAAGCTAATTTAACTGCACAAGCTGATTACTGAATTTTATTGCATAAAATCTCAATACAGGCAAAGTGAAATTTAATGTTGCCAATCAATTTATGCTAAAATGCGAAAAGCTCCCTTTTCATTTGTTGTTTTTCGCAGATATTTGCTGTTTCCAATTCGTTGAGTTGTGCATGAAACAATCCAGAGAGAAACAAAATACATTTGAATTAAAACAGATACCGTATAGATGAAATCTATGAATCCTGGTCATTGGAGAAAAGTTGTGTTTCTGAGACTGGCATTTGAAATTTTCAAGGGCACTCCTTCGCTGGTTTACAATGCTCAGAAATTTGGGTTGTTTCTCTCGTATATGGCTGATTAGCACCTTGTCCTGCAAATTGCAATGTGTTTAAATTTAGGCAGCAAGAAACGATCTCTCCAGGGCACAAACGGTTGGGAATTCACGACATGGTTTAGAGATTTTGGGCTCAACTCAAACACCAAGTTGATACTCGGCAGCAACTTCAACGATTGGCTTGGTAGTAAAAGAGTTCTTTTCTTGACTTCTTGGATCCAAACTTTAGGGCCATCGATTAAAAGAATTTATGCAGATTGATGTTTGTTGGGGCGTTCTTAAAATTGTTCAAAAAATATTAATAGTTTTGATTTGATGCAGAAGCTGGTCCGAAGACCCTCAAAAAGTTGATATTAGGCAAAACAGTAAAGAAAAAAAAACCAGCTTTTATTGCTTTCGAAGATATTAAAAATAAAAAGAAATCTGAAACAAAATCATTTTAGACGAAAAGCATTTTTAAAAATAAGTTTTGAACTATTTTTATGGAAATATTCTCATATGAATGCAAATTTAAGAGGAAAAAATAAAATATTAATAATAAAAAATGTAAAAGAAAAGTGAGTTTTCTCAGTTTTAATGGTGGCGAGCCAATTATCCATGCATTGAGTGGTATATTATGAAAAAAAAAGACAAAACACAATAATATTTTATTTTATTTTATTTACTTTAAAATAGTTATAAGATAATTTGAATTAGGTTCCTAAGAATAAGAATAAACCCTCCATACTAAAGTTCTAAAAATGTAAGTAAAACTAAATATTGCTCATATATATATATATATATATATATTATCAACAAAAAAAAAAGAAATAAAATAACGTGTCATCTTAATATATATATATGAGCAACAAAAAAAAAAGAAATAAAATAACGTGTCATCTTCTATGGTAGCATTATAAAAAGAATCCAAAATAAAAATAAAATAAAATATAGGGGCTCAAGTGGAATATTAGTAAATTTATAAGGGTTAAAGTGAAGTCTAACCATAGAGATCAGAAAAAACAAAGGAAACCAAAGAGACGGCAGAAGCATAACGTTACAGCTCAGGCCTTTTTTAAGATTAGAGGTTGGCAGTCAAAGCCCATAAATGTAATTAAATTAAAAAAATCACCCTAAACTTTCAAAAAATATAAATAAATTCCCCAAGCTTCCCTTCCTTATTCCGGCCAAACTCTGCTCAGCCTCCATCATCTCTCTTTTTGTATTTTTCTTTTTAAACAATATTTTCTATTTAACAACGTTGTCTTTTCCTTGCTTATCCTCAAGAGAAAAGAAGAGAGAGATTCTTACAACATGAAAAAGAAACTCGACACTCGTTTCCCTGCCGTAAGTTCTTTCTTTTGTGCTGTCTTCATGTTTTGTTTTTTTCCGTAAAAAACATTTTGGATTGTCTTTGTTTTTTTTTTGTTGTTCTACTGGCCTTTTCATGGTTAGCAATCCTGTTACTGTTTTCCCCCCTTTTTTTATGGCTGATACTAACATGGGGTTAGAGAATTGTTGATATTTAAAGCAGTGTCTAATCTTTATTGAGTTTTAGATTTTGATTTTTTCCATAATTTTCATGCCCTTTACTTTTTTTTACATGGACTACTGAATTCGTGGCCCATCTGGGGCAGCTTGTTGGATATTTTGTGTTTTTATCTAATTTACTTGGCTGAAATAGCAAAAAAATAAGTGGACCAACAAGTGTTTTTGTTTGGTTAAATTTGAGGTAGGACCAGTTTGATTATGGTTAATGAATTGCCTGTATGTAGGGCACTGTCTAATATGTATTGACTTCTAGAGCTTGTGCTTTTCCTCTTTCTTGCATGTACTTGGCGTGCTACTGAATTTGTTTCATTGCTTTGTTGTTTCGCATGTGGGGCACTTTGCTGGATTGTTTTTTTCACCTTCTACGAGGTTTTATGGGGTTTCCTAGGGATTATTGATTGGAAGACAGATGGAAACATCTTGTTTTTGTAATTTTTGGTTGTTGATGTGACTTTGCTGTAATAGGAATGAACTCAGCTCTTTTTAGAAGTGATGTTTACCTTTTGTTTTAGTCTTGCTACCTGTTAAGTTATTGTTTCGTTCTATGCACGTGATGTATGATAGATGTATGGTAGTTTGGTTCTGTGAAACGTAAGCCATTTTTCAATATGGAGTAGAAAGTTTAGTCTTTAAACTCAACTAGTAATAGGAGTGTGCATAATTGAGTGGAAACTGAAACCTAGCCACATAGATGTGATAACCCATTAGACAGAATAACATAGCTGCAAAAAAATTGTTTATTGCAGGTGTGTGCGCAAACACTTGCTGTCATGCGCAAATTAAAGAGTTTTTAGTTTTTCACCATGGTTAGATATCAAATTTGTTATGTGCTGAATGGTGGATATAAAGTTATCAACTCTTTTTATCAATTTCTAACCTTTTCTCTTCTTTATTTGTCAGTCCCCCTTCCTTATTAATCGCAAATTTTCCTTAGCTTACTGTGCATTTGAGATTCCTCTCTGTCTCAGCTTGTTCTCTCTTTCCTTGAATGTGACCCCACAATTTTTTTTTTAAGAAGATTTGTGCTCAAGAGCATTGTTTTGAAACATCAATGGGTAGTTCAATTCCAAAAGAGCAAAAAACTGTTCTCAACTGCATACTTGGAATAGGAATTGGAAGTTTCGTCCAAAGAGTAACCCCTTCCTCTCTGTCCCCCTTTATCTTGCCCTGTTTCTGATGCCATCATTTGTCCCTTTGTAAAAAGCCTATCCAAAGGCTCCTGGCATCTGACAGTGGTACAAGAGGTATTACCACACAGAAAGCAGGGTAATGCCTTCTTATGACTTATTTTCTGCAACAATTAGTTGGCACTAATTTGTTAGACCAGACTAAAACTTTAACTTTAGTGGGTAAAGCATCCTTCTATAGCCTTCCCATTTATGTACAACACTGTAGTACTTTGCTATGCTGAAAGAGATTTTATCGAACCTTAACATTTTAGATTAGTTGTTTTTTCTGGTATGACCATTTTGATTGGTTCAATTTACCGTCCTTCAAAAAATTGATTGATTGAACCTACTCAGCTCTCCGCTGTAACTAAATTCTTTTTGGTATTGATCACTTGACATGCAAATTGTAAATCTTACCTTTCTTGTGCATAGCAGGATAGCATTTTGGTAGGTAATCTTGGATGTGTTAATTAATTTTGTTCTTGTGCTTTTATCACAGGAAACAAATTTAAATAATTTTCTTTTTACAATAAATTATGCCTCATCTTGCATTTGTTCAATCACTTGTCGAAGGATGATGATTTCATTGATAGAGCCTTTGTATCAACTCTTGTGGGCGCTTGTACCATGCCAAGGACTCTTAACTTTAGGCCTGTGTTTGTTTCAAATCGAGGAGAATCTAGTGTTTCAACTTTTTATTGGCCCCATTTAGTGCTTTGAGATGTGAATGAGCTATGAGCAATTAACAGATATCACTTGAATTCTTGCATAAGATTTTTCCCTAGCATGTCCAGTGATTTTCTTTTACAGTGTTTATTTTTCTAGCATTTGATTATCTACTTTATCTGGGTATTATTTGACAGGTTCGAATCAAGAAGATTATGCAAACTGATGAGGATGTTGGGAAGATTGCCATGGCAGTACCTCTTCTTGTTTGTAAGTAAATAATTAGGACTCATGCTTATGCAATGAAAGGAAATTTGGCCCCTTTCTATTTTCTTCCACACCACCTTTTTCTACGTGCTCTTCATAAAGTCATCCTATGCCAATATCATGCATGGAAACCCTCTTCCCTTCCCCTCCATATATGTTCATGCACATTTTTATTCTTCTACTTGTTTTTCTTTATGGTTGTTTTGTTTCATTTACAGTACTAATTCAATTTGTTTTGAAATGTGCAGCTAAAGCCTTGGAACTATTTTTGCAAGACCTATGTGACCGAACATATGAAATAACTCTGAAAAGGGGAGCCAAGACTTTGAATTCATTGCATTTGTAAGTAAGATTTTTATATTGTCTTTGTTGCTACAAATCTACTTATGGCTGCGGACTGTATATTATTTTGGTCCTTAGAATTGAACCTTCCAGGCGCTGTATGACAATATATTGAAAGCCTACTTTTACTATACAGAGCTTTGAGTTTGGGATAGTGGTCAATCTTATTCATATTGTTGGTCTGGTCCTGACTCTTAGAACAAATGAGATGTAGCTTTACACACATACACCACACACCCCTCTCTCTCACGCCCGCAGGGGCACACCCACACACGTACACGCATGTGCCTGGGCAAGTGCGCTCACATACTCACGCCTTGGACGAGCACATTAACGCTCATGTGTCCTCATGCGTGCATTAGACATTTGTATTTTCTACACCTAACATCAGGGAATCGAGGTGGTCTGATTTTTTCTATGAAATTTACAGGAAACAGTGTGTACAGACTTTTAATGTTTTTGATTTTCTGAGGGAAATTGTGAGCAAGGTTCCAGATCTTGGTGGCCCAGATGTCACTGGTGATGAACATGGTGTTGCCAAAAGAAGGTTTGGAATGTCTAGTCTTATATCTTTGTTTTAGTTTGGACGTTAGATTGCTTGATGACTAATGACATTCTTAATGCTTCAACTTTAGGAAAGTTGCTGATGATGAAGACAATGACAGTGATGAGGAGTGCAGTAGAAACAGAACAGTAAGTTTCCATGTCTTGCATTATATAAAAATGGAGAAAGAAAACTGTACAAGCATTTTGCGTGAAGTTAGATATCAACATTTATTTGTTATCCTTAAAGTTGGAAGTTGAATTTCATGTTACCTTGTAGTTTGAACTATTTATGATTGATGTCTACGACCATGCTCTTAGTTTAAATGGTGTTAGTTTTTGTGCAACAAGTTAGATTGTATCACCTGCTGCAGATTGTTTCTGTGCTCCATTGACTACAAGGCATATGTTATGGCAACTTTTAATCGATGTAGAAAATAAGCTTCTATGGATTTATTCTGCATTTTATGTTTTTGAACAATATGTTGCACTAGAACTCAACCCTAGAATTTTGTTGACAGAATGAGACTATCCATACAAGCAGCAGTGGCAGAGGAAGAGGAAGAGGAAGAGGAAGAGGTAGGGGCAGAGGTAGAGGGCGTGGCCGGGGGACAAGATCCATGGAGAGGGAGACAGCTGCACAGCATGGGAAGTTTGAAGATGACCCTGACATTGATCATCACAATGACAAGCACTGTCCAAAACTTGACAAGGATTATGAGCCTAAAGATTCGAAGGATAATATTCCAGCTGGCAGAAATTTACAAGCTCCAGTACGTGACTTTGACCTGAATGCGGGCTTGGATGAGAATGGAGAAACACAACCAGTGTTAGCTTCTGTCCCTTCTAGTTTCTCAACAAAATCTGATACTGTTGTCCCTGCAAGTTCCTTTACAAAACATGACACTGTTGTCCCTACAAGTTCCTTAACAAAACCTGACACTGTTGTCCCTGCAAGTTCCTCAACAAAACCAACTCCTGAATTGAAGCATGAGGAAGTGCCTGGATGGTCCCTTGAAGACATTGAAAAGATGGATATCAATCCCGTTCAACTTGCAAACTTAAATACAAGAATAGATGAGGAGGAGGAAGATTACGATGAAGAAGACTGCAGTTACTAGCTAGTGTTTTCTGCTGCTGTATATGGCTTCTCACATCCTATAGGTTTTAGGTCCTTGCAGGAAAATATAAATCTGAAGGTAGCGATTATTGAAGCTGATGGTAGCGACTAGGGAGCTTAGGATTAAGTGGTAGTCATCATTACAGACTAGGCAGAAAATGGTAGGATTCTGTCTTCTTCAGAATATATTTTCTCCAGCATTTGCTGAATGTAGATTACACATTTACTCCCCTAGGCATTTAGAGATCAGTCTGTTTAACCATTCTTGTATTTTAAGATGCAAAACGCTAATTATTACTTCTTGAAGGCATAGAAAGGCTCATACAACAGCTGGGGAATTTCTGTGGTCTTTTTCCTGGCAAGGGATTAGGAATCTAGGTCCATGATAAACCATAAAGGCCCTTGTGCCAGCTGCAGCCTTTGACATTGAACAAGAAGGCCACACAGAGCCTAACTTGATCCAAACCACTCTCACTTGGAAAAATCCAAGTTAAGCTTCAATATTGGATGCATCCCTTTTTGGGATTGGTTTTTCCTCTTAGCAATTGCATTTGCTATGATACTAACTTTCTAGTTGCAAAATCAAAGCTGCCACGAAGAGATTTTTGGGCCAAATGAACAGCCAAAACACAGTATACAGAATTGGCCAATGTTATGAGGTTATATGGCAGGGAGAGACCACTTGGTGACACAAACTTTTAGAGTGATTGAACTTTATTGTTTCTAAAACTTGTTTTAAGAATTTCTTCCTGCGTTGTTGCTTCAAATGGAAAATTGAAAGGGAGGTCGGTTGGAGTGGAATTTGATTTCATCATGGTAGAACTCTTGTCATAATTGCTCAGCAATTACAGATTAAGAAATTATTTTAGTCAGAGAATTTATCTAAGATATGAGCTACATTGCGTTGCCTTGCATGCCATGAGCAATTGCAGGATGAATGAGCCAACTAAATTTGATCTCCATGCTTGTATTAATGTCTACAAGCAACGATAGGGAGTCCGGCCTCGACTACAATGGGTTAATACTTATTATGGAGGGCTAGCGTGCATCTTTTTTCCTATCATTGTTTCTTGGACATGCTTCCTAAAACAAAAAATATAATGAGATCTATCTCCTCCATCATCACGATCTCTATCTCTTTTGTCTCAGGATAGTAGCCAAACTCGAACTTGTTAGAGGGATGGCCATGGTTTCCCTGTACCTGCTCAGAGGTACCTAATATTTTGTAAAATGCCTTCTCATACTTCTTACAAATGTTAAAAGTTACACTTCTTAGTTTCATAACGAACCTAAACAACTCTCTTTTAATTTCTTAAACTTATTTGGATCATGGAAAGAAACCTTCAAAAATGCAAGAACTCTGGATATTTCAACTCAGCACAAGCTCTAGAAGACTATGCAGAAACTATCAACACATAAAGGACAAAATTAATGCTAAAGACTCTCCGGCCAACATCTTGGGATAGTCACTAGACATGTGGTATATGCTACGCCATAGACGGGTTAATGTTTTTCTAATTTAAAAATACAATGTTCAAAAAGTCAAGGCAAGAGTCATTCACTTGACCAAGTTTAATAATCTCAGCTAGTTTAATAATTCAATAAAAAAAAATCAACATTAAATAAAGTGAAAAAAAATAATAATAATTAACTATAAAAAATAAGTTGTCAATATCATACTTGAGAGAAGAAAAAAAAATCTATTGAAAACTTATCATCACTTTGTCGTGGACATTGCTTCATTGTGGAAAGAACTCATCAAGATTGTTCTAATACCATTGCAAAAGGCTGCATAACAACACTAAAAGAGGCTGCACACACTGTCATAGCAACGACCTAGAAAGCAAATCCAACAAAATATCATGGAGTGAACATTTCATGCATATATTTAACCAAATAATTTAGTTTAATTTAATTCAAAAAAAATTCTTTTTTAAAAAGTTAAATTTAACAAAGAACGACAAAAAAAAGACTCAAGATGACGAGTCATTTTTAAAAAATAATGAAAAATCATATACAAAGAAAATAAAAAAAAATATCAGAGAAAAATCTCCAATTAAATAAATGTTGAATGATGAAACTAGAAAAAAACATGAGCTTAAAAAAAATCAAGAAAACTCAGGCAAATCTCATAAACTTGGGTTAATCTCCTAAACTCGCAACCCGTGAAATCATATATTCAAGCTCAATCAAGAAATTTAATTCCCAACAAATTTAATGTTGAAGGATAAAATCAGAAAAAAAATATCAATTTCAAAAATTTGTGAAAGTTAAAAACAATAATCAAAATAATAAGGATCAAATCTGATAGGAAAAAAAACTGAAAAAGAATGAAATCATAAAGAAAATTAATTTTAAAAATAATCTCAAATAAAAATAGCAATAAAAAAAATGAGGACCAAATATGATTGATAAAAAAATTACAAGATAAAATTAAATAAAAATTATAATTTTATAAATTATTTCAAATATTCCATATAGTAATAAAAAAAGGGACCAAATTTGAAGAAAAAATAAATTGAAAGATTACTTCGAAAATTTTGAGGGTCATATACGAAAGTTAAGGAGGAAAAAAAAAAGAAAAAGAAGAAAAGGCCACGAGTACCAAACTAGAAGTCAGTAAGCTACACACACTATCTAGGAATGAAGATGCCACTAAGATGATTTTAACGCCAATATGAAAGATGATGTTTGGTTGATAGGAGACACTTCACATGTTACTGAAAGAGCATGAGTGTCTCTTTCTTGTTGACCAGTTTTATTTTTAAATTATATTTTATATTTATTAAAATATCAAATTAACCAAATGAAAGTATGAAAAAGTCCTTGGACACTAGTTAAAAATATTTTGCTACAAAGTAAATTATTCATAAAAATTAACTATATATTTTCTATAATGACGGAGTTTATGAATTATGGTTAACAAATCATACAGGCTGCAATATCACAGCTTTATTTCACGTGAATAGTTTACATGTAACTATTTAACATCATTGTGGTAAAACTCATTCGAGAACCAATATGTGACAAAGCATGTTCATAAGTTAAGAGATGATATTGCTCGATTCTAATTTTTTATAAGAAAATAAAAATATTCAAATTATTTCATTTTAAAATAAATTAATGAATTAAAAGCTAAATTTTGATCAAATCAATTGAAGTTCTTTACTAGATTAGATGATTTTTTTTCTTCAACCCAAATCAATTTAAGCTCTTGAGTTGAACAAGTTTCAAGTTGGATGAGTACTAACTCAACCTGCCAGATTAATTTAGATTTTAAGTTTTGTTTGGCATTTCTTAACTGTGTTTTTAATTTTTTAAAAATAAATTTTTAGCTTTAAATTATTTTTTTAATATTTTTAAATTATTTTAATGTATCAATATCAAAAATAAATTAAAAAATATATTATTTTTATACATTTTCAAATAATTTTTTTTTAAAAAACAATCTTTATTAAACCTTTACAGTAACTATTAAACCTTTACAGTAATGTTTGATAACCTACAGGCCTTTCTAGTTCAACCCTCGTAAGCCCCAATTCTATCCCATATTAATACAACAAAACAATACGAATCGCTTTTAAATATATACCAAATAATATAAGATAGTTTTACTTCAAATTAAGTAAAGTTGAACGTTTTAAGTAACTGTGTGTGTGTGTGTGTGTGTGTGTGTGTGTGTGGGGTACCTTAGATTCGACAATATAGACTGAATATATTTCTGAAACTTCGAGGATCAAATAAGTAGTTGCCTTAAACTATGAGGACACAACATAGCAATCCTATAAAAATGCCGGCCGACCGTGCGGCCACTGTCTTTTATCTTCAACCCAACAAAAAAAATCAGGCTTCGAATATTTTGAGAAACTGAGAAAGAAAAAATGACAGTAAAGTTGGTGGATGCAACCATTTCAAGCTTTGGCAGTGTGTTTGAGAAATTCAAAGCAGAAGCACCCGAAAACAAAGTTAATCTCATCCTTTTCCTGGCTGATAATGACCCTTCTACCAATCTCAGTTGGTGCCCTGGTAAATGTTTTTTTTTTTCTGTTTTTTTTGGAATTTATTTTCGTTTCTGGCTCGAAAAATGATGACCCGATACGTAATCCTTGTGAAAGATATGATCTTTTTGAGTTTATAAGATTGAAGGTGTTTTTGTGATTGGTTTCAACATTTTTAAGTGCGGTCCTTGTGATTATTGCTGCCTTTTATTTTAATTTTTTTTTAAACGGAGTGAAAAGATTATATATTTAGGTTTTGGGAAATTGAGTCTTGTTTTCTTTAAAAAACTAGTAGATGTTCAGAGTGAAATTGCATAGAATTTAGGTTCCAGAAACAGCACCATGTCATATATACTTGAAACATGCTTGTGTTTTTCAATTTCATGTGCTTTTTTCTGAATAAAAGACTATATTTATTGATGCAGAAATGGTAATTGAGAGAAGAGAGATAAAGTTCAAATAAAGATAAGGGAAGAGCATTGAGTGGCTCAAGAAGCCAAATGGTTTAGGAACATTGTGTGTATATGTGTTTGTGAACATATGTTTTCTAATGATACAAAAACTGAATTCACCAAAATTAGATATTTGTGAGCACACTTCCAGTTTGCAGTCTTAAGATTTCCTCCAGCTTTTTCTTCAAGTACTGTTAGTTTTTTAAGATAATTTCGCCAGAGGTCACTGCTGAACTTCCTGGATGGGTTATTCAATGTTTTAGGGAGTTAGCTATAATAGAGTGGGGTACTGGGGTTGCCCATTAGAGAAGAAAATCTGTACACTTAACAACATCAAGGCCAAACAAGCAGGCTAGAACATAAATGGAGAATGAAGGGCTTTAGAAGAGATACCCTCAGTTGAAATGCTGGCAAAGCATCTCCTCTGCCTCTTTAGTTTGTAGTTTGTGCTATTTGAAATGTAACTATTACCGTTCAAATAGCCATGGATTTAACTATTTTAAATTCTTATAGAAATGACTCATTTGGAGTGGCCTTTGCATCATGTATGGCTCAGTACTGAGGCATTGGTTCAACTTTTGGTTCATTATTCTTGTGGAACAAGATCTTATTCTCTCACAGCTCTGCTTTTAAGATTACTTTGTTGGCATCTTATGCCATCTTTAGCTTTATTTTGAGTGGCTATCATGAACTATTCTTTTGAGTGAAGAACTTGGAATCTTTTATTTGATGTATAAAAAATGTGCTGTTTTTGGTACAAATCTGTAGATTTTGTGAGGTCTGAGTCACTTGTTTTGAGAAATATGACAATATTTGAATCCGGAATGTAATTTAATGATTTCTTTTTGACATCTCTAACCAGATTGTGTGAGAGCTGAACCTGTAATATTGAAGAAGCTGGAAGCATTGCCAGATGATGTGGCACTTCTGCGAGCTTATGTTGGAGATAGACCAACATGGAGGAATCCCCAGCACCCATGGCGAGTAGACTCAAGGTTCAAGCTCAAAGGAGTTCCTACATTGATCAGCTGGGAGAATGATGCCGTCAAAGGTCGCCTTGAGGACTACGAAGCTCACCTTGAACACAAGATCAATGCCCTTGTTTCTGGGAATTAACTTGGCATTTTTCCAGCTTATGAGATGGTTGAAAATCCTATGATTCTTACTAGGACTATCTGAACATTTACCCAATCAAGTGTAGCTTGTTCATCTTGCACCTTGAGCTTTCAAGTCTTTGTGAAAACCTATTAAAATAAAGTGTAGCTAAACAACCCCAAAAAGACATTAATAGCTTCTTGATATTATGTTCCAAGAAGTTGCCCAGAAGAAATCAAGAATGTCTTCTTTTTCTTTTTTATTTGTCTGTGTAAGAGAAATTTGGTGTCTTTGGTAGATGGTAGTTGTTATAGTTCTGCAGTCGATCAAAACCAGTGATTTGAATTGGAATCATTGAGAACAACCTTTGGGGCTATGAGAGCAGACTCTGCTAATCCAGCACTTTGGATGCAAAGGCTCACAAAATGCGCGTTGTGCATGCAATAGTTTTGAGTCACTTAATGGGAGTGTTTAGTCTTGGCATTTGAAAATCAGGATGATGGTCCGCCATGCTGTCGGATGCTGATCCATACCTGTTTCAAGAAGCCAACAAAATTGCTCGCTTCAATTGCTGGTTTTCGTTTCTGCTGCACAGAGGTAAGTAACGCAAGTCCTCTTCAATAGAATGATCTAAACATGAAACAGGGGATCTGAACCATTTTATTAATTTTTTCACTATTTCTACCAGATCCATTAAGAGAAGTAGAAGACCTTGTTACTTAGGTTAAAATGCCTGGTTGATTACAATGATTTGGCATGTCATTCCAATTTGCATAACCCATTCGCAGTGTGAGTTTTACAAAATCTCTATCACCATGCATTTTTTTCCCCTATATGTATTAAAATCTTGTTTGTTTTTTTATTTCAAAAAAACTTTTAAAAAAATTTAAATTTTTTTCTTCAAATTAATATTTTTTTAATATTTTTAAAGCGCGATATTAAAAATAATTTTTAAAAAATAAATTAAAAATATCAACCACAGCTACACTAAATTTAATATCAAAAAAGCTCTAAATCTATATCAAAGATCATCCTAAGTTCCTAATAGTGATGTCGACTACTACTCAACTTCACAAAATTCCACTCTTGTATTCCTGCTTCTGTACAACTCCCCCACTTCACTCAAACCTTCTCTTTGCTTGGAACTCACTGCAATTCATAAAATAGAACGGATCAATAGCCTGATATTTCCAAGTACTGCGGGCGCGTGTACTATATAAGTATATATATTTTAATTTCAGTATTCAGAGGGTGATTTACATTTTAACTGTTTCATTTTTCAGTAATCAGGTAAATTGGCCATTAAACCAGGACAAATAGCAATAGTAAATTATCAACATCACTTTCAATAGGTCTCCAAAAAAAAAAAAAAGAATTTCTAAATATTGTTGTTAATATTAGTTCTTATAGTCATACCTATACATAAGGCCTGCAAGGCACTATAAATAGCTTCTATAACTTCATAATCGGGCCTTCGATAGCGTTGAAGTCAACTTCAAAGCAATGTCACCATAAGGTTCCTCCTGTTGTACATCAATAAGCCCATAGCTCTTCAAAACCTGCAATTCACCATAAAGGATCACATAATAAGAAGCACGGTGAATGGAAAAAGGTTGCATTTTTAATGCTTATGAAAAGATGTAAGAATCATCAAAATGAGAATACTGCTTAAAGATAAAATTGTTTGATGAAGCACACATTTCAGGACTAAGCCACCATGATGGAACTAAGAAAAGTTTGCCAATATAAGAACCATGTGCCAAGGAGCCACAGACAATTCTATGCACTAGCTGTGATTTGCCAAACAATAATCCTGTCTCGGAATGAAAGATAAAGCATCTAAAGATGCAAAAATCTTTAACAAACCTGAGTACACCAAATGTGTGATATTAAAGAAATAGTTGCACGATAATAAACAGCTTTAAGTAAACCATTCTCTTTAAAAATAATTATGAATTATTAGGTGGTCTACTTTACCTCAGGTACCATAAACCTATTATCTGCAGAGACAGACATGACTCGAGAATGCTTGTAGCCAAAAAGTTAGACAAGAGAATACAGGTACAAGCTGTGTTTGAGAATTTGTGTTGCTACATGTTATGTAACTGAAACACATTTATGGAAATGATTGTGAAAATAGCAATAATTGTTAGGCAAAATAAGTCTTTGAAAAAAAGATTTGCTAGTGAATGCACAAACACATTTAAGTCTCCAATAGAGGAAACTACTACTAGAAGGCAATCAAAAAAATTCATTAAAAAGAAAACAAATAAAGGAACGCATCTTTGATGAAGTGATTAACAGTCAAGTCTACAGCACAGGCCTAAACACTGCACCTGATCCCACTGATAAAACAAACTTGGTGGTTTCCTGGTATGTTAAAAAGTATAAATATCAATGAAAACTGAGGGGAAGCAAAGAAAGAGGTTCAATGACTGACTTTTGATGAGAAAATTAAGTGGTTCCTAAGATAGGCACGGTAAACACTGATAAAGTTGATGAATATGTGAAGTTCATGTCCATACAGAGGCCAATTTGCTTGGTTCATAAGAAGTCTAAAATTTATGGACAGAAAAGCAATATTTGGCTGGGTGGTTAGTACAAAGGATACTGGAAATCAATTTTTGGTGGGGTGGTTAGAAGAAAGGATACTAAGAGGATCAACAACACGCAAAAAGAAACTGAGGCGGGAAAAATTCTTTTCTGAACATGATTGGCGTTTTCAAGGAAACAAGCAAATGAATCATGTTGAAATCACCATAGATCCATCTATAAGACAACAATAACAAGTTCTTCTAAACAGAATTGTCTTTATTTCTGCTTTGAAGTGGATAAAAAAAAACCATCGTAAAAATTGAGACTAACTGCACCACAAAGTCAGCATTCTTGCTATAAAAAATGACAGCTTAAGAAGCATTAGGTCTTGGGATTCAATAGAGTTTCATTTTATCTTTCTGGGTTTACAATGCAAGCTTCTTGCTCAAGATTCAAAGTTGAATCATTGCTTTTTGGCCCCAGAGTAAAAGACCAAGTAATGCCTAATATGCGGTATTGTCATGGTAACAGGAATTGCAGAGGGAACAATGACAGGTTCAAAACACTTAAAACAATCTTTGTTTAAATGGAGAGGCTTTCTTTCCTTCATGGTTTGTCTTTCACAAAAAGGTTTAGATTGGTGGTAATTGACAAATGATCCATTATGAATGAAATGACTTTGCAGCTTACCATTGTTTCAAAGAACATCCGAGCACATAACTTTCTCGTTTTTCCTTGTAAGATACTGGTGAGACTGATATCTCCAGATGACTCTTCTGACAATGGGATAATAGGAGAATGTTCTTTTAAATATTTAGCCACACCCCTGCATGCCAGCATAAGCAATTAAAAAGACAGCAGCTAAAAGGAACTGATAATTTTGAATCAACAGGAAAGAATTTCCTCCAGGCACGGGGAATAAAGAAAAAGAAAGTACCTTGTCCTCACAGACAATGAATCAATGTCTCGAGTACCTAGGGATCCTGCAATAAGCATAAATATGTCATCCACATATCATTCATTAAAAAATAAAGTTGTTGAAATTGTGTACATTTGAAATTATTCAATTTCTAGGAAACAAGAAAATATCAGCTTACCAACTGGTGTGTTGTCTGCTTCTAGTATTTTAGCAAGGTCCTACAAAAATATAATATTGGAGTCAGGAGTATCATTAACTTCGTCAAGTAGCTCAGAAGAAAAGGTGCAAGAACAAGGTTTGATATGACACACAAGGAACAAGGCATGAGTTTTATGCTTTATGTATCTACAATAATGAAAAAATGGTAAGCACAAGTGCATTATTGAGAAGTGGAGTATGAAATATCATGTACATGCCTTACTTTCAAATCAACAGCTTCATATATTTTAGCTCTGAGAGTGACATGGGCCATGCAGAAGTAGCAGCAATTACAATTAAAAAGAAACACAATTATAGAAACTGTCAATGCAGAAGCATGTGACAAAAGGAATAAAGAGTCTACGTTCTCAAATCACAAGAAAACAAACTACTTACGTCATCTTCTGCAGTCTTCATCAATTCAGGAATATCAGAGAGCCCAGTGTTCTGTTCACCTAACTGATAAGTTCCAGGGGAAGCTGAAAATTCTGGAGTGTGCACAGTTGTAGATGTTCCTTCCTGGGGTACTGTTCCTGATCCAAAGCTGCTTATTGGCATGGGAGTGAAGTCATCTCTTCTAAGAGAAGAAGACATGAATCTTCCTGGAGAAGGCATGGGCATTGCTGGAGAAGGCAGGTCTGATAAAAAGTCATTGCCATCATGACCTCCATCATTTCGAAGTCGTTCGATTTCCATATCAATTTCAGGTAAAACACTGTGGTCATAACAGCCTAGATCCTGTTGGGTTCGCTCCTTTTCCATGCCAGACTGACGTCCTGGAACAGGAGATTGTGCAATCATAGGCTCTGAGATGGGTTCGGCTGTGGAAGCAGGAGAGCTTGACATCCTAGGCTCAGGGATGGCTTCAGTTTCAGGGCCAGGAGATGTTGCAACCCCATGCTCTGAAATAGCTCCCTGTTCAAGAGTCAAATGAGGTTTTGTAGTAATATAATCCTTCTCAGAAAGTCTGCATAAATCTTCACAAGACCCTGGTGATAGACAAGCATCAAAATTCTCTTGAAAATCAATTCCACAACCTTGAAGGTAATGAGCAAGAAAAAATTCATTAGAAGTAAGACCCCCTCACCAGTTATCAAAGGCTCATAAAAGATTTGTTCCTTTCTCAAACTATTGTTCAACCTCCATATACCCACCATTGAGGATGACCTCGTCCTCTTCTGTCGCATCAGATCACTAGGATCCTCAAGTGCCCTCCTCATAAACCTAGCAAAGTTTCATATACTTGTATCAGTAAGTAAGCAGTGTCATGGAAAAAGTAGCTCTACATGCACACATAACAAATCTTACCTATTAGTCAACACTGTGGCCCCATCAAATTGCATCCTCCTCCTCCTTGGCCGTGGCTGCTGAGCAGGTGGAGGCCCTGGTTGTGGCTGCTGAGCAGGTGGAGGCCCAGGTGGAGTTGAACGAATGGCAAATTGAGGTGATATATTCCCTGAAATAAAAACAAGAAGCTCGTTAAATGTAAACATACAAGCCCTAAAGACACTTACAACCCAAGCATATAAGAAGTATGCTCTCACCAAATGAACCATGTGTGTCAAAAACATCAGGAATATCTTGTGAAGCAGCAGAAGTAGGTGCTTTTGAATGCTGCTGAAATGGTAAGGACTTCTCAAGAGAAGGTAAAGCATCTTCCATTATTGGAGAAAGGAAATCCTTCTCATTTAGAACTTCGTCTAAAGATCTATTTGGTTCAGTTGCATCATCCTTTCTAGTTGGACTCAATGGAGGAAAGCTTTCTGAGCCCAAATCAGTGGCAGCATCACGCATAACTTCAATTTCTGGAGGGGAATTTTCTCCACTAAGACTTTGGTTAAGAGTCTCAGTAGGTACTGATGTCTGATTACTTGGACCCGGATCCTGAAAATCCCCAGTGTGCATTAGAACTTCTGTCTGATTACTTGGAGCAGGATCTCGAAAATCCTCAGTATCCATTGGGTCTTCTGGTTGATTACTTTGACCAGGATCATGAAAATCCATATCGTCCACAAGCACATCTGTCTGATTACTTGCACCGGGTCCAGTCTCGTTATTCACAGCTGTCTGAGTCCTTTGACCTGTATCTTGAGAAGGCGAGTCACCACTGACTGGAGGTGGTGGATGGATACTGTAGTTATAAAAGGATTAATATTAGATGGATATCTTCATATAAATTCCAAAAAAAGAAAGAGTGCATCTTTCAAATGCAATTTGGGGCATACTCATCCACTGGTCTAGCCTCTGAACCAGGATCGTGTTCTGGAACTGATGGACAGATATTATCCTACACAAAAATTTCATGCAAGTGATAATGCATTCCAATAAGTCGTATCAAAGTACAAAATCATCGCCAAACCATAGAAAATAATATGGACCTCATCGACATGTATGGTGATGTAAGGAGAAATTTGATCTGGTATCGTGATTTCCTCGTAACTCTTGAGATGATTATCCGGGGACCTAACAACAAACCTATAGCATCAGAAATAAATTTTAAAACACAAAAACATGAACAAAAAACTTGAGATATTTTAAAGTTTACCCTTCGGGATCTAAGTAATCACTCATGTCAAAGCCATCAAGGTTGAGGGTTGGTGGCAAAGTGATAGACTCGAATGTTGCTGTTGTGGCGTTCTCTGGCAAATTAACTTCTGTAGTTGTGAAAGCCTTGTTTAGCCCAGCAAGAGCAACAGTACAATCTTGGAAAAGGTAATCAACTTTCTTTTTATATATCCGAACAACACCTAGCAGAAGGTGGCTTGACATTCTCAACGCAATCGGAACTTCCGGGAACATAATTCGATCTAAAAACACATTCATAAGATAAAAAAAAAGAATTCAACATGGGGAATCAAAATTAGATGTAACTCCCGCCAGTATATTAGAAAATTGGATGTACCTAATTCAAAATTAGAAATCAGACAGGGGAATCAAAATAATTAAAATAAATAAGCACTGTGAAACCAGATTTATTCACCGATGAAGCAAAGATGATTTCTTTCACAAATTAATCTTCATTACAATTCAAGAAAAACAAGAAAGCGGGGGATTTAGACATACTACGCAAAGAAACATATTAGACAAATTTATTAATTCTCTTTGAAGAATAAAACCACAAAACTGGAAGAACAATAAAAAAACCCTAAATTCCAACCACCGAAAAAATAAAATTGCAAAATTTCCATTACCCTTAAAAAAAATTGCAAAATTAACATTACAAAACCCTTCATTTTCTCAATGTAATGCAAATTCATTTACACTATAAGCAGTGTACCAAACAAAAAATGCAGCTCAATTCATTAAAAAGCGAAAGAGAGTGAAGAAAAAGAAGAGATCTTTGTGCCACCAAATAGCTTAATCGATGAAAACAAATACAGCCCAGATCATGAAAGGCAAAAAATTACAGAATTAAATCCAAAAAATCATTCTTTTTAACAAAAAAAACAGAGAGTGATAACAGACCGACAGTGGAGGGGATATCAGTGGAGGTATAGTGAGATTTCTTGAGCCTGTGTTGAAGATGAGCAGCGCACCAAACAGTCCCTAAAGGGCCCTTCCTTGCTAAGAACGTCTGCGAATAAAACATCTTCCTCTTCTTCTTCTTGGATTCTAAAGAGAGAAAGGGGATTCAAGAGAGAGTGGGGGAAGTTTTTCTTTTCATTTATCAGATAATGGTTTGAGGTTTTATGGTTTTATTCAGAGAATTAATTTTGGCGCCGGAAACGATACTGGCGCCAAAGGGAGAGGGGACTTCGTTTTTGTGTTTTGTAAAATGCGCTTCGTTATGTAGTTATTTACTCCTTCTGCCATTCCATTAACGATGTGATTGAGATGGAAACGACATTGCTTGTGATTGAAACACTTGTCCATCAGGCAAAACAGGTTTTAGTTTTGGAAGATTTAATGTAAAAAACAATTTAGAATTAGGTTTTAATTATTTTCAAAATCCTACGATTATCATTTTATATTTTATATTGCTAAAAAAAGATAAATAAGAGATATTTATTTATTTTTAATATAAAAAATAACTTTTATTATTATTTTTATAAGATCAGATATGATTTTCTTTGTGTTTATCTCTATTTTATATTGTATGTATATCTAGTAGGTAGTTATAGTTTTTATGTATATCTTTATTACATATCTTTAGTATTTCACAATTATTATTCCAAAATAATTTGGCATTTGATTTGGCTAATGAGTGTGTTCTTGTTCTTTATGGCACGAAATCACAAGGCATTCAATGCAACAATTTTGTGGATTAGTCGGTTAAAATTATTGTTCATAACTTGATTATCTGTAAATAATTTCTTCTCACCTATTGTGATTCTCGTATCATAACCCAGAAAAAAAAAAAAAAAAAAAAACCCATTCCAGCTCCATACGTGTGCAAGTATGGTAATGGATATCAAAGGGGGGTATGGTGCAAACCAACTTCCAGCTCCACATGTGTGCAGGTACTGTAATTAATATTAAAGATGATTATTTTTTGTTCGGTTTAGTTTTTATTTAAAAAATAACTAAATTGATTTTAAAAAAAAGCTGAAACTAAACCGAAATCGGTTCAAACTGACCGGTTTTGATTCTTTTTTTTAGAACAAAAAATGGTTCAAATCTGTTTGGTTTAATTTTTCCGGTTTGGCTTGATTTTTTTGATTTGAGCGTGTTTTGGCTCGGTTTTTTTCTGATTTGACTCTGTTTTTTTTTGTTTGGCTCAGTTTTTTTTCCATTTTTTTCCGGTCTGGATTCGGTTAGGTTTTTTCAGTTTTATATTTGTAAAACCGAACCGAACTGGTTTGTTTTTTCAAAATTCTAATCAGTTTAATTGGTTTTTTTTCACGATTCGGTTTTTTCAATTTTTTTTTAGTTTTCTTGGTTTAATCTGTTTTTCGATTTTTTTGTTCACCCTTAATAAATATCAAAGGGGGTATGGTTCGAATCAAATTTAATCTGACCTCCCTCCTCCATCAACATAGATTCACAGAACATCCTGTTTTTTTTTTTTTTTAATTGCAGGAAGTCCAATTTTCGATTCTTAAATAAAAAATTCAAATGCATAATAAATATATCAAGAATGGGATTATACATCCACGAATCCATCTCCAAAGTTAATAACATCCATGAAATACATTCACGCAAGGTGTTGGTTCAGAGAAATTGAGTCGAACTATGCCAACATAAAAATCTTGTTTATTCCATTACTAATGCAATTGTTGTAAGCCTATATCTTGAACTGCAGCCTAAATCCTTTTCATAAAATATTTTTTTATTTTCTTGAAAATATTGTCAATATAAAATATTTTAAAGTAAAAAAAATATTTGATTTGCTTAGAGAATCTTAATCAATATAAAATATTTTACACTCAAAGGAAAAAATAAGCTTAAAACAATGAGAAATAATTTATTATTTTTTTAAAAAATTAAAACATTTTACAAAACTAGTCTCAATAATAAATTATGCGCCCCACCATCAATTAATTCTTATATTTTCCTTTATAACACATTTTTCATACAAATCAAACACTAAACAATTATTTTCAAATAGTTTTTAATAACATAATCAAATAAATAAAAATAAATATTTTTTAGAAATATATTTTTCAATACCATATTTTCCTAAACAAGTTATTATGCATGAAAAACAAATGGAGTCTAAAATTTTGCTAATCTAAGAGATACATAAATCTATACAACTTTGGAAGGCCAGCAATGCCAACTTCCATGAAGATTTTGATTTTTTATTTCTCCAAAATTGCTCTCTTGCTTTAGAAAGATGGATGGCTCTGTAGCTCCGTACCTCCCCTTAGTCCATTACAGCAAGAGCAGGGAGGAGGCAACCATGTGATAATGAGAAATGCAGGCCTTTTTGCCATCCCTTTTTGATACCTTGTAGAGACTTGAACCAAGATTAACCTGATGGAGCTGTAAAATTCATCATTTGAAGCAGCAAATCCCATCACTCAGTTAGTTTAAAATGTTATAGGCATCTGTATTGTAGCAACCATGGAAGCTTAACCTCCATTCAGAGACAAGTCTGGCCTGTGTTGGTGCACTGCACCACAAAAAGCTGTCCATACCCCTGTTGGGGATCCATCCATGTTCACATGAGCACATGATGTACTATAGGCTTTACCCTTAATCGAGGCCATGATTGTTAAACTTGGATTGACCCGGTTGGCTCATAGATTGATTTAGTGGCTAAACTAATTTGAATAAGATAAAAAACCAAGATGAATAAAAACTCTGCAAATCCTGATTACTACTTTTTTTTAAATTTATTATATAAATACTAAAAGAATATTTTATTTTTTCAATATAGAATTTAAAACCCTTTAGTACATATACTACGTATTCACAAGAAAAAAATTATATTTTTTTAATGTGGAATAAAAAAATATTTTTTGATTTAAATACTTAAACTTAAAAGGATAACATACTATATATCTTTTTAACGTGGAATAAAAAATCTTTTGAAATAATATTTTAAATTTTATTACTTATAACATATCTAACCTATATTCACATGAATTGTTTCTTAATTTTTTCATATGAAATGTTAGAACTTTAAATGTTTTTTTAATTTTTTTTCCAGAATGATTCGGGTTAACCCACGTAACCCGAGACCCGAATCCTTGACTAGGTCAACCCTCAGGTCAAGTCTGATAACTATGCTCAAGACAATAGCAACAGTGATATATTGCCCATATGTCCTTTTAGCTTCAATAGTAATATAAATTTAGATTGAGATAAGCTGAACATGTTTAGTTTATATTCACATGGATCATTTTTTATTTTTTTCATATAAAATATTAAAATTTCAAATATTTTTTTTTAATTTCCAGATTGACCCGGGTCAACCCATGTAACCCAGGACCCGGCTCCCTGGCCGGGTCAAACCCCAGATCGGGTCTGATAACTATGCTCGAGGCACTAACAACAGTGATAAATTGCCCACCTGTCCCTTTAGCTTCAATAGCAATATAAATTGAGATTGAGATCAGCTCAACATCAATGCTTTTCAAAAAAGAGGAAAAAAAATGAGGAAGGCAATAAGATAGAGAATGTGAAGCAATTGATTCAGACATTGATTCAAGCTATATAAATGCTAATAAGGAAGCAAATTGTGGTTGCAATCTAGAAAATATATGACTAGACACGAACGTTTCACTGCTGTAGTAAGATTATTCACGAGAGACGATGATATAAAGTGAAATACCAGCTAACAGGAAGCCTTCTTGATTTGTCTGCAAGCATATTCAAGGCAAAATAATCTATGAATGGACAGAGACAATATTATAATCCTTAAGACATGTACAGTTATGTTTAAATTACCAAGCACACAAGCGGTTAGAGCAAATGCATAACATACAAAGATCACATTCCAACTTCACCAAAGTTAAAATCAGAAAGTAGTATTGCACCAATCTCATCAGCATGGAGAAGGGCAACTCAATTAACAAAGACTTTGCAATTCTATCCGAAAGTAGTATCTCAACAAAAACATTAGCTTCGAGAAGGATGACTCCAATAACAAAACCCAACATGAAAATCCAATGTCACCCGAAATTTTAAATGTACTAGTTAAACAAAATTAACCTGTGCTCCACTCTGCGCTGCAACCTGCTAGGTATAAAAGAGCCTGGAAGCTAGAACCTCTGTGAGACCACCATGCGTGAAGAATTTCTAAAGTGGATGATTGTAAATTATGTACTTACAAATCCAAAATTTCTTTATAAGCCTACCACCGCTGCTCTTTTCTTGAAGCAACAGTAACAACATTAAAAATAACAAGTATTTGAAATCTACTAAGGCAGAGGCCCCATCCTGCAGTTAAACTTGGGATTTAAAATGGCTATCCCCCTAGAAAGGCAAGAATGGTCAGTTCTAGCTACAACAAAATGTTTGATGTGCAAGTAAACTAATTGCAAATTTTCTATTAAATATCTTAGTGATGTTTACGCAGTGGAACTAGCAAGTACCACGCAAAAAACATCTGAGCAAATTCATCTAGCAAGGCACCAGGTCTATTATGGAATGTGATAAAAATGAAGCATCTCTTATGTTAAATAAATCATAATCCAGCTGACATACATGTGCTTGATCATTCAGCTGACATAAAACCCTATTTTCCAACCTCTCATTCTAAGATTTAAGCCTCTTACTCGGAGACGATACCAAAATTCGAGGAGAATCATCCTCATGAATCATGTCTGATGCTAAGGCGACCAAAAACCTCTTCCCTATGGAAACAATGAACAGCAACAGTACTCGTCTTGCCGACATCTTCAAAAATGATAAATTAACTCCTACAGGAACCTCTAACTACTTTATAATCTTATTCTTGATGGTGACCCCAAGGTCCCCTGCAACAATAACAGTAGTCGCCATATCGAGAAACATTCCATGCTCAACCACGCCAGCTAACCTCAAAATTGCATCACTTGCAGCCTTCAAATCCCCAATATCTCTCTTAAAATACAAATCCACAACATAATTCCCATTATCAGTAACAAAGGGCAACCCACCATTCTCCATTCCATTAGAACTAGCAAAAGTCCTCAACTTTGCCACACAACCTGCATATTCAAACAAGTCCTGCAACCTCTTAGCAGTAAATTTCCAACAAAAAGGCACAATCTCAACAGGCATAGCCAAACCACTACCCCCAATATACTTAACCAATTTAGACTCGTCAACAATAACCACGAACTTCTTACAAACACCCTCCACCATTTTCTCTCTCAGCAAAGACCCACCTCTACCTTTAACTAAATTAAGATTTGGATCAATCTCATCAGCCCCATCAATTGCAATATCAAGAACAGGGTGTGAATCAAGATCTGACAAAGGAATACCTAAAGACAAAGCTTGTTCATGTGTTTTTGTTGAAGTAGGTATACCTATAATGTTTTTCAACTTCCCTTGATGCAAAAGCTCCCCAATTCTATCCACAGCATGCTTCGCTGTTGAACCAGTACCAAGACCGACAACCATGCCTGATTCCACCATCTCCACAGCTTTGTAAGCTGCTATTCTTTTAAGCTCATCTTGGGTCAAAACCACAGGAGATGGAAAAAGCATCTCCATGTCCGGTTTCTCAGAAGTAACAAGATTGAAATGACGATAAGGAATGGCCATGTTTCTTGGTTTCTTTCCTTCTCTTTAAAAAAAAGGGACTAGTTTTGCATTGATGAAAACAGCCCAGATGATAAAAATGTGAACTTTATTGGACCCAGAAAAGGAAATGTAGATGAGAATCTTGTGTTGGGTGGTGGAGGAGGGGTAGGGTTTGTATGTTAGGAGCTGGGGGCTGAGGAGAGGATGGAGAGGGTTCGGTTTCGGAAAGAAGTATTTATAGAGAGGAAGGAAGGTGACAATTTTTAGTTTAACACAAGTTGTCGATGATGATGACGAAAGATAAAGAGAGAGGGATGTTCAGTGCGGCAGAGGAAAGAAGAACAGGAAAACAAGCATAGTGACATTGTGTTTTTGGGTTTATTATTATTATTTTTATATGTTGATTTTAAAAATAAAAAATAAAAAATATTATTTCAATATATTTATAATAAAAAAATATTTTAAAAATAATAATTATTATAATATCAATACAAAACTTAGATAACAGGATCATAAGAGACTCTAACCACTAGAAATATAAATAACTTAGTATTGAAAAATAAATCATGACTAATTTCTTTAAAAACCTGAGTAATAATGCGATTTGATTTATCTAAATTTAATTTGGTTAAAACTAGTTAAGTTTTATTTTGAATTTTTTAAAAGTATATATATTTTAATTTTTTTTAGGTTAACCTTTCTAATTTATAAAAGTAATCTCATCATTATCATCGAAGACCATGTTTGTTTAAAAATTTTAAAAGTATTTTTTTGAAAAAAATTAAAAAATTTTTATTTGTTTTAAATAAATATTTTCATATTATTTTTATATACTAATGTTAAAATAATTTTTAAAAAATAAAAAATATTTAAAAAAACAACCAATAACAGTATAAAAATAAAAGTTTCTAGCAATGGAAATCATTGTCGTTGGTTTTGTCTCAAGTGTGGTGTTATCTTTTTTTAATGGGAAGAAAAATACAGCTTCTTTCATCCTTTGCTCAATGGATGGAGTTGTCAGAGAGCATGTTGTGAACTTGTCATCCTATTTTTTTCTATTAAATTTAATATTCCAATTAATTTCTTCTGATAAATTCCACCCATTAAATAAGATTCTATATATCCAATGGTTATGGCTCTCTAGAAATTATTTTAAGAAAACCTTTTTAATAAAAGTAATAAATATGCCTTACTTTTGATAAGCATTGACTTAATGTGAATTGAATCATTGAGCTTACTTTATTTCTAAGAGTTTGAGTGTTTTTATACTGTGATAATAATTGTTTTTTTAAATATTTTTTATTTTTAAATATATTAAAATAATAATTTTTTTATTTTTTTTAAAATTAATTTTGACATCAACATATTAAAATGATCTAAAAATATATAAAAAATATTAATTTAGAGTAAAGAAAAATATTAAAAAATTTAAAATTTTCAGAAACGCTTCTGAAATGCAATGTTAACCAGACTAGTTTGACTGTGTTTTTACCCGAATAATTTTTTTAATTTGTTTATGTTATAAATAAATTAAACAAATATTATTTTAATATATTTATAAAAAAACACTAAAAAATAATCGGTAACAAATATTGATATTTAAAAAAAAATAGCAAAAAAGCAAAATACAAAAAGGCACGGGTATTGCTTGCTCTCACCATTCTCCGCGTCTGCTGTGCCTACATATCCAGCCAACCATCCTCTGTCCTTTCATCGTCAGTGTGACTGTGATATATATCTATATATATATATATATATATATATATATATATATATATATATATATAGAGAGAGAGAGAGAGAGAGAGAGAGAGAGAGAGAGAGAGAGAGATGATGCCTTTGCCATTAGGTTACAGATAATCTACTCGGGGAATTCAATTCTTAGCTCAAAGACTGTGTAATTATCCGGGCGCTGTCGTCGATCACTTTAAAAAATCTATTAGATATTTTAATTGATTTTAAAAATTTAGTAGAACAAAATATATCGATTTTATTTTTATTTTTATTTTTTATAGTATTTAATATTATGTGTTTTTTATTATATTTTTGAATTTAAATAACTTTATGAGTATATCTGATCTTAATAAATAAAAAAAGCATGTAATTAATAAACAATTTATATTGTTAATGCAAAGGTGTGAATGTGTCTAAATAACAAATATTATTGTTTTAAAAACAATAATAATATATTTGGAATTAAATCATGTATTGAATTAAATGTAATTCAAAAGCGAAAATAAATTCAATTGATTACTATTTTTATATTTGAAATAAAATATTAAATCACAAAATTAAATTAAATTATATATTAAAATAAATTGAATTAACAATGTTGACTATTTTACTCTTAATCTATACAAAGAATAATCTCTGATCTCAATTCTCTGTTTTTAATATAAATTCTTTGCAATGTTTTTATGAAAAACATTAATAATTTTTTTTATATAAAAGAGTGTTGTTTAATTTATATGGACAGTCAAACATGAGACCCAATTGAATATTTTCAGAATTTTTAAGGATTGAACAGAGAAGAAAATATGTTTAAGGACTCAACCAAAAATCTTGTTTAGTTAGGGATGGTTTTATAAAGATTTACCCGAAAATATTTTTATGAAGATATTTTTTATGTTTGAAAAGTGAAAAATTAAACGTATTTAAATATATTTTATTTATTTATCCCAAAATTATATACTTCGAGAGGATTCTATTATCTAATATTTCAAGCTATTAGGCTTATAAATTTATTCAAGTTACCATGCACTCGCACTAACCAAACCCATAAAGCTTGGCTTCTTTTTGTCAGACAAACTGAGCTTAGTCAGTTCTGTCTACGCAGTTTCTTTAAACAGAGATTAATATATTGGACCCAAAAACCAAAGCAGTCATTCCTAAACCAAACAAAACATTGCCAGTTGGATCTGATAGGGTGTGTGGTAACATGGTAGAAATTATTTTTTAAAGTATTTTTTATTTAAAAAAATATATTAATGATAATTTTTTATTTTTTAAAAATTATTTTTAAAATCAACACATTAAAAATAATTTAAAAACATCAAAAATATATTATTAATAAATTACTAATAAAAATAATAGTTGTTTTTATTATCACTTATATTTGTATTAAACATTCACTAATCCCTTGTATTAAACCACCACTAATATTAGTAACGGTTTTCCAATACACAGACGATTGGATGATGGTTGTGTTATCAAAATATAATTTTGATCTAAACTCAACCTCAAATCTTGTATAAAATAAAGTTTAAACAATTACAATCAAAACCCAAACAAAATCATAAACTACTAAACTTCAAATCTATAATTGAGGGTGCAACATTTTAATATCATTCTTATTTGTTAATTATAATCCTAAATTAATGCATGTTATTTTTAAATATTATTTTTATTTATTAATTATAAAAATAATTGATAATGACAATAACAAAACATAACAATATGTGTTTTTTTTAACTTAAAAATAAATTATTTGAAATTTTAAACAATCTGTTCATGATATTTGCATGCTCACTTGTTAGTTAATAATATTAAACCATATTTATCTAAAATAAGTATAAAAATATATAATATTAAAACTAATATTATAATTAGCTACAACAACATCACAGAAGTAATAATAATAAAAATAACTCATAGCTAAAAAAATAACACAATATAATTACATACAACATAGTAATATGTCTTCTATAACGTGGAAGAGTCGCTTTCATCAATAACATGGTCTCCATTTTTTTTTGTGGCTATATTATTTAAGTTAAATGTCTCTCGTAACAAGTCAAATATAATATAATATGTTTTGAATCAAAAAGATATATAATAATAAAAAAATTTATCATTATCATTATTAAAATTACAAAAATTATTCAAAGCATGTCAATCATTATATAACAAATTCTCAACTAGTATCATTCCCCTGAAACTTTATTCTAATCATGTCATTTTTTTTTAAATTCTTTTTTACTCCTCTGACTTCTACTTATTGTTTTGCCAAGAACTAGAGGATCACAGCACTTGGTTTGTTAAAGAAAGCAGTGGAGTTCAAGACGGTGGAGTTTGAAGAAAAGACATGAAAGAGAAGGTGGGATAAAATTATTGATGAGATAAAATTACTATGTATACAAAAATTTGAAAAGTAATGAAATTAAAAAAAAATTAATTTTATAAATTATCTTAAATATAAAAAATAATAATTAAAAGAACATGAATCAAATTTAAAGAAAAATAAAATTAAAAAGAATAGTTTGGTGCAAGAATCGAGAATGAAGGAGAAAATAAAGAAAATAAAAGAAAAAGATTATTAGGGAGGTTCATTCCCAACATACATTGCCAAGTCATGGAGGGGCCTCTGAAGGGATTTCAACACCGCTCTGGAAGCCGCCATTTGTCCACCGGGCAATGCTACCCATACATTAATGTATGTAATGTAAGTGTTAATTATTTTTTTTTAATAATATTTATATTTATAAAAATACCAAATTATTCCTTAATGCATTCAATTATATAAAAAAAATCATGATAAAAAATGAAAAAACCCTTCAAAGCCAATTTAGTAAGATTTGCTTTTAGAGATATTTTGATCATTTTATTGTTTTTTAAAAAATAAAAAGATTAAAAAGCCTTCATACACTGATTTATTTTTCTTTATTTTCAAGAATAAATAAGTTATTTTATTATACTAAAAAAATAACAAGACCAGTTTTCATCATTCAATTTAATAATGCCAATTTAATCACATGAAAAGATTATTTTGTTCACAATCTTTACTTCATAGGCTATTCCTATGAAGGGAAAAAGTGTCATTGCACTGTAATTATATGGTGCTATCCACAATAAAACAATAACCCCTTTAATTTTTTTCTTTAATTTTATTAGATTATTGGCTGGGTATGAAGTAATCCCTATGTGCCAAGATTGACTAAATTTTCAAAAGTAGAGAGTGATTTTGCAAAAATGCTTTACAATTAAAAATGTATTAATATAATATTTTTACTTTATTTTTAATATTAATATATCAAAACCATAACAAAAATTAATTTATATTTATTTAGATGAAAAATAATTTGGAAAGTATCTTAAAAAGGATTCATCCACATTATCAAATTATCAGAAAATATATAGGGTGTGAGTTTTTCATTGTATAATTAGACATAATTTGTTATGGATTGCTATAGTAAAATTACTATTTTACCATTTGATGAAAAAAATAGAAGCCTTTGTCAATGACAAAGGTAATTTGGTTATTGGTCATTAAAAGACTATTTCGAGCATATTATTCTTTTAAAAAATTATTGCATTATATAATGATGTGTTTCCCAGGGTCAACAAAACCTAGAATAACTTACCAATAATTATTTTGTATTTTTAAAAACTTTAAAACTATTTATTTATCCTAGGGTAAAAAAATTTAAAGTTGTTGATTAAAGGTTTTTTTTTTTCACTTCTTAGAATACAACAAAAATATGTTTATACCCTTAAAAAGATTTTAAAAAAACAAGGCATACGTCTAGAGGCATTTTTTTTTATCTTTCACGCAATTATTTTAATAATTTTCAGGATTATTAAGGGCATTCTAGTATTTTTAAGTCGGAAAATAATTTTTTTTATTCAAAAAAGCTATTGTAGCATGCTCATTATGCACTTGTGCATGAGTGGCATCTGTGCTCTTCAATCAAAGATTATGTTGTTTTATTTTTTTTAATTTAGCCCTTATTCTTTTGATTTCTTTTTTCTTTTGTTAAAGTCTTTTAATTTTTAATTTAACCCTCTAATTTAAATTTTTTTGACGCCCTCTAATTTATTTTTTATTTCAATTTTCACCCTCATTCTTTTAATTATAATTTTTTTATGTGATTGATTTTTTCCTGGTTTCATCATTTAGTATTTGATTTGTTGAAGATTGTACTTCATGTTTTTTTTTATTTGTAGTGCTTTTGATCTAATAACACAGGTTACGAGTTTGGAAATTTAATGTGGTGCAACAAAATTTTTTTTCTCATTTACTTTTATGATTTTACATTATTTAAAAAAAAATAATTGGTTTTATGGTTATCTTCAATTTTATCTATAACAGTTTATCCTAATTTCATGACGTAGGTCACGTGTTTTGCATGCCATTTCTGAATAGAGGTTTTTTTTTAAAAAATGTTTTGTTTGTGTTTGATTTTTAAGAAGTTTTTTATATTTTATGTAGATGAGATGTATTTTTTTTAAAAAAATTATTTATTTTGAAATAATATTTATTATATGTTTGGCCTTGCATTTTTTTTCCCTGTCATATTCAATCAATTATTTCATATGTTTTCTTTTTTTATCTTTTATTGATTGTTATAAAAAAATTCAGTAGACACAAACAAGTAAATATCTCATTTTGTGAGATCAAATATCTTAATCTACATCCATCTCTCAATTTTTTCAATTTCTCTTTTAGTTATAGTTAATGATTTTATTTATTTATTTACATAGATGATTATTGATTTATTTAATTAAATACTTGTATAAACATTTTGATTTATACTTTAAATTCTTTTATATAAAAAAATCAAAATAACTTGTATATCCAGGATTTTTTCTTAAGAAAAACTTATGACTATGGTGGAGCACGAGTAAAATAGCTAGGGAAACTGAAACATGAACATTAATGAATAAAGTCTGACAAGATAACAATTTTTAATCTAAAAAATATTTAAATTAATTTATAACCCTCCACTCCACTCCACTCTTGTAAATTCCAAAAATATTTAAATCAAGGAACATAGATCTGGTTTTTGTTTTTGTTTTTTTTGGAGTTAGAACATTTTAGGGATGAGTTTTTGGTTGGGAAATAAGTGGAAGATTCAAAATATAATGCAACCTCGGACAAAATTTTAGAATCGATTAAAAGAGAAAAAAAAAGAAGAAGAAAGAAACTAGAAAGAGAAGAGCACTCCCTAGAAGAGTTCCATTCTCTCCCCTTCCGTACCTTACTTCAAGCCCAATGGACGTCAGGCTACACGACGAAGGAAATCTTCCTGGTTTCCAAGTCTTATCACACTCTTTTTGAAGTTTGAAGAGTAGACATGTTAAATATTAAGTGCAGATGAGGCAAATTGCCAAGTGCACACTGCATGTTGATAACGACTAAACCAACCAAATAAACAAACAAATCAATTACATTAGGTGGGATGACTAAGGGGAACAAGAAAGCTGCTAAACATTCTTTCTAATTATAAAATACACATTCTCCATGCTTTTGCATAGGAGAGTTAAAACACAGATAAATTACGTGGAATTAGTTCAAACCAGTAATCAATCCACTTCTCCAATAAAAGGGGGGCTTCTAAAAGTGGTAAGTGGTTCTACACGTCACTGCAAGTAAAGCTAAAAAAACAACCAAATGTGGGAGATTACCTCTTTTTTTTCCTCCCTGTGTTGTCGAGAGTCACTGTCACCTGTAAACAAAGAAATTCTCAACACAAAGCAATCAATTTTGTTTTTCATCTCTTCTCTAAATTTGAAATTTTTTGTTTCACTTTATTCTTCTCTTTTATAGGTGGGTGGGTGACGGTTCTGTTGCAAGAGAAAACTTTTATTTTGGTGTCTATGGTCTACGATAATGGCGTTGCTTGCGGTGGTAGTTGGGAGAAGCAACAATCGCCCAAGGTGGAGATGGGTGTTGTGTTGTAGTAAACTCAATCTAGAATGTTAAGGATGGTAACCACTAACAACAACCACCATCCATAGCTGTCAACTACCTTCACACAACCACCAACCATTTGTGTTCACACTTGAAATATGATTTTTCATACTTTCAATTTTGTATAAATAGACAGTTAAGTTTAAGTTATTATGTGTGAGAAATATAAGATAGAATCACTAAAGAGAAAAGGAGGATGTGTTTTAAAGTTTAACAATATATGTAAGCTTCTTGTTTATGAAATAAAACAATGTGTTTTATCCTCCATAAGTGTTTTAAAAGCATCACCAGTGGTCTCTTCCACCAACAATTAGTATCAGAGTCTTGTTCATAAAAAACATAGGAGTTTTTTAGATACATTTGAATTTTCAAAATTGTCAAAAATATATTTTGATAATTCCAAAGTGTAGGGTTCTTCAATATGAACTCATCGGTGCAAAAATCAGCTTGATTGGAGTTTACAGTGGCCTACGCATATAGCCTGAATATCAACCTCTGTCAACCACGCGTAACCCATGCGCCTAAAGAAAGAAGATGACTGAGCTACACACGTACCATCTTTGAGTTGTGTTTAGCCGAGCCATGATCTGTACTAAGCCGAGCCATCAAAGCCGCGCTGAAGAATATTCTTGGAATATTCTCAGTTCAACCCAGCTAACCGACCAATGTCCAGAATCGGTTTTTTGACCGGTTCAGCCCATTTTCGACCCATTGTCAACCAAGTCATATTGTTTTCCTACTATTTGGACCCTTGTGGATTCATTTGTGGTGTCTTGTTTTTCAAAATTCAACTTCTAGAAGGTGATATAGTCATTCAAAGAATAAAATGACTAGAAAATGCACAAATACTCATCCCAAAGATGACCAAAGATAATTATGATAGTTGGTGCATCAGATTGAAGGCATTTCTTGGCTGATAATAGTATATAGAGACTGTGGAATATGGTTATAATGAACCAGATTGTAGAGAAGCAGGAGATTCTTTATAAAAATGCAGAAGCAAGTCCTCAAAGCTAATAGAAAGAAAGACAACAAAGCCAAGACCATTATTTATCAAGGTCTCAATGAAGCCACATTTGAGATCATTGCTTCCACAAAAACATTGAAAGAAATATGAGAGGTTCTTTAACAAAAATACAAATGTGCTAACAGAATCAAGAAGATTTGTCTTCAATCTTTACGAGGTGAATTTGAATAATTGCAAATAAGGTCCTTAAAAACTTTTTAATTATCAGACAAGAATTATGGTGATAGTTAATCATATGGGAAGAAATAAAGAACCCCTCACAGATGCTTGGGCTATTAAGAAAATTTTGAGGTCTCTATATCCAAGATTTGATTATGTTGTTGTCGCTATTGAAGAGTTTAAAGAAATGAAAAAATTGATTCTGGATGAGCTTATAGGTTCTTTACAAGTTAATGAACATAAAATTATGAAAATAAATGGAGATAAGACAATAGAGCATGTATTGCAATCAAAATTATCCCTCAAAGAAGACAAATATGAGTAAGGAGGACTTTAGCAAGTGGATAGACCACTCAAAAAAGAGGTCAACATAGACAAGAAGGATTCCATCGAAGAGGATCTTGGAATATGGGTTTCAAAGGAAGAGGTGGTAGAAACACCACTAGAGGAGTTCAAGGATAACAAGCATTTACTCCTAAAAGAAAAGGAGGCGGTTATAATAACCATGACAAGAGAAATATCTAATGTTATAGCTATAATCAATTTGGGAACTATAACATTGAATTTTGAAGAAAAGCTCTATTAGAGGTACATGAATGAACCAACTATGCAGAGGGAGATACCATTATTAAAAGATCAACTACATTATTTTTCCAATAAGAAATAGGTAAGAATCAAGAGAATGTTTGGTATCTAGATTCTAGAGTCAGCAATTACATATATGGATGACGAGATCTATTTGGTGATCTAGATGAGATCATACAAGGATAAATCACCTTTAGAGATACCTTAAAAGTTCCAGTAAAAGGTAAAGGTAACATTCCAATCAAGTTGAAGAATGGTGATCATAGTTACATCATAAATGTGTACTATATTCCAGCCATAAACACAACATGTTGAGTGTAAGTCAACTTCTGGAGAAAAGGCTATACTTTCTACATGAAAAAATTGTCATATAACAATCAAGCATTACAATGAGAGATTAATTGCTTTTGTGAAGATGTCTAAGAATAAGATGTTTCCTCTAAACATTCAATATGATGCAACAAAGTGTTTGAATGTCATCATCAATAATGAAGAGTGGCTCTGGCACTTAAGGCCTGGACATCTAAATTTTACAAGTCTAAAAATGCTAGCAAACATGAAAATGATCAAATGTATGCCTCATATTGATTATCCAGATGAAGTTTGTGAGAGTTGTGTCCTTAACAAGCATCATAGAGCTAGTTTTGCCAAAGAGGTCAACTGGAAAGCAAAGAAGACACTGGAGTTAATTCATACCGACATGTGTAGTACCATAAAACCAATGTCAACTGGACAAAATAAATACTTCCTCACTTTCATTGATGATTATAACAAAAAGACATGAGTATACTTTCTAAAGTGAAAGCCAGAAATGTTAAATTATTTTAAAGATTTTAAAGCAATTATCAAGAAGCAAAGTGGCTATAACATAAGAACCTTGAGACAATTTAACATCTCGATAATTGCTTTAAAATCTTTAAAATAACTTTGAAGCTTTTTGTACACAACAAGACATTATGTATTAGACAACGCCAGCTTATACATACAACTGAATGGTGTAGCTGAGAGAAAGAATCGAACTATTCTTGATATGACAAGAAGTCGAATCAAAGCAAATAAGTTGCCCAAACAATACTAGGCAGAAGCTATATCATGTGCAATGTATCTATTGAATCGCTGCCCAACTAGAAGCTTGCAGTTGTCATTTTAGAAGAAGCATGAAGTGATCACAAACCAAATGTTATTTATCTTTGAGTCTTTAGTTGTATGGCCTATGCAAAGATCCCAGATTCAAGAAGGACCAAACTCGATGATAAAAGCAAGAAATACATTTTTGTCAGATATGATGATATAAAGATAGGATACAAGCTGTATAATCCCATCATATAGAAGGGGATTATGAGTAGAGCTGCTATCTTTAAAGAAGATAAAACTTGGCAATGAAATGATGATTAAGAATAAGTCAAATGAATCAGTACTGATATGATCCTTGAAGATGAAGTGGAAGTATCGACAATACTTGTAGAAGGTCCAATATTACTAGTAGATGAATGACAAACTCCAATACACATATTCCCTGTATTCAATAGGAGAAACACACCAATATCAAAATCATCATCAACATCACCATTAGTATCCTCATTAGAAGAACCAAGAAGGATGAAAAATCTAGAAGATTTGTATGATGCCACTCAAGTCATGGAAGATAGAACTCCATTTTGTTTCTTTACAAATAATGACCCACTTAGTTTCAATAAAGCTATCACATAAGAGAAATGTATATAAGCAATGGATAAAGAAATACATGCCATTGAAAAGAATGATACCTAGAAGTTGACTAATTTACCAGAAATCAATAAAGCAATTGGTGTCAAATAGGTCTATAAGACAAATAAGAATGCAAAATGTGAAGTACAAAGATACAAAACAAGATTCATGGTAAAAAGACTATAAACAGAGAGAAGGCATTGGCCTTGGAGAATTTTTTGCTCTTGTAGCTCGTCTGGAGACAATCAGACTAATGATCTCACTAGCTGCACAATATAGATGAAAGATCTATCACCTTGATGTAAATGCATCATTTTTGAATGACTTTCTAGAAAAAAAGATCTATATTGAATAACCACTTGGATAAGTTGAAGTTGATAATGAAGGCAAATTATATTAGTTGAAGAAAGCCCTTTATAGTTTGAAACAAGCTCCGCATGCTTGGAATACCATAATTGACATGTATTTTTAAGAAAATATATTTGAAAAATATCCATACAAACATGCAATGTATACTAAGAAAGAATCTAATGAAAGCACATTATTTACATGATATTCATTAGCAACAATCCAGCCATGTTTGATGACTTCAAGAAAAGCATGGTACAAGAGTTCGAGATGATATATATTGGTCTGATGACACATTTTATTGGCTTAGAAGTGATGTGGAAAGAAGATAGGATTTTTGTATCCTAAAATGGTTATGCCAAAGATATTATTGAAAAGTTCATGGAAAGTTGCAATCTGGTATTAACTCTAATTGAAAATGGAGTGGAATTGAGGAAGAGTAAAATAGAAAATGTTGATCCAACTTACTTTAAAAGCTTAGTGGGAAGCTTGAGGTACTTGACATGTACTCGACCAAATATACTTTATGGAGTAGGACTTATCAACGAATATATAGAGACACTAGATCAATCTCACTTGAATGCAACTAAGAAAATTCTATGCTACATCAAATGAAGGTATATTCTATATTTCAAGTAAAAACTTCAATCTTGTTGGTTACTCAAATAGTGATTGGGGTAGAGACTTAGATGAAAGAAAAAGAACAACAAGATTTGTCTTTTTTTTTATGAGAGATACATCTTTTACATGGTCATCCAAGAAGCAATTGATTGTAATGTTATCAAGTTGTGAAGTCGACTATATTGCTACCAACTCAATTGTATGCCATTTAATATGGTTAAGGAATATGATAAAGCATTTGGGATTTTCTCAAAAAAATCCTCTAGAGATTTATATTGATAATCGATCAGCAATTGCACTAGCAAAGAATCCATTATATCATGAAAGAAGTAAACACATCAATATACATCATCACTTTATCCGAGAGCATATAGAGAATAAAGAAGTTGAACTGATATCTTACAAAATAAATGATTAAGTTGCAGATATTTTTACAAGGCCATTAAAAGAGAGCCATTTATCAAATTGAAGTTCATGCTTGACATGACGTTTCTTAATAAAGTTTAAAGGGAAAATTTGTTGCAGTAAGCCTAGTCTATAAAGTCAAGGATGACTGCTACCAACTGCAATCACCAACTGCAGTTGCCAACCACCTTCACACTACCACCAACCATTTATGTTCACACTTGGTATTAGATTTTTCATACTTTCAATTTATGTATAAATAGGCAGCTAAGTTTATGTTATTATGTGTGGGAAATGTAAGAGATAAACACTAGAGAGAAATAGATGGTGTGTTTGAAAGCTTAACAATATATGCAAGCTTTTTGTTTATAAAATAAAATAGTATGTTTTATCCCCCCTAAGTGTTTCAAATCCACCAACATTATGTGCTTTGGTTGGAAGTTGGTGTAAATAAAGGCTCATACTGCTGCTGGGGGATGCTATTGAATCACCTGGTAATGTTGTCGCTGCTGGTGGGAGTGAGAGGTGGTGCTGGTAGCCGACAATGAGTTTGGGAAGGGGCTGCCATAACTAGTAGAGCTGGTTGACCTCGAAGGTTGCTGCTTAACTAAGAATTGGAGGCTGCTTTAGAGAGGGTTGGCTGTTGAGGGGTGTGGTTGTTCTTTTGAAAAATTAATCCGATGGTCATGAGTTGCTAGTGTTTGAAGATGAGGGAGAGGAAAGGTTGGACTGTTGATGATGATTGAGACATTGATGCCATTTGGTAATGCGGTTGCACCTGAGGTTAAAGCAAGCCGTATTATTTTTATGTTTGGTTATGTTTCAAACCCATTTTTATTTTGGTGGGACCCATCAATACTTGTGGCCAAACCTGTGGTTTAACAAAAGTTGGAAAAGGCAGCTGCCAAGCAACAACAATCTCATTTTCATATCTTCTGTCGTGGACAATCTCCACTATTCAAGTGAATAGTGGAGAGTGTCTCTACTATTTCGACTGGACCTGGTTTGGTCCAAAACTAAATGCACTGAATTGGATCTGACTTAGTAAAATAAAAAAAATTATTTTTTATTTATTTATTTTTAATTGTGTTTTATTCGAAAAACTAGTGTTTAACATTATTCAATAACACTGCATAAATGAGAAGGAGATCGCTTGATGACGTAGCATTTGTAGAATTTGATCGCAATTCGAATTTTGTTCCTGATGATATTTTACCTGATGTTGTTGTGCGCTTAAGAAACCAAGGAAACTGTAGTCCTTGTTGGATGGATTTCATACGTGATGAAATTGTAGATAGTTTAATGGAATAATAATAAATATTTTATATAAAATATTATTTATTTCATGATGTAATAACAATAGTTAAATCTACAATATTTAAATTAAAAATCAGCAATATTAATATATATCTTTTTTAATTATTTTATAACCTCAATTTGAAAAGCTTTCTTAAGTCTTAACCAAACACACTCTAAACTACTTTTTGTTCAATTTTAATTTCAACCATAGTTTTAACCAAACATATATAAATACTAAACCAACTTCAACTAAAACTATTTTTATAAAATATATTTTTTTAAATCATAACCACAAAAGCTATTACAATATCAAATACATTTATACAAGTCAAACAGGTTGTTATAGGTGAAGAAGACAGGAAGCGATAACATCTATAAATAAAAGGAGAATGAATATTGGTTTTTTATGCCTTGTTTGTTTCAAGGAAACCAAATTCCAGGAATTCATTTTCCTCATTTCCCATGTTTGGCAACCATCCGAAAAGTTAGTCAAAGGAAAGTTAATTCCAGTCAACAAAAAAACTGCCTTTACCCGCAGGAAAGTGTTTTCCTTTCCTTGTTAAAAGGAAAACACTTTTCTTTACTGATAACACACATCTTTCCCCTCTCTATGTCTCTTTTAGAAAACAATTGAAAAGCAAAGAAGATCTAGAGAATCACACTTACATTTCAAATATTTTTCCCTCAAATTTCACTATTATTTCTCTTTATGTTTTTATCTTCTTCGTATTTTTTAGATCTGCAAGAATTATAGTAAAAAATCCTTGATCTTGTTTAATTTGTTGTCTGTTACGAAAAAAACTATTTCTCTGTATTTGTATTTGCTGTGCAAACAATCCATCATGGTTGGGGAAGCTGCCTGTCAATTTTTTTCCCATACCCAGTTTTCTTCTTCATCTCCTCGTCACATTCAAACAAGCTCATAGAAAAACCCAACCAAATTCATCACAAGCAAGCCATAAAAAACACAATTTTTCTTGCACATTCGGCAGCTTTCCCAACCAGTCCCTACCCTGTTTCCCCGTCACCGGATCCAGAATAAAGAGAGAGACGCAAACAGGAGGGGAAACTGCCTGGGGAGAGAGGGATGAGAGCTGGGAATGAGGAGCAGATCCTTGAGGTCTAGCCCTCTTGCCCCTTGCCCTTTGAATCTGTGATGTTGTCCTGCTTCTTCAGAGAACAGAGGAATGGCGAGAGAGAACCGAGAGAGAATAGGGAAAGAGAAAGAGAGCCGAGAGATCTAGAACAACCACGAGAGAACAACTGAGAGAGAACTGGGTATGCAGGAGGGGAAACCGAATGAGGGGAAACCCAGGGGAATGACAGGGGAATTTGAGAAACCGAATGAGGGGAATGACATGGGAATGAGGGGAAACCAAATGACAGTGGAATGAAGGGAAATGAGGGGAAACCGAATGAACTGGGGAATGAGAGGGGAAATAAGGGGAAACCGAATGAGGGGAATGATAGTGGAATGGGAGGGGAATGAGGAGAATTTGTGAGAAACTAGAATGAGAGGGGAATGATAGTGGAATGAGAGAATTCTTCATACAAAAAAAAAACCCAAATATATAACTCTTACCATAAACTAATTTGGCTTTCTTCATATGAAAAACAAAAACTTATTTTAAGCTTTTAAAATTGAAAAAAATATATTAATAGGTTTAACTTAAAAATATTTCACAAGCTTATTTCTCTATAATATGATATGACATATATAGTTATATGTTATAAAATAAGCTATGAATGAATATAAGATATAATAAAAAAAATTCATCATTATACTTTTTAGATTTCATTCTTTTATTGTAAGTGATTAAATATTTATATTAGATATTTTATATATATTAGATAAACTTGAAAAAAAGATTAATTCATTAATAAATTATTTTCCAGTTCATTTCCCATAACATAACCAAACACTAGAAAGTGTTTTCCAGTTCATTTTCCATAACATTACTAAACATCGGAAAATACTTTCTCGAAATTTATTTTTCAGGAATTCACTTTTCTCAGAATTCACTTTCTAAAAGAAAACAACTTTTCTGCAAACAAACAGAACCCTAAAGTTAAAACATGAGGAGAGGGTTGTGTTGGTGGCTCTCAGCCACTGGTGGAGTAAATGACTTTGTCAGTCTTGAGTTCACCGGTGACAGAAAGGAATATTGAAGGAAGCTTAAATGGGTTCATTTTAATGAGAAGTGGTGACAGTGAAGAAAAAAGGAAAGGGGTCTCCTGAGATTTGTTTTAATTTGTTCTCCATTTTTGTAGGGGATATAGTGTTGTAGAGGGGTATGGTTTTGGTTCCTTCTTTATAGACAAAATATTTGTTTTCTCTCAATTGCTTGGTTATCGAGTAAAATCAGTTGCCAAGCAACTTAAAATTATTTTGGTTATTTGTTTTTGTATTTTTATTTAAGTAAATTTTTGTTTTTTCTTATTTTTTTTTAAAAACAACATTAACATTGACTTGATGAGAAAAATAAATAAATTATTTTTAAAATTAACGCGTTAGAAACTGAACGCATTGAAAGTAAATTTTTAATTTTTTAAAAAGACATTGAAAATGTAAATACATAAAAAATATACTTAATTTTTTTTTGTTAATTTTTGCTATCTTTGGATTTTGTTTTTTGAAAAAAATAAGAAAAAAAGGAGTTTAAAAATCAATCTTTTACAAAATCAACTTAGATTCTCTTTTTATTCAATTGGGTTTCTCGTGGCTGGATGCTCTTTAACATCTATTTAGAATTACAACCTTGAATGACAAGAGTGAAGAAATCATTTGTCTTTTATTTGTATTTTTTCCAATTCCTTTAATGACAAGAGTAGAACTTATTTATTCTGGAGTGTATAGATCCTGATGCTATTCAGGGAGAAGACCATGTGGCTTATAGTGTTGGAATTAATTTTAAAGTCTTCATTCAAAATGTCTATGGATTTTTATAGTGTTGGGATAATTGACATGTATTTTTAAGAAAATTTATTTGAAAAATGTCCATACGAACATGTAATGTATATTAAGAAAGAATCTAATGAAAACATATTATTCACATGATATTCATTAGCAACAACCCAACCATGTTTGACGACTTCAAGAAAAGCATGGTACAAGAGTTCGAGATGACATATATTGTTCTGATGACACATTTTATTGGCTTAGAAGTGATGTGGAAAGAAAAAAGGATTTTTGTATCCTAAAATGGTTATACCAAAGATATTATTGAAAAGTTTATGGAAAGTTGCAATCTGGTATTAACTCTAATTGAAAATGGAGTGGAATTGAGGAAGAATAAAATAGAAAATATTGATCCAACTTACTTTAAAAGCTTAGTAGGAAGCTTGAGGTACTTGACATGTACTAGACCAAATATACTTTATGGAGTAGGACTTATCAACGGATATATAGAGACACTAGATCAATCTCACTGGAATGCAACTAAGAAAATTCTATGCTATATCAAATGAAGGTATATTCTATACTTTAAGTAAAAACTTCAATCTTGTTGGTTACTCAAATAGTGATTGGGGTAGAGACTTAGATGAAAGAAAAAGAACAACAAGATTTGTCTTTTTTTTTAATGAGAGATACATCTTTCACATGATCATCCAAGAAGCAATTGATTGTAATGTTATCAAGTTGTGAAGTCGAGTATATTGCCACCAACTCAGTTGTATGCCATTTAATATGGTTAAGGAATATAATAAAGCATTTGGGATTTTCTAAAAAAAAAAACCCTCTAGAGATTTGTAATGATAATCGATCAGCAATTGCACTAGCAAAGAATCTATTATATCATGAAAGAAGTAAACACATCGATACACGTCATCACTTTATCCGAGAGCATATAGAGAATAAAGAAGTTGAACTGATATCTTATAAAATAAATGATTGAGTTGCAGATATTTTTACAAGGCCATTAAAAGAGAGACATTTATCAAATTGAAGTTCATGCTTGGCATAACGTCTCTTAATAAAGTTTAAAGGGAGAATTTGTTGCAGTAAGCATATTCTATAAAGTCAAGGATGATTGCTACCAACTGCAATCACCAACCGCAGTTGCCAACCACCTTCACACTACCACCAACCATTTATGTTCACACTTGAAATTAGATTTTTCATACTTTCAATTGTATAAATATGCAGCTAAGTTTATGTTATTATGTGTGGGAAATGTAAGAGATAAACACTAGAGAGAAATAGATGGTGTGTTTGAAAGCTTAACAATATATGCAAGCTTTTTGTTTATGAAATAAAATAGTGTGTTTTATCCCCCCTAAGTGTTTCAAATCCACCAACATTATGTGCTTTGGTTGGATGCTGGTGTAAATAAAGGCTCATACTGCTGCTGGGGGATGCTATTGAATCACCTGGTAATGTTGTCGCTGCTGGTGGGAGTGAGAGGTGGTGCTGGTAGCTGACAATGAGTTTGCGAAGGGGCTGCCATGACTGGTAGAGCTGGTTGACCTCGAAGGTTGCTGTTTGACTAAGAATTGGAGGCTGATTTAGAGAGGGTTGGCTGTTGAGGGGTGTGGTTGTTCTTTTGAAAAGTTAATTCGATGGTCATGGGTTGCTAGTGTTTGAAGATAAGGGAGAGGAAAGGTTGGAACGTTGATGATGATTGAGACATTGTTGCCGTTTGGTAATGCGGTTGCACCCGAGGTTAAAGCAAGCCGCAATATTTTTATGTTTGGTTATGTTTCTTTTATTTTGGTGGGACCTATCAATACTTGTGGCCAAACCTGTGGTTTAACAAAAGTTGGAAAAGGCAGCTACCAAGCAACAACAACCTCATTTTCCTCTCTTCTACCGTGGACAATCTCCACTGTTTCGGCTGGACTGGGTCCGGTCCAAAACTAAATGCACTGAATCAGATCCGACCTAGTAAAATAAAAAAAATTATTTTTTATTTATTTATTTTTAATTGTGTTTTATTCGAAAAACTAGTGTTTAACATTATTCAATGACACTACATAAATTAGAAGGAGATCGCTTGATGACGTAGCATTTGCAGAATTTGATTGCAATCCGAATTTTGTTCCTGATGATATTTTACCTGATGTTGTTGCGTGCTTAAGAAACCAAGGAAACTGTAGTCCTTGTCAGATGGATTTCATACATGATGGAATTGTAGATAGTTTAATGGAATAATAATAAATATTTTATATAAAGTATTATTTATTTCATGATGTAATAACAATAGTTAAATCTACAATATTTAAATTAAAAATTATCAATATTAATATATATGTTTTTAAATTATTTTATAACCTAAATTTAAAAAGCATTCTAAAGTTTTAACCAAACACACTCTAAACTACTTTTTGTTCAATCTCAATTTTAACTATAGTTTTAACCAAACATATATAAATACCAAATCAACCTCAACTAAAAATATTTTTTATAAAATATTTTTTTTCAAATCATAACCACAAAAACTATTACAATACCAAATACCTTCATACGAGCCAAACTTGTTACAGGTGAAGAAGACAGGAAGCGATAACTTCCATGAATAAAAGGAGAATGGATATTGGTTTTTTAAAGTTAAAACATGGGGAGAGGGTTGTGTTGGTGGCTCTCTGCCACTGGTGGAGTAAATGATTTTGTCAGTCTTGAGTTCACCGGTGACAGAAAGGAATATTGAAGGAAGCTTAGATGGGTTCATTTTAATGGGAAGTGGTGACAGTGAAGAAAAAAGGAAAGGGGTCTCCTGAGATTTGTTTTAATTTGTTCTCCACTTTTGTAGGGGATATAGTGTTGTAGAGGGGTAGGGTTTTGGTTCCTTCTTTATAGACAAAATATTTGTTTTCTCTCAATTGCTTGGTTATCGAGTAAAATCGGTTGCCAAGCAATTTAAAATTATTTTAGTTATTTTTTTTTATTTTTTTTAAAACAACATTAACATTGACTCGATAAGAAAAATAAATAATTTTTTTTGAAATTAACGCGTTAGAAACTGAACATATTGAAAATAAATTTTTAATTTTTTTAAAAAACATTGAAAATGTAAATAAATCAAAAATATACTTAATTTTTTTTGTTAATTTTTGCTATCTTTGGATTTTGTTTTTAGAAAAAAATAAGAAAAAAAAGGAGTTTAAAAATCAATCCTTTACAAAATCAACTTAGATTCTCTTTTTATTTATTTGGGTTTCTCGTGGCTGGATGCTCTTTAACATCTATTTAGAATTACAACCTTGAATGACAAGAGTGAAGAAATCATTTTTCTTTTATTTGTATTTTTTCCAATTCCTTGAATGACAAGAGTAGAACTTATTTATTCTAGAGTGTATAGATCCTGATGCTGTGCAGGAAGACCATGTGGCTTATAGTGTTGGAATTAATTTTAAAGTCTTATCTTTTAGTTCTTTTAGGTGTCTCATAGGTTTATGCATAAATATTAAAGATATATTTATCTTTTAAGTCTCTTGAATTATTCTAAATTAGTATAAATATATGTTTTGAGTATTGTAAATTTAAGTCCAAGTCTATAGAGACTTCCTCTCTTAAGAGAGTAATGTAATATGAATGATATTTGTTTTTCACCATGCTTCTCATACTTTCTATTTTTATTTTTTCCCTTCAAATATTTCTAATATGGTATCAGAGTTAGTTTGATCTAGTAAGCTTTTAGAGAAACTAAAAAATATGAAATCTCAAAATAAAGTGGATGGACAAGTTACACCTACAAAAAGAAAAAAATAGAGATACAAGATGATAGTTCTCAACAAAAGAATTGAGACTTTGCATCAAGAAAAGATAAAAGAAGCCTAAGAAAGAGGCTTAGTGCAAGTTAACAACTTCTTATATAACAGATGAGATGTGAGATGTTGTACAAGAGAGACTACACATGAAGAAGAGAAAATATAACTTTTCCAACAAGGCATGAGAAATGGCCAAAGAGCCATGACAAAAAAAAAGCAGCAACATGAAGAAATGAAATGGTCACTTGAAGAGCCAAACATTAAAAAGAGATGTTTGGCTAGAGAATTGTGGCAACAACCACAAGAGGAGAAATATGGTTAGGAGTAGCCATGTTTAAACAAAGACAATAATTAAAGAAAAACAAATTAAAAAAATGGTGTGGAATGTCATTAGCTAACGATGATGAAAGGAGTGACTGAGACAAAAATACATGAGAGATCTTTCTAAAATGAAAATAGAAGTTAATTCTAGAAAATTAATTATGGATGCAATGTGAAAAAAAAAAGAAGATATTGAAAATTATCGTAAGAGTATCTCCATCAAAATTCAAATTTCAAGAACCCTAAGACTTTCAAAATAATGGGGGAGCGTTAGAATTAATTATGAAGTTTCGTCTTTTAGTTTTTCTACATGTCTCTTAGGTTTATGCATAAATATTAAAGATGTATTTATTTTTTAGGTCACTTCAATTATCCTAGACTAATATAAATATATGTTAAGAGTTTTGTAAGTTTAAATCCAAGTCCGAATAGAATTTCTCTCTTGGAAGAGTAATGTAATATAAATGAGATTTGTTTTTAACCATGCTTTCCATATTACTATTTCTACTTTTCTCCAAATATTTCTAACAGGGCCTGTAGGAGATATAAAAACCTGTACTTCGTTCAAAACATGTGATTCTTTTTTTTTTTTTTAGTTTAAAACATGTGATTCTTTTTAAGTATATCAGGTTATACTTAAAATATACCAGGTTATTCTTTTCATCACTTAAAGAAGGAAGATTCCAGTGTCCGGTGGAAACAATGCACACCCACACACACACATCAACCCACTTTTGACTTGTGCATTTGAAGATAAAGGATAAGAACGATTATGGTGAACATATGTGATAAGGATATTTCAAACCATGGAAAACAAAATTTTCTTTCACTGACATGCAGGGAAATTTATTAAGGAATTTCAGTGGCATTTTGAAATAGCTTCACAAACTACAACAGATGTCTCTCTGTAAAATGGATGCGTTTTTTTTTCTTCTCATCTTTAAGCTGATCCATTTTCTGAAAGTGAGATTTTGAAACAGTGGCGCTGAATATTGTAGAGGCAGATAGAGCCACTATTTATACCTGATATATTTTGAGGAATGAGACTGGGAACTTGTGCATATACAGTTTGGTTTGCAAGTTGAGACGAGCCTGCAATTTGCTGCTCCAAGTAGTAGGCTACTTGCCTTGATATGTTCTACTGTAAAGCATTTTCTTAGGCCTTTCCTCTGGGCTTTCACATTGAGCCTTAACATAATCATAATACTCGTGTCTCCAATCCGGTGACCTGAAAATTAGTTTTGGTTGGGAGTTAGGAAAAAACTAGTTTGTCTAGTGTCAGATGGGTCTAATATATGTTGCAAAAGATATTGGTTTCCAGCAAAATCTAAGACCATTCTATGTTTGTCATGAAGATGGAAACGGCGCTTTTTTGGTTCAGGTGAAAAGGACATTAGAATGTGAGTTAGCATGCTTTTATGCATCCTCTCATAAGTTGCAGATATGGTTCCTTCTCCGTGTTGTGTGGCAGCTGACATGTGCGTTGGTCATTTGATTTGTAATTTTTTTTTAACTGTGCATCAAGCAAACCGCAGCCATTAAGTCCAACAATTTGGGATGCGCGTGAAGATGGTCATTGCTGGATTCTTCTGAAGCAATGGTCAGGCCATCGGGGTGCTCTGTGGTATTCAACTTAAAAATCACGGTGTACGCAACAATTCTCGAGGAATGTGCCTTTGATGTTTGCTAGATGAAGGTGATGTTTGTGTCAAGTTGACATACTTTTGAGTGGGTTTTGAGTGTATGCACGCTAATCTTCTTACATTATAAGCTAATGTAGCTAGCACTGGGCTTTGTTCAACTGTCTTTCCTACGATTGGGTTTGATGTTCTTTTTACAATGAGATAGGAAGAATCGCATCATTGGTGGATGGTGATCTATTGACTGCAACTCTAGGGAGTGGTGTTTTTTAAGTGCATCTAGTCTAATTGAATCAATTAAAATAGTGATTCCTCGTAAACATTTATTATATAAATTGGCATCTAAACAAAAAAAATAAATCGTGATTCATTCACCAAATCATCCTCTAGAGAGGCACCAAACCATTTAGTTGTAAAATGGTTTACATATATTATAACCCTATTCATTTTTTCTTAAACCATAGTTTATATCAATTTTCTTATTCTGGCATCTTGCAGTCTACATTTTACCCTTTAAATTACGTCATTGTTTCAGAAAACCACCTGTAGAGTAAATTAGCTAAATATTTTGTTGTTTCAATTGCATCGACATCAAGCATGATGATGGCGTGCTTTTATTCGGGTACTGATGAAAGCCTTTCTGATTCAGGTGCTGATACTGAATGTATAGTATGCTCTGCTTGGAGTTGATGTTCAAAATATATACAAGTAGATAATAACGTAAATAGATTTCCTTGTGATGTAACAAAAAATATTTTCTGAACATTGATCTGGGAGATGTTACTCTCATATTTGAATGAATATCTCGTGTTTATGAATGGCATATCACTGTTGGCTATGCTCTTGATTGCCCCTTGATTACTTCTGTTAATCTTCCATATTCCCTCTGTATGGATTAGGACTTCATCACTGCTATATAATGAGTACGGTTATAAGTGGAAGTATGGTTTTATAAGTTATGGATGTTCGGTGCAGTACAATGTAAGAACTCAATGATAAACTTCTTCCTTGTTTGTATGCATGAAAGTAAAGATTGTTGCTTTGGCATCAGCACCACCCCAGTACTTTGAAGCTCTCAGGTGATGAAGCTCTCAGGCCTATCTTTGTGTATGGTTGTGGTAGATGTTTTCAAGTCCTGTCAATAGTTGATTCAATCAAAACTATCCGTATGGGTGGGTTGTAGTTTAGCCAGTAAAATTGCAATTAGATAACTGAATCTTACTGCAACTCAAGAGTTTATCACGTTTGATTAGTAAATCGCAAGGAGTTAATACGTGGGTTTGTTTTTTTCTTTGACCTTTTGGATTATAAATTTGGAATTGCAACCACGAGAATTTAATAACAAATACCATGGTTTTAAAAAACCTTCAGTCTAACAAAACAAGCTCGTTTTCATAATCATTCTTGGATTAGATCTTAGAAGATATGTTGCCCGCGCCTCTACGCGCGCGGGCAGAGAGATTTTCTTTGATGTAAAAGAAGTACTACGCTAAAAGAAATCGAAGTGTCGAGCCATTTGTTTAAGTGTAAATTTAAATAATATGAAAAAAACGAAAATAATAAATAAATTGATAAAAAAAAAGAACAACATTGTAGTGTCGAGCCATTTGTTTAAGTGGAAATTTAAATAATATTAAAAAAAACAACAATAAATAAATTGACAAAAAAAATAAAATAATAATTAAAAGAACCATACTTGATTCTAGAGGAAAAAATCAAAAAAACTTAAGCGAATCTTCTAAACCTGTTCTAATCTTAAAATCTTTCAACTTCTTGAATAATGAATTGGTGTTCAATTAAGAAGCTTAACTGTCAACCAATTTATTGTTGAAGGATGAAATAATTGAAAAAATATCAACAAAAAACTTGCAAAAGAAAAAAAAACAACAAAAAGAACGAGGATGAAATTTGAGATAAAAACAACCAGGGAGGATGAAATTTTAAAAAAAAATCCCAAATAAAATAAATAACAATTAAAAAAATAAGTATCAAATTTGAAAGATTAAAAAAATCATAGAGGATGAAATGGAAAAACATTTGTAATTTGATGATTATTTATAGATTAAAAAATAATAGGGGATGAAATTAAAAATATTATATAGGGTTAATCCAATAGAATCAAACTAAAAACATAAAAAAACAAAACCCAAAATAAAAAAAGATTAAAAATAAGAAAATTAAGCTAAAAAAGGGAAAACAAATCATGCAAACCCAGACGAACTTTTAAATTTGGTCTAATCTCTAAAACCTATAACTTGTGAAATGATGGACCTGAGTTCAATTAAAAAACTTAACTCTCAACAAATTTAATTTTGAAGGATGAAATAGTATAAAAAATATTAATAAAAAAACTTGCAAAAACAAAATAGCAACAAAAATAACAAGGATAAAATTTGATAAGAAAAAAAAAACCCAAAGAGGATAAAAATTAAAAAAAAATATTAAAAATAATCCCAAACAAAATAAATGGCAATTAAAAGAATGAGAACCAAATTCAAAGAGTAAAAAAAAAAAATAGAGGGTGAATTGAAAAATATCTATAATTTTATAGATTAAAATAGTAGAGGTGAAATAGAAATAAATTGTCGAGGATTAATCCAATAGAATCAAAACGCAAAAATAAAATAAAAAAACAAAAAAAAACAAAAATAAGAAAACATCAATTTAGAAAAAAAAAATCAAACAAACTTGAGAAACCTCTTAAACCTAGTCTAATATCTAAAAGTTGCAACCTGTGAAATCTTTGACTTGGATTCAATCAAAAAACCTAATTCTCAATCAATTCAATAAAAAATTATGAGGATAAAATTTAATAGAAAAAATCTAAGGAGGATGTAATTTAAAAAAAATTAAAAATGATGACAAATAAAACTAACAACAATTAAAAGAATAGTGACCAAATTTTAAAGAAAGAAAAATCATTGGGGGTAATATTGAAAAACATTTGTAAAAACCAAGCAAACCCGGACAAATATTTTAAACTCGGTCAAATTTTAAAAACTCGCAACCCATAAAACCCTGAATCTGGGTCCAATCAAGAAGTTTATTATGAATCAATTTAAAAATATAAATTTGTAAAACCTGTCAAAGTAAAAAAATAGCTATCCAAAGAAAAAAAATTTAATTTGATAGGATAAAAACCAAAGGAGGGTGAAATTGTAAAATAAAATAATTTATGATTTAAAATAAAAACTTCTTAAGGCTAAAAAATTGACAATTAATCTTAAGGCTAAAAAATTGACAATTAATAGAAGAAGAATTAAATTTGATAGAAAAAATAAAAATAAAAGAAGGGTGAAATCGTAAAACAAAATCAATTGATAAAATGATTCCAAACAAAAAATAACAATCAAAAGAATGCGAATTAGATTCAATAAATTACTAAAGATAAAAAATCATAATAAAAAGAAAAGAGATCGAATATGAAGAACCTACAAATTAAAGGGTTGTTTTTTAACTTTTAAGGGGTCTAACATGAAAATCTAAGTGAGGGAGAGAGAAGAAAGGGGGAAAAGAAATGGTCCCTGACCTCAAACCGTCGTGAATCTTGGCACATACATTGCTTTATATAGTCTGAGGTGCTAATACTTTTCAAACGTCACTCCAGAAGAAGACGTTTGATGGCTGGACGACCCCCTATATGTTGTTTGAATGACGCAGACTGTCCACTTGCTAGTGAGTCGTGCATGTGCTAACAATTTTTTTTAATTATATTTAATAAATGTAATTTACAATAGTACCCTCGATCACCTTTGAAAGTTACAATAAAAATAACGTAAATTGATGAAAAAAGCTATTGGGTGAGAGTTCAATTGGTTTTGTCTTTAAATGCATCAAAGTAATTACACCATTCTAAAAATACAAAAATGTTCCTGGATAGTAGCTATTAGATTATTTCATTCCAGAATTAAATTAGTAATTTTACTGTACAAAATAAAACAAAATTACCAAACTAACCCAATTTGAAAAAGACATTCTTACCCCTAAAGCTTAGTGCATTGCCTTTTTTTTTTTTTCCAAGGGTAAATTCCTAATTACCTTATTATAATGATTAGTAATTTGTGTCTTGATGGTTAGTAACTTCCCTTAGGAATTTAGTTTTTTGTTAACTAGTTTATAGGCTTGTGGAAGTTGGATCATTTTTTTTAACATAACAAAAAATGTTTAGGTAATAGAGAACTATATAATATTATTATTAAACTCGGCTTAATGGGTCAACATTAAAGCCTTTCGACTTAACTCATTGCCTACTCTGCATTTAAAATTAAATCATATAGGAGTTATTCGATGTAACCTAGTTTACATGGCTGATCCAAAGGTAACTAGAGGACCAAGAAATTAAAAAAAATTAAGAGAAAAAAAAAAGAAAAACAAAGAAAAAAAAGAAAGGATCAAGTTCGATGTTCATATCAACATGAATATTGAAGTTGCTTTAAGCTATTTTAGCATTTGATATTGTAGTAATGATTACTTCTCATAATGTTTTTTATTCAAAAATATATCAAAATAATATTTTTAATTTTTTTTAATATAAATATACCAAAACTATCTAAAAATATAAAAAAATAATTTTTTTTAAATTTTTATGAAACACTGCACTGAGCGTGTTTCTAAGTAATTCCTAGTACATTAGGTTGCCTGGATCTTTCCACGCAATGGATGAAATACCATAGTAATATCACAATGATTTTTCATCCATCTCATGTATCGTAATTTTTTCTATGTTGAAATAGGTAGTTTGGATTACCTTCTTAACAATTAAGACATGTGCTCGTAAAACACGGCACTGGTTGACGTAATGAGAACTCATTTGTCTTAGAATAACTACTAGTTTTATCAATCAACACGTAATTAATTAGCCGGTATTAGAGTATTCGTTTGGTATGAACTGAAGTAGTTAATTATCCGTGTGCGCCAACTGATCGTCTATGGAAACGGCGCGCCAAAATTGACTAAACCATCGACATCGATGAAAAGTCAAACAGGATAACGATTTTAATCTAAAAAAAATATTAATTTAAAGCCCTCCAATCCACTCCAATGAATTTCCAAAAACATCTTCGTCTTCCTCTCTTTTCTTGACAACAAAAGCAGAGACTCCCAGAAAGAAAGACAGAACGAAATGGCAACAGTAGGTGGTATTAAGGAGGTGGAAGGATCAGCTAACAGTCTTGAAATCGACAGTCTTGCTCGTTTTGCTGTTGATGACTACAACAAGAAACAGGTTCTTTCTTGAAATTCAAAAAAGTAGCTGAATACATTATTTTTGAAGTATTGTTGTTTTGATTCAATTTGATCCGATGCTTGTTTTTGTGCAGAATTCCGTGCTGGAGTTCAAGAGGGTGTTGAATGCAAAGCAGCAGGTGGTGGCTGGGATAATTTATTATATTACCTTTGAGGTAACTGACGGGGGTCACAAGAAAGTGTATGAAGCCAAGGTGTGGGTGAAGCCATGGTTGGATTTTAAGGAGGTTCAGGAATTCAAGCTTGTTGCGGATGCTCCTTGTGATTCTAGCACCTAGCTAGGTATATGTAATTAACTGCATTTGATTTCTTTAATGAATTATTACGCTGTCAACTCTGGAAATTTTAGATTATTTAGGTCATGTTTTGCAGTCGGCTTGATTCACTTTATGATGCTGTTGTTGGAACATAGATCTGGTTTATTTTTTATTTTTTTTTATTTTTTCCCTTTCCTGTGATACGATAAAGGAATGCTTAAACAGCCATGCAAGAAGTCAATAGAACTAAAACTTGTAAGATGCCAGTAGAATTGCATCTAGAAGATAGGAAATAAAAGAATTTTGTAGACCTCATAGCTGTATATCAAGTGATGCACCTTGTTTTTGGAGTTAGAACAACATGTTGGGATGAGTTTTTGGTTGGATGTCTTTTGCAAAATCAACTCAGATTCTGTTTTATTCAACTGGGTTTCTTGTGGCAGGATTATCTTTAACGTCTATTTAAAATGAAAGCCTACAGAGAGGAAATATTAGTGAAGAAAGCATTTTACTTTTATTTGTTTTTTCCCCAATTCCTTGAATGACAAGAGTAAAACTTAACCCACTCGTTATGTTTACAAGTGTATGTTTGGTTTGCAAGCTTACATATGCATTGGTCATTGGGCGGTGGTTTTTCGACTGCAACTCTAGGGAGTGGTGTTCTTCAAGTGCATCTTGTCTAATTGAATTTGAAATAGTGATTCGTCGTAAACCTTTATAATATAAATTGGCATCTAAGCAAAAAATAAATAGTGATTCATTCACCAAATCCTTCTCTGGAGAGGCACAAGACCGTTTAGTTGTGAAATGATTTACATATATTATAACCCTATTCATTATTTCTTACTCTAGTTTATATCAATTTTCTTATCCTGGCATCTTGTAGTCTACATTTTACCCTTTAAGTTACGTCATTGTTTCAGAAAACCATCGATGGTGTAAAGTAGCTAAAATTTTGTTAGTTCAATGGCATCGACGTCAAGCATGATGATGCCAGCTTTTATTTGAGTACTGACGAAGCCTTTTTGATTCAGGTGACTGAAGACTGTATAGTTCGCTACGCTTGGAGTTGATGTTCAAAATATATAAAAGTAGATAATAACGTGAAAAGATTTCCATGTGATGTAAGGCAAATAGTATTTTCTGAACATGGATCTGGAAGATGTTACTCCATATATTTGAATGAATATTGCATATTCATGAATGGTATATCTATGTTGGCTATTTTCTTGATTGTCCCTTGATTACTTCTGTAATTCTTCCCTATTCCCTCTGTATGGATTAGGACTTCATCACTGCTATATATTGAGTACGGTGATAAGTGTAATTATGGTTTTATAAGTTATGGAAGTTCTGTACAGTACAGTCTATGAACTCAATAAGAAACTTCTTCCTTGTTTGTTATGGAAGTTCTGTACAGTACAGTCTATGAACTCAATAAGAAACTTCTTCCTTGTTTGTATGCATGAAAGCAAAGATTGTTGCTTTGCCATCAGCACCACTCCAGTACTTTGAATTGTAGTATATGTTTTCAAGTCCTTGTCAATATTTGATTCAATCTAAACTTTCCCATACATCTCACCTTCGGATAATACATTCCTCCACGCGGATTCAAATTTGGATTCTCAAACCATTGAACAGCGACAGAAGTTGAGTAGATAATTTCAATGGGCAATAATCGAAGCCATTGAAATGCATATAATGGAGACTTGATAATGGAATATGTCTAGCAAACTATCTGTGATGTTTGCCTGTTTGAAGATGCAAGTGTTCAAATATTTCTTAAAGCATGTCCTCATGTACCGTAAGATTCTTGGATTAACATGACATTGACAACAGCATGAATCGACACCAGATGTGAATAACAGAAATTTATGGCAAGATTTATTCTAGAAACCAGCTGCCATAGCTGTGCTGGGGGAGGCTAATTTAGGAGAGGTTCGAACCTGAAACCTACACCAACGCAGCTCATTGACAAAGAAAAACACAACCGTGAATTACTGGTGGTACTCCAAACAGTCACAATAACTAGAACATCCTGCAACTCTTAACCTCCCCATATATGATCAAGTGCTCATGGTCTCACTCGAGATCCGCATATTAATGTGATTGCGATTAAAATGTGTTGTTTCCCTGAAGTTCTGATGATCATCCGCATATTAGGAACGGTTGTTTGTTGCAACATGGTTTGCAACAAGCAATGGCTTTAGTGACTCTTGGCTGATTGGTAATGGTTTCACAAGCCATATGACAAATAATCGGAAGCTTTGCAAGGAGCTCGACAAGACTGTTAATTCTAAATATTTTTTTTTAATATTTTTAAAATATAGGTCAAAATCTTTTTGAATTTTACGAACTTGTTCTAAAATCCATGCAATATTTTTTTAAAACATACCAAAATACTTCAGTTTTTTTTAAATACTCACATAATTTCAAGGATTTTCTTTCCACATGCATTTTTTTTATTTGTTTAGGCCTTGTTTGGGAAAAGTTTATTTTTATTTAAAATAAAATTGTCAAAACAGGCTTACGGGTTTGTTTGCCAAACATGCCTTTAAGGCAAAAATTTTATCAAAACAATTGCAAACCAAACAGGGCCTTAACATTTGACTTGACTTTGACTCGATCAAGTTGACCCGAAACCTTTGATTTGATCATAAACTGAACCAACGATCATTGGTTTGATCCAAAAAACAGACTAGAACCTAAACTAGAATCCAAAATGAATAAAACTTGCAAAAACACAATTTTTTTTGGTCAAAACAAATCAAAACATAGAAAACAAATAATACAAACAACACCAATGAACATTCAAACCAATTCTAGCAACATGAACTCTAATATAGATTAGATTTCATGAAATAAAAAGCATAGAAAGGCTGGAAATCATTCAAGGATCAAGAATTAAGAGTTTATTCACTTTGATTATCATGAAATCTTTACATTTTAGTCACAAAAAGATTTCATTCCAGAACCGAAACCCTAATATTAAAACACTGAAATAAGTTATAAATGCAAAAGAACTATAGATTATTGGTTAATGATGTCATGTGAAGATAAAGATGTAAATAAATGAAACAAAATTACTCAAAATCACATAGCTAAAGCAACGTTCTTGGGAAAATCATGAAGAACATTCAAAGTGAACCCAACAACGTGACTTTTAAACCAGACCTGATATGAACAATCCAAGAACATAGATATGTTGGAAATCAATCCCCGAATCATAATCAAACCTAAAAAATCAATGATTATCACTCAATAAAGCGATTTGGCCAAAATAGGTTTTAATACCAAAACCAAAACCCTAAGATTAAAACTCATAAAAAAAAGTTATTGATGGAAATTAACTCTAGATTATTGACAAATCAAGTTCTCTGAAGTGTTTAGTGTAAGGAAATGTACCAGAATTAGTCCAAATCATAGAGCCAAGGCAACGTTCTTTGAAAGAACATGAAGAACCCGAACCCTAAAACATAGAGAATTTCTCAGTCTATTGTCAAACCTAAAACTAACCTTTTAAGCCCCTAAAATATCTTTTTTTTGTTAACACAAACCATATTGCCATAGTTACACAAGTTTGACTCAAAACAAACAACAAAAAATAACAAATCATAGGGAACATGTATGAGATTCTAATCTTTAAAATTGCCAAAGCTAAACTGCAAGCATATTCAGCAATGTCGGATTCAAAATTGATACTTTAGCATTTCAAAGACTCAAACAAGACCTAAAAACCAAGAATATGCATCAACAAGCCCTAAAAAGACATTAAACACTTACCGCTAATTTTGGCAGATTCCAAAACTATATTATTTTATCAAAGGAAGTCACAAATATATTTTCTTGGCATCCAGTAACACTAACAACAACTCAAAGCAAGATTAAAGAAGAAAAAAACAACACTTTTATGTATTAACTGAAACTAAAACTAAAAATATTATAATATTAAAAGAAGCTCAAAAACATCATTAAGCATGTAAAACAAGCTAGCGGTGTGCCTCATAAACATCACTTACTAGGTTAGTGGTCGATTATACCTACTCAAAGCTTAGAATGGTTACTTCCCTTCTTCCTAAAAAAACAACTTTTGCTCAACTTTTAACTTATCCTTTTAGCTTCTAGATGTCAAGCTATAAACTTGATTACTAACGAACTCCAAGGATAGGCTTTTTCTCCTATCCTTTTCTTTTTATTCCTCCTCTTTTTTATTTTCAGGGAGTATTTATTGGGTTTTGTTTTTTAGTTCAATCAAATCTTGATCACGATAGATCAATGCTCAAGTCTTTGATCAAAATAAGAGGGTTTTGGACAAAGCTTAATAGATGGAAGCTTGATAAGAACCATTTGAGAAGTTTTGAAGTGTGAACACACAAAAAAATAAATGGTTTTTGCATAGTGGGTATCACAGTCATAACTAACTGAGTTGAGTAGTTTTGAAGCCTCGTTGAACAACTTCGATGTCATCGTTGTTGGAGACCATTTAAAATTGGTGGAGGGGTGCACACCTTTTATTTGGATCTAACCTTACATTATTTGGAGGTTTGTAGTTTCATATTCATTCGTTTGAAGGTACCAACTCAATCAGCCAAAACTGCCAAATAAGAAGATGAATAGTGGTCGAACAATGCGTCATTCAATCTATTCATTAAATATGAGTATGCGTCGTTTAGGTTAAATCCTAAAAATTAGGGTTTTTAATTTAGAACTTGGAAAACTTCAATTTAATCATTGTTCTTCTAATTTCTTTTAATTACACCCATAATTGCCTCCTAACTTTTAATTTCATGCAATTCTACTATTGTCAAACTCAATTGTTAGCCCCAAAGTTCAGTGTCTTTTCCAATTCGGTCCTTCGTTCCTGATTTATACAAATTTACCCTCAATTGACCATCAAACAATTATTTGTCTTCAATTTGGCCTCTGATTTTAATCCTTGAAGTCTCACGCCTTTTACAATTTGATCATTAGTTTTGAATTTTTTCAATCAAGTCTCTAATTGCTTATCAAACTTAAATATTTATGCAATTAAGAGAGGATTCATATCACCCTAAGTGAATTGAGAAAAATGTTTCACATATTCTCAAATAGTATTGATTGTAAATCCTTGCGTAAGGTGGAATGAGGTTTAAAAAAAGTTTCAAATTTTATTCAAAGAATCAATGACTATGGTGTTGAGAACAAACATGATATGACATAGTAGACACACTTCATGATATAATGTTTAAATCAAAATATTATTGATGAAAGAATAATAATTACACTGAGAAACTAGTGATTGAAAGGTTAAGTCAAACCACTTATGACTTTCATAAAAAATATTTGGGGGATCATGACATGTTGTTAAACATTGTATTTGATTTTTAAATATAAATCAATCAATTATTGAATTGATAATAAATTAATTTTTTTAATCATATTTTATTTAGGATTATGATTTATATTTGGGTTAACTTATTAGGGAATCTAATTGGTCACACACATAAAAACCATTGGTCAGAAATTAAAATGACATAATTGATCAAGTGTGACTTCATTGTAAATAAATTTTATAAATTAAGGACTAAAATATAATTAATACATGAGATTATAATTTTAGATCTAAAAACAATCAAGTAAGGACTTGATTGAATAAATTTATAAAATTAGCATAAAATAATATATGTAATATTATTTAAGGGTCAAATTGATATTTTATCATTATAGGGTTTTTAGGTTTATCAAAATAGAAAGCTATCCCTCTTATTTTCTTAGGGTGAGTAGAGTACAATACGTAAACACCTAAAATACAAAAGAAAAGAGTCAGTACTCTAATGTATAACAATCCCTCTCTCCTAAAAGGGTTTAGGAGATTTCTCATTGGTGGTTCCTGTGGATTACCGTTAGAAGCCAAACATTTGAATGATTTGTAATGTGCGACAACCTAGCTTTGAAGTAAATATTTAAAGTCCAAAGAAACATTTAATCTTCAGATAATCTTCGCATAAACCTAAAACAACATATGATTTGTCTAACAAAATCCTTGAGACTCCTAAAAAAATTTTAAATTTACAATTTCTGTTGCATATATGTGTTTCAGGAAACCCAACACTATTTTTTTTTGTGACAAGTTTGCCAACAATTAATCCAGTCAAAGCCACTTCTCTATCTCTGAATCCGAGTTTAGGTTTTGCTCTAGGTTGCAAATAAAATCTACAAAACTACCATCATCGCCTATATGTGTAAAAATTCGAAATGGAGTGAGTATGAAAATTGAACCTGGCATGAATTGGAAGCAGAAAAAAATAGTGCATAAAAATAAAGCCAAAAGTCCAGTCCTTGTAGAAATCAATCTCTTTTGTAGTTTTGATTTTGGTCTATTAGACTGGTAGAAGGTTATAAATACAAGTCCAGTCCTTTTGCTTTATTTGAAGGAATCAAGGACCCGCTAGTTTTGAAAAATTGTGTAGATAGTCATTTAGCCATTTTGTAGTATTTAAAGAATAATGAAGATGTCAATCCAACGAAAACCAGTCCCAAGAAGTTGAGCCAAACCATTATGAGTTGGGCTAGCTCTAGCAAGAAGCTTTTTATCGAACCCACTGTCTCTCAGCTGGCTTGTGAGGCTTTACTGGTTTTGACATAACGTACGTGGGGTGGTGCGAGTGCTAACCCTTGGAGAAAGGGTTTCGATCCCTAATTCCTTTTTTATACTGACCAGAGGAAGGTGCAAATATTATTAGGTAAAATTTAGAATTTTATGCCTCGTTTATTTTTAGAAAAATACTTTTTTAAAAAAAAAAAATTACTTTACTCCCTTTCAAATATTTGGCAACCTTAAAAAAAATAAAACAAAAAAATTCTTTAGTCAGAAAAAATCGATAGTAAAAAAGAAATTTCTTTTATTTTCTTAGAAAAAAAACTTTCCGAAACGTTTTTTAATAAAACATTAAGGTGAAATGACTAAATACTTTTCTATTTTTTTACTATTAGTTTTATTTGAAATAATTTATTAAACTGATGTTTTTTAATTTAACCATCCTTTAATTTTTTATATTTTATATTTTATCTTTATTATTTTGATTGTTATTATTTTATTTTAAATAATTTATAAATTTTTTTATAAATTTTATCATCCTTCAACTTTTTCATCTGTTAAATTTGGTTATCGTTCTTTTAAATCTTATTTTTAATAAATTTAAAAAAAATAAAATATTAATAAATTATTTTCCAACTCATATTATATAATATAACTAAACACTAAAAATTATTTTTCAATATTTTTTTTTATAATATTACAAAACTTCAAGAAAATAATTCAGGAACTACTTTACGTTGAACAAAAGCAATTATTCACTACTACTTGATGTTACTTTTCATATTGTTTTGAGATATTGCTCCCTTTACTTACACATGACATGATACATCATGTTTTTGAAATTAATAATTTAGATTGTTTTGCACAAAAATCAAGCCTACCAATTAATTTTTTTTTATCACGCACACTAAGTTGTTGGATTAAAATCTTATTTGTTAATATTCAAACGAATAGTTTGAATTTCATGAACAGAATATATATTATAGTCCCGTTTGTTTGCTGGAAAGTAGTTTTTTTTTAGAAAGTAAATTCTGGAAAAGTGAATTTCGGGAAAATAAATTATTTTCTGATATTTGGTAGTGCAATGAAAAATAAATTGAAAAACATTTTCTAGTGTTTGGTTATGTCATGAAAAATGAGTTGGAAAATAACTTATTAATGTTTTATTTTTTTCAAGTTTATTAAAATAATGAGGAACAAATCTTACAAATTAAAAAGTTTAATGAGAATGAAATTGAAAAAAAAATATAATTTCATAAATTATCTCAAGTACAAGAAATAATAATCAAAATAATAAAGATTAAATCTAAAAAATAAAAAATTGAAAGATGAAGAAATTAAAATAATAATAATTAACATTTCATAAATTATTTCAAATAAAATAAGTAACAATCAAAAGAATGAGGATCAAATTTGATAGATTAAAAATTTCAATTAAAAAATGATAAGGGAAAAGAAAATATATAATAATTATAAAAATAAGGACCAAAATTAATATAAAAATTAAATTCTAAGGGATGAAATTAAAAAACAAATATTCAAAATAAAATATATAGATATATAGATATATAGCAAGCAAAAGTTTGAGGATCAAATTTGATATAATCAGCAAATAATATGACATTTCTAAATTTTTCACAATTTCCGGAAAGTGTTTTCCACTCAAAACAAAAGGAAAACACTTTTTTGGAAACCAAACCAAATTTTCCTGGAAAGTGTTTTTCATTGATCGGAAAATGTTTTCTGTTGACCAACTTTTTTAATGGCAAACAAACACAAAAAAAATTAAAAAATGATTTTATAAAAACTAGTTTCCAGAAAACAATCACAGTCTATATTTATATTACTTTTATATTACTAGAAACTAGAGAGACCAATCCTACTTATTTTACATAAAAAAAATTAAAATAACTTCATTGTGAAACCCGACTTCAATATGTGATTTTTTTCTTACTATCCAAGTCATTAGGTCAAGATTTTGCATTAAGATTTCGAATAAAATAATCAAATACTAGAAAACCAATCTAATAATATTCTGTCAACACTTTTGTAAAAAAGCATTACTTTTCGAAGAGACCGATGAAATACACAACAAAATGTGTGTAAGGATCCACCAATAATCTCTTGCTATCCGACTCAATATCATCCATTTCAAATAAACCAAAGCCGAAACGTAGAACAATAAGAATTAGAGTATACTAGCTGTTTTACCAGTGATTAGCCGCGGGTTAAATATTTTTTTTATTAAAAAATTATATATTTAGGTTTTTTTAGATGTGTTTTTATACATAAAAAATTTTAAATGTAAATTAAAAAATTTATGTATATATATAATCAAATAAATCAATAACTATCTATGTTAATAAACGAGAAACTTTTTATTAACGATAACTAATATAAAACTAAAAAAATTCAAAAAATAAATATAGATCAAGATAATTAATCTTACAATATAGGACATTTATCCGGTTATGTTTATTGAATTGTTTATTAAAATTATTTTTTATTCAATCAAATGATATTAAAAATAGATACACATATTAAATTGATTAAATAAAATAAAAGTGAAAAATATTATGTAAGATTTCACATATTAAAAATATTATCTAAAAATAAAAAATATTTATTTTGAAAAATAAAGTTCTTGTATACAAAAGATAAAAAAAAATTGTAGATAAATTAGAATAATATTTTTAAAAATTAAATATACACAACACCATCAAAAAACAATCTCTTAACCAAAAAAGGTTAAATATGGAAAAACAATTACAAATAAGGGATATTAATTGAAACATAAATAAAAAAAATATTATAAAAAAGATTTTAGTTAAAAAAAGTGATATTAGAAAATAATAATAGCTTGGGTATTATGGCTTTATTTGTTAAACTTGTGACCCGGACTATGAACTTAACTGAGTTCAATAAATTTTTCCCTTTAAATTTATATACAATTAAAAAGAAGGGTCAAAAGAGCCCAGACTCGCGGGCCTATAACCCAACATGCTTAACCCAGGAGTGTTGGTGTACCTGAGCTTATTTTTTGTTTTTATTTTTAAAGGGGCGGACAAATTTTTTTTGAAAAAAAAATAAGCAAGCAACAGGTTGTCCGCTAGGTTCCAGCCACCACAATGGTGGCTGAAAAATCGAGGCATTGACTCTTTTGGTTAAAAAAAAAAACCCAATTTTAAGCCATTTCAACCTAAAAACACTTTACTATCACCCTTATAACACCCACAAACCATTCCATCAACTCTAAATACAAAACAAATAGCCCAAAAAACCGAAATCAAACCTGGTTAACTTTGGCTTTACCAGTTTTAATATGGTTTTTATGCGATATATATTGAGGCTTCAAACAATCACCATGAAGCACCTCTTATCTCATAGAAAAAAAATCCAATTTGACAACTCTCCCTTTCTCCCCTTTTTAACTAGTGATTGAAAAATAAAACAAATCAACTTGTGTACTAAAACTGATTTTTTTAAAATTTGAAGGGATCTAGAATGTATAAATTATGTTATTTTAAAAGATTGAGAACTTAAGTTAATTTGTCATGCAATCTTTGGGATATCATTAATGTTTGATGTCCTTTTCATTTCGGTCACTCATTTTTTAATTTTGCCATTAACTAAGAAATCAAAAGCAATTGATATTCAATTAAGATTAAACCGCACAAAATAAAAGTTTGAGGAACAAAATAAATTATTAAAAAAATGACAGTTAGTCCACAATATTATTATACGTGCGTGTTAACCGTGCAAATCCACGTTAATTAAGCCATGCCTTTTGGTATATTCTGTAATATAATATAACTTGAAATAAGAAGTTATTAATTGTTCGACTAAGAACATATTCTGGGAGCTGGGACGGCTACAGATATTAATTACATGGTCACTCATTGTACAATGGAATGAATTAAGTATCGTTCAACATATGGATAATCAGAGACACATGCAATTCACGTTCGCCGTCTCTGTATTATCTATCTTGAATTCTTGAGAATCTATGAAATCACCACATTAATGTTGGGCGTGGTCCATAATTATTGGGTAGGCGTGGTCCTTTAACGTCAAGAGGGGGCACTGGTGGGTCGAATTTTTCAACATACATATCATATTTATTATTTATCAAGTAAAAAATATCATTATTTATAAATTATTTATGGAGTTTAGGTATTCATACAAATATCAATTACTATTATTTAGTATTCAATAAAAAAATTAAAATAGTTGACACACACACTATTTCAATTCAAAAGCCCAAACTAAGTGGTTAAAGGTTAATTATGTTTATAATCATCATTCTTTTCTACTTCTAACTAATGTGAGATATTAACCACTTACATTATATTATACTATATTCTAAAACATGTGAGATTTTCACTCTGCTTTTGTCATTGTGTAAAATTATGTTTTTTTTTTCAATTTGATCCTTAAACTTTGTTTTTGAGCAATTTAGTCTTATTTAAGAAGCAATTGATTTCAAATTCTTATGAAATGGTGGGATTGGAAAAGGGGAGACCTAAATAAAAAACATGGTAACCATGGGTGCCGTGGTCCATAATCACGTAAATTATACAATTTTGGTTTCTTAAAATTGTTCCAATTCTATTTTGGTATAGAGATTTATTTTTGTTATTTTTGATCCCTGGTTAAGAGAGGAGAGAGAGAGGGGTAGCCAGATTCCAGCAGTAGATAGAGAAAATTGTCATTGACACCGATTTAGGCCACCAAATAGGATATTTTTGTGTCAAATTGTTTCATTTGATGAGGGAAGTTCATATTAGGTGTTTTTGTATCTTAAAAGTTCGTAAAAAAACAGATCTGAGCTCAGGTTGATTTTTAGTTTCGAGTTGAGTTCGGTTTTTTGGGCTATTTTTTTGGGTTTTTTTGAGGTCATCAAGAGGTTTATCATGGTTTCTAAGGTATTTTATAGGTGTTTTGGGTAAAAAAACAAGTTGAAAAATAGGTTTTTGAGTTAAAAGAACATAAGCCCTAATTTTCTGACCATCACGGTAGCTATAATTTGGACAAAATAGGTGATGTGTCTTCTGTTTTTTTTTTTAAAATGAGGTGGACGACATGTCATTCACTCCAGGCACTTATTAAAAAAAGGGCCTCCCCTAGTAGGCTCGCGTGTGGACCCTGATTAAATGGGGCATGCGGGTTGGCCTGACTCTTTTTTCCTTATTTTATTATTTCAATTGATTTTTTTAAAAAAACTTAATTATATTTACATTAATACCCATTATCTCTTTTATTTTGTTTAGAGATCATCTTTTAAATAATATTGATTTTTTGGTTGTGTTTAATTTTTGAAGAGGTTTTTTTGATTCATCTATTATTTTGTTTTTATCTTTCATATAGATAAATTATGTTTTTGAAAATAATAAATATTTATTTTCAGATGATATTTTTATTATGTGAAGCTTTACATGTTATTTTTTTTCTTTTTATTTTTTTAATCAATTTAATATGTTTGTCTGTTTCTATTATCGTTTGATTAATTAGCAAATATGATTAGATAAATATCATATTTTTTGAGATTAAATATCTTGATTTATATTTATCTCTTGATTTTTCAAGTTTTGTTTTTAAGTGTCATTAATAATTATTTATTTATTTATTAACGTACATAATTCTTAGTTTATTTGATTACATGAGTGCATAAACTTTTTGATTTGTTAAATTTTTAAACTATGCACACATGTAATTAAATAGTGCTATCAATAGCCCCACCATGAGCTCAACGATCATATAAGAACAGACTTATCTAGAAGTTTATGCCTTTCCTCATAATTTAAGAGGTGTGTTGTAGAAGGTATTAATTTGTAATTGTGGTAGCGGTTGTTTTTCAAAGTATTTTTATTTAGAAATATATTAAAATAATATTTTTTTAAAATTATTTATGATTTGAAAATACCAAATAATTTAAAACAAAGAACAAAGAAAAACTTTTCAATTTTTTTCAAATATTACTTCATATGAGGTGACTATAATGCTCTTCATTCAAGAGAACAACTAGCAATTCACTTTATCACGATACAACAAGTCAAAATATCCATAGTCTTTCCATAACTTGTCTTGAATGATATGAGTCATTAGCCATAATTCATTGTATCCAACTAAACATTCATCTTAAAATCACTTTCTAAGAAGATATGTACAAGAGAGTCATCTAAAACCATATATGGGCTTGCATGAGTGAGGCTTTAATTATATATAGTGACATGCATCACCTTCAATTCAAAATCATAAATTATTAATGAATTATGGATCTATTTTATATATAAATCATCTTTTTTTCTACTCTTAATCAACCTGGGTTATTTATCACTTATATCTATAATCAATATAAATCATAATAACACATAAGATAAAGAATAAGTTTATATTTCTTAAAATTAAATTTTTAATGGTTAAGTAATTTTGAATTTTTGTTTTGTTTCTTACAAAATTTAAACAATTTTGATAAAATTTTCAAATATATATCTACCATGATAATCTACATTTATTCACATGGTAACCTAAAATATTTATAAACTTTGATTATATTATCTTATCTCGTGAAAAATAATGTATCAATAAGGTGTTATGTAATTGGTAGAGAAATCAGCTTTTACTCTGCATTGAAAAGTTTGAAAGCACACAGCAAAAAAAAGACGTGTTAATGGGTGTGCGCGGCGGCGTCGCTTTGACTTTCTAGAACTCAAAAAATACATCGAATGCATGCCCGATGCATGGGTGTAGAAAAGCCAACGATAAGGATGAGTCGGTGTTGCTGTTTTTTAAAGAAGTTTTCTACACCATCACTATCCATATTGAATTCCGGACAATCGACGCAACCACCACATTAATATTTAGGTAATGTACACGTTAATAATGCTTGTATCTACGTAATTCATGGTTAGGTATGGGTTTGGCAATTAAGTCCTTCAATTCTCAAGCTACTCCATAGTTTATGGGTAGGTGAGGGAGTTATGCAAGCATTAATAACCCTTTTTTTCCTTACACTTTTTTATGCGTTTTAAAAATAAACAAAATAATAATTTTAACTTTCAACATATATATATATATATATATATATATATATATATATATATATATATATATATATATATATATAAACACATTCCAACTCTTATTTGGCTTGTGAGGCTTAAATACTATGTTACAGAATTGAGTTTCACCTAAAATAAAAAATCATTGCGAAACCCTTTTCGCGTTTTATTTTTCATTGGACAAGTTGCCTGAAAAAAGAGATCACTTGCAAAATCCTTCGTGTTTTTTTTTTCCTATCGGGTAGGTTGCCTGGAACAATTAAACCACTCGCAAAACCTTTTTCACATTTTATTCTACATCAGGCAGGTCACCTGAAAAATGAGACTACTCACGAAATCCTTCGCATTTCTTCTTCCTATCAGGTAGGTCGCCATTAACAATTAGACTTTTTTTTTTTAAAAGAAAAAACCAAAAAAAAAATCAATCAAAGAAAAAGAAGAAAAGAGGGAGCGTTTTTCATGTTTATTTTTCTTTATAGAACTTACTATACAAAGTCAAAAGAAAATGAATTTTTCAATGCCTTTGCACCGTAAGCATTGTAAAGAGGGGCAACTGTTATAACCCAAATTTTGACCCATTTGCCTTTTAATCTAATTTTAAAGGGTTTAAAATTTAAAATTGAAAAGATTAGAGGTTTATATGCAAAATTTAGAAACTGCAAGGACCGAATTGAGAAATGATCAATTTTTGTCCAAAACAGCATCGTTTCAGCCATGCACAGTTTCTTCTTCTTCCTCTGGCGTTGCAAACCCACCTGCAAAGAAGAGCAAAAATGTGAAATGCCAGCATCCCAGTCCTGCTAAAACACAGACTAATCCCTATCCTCATGAAGATCAATGCCCCAGGGAGATAAGGATCGAGCTCAGGTATTCGAATCCTAATGAAACACCAACGCATCCCTCCCAGCCGTGCTTATCTAAAGGCAAGCCGTGCGCGAAGAGAAGACCAAACACGTCTCCTATAAATACAGAGCTCTAGGGATGAGAAAAAGGGGTAGAAAACAGGAAAAAAAAAAGCAGAGAAAACGAACAGCAAAGGGAAGCAGAGAGTAAGTAAAAAAAAAAGAAACCCAACAAACAGAAACACAAGAACAGAGGGGAAGAGACTGAAAGGAAGAGGAAGAGGAGAATATTCTTCGGCTGACGCTTGGACCAATACCTTCGTCTTTGTCTTCGTCTTCGTCTTCACCAGGTAAAACCATTCTCCTCTGTTTCAAATGTAAATGTTGCAAGATAGTGTGAAAGTAATTAATTACCTTCACACTATGTAGTGCACGTGTGAGCTGAGTCACACGTGACTGCTTCCCAGCCGGGTCACTGGCTTGGGCTAGCGACTAGGCTGGGCCGGCTAGGTCCAACCCAGCCCATATCGGTTGGGCTGGAATCAACCCTAAAAAAGTTAAAAAAAGGTGTTACTCGGCCCAAATTGTGTTTACTAAGGGTGTGTTTGGCAAAACACATCCTTATGGCTTGACCATAATTTTTATACTCATTCTAATTTGATATTTGGCCAAACGAGTCACTTTTCAACATCAGAAAATTTCAAAAATATTTAGGGGTTTTCGTTGACTAATTTGTGGGCTCCTCGCATGTTGATTTATTTTTTTTCCTTGTGTTTTTTTTTAAGTTACGTGCTCAAGCTGTGGCCTATTATTGTTAAATGCAAATCTGTCGTACAATGTGTTTTTTTAATATTTTATTTCCATCCATAAAGGGCAAAGAATAATAAAGGATAAACAAGAAAAAAAAATTGCATAGAGAATTTCTTCGTCAAATTCATTTTTTGTGAAAATATTCACTGACGCTAGAGTCAGGAGTATCATATTTTTTGGATTTGTGCGATATTTACCAGTGCCAGAGTTGGAAATATTCGTAGGAATTGTTCACTGGCGCCAAAGTTAGGAACACAAAAGGAAGAATAAAAAAAAGGGAAAAAGGAGAACAAATTCTTAGCAATTTTAGACAAAACTAGCAATGCAGCCTTCCTCAGGTAGGACCTTTAGGGGGTGATAGCATCTTCCCTTTTGCGTAACCAGTCTCGTACTATAGAATCTCTATTGACTAGTTAGGATTCCTAATAACCATAATACTAGGTGACGACCCCTTGAATAAGACCTTTTCTCCTAAAAGAACAAGATGTCAAATATGTGTTTCTTTTTCCAATCGAGTGATTAATTTTTAAACGGTCGCTGCAATTTCCGGGTGTGACATAGACGACGCCAATGATTATGTGTGCCCACGCCCGCACATGGTATCCCCCATGAGGTATTGTCTCACTGGAACCACTAGTGAGTTTTGTCCTAAAAAGGTGCCTTTTGAGGAGAGAGGTTCAACCTTGTGCTTATAAGTGACTAAGGTCTTCTTCTTCTAATCGATGTGGGATAATGACATCATTATAGCCCTCCAGGTAAGGGGACTGGGTAGTCGCACATGACTGATATTTATACAGATGATGCCAATGATGATGTATGCCCACACCCATTCATGGTAGAATTTCTAAGAGGTATTATCCCACTAGAACCACATAGTGAGTTCTGTCCTTAAAAAACACCTCTTAAGAAGAGAGGTTGAACCTTGTTCTTATAAGCGACCAAGGCTCTCGTCTTCTAGCTGACGTGGGATAGTGGCATTATCAATCTTCAATTTAAAATTCTAGATTAATGGATTATATATTCATCATATATATATATTAATACATATTTCTCTATTCTTAACAAATCTAATATTTTATTATAACTTTTATAATAAAAGCATGTAATTTCAAAGATACCAATGAAAATACCAAAAAATTATATGCAAGGATCCACCAATAATGTCTTGTTATCCTACCCATCATCATTCATTTCAAATAAACTTAAGTATACATGTAGAACAGTGAGAACTCAAGAAAAGCAAAGATATTAATTGTTTGATTAAGGTTATATTCTGGGAGCTGGGATAACTATAAATAATAATTATTATTGGAAAATATAAGACAAAATTAAAGGAGATTGGTGAAATTAATAAATATAAAGCACGTTTGGTAGCTCAAGATTGCAAAGAAGAGTATTTCAAATTAAAATATGTTTGAGAAATTTTAGAGAAGTCTCGAATGAAAAATTACAATTCGGTGAGCACATCAAATGAGTTTGGTTTGAAACTAAATAAGGATCATGAAAGAAAGAAGATTGATGACACTCTTTACGAGCAAACTATAAGGAATTTGATATATTTGACAACAATAAGATAAGGCATAATGTATTTAGCAAGTCTTGTTAGTATATACATGAATAATCCAATATAATGTTTTCTTCTGACTACTAAAAGGATACTTCGGTACTTGAAAGGTACTATGGAGTTTGGATTGTTCTACAAAAAGAGAGAACAATTATAAATTCGATTGGATTTACTGATAGCGATTATGTAGGAGACCAAGATGATAGAAGAAGCACTTTAAGATATGTTTTTAAGCTTGGTTTAGGAGCTATCTGAATTTGTGGTTGTGACTTTATATTCATGTCAAATGATATAGACGAAGAAAATGCTTGAAGAACTTAATTTCAAGAGACAAGGCTCTATGATAATTTTTTGTGACAATAACTCAATAATTAAACTCTTTAAAATAAGTTCTATATGGTACAAACAAACATATTAATATGAAGTTTCACTTCTTAAGAGATCTCATAAAGGATGAGACCATTAAGATTATTTATTGCAAAAGTGAAGATCAAGTTTCTGATATATTCATCAAGTCTTTTAAATTAGAATCGTTTGTGAAGCTTAAAAGCTTACATGGTGTTTGTACTCAAGAAGATCTTATTTAGAGAAATGTCACTTATAGTTAAACGGTGTAAAGAATAACCTTATTTAGAGAAGTGTTCCTCATAGTTAAACTGGGTGTTAAGAATATCAATTTAAGAGTGGGATTGTTAGATAAGAATTTGTGTTAGAATAGTTTATTAGAATTTTTATTTAATTATATAGATAGATTCCTAGTTAGATTATAATAGTTAGAGGTGCAATTTTTCTATAAACAAAACACACAATATTTGGAAAGCTTTATTGATTAATTTACCCTCTCATCAAACACACACTCTTATCAACACTCTTTAATACTTAAATTCTTTATTAATTTCTCAAGTGATTTATTGAATTTTTTAGTCCCCCCACAATCAGGAATATATTTCTCTATTTTCTTTTCCATTGAAACCACATTAGATTTATTTGATATTGTTATGATATGTATGCTTTGACCAGTAATTTATGCTTTGTTGCAAGTTGAAAACTACACTAGGATGAATAATTTCTTGGTAATAGGCTATTGGAATTCAGAAAGAAACTGTTTTTCTTTTAGTTAACTCAATTTTTATAAAAAGAAAAGGAAAACATAAAATAATAATCCAACTATAGACCCGCAGAACAACTGATCAAGGATCTACTTGCAGGTAATTAAGCACAAAGCAAGAATCGAATGCTTGAAGAACACCTTATTCTAGATCATATGATGCTTCTAAAATGAAGCCTCATATTCACCGTCTCTATCCACTCCTTGCTTTGCAACTGTAAAGTTTGCTTCATGGAGAACATGAAAAAAACTGACCTCGAAAAATAGGTTTGTCTGAGCGAGTGTATTGTGTTGAAATTATTAGCAAAGGTGGATGCTGTGTTCAGGTAACAATGTTTTATATATATATTTAAAAAATTACACTCTGTATACTAGTTTTGGTGAAAAAACTAAAATGTTCAAGTACATAATAACCCATGTCCCCTTTCTCTCTTCAAATTCCTAATTGCCAATCTCTCATCTTCCTAGCCATTAATCTCATCCACGAAGCATTGAATTAAAATGAGAGGGAGAAGGAAAGGAAGAGGACATTGATGTGGTGGCGTGAATTTTCAGTCATTTAGTTCAAGGGTATCTTTTAGGAGAGACAAAGTGTTAAATAACTTAATTAAATAGCTTAAATTGTTAGATGAAATTTAAAAATATAATTTATATTATTCTATGATACATCCCTTCAAGTGAAAGTTTTTTGTGTTTGAAATTTGCACAAACCTATACTATCTTATATTTAATTTTTATCACATAAATAAAGATGGTGAGATTCGAACTCATGATTGCTTAATCATTAAGACTCTAATATTGTGTTAAAGAAACAATTTAACCTAATAATTTAAATTATTTAATGATATTTTAAAATATAATTTATATTATTTTTTAATATAAAAAAAATAAAAAGAACAGCTTGCGTTCACGATCGAGCATGAGGATGTCATATCTAATTAGGTTCTTCTTACGTATCCAGGCTGTTATCCAATTAGCTTGCCCCCTCCACCGTTCTTAATTTTTTGTCAACCTTTACCTGAGAGCTATGGTCTCATCTTCCTTGGAACGTAATTGCTCAATTAAAGACTTTGTTGCTTGCTTGCTTCTTTTGTTTTTTTTAAGAATATTACTGGACATTTTTTATGGATTTGAAAAGAAAAAAATGTTGAAGAAGATACAAATGGTATTATAATTGCACTTTGAACATTAAACCAATTATAATGGCAAACCTATAATATTTAAGAAACTTTTTATTCCGACTCCATATATTGTTACTTATTTTTGAGTTTCCCACAAAAAATAAAAAAATACAAAAAAATATATATTGAAAAATATATTTAAAAGGAATAAAAAAATAAAAGTGAGAAAAGGATGCTGGAACTCCTATAAAATAGCTAGGAATTGGTTGAGAAGGTTCAGAAATATAAGAATTGAAATTTGACATTATAAGAGCCTTCTTGACAAAGAAAATTCAAGTTGAGAAAAAAAAATCTAAAATCATATGTTTATGAACTCAATTAAATTTTATTTAAGATTTAATTGAATTTATGAAGCGTTTAATTGTAAGAAAAATAGATTTTTAAGTCAATTTAGGATTTTATTGGATGAAATTAAAGTTCTGGGGTCCAATTATAATTTTAAAGAGTTGTTTTGGCCAAATCTGGGGCTTAATTGTATAATTATTGAAGTTTGATGGCCAATTAGGGACTTAATGGAATAAAAAGCTAGAATCAAGGGACCCAATTATAATTTATCCGGGGGTTTGATTACAAGGTTGTAAAAAACATCCAAGGATCAAATCAGAAATATCATTTTGAAATTGAAACGGCGCCGTTGCATTAAGAATTACCGCACACTGCTCACTGTCTTCAAGCAACGGTTTCTGCGGTAAAAAAAGGGAGCGGTGGAGTTGCAATCAAGGGCATGTCTCGCGGCTGATTTCCTCACCACCATAATACAAGCCGGCCGTTACCATATGCTTGCCATAACGCATGCATCCTCTGGCTATAAAAGCCAGAGGAGGGACCAAGCAGCAAGGAGAGGAGAGAACGACAGAAGGAAAAAAGAGAACAAAGGGAGAAAGGAGAGAGGAGAGAGGTGACAGTGGGGAGAAAAAAGGAGGGGAGAGAGCCGCACCAGCACTGCCAACGCCATCGTCAGCTCATCATCTACTTCGTCCAGCAGCCACTGCCATTATCCATCATAAACGCACCAGCACTGCACAACGGAAAGGAGAAGAAGAGAGAAAAAAGAACTAGACAGGGAGGACGAGACAACGGACAGAAGAGAAAGACAGAGAGAGGGAGGGTGGAAGGAAGAGAAGAAGAAAGACAGGAAATAGCACAGAGGGAAATACAAGAGAAAAGAGTATGAAAAACGAAGCAAGGCCGAACAAGGAGACCGGAACAGAAGAGCAAAGGAAGAGAAACCGAACGGTGAAGCAGAGAACACAGACAGCAGAGGAGGTCAGCATCACCACCGGTTTCTTTTCTCCAGAACCAGGTATGCTCAATTCCTTTCTTCGCAAAAATAGATGCATGTGGGTCTAGAGAAACAAAAGGAAACAGAAGACGATTGAAAGCTTAAAGACCGTCACTTTTCTTGCACTCTGTAACCAAGGGGTCTTCGTTTTTGCCATCAGCAAAAATGAAGAATGAACAGTGCGAAGGTAATTTAATTACCTTCGCACTGTTCCATGCACGCTGGTTGGGTCACTGGCTCGGGCCAGTGACCAGGTGGCTGGGTCCAGCCCAGCCTATGGGCCGGGCTGGGCCCAGTCCTCTCAAAAATAATTTCTTCAAAAATTATTTCAAAAAATCTGTGATTTTCAGAAAATATTTTACTGTATTTTGATCAATATTGGTTTGTATTTTTATACTATAAAGATACAAATCCAATATTAAAATATCTGGTTTTTGTCAAAACATAAAAAATATGTTTTGTTTTTATGCATAATGCCAAGTCTCTCTAAAAAATAAATAAATAAATAAATCATATTGTATTTTCAAAGAGTAAAATTTAAAGAACAAAAAGTTTTAGGATGCATTTTGGCTTTAATAACCAGTTTATTAAAGTCAGGAGAATTGACTAATATTTCAAAAATTTCAAAAAACATTATTTTGTTTTCTTTTAATATATGGGGTTACAACCTTATACGCAAGATATATTCCGGATATTAAATTCTTTTGTTGATGTTAGAATGATTATGTTTTACCCAATAAGATAAGGATCTCTTTACCGAAGAGAACTTTTTTTAAATTATAGACGGACCAACAAATAAAAAACAGAACAAGACTTTAAATTTTTATCAGACAATAAAACAATGCATCTTACCTTAGGTAGGGCGTATTTGGGGTACTAATACCTTCCTTTTACGCAACCAGTCCCCGTACCTGATCTCTGAGACCAGTTAGGGTTCTTAGTGACCAAAATACTAGGTGGCGACTCCCATTCAATTTTTCCACTAATAAAAGACAAGAATTTCTTATCTTCACACATTTGCCACATAAGATTAGATTTTTAGGGTAGATATTTTCACCACGACGCCGCACACGTGCAACACCATATATAAATTATTATAAACTATATACATAGTAATATATAAAGTGTAAATTTTTAAATGTCGCATAGAAAATATTACCGCTCAAATCTTGAGAGGTTTTTAGTAATTTTATTTACCTGTATTTTGGTATTATTTTTGTTGTACATATGCACAAAAGCTGTTTGTTAAGTATTGATAATATGAAAGTTTAAAGACTTGCGTTATATTTTTAGAAAGAAAAATAGTAATTTAATTAGTATGAAATAAAGCACAAACAAATCACTATTCTTACATTATATTTTTCTATTTCAAAAAGAATATTTGGCAATGCCAACAATTAAGATTTTTAAAATTATAATCTAATATTTTCACCTTTACTAATAAAATAAATAAAAATAATGAAGGAAATCATACATTATTATTTAATGATAATATTTTTTTCTTGGTTGCATAAATGCTAAAATTTAAATATTGGTCACCGAGTGCTGATGGATTGAACATCATCTCAATAAAAAAGTCATTATTCCTCTCGTTGAAAATTTAAGGAAAAATATTTACATTTTCTTATATGCTAAAGAATTATTTATTAATTGGGATTTATTATTTAACATGGATTTTTTATGCAACGAACCTTAAGGCTTGTATAACTTTTATAAATAAAGAATTATAGAATGAGAAGTTTGGTTTCATTGCAAAAGTAGTTGAAGACTTTTGTCTAGAGAGGATTGAAAGATTTTGTGTGTGGACCAAAATCAGGTACAAGTAAAAGAGAGTACAGATCCAATAATAATTTGTTGAGTTGAAAATTTTAAAATCACTTTTCCATTATTTTTTTTATAAATAATAGTTTTATTTTTTAATAGATTTTCACCTAGCTTAAAATATGCTAGATATAATTTTAAATATAATAATTTTAAATTTATTAATCCATCGAAATATTAGGTAAAATAACCTTGGGTCTAAAAACATCACCTAATTTTGAAACATTACTGCACCGCACTCAGCATATGAATTCAAAAATTGATTGCATAATCCATACCTTGTAGTTTTCAAGAACAAAATAACACAATCTCTCCAGACCTGGCAGCACAAGCACTAATAATTAAAGCTTCGTCATCCACCATTCCAGTTACCATGTTATCGGGCTTCTTCCTGATGCCCTAAAGGAGTATCTAAAGAAAAACAAACTGTACTGAAATATGGATACTCAAAAGATAAGGATTCATCGATCCCTATATTGAATTATGGACATACCTTTTTCACCAATCTAACTTCACAGATTCTTGGCATAAAGATTACTTGCGAGAAGAATGGAAAGATTTAAAATCAGTAAGCTCATATATATATTTGTTTGTTTTTAATCTGTAAGCCACTTTAACCTATAACCTATATATGTTCTTTTTTTATATAGTAAACGAGAGAATTATATATTAATTAAGGGAATATAAAAGAAAGGAAAAGACCAAAGCGACGAGAGACTTCATTAGTTAGTCCAGTTTATAATACATTTAGGATTTTTAAGAAGATTTGAGCCTATATAGCTGAAATTTCTAATCGAGGACTTCAACTAGAAGACCAAACGGTGAAAGGTGAGATCAAAAATCATATCCCAATCCGGAGCCTTGGATTCAAAGATTAGGCAGTTGCGCGCTATCCAAATTTACCAGTACAGACCTTTTTAGAGGAGGGTAATAGCACATTGCTGAAAATTTCCATTAATCAAATCGGACCATTCCTGTAGATTTTGAATTGGGTCTTTGTGCAGACAACCTTGGCACTCGAACCAATTCAAGAAATGACTCCAAAGAGACCATGTTATAGGACACCAATGAAAAAGATAATTAATTGTCTCAGTTTCCTTATAGCAGAATGGGTAGTGAGATTCCTCATAATTAATGATTCTCCTCTCAGCTAAAAAACTTGTACTCAAACTGCTATGAAAAAGAAGTCATATGAACACATCCACTTTTGGAGAGGCATAACCATTCCGTAGCAGAACAGGGGAGTGATTATTTTCAATGGTCGATAGACTATCAAAGAAGAGGCAAACTGATTAAGCTGAGTACATGCCAGAGCTGTGGAATTTCCATGACTTGCGGTCTGCACCATTTGAGAAAATGAGACCACGCAACACCTCTGCGATCAAGCTCTCCCTCATGCAGTTCTCACCGGGCCGAAGGGTTCTTCAGGATAGGTTGAAAGATATATATGTCAAATTGTATATATCTGCAAAGCTAGTGTTTTGCTGCAGGGAGAGGTTATAAAGTCTGGGGAATAAGAGTTGGAGAGTGGTTGCAGAGCCAAGCCAAGAGTTAGTTCAAAATTGGATGTTCCTCCCGTCACCCACCTTGAACCCGACATTTGTATGTAAAAGATTGGCTATGTTTTGTGTTGAGAAGATCGCCGAAACAATGTCATGCCAAGTTGGAGATAAAGAACCCGTAAACTCAGGGATACCATTTGCCGCACGTGTGCGGCGTCGCGACGAAAACATCCACCCTCAAAATTTGTATCTAATGTGGCAAATGTGGGGAGACAATGAATTCTTATCTTTTATTAGTGGAAAAATAGAATGGGAGTCACCACCTAGTATTTTGGTCACTGGGAACCCTAACTGGTCTTAGAGATCGGATACGGGGACTGGTTGCGTAAAGGGAAGGTATTAGCACCCCAAATATGCCATACCTAAGGTAAGCTGCATTGTTTTGTTGTCTGATAAATCTAAGGTCCTATTGTGCTTTCTAGTTGTTGGTCCGTTTATGGTTTAAGAAAAGTTCTCTTCGGTAAAGAGATCCTTATCTTATTTGGTAAAATCTAACCGTTCTAACATCAACAAAAGAATTTAATATCCGGAATATATCTTACGTATAAGGTCGTAACCCCAGATATTAAAAGAAAACAAAATAATTTTTTTAGAATTTTTTGAAATATTGGCCAGGTCTCGTGACTTTAATAAACTGGTTATTAAAGCCAAAATGCAAGTTAAAACTTTTTTTAAAAAATTTTATTGTTTGAAAATACAATATGATTTATTATTTTTTTATTTTTATTTTTGAGAGAGACTTGGCCGTATGCATGAAAACAAAAATATGTTTTTATGTTTTCACAAAAAAAAGATATTTTAATACCAGATTTGTATCTTTACAGTATAAAAATAAAAACCAATATTGATCAAAATACAGTAAAATATTTGCGAAAAATCACAAAATTTTGAAATAAATTTTGAAGAATTTTGTTTGGGGCTGGGCCCAGCCCGACCCATGTGGCTGGGCTGGACCCAGCAGGCCCCAGCCGGGTCACTGGCCCAAGCCAGTGACCCAACTGACTTTTAAACGCAAGCGTACGTGAACAATTCACGCACGCCTGCTACAGCCAGGATGTAATTAAATTGCACCTGCATAGTGTTTGTGCAATTATAAACGGAAGGAGAAGGAATGAAAAGCTTATAACTGGGATTCCTCTTGAGCTTGTAACTGGGATTCTGGGAAGAAACTTTGATGCCACTCCCTGCTTCTGGCTTCCTTTCTGTTATGTCTTCCCTTCGTGTCCGTCTCTTCTCCTCTCTCTGCGTCTGGTTCTCTTCCTCTCTCTGTTTCTTTTCTTAGTTCTTCTCCTGTTCTGCTTTGTCTCCTGCTCGTCGTCTCCTCCCCTGTTCTCCCTTTTTTTTCTTCTGTCGTTCTCCCCTCTTTGTTTTTTTCCCCCCTCGGTTCAGTTTCTCCTCTGGCTTTTATAGCCAGAGGACGCAGGCACTTCTTGGTAACGACCGGCGTGCATCACGGTGGCGTAAAACATGCCCCTCCCCAGACTGAAACGGTTCCATTGATGGCGTTCATTTACTGTCAAAACCATCACGGATGAAGATGATGAGAAGTTGTCAAGGAAACGACGTCGTTTCCAAATTCAAAGAATATTTCCAGTTTGGTCCTTGGATGTTTTTGCAATTTTGTAATCAAGCCCCCAGATAAATTGTAATTAGGTCCCTTGATTTTAGCGCCTTTTCCAGTTTAGTTCTTGGTTTCAGATTGTTTCAATTAAGTCCCTAATTGGCCATCAAACTTCAATAATTATGCAATTAAGTCCCTAATTTAACCAAATCAACTCTTCAAAATTATAATTGGATCCCAAAACTTTAATTTCTTCCAATAAAAGCCTAAATTTTCTTAAGAAATCAATTTCTTGCAATCAAACCCTCCATAAATTCAATTAAACCTTGGATAAAATTTAATTGAGTCCATAAACATCTGATTTTGGACTTTTCTTCCTCAAATTGAATTTTCCTTATCAACATGGCTCTTATTGTCAAATTTCAACCTTTTGCATTTTTTAATCTCCTCGACCAATTTTGGCATTTTAGGCATTCCAGCATCCTTCTCTCGCTCCTATTATTTTTTGGATTTTTTTATTCATTCCGAATATTTTTTTTTGTGTGTATTTTTTTGTATATTTTTTTTTCATTTTTTATGGGGAACCCAAAATGGGTAACAACACCATTCATAAAGTGAGGTCAGTATTTTAGAAGAATGTGTTTTTGCTAGCCTCCTGCCACTCCATTATCCAGATTCCATAACCATTTAAAGAGTAGAGCCAGATTTTTGTTGTGGATGGATCCCAGCCTAAGACCACCAAAAGATTTATTCTTTATTACCTTGTGCCAAGCCACTTTAAAAATGCCATTAGATATTGAGGTTCCTTTCCAGAGAAAAGACCGGGTTAGAGAAGAGATGACTTTAATAATACTCTTTGGCATAGCAAAAACTGACATGTAGAACAAAGGAAGAGAGCTCAAGACTGAGTTAATTAGACATAACCTTCCCACCATGCTCAAAAAATTCCCTTTCCATGTGCTTAGCTTTGCTCTGATAGTGGATAACACTAGTTTCCAAGTAGAGAGTCTGCTGGGATTGGCTCCAAGAGGTAGTCCAAGGTACCTGATCGGGAAAGTATCACTATGACAGAAAACTAAGTTTGACAGGCTAGAGGTGTAGTCGTTGTCCAAGTTGATACCTATTAGTGAGCTTTTATAGAAGTTAACTTTCAGTCCAGAGATGATCTCAAACCAACGAAGTATCCTCTTAGCATGTAGAAGAGAGGGAAAATCATTTGGCAGGAAAATCAGAGAGTCATCGGCATATTGAAAATGAGTTATGTTGTGTTTTGGAGCAATCTATAAGCCTTTGAAGTAACCTGAAACTGATGCCCAATTGAATAAAACTGTCAATCCCTGAACTGTGATGTCAAATAGGAAAGGAGAGAAAAGGTCCGTTTGCCTGAGACCCCTCTCCAGACTGAATTCCCTACTGGGGGAACCGTTTATCAAGATGGCTAATTTAGAAGTGGATAAGCATTCGAAGATTAGCTTCCTCCAGTGTGAGCCAAAACCCATGTATCCCATGCTTGTGTCAATATGTTCCCATAAAATTGAGTCAAAGGCTTTATGAAAATCTACCTTCAGTAAGAGGCCATGCTTTTTTTTGCTGTGCACACCATGGACAACCTCATTTGTTATCATGAAACCGTCTAGAATCTGATGCCCAACAATGAATGCAAACTGGTTAACACTGATTACATCTGTCAGGACACGTCGAAGCCTAGTGGACAGTAGTGTTGCCACTATTTTATATAGCCCATTAATCAAGCTTATCGGACAAAAATGGGAGAATCTGCTCGACCCCTTTGATTTTGGAATCGGAGTTACAAAAGAAGAGCTGATACCCTTTGGAAGTTTACCAGTTCTGAAAAAAATTTTAGCCAGCATAAAAACCTTTGAGCTGATGATATTCTATACCTTTTTATAGAAGAAGAAGGTGAAACCATTGGGGCCAGAGGCTTTGGAACCATCACAGTCCCACACAACTTGCTTCACTTCTTCCATTGAAGGTGGTATTTCTACCCAAATTGACTTGGCTTCTAAAATTTTGGAGAACCTTGAGTCTTCTATTTCAATACTTTTACACGTTGGTTTGCGAAACAAGGATGAGAAGAAGTTGACAGCGCCTTCTTTTATATCATTTGAGGAGACTAGATGACTACCATTATGTTCAATCTTACTAATATAGTTGTGGTCCTTCCTTAGACTTGCTGATATGTAAAAAAAAAGAGTGTTCTTATCCCCAATTTACACCAATTTTGACAAGATTTTTGCCTCCACATATCCACAACCCTTTTGTTAACGTCCCATTGTTCAGAGTTCAGCCCCTGGAGCTTTGTTTTTTCGGTCTCAGACAAGGGACGCACTTCGCTTAAGTTTTCAAGTGTTGTAATGGAATTTTGGATGTCTACAAGTTTTAAATTTTGATCCCCGAAAGTGGATTTATTCCATTGTCTAAGCTTTTTCCCATGTTCCCCAACTTCTTAATCAGACTAAACTCACCTGGAAATTCCTTGCAACTATCAGACTAGAGGGCTTCAAAATCTGTTAAGAAAGAAAGGTGCGACAGCCAGCAGTTTATGAAACGGAACGGCTTCCACCCCAAGTCTACCTCAGGGCTTTAGAGGAGCAGCCGACAATGATCGAACGTCCCTCTAGGTTAGCAGCAGAGAGATAGAGATGTGAATTGTAGCTGAAAATCTAGGGAATCAACAGCTCTGTCAATGCGGCTCATAGAGCAACCCCTAAACCAAGTGAACCAGTGCCCCTGCAGATTGAATTCAACCAGTTCACAGTCGTAATTATTCTATTTTGTTTTATGAAAACTAGTTAGTCATAACATGCATTGGATGATCTTGATTGTAATTATGTTTCCTCTGTTGATAGATTTTCTAAGCTTGTTTTGACATGTGCATCCTTTTTAAGAACTTCTTAGTTCATACTCTCAGTCATATCATGATGCTCGGCATTTTTCAATTTCTGAATCAGATCAAGAGATCCTTTTTGACCAACCAGCTTGCAGCAAGTTTCTGTTCTTTAAAATGATCTTATCTCACTTCGAATCCTTCGTCAAATGTGTAGTCCTAAACGCATAGATAAATTTGGGCTTTTAAATTGTTTGATTTCGATATCAGAAGCTCAAGATATTCCCATTTGAATATCTAGTGTGAAAGTAGAAATTCCTGCCGCAAGAAGGATTTTTGCCCGAGTTTGCAGGGACACAATTGCAAGATGCTTAAAGTTTGAAGACCAATTGCAAGACCAAGGACCAAAAGGAAAAGATGCCGATGAAGAAATTGAAGAACCATGTTTTCATCTGCATAGCTATTTTGATTTTTCTTTCCTTTTATCTGCAATTTCCTGTTTGGTTTCCATGTTTCTCTCACTGGATTGGAGAGCTGCAAACCACGTTTTTATTACCTCATTTCAAAGGAAATAGATGGTGCCTCATGGTCCCAGCTATGGAAGGAAAGAAAGGAGTTGTACCACCCTCTTGATCACTGAAACTAATTATTGAAATCAGAATAGGAATACGAATATTTCAGTTTTCTTTTTGCATTTTTTTTTACTGCAAATCAGTGGGGGATGCTGCTGATTTGCATCCTAGAATTAATATATTGAATCTTTCCTAAATAGAGATATATTAAACTATATATAGGCCCCCTCTAATGACATAGCGGAGGAAGAGAAAGAGAGGAGGATAAAAAAAGAAGGGAAAAGAAATGAAAATAGGAGGAAAGAAAAAACAATAGAGAGGCAGAATACGAGCAAAAAAAAAAAAAGAAGAGCAAGAGAGAGAAGAAAAAACACAAAGAACAAGGGTTGATCTTTTCGACTGTGAAATTCTTCATAAGAACGAAGAGGAGAGAAAAAAGCTAGAGGCAGGCAAAACAAGGAGAAAGAAAGAGGGCAGAGAAACGAAAAAAGAAGAGACAGCGAGGGGAGTGAACATCACAGATAACATAGGAGAATAGAGGGAGTTTCTTTCCTTCATCCTTTCGTTATTATGAGAAAGGAAAACAGAATGGAGGAGAGAGAGAGAGAGAAGAGAAATGGAAGCAAAACAAGCCAGATAGAATAGAGACACAAGAGAATAGCATATGAGCGCAGATAGAGGAAGACTGAAGAAACCAGGATCGCCAGCAGACCAGGTAAGTTGTCTCTCTTTTCTTGCCAACTTTGCATGTATCCTTGGTTGCATTGTTACTGTTCAAGTGAAATTTAATTCGCTTGAACAGTAACTAGCCAAGGCATGCATGAGGAAACTCACGCATACCTTTGTGCCCAGTCAGGTCACTGGTTTAGGCCAGTGACCTGGCTAGGCCTGCTAGGTTCAGCCCAGCCACATGGGCTGAGCTGGACCCAGCCCCTAAAAAACGAGTTATATTGTTGTTTTTTATGTATTTATTTTGTGGTTTTTGTATTTTTATGTTGTAAAAATACAAATCTCGTATTTAGAATACCTGGTTTTCGGTGCAATGTGATATATATATATATATATATATATATATATATATATATATATATATATATATATATAATGTTTTCATGCATATGACCAATACCCTAACATATTTTAAATTTTCTCTTAAAAAAAAACAAATATTTGAAGTTTAAAAGAAATTGTGTTGTAGCATGGATTTGTTTTAAAAAAATTATTTTCTTTCATTCTAGATTTCACAACATGTTTGTAAACTCTAAAGGGTGTTAGCCAATATTCCAAAAAAATATAAAAATCTCATTTTAGGGGGAATTCATCTATTATTCACCGTTAATGTTTAGATAAAGAAATCCCTAAGGGATGAATATCCAAAATATTATTGGGAATAATTTGTTATTATTCGTTGTTAATGTTTGGATAAAGAAACTCCAAGTAGTTAATATTCAAAATATTTTTCTAGGAATAATAAGTCACCACACATTCTTGAAAGAAGCATCGATTATAATTGAGGACATTTCAATTTTTGACTCTATGGTTTACGAGCCATGAAAGTATGAAAGACTAAGGCAAAAAAAGAGGCTTTTAAGGCGCTCTGAATTTCCTTAGATTTCTCAATCTTTATTGCTTTTCCTTGCGATTTACGACTCGCAAACACTTGAAATACTAAGGGAAAAATGAGCTTTTAAAGCACATTGAATCTCCTTGGATTTCTATCTAATAAATTTAGTCTAAATCAAACATAGATTTCAAGAGATCTGCATTGGTCCCCCTTGACACTTTATAGACATATCTAAAGGTATGATCTATATTGGCCAATGATTCTTGCTTTTAGACTTTGAACCCAAATCATTCATCATAGCAAACCTATCCTAGGAAAACTGATTAGAGAACACCAACACCATAGCAATCATAAAGCAAACCAAACACTAAACAACTTACCTTAGGTAGGGCATACTATGGGTGTTAAAACCTTCCCTTTACACAACTAGTCCCTTACCTTAGAATCTCTGAAAGACCAATTAGGTTTTCTAGTGACCATAATACTAGGTGGCGACTTCCTTATTCACAAACAAAAACACTGAAATCAATCGAGGGTCCTCGCGCTCCGCCGCGAGGGTGCGATACTAATGATGAATGAAAACATACATGTATAGGTAGGATAAAATATGCTAAATCATAAATAAAATAAAATAAGCCAGATGAAAAAAAAATGTGAACACATCAAAACAAATAATTGTTTGGTTTAAGATCATTAGAAAACCTGAGTGTAACGGTCTTATCAGAAATTCCAAGGTTAAGGGATTGCTCATGGCTAAAAAAGGTATTAGCACACTTAGTGCAAACTGTTGAAATAGGATGTATTGTGTGATTTGAATTTGGTTTAAAGATTTTGATGGGTTTCTAATTGATGGTCTGTTTATGACTTATGATGGGGATTTATTCGAGTAAATAAAACTGGCATTTTAAATTTATTATAGGCTTATGTACCCAAATTAATTCTTATGGAGAGGGATCTATGTAGGTATCTTAACAGGGTTCACCTATCCTAAAAGGCAGAAGGGTTTTCCATAACTCGTATGTTGTGGCGATAAATACTCCCAATTAAAATTGGTGAATTTTCTTGTCAACTTCTGATATTTAAATATCAGCCTATTTATAGGTCCAATAATTATACTAGAATATTGACTATTAATTCTCATGAATTAAAATTTTAGAGATTATTAAAATTTTGGCAAAATTCTCATGAATTCAATAAAATGGTAATTAAATCCAAAATGCATACAAATATATATTCTTTGAATTTTGCATAAAAATATTAAAATACCATATATATTATTTTATTTAAGCAAAATATATTCTTATTTTTATTTTTGAGAGACTTGTCCGTACACTACCAGAAAATCGGAGAAAACCAAAGGAATTTTTTTGTCGAAAATTTTTAACGATAAACATAATTTCATCTCAAAATCTGTTGGTATATACCGACCGTATCACTGGCAAATGATATAATTTTTTTGGAAAGTTGCAATTGTGCAATGACGTGGATTTGTTTAGATGATGTTACCAATGTAATTACTGAGGGATTCAAACCAGGATAGTCGTACAGTGATGTGGTACTTTCATCGGTGGAATCACCGACGAACATGTTTTGTCGGTGTTGCCATCGGTAAAAGCCAGTATATACCCACTCTGCCGACACTCTCTTCCTCTATTTCTCCTTCTTCTTTCCCATCCCACCTCTCCCCTCCCAAACTACAGCCAACCACCCATCCCAACTCTCCCCTCTTCTCAACACAAGCACTCAAGTTTCTTATATTTTTGTATGTGGTCACAACATCCGTTCTTGTGAATTTTATCATTTTTTATAAGTAAATCTATCATTTTTAGTTTTAATATTTAAATGTGAATTTTATTGTTTTTAAGTTTATGTATTTTGTTAACGCATGTACTTGTTTGATTGTTATTTGTCAAAGAAACTTGTAGTATGAATGTATAATTTTGTAGTTGTTATAGTTTGTTTTAGAACTACAATATAAAATACCATAGATATATGATTTGATTCGTGCTAGTTATGGAAAATAATCATTGCAATATAAAATGCCATATATATAGGATTTGTTGGTGCTGGTTATAGAAGATAATCTCTGTAATAATTATTACAATATTTTCTTAAATAGTACATATAAGGACTTTTTATATAAGTGAATCTAACTATATGCACCGAGTAAAGAAAAATTTACAAAGGGAGGCAGAGAGACAAGAAAAAATAAGTGCAAACATAAAAAAAAAAAACCTAACCCTATCCTATCCTCTGTAGCAAATAAGCCGTAGCCCCCCTCTTATCTAAAAAAACCAAAGCAGCCACCCACTTCCTTTTGAAAAAAAAAGAAACCAGAGATATCTCTCTGGCCACACGCTGTCCCCTTCTCCCTCTCATCAACACAAACCTTTTTCCCTCACTGGAATCGGCTCCCTCTTTGGTTCACCCGTTGCTCTCCCTCTCAGCCATAAGATAGCCACCACATACTCCTTAATTTCTCCTGTCACAACCCCATCTCTCTTTTCATAGACCTTCCCCTTTCCTCAGCAAAGTTCTCCCTTCTCATCAGTCTAAAAAAACAGCCCATAGCTACTCATCAACATAAATTTTCAGACTCTCTCAACCACCCACCTTCAGCCGCACACTGCCTTTTCCATCTCCATTCTCAAAACCGAAACATATCTTCCCTCTATCACCTGAACAACAAGAAAACCAAAGCCTCATCCTCTCTTTCTTTCTTTTTGGCTTCTCCCCATCACCACCAGATTCTCCTCTACAGTCCAACAACCTCTCTTAAGATCAACCAAAACCGTGAGCCACAAGCAGCGTCAGGAGCTTTGCTTCGCATTCCAAACAGATAGTTCTTCTCTGAATCCTGCACCAGAATGATAGGTCCCAATCAAAGCTATTTAAAGAAAAGTGTAAAATATATATACTCTGCTTAAGGTGAGAATAAACCTTGTAATTCTTTTCTTGTTGTTTACTTACTGGAAACCAGAGTTTAAATACAAAAAAAGAACTCAACTACTTCCCTAAATAAAAGGAGTGGAATGGCTAGTTGACAGTAAAATAGCCATCACTAATGGAATTATTCTTTCTAACTTATTGACCGATTCCTAAGCAAAATAACAGCAATAACAACTAATGCAAATCTTAAGTCATAATCTCTAAGTCACACGCTGATGTCGCATGCAAACTGATCCTTACTTAACCCCCGTATCTTGGATTCTTGATAGGCACTATATTTGATCTTCTTGGTTTATCACAGAACGCAGCCGTCTCCAGCTTCAACGGCGGCGTCGTCTTCAGCCCTGGCAGCCATCGCTGACTCGCAGCCCCTCAACCACTAGAAGCAGGTACTAGCCGCAACAATAATCCAGTAGTGCGACCAGTCTTGTCTTTGCACCAGCAGTTGGTCCCAATCTCTTCCCCATCGCCAGCAGTAGCTGTGTTTTCTTCTCTGCACCGGGAGCGAGAAGCGGCAGGGGTGCGCGATCATCACCAGTCATTGCAATTCTTCAGCCATTTTGAGCACGCAAGCCAGCAGCAGCAGAGGGGATTTTCACTTCTGCCATAGTTTGCTCCTCCAGCATCATCCTTCTCTTCCCTACAGTGGCTGCACTGGTCGTAGTAACACCGAAGGGCCACCATTGAGACAATCATCTTTCTGCCAGCAAACCTGTCTCCACCGGGAACAGCGAGGAGGGTCGTCCTTCGTGAGCAGCACCCGACCGTCTCCCTCCACTTCTCCTCCAGCCGCTGCCTCGCCAGGTAAGCCGTCTCTCATTTCTTTCAGTTTTTTTACGTAAAGGATTTGGCACTGTGCGAAGGTAAATTAATTACCTTCGTACTGTGCAGTGCATGCGTGAGTAATTCAAGCATGCAAGCTGCAACAGTGCCCAGCTGGGTCACTGGTTTGGGCCAGTGACTCGGCTAGGCTTGTTGGGTTCAGCCCAGCCACATGGGCCGAGCTGGACCTAGCCAAAAAAAAAGAGTAATATTGTTGGTTTTCTCGTGTATTTAGTTTATGGTTTTGTTATTTTTTTATATTGTGAAAATACAAATCTGGTATTAAAATACCCGATTTTTTCACGAAATATTGCAAATATATATATGTCTGAAAAACAAAAAAATATTTTCTTGTGCATTGTATACGACCAATATCCTAACATATTTTGAATTTCCTTTTTATATATAAAAAAACAAATATTTGAAGTTTCGAAAATGTGTTTTCGTATGGATTTCTTAAACACAAGAAAAAATTATTTTCTTGCATTTCCGGATTTTACAATATGTTTGTAAAACTCCAAAGGGTATTGACCAATATTCAAAAAAATACAAAAATCTTATTTTTGGGGGGAATTCATCTATTATTCACCGTTAATGTTTGGGTAAAGAAATCCCAAATGGGTGAATATCCAAAATATTATTGGGAATAACTTGTTATTATTCACTATTAATGTTTCGATAAAGAAATCTCAAAGGGATGAATATGCAAAATATTATTGGGAATAACTTGTTATTATTCACCCTTAATGTTTAGATAAAGAAATTCCAAATGGATGAATATCCAAAATATTATTGAGAATAACTTGTTATTATTCGCTATTAATATTTTATTATATATTTTTTAAATACATACCGATGGATACGAGCCGTCGGTATTTTACCGAGAGTTGCCAAACAATTACCACCCATGACATAATTACATACAGAATATTTCCGTCGGTGTTTACCATTACTATTACCGACAGACTATCCATTGGTAAGTACCGTTGAAAATTCAGACGGATATGTTACGTCAGTAATGTTCTCACGAGAATTTTTTTTTTGCCGTGCGTCGCCGTCTATAAGACCGTCGATATTCTGTCGATAGTTGAATTTTTTTATTTTCGACAGAATTAGCGACGGAACGGAAAATTACCGATGATTAGTATACCGACGGACAGATTCCATCGATGACACCATCGGTAATAATTTCACCGACAGATTTCATGCCTTACATCAACAGAATTTATCCGTCAGTAAAATTGTATAATAGTGTAGTGGTATGCAAATAAAACATTTTGTTAATTAATTTTTTATTTCCTTTTATCTATCCTTTTTTTTATCATTTATCTAACACAAAGTAAAAGGGCAATAAAAAGAACATGAACATACACACACATTCTCTATTTTACTTACACGCCTAAAATTACACATATCTACAAAGCACCAATAATTCAAATTCAAATAATAATTTAAATATACATATTAAAAATCTAAAATTATAAAATCGATCTTCCAAGATAAAAATAATATGGAGAAGTTGTTGAAACTTGAGAACAATACTGAAAGATCCCAGGAGCTGGGGGAATAGTGATAGCGAGTGGAACCACGTGGTTCCACCACTGCTGGTGTGTGAACCACACACCTCCACAGGAAAAATTAGAAATATGTAGGGCTGAGCATTTCCGGTTCGGTCCGGTTTTGAACCAAAATAAACAACCAAACCGATTTTTTTTAATTTTGTGAACCGAACCGAACCGAAAATCGGTTCAAACCGATTAATTTCGGTTTGGTTCGGTTCGGTTTTTTTCCTTTCAAACCGGTTCAAACCCAATGGTCCTCTCTACTTCTCATGCAACCTCACACAGTAGATCCCAAGTTGCTAGAGGTGAAGACCCATTGACAATTCAGACTTTCACGGCTAGATCCTTGTCTACAACTGCACTTGCATCCAACTACACATAGCGTTGATGGAGACGATCCAGACAAAACCTAACCTTGCAAATCAGGCAAAAAACCCAAGACCCGAACATCAGACCCAGAAAACATAATCACAGAAACCAGAGCAGGTCGTCCTACTTTAAAAAGAAACATAAAGGAAGCAATACCTTAGTCTTTTCGGTGCTGCAACGGGGATCGTTTCTCTTGAAATCATCTTCAAGGGTGGAGTGAGCCGTTTGGTGAGTTAACTCAGCCAAGTAATCTTCTTCGTCACTCTGTGTCTCAATAGAGCCAACGACGACCAACTTGTTCTGCTTTGATTTTTCACTAGCCAGAGAGTAAAGAGAGATGCAGAGAACGGAGGGGAGGGGAGGGGGCCAACCAAAAATAAAGTGAAAGTGAAAGTGAAAGTGAAAATGGAGAGATGCAGAGAAGTGAGGGGAGGGGGGGCGACCGTTGAATAGTTGATAGTTTAAAGTTATTCTAGGGTTAGAAAGCATGGTATTTATACTTGCCTTCTTTTTTTTAAGTGGTGGCTGGTTGAACCGGTTCGGTTCGGTTCAATCGGTTTCAGACTTTAGAAACCGAAACCGAACCGAACCAGAATTTTTTTGTGATTTTTTAATCGGTTAATTCGGTTTTTTTTTTCGGTTCGGTTTTTTCGGTTATTTTTTTTCCAGTTTTCTCGGTTTAATCGGTTTATTGGTTTTTTTGCTCACCCCTATAAATATGGGTGGATTTGAAGTGGTTAGTCCTCTTCTTCCTCCCTAGCCGGTGGTGAAAGTCATTGTTGCCAGCAAAATGAGGAAAAACACACAAACAATTGCTTTTACTTTCGTTTCTATTTCTTTAGAATTGATTCTTTCTTCCTCTCGGTTTGTTGGTTGCTGTTCAATGGAGTAGCTGGATTGTGATGGTCAACGGTGCAGCTGAAGGACAATCGTTACTGTTACTAGATGTGTGGGCTATTGTTGATGACGACGACTATGTTGGGAGCTTCTAGTTGTGTAGGACGTCATGGATTTGTTTTGATGGGGAATGAGTAGATGACCGAGAGGGAGGGTGGTTTACTTGTGTTTTGGAAAGGGAGAGGCTGTGGTCAGCGGTGCTGTTGGTGGTGATAAGGAAAAGCTAGAGCTGCCGTGAGTTTTGGAAGGGGAATGAGCTGTGGATGGTGGTTCTTGTGGTTGTTGAGAGGCTGGCGTCTGGTGGTTGGGGAGTCGAACTGAGAGGGAGAGGAAAATGGGTTTACAGCCCACAGTGTTTTTCTCTCTGGTCTCCAATAATTTTGCCCATAACTTAGTTGTTCTGTTAATTTTGCGCCCCCTCCACACCTGACGAAATTAGGCCAACATAAAGAAATTATTACATAAACCAAGTTCATCACATCACATGAGGCATAAACTAAATTAATAAACATAGACATACAGAGTAAAATACAGAGAGTTTTTGTTGATCATGATGCATTTCACATAATTTTATCTACATGTCTTCTATTTATTAGTATAGCCTATAAGTGATATGGTAAATTTAGCGTGTGTAATCATTTCTCGTCTATCCTAACCTAGCATGTTCTCATTTCATTTTATTTTATATTTTTTAGATTAAATTAAGCTCTCTTACGTTGAATATTGAAAACGAGTATGAATATCGCTACAACGGTCTAACTGTCTAGCAGAGGCTTAAATATTTTCAATAGGAAGTGACGAGTTAACGACTTTCACGTCGTAAATTTTTTTTCTTGATGCAGATTGCAGAAGGTAAACAGAAGTTGTGATGAACTTTCTAAGCATGTGCTGGTGTTCAAAGCAATCACAAAAAAGAGATATTGCTCGAGACGAGGGGTCACCTGTGTTTTGGCTATTAGTCAAAAACTCAAAGCAGCCACAAACCAAGAAACTTCGTATTTCCTTGCATAGCACTGTCCAAGCAACTTCCAAATATTTGCTCACTATAAATTGACAGCATTCCCTTGGAGATCATCAAGAAACTCCCACGTAACATTTTTCAGCAAAAGAAAGTTAACTAGTTGGCCTACAGTGTCTTCACCAATACTACTTCATCGAAAACTGTTTTAGATAACAAGAGAAAGCAAGAAATGGGTCATTTCTCAGCCATTTTTAGTTGCTTTGTTCCATCGGCTTCTTCAAGGGTTATAGATGAAGCCCATAAGAAGGCAGAGATTCCTAAAAGCAAATCAAAATCATCAGGTGCTCCAATCGTAGTTTCTTACTTCCCCATGAACTCATATCTCTCTCGCTTGTAGCAAATTCCATTCCAGGAAGATGAAGAAGGGCCATGTGACTGTTTATGCAACTCAGCATATGGCGGGAGCCTGTGCGGTTCTGATTTATTTATTTTTTATTTTTTTATGGATATGTTATTTTATTTGTTGCAATAGCTAGGTATTGCAAGAATTGCTTATCCTGTAAAGAAAACAAAGGATGAATACAAAATCATATATAATTTTGTCTCGAAGTAAGAGTATTTATGGAGTCCACCTCTCAAATCATTCACCAATTAAATTTATTTGCAAAATCTTAATCCTGCACACCCCTAGGAACTTGCACGCTTACAACAAGTTTTTTTTTATATAATAATTATGATAGAATTAATTTAAGGAGAAAGAAGGAAGACAGGGGAGGGAATCGTGATAATTGGGTTAATTTTCTGCATAGTTCTATTAAATTACCATTGGCATTTATAGCCATACATAACAGGAATTAACAAAATAGAATGACAAACAATTAACAAGGAATTACACCACTAATCCATTACTACAGACCACGATGTCCACTCTGCAGTAATGCATGAATTCTATGTTCCTGTATGAACCCACGTTCCTGAGGCAACACTCTGGTCGTGAACTCCCTGCATGAACCCACATTCTTGTACCCATATTCTGGAGATGTTAGCCATGTTTGATGACTGGCCACGTTTGTATCCATATCAAATTATTAATATCATGCTAGCCATTTAGAGGATGGCCATCATGAAAAAAAAGACTCAGATTTTGTCAAATATCATTGAAAACTAAATTATTTTTGTTAATCAGATATTTCAAGTAATATCATATGAGAGTGGTTTCCAAGTTTTCCTCTCAAACCTTGTATTTACCATCATTTGCTATTAAACCAGCAGTTCATCAGGTGTGTTTAGAGCACACCCAAAGACCCCACCATGAAATTAATTTTGTCCATTGTTTTCATGCAAATTGGAATTGTATTAATACATGATCTGATGTCTCTAATTCAGATGTACAGAGGTCTCTAATGTAAGTGCATACATCTGGGAATTAGAAAGTGACAAGTGCATCATAAAACACGTTCAAAATACTTTTCAAAGAGAATGAATCTAGATCAATTGGACTTTGTCAAGAAAACAAGACTCAGCTGGATAACAGACATTAATGTTCCAAGCAAATAAACATCTCTTTCTGACACGCAATTTGAAAGCAAATATATGCTCCAGAGTCAACGTTCAAAAAAGGCATAGGTAACGATTATCTACCATTGTTTCAAAAGCCGAAGGGACACAACAACCATAGTATAAAATAAGTTCGGACTGTTCCCTGGCTTTTATAATATATACATACGCAACTAAGACTTGGAAACATTAAGATCTTCCTTGCTCTGCAAGCTCGAAATATAATAATCTTCCCCTTATAAGTGTCACTAGTCATTGTGGCCGAAAGCAGCCACTGAGAATTGGTTTTCCTTTCTTTGCAAGTAAAAATAAACTTCTCTCACACGCTTCATTTTTGTCTCATTATAAATAGCCAATTCTTTTGCTTTCCAATTCATCAACTTAGATTCCAACGTGCCTTCTCTAAGCTTGTTTTTTTCCCTCTCGTTGCCCTCTTACTAGTTATTCCTAATTGTTAAAAAAAAACACCAAGTGCCTCTCTTCACGGAGAAAGAAACGTCAAGCTACCAATACAAAGCCACAATGGCTAAGTTCTCAGAAATTTTCAGCTGCTTTGTTTCCTCTTTTTCCTCACGAGTCTCCAATGACAACGTTTCAGTTCCAGAAGTAAAAGCGCCCAAATCAGAGAAGTCAAAGGGCAAATCAAAATCATCAGGAGCTCCCATTGTAGTTTCTTACTTCCCTGTTAATTCATATCCATCTCGCTTGTAGTAATTTTGCCAACAAAATCAGATGTAATTACTCATATTTAGCCAGCCCTGGGAAACTATATCATTCGCTCACTTAGGTTGATGATGAATCATTGTGAAGTGGAAAGGATAAAGATGACAGCAATTCCTTTATTAATGTTCTTTGATTGCTAGCTGCATGATCTGAGATTTGATGAACAGGGTTTTGTAATTCTCAGAAAATTTTATTTTTGTAATTGTGAAATTGATCGAATAATTTATTTAAATTGATCATATTATTTCTATCTAGTTACTTGCAGCCCACAACCTCGTTATATGGTCAACTAAGTCACAATATTCCCACTAAGAATAACACAATTTTGGAGAATTAATTCTTCGAGGGCAACATCAAAATTTTAGCCCAGGTCGATGGTTTGGATTTCATCCCAAAGATAAAACAATAAAAGAGTAAAAACTTATCTTTTTAAGGGTTTTGAAATTTCGGATGTCTATTTGTAGATAAAAAATCTTGAGGTAAAGATCCATGTGTAAGTTGTAAGAAAATATCTCATACTAAAACAATAAAAGAAAAACAACCAAGTAGTTTATAGGCAAGAACGACGAAACCAACACCTAATAATTTAGATTTTTTTGGTAAAGATGATGTCTATTCATTAATCTAAGCCCTCAACTGGCCTTGCAAAATCTTCATTTTCGTGTGTGTGTGTGTGTGTGTGTGTGTGTGTGTGTGTGTGGGGTCCACATGGTTTTATCTATTTGTGTTATTATATTTATTGATCCAGTCCATGAGGAAAATGATAAACTTAGGTCTTGTTTGTTTGTTGAAAACTAGTTTTATTTTGAAAAATAGTTTTCTTGGAAAGTGAATTCCTGAAAAGTGAATTATTTTTTGGTGTTTGGTAGTGTCATGAAAATAAGTTGGAAAATATTTTTCAATATTTAGTTATGTCATGGAAAATGAGCTGGAAAATAACTTATTAAATTTTTTAAAAAAATTATTAAAATAATAAGAAACAAATCTTACAAATTAAAAATTTGAATGAGAATGAAATTGAAAAAAAAATCTAATTTCATAAATTATCTCAAATAAAATAAATAACAATCAAAATAATGGAGGTCAAATTTAACATATAAAAAAAATAAAATATGATCAAATTACAATAATTATAATTATAATTTCATAAATTATTTCAAATAAAATAAGTAACAATCAAAAGAATGAGAATTAAATTTGATAGATAAAAAATTTTAATTAAAAAAATAATAACAAAAAAATAACAATCATAAAAATAAGGACCAAAGTTAATATAAAAATAAAATTAAATCAAATTCTATGAGGTGAAATTGAAGAAAAAAAAGATTCAAAACAAAATATATTCAATCAATTTTTGATGATCAAGTTTGTTATAATTAGTAAATAATATGATATTTCTAAATTTCTCACAACTTCTGAAAAGTGTTTTCCGTCCAAAATAAAAAGAAAATACTTTGCTGAAAATCAAGCTAAATTTTTTTTTAACTGAAAAGTGTTTTTCATTGACTAATTTTTCTAATATAATAAATAAACACAAAAATAATTTAAAAATAATTTCTAAAAATCTATTTTTAACATAGCAGCTTTTTATTTTATTTTTTAGTTTTTTTAGTTAATTAAGCTCTCTCAGTACTTGAATCCTGAAAAGTATTTTTGATTAACTAATTTTTTTAATATAATAAATAAAAATAATAATTTAAAAATAATTTCTAAAAATCTATTTTTAACATAGCAGTATTTTTATTTTATTTTATAGTTTTTTTAGTTAATTAAACTCTCTCACGGACGTTGAATCCTGAAACCGTGTATTCTGCCGGTGTTTGCTACACGCCGGTCCAACGAGCTAGGACAGGCTTAATTTTCAAATAGAAAGTGACAATTGAAAGACTTTCATGTCTTAATTCATGACTAGATGCAGAATGCAGAATGTAAACAAAAATTGTCATGAACTTTCAAAGCATGTGCTGCTGATATTCAAAGCAGGCACAAAAAAGAAACGCGGGGTCAGCCGTGGCTATTAGTCAAAGCAGCCACAAACCAAGAAACTTGTATTTCCTTGCACAACAAGACTGTCAAAGCAACTTCCAAGTATTTTCTCAGTATAAATAGACTGGATTCCCTTGAAGATCATCAATAAACTCCAACTTAACTTTGTTCAGCTAAAGAAAGATAACTAGTAACTAGTTGCCCTACACCAATACTTTGATCGAAAACTGTTTTAGATAACAAGAGAAAGCACGAAATGGGTCGTTTCTCAGCCATTTTTAGTTTCTTTGTTTCATCATCTTCTTCAAGGGTTGCAGATGAAGCTCGTAATCAGACAGAGAAACCCAAAAGCAAATCAAAATCATCAGGTGCCCGAATCGTAGTTTCTTACTTCCCCGTGAACTCATCTCTCTCTCGCTTGTAGGAAATTCCATTCCAGGGAGATGAAGAAGGGCCATGTGGTACTTTCTATGCCGATAATCGTGGACCATCTTCGGCCTTTTTCACAAAAACCAACAGTATGACAGGGTTGTGAATTTCAGAGAAAAAAAGGGATTGCCAACCCTGTTGCTTGTAAATTAAGTCTGTCACAGCTACATTATATACAAGATTATTTTCCTATATTGTGCTACACTAATTCTGGAATAAGAGTTACAATAGGAATACATATCTTCGACAGCATATGTTTCCTAATACATTACGTAAACATGAGATTTTATTGATTCTTTCTTAACACTCTCCCTCAAGTTGGAGAGTGGATGTCAAGAACTCCCAACTTGCGAATCATGGTGGAGAAGCTCTCTTTTCCCAATGGTTTAGTGAAGACATCCGCAAGCTGTTCTGCTGAAGTAACAAATTCAGTCGTGATCGAACCATCCTGTATTTTGTCCCGAATGAAGTGACAATCCATTTCTATATGTCTGGTTCTTTCATGGAAAACTGGATTAGCTGCTATGTGTAAAGCTGCTTTGTTATCGCAGTGTAGTAATGCTGGTTTTGGGTGCAATATCTGTAGGTCTTTCAACAATGATCATAACCAAGATAACTCACAGCATGTACCTGTCATAACTCTGTATTCGGCTTCTGCTGAGGAGAGTGACACTGTTTTCTGTCTTTTTATCCGCCAAGAAACAAGTGAAGAACCCAAAAAAACACAATAACCTGTAGTTGATCTTCGAGTCATTGGGCAACCAGCCCAATCTGAATCACAAAAAGCTCGCAGAGACATACCATTTTGAGAAGAGAAAAACAAACCCTGACCTGGAGCACCTTTCAGGTAACGCAACACACGCAAGGCAGCCTCCATGTGCGGTTTGCGTGGGGCATGCATAAACCGACTTAGCACATGTACAGAATACATGATATCTGGTCGTGTAATAGTCAAGTAGATTAGGCGCCCCACAAGTCTTCTATACTGAGGTGAATCTTTAAGCAAGTCACCTGCATCAGAGAGTTTTGTGTTTTGTTCTATAGAAAAATTCACGGGTTTAGCACCCAAAACCCCACTATCCTTCAGAATTTCCAATTTCCGTTGTGAGATAGAAATACCTTTTTTTGATCGAGAGACCTCAATGCTCAGAAAATACTTCAAATCACCCAAATCCTTAATGCGAAAACAACTGTGCAAAAAGTTCTTGAGAGTGGATATAGCCTTAAGGTCATTACCTGTGATGAGAATGTCGTCAACATATATCAATAATGCGGTAAAAGATTTACCATTGCGACATGTGAACAATGAATAATCTGCTTTAGATTGAACATATCCGGCAACTTGAATAGTTGCAGAGAATTTGGCAAACCATTGGCGAAACACTTGCTTTAATCCATACAATGACTTGTTGAGGCGACATACCATGTTCTCCCCCTGTCGCTGAAGACCAGGAGGTAGACACATATAAAGGAAAGCATTGTATACATCTAGCTGATTGAGGGACCAATTCTGTGCTGCTGCTAAAGCCAATAAACAGCGGACGGTAATTATTTTGGCAGTAGGAGAGAATGTGTCATGGAAATCAATACCTTCCAGCTGTGTGTAACCCTTGGCCACTAACCAAGCTTTATGACGCTCTATGGTGCCATCTGAATGGCGTTTGATTTTGTATATCCAGCGACATCCAATGGCAGTCTTGCCAGGAGGGAGAGATGTGAGGGACCAAGTCTGGTTAGCTTCCAATGCTGCAAGCTCGGATTGCATGGCATTATGCCATTGTGGAAGGGAGGCAACTTCAGTGTATGAGCGAGGCTCAATGTCCTGACTAATGGTGGCAACAAAGGACCTGTGTTGTGGTGAGTAGCAGTGATAAGAAAGGAAATTACAAAGAGGATACCTTGTACCTGTGGTGGGACTGGACGATGAAGGCAGCGTTGGTTTGGGAGACGTTACTTGGTTGCAAACATAATCACGCAGAGCACGGGGAGGGCTATGATGCCGCTGGGAACGACGCAGAGGCTGCACAGGAAGAATAGGTGGTGACAGGGGCACATTGGAGGGAGATGACGAAGGGACTGGAGTGGAAGACGCTGAAGAGGGGACTGGAAAGTCTGCTGAAGGAAGATCGGAGATGGAAAGGGGAATGACTAGTGTGGCTGCTGTGGATTCAGTTGATGGTATGAGAGGTGCAGGAATGGTAGAGGGTAATTGATAGGGAAAAATGTGTTCATGAAAGACAATGTCACGGCTGGTGAGAAATTTATGGGTGGTAAGGTTGTAGAGTTTATAAGCTTTTTGGCCGACTGGGTACCCGAGAAAAACACAACGTGCAGCTCGAGGAGCAAATTTATGTGTAGCGTGGGAGTAATTTGGAACCTTGTTGTAAAGTTTTTCAAAAGGGGTTTTATGGGAAATAAGTGGTGTGGGCAAACGATTGATTAAATGGACAACAGTAAGAACGCATTCTGCCAAAAAATGCAAGGGGAGGTGAGCTTGAAAACGAAGAGCACGTGCAGACTCAAGGATATGATGATGTTTACGCTCGACGACCCCATTTTGTTGGGGCGTATAAACACAAGAGTGTTGATAAGTTGTGCCATGTTGGCGGAAAAAATTCTACATAGAAAAAAATTCCCCCCCCCCCATTATCGACGCGGATATTTGCGATGGATGCATTAAATTGAGTTTTGACGAAGGAAAAGAAATTGATGAGTAAATTTTGTGTTTCATATTTGTGATGCATAAAAAATACCCATGTAAATCGAGAGTAATCATCCACAATTGTCAAAAAATATTTAGCACCAGAAAGAGAAGGAATTTTATAAGGCCCCCAAATATCGTAATGAATTAATTCAAATGGTCGAATAGAGGAAATTGAACTAGCAGAAAAAGGAAGACGACATTGTTTTGAAAGTGCACAAATATCACAAGCGTCTTGAAATTTAAAAGGAAAATTGAGTAAAGTTTTTGCCATAAAAGGTAATCTAGAGGAAGATAAATGCCCTAATCGGCGATGCCATAAATCAGTGGAGGAGATGACATGAGAACGAGATGATTGGGTAGCAATGGCAGCAGATGCGGAGGGTTGGTATTTTGGTGTTGGTGGTGTTGGTGGTGTTGATGCTAATGCAACCAAGTAATAAAGTCTGCCTCGTTGTTTACCCAAACCAATCGTCGTCTTCGTCGCCAAGTCCTGTAAAACACACCAATAGGTAAAAAAGGTTACTGAACAATTAAGTCCTCTTGTAATTCGACTTATAGACATCAAATCCACCTTAAAAGATGGCACACCAAGCACATTTTTTAGAGAAATAACAGAATTCAAATGTAAAGTCCCAATAGACATAATTGGAGCCTGTTCTCCACTCGGCATAATAACTGGTGGCAAAATAGTGTTCTGCCGACTATCGACAAGCAGATTCGGAGAAGAAGTGATATGGTCAGGGGCACCACTGTCGAGAATCAATTGACTTGGCATAATAACTGGTGTTTGTAACAAACCTGGAGTGGTGGCCGCAACATTGGCTTGAGGAACAGTGGTTTGAGCATTTCCGGTATTGTTCATGATAGACAATATTTGCTGGAACTGTAAATCAGAGAGTCCATTAATCACTAAATGCTTCTCTTCCATCGTGGGACCTTCCTTGATGTAATTAGCTGAAGGTTGTGCAGGTTTGTTGTTCTGTTGACGACTTCCAGACTTGTTGAATCTGCTGGCTTTGTGTTTTGGGTGACCTGGTGGATATCCATGTAATTTCCAACATGTATCTCGCACATGATGATCACTGTCACAGTATGTGCAGTGCAATGGCTTACGATTAAAAGAATTGGAGCGGGAGGAAACCCCTTGACCTGATCGAAAAGCAAGAGTTGTGGGTGCATTTCGTTGAACCACCATGGCTGCGGTTTCTGTTGCATCATGTGTATCACCTAAGCTGCGTTGCTTTTCTTCTTAAACAATGGAAGCATAAGCCTGACGAACATCAGGTAAAGGATTTAACAGTAGAATCTGCCCCCGAATTGCCTTGTAAGATTCATTTAATCCCATGAGAAATTGCATCAATTGTCATCGCTTATGATCTGCTCCACAAGAGCAAACAGTTCTGTTATAAGATCCCAATTCATCCCACAATCCTTTCAGCTTTGTATAATATGCCGCAACTGTCATCTGAGCTTGAGAAACACAAGCTATGTCTCTCTCAATCTGAAAAATACGAGGAGCGTTACTTTGAGAAAAATGATCTCGAAGATCCTCCCAAACTTCTTGTGCTGTAGTCGAATATATAACACTGTCGGCAAGTTCTGGTGTAATTGAGTTGAGAATCCATGATAAAATCATGTCATTGCATCTTTTCCATAAAGCATGATCGTCTGGTTGGTTGGTGGCTGATGGTATTTGTACTGTCCCATCTATAAATCCCAATTTATTTTTAGCATTTAAAGAGATTGTCATAGATCTCCACCAAGTAGAGTAGTTATCACCATTGAGAGGTTTGGAAACAAGCACAAATCCCGGATGATCGGAAAGGTAGAGAAAAAAAGGATCAAAGGCATTATTCCTGCCTTCTTTAGAAAATTGCTCACGTTCCATGGTAGTGAACAATCGGCAAAAAAATTGAAGCAGAAGTTTGAGGCAGAGGCAGAGAAAGAGAAAGAGAAGGAGAGCTAGGGTAAACCGAGCTCTGATACCATGTGAATTTCAGAGAAAAAAAGGGATTGCCAACCCTGTTGCTTGTAAATTGAATCTGTCACAGCTACATTATATACAAGATTATTTTTCTATATTTTGCTAAGCTAATTCTGGAATAAGAGTTACAATAAGAATACATATCTTTTTTTCTTTTTTTTTTTTATTATCGTGGGTGTCCGGGCCAGCTTGCGCGCACCTCGACTAATCCCACGGGCCCTGAAGTTAACGACCATGTAAGCCTCCAGTGGCCATCATATGAGCAGTCATAGGGTTTGAACCTGACACCTAAGAGGGAGCAAACCTCTTAGTCCCAAGCTCTTACCACTAGGCCACCATTATCTAATCTTCAATTAGTACCTTCCTATTCCTAATTGTTACACTTAAAAAGCTAATAGTACCCCAAAGTATATCTACTAGCACAACTATGGAAGATCGTGCATGAAGAAACTATTCCAATTTGTTTACTAGAGAGCTTAATTTCTGATCCCCAACCTCCCACCGTCGAAACTGAGGAAGAGTGAAGACTAATAATTTCTCTCTCACACTTTCAGCCCCATCAAGGGGCGGGCCTAAGATTATCACACACTAAAAAAATCATAGAATACATATCTTTGATATTACGTAAAGATGAGATTTTATTGATTCTTTCTTAACAAGGGTGGCAATGCTGCTACGTTAGGCTTTGAAGTATTTGTAGCAATTACGAGTAGCGGAAATTATATCTCATGACTATTTCATGCGTGATGTTTATGCAACTCGTCATATGGCTGTAGCCGGTACTGTTCTGATTTATTTTTTATTTTATGGGTAAAATTTCTTAAATTTTGCTTATATATACTTTAATCAGTGGAATTCGAAGATAGACAAGCAATGTTCGCAATCATTGATATATAGTATTTATTTATATTAAATATATATGATCAAGAATCAAGATTATAAAAATCATAGTAAATAAATAATCTAGCAATATTGCTTTAAGAGCCGCATGCCCACAACCACCATACAATCAACTAATTTGGGACTGTCGCTTGCTAATATAATAATTCAACCAAGACTTAGCGCAAATATGTATGATTAGCATATAGTATTATATCAGATCTTCCTTGCTTTGGAAGCTCAGAATAAAAAAAATCTCCCATTTTGTGTGGTCAAAACAGCCACAACATGTGAAAGTTGATTTTCCTTTTCTTTCCAAGCAAAGCATAAGCTTCTCTCGTACACTTCATTCTTATCTCTTTCTAAATAGACAAGCGCCCAAGACGGTCTCCTTGAACTCATTATCTAATCTTCAATTAGTACCTTCCTATTCCTAATTGTTACACTTAAAAAGCTAATAGTACCCCAAAGTATATCTACTAGCACAACTATGGAAGATCGTGCATGAAGAAACTATTCCAATTTGTTTACTAGAGAGCTTAATTTCTGATCCCCAACCTCCCACCGTCGAAACTGAGGAAGAGTGAAGACTAATAATTTCTCTCTCACACTTTCAGCCCCATCAAGGGGCGGGCCTAAGATTATCACACACTAAATGAAAAAAAAAAACTAATATAGAATAAAAAAATCAAGGAGAATAATCAATTAAAGGAAAGGAAGAGGTGAATCAAAATAATTAACACTACACCATTAAACAGTTATACTGACGAACTAATTCCGTTAGTAAAAGGAATAAACTCCGTCGATGAAATCATTACCGATGGCCACACCGACAGAACACGTCCGTCGGTATAATAGTCGTCGGTAACTCCCATTTCCGTCGCTAATAAAAAAAACACCCACCGACGGAACACCTACGGTCTTACAGACGGATACACACGTGCCAAAAAAAATTCCCGCGAGAACATTACCGACGGAATAAATCCGTCTACAATTTCAATGGTAATTACCGACGGCCTATCCGTCGGTAATTATGGCATCGGTAGTAATTGTTTGCCAACCCTCTGTAAAATACCGACGGATTTTATCTGTCGGTAAATCCGTCTGTATGTGATCACCGATGGAATATATTCCGTCGGTAATTATGGCACGGCTGGTAATTGTTTGGCAACTCTCTGTGAAATACCGAAGGATAAAATCCGTCGGTATATCTGTCGGTAGGAATTTAAAATATATAAAAATAATAATTTATTAATAGTAAAAACCTTAATAAACAAATAAAATTGGATTAAACATTAAAATTATAAAAATAATGTTAAATAATATTCATCCAAATATTCATTATATTCATTACAAATTTAATGTGTTTAAAAAATAAAATTAAACTAGAATAGCGGCGAAACTGGAGGAGGAGGAGGCTGGTTGTTCCCGGGACCATACGGCCAAAAATGAGCTGCACAAGTATCGTCACCTATCTTTGATCTCATCTCCATGACTATTTGACGGAGCTCATCATAATTCGTCAAGAGTTGTTGATATTGTTGTTTCAACGCAATGAACTCCTCAGACTAGGTGTTCGATACTGATGAAAAGCTTCCAACGGTTGAGACACTATGAGCCGAATGCAAGTTTTCAGCCGTAGTGTTGGAGAGCCCGTAGACCCGATTTTTATCGGGTCCACCAGACGATCCCACCTCCATCCACAAATCTGGATCAAAATCTGGATGGGTCGACGGATTGTCCCCATATCTCTCCCTCAACCGGCTATTATAGGTCTCCTGAAAATTCCGTCGGTAAAAAAATCATCAAATGCAATTCAAGATGCAATTCAAGAAAATAATAACTTACAAAATAAAATGAATGAACGAACATACCATGAAGTACTGAGCACGATTGTCCACGAACTACTGCAACCCCTTTTGGCGATCTTGACTCCGCATATGCGTCTCAACAAACAGCTCCACTGGACTCGGCTCACGTCCAAGAGACGCAGCCTGTAAGGAAAAAAATAGGTTGAAAGTTAAATATATTATAAGGAACGACAAATTAATTAACGATATATTTTATTAAAATTAATCCTACCATCCGCTTTGCATGTGCGCTGAATGGGATGAATCTGCTAGTGTGCGTGGTCATCGAACCATGAATTTGCAAGTTCCGGTTGTCGACGCCGGACTGTGAGCGCTGTGAGAACCACTCTGAGGTCACGTGCTCAATATATGCCATCCATATTTCCTCCAAGATGAATGGCGGTTTGAATTCCTGCCAAACCGCCACCTCATTCCATCCTTCAAGACCATTATCCCTCGCATGTCTTTTTGATATTTTTTGGGTGTCATACCAAAAATCACGCAACCTACTTCCATAGTAACAAATTAGAATTTAAAACATAAAATTATGAAACAAAAATAAATATTATTTTCGATGTTACCTTGTTGCCGCGTGATTCTCCCATACCCTCCTCACAACATTTTTGCCCGCCCTATCCCACTCAAATTTGTTCTGTATATATAAATGATTCATATAAAATAAAAATAGTACAAGATATAAAATTATAAAAATCATTTATTAAAAATAAGCTAGAAATTAAAAATTAACACCGACCTGAAATCGCTTAAACCATGCATTGATATTAGGTTTCCACTCAGGATGTTTGAAAACCTAGCTCCATTGAAACAATGGAATCTCCATCGATGATTTAAATGCCAATGTTATAGTCCTTGCAGCCTCAATGTTTGTGAGCCTGAAATTAAATAAAAGTAGTAATATTAATTAGTTGTTCATAAATCATGTTATAATTATATATATAAAAAAACTAAAACCTAAACAAACTTACATTGAGAGGTCATCCTTCTATTGTGCCTGGTACTTGCAGGTGAATTGACCCCGCTGTGAAGGCACACCGCTTCTACACTGTGAAACTGCGCTAGAAGAAGCAGCATCACAAGTTGGCGTAGATTCCTCGTCGTGATCAGCACCTAAGGATACGTCCTCCTCGCTGCTAGAAGAACTAGCTGCAACCGTCTTCTGATGACGTGCTGTAGATTTCATTCTACGCATTTACACAAATTTATACGAATAATTACATAATTAACTTTGATTATTTTTTAAAAAAATCGACAGAGTCTCCCCTATACTGGGGGGGTCCTAAATTATCGATAAAATCATATTACACTTCCAATTTTATTTCACATCCCGATCCAATCATCCTGGATCTCAACCCAACTCATCATCATCAACACAACATTTTATTCAATAACATCATATAATGATATTCAAGTAAAAGAATCAATTTCAACTATGAACATTCATTGTTAAATTGATACTTAGAGTTTCAAACATTAGATTAAAGTCATACATTTAAATTTATAGATTAATATTACATTTCAAGTTTTAGGAGACAAGACTCTTAATTTATAAATAATTACATGGTCAAAAGCAAAAGGTAACTAAATCAATATCATTCCTAACACGATCGACCCTAATGGACATCAAAATAGAAATTAACGTATACACATAAATATAAAAATGTAATAACAAGCAATAACAATGACATCTAAACAATAATATCCTAAAATTAAGATAAACTAATTAAATTTAATTCTGTATTTCAATTAACATTTAAAACATAAATTCAACAAAAACAATTATAGCAATACAAACAGTAATATCCTAAATTAAGATAAACTAATTAAATGTAATTCTATATATATAAATTAACATTTTTAACATAAATTCAACAATAACAATTATAACAATACAAACAATAATATCCTAAATTAAGATAAACTAATTAAATGTAATTCTATATATATAAATTAACATTTTTAACATAAATTCAACAATAACAAATATAACAATACAAACAATAATATCCTAAATTAAGATAAACTAATTAAATGTAATTATATATATATAAATTAACATTTTTAACATAAATTCAACAATAACAATTATAGCAATACAAACTATAATATCATAAAATTAATAAATAAAATGAAAAAACTAAAAAACACAAAACAAAAAACATAAACACAAAACAAAAAATACACAAAACTAAAAAACACTATATCAATTCAAAATAAACTTGGGAATAAAAAATGCTTACTTTAATAGTGTATTGAATTTAAGATTTTATCTACAAATAATACACAAAACAAAGAACACCAAAAAACAATAATCATAATTAAAATAAAAAAAAATACAAAGATAAAGAAAAAAGAATACATACCTTTTAAAACTACCACCAAACCAATAAAAGAGAAACGGAGAAAAGAGAAACGGAGCCAGAGAAAAAAATGAACCAAATGAGGGGGGTGGGGGTTTGATATAGCAATTTTTCCGACGGTATTACCGACGGACATTAATTGGTGTCAATGGCATTAAATTCCATCGGTAATACCGTCAGAAATTAATTGAAATGCACACCAAAAAAGTTCAAAAATCCAAGCAGACTTTTCGATCCGTCGGAAAATCCGTCGCTATGTGTGTAGACGGACACGTGTCATACATGCGTGCGCTTCGGGATGTGTGTAAATTCGTCGGGGATTCCATCGGGATTTTATGTCGGTAAGGCCTACGGTGAACCCGTCAGTGAAAGTGGCACAATCCCGTAAATTTTCTCCAACTCTCTGTGAAATACCGACGGGTTAAAGTCCGTGTGAAAGTGGCACAATCCCGTAAATTTTTTCAACTCTCTTTCAAATACCGACGGCTTAATGTACGTCGGTATATCCGTCGGTGAAACCGTAAATTTTTCTTATTTTTTTTATGTAACCCTGTCACAAAATCTTGAATTGCAATCATACAGCACACATAACACAATAACAAGGGCTAACCATTAATGAAGAATAAATATTTCATGTTTCAAATTATTACATTATAAAATAAGGCTTTATAACATGTTTAGTTAGTCGGAATTTTCATCTTCGTCCTCTATTGAATTGTTATCATCAGATTCATCGCACTCTTCAATTTCGTTATCATCTTCTTCAACAACATTCTTTTTTCCACTAGTAGAGCTCAGAACAACATTCAACTCCTCTGCATCAACATCAACAAGACAATCATTGAAAACACGAAAATTCAAATTTTCTTCTAAGTCAATCGACGGAGCAACTCAGTATGGTTCAACCAACTCACTAGCTTGAAAGACTTCATCTATCACACTTGTGTCTTCATTCTCATCTTGAACAACCTCGACACGACCCTTGAGTTTTGTTTTTTAAACAGATAATCAATCAACTCTTAATCGGTCCTTTCTAAAGGAAGGGGTGTATGTGTAATAAACTTGTTGGCATTGCTTTGCGAAGACAAAGACGTCGTTTACGTTGCGGTGTCTAGCTTTTGAGTTGATTTCAACGAGACCATAGTGAGGATCTACTCTGATTCCTCTGTCAGTTGTGTCATACAAATAGCATTTGTATAAAAACACTCTATTTTGCTCGCTATGATATAGCAGTTCGATGACCTCTTCCAATCTATCGTAGTAGTCAACTTCAAACTCACTAGAAGTCAATCCTTTAATACAAACACAATTGTAGTATGTCTTCTTCTATACCTGTATTCTTTAGTATGAAAGACATATCCATTGACAAAATACTCGTTATAGCACTTGACTTTTCTTTCAGGGTCCAGACATAGTAAAGACAGTGAAATAACAGCACTACCTCCCATTTGATAAACCTAGCTTGTAAATTAAATACAACAATAATCAATAAACGGATATTATGTAACATTGATTACAATTAATTACATTGCAAGAGATAATGAGTTTGTGATATGACTTACATGTGTTCTAAACCATGTGGCAAATTGTTCATCTTGTAATTGAAATATCTGGGATTCGGTCAGCTGTGAGTTATTGGACAGTAAGTATCGTCGATGTTGCCTGCAAGGTTGTTCAAAATTATATGAGTGTATGGTATCACAAAACATAAATAGTACAATCTTGACAAAGTTTAAGTCGAACATCTACTTACTTAATAAAAGGTCTCAGCTCATCACAATTAAATAGGACATAATTGTGTGCTTGTCTGAACTCTATTTCAGACAAATATCTTCCCCTCACGGCATTTTTAGGTGTGCGTCATCCAGGATTGAAGAATATTGACAAGTTTCCACTTGAAGGCACTTCACCACCATCATTATGCCATGGAACACAGTTTATCCTCGTTCTCAAATGAGGTTCAAAATAGTATGAGATAAATGTTGAGATCTCCTCAACAATGTAGGCCTAACATATTGATGCCTCAACATGCGCCTTGTTCTTAATCTTTTTTTTAAGATTGAACAAGTACCTGCTCATATATATATATATATCAATTAAAAACATTAAAATAAAAATAAAAACAAAAACATTTAATTATAAATTACATAGCTCATGCAATATCTAACCTCTCAAATGGATACATCCATCTGTACTAGACCAGCCCTCCAACTTTTACCTCAAACGGTAAATGTACGAGTAGATGCTCTATTGAGTCAAAAAATGATGGAGGGAATATCATCTCAAGTTTGCATACTGTCTCGACGATATTCTTTTCAAGCCTTTCAATGTGATCAACATTCAACTTTCTGAGCATATATCTCTGAAGAAATGACTGATTTCCGTTAGTGCATCCCATATCCCCTTTGGCAACAAATCATGAAAAGCTAATGGGATGAGTGTTTGCATAAACACATGGCAATCATGACTCTTCATTCCATATAATCTGCATTCCTCCATATTAACCAGCCTTGAGATGTTCGAGGTATGTCCATCAGGGAAACGCAGACTCTTAAGCCATTTGTAGATTAGTAGTTGTGTGTTTTTCTCTAGCACGAAGCTTGCTCTTGAACTTGCTCTTGCTCTTGTTATTTGTCTTAACTTTGTTGTTTCTTAATAACTCTATGTTAAAGCTTCATTTGCTCCTTGGATTACCCTTAACATTCATTTCCACCTTTTTCTTTTTACTATCATCTTTCATCATGACTCCCTTTCCTATTTTTCTAGCAATCTCATCCTTATGAGATCATCCAAATACACTTCAAACTCAAATAAACTCATTTTCTGTTTTTTTTTCTTTGATGATGTTCTTGTTCATTAGGTTTATTTAATTAATATCAATGTTGGTTATGCAGTGAAAAAAAAAGAGACTATTTTTAACGAAATATGAATAAGAATCAAGGAAAAAGATTAAGAGAAACAGGGAAAAAGATTAAGAGAAACAAGGAATAAAACAAAATAATCCTTTTGAAAATCCTGTGGCCTAAATTTTAAGTTCTTTATTGCATTAAATTCAAGCATAATATTTATTTACAACATGTGAATTTACAAGCTTCACAACTCCATTCCTTCAACATTTGACAAAATAAGAGCTCCTAATAAGAATGTATTCTTGACTATATAAATGCCTTCATAACTTAGCGCGTATTTCCTTTGATCTTCCCAGGAATTTGGAAAATCTTATTCAAAATCAAATCTCCTTCATGAAAAACTCTTGGAAGCACTTTTTTATTGTAAGCCTTAACAATACTTTTTTGATACAACTTTCCAATGCAAATCAAAGTCAATCTCTTTTTGTTGATCAAATTCAACAACTTATATTGTATGGTGACACATTCTAAGTTTTCTAATTCAATTTCTTTCAGCAACCTTAAATAGGGTATCTCCACATTGAGAGGTAAAACCACTTTCATTCCATATACCGAGTAAATAGTTACATGGTCAAAAGCAAAAGGTAACTAAATCAATATCATTCCTAACACGATCGACCCTAATGGACATCAAAATAGAAATTAACGTATACACATAAATATAAAAATGTAATAACAAGCAATAACAATGACATCTAAACAATAATATCCTAAAATTAAGATAAACTAATTAAATTTAATTCTGTATTTCAATTAACATTTAAAACATAAATTCAACAAAAACAATTATAGCAATACAAACAGTAATATCCTAAATTAAGATAAACTAATTAAATGTAATTCTATATATATAAATTAACATTTTTAACATAAATTCAACAATAACAATTATAACAATACAAATAATAATATCCTAAATTAAGATAAACTAATTAAATGTAATTCTATATATATAAATTAACATTTTTAACATAAATTCAACAATAACAAATATAACAATACAAACAATAATATCCTAAATTAAGATAAACTAATTAAATGTAATTATATATATATAAATTAACATTTTTAACATAAATTCAACAATAACAATTATAGCAATACAAACTATAATATCATAAAATTAATAAATAAAATGAAAAAACTAAAAAACACAAAACAAAAAACATAAACACAAAACAAAAAATACACAAAACTAAAAAACACTATATCAATTCAAAATAAACTTGGGAATAAAAAATGCTTACTTTAATAGTGTATTGAATTTAAGATTTTATCTACAAATAATACACAAAACAAAGAACACCAAAAAACAATAATCATAATTAAAATAAAAAAAAATACAAAGATAAAGAAAAAAGAATACATACCTTTTAAAACTACCACCAAACCAATAAAAGAGAAACGGAGAAAAGAGAAACGGAGCCAGAGAAAAAAATGAACCAAATGAGGGGGGTGGGGGTTTGATATAGCAATTTTTCCGACGGTATTACCGACGGACATTAATTGGTGTCAATGGCATTAAATTCCATCGGTAATACCGTCAGAAATTAATTGAAATGCACACCAAAAAAGTTCAAAAATCCAAGCAGACTTTTCGATCCGTCGGAAAATCCGTCGCTATGTGTGTAGACGGACACGTGTCATACATGCGTGCGCTTCGGGATGTGTGTAAATTCGTCGGGGATTCCATCGGGATTTTATGTCGGTAAGGCCTACGGTGAACCCGTCAGTGAAAGTGGCACAATCCCGTAAATTTTCTCCAACTCTCTGTGAAATACCGACGGGTTAAAGTCCGTGTGAAAGTGGCACAATCCCGTAAATTTTTTCAACTCTCTTTCAAATACCGACGGCTTAATGTACGTCGGTATATCCGTCGGTGAAACCGTAAATTTTTCTTATTTTTTTTATGTAACCCTGTCACAAAATCTTGAATTGCAATCATACAGCACACATAACACAATAACAAGGGCTAACCATTAATGAAGAATAAATATTTCATGTTTCAAATTATTACATTATAAAATAAGGCTTTATAACATGTTTAGTTAGTCGGAATTTTCATCTTCGTCCTCTATTGAATTGTTATCATCAGATTCATCGCACTCTTCAATTTCGTTATCATCTTCTTCAACAACATTCTTTTTTCCACTAGTAGAGCTCAGAACAACATTCAACTCCTCTGCATCAACATCAACAAGACAATCATTGAAAACACGAAAATTCAAATTTTCTTCTAAGTCAATCGACGGAGCAACTCAGTATGGTTCAACCAACTCACTAGCTTGAAAGACTTCATCTATCACACTTGTGTCTTCATTCTCATCTTGAACAACCTCGACACGACCCTTGAGTTTTGTTTTTTAAACAGATAATCAATCAACTCTTAATCGGTCCTTTCTAAAGGAAGGGGTGTATGTGTAATAAACTTGTTGGCATTGCTTTGCGAAGACAAAGACGTCGTTTACGTTGCGGTGTCTAGCTTTTGAGTTGATTTCAACGAGACCATAGTGAGGATCTACTCTGATTCCTCTGTCAGTTGTGTCATACAAATAGCATTTGTATAAAAACACTCTATTTTGCTCGCTATGATATAGCAGTTCGATGACCTCTTCCAATCTATCGTAGTAGTCAACTTCAAACTCACTAGAAGTCAATCCTTTAATACAAACACAATTGTAGTATGTCTTCTTCTATACCTGTATTCTTTAGTATGAAAGACATATCCATTGACAAAATACTCGTTATAGCACTTGACTTTTCTTTCAGGGTCCAGACATAGTAAAGACAGTGAAATAACAGCACTACCTCCCATTTGATAAACCTAGCTTGTAAATTAAATACAACAATAATCAATAAACGGATATTATGTAACATTGATTACAATTAATTACATTGCAAGAGATAATGAGTTTGTGATATGACTTACATGTGTTCTAAACCATGTGGCAAATTGTTCATCTTGTAATTGAAATATCTGGGATTCGGTCAGCTGTGAGTTATTGGACAGTAAGTATCGTCGATGTTGCCTGCAAGGTTGTTCAAAATTATATGAGTGTATGGTATCACAAAACATAAATAGTACAATCTTGACAAAGTTTAAGTCGAACATCTACTTACTTAATAAAAGGTCTCAGCTCATCACAATTAAATAGGACATAATTGTGTGCTTGTCTGAACTCTATTTCAGACAAATATCTTCCCCTCACGGCATTTTTAGGTGTGCGTCATCCAGGATTGAAGAATATTGACAAGTTTCCACTTGAAGGCACTTCACCACCATCATTATGCCATGGAACACAGTTTATCCTCGTTCTCAAATGAGGTTCAAAATAGTATGAGATAAATGTTGAGATCTCCTCAACAATGTAGGCCTAACATATTGATGCCTCAACATGCGCCTTGTTCTTAATCTTTTTTTTAAGATTGAACAAGTACCTGCTCATATATATATATATATCAATTAAAAACATTAAAATAAAAATAAAAACAAAAACATTTAATTATAAATTACATAGCTCATGCAATATCTAACCTCTCAAATGGATACATCCATCTGTACTAGACCAGCCCTCCAACTTTTACCTCAAACGGTAAATGTACGAGTAGATGCTCTATTGAGTCAAAAAATGATGGAGGGAATATCATCTCAAGTTTGCATACTGTCTCGACGATATTCTTTTCAAGCCTTTCAATGTGATCAACATTCAACTTTCTGAGCATATATCTCTGAAGAAATGACTGATTTCCGTTAGTGCATCCCATATCCCCTTTGGCAACAAATCATGAAAAGCTAATGGGATGAGTGTTTGCATAAACACATGGCAATCATGACTCTTCATTCCATATAATCTGCATTCCTCCATATTAACCAGCCTTGAGATGTTCGAGGTATGTCCATCAGGGAAACGCAGACTCTTAAGCCATTTGTAGATTAGTAGTTGTGTGTTTTTCTCTAGCACGAAGCTTGCTCTTGAACTTGCTCTTGCTCTTGTTATTTGTCTTAACTTTGTTGTTTCTTAATAACTCTATGTTAAAGCTTCATTTGCTCCTTGGATTACCCTTAACATTCATTTCCACCTTTTTCTTTTTACTATCATCTTTCATCATGACTCCCTTTCCTATTTTTCTAGCAATCTCATCCTTATGAGATCATCCAAATACACTTCAAACTCAAATAAACTCATTTTCTGTTTTTTTTTCTTTGATGATGTTCTTGTTCATTAGGTTTATTTAATTAATATCAATGTTGGTTATGCAGTGAAAAAAAGAGAGACTATTTTTAACGAAATATGAATAAGAATCAAGGAAAAAGATTAAGAGAAACAGGGAAAAAGATTAAGAGAAACAAGGAATAAAACAAAATAATCCTTTTGAAAATCCTGTGGCCTAAATTTTAAGTTCTTTATTGCATTAAATTCAAGCATAATATTTATTTACAACATGTGAATTTACAAGCTTCACAACTCCATTCCTTCAACATTTGACAAAATAAGAGCTCCTAATAAGAATGTATTCTTGACTATATAAATGCCTTCATAACTTAGCGCGTATTTCCTTTGATCTTCCCAGGAATTTGGAAAATCTTATTCAAAATCAAATCTCCTTCATGAAAAACTCTTGGAAGCACTTTTTTATTGTAAGCCTTAACAATACTTTTTTGATACAACTTTCCAATGCAAATCAAAGTCAATCTCTTTTTGTTGATCAAATTCAACAACTTATATTGTATGGTGACACATTCTAAGTTTTCTAATTCAATTTCTTTCAGCAACCTTAAATAGGGTATCTCCACATTGAGAGGTAAAACCACTTTCATTCCATATACCGAGTAAATAGTTACTCATTTTGATGTTTTTATAGCAGTTTGTTATCCATGAAATCCATATGAAAGCATTTCATGCTAGTCTTTATATGTGATCACTATCTTCTGCATAATCTTCTTTATATTGTTGTTTGCCGCCTCTACTCTACCATTCATCTTAAGCCGATAAGGCGAAGAATTAAGATGCTTGATTTTCCACTTCTAGCATAAATCTCGAATCATCTTTCCATTAAAATTCTGGGCATTATAAAAAAAAACTATTGCTCACATCGTATTCTGGCACATTCTGACTCTTCTAATTCAGTTTCTTTTAACACTCTTAAATATGGTATCTCTACTTTGAGAGGTAAAATGCTTTCATTCCATATACCAAGGAGTAAAGAGTTACTCTTGTTGATGCTCTTATAGAAGTTTGATATCATGTAATGTATATGATATAATTTCATGTAAGTCTTTATATATGATTATTATCTTCTGCACAACCTTCTTTATATTCTTGTTTGTTGTCTTTACTACAACATTTATTTTAGAGTTGATAGGGTAAAGAATTAAGATACTTGATTTTTTGCTTTTGACATAAATCTTGAATCATTTTTCTGTAATTCTAAGTATTAACAATAACTATTGCTCATGGTAATCAATATCAGAAAATAATGTATTTTTCAAAAAATGTTTGGACAACCTTCTAAGTAATCTTTATAAAGTAACAACGATGGTAACAAAATCCCTTTTTTTTTCTACCTGGATCTTTAGCATTGGCTCAAATATGTAAAAATATCATCCCTGTTTTGTTTCAACATCAATTCATATAAAAATATTACTATATGATATCCATGTATTTAAGGGTTTTTTTTTAAACGACAACTATAAATCCATTACTATAGAGCATATATGCTCTAAAAAAAAGATGGCTATTTGGGATTATTATATAGAATAAGATAATGTTTAAAGTTGTGGTTAAACTTAATTTTTAATAAATTTTAAATTTAATTTTTTGCTTCAAATTAAAAAACAATTGTGTTTTTGAATCACTTTAAAATACTAATATAAAAAAATTAAATAAAAAATTATTATTTTAATACATTTTAAAATAATTAACACTAAAAAAAAACTCATATCATACTTCTAGATAAACTTTAAAAGTTTATCACATTAGGATGACGAATACATCATATATATTAAGTAAAATATCGTTGATAATATATGAATTCCACATGCTTTTATCAGTCTTATTATATTTATTGATATAAAAATCATTTGGAAACGAGATGCAAAACACGTTTTTAAAAAATTAAAATTTTTTTTTATTAAAATTTAATATGTTTTGGATTGTTTTAATGTGCTAATGTTAAAAATAATTTTTTAAAAATAAAAAAAATATTAATATATAATTTAACATGAAAAATTATTTAAAAAATAAATACAACCAATCATATTTAATTCATTATTTGGATAAATATCTAGAACAACTTTTCACGTCAAAAGCTGACAATTTTGGCTTTTCCATTCCCTTCGGCCACACCACAAACGTGGGGTCCAAAACTTTAGCATCAATTTAATTTCAAACCAAACAACATCAATCTGCATCTGGGATAAAACACAAAAGCCACCACTCTCCCAAACGCTCACATATGCTGCTGGTGTTCAAAGCAGGCACAAAAAAGAAACGCGGGGTCAGCCGTGGCTATTAGTCAAAGCAGCCACAAACCAAGAAACTTGTATTTCCTTGCACTACAAGACTGTCAAAGCAACTTCCAAGTATTTTCTCAGTATAAATAGACTGGATTCCCTTGAAGATCATCAAGAAGCTCCAACTTAACTTTGTTCAGCTAAAGAAAGATAACTAGTTGGTCTACACCAATACTTTGATCGAAAATTGTTTTAGATCACAAGAGAAAGCAAGAAATGGGTTGTTTCTCAGCCATTTTTAGTTTCTTTGTTTCATCATCTTCTTCAAGGGTTGCAGATGAAGCTGCCCGTAACAAGACAGAGAAACCCAAAAGCAAATCAAAATCATCAGGTGCCCCAATCGTAGTTTCTTACTTCCCCGTGAACTCATCTCTCTCTCGCTTGTAGGAAATTCCATTCCAGGAAGATGAAGAATGGCCATTTGGTACTTTCTATGCCGATAATCGTGGACCAACTTCGGCCGTTTTCACAAAAACCAACTGTATGACGTGGCAATGCTGCTACATTAGGCTTTGAAGTATTTGTAGCAATTATGAGTAGCGGAAATTCTATCCCATGACTATTTCATGCGTGATGTTTATGCAACTCATCATAAGGCTGTAGCCGGTACTGTTCTGATTTATTTTTTATTTTATGGGTAAAATTTCTTAAATTTTGCCCATATATATATATATATATATATATATATATTATTCTCTTTTATACCTTGATTAGTCATCTTTCAATTAACTAATTTTGATGAATAAAATCTCGACTATTATCACAAATAAAAGAAAACAATGAATGAGAAAAAAATAATATATAGTCTTGTTCAAGGGATGAGTGAAACTTATGAAGTCCAGTACACTTGTAAATTTTTTTTCTTTCAAAAAAATAATACATTGTAAGAAGAAGAGAATGTTAGCACGATAAAGATTAGCAAAAAAAAAAACATTTGAATTTTTTGAAAACACGGTACCCAAACATTGGTTAAATCTTTTAATCTATGGTCTACAATAAGTGCAAAGCCTTTACTAAGAGAATTAAGGTAGATCATTATTTGGACCTTTTCAAGAAAAGCCAATTGAAATGAAATATATATATATATATATATATATATATATATATATATATATATATATATATATATATGATAAAGAGTCAAGATTATAAAAATCATAGTAAATAAATAATCTAGCAATATTGCTTTAAAAGCCACATGCCCACTCTGAAGATATAAGAAGAGAAATGAAGAAGGCAGAAAGAGCAATTGACAGTTGAAGGAAGAAGATGAATATATTCATTGTTTTTCATTAACACATTTTACATTATTGAAGATGTATTTATAACAGAAGTTGCAGACGTAAACCAGCTTTTTTCTTCAATGTTTAACATCTTTTCTAACTGTTTCTAACTACCTAACAGTATTAACAACTTTAACTGTCTAACAGTATTTTAACTACTTCATCCTGTAATCACCTGACATGTGACATGATTCTTATCATTGATATCTTTACATTCCCTCGCAATCGTATGCATGGAGGAACCAAGCATATGATTGGAGCAATGGTGACGAAACAATGGAGAAGAAAGACTCTTAGTGAGGATGTCAGCAAACTGATCTGCAGAGGAAACATCTTGAACAAGCAAGTCACCTTTGATTACACGTTCTCTAACAAAGTGATAATAAATATGAAGATGCTTCATCCTGGAATGAAACACTGGATTGAAAGCAAGAGAAATAAGAGAGATATTATCACAATGAATTAAAGGAGGAATAAGCAATGGAACATTCATATCACAAAATAGTTGACGAATCCATGTGAGCTCAACAGCAGTAATAGCAAGAGCTCTATATTCAACGTCAGCAGACGAGCATGAGACAGTATGTTGCTTTTTAGAAGCCCATGAAATAGGACTGGATCCTAGGTGGACAACAAAACCAGAAACAGAACGACGATCATTGGGATCACCAGCCCAATCAGCATCACTGTATGCTTGCAAATTAAGGGTGCCAGGTTGAAAGTGAATGCCATAATCAAGAGTACCCTTGAGATATCTCAAGATTCGTTTCACTGCAACAACATGAGATTCCATGGGATTATGCATAAATTGACAAGCTTGATTAATAGAAAAGGCAATGTCAGGACGTGTGAAGGTGGGATACCGCAGAGCTCCAACAATACTCCTATACTGTTATGGACGAGAATAAGGCTTACCATCATCCTTGAGCGGGTGATGATAGGGAAGATAAGGAGTGGCACATGACTTTGAATTTTGTAAATCAACCCGATCAAGAATTTTCTTAATATATTTAGATTGAGATACAAACAAGCCAGAGGAAGAATAAGAAACCTGCAGTCCTAAAAAATATGTCAACGGGCCTAAATCCTTCATATCAAATTCCTGAGTTAAGGCATCAATAACTGATGTAAGGAGAGATGAATGATTGCCTGTGAGAAGAATATTGTCTACATAAAGAAGCAATATCACAGTGCCATGAGAGGAATGTTGGACAAATAAAGAAGGATCAGCAAAAGAAGCCTGAAATCCCAAGCTAGGTAGGAAACTTGTAAACTTGTCATTCCAGGCACGAGGAGCCTATTTTAACCCATATAAGGACTTGCGGAGTCTGCAAACGAAGTCAGGATAAAGCTTGCTTGTAAAACCTTGTGGTTGAGTCATATACACCTTCTTTTAAAGAATTCCATGCAGAAATGCATTTTTAACATCAAGTTGCCTTAAAGGCCAATGGAACTGAGCTGAAGGGCTAGCACCAACCGAACAGTGGTAGGTTTCACTACAGGACTGAATGTTTCATTATAATTAATGCCCTCTTCCTAACTAAAACCCTTGGCAACAAGGCGTGTCTTATGCCTAGCAATAGAGCCATCTGTATTTTTCTTGATGCGATAAACCCATTTACAACCTACAAGATTCTTGGCATGTGGGAGGGGAACCAAATCCCAAGTACCCTGGGCATGAAGAACATCAATTTCTTCTTGCATAGCAGACTGTCATACATCAATTTTAGAGGCAATCTTGAATGAACTTGGTTCAACTAGAGAAAAGTCAATAGACTGAACAGTAGTAGAATAAGCCTTCCTTTGGGAGATACCATTCTTGGACCTGGTTGTCATGGGGTGAAGATTCATAGGGGACAGAGGCAAGACTATACAAAGATTCTCAGGATAAAAATCAAGATCATTAGGGGGAGAAAACTTTATAGCAGAATCCAAACCTGATAGAGTTGAAGAAATGATGGTGAAAACAATGTATCCAAAGAGACAGTAGGGCTCATGGTGGATGATGAAGTAAAGCACACAAGTAAGACCGCATTATACAATGAAATAGAAGGTGGAACAAGAGGAGACGAATGAGAAGGAGAAGAGGAAGTTGTAGGCACAGAAGTTTATGGAAATACAGATTCATCAAAGATGACATGACAAGTCACAAAGCACTTATTAGTAAGAAAAGAAAAACAGATATATCCCTTGTATTGACTTGCATATCCCAAAAAAATACAGGTGGAGGTTTTAGGTTGATGTTTGTGAGTGTTGTAAAGCTTGAGTAGAGGAAAACATGCACAGCCAAAGATCTTTAAATAAGTTAGGACAGGTATAGAACCATATAGTAAAAGATAAGAAGATTTGAGCTGAAGAATTGGACAAGGCATATGGTTAATCAAATAGATGGAAGTAGCACAAGCATGAAATCAAATATTTTTTTGTTTTTTTAGTTAAATTAAGCTCTCTCACATACGTTGAATCCTGAAACCATGTATTCAGCCGGTGTTTGCTACACCGGTCCAACCTGCATGTGCTGCTGGTGACAATTGAAATAACTTTCATGTCTTAATTCATGACCAGATGCAGAAAGCAGAACGTAAACAAAAATTGTCATGAACTTTGTAAGCATCTTCTGCTGGTGTTCAAAGCAGGCACAAAAAAGAAACGCGGGGTCAGCCGTGGCTATTAGTCAAAGCAGCCACAAACCAAGAAACTTGTATTTCCTTGCACTACAAGACTGTCAAAGCAACTTCCAAATATTTTCTCACTATAAATAGACTGGATTCCCTTGAAGATCATCAAGAAACTCCAACTTAACTTTGTTCAGCTAAAGAAAGATAACTAGTTGGCCTACACCAATACTTTGATCGAAAACTGTTTTAGATAACACAAGAGAAAGCAAGAAATGGGTCGTTTCTCAGCCATTTTTAGTTTCTTTGTTTCATCATCTTCTTCAAGGGTTGCAGATGAAGCCCGTAATAAGAAAGAGAAACCCAAAAGCAAATCAAAATCATCAGGTGCCCCAATCGTAGTTTCTTACTTCCCCGTGAACTCATCTCTCTCTCGCTTGTAGGAAATTCCATTCCAGGAAGATGAAGAATGGCCATGTGGTACTTTCTATGCCGATAATCGTGGACCATCTTCGGCCGTTGTCACAAAAACCAACTGCATGACAGTGTGGCAATGCTGCTACGTTAGGCTTTGAAGTATTTGTAGCAATTATGAGTAGCGGAAATTATATCTCATGACTATTTCATGCGTGATGTTTATGCAACTCGTCATATGGCTGTAGCCGGTACTGTTCTGATTTATTTTTTATTTTATGGGTAAAATTTCTTAAATTTTGCTTATATATACTTTAATCAGTGGAATTCGAAGATAGACAAACAATGTTCGCAATCATTGATATATAGTATTTATTTATATTAAAATATATATGATCAAGAATCAAGATTATAAAAATCATAGTAAATATCAAGATTATAAAAATCATAGTAAATAAATAATCTAGCAATATTGCTTTAAGAGCCGCATGCCCACAACCACCATACAATCAACTAATTTGGGACTGTCGCTTGCTAATATAATATTCAACTAAGACTTAGCATATAGTATTATATCAGATCTTCCTTGCTTTGGAAGCTCAGAATATAAAAATCTCCCATTTTGTGTGGTCAAAACAGCGACAACATGTGAAAATTGATTTTCATTTTCTTTCCAAGCAAAGCATAAGCTTCTCTCGTACACTTAATTCTTATCTCCTTCTAAATAGACAAGCGCCCAGGACAGTATCCTTGAACTCAATATCTAATCTTCAATTAGTACCTTCCTCCTACTATTCCTAATTGTTACACTAAAAAAGCTAATAGTACCCCAAAGTATATCTACTAGCACAACTATGGAAGATCGTGCAAGAAGAAACTATTCCAATTTGTTTACTCGAGAGCTTAATTTCTGATCCCCAGCATCCCACCGTTGAAACTGAAGAAGAGTGAAGACTAATTTCTCTCACACTTTCAGCCCCATCAAGGGGCGGGGCTAGGATTCAAAGATAAAAGGGGGAAAAGTTGTCGAGAACATGAAGTACAAACATCACATAGTAAAATTGAATTATCAAAAATTATATAGGCTATTATTTAAAAAAATAAAATAAAGGGGCAATAAACCCCCTTCTCCTATATGTAACTCTGCCGTTTGCCCCACGACTTGATATGGTTTAGTGAGACAAACAAATTTACTAAAAATTAACACACACGAAATGAAAAAAAAAAAACTAATATAGAATAAAAAAAAATCAAGGAGAATAATCAATAAAAGGAAAGGAAGAGGTGAATCAAAATAATTAAAGAGAGGGCACTAAACTATTGTTCTCCATTTTTGGACCCCATGAAAAAAAATAGTGTTTTCACAGGTAGTTGAGACACTAAACCATTAAACAGTTTTACCGACGAATTAATTCCGTCGATGTAAGGCATGAAATCCATCGGTAATAATGTTACCGACAACCTCATCGACAGAATCAATCCGTCGGAATACGAATCGTCGATACTTTCCCATTTCATCGTTGATTCTGTCAGAAATAAAAAAAAAAAAACCAACCACCGACTGTCTTATAGACGGCGACGCGCGACAAAAAACAATTCCCATAAGAACATTACTGATGGAATCCATCCGTCTGCATTTTCAACGGTAATCACCGATGGACTATCCGTCGATGATGGTGGCATGGCGGCAAATGTTTCAGAACTCTGTAATAGTAATGGTAAACACCAACAGAATATGTCCGTTAATAATTGTGGCATGGGTGGTAATTGTTTAGCAACTCTCGGTAAAATACCGACGGCCAATTTCCGTTTGGAAAGCCGTCGGTATGTATTTAAAATATAAAAAAATTATTAATAGTAAAAAAGCTTAATAAACAAATAAAATTGTATTAAACATTAAAAATATAAAAATAATATTAAATAATATTCATCCAAATATTCATTACAAATTTAATGTGTTTAAAAACAAAATTAAACTAGAATAGCGGTGGAGCTGGAGGAGGAGGCTTGTTGTTCCCGAGACCGTACAACCAAAAAGGGGTTGCACATGTATCATCACCCATCCTTGATCTAATCTCCATGACCATTTGACGAAGCTGATCATAATTCATCGAGAGTTGTTCATATTGTTGTTTCAAGGCCATGAACTCCTCAGACTGGGCTGCACATGTATCATCACCCATCCTTGATATAATCTCCATGACCATTTGACGAAGCTGATCATAATTCATCGAGAGTTGTTCATATTATTGTTTCAAAGCCATGAACTCCTCATACTGGGTGCTCGATACTGATGGAAAGCTCCCAACAGTTGAGACACTATGGGCCTACCACAAGTTTTCAGCCGTAGTGTTGGAGAGCCCGTAGACTTGATGTTTTTCAGGCCCATCAGACGATCCCACCTCTATCCACAAATCCGAATCGAAATCCAGATGGGTCGAAGGATCGTCCCCATATCTCTCCCTCAACCGGCTATTATAGGTCTCCTAAAATTTTTTTTAAAAAATCATTATATTCAATTCAAGAAAATAATAACTTACAAAATAAAATCATTGAACAAACATACAACGAAGTGCTGAGCACGATTGTCCACGAACTGTTGCACTTCTTTTTGGCGGTCTTGACTCCGTACATGCATCTCTACAACTTGAGTGCTTGTGTTGAGAAGAGGGGATAGTTGGGATAGGTGGTTGGCTGCAGTTTGGGAAGGGAGAGGGTGGGATGAGAAAGAAGAAGGAGAAATAGATGAAAAGAGTGTCGACAGAGTGGGTATATAATGGCTTTTACGATGAATCACCGACAGAACATTTTCGTCGGTATACCCGTCGGTGATTCCGTTGGTGAAAGTGCCACGTCACTGTATGGATATCCCGGTTTGAATCCCTCAGTCATTCCATCGGTAAAATCATCTGAAAAAATCCACATCAACACACCATTGCAACTTTCCAAAAAAAACTGTATAGTCCGTCGGTGATATGGTCGGTATATACCGACGGACTTGTTCCATCAGTATATATCGACTGTATCGCCGATGGATGTTCTCTGTCAGTATATTCCGATAGATTTTGAGATTGAATTATTTTCCTCGGTAAAAATTTATCGATGAAAAAATTATGTCGGTATGTCAATTGGTTTTCGTCGATTTTCTGGTAGTGAGATACTGAGAAAATAAGCAATAGGAAACTAATATAAAAAAAATGAGATTTGACAATTAGAGATAAATGGACCAAGTTTTTAATTTTTGGACAGTATAATTCAGACTGGTTAAGACCTAGATGGTGCAAGAATTTAATCATGGAAAAAAAATGTATATTAGGATCCTATTTAACTTTTTTTGTTGATTAAGGACCAATTCTAAACTTTGAAAAGTTTAATTGGCTTAATCAAAGGCTTAATTAAAGGAAATATTAAGTTTAGAAGTTTATCTGGCCAAAAATAGAAGAAGCATTAGTCAAATGACTACTTTGATATTCGGATTTGGTTTGATTAAATATATTAGGGATCCAATTGCAAGAATTTTAAAAGTTGAAGATCGATCAATCGAGGGCTAATTTGAAGAAATTGTTTTGAACCAAGAACTGAAAAAAAGGTGGTGAAATAAGGGATTTAATTGAAGATGAAATTAGAAGCAATTTGGCTGGATTTAAATAAATTGAAGAACGGGGACTGGATCAGAAAATGTCAAAACAAATTCTGCCACGCTGGGTTACATTTCTATTTCTTCATTTCAAACTACGTCACGCATACCACGTTCTTTGCCTTTGCCTTTCGTTTCAACAACAACCGGCACCGTCCCTTCCTTGTACATTAACTCGTGTTTTCTCTTCTTCAGCTATGGAAATAAGACGACGCCATGCAACCCTTTGTTTTTGACGCAAACCACACAGCCCCCATCCTGGATTTATAATTAGTGTGGTACTATTCATTTGCATATTAGGAACAAGACCTCTTCTCGTCTGGAATTCTTTTCTTTCTCTGCAACCGTTCCTAGCTAGCTTTTTTTTATTCTCTCATTCTTGCATCCTTCGGCTAGCTTGGTTTGTACAAGAATATCACCCCTTTTCATGCCAGGTTTTCCGCCAGGTTTTAAGCTGCAATTCACGATATCAGCAAGGGAAACGGTTTTGTACCTTATTATAGAAAGTACTTATATAGGAAATATTGTAGATATACTCGTGTGGTAACCTCCACCATTACTATTGTATATTGCCCTATATATATATATATATATATATATATATATATATATATAGAAAGGATGGGCTAATCATTAGGTTAAGCCTCCTAATTATTCTCAACTTGGTATTAGAGTCTTCTGCCGTCAGAACTCCTTTCTCCCTCCCTCCCTTTGCAACTAGCCCTCTCTTTATTTTTCCTCCATGGATTCTACAGTTGCCGCCAACTTCTTTCTCTCCACTGGTGGTGCAACCATCCCCAAGCTGCTGTCGGTGGTATCTTTTCTCCCCAACAGCAGCCTCCACTTGCAGAGCATGTCTCTGATTCTTCTTCACAAGTCTATGTCGTTCCTTTGCCTCTCATGGGAACACACACTCCAACTATCGTTCCTTTATCAAACACCAACCAAGTTGTTTCGTTGAAACTTACAAATACAAATTATCTCTATTGGTGAATGCAGATGAAGCCATATCTCTTTGGTCAAGGTGTTTTTCACTTCGTTGATGGCTTAGTGTCGTGTCCTCCATCTCATCTTTTTGACAGTTCTGTTGGTTCTTCATCTACCATCAGCCCTTCTTTTCTTCGTTGGAAGCAACAGGATCAACTTATTTTAAGTGCTTTACTCTCCTCTCTCTTCGTGGATGTGTTGCATCTCGTGGTAGATTGTTCTACCTCGCATTGTGTTTGGCACACTCTTGAGAAAACGCTTGCCTCTCTGTCTAATTCTCGCATCATGCAACTTTATGGCTCCTTTCAAGACCTTCGTCAAGGGGACTCATCAGTTAGTATATATATGCAGCAAGCAAAATCATTATTTAATAAATTGGTTGCTGTTGGTCGCCCAATGTCTTTTGAAGACTTTAATCTATATGTGCTTCATGGCTTTCGTGGCGAGTTCAAAGACTTGGTAACGAGTCTCATAACCAAGGCAGAGCCGCTGTCATATGCTGACCTTCACAACCCCCTTCTTACCCATGAATTTCTGCACAAGAATTCCTTCCATTCCTTGGTTGTCGCTCTCTCTCTATTGTCTTCTTCTTCCCTGCCGCAGCAGCCACCACTGCTGCCAACACCATAGTTTTCTACTCACCATGCTATGTCTCATCACAGCCCCAACTTCAGCCGCAATAGGGGTCGCTCTAGAGGCAATTGGAGTCCCAACAGCAACCGTTACACACCCCAGAACAGAGGCCAATCTACTGCAGATTGGCAGCCAAACCACTGGCTGCAGACCAGGCGCAACTCTGGTGCTGGATAGTGGTCTGGACAGCAGCATGTACACTGCCAATTGTGCTCCAGTTTCGGTCACACAGCTCCCTATTGCAATCTTACAGCACACACAACACAATAATAAGAGCTGACCATTAAAGAAGAATAAATATTTCATGTTCCAAATTATTACATTATAAAAATAAGGCTTAAGAACATGTTTAGTTAGTTGGAATTTTCATCTTCGTTCTCAATTGAATTGTTATCATCAGCTTCATCAAACTCCTCAATTTTGTTATCATCTTCTTCAACAACATTCTTTTTTCCACTAGTAGAGCTCAGAACAACATTCAACTCCTCTTCGTCAACATCAACAAGACTATCGTTGAAAGCATGAAAATTCAAATTTTCTTTTAAGTCAATCGAAGGTGCAACTCGGTATGGTTCAACCAACTCACTAGCTTGAAAGACTTCATCTATCACACTTGTGTCTTCGTTCTCATCCTGAACAACCTCGACGCGACCCTTGGGTTTCGTTTTTAAAACGGATAACCAATCAACTCTTGATCGGTCCTTTCTAAAGGAAGGGGTGTGTGTGTAATAAACTTGTTGGTGGTTGGCTGCAGTTTGGGAAGGGAGAGGTGGGATGGGAAAGAAGAAGAAGGAGAAATAGAGGAAGAGAGTGCTGGCGGAGGGGGTGGGTATATAATGGTTTTTTTCCGATGTAATCACCGACGGATTCATTACGTTGGTGATTCCGTCAGTGACATGCCACGTCACTGTACGGCTATCTCAGTTTGAACACCTTGGTCATTCCGTCGGTAAAATCATCTAAAAAAACTCCACGTCACCACGCCGTTGCATCTTTCCAGACAAACTGTATACTCTGTCGGAGAAACGATCGAAATATACCGACGGAATATTTCCATCGGTATATACCAACCGTTTCTCCGACGGAGTTAGGCCGTCGGTATATACCGAAAGATTTTGAGACAGAATTATTTCCGTCGATAATTCTGTCAGGGATTCCGTTGGTTTTCTCCGGTTTTCTAGTAGTGACTAAGGATGTTTTGAAATATGATCGTTTGAGGATGTTTTGAAATATGATCTTTTTGGGATATTTGATAAACAATTTAAAAACTTACACTATAGCCAAAGAAGGTGATCAAACTTGGCTCAGGATTTGTGAACTTCCTCTTGTCACCTCAAACCCATATATTTGATTGCAGATATGATTATGACAGTAGGCTCATTTTCTACTCAAACTCTGTTTTGAATAAGCAATGTGGTTATGAACCTTTTAGATATTTTCTTTGTTGTTTCTTAATAACTCTATGTTGAAGCTTCATTTGCTTCTTGGATTACCCTTAACATTCATTTCCATCTTTTTCTTTTTACTATCGTCTTTCATCATGACTCCCTTCGCTATTTTTCTAGCAACCGTATCCTTATGAGATCATCCAAATACACTTCAAACTCAAATAAACTCATTTTCTGTTTTTTTTTCTTTGATGTTGTTCTTGTTCATTAGGTTTATTTAATTAATATCAGAGTTGGTTATGCAGTGAACAAAATAAAAAGACTATTTTTAAGGAAATATGACTAAGAATCAAGGAAAAAGATTAAGAGAAACAAGGAATAAAACAAACTAATAATTTTGAAAATTCTTTGGCCAAAATTTTAAGTTCTTTATTGCATTAAATTCAAGCACAATATTTACTTACAACATGTGAATTTACAAGCTTCACAACTTAGCGCATATTTCCTTCAACATTTGACAAAATAAGAGCATTTATTAAGAATGTCTTCTTGACTGTATAAATGCCTTCATAACTTAGCTTGTATTTTTTTTTATCTTCCCCAGGAATTTGGACCCTAGAATTTTAATTTCTTCCAATAAAAGCCTAAATTAACTTAAAAGATCAATTTTCTTGCAATCAAACCCTCTATAAATTCAATTAAACCTTAGATAAAATTTAATTGAGTCCATAAACATCTGATTTTGAACTCTTTTTTTTCAAATAAATTTTCCTTGTCCCCAAGGCTCTCATCAGTAAAACATACACTGTCAAATTTTAACCATTTATATTTTTGAACCTCCTAAACCAATTTTAATCTTTTTTCGGCATTCCAGCATCATTTTCTTGCTTCTATTATTTTTTATTTCTTCCGAATATATTTTTTGTATTTTCTTATTTTTTGTCTAGGAACATAAAAATAGGTAACAACATTCTTTATTGCATTAAATTCGAGCATAATATTTATTTACAACATGTGAATTTACAAGCTTCACAACTCCATTCCTTCAACATTTGACAAAATAAGAGCTCCTATTAAGAATGTATTCTTGACTATATAAATGCTTTCATAACTTAGCGCGTATTTTCTTTGATCTTCCCCAGGAATTTGGAAAACCTTATTCAAAATCAAATCTCCTTCATGAAAAACTCTTGGAAGCACTTTTTTTATTGTAAGCCTTAACAATCCTTTTTTGATACAACTTTTCAATGCAAATCAAAGTCAATCTCTTTTTGTTGATCAAATTCAACTACTTATATCGTGTTCTGACACATTCTAACTTTTCTAATTCAGTTTCTTTCAACAACCTTAAATAGAGTATCTCCACTTTGAAAGGTAAAACTGCTTTCATTCCATATACCGAGTAAATAAGTTAAATCCATATGAAAGCATTTCATGCTAGTCTTTATATGTGATCACTATCTTCTGCATAATCTTCTTTATATTATTGTTCGCCGTCATTTATCTTAAGCCGATAAGGCAAAGAATTAAGATGCTTGATTTTCCATTTCTAGCATAAATCTTGAATCATCTTTCCATTAAAATTCTGAGCATTATAAAAAACTATTGCTCACATTGTATTCTGGCACATTCTGACTCTTCTAATTCAATTTCTTTCAACACTCTTAAAGAAGGTATCTCTACTTTGAGAGGTAAAACCACTTTCATTCCATATACTAAGAAATAAGGAGTTACTTTTGATGATGTACTTATAGAAGTTTGATATCATGTAATGTATATCACATAATTTCATGTCGGTCTTTATATGTGATCATTATCGTCTACACAACCTTCTTTATATTCTTGTTTGTTGTCTTTACTACACTATTCATTTTATTTACTACACCATTCACTTTAGAGCTGATAGGGTAAAGAATTAAGATACTTGATTTTTTGCTTTTGACATAAATCTTGAATCATTTTTCTATTAAAATCTTAAGCATTAACGATAACTATTGCTCATGGTAATCAATATCAGAAAATAATGTATTTTTCAAAAAATGTTTGGACAACCTTCTAAGTAATAGGAGTAAGAAGTTGCTTCAATCATCTTTATAAAGTAACAACGATGGTAACAAAATCCTTTTTTTTCTACCTGGATCTTTAGCATTGGCTCAAATATGTAAAAATATCATCCCTGTTTTGTTTCAACATCAATTCATATAAAAATATTACTATATGATATCCATGTATTTAAGGGTATTTTTTAAAACGACAACTATAAATCCATTACTATAGAGCATATATGCTCTAAAAAAAAAGATGGCTATTTGGGATTATTATATAGAATAAGGTAATGTTTAAAGTTGTGGTTAAACTGAATTTTTAATAAATTTTGAATTTAATTTTTTGTTTCGAATTAAAACAAATAGTGTTTTTAAATCACTTTAAAATACTAATATAAAAAAATTAAATAAAAAAATTTTATTTTAATATATTTTAAAATAATTAACACTTAAAAAAAAACTCATATCATACACTTCTGGATAAACTTTAAAAGTTTATCACATCAAACTAGGATGAGAAATACGTCATATATATTAAGTAAAATATAGTTGATAATATATGAATTCCACATGCTTTTATCTATGTCTTATTATATTTATTGATATAGTCTAGGAGTAAAATGATAGGCTTGTCAGCGTAATCATTCCGTGGCTAACATAAAGGTCTCTTACGTTGAATCCTGAAACCGTGTATTCTGCCGGTGTTTGCTACACGCCGGTCCAACGAGCTAGGACAGGCTTAATTTTCAAATAGAAAGTGACACTTGAAAGACTTTCATGTCTTTAATTCATGACTAGATGCAGAAAGCAGAACGTAAACAAAAATTGTCATGAACTTTCTAAGTATGTGCTGGTGTTCAAAGCAGGCACAAAAAAGAAACGTGGGGTCAAACTGTGTGTTTTGGATATTAGTCAAAGCAGCCACAAACAAGAAACTTGTATTTCCTTGCAGAACAAGACTGTCAAAGCAACTTCCAAGTATTTTCTCAGTATAAATAGACTGGATTCCCTTGAAGATCATCAAGAAACTCCAACTTAACTTTGTTCAGCTAAAGAAAGATAACTAGTAACTAGTTGCCCTACACCAATACTTTGATCGAAAACTGTTTTAGATAACAAGAGAAAGCACGAAATGGGTCGTTTCTCTGCCATTTTTAGTTTCTTTGTTTCATCATCTTCTTCAAGGGTTGCAGATGAAGCTCGTAATAAGACAGAGAAACCCAAAAGCAAATCAAAATCATCAGGTGCCCCAATCGTAGTTTCTTACTTCCCCGTGAACTCATCTCTCTCTCGCTTGTAGGAAATTCCATTCCAGGAAGATGAAAAAGGGCCATGTGGTACTTTCTATGCTGATTTATTTCTGGCAATGCTGCTACGTTAGGCTTTGAAGTATTTGTAGCAATTATGATTAGTATATAGTATTATATCAGATATTCCTTGCTTTGGAAGCTCAGAATATAAAAATCTCCCATTTTGTGTGGTCAAAACAGCGACAACATGTGAAAATTGATTTTCATTTTCTTTCCAAGCAAAGCATAAGCTTCTCTCGTACACTTCATTCTTATCTCCTTATAAATAGACAAGTGCCCAGGACAGTCTCCTTGAACTCATTATCTAATCTTCAATTAGTACCTTCCTCGTACTATTCCTAATTGTTACACTAAAAAAGCTAATAGTACCCCAAAGTATATCTACTAGCAGAACTATGGAAGATCGTGCAAGAAGAAACTATTCCAATTTGTTTACTAGAGAGCTTTCTGATCCCCGACCTCCCACCGTTGAAACTGAAGAAGAGTGAAGACTAATTTTTCTCACACTTTCAGCCCCATTAAGGGGCGGGGCTAGGATTCAAAGATAAAGGGGGGGAAAAGTTGTCCAGAACATGAAGTACAACATAACATAGTAAAATTGAATTACTAAAAATTATAGAGGCTATTATTTTTACCAAAAAAAATAAAGGGGCAGTAACTCTGCCGTTTGCCCCATATATGACTTGATATGGTTTAGTGAGACAAACAAATTTACTAAGAATTAACACACACAAAATGAAAAAAAAAATAAGAAACTAATATAGAATAAAAAAAATCAAGGAGAATAATTAATAAAAGGAAAGGAAGAGGTGAATCAAAATAATTAGGGAGAAGGGCACTAAACCATGGGATTGTTATCGTTATTATTACATCTTTGCATCTCATCTGTTGAGTAGGAAATCGATATTGCACATTGGTGGAAAAAAATATGAGTTAAGTACAATAACCATAGTCTTTCTTTTATATATATATATATATATAGCCTAGGGTGATGATAATTATGGTCGTAAAATTTGATTTAAAATTGATTTGAGAACCGACAACACAAAGTAAACTCAAATCACATTTTATAATAATTATGATTGTAAAATCTGAATCAGAATTCATTTGTGAATCGACAACACAAAATTAAACTTAAATCAAAACTAAAATTAAATCAATCAAGCAGTTAATTTAGAATTTAACATGAGTTTGAGTTTTTTAGAGTATATACAAGTTTTAATATTATTAGAAATCTACAATATTAAAATTTAATATCTTTTAGAGAATTTTAGTGTAATTACGAGATAGTTAGTTGATTAGGTTTTTTCATAGTTAGATAAAGATAAAAATCTTAGTTTAGTAGGATTTGTAACGCTATTTAAAACGACCTTAAACATTCGGAATCATTTATAGGATAATAAGAAAAACTGAAAAAGTAGAGAGAAAAAGTAATTTGTTATGTTTTTTCTTGGAGTAAAACTTACGTGAGTTTTGTTCAATAGTTAACTTGGTTAGACTTGATCGATTTTATAAAAATTTAGTTTATTTGATTGACTTGATTTAATCTGATTCAAAGTCAATGAAATCAGATATAAAAAAATCAAAAAAATATTATTTTCATTCATCATTAAAAAAATAAAAAATAAAAATGAATTGATTTGATTATCTAAAAATTAACTCAATGACGTAATGACCCAAACTTTTAACTAGATTAAATCCAAAAACAATTATAGTAATGAGATCCTTTTGCTTCCCTATATATATATATATATATATATATATATATATATATATATATATAACATTGGCTAATGTGCAAAAATATCATCACTGTTTTGTTTTAACATCTATTCATATACAAATATCACAACAAGAGATATGTATATTTAGGGTTTAGGAATGTATGTGCTTTAGGAATAGAATTTCAACTAGATAATTGCCCATGTTGATAAGAAACAAATTAGCTAAAAAATGATGTTTAGTTTATGCAAGCGCAATTTCTTTAGAAGGTGAAAAATCAATATTGAATAATAAAATCAAAAAAATAAAATAAGCCCAAAAAAGAAGCAATGTCAACACGTGTTAACCTGTAAAACCTGTGACCCGAGTATAGAGACTCAACACAACAGCTGTTTCAATAAGTAATTCACCTCATCTTATTGATAATTATTGTGTGCAATATATACAACAACGTGGAATCAGTTTTGGAAACAAATAAATGGTAATGCTAAAATTGTGCTATTACAATATACAGCTGCAGATTTTACGTTCCAAATATAGCGTTGATGGCAGAGTATGTGCCATGATTTTCTGCTGTTCCTTCTTTGTGTTGATTTGAGCAAATTCTCTGCATGTTTCCCTAATACGACCCCGCAAGATTGAGCTTCTATCGACAAGACCAATCTTGTTACGTAACACAGTCGTTCGTTGTTTGGACAGTGGCTTGGTTAACAGATCATCGAGTTGGTCTTGTGTGTGTACATGTCTAACCTGGAGACTTCCTTGTTGCACCAAATCTCGTACAAAGTGGAGATCAATTTAAATATGTTTCATGCGTGAATGGTTCACTGGATTGAAGCTGAGGTGCGTGGCTCCTAGATTATCACATAACAATAGAGGAGAGTCCTGGATTGGAAATGCAAGTTCTTTGACGAGAGTGGACAACCAAATTGTTTCTGAGGTCGTATTAGCCAGTGCCCGGTATTCAGCCTCCGTTGAGGATCTTGCAACTGCTCTCTGTTTCTTGGATGTCCATGAAATGGGATTAGGTCCTAAGAAACTGATGTATGCAGACGTCGACGTGCGGTCATCCACATTCCCAGCCCAATCGGCATCAGAATATGTGTGTAATATTGAGGGTCCAGCTCTGATACCATATAGAGACTCAACACAGCAGCTGTTTCAATAAGTAATTCACCTCATTTTATTGATAATTATTGTGTGCAATATATACAGCAACGTGGAATCAGTTTTGGAAACAAATAAATGGTAATGCTAAAACTGTGCTATTACAATATATAGCTGCAGATTTTACGTTCCAAATATAACGTTGATGGTAGAGTTTGTGCCATGATTTTCTGTTATTCCTTCTTTGTGTTGATTTGAGCAGATTCTCTGCATGTTTCCCTGATACCGAGTCATTTGAATAGAAGCATCACATTTCAAAAAAACCATGAAGCCCAATTTTCAACAAATGAAATATTGAAGAATAAAATTAAATAAAAATTATCATACAAATGGATAAAAAGAAATAGGAGTGTCGCTACCTAATTTTTGACCCATGTTTTGATAAAATTTTTGAAAAATCCAAAAATAACGAAAAACAACAAAAATAAAAAAATATATATGTTTTTTAATATATTTGCATTGTTTCTAGCATTTTCAGCATGATCTCAAAAGAATTTCTATTTTCAAAGATCTTGGGAATGTGTTTAACTTGTAACGCGTTATTTTTAAAATCACTGATTTTCCTCATTCGAGTCGATGTCGATAAAAAAAATCCGAAAAATAAAAAAAATCAAATCTACAACAAAAAAAAGAACATTTTAGGGGAGGGACCAAGTTGGAAACCTAACAACATTTTTACCTATAAATACTGGTCTCCACAACACACACGAGGGGAGGGTGAATTTTGAACATTTTAGGGGGAGCCAACACAAAAGAGAAAACCCTAAAAAAAAAGGCAACCTTTTCTTCTCCCTCACCAGAGAAGAGCCGCCCCCTACCTTCTGACTTTTTTTCTTCTTCTTCCCCTTCCCCAGGCACAAGCCTACCCTTGGCCTTCTCAGCCCTCACTCTCTTCAACCACAACCGCCTCTCCATCTTCCCCGCCATTTCCTCCCCTCATCAGACCGACCCCAGTCTTCTCCCCTCAGCCGCAGGCCTCCCTTTCAGCTACAAGACAGCCACCACATTTCCATAGCCTTCATTTCCACATATCTTCCCTCTCAGTTGCTCCCTACTCCAGCCACCCCTCCCCTCATCAGAACTCTCCTCTCTCAGCTGACCTATTGGCTTCTCTTCCCCGACCACCTCTACATTTCCCTTCCAGTTGTCAGCCTCCACCATAACCGACCGATAGCAGCTGGGCACAACAGCGCCCATAAAACCCAAATCAGTCCGCCTTCTTCCTCCAGCAGTAGCCCAAGCACAGTGGCGCCCACGGCCCCAAATCTGCCCACCGCTCATCCTTCTACACCATCACTAGCCAGTTTGCCTGACTGAGTCGGACCCTCCAGCAGCGGCGGCACACCACCTTGGCCTAACACAACGGCCTCCCCCTCATAGAGGATCTGCCATCTGAAGAAAGAGAGAGAAGCAGATTCGAAAGAGGAAGAAACAGATCTAAGAAGGAGAGAATTGACCGTGTTGTTATGTTTTTTTGTTGTTTTGCAGGTCACGACCCCGCCTCCAATGCATAAGGGAAGAGGAAAAGAAGCCAATCTCGATTGTCCTGTTCCGCGGTTGCTTTCACGGTGACGCGTGAATCCACGCGCCGCCAGTGTTCCAGCACTGTGCAGGCAGTTCCAGAAGTGTTCCTCTGCAATTCCTGGAGTTTTAGGGTCTATTTTGTAAATTTTAAATTGTTAATGTAGTTTTTGTTTAGTTGTTTTGAATTTATATTTTGTATTGTGGATGTAAAAGAAAAAAAAAGAAAAAAAGAAAAATACAGTAAAGTGAATGTGTGTTTGTATTTGTTTTATGATTTTTTTATTATTATTATTATTTTTATGATAAAATTGCAAAGAGCAAAGAAGAATTTAATATTTTGATTTGCTCATGAATGAAGAATTATGAACTTACACGTAAGTTGTATTTCTAAAATTCGATGAAAGAACAGAATTTTTAAAACTTCTTTAACACATCAAGTCCATGAAGCAGCTTACCTCAGGTAGGGTGCGTTAGGGGTGTTAATACCTTCCCTAACCACAACCAGTCCTTTACCCGTGAATCTCTGACAAGATCAGCACCCGGGTTTTCTAGTAGCCTTCAATTAAATACTAGGTGGCGACTCCCAACGAACTAATCAAATCAAAAGACATGAGAAAATCGCCAGCCGATGTCGTGCGGGTCACGTGCGACAAGGAGTTTTATGCCAAAAAAGGCTTAAGGCCACTAGAATCAACCCACCAAACTCATAGGTCAGGTCATGAGATTGAGATAACCTGATTGAAAGGAAAATGAACAAAATCACAATGCTAATTTTTTTAAAAAGAAAATAAGTTAAAGAAAAACTATGTTAGCTTTTGTTAACTTAAAAAGCCCATAACCCGGACTATTTGACCAAAAACACCAAATATAAAAAAAAACCACAGAGCTCAATTTTTAACAAATCAAATATTGAATGATAAAAATTAAGAAAAAATCAATCACACAAAATGATTCAAAAGAAAAAAAAACAATAGCAATTAAAAGCTAAAACAAAAAGAAACTAGCCATCCCAAATTAACTTATCAAACCACAAGTAAGGTCATGAGATTAGTATTATTTAATATAAAGGAAAACGAAGAAAATCATGAAGTCTACTTTTTAGAAGGAAAAAAAAATGTCAAATGATAAGATCGGAAAAGAAAATAAGTAAAAAAAAAAAACAATATCAACCTGTGTTAGCTTCTAAAACCCATGACCTATGCCATTTAATTAGAAGCACCAATTGTTTTACAAAAAAAAATCCACGAAACTCAATTTTTAATAAATCAAATGTTAAATGATAAAATTGAAAAAAAAAATACAAAATGATTTAAAAAAATAGCAATCAAAAGAGTGGAATCAAATATGAAACAAGAAACAAATTAGAGGATAAATATTTGAGATTGAAGGGGTAAATTGAATATAAAAATCAATTTCACAAAAGAATTAAGAAAAGATACCATCAAAAGATAAGGAATGAAAAAAGTAACAGATCAAAAATTTTGTTTCCATGATGAAATTGAAAGAAATGGAAAGGGGCAAGAAAACAAATTAAGAAATAAAAAGAATAGACCAAATTTGAAACCACAAAAAAAAAAATTTATATTGAATGATAAAATTAAAAAAAATAAAAACTTATAAAAGATCCAATGACAAAAATTATAAATCAAAAGAATGAGGATTCATACTGAAATATAAGCAACTAATAAGACTACCTTGATAATTTAAATTACCATCACGAATTTCAAGAGAGCTGAGAAAAAAAAAAACAAAACTCTAACTGTGAGTGTCGTGACACGCATGACGTCGTGTTAATTATTCTTGCTACAGAACGTGAATTCATGTTCTGCATGCAGGTTTGAGAGCATAAAGAAGGTTTCCATAGGAAGGAGGAAAAGAGAAGAGGTTACCTAGTGTGTAGAAGGTGCTTGGCAATCGTTGTTGGGAGTTACGAAATGGGGATGGTGGAGATGTCGGTTGAAAAGTTGGTAGTTGGCGGTTGTTCTGAAGAGGTTGGTGTTGCTGGAAGAAGGAGAAGTTGAAAGTTGATCGAGGGAGGTTGCTTCTCACAATGAAGAGAAAGAAAATGTTGTTCTTTTGGCTGTCGTAGGTGTTCCTATGGTTGGCCTGGAGAAGAAGAAAGGTGTTGGTCATTTGAAAAGGCTGATTTTTTAGCCTACTTTCTCTTCAAATTTATTTCCCTCTAATGCACGAAATACACCCTACTTATAGGGGATGAAAGAAGAACATATGGTGTTTATTAGGGGTAAATCTTCGCCCTTGACTCAAATAGAAAGGATCTCAACCGTTAGCCAAAAGTCATCATCACAAGCTATGAAATTTGGCTGCAAAAGGTTGATCATGTTAGCCCTTTTAGGGTGATGACGTGGCGTCTATAAAGGTGACCAGACGACAATAATTATGTTATGGTATAGTACGGTGTCGGGCCATCAGAGTGGTATCCTGTTTGTCTTGTTTGGTGAAGAGATGAGACATTAAATGCCCTTAACAAGTGGCTACCCTAGCAGTCTTTTAGGTATAAAAGATTAAAAATTATGAACAATAGCCAGATGACAAGTCTTCTAACACCTTTTTTCAGTTTTTGTTTTGATCAAAATGCACCATTTCATTTAAATGAAACGACGCCGATTTGACATCCTTAGGGTTTTAATTGGGGATTTAACTAAAATTCAATTTAGTCATTTGTCTTTTGATTTTTTTAATTGCATCCCTAATTGACTACAAACTTTTAATTTTATTCGATTTTTCCCATGCCGAACTTCAAATATCAACCCTGAAGTTCAGTGCCTTTTCATTTTGATCCTTGATTTTGAATTTATGCAAAATGATCCTTAATTGATCATTTAACTTTTAATGTGACCTATGATTAAATCAAATTAATTTCTTGAACTTAATTTTTATGCAAATTCATCAAATAATCATTTAATTTGATCTTGAATATGCATTATCTCTTTAATTTTTGGTACAATTGGGTATGATTAGGCTCTCAATTTTGTCCAAGACTCCAACTTGATTCTTCTATACATTTAAAACCCTCCTCAGCTTGCTTTTGTCAAATTTTCAATCTTGTTGTTGTTGTTGTTTAAAAAAAAAGGTAAATAGAGAAGGGGGGAATGGGTTATGACAACGAGAATCCGTCAAAAACCAACAAACATGTGCAGCCTATAGAGAAAAAGGACGCCACCAGGAATCCAATGACAGGACTAAAAAAACCTTTTTCACCGTCTAAGGACGCCGCCAAAACAACACGACATCCTTCCACTTGTCGGCACGAGCTTTTCATGCATAAACCACTTTTTAAACAAAATATGTTTTTATTGATGCAAAACGTCAAATTACCCCTCCATCAACTTTATTATAATAAAAAAAAACCTTGATGAAAATACCAAAAAAATCTTGAAAGAAACTTAAATAAATTTAATTTAAAGGGTTATTTTGTAAATTTATCCTGAAAAAATATAAAAATTTCAAAAAGCCGCTTTAAACCAATTATTTAAATTTTTCTTTTAAAAGTGGTATATGTATTTTACTGTTTATAAAAAGGAGGGAAAAGACTGGGGTGCCCTCGGACAAATTGAAAATGACAAATGGAAGATGAAGAAAAGACTATTTTATCTATGAATGAAGACTTCTTAGCTGATTTGTTAAAAGATAAAATTATAAATTCACTATTACAGCCCACAGTGTTTTTCTCTCTGGTCTCCGATAATTTTTCCCATAAATTAACTGTTACTGTCCACGGTGTTTTTCTCTCTAGCCCTGCAATAATTTTGCCCATAACTTGGTTGTTTTGTTAATTTTTTGCCCCCTCCACACCCTTGTTGACTCTGCCCTGACGAAATTAGGCTAACATAAAGAAATTATTACATAAACTAAGTTCATCACATCACATGAGGCATAAACTAAATTAATAAACATGGGACATACAGGGTAAAATACAGAGATTTTTGTTGATCATGATGCATTTCACATAATTTTATCTATGTCTTCTATTTATTAGTATAGCCTATAAGTGATATGGTAAATTTAGCATGTGTAATCATTTCTCGTCTAACCTAACCTAGCACGTTCTTATTTCATTTTATTTTATATTTCTTAGATTAAATTAAGCTCTCGTACGTTGAATATTGAAAACGAGTATGATCCGGGGTTTGCTACAACGGTCTAACTGCCTAGCAGAGGCTTAATTTTCAATAGGAAGTGACGAGTTAAAGACTTTCATGTCTTAATTTTTTACTCGATGCAGATTGCAGAAGGTAAACAGAAGTTGTGATGAACTTTCTAAGTATGTGCTGGCGTTCAAAGCAATCACAAAAAAGAGATATTACTCGAGACGAGGGGTCACCTGTGTTTTGGCTATTAGTCAAAGCAGCCACAAACCAAGAAACTTCGTATTTCCTTGCACAGCACTGTCCAAGCAACTTCCAAATATTTGCTCGCTATAAATTGAAAGCATTCCCTTGAAAATCATCAAGAAACTCCCACTTAACATTTTTCAGCAAATGAAAGTTAACTAGTTGGCCTACAGCACTGTCTTCACCAATACTACTTCATCGAAAACTGTTTTAGATAACAAGAGAAAGCAAGAAATGGGTCATTTTTCAGCCATTTTTAGTTGCTTTGTTCCATCGGCTTCTTCAAGGGTTATAGATGAAGCCCATAAGAAGGCAGAGATTCCTAAAAGCAAATCAAAATCATCAGGTGCTCCAATCGTAGTTTCTTACTTCCCCATGAACTCATATCTCTCTCGCTTGTAGCAAATTCCATTCCAGGAAGATGAAGAAGGGCCATGTGATTGTTTATGCAACTCAGCATATGGCGGTAGCCTGCGCGGTTCTGATTTATTTTTTTTATTTTTTTATGGATATGTTATTTTATTTGTTGCAATAGCTAGGTATTGCAAGAATTGCTTATCCTGTAAAGAAAACAAAGGATGAAAACAAAATCATATATAATTTTTTCCCTAAGTAAGAGTAAAATTTATGGAGTCCACCTCTCAAATCATTCACCCATTACATTTATTTGCAAAATCTTAATCCTACAGATCCTGCACACCCCTAGGACCTTGCATGCTTACATCTAGTTTTTTTTTTATAATAATTATTAATATCATGCTAGCCATTTAGAGGATGGCGATCATGAAAATTTATAGTTTTTACATGAAAAGACATAACTAAAAGAAAAGAAAAGGAAGATTGAGAAAAAAAAAAAAAAAAAGCCTGCAACTTGCTACAAAAAAATCATACTAATAATCAGCATGGTATTTTGTCATTTGGTCATCTATGAATGTAATCAGCACTTGAAGATCATTACTTGTGTAAGAGAAATGTTCTTCACAATTCTACGACCATGCAGATAACCGATGTAGGGTTAAAGAAACACAAGACTCAGATTTTGTCAAATATCATTGAAAACTAAATTATTTTTGTTAATCAGATATTCCAAGTAATATCATATGAGAGTAGTTTCCATGTTTTCCTCTCAAAACTTCAATGTCTCATACGAAATAATAGTCAACCTCAACATGAATTTGAATCTGAATCTCTTTCTTTGCAACCATCTGCAATTTAATCGTGAGAGGAGATAAAGTGAATCTGAATCTCTTTCTTCGCAGCCATGTCTCATACAAAATGATAGTCAATCTCAACATGTTTAGCACGAGCATGAAAGATAGGATTTACAGATAAATAAGTAGCACCTAGATTATCACACCAAATAGTAGGAATAGACGCAGAATGAATCTGCAGATCTCTCAATAGATATTGAAGCTAGATAACCTCAGCAGTGCCATTTGTCAAAGCTTGATACTTAGCCTCGATGGAGGAGCGAGCAACTATGCATTGCTTGCTTGATTTCCATGAAATTGACGTCTGACCAAAGAAGACAAGATAACCACCCGCAGACTTGTGATCATCAATACTACCTGCCCAATCTGCATCTGTAAAGCCATGTAGTGCAAATGAGGAACTGCGAGTGATATGTAAGCCATAGGTGGTTGTATCCCGTAGATAACGCAAAATGCATTTAACAACACCCCAATGAGAATCTGTAGGAGCATGCATAATCTGACAGACTATGTTAATAACAAATTAGATATCTGATCTCGTAAAGGTAAGATATTGAAGAGCACTCACAATCTAACGAAACTGTGTAGGATTAGAAAACAAGGGATCTGGCAGTATGGTGACTTTGAAAGTAGAGATAGGAGTATCAACCAGTTGCAGGAAATCATACCAGCTCAAGTGAGGATATCAAGAATACACTTATGTTGTCATAACATCAGACCCATAGCATTTGATTGAACCTCAATACCCAAAAAATAATGAATGGCGCCAAAGTCACGAAGCTTGAACTCTAAACTAAGTAACTGTATTAGACGGTGAAGCATAGTAGAGTTGTTATCCATAAGCAGAATGTCATCAATATAAACCAGAAGATAAAAAAAATATCAGTACCAACAGACAAGATAAATAAGGAAGTGTTAACCTTGGAAGCATGAAAGTCAATAGAAAGCAGAAAGTCACTCAGAGGAGTGTACCATGCTCGTGTCGGTTGTTTTAAACCATATAAAGACTTATACAACTAGCACACATGAGAGGAAATAGCAGAGTTGACAAAACTTGGAGGTTGTTTCATGTAGACCTCTTCGACAAGAACACCATTGAGGAAGACATTATGAATATCAAGTTGATGAATCTTCCAATTACGCTAGACTGCAATGGAGAAGACTAATCTGACGGTCGCTTAACAACTGGACTGAAAGTTTCAGAATAATCAATGCCTTCTTGATGCGTAAAGCCTCTAGCAACTAAACATGCCTTATATCGCTCAACATTGTCATCCACATGGCGTTTTATCCTGTACACCTACCAACTACCAATAACATTCATCGAAAGATGAAAAGGAACCAAAGACTAGGTGTTATTAAAGTGTAAGGCCTGAATTTCATCATGCATAACACCATGCCACACCTCATACTTTTCAGGCAAGAGAGGACATTACTCGACAGATAGGTGCAGAAGAGGAGGCTGCAAACGCTGTTAGAAGGGTAGTTCTCGACAGTCGTAGGCGAAAAACCATTAAATGCTGACGAGCGGCAGACTGAGGGGGAGAAGTGACACGATCAAAGAATTGATGTCTTATCCCAAGTGTAGGAGTGTCAAAGTAATAAATAACCCGGCAAGACCGGGGTTGATCCACAAGGAGGTCAACTATATAAATTATAAATAATATATATAATTTAACAAAGAGTTAAAGAGATCTTTGGGATGTGAGATTAATATGAGGATTAAACAATGATTAAAACAATTGTCAATGTTAGAAGATCAACTAATGGTATTAGAAATAAGTACAGTATAAACTCTTTTTATTACTCAACTAGAAACCACACACAAAGGAGGTTCCAAACGGATGATTTATCCTTAATAGTTCATTATAAATTTTTTAATATGATCATATTAATTATCTTATTTTAGTAATACCATACTTTTAAATATTGTCAGGAATTCATGATGCTAACTTATATTAACAATAAATCAAGTTTCTCTCATAACAACGATGTCGGCTGAAGACTATGAAGGATCAAGCATTTATTGTACCAAGTGTTATACAACATAAATCTAGATTAATCATTTAACAAGTAAGGCATTAAGAATTAGTAAGATAAAAGGATAATACATATTAATAACAAACTTTCTTGGATATAAACATTAAAGTCCATATTGAGTTTATATTATACATATTCTAACACCAAAAGTGTAACCTTTTCACCTTCATATAATTAACTTAGCTAGATGTAATGAAGAAGAAGAACATAAATAAACAAGATAAGAACATAATTATGATATAAGTTAACTAAAAGTAATAAAGGAAATGAAAAGCATAAACAAGATATTAATAAAAATAAAACATGAAAGAAAACTTGAACATTACAAAGAAAGAAAGCAAGAAAATGATCTTGATCTTAAAAACAAGATGCCTAAATGAATGGCAAATGCCTCCTTTTATAGGCTAAAATTCAGAACTATTCATTTGGTAATTGATTATTGATGTAATAACCAACTATTGATTTAGTGGACTTGGTGGACAACAACACTCAAACATTTTAGCTGGATGAAATGACATTGATGCAATCAGAATTTGGCAAAGTGTTCTTCATGAATGTTGTTGACAATCATCTCCTCTTTTCACACACAACATTTCAGAGCATTTGGATCATTATAGATCATGATATGGCTAAAATACTGAGTAGTGCTTCTGGTGGACGTGGTGGATAGTCCTCAAGCTCTTGTCTGGATGAAATTTCATTTCTAATATCCGAATTTGAGCAGGTGGTCCGCACAAATGTTGTTGGAAATTGTCTTATCTTTTGACCCACCAAATTTTACATTATTTGGCCTTCTATAACTCCAGATATGGGTAACATTCTGAGTAGTGTTTGGGTTGGATTGCAGAAAAAATTCTGACTTCTCTTTTGTGGCCAAGCTTTGAATTTGCAAATGGAAGATTTGGGTCTTCCACTCTTTGTAAAAGTTGTAGGCCTATGTCTTAACTTTCTATAACAATAAACCAAACATCAATCCAATGTCCACAACTCCATATATGATCCAATGACTGAATAGTGTTCTAGTTTGATCCAGCATCTCTTCTCTAACCTTGGCTCTTTCTTTGTCTTTTCGTTTTCAATAGTTAGTCACATCAATCAATCTTTTGAATTGTGAAATATGCATACATTTAAAATGAGCATTTACCATAAATTAAAGTTATCTATATTATCAAACTTGTTATTATAAAAACATGCTTAAGTTAGGGAATTTAATGATACTAAAAGTGCAATATGATGATATAAAGCCTTAATAACAATGCACTTTTAAGCACTAATCATCCCCCCCCTCCAAATAGCTTATTACTAGTCCCTAGTAATTAAAGCGTTAAAATACAAAAACAATTTGCAAGATTCAAAAGCAAGGTATTCATCATTTAGCTTCCATTAATCTATCCAAATAAACAAACTCTCATTAAATTTATATATCCGCTTCATACTTCTTAATCAAGATATTACTAAACCTTTCTTTTGTGCTCAATATATCAACACATAGTTATGGGGCTTTACTTGGAAGAAACATAATTTTGTTCTAATGTTTTTCTAAGGTTAACTTCCTTAGGTTGGGATTATTATCTTTTTTTCTTCTTCTTCTTCTTGATATATATACATATAACTTAAAACAGAATGCATCTTTAACCCATATAACGAGTGTTAGGCTAATAACTCCCGAACCAGTTGGTCTTAGGGCATTAAGTGTTGAGACACCCCTTAGAGCTTAGTAACTCGGGTTGCAAATACTAAAATGTAGATAGTTCAATGTTTGATTCCCTTAAGCTTTCTCCTCAACCCATGTAACAAGCACTAGGTCAATAGCTCCCAAGTCAATTGACTTTAGGGTATTAGGTATTAAAACACCCCTTCGGGTTTAATTGCTTAAGTCAAGGAGACTACGAAACCAAACTTATCTATGTTTTTATTTATTTATTTTATTATATTTATTATCATTTTTTTTGTTTTTCTTCCTCCTTTTTTTTAAAGCATATACTATCCATTTTCCTTAGTTGTTACCTTTAACAAAAGAACATAAATAATGTAATAATCTGAAGTGCAACCCACAATCATATGTTAAAGTGTGTGTGTGTATGTGTGTGTTTGTGTGTGTGTGTGTATGTGTGTGAAAATGAGGGTTTATGAATACTTATAAAAAAAAGAGTATATGAGCAGAATTACATGATAATAATGCAAGAGTTTGTAAACCTGAAAATTTCAAGAAGTGTTATGATAGACCTTGTTATGAATGTTTACTAAAATGCGTCTCAACAGTCAATAGAATTTGTCCTTACTGTGTCATCCTAATAACAGTTCTGTCAAATTAGTTTTTTTATTTTTTTTATTTTCAAAACTATTATCTCCCCCCAACCAAAACAAGACATTGTCCTCAATGTTCTAAGGTAGAAAGATAGAGTATAGAAGATATCACCTGAAATAATGACTACTGACAAACCTGAAACATACTTAAATAAATATAAAAAATAACAAAACAAAATATGATGCTATAAACCAAAAGACACAAGTCATTACAAATGAAGGCTCAAATCTAATCTAAGCTTTTTACATATGTCCTTGGCTAACCAGTTTATTCGACTTATGGAGAAATCAATTACAAGGATGAAAGATTGTAGTTAGTTAATCAATTGTTCAGCAGTAGTAGCAGAGATTATGATTTGTTGTACCGGATATATTAGAAATTTCTGTTCCACGTCATGATTCAGAAAAGATAACAAATTATCGAAAAAACCATTAACATTTAACAAACCTATAAGGTTCTGGTGAATGTTCAGTTGGGCCCAAAAGAAAATATAAAATATCTCTTATAATGTGCCCAGACCACCTAGTAAGGCAATGAAGGCGTCAACATGATCAAACATTGTATCCATTCGCTTAGACATTGTGGAGACCTGCAGTTCCTCTCTAACTGTATTTCCAATGATATCTACTTTGGCTAAAGCTTTTGGAATGATACCCAAAACTTGACTGCCTCCTAAAAATGCAGATGTTGACACACTCGCTATTGACACACTCTCCATTAACTCAAAGTTGCCTCCCCCATACACTAAATAAATCTTTCTCTCAGCTAGTACCCGAATAACATGATTTGTTGATTATAAATACTATTTTTCTTTCCCAGGACTGGATCCATCAAAAACACAAATATTTTTTATTTGATGACCTAAGAAACCTACCATTGCTACACGCTTTTATATCTGTTGAATGTATGGGTTGAGTAGAAATGAAGGGAAGGAAGATAAGATTTTATAAATGAGAAATTGAAAATGCAATCATACCACCAATATATAGGCCAGCTGGAGTCACTCTTTTTTTTGTTTTTTTTGTTTTGTTTTTTTAGAACATGTGTATGTACAAGTAGTTGTGATTTTGGCTCACATCTTCCCTTAGCTTTACATCAAAAAACGGCTTAAACACCCTCTATGGGTCGGGGATAGGCTTCATATCCAGTTTTCATAAAAACTAGCAAACATGATCTTTTTTAGTCAGATTCCCAAGACTATGTCGATCATGTTCTTTATGAAATTGGGGCCATAAATCATAAATTGCACGATGCACATCTCCACTAGCATACATCTCAAGAGTTAATAGAAGATTATCTAAAGACTCCTTACTCAGGCCATTTTTAATGAAATGTATTTTATCTTCACGGTTTACAGATATCATTCCTAAATAACAACATTTTGCATTACAAGTCCATTTAGCACATCTGTGACAAACTTTCAATCATTTTGCACGACGTTTCTATGCAAAAGTGTTTTTACCTGTCCTAGGTATGTATGAAATAAAAGAATTGGAAGACTCACTTGATAAGCGGACCTTTGCTTCAATTAGCCAGCTAATATCTTCAAGAATTTCATAATTCATTAACAACCTCAATCTTTAACACATAGCACGGTAAAAAATTTTAATCGCATTTTAAGGCAAAGCAGGAAAATACCGTTTCAATTTTTCAAGAGTGATGTCCATTTTTTCAAATGAGAAATGGAGAAGAGATGCAGAGAAAAGAGAAGGAGCAAGAAATTAAACAACTATATACACAGATATCAGTTATCATGGGAAACTAAAAGAACTTACTTAAGAGTCACGGAGTACCGTTATCCGCCATTTGACCGGGGTTAGAGAAAGACTAGAAAAACAAAAGTCACACCAAAAAGAAACACAACAACAATGTGAGAAAAACAAAATAATCAATCTTTATAAACAGGATCACCCAAACCAATGGACTCATCTTCACTAGGAAAATTATCAAAATAAGCTTTCAAACGATGTCCATTTACCTTAAAGACATTGTCATTCTTTGGATTCTCAATATCAAAGACCCCATAAGGATACACATATTTCACAATAAATGAACCGCTCCATCTTGGTCTTAGCTTTCCAAAAAATAAGTGGAGTTGAGAATTATAAAGCAAAACTTTTTGACCAACATCAAATGTTTTTCTCAAGATTCTCTTGTCATAAAACTCTTTGATTCTTTCTTTATGAATTGTTGAATTCTCACAAGCATCATTTCTTATTTTCCCAAGCTCATTTATTTGTAACTTACACAGTTGGCTGGCATCATCAAGCTTTGAATTGAAAGCTTTAATAGCCCAAAAAGCTTTATGTTCAAGTTCCACAAGCAAGTGACAAGATTTTTCATAAACCAACCTATAAGGGGTCACACCTAATGATGTTTTAAAAACAGTTCAATAAGCTCAAAGTGACAAGCTTTATGAATTTTTGAATTCTCATAAGCATCATTTCTTATTTCCTCAAGCTCATTTATTTGTAACTTATGTAGTTGGCTAGCATCATCAAGCTTTGAATTGAAAGCTTTAATAGCCCAAAAAGCTTTATGTTCAAGTTCCATGAGCAAGTGACAAGATTTTCCATAAACCAACCTATAAGGGGGCATACCTAATGATGTTTTAAAAGTAGTTCAATAAGCCCAAAGTGCATCATTAAGTCTTAAAGAACAGTCCTTTCGATTAGGGTTCACTGTTTTTTCCAAGATTTGTTTGATCTCCCTATTAGCAAGTTTTACTTATCCATTTGTCTGAGGGTGATAAGGGGTGGCAACTTTGTGTGTGATTCCATATTTCTTCATTAAAGACTTAAATGGCTTGTTGTAGAAATGTGTTCCACCATCACTTATCATGGCTCGAGAAATTCCAAATCGACTTAAGATATTTTCTTTCAAAAACTTGATCACTGTTTTGTGATCATTGTTTCGACTTGGAATTGCCTCTATCCATTTTGAAACATAATCTACTGTGACTAATATGTATAAAAAAACAAATGACGGAGGAAATGGACCAATGAAATCTACACCCCAATCAATAACAAGAATAGGATTTAAAGGCATCATGTGATGTTTTGAAATATATCCTAACTTTTGACCATTTTCACAAGTTTCACAGAATGCATACGTGTCCTTGAACATGGTGGGCCAATAAAATCCACATTGGAAGATTTTTGCAGTTGTCTTCTTTGATGAAAAATGACAAAATTTAATAACACTACTTACCTCATTGTCGGGAATGCATCTTCTAAATATTTGATCAGGACAATATTTAAATAAGTAAGGGTCATCCCAATAAAAGTTCTTTAGTTCGTTCAAAAACTTTCTTTTATCTTGGGTACTCCAATGAGCTGGCAAATCTCATGTTGCAAGAAAATTGACAATATTAGCAAACCAAGGCATTGAACTAAGAGCAAGTAAGGATTCATTAGGAAAGTAATCATCGATTGGTATGATGTCGGATGTGGAATCTATTGTTAATCTTGATAAATGATTTGCGACAATATTTTCGGTGCCTTTCTTATCCTTGATTATTTCCTGAGAATAAAAATCTTCAGATTCATTAAAGTCAGTTTTACTCAAAGTAGTTTCAAATTGATCATAAACTAACTCTTTAATAAGATCTACTTCCTGAAAATCATTATCATCTCTAGGTTGTTTGCAAATGTTGAAAATATTCATCTCTAATGTCATGTTTCCAAAAGATAACTTCATCAGTTCATTCTTACAATTACTCAATGCATTAAAAGTTGCAAGAAATGGACGTCCTAAAATAACAAGAATTGAATTACATGCTTCAATAGGTTGTGTATCCAAGACAACAAAATCCACAAAATAAATGAATTTATCAACTTGTACTAACACATCTTCAATTATTCCTCTAGGCACCTTTACAGATCTATCAGCAAGTAAAAGAGTTACAGAAGTTGGTTTAACTCACCTAGATTAAGACTTTGAAAATTCGAATATAAAAGTAAATTCATACTAGCTCCAAGATCAAGTAAAACTCTTTCAATTTTATGCTCTCCAATAAAACATGAAATTATAGGACAACCAGAGTCTTTATATTTCAAAGCATTATTGTTTTGAAGTATAACACTCACTTGTTCGGCTAAAAAGGCTTTCTTTTTCACATTCAGTTTTCTCTTCACGGTGCACAAGTCTTTCAAAAATTTAGCATAGGAAGATACATGTTTAAGAACATCCAACAAAGGTATATTGATCCTTAGCTGTTTGAAAGTTTCAAGGATTTCAAAATTGTGATTCACTTTCCTTTGTTTGGTCATGACATGAGGAAATGGAAGTGCTGATGGGGAATTAGTCTTTTCTTTACAATGTTCAGGTTCAACCCCTTCCTTACCATTAGAGAATAACTCATCTTCTTTCTCACAAGGTTCAAGAATGGGTTTTTCAATAACCTTACCACTGCGGAGAGTAATAACTGATTTGACTTGATCCATGTGTTGGCTTCCGGAGCTACTTAAATTGTTTTGCCCTTTGGGATTTTTCTGTGGTTGAGATGAAAACTTACTTTTCTCCTGAAAACTGAAAGCAAATGTGAATTTTGCAAGAGTATCTTTTAAATCTGTCATGGTTTGAGCATGTTGGGTGTTGATTGTCTCTTGCTTTTCAATGAATGCATGCAATATTTCTTCAAGATTTCTTTCTAAAAGGGGGATCATAAGGAGGTGCATATCCTTGAGAATTTTAAAAATTATGGTGGGCTTGAAATGTTATGAAGTTTGTGCATTATTGTTACCACTCTTCCAACTGAAATTTGGAAGATTTCTCCAACCAGGGTTGTACATTTGCGAGTATGGGTTATGATTCGGCCTTTAAAAACTGTTTAAAGCATTGGCTTGTTCATAGAGACATTGCTTAAAAGAAGGCAAGGTTGGACAATCATTGGTTGAATGTTCATTCGTTTCACAGAATTGACATAGAATGTCTTGAACAGATTTTAATTTACCACTCTTTTTAAATTCAAGTGCCTTGACTTTTCTAGCTAAAAATACAAATTTGGCTTGGAAGTCATCTTCCCTAAGGTTGTACATTCCTCCACTAGATGTATGAAGTTGGGTTTTACCTGGTGCCTTATAAGTGTTTGTAGTGTTCTAATTTTGAGCATTTTCAACTAACAAGTCTAGGTATTCCATTGCTTCATCAGGGTCTTTATTTTTAAAAGTTCTATTGCACATCAATTCCACCATTTGTCTATCTTTAGGTGTTAACCCTTCATAAAAATATGAAACCCATCTCCATGTTTTAAAACCATGATAAGGACAGTTATTAAGTAACTCTCTATACCTATCCCAACATTGATAAAATATTTCTCCTGGTTTTTGAGTGAAAGTGGTGATTTGTCTTTTGAAAGAGTTTGTTCTATGAGAAGGAAAAAACTTCTTTAAAAATTATTGTTGCATTTCATCCCAAGCACGAATGGATCCTGACCTAAGATTTTGTAACCATGTTTTAGCTTTATCTTTTAATGAAAAAGGAAAAAGATTTAATCTGACGGTGTTCATGCTATAATTTAAGTCATTATGAGTGTTACAAACCTTTCAAATTCTCTCAAATGCAAGTATGGATTTTTTAGATCTAAGCCATGAAAAGTAGGTAAAAGTTTAATAATGTTTGGCTTAAAATTGAAGTGGGATGCATCAGGAGGGAAAACTATACATGATGGTGCACTTGTTCTTGTAGGATTCATGTGGTCTCTCAGTGTTCCAACATGGTCATTCTCATTATTCTCATTATGAAGTGACTAGTTATCCTCTTCGGCCATGTTTTTAGATGAAGATGAGGATTTCCTAGAAATTCTACCACTTAATGTGCGTAACCCTCTCATGCAAGTGCATAAAAAAAAAAGGAAAAGGAAAAGGAAGAAACAAAAATTAGAAAAACAATAAAAGTGAAAAGAAAAATAAAATAAAATAAAATATATAATTTATACAATCACTTATCTCCTCGGCAACAGCGCCAAAAACTTGACACGATCAAAGAGTTGATGTCTTATCCCTAGTACAAGAGTGTCAAAGTAATAAATAACCCGACAAGAATTGGATCGATCCACAAGGAGGTCACTTATATAAATTATAAATAATATATATAATTTAACAAAGAGTTAAAAAGATCTTTAAGATATGAGATTAATATGAGGATTAAACAATGATAAAAATAATTGTCAAGGTTAGAGAATCTACTAATGGTATTAGAAATAAGTATAGTATAAACTCTTTTTATTACTCAACTGGAAACCACACACAAAGAAGGTTCTAATCAGATGATTTATCCTTAATAGTTCATTAAAAAAATTTTAACATGATCATATTAATTATCTTATTTTAGTAACATCATACTTTTAAATATTGTCAGGAATTCATGATGCTAACTTATGTTAACAACAAATCAAGTTCCTCTCATAACAACGATGTCAGCCGAAGACTATGAAGGATCAAACATTTATTGTACCAAGTGTTATACAACACAAATCTAAATTAATCATTTAACAAGTAAGGTATTAAGAATTAGTAAGATAAAAAGATAATACATATTAATAACACACCTTCATGAAAACGAACATGATGGGAGACATATACGTTGAGACGCTAAATTAAGACAGTGATAACCAAGATGAGAGGAACTATACCCTAAGAACACACAAGGAGATGAATGAAAATCCAACTTATGAGCATGGTATGAATGCAAAAAAGAAAAACAAAGACACCCAAATATACGTAAAAAATCATAATCAGGAGTACGATGAAACAAACATTCAAAAGGAGACTGATTTTAGAAGACAAGAGTAGGCATGTGATTGATGAGATATACTGATGATTCAAATGCATAATTCCATAATCGTAATGGAGCACTACATTGTCCTAGAAGGGTAAGACCTGCTTCAACAATATGACGATGGCGACGATCAACGCTGCCATTTTGCTCATGTGTATGAGGACAAATTAACTTGTGATGAATACCAATAGTTTGAAAGAAATTGTTTAACTTGCGATATTCACCACCCCAATCAATTTGAACATATTTAATTTTATGAGAAAACTGACGCTCAACTAGCACTTGAAAACATTGGAATATAGAAAACACATTAGATTTGGCAACAAAAGGATAATACCATATATATTTTGTACGTGCATCTATAAAGATAACAAAGTAATGAAAACCATCAGAGAAAAACATAGGAGTAGGGCCCCAAACATCACTGAATATTAAATCAAGTGGAGTAGTAGTTTTATAACTCGTAGGTTGCAATGACAAACGAGAAGACTTGCCAAGCGAACAAGCTTGACATTGAACAAGAGCGTCTAGAAGTACACATTATTTTATTTTTGGAAACTAACAAATTGAAAACAGAAGAAGTAGGATGACTTAATTGACGATGTCACAGGTCAGCAGTCACATAGACGTAAGGAGACCAATAAGCTTGAGGAATAGCGGTGGAAGAAGACTCAAAGAGAACATATAGACCACCATTGCTCTGATACCAAGTTGAGAATAATCAGAAGGCTTAACCTATTAGTTAGCCAACATTTTCTATATATATATGTAGAGCAATATACAATAGTAATTGTGAAGATTACAACATAAAAATATATCTATAATACTATATAGGTACATTCTATAATATCTAATGTAAGTGCTTACATCTGGGAATTAGAAAATGGCAAGTGCATCATAAAACACGTTCAAATACTTTTCTAAGAGAATTAAGCTAGATCAATTGGACTTTGTCAAGAAAACAAGACTCAGCTGGATAACAGACAATGTTCCAAGCAAATAAACATCTCTTTCTGACAGGCAATTTGAAAGCAAATAAATGCTCAAGAATCAACGATCAAAAAAGGCATGGGTAACGATTATCTACCATTGTTTCAAAAGCCAAAGGGACACAACAACCATTGTATAAAATAAGTTTGAAAAAAAAAAGTTTGGACTGTTCCCATTGTATAAAAAAAGGCTTTTGTAATATATACGCAACTAAGACTTGGACACATTAAATTATTAGTGTGTATATATATATATATATATATATATATATATATATATATATATCAAGATCTTCCTTGCTCTGCAAGCTCGAAATATAATAATCTTCCCCTTATAAGTGTCACTAGTCATTGTTCGTCAAAGCAGCCACTGAAAATTGGTTTTCCTTTCTTTGCAAGTAAAGCATAAACTTCTCTCACACGCTTCATTTTTATCTCACTATAAATAGCCAATTCTATTGCGTTACAATTCATCAACTTAGCTTCCAACGTGCCTTCTCTAAGCTTGCTGTTCCCCTCTCGTTGCCCTCTCACTAGCAATTCCTAATTGTTAAGCTAAAGAAAAAACACCAAGTGCCTCTCTTCACGCAGAAAGAAACGTCAAGCTACCAATACAAAGCCACAATGGCTAAGTTCTCAGCAATTTTCAGCTGTTTTGTTCCCTCTTTTTCCTCACGAGTCTCCAATGACAACGTTTCAGTTCCAGAAGTAAAAGCGCCCAAATCAGAGAAGTCAAAGGGCAAATCAAAATCATCAGGAGCTCCCATTGTAGTTTCTTACTTCCCTGTTAATTCATATCCATCTCGCTTGTAGTAATTTTGCCAACAAAATCAGATGTAATTACTCATATTTAGCCAGCCCTGTGAAACTATATCATTCGCTCACTTAGGTTGATGATGCATCATTGTGAAGTGGAAAGGATAAAGATGACAGCAATTCCTTTATTAATGTTCTTTGATTGCTAGCTGCATGATCTGAGATTTGATGAACAGGGTTTTGTAATTCTCAGAAAATTTTATTTTTGTAATTGTGAAATTGATCAAATAATTTATTTAAATTGATCATATTATTTCTATCTAGTTACTTGCAGCCCACAACTTAGTAATAGGGTCAACCAAGTCACAATATTCCCACTAAGAATAACACAGTTTTGGAGAATTAATTCGAGGGCAACATCAAAATTTAAGCCCAGGTCGATGGTTTGGATTTCATCCCAAAGATAAAACAATGATCATCCATGTGTAAGTTGTAAGAAAATATCTCATAAAATAAAAATAAAAACAAGTAGTTTATATGCAAGAACGAAACCAACACCTAATAATTTAGATTTTTTGGTAAAGATGATGTCTATTCATTAATCTAAGCCTCTCGACTGTCCATGGCCATGCAATGATGCACGTGACTCCCATTTAGCAACTAGCAACCAAAAAGCAATTGAAAAGTTTTGAAATCTATGGATTTCCATGTTAATAACAAAATACAACTTGCATCCTCACCATCATTTCGCGAAGATTAAGCTTGTTCGAGTCTTACTTAAGCTTGTTCGAGTCTTCCGGGTAGTTTAGTATTGGAGTAACTTTTATTTTTTAAAGAGTTTTTAAATTATTTTTTTATAGTAAAAAGTATTAAGTTAACTTTTTATATGCTTTTTTTTATTTTTGATAGTTTTGATATGACAATGTTGAAATTTAAAATAAAAAACATCAATTTAATATATTTTTAATTAAAAAATTTTAAAAAAAAATATTATGTATCACATATGGTGTCAAAAAATGTAAGGCAAGTCAAAGTAAGTGGGATCATTTTAGTAAAAAAATACTAATTATAGAAATTAATTTTGGAAAAAATTATTAAATATTATTGCTATACTTTTGCTATTAATGGGTATCTATAGCTACTTATTTTGTAATTATTGTAAAATAAAATGCTAAAATATGATAAAATATTTCTTTTAGATAAGTACTCTGGACTCATTTAGTACGATAGTTTTTTATTTTAATGGGCACCTATCCTTCAAGGCGGAAAGGGTTTTTTCAAAACTCGTGTATTGTTAAAATTGATGAATGTTTAAAATAATTATAAAAATTTTCTAATTAATTTTTGATATTTAAATATTAATTCACTTGTAATTTCAATATTTAGAGGTGGTGTTGTCGTTGCTTAGCCGCCGGTGGTGGGTAGAAAAAGGAGATCTCGTTGTTGGGGAAGACAAAAGGAGAGGAGTGAAGCTGGCAGAAAGGGTTGTTAATGGTTATAGTGCCACTCACAGTAGTGGATGGTGGAGAGGAGCTCCTGTGGTTCGAGAGGAAAGGGGGGCTATTTTTGTGCTCTTATGGCGATGGAAGGAGAGAAGACTAGGAGGCTCTCAGTGTTGCCCTTTTTTTGTTGTTTTTAATTTATTTATTTTTTAGAAGAGTCTGTGGTGTGTGCTGAGTTTGGGAGAGTGTTTAGGTGTGTTTGTGAGTAGGTTTTTTTTCTAACTAATTATCTTCTCAAACTCCCCTTTAAATTGTGGGTAACCGTATAGGTAAAAATCTAATTAGTTTGAAGGCAAAGTATATCAAAACTAACTATTGAATTTCAAGAATAAATTCTTATTATATATTTGATAATTTGGAGACAAAGTAAAGAAAAATAAACCTTTAAATTAAAAAAACTGATTGTGAACTATCGAATTAGAAATTAAATTGCTTAGTGAGAGAGTTTTCAATTTTAGAATTGTTCTTCTCCCTTCCACAATTATAAATAAATTACTAAAATAATAAATATATTTTTTTATTATTATTATTTTAAATTTTTTTGGAAAATACTGAAAATGGTATAAATAAATCAAGAACATATTTTTTAGGTTTTATTATTTTTTTTAATTTTGTTTTTGAAAATTTTTTTAAAAAGAAAATCAAAATTTGGATTAAAATATCCATTTTCTTGAGAAATAAAATAGAAAGAAAATTTTAGCCATAGACACACAATCACTTCGGCAGCAGGAGCTCAAGTCCCTATCAATGGACGTTCCCTTTCAAGCTAGCAGGAGGGCCAGAGCTCATACAAGGAGGAGGAGAAGGCGGCCTTGAGACCGTAAAGTGCTCAGCCTGTTTTATTTTTTATTATTATTATTATTATTAATATAGATATTCTTTCAAGTTTATGCATAATTTAATTAATCTCATGAGTTTAATAACATGTAAATTTCTATCGATGAGAATGCAATAGATGGATGAGGTGAGCTCATACAAGGAGGAGAAGAAAGTGGCCTTGAGACCGTAAGGTGCTCCGTCTATTTTTATTATTAATATTAATATAGGTATTCAGACCAGTTTACACGTACCTTAATCAATTTCATGAGCTTAACAACCATGAAAGTCTCCAATAACCCTAGAATTTGTGGAATTCGAACCGGTAACCTCTAAAAAACAAATTTAAACACTGACTAGTTAAGCTATACTTTTTAGAATTATTTTCAATTTATTTTTAATTAAACTTTTAAGTGCTCGTTCTATTTTTATTTAATGTAATAATTTTAAATCATGATATTAATTAATTATTAAGGTTTAAAAACATAAAATTTAATATATATCGTGTTTTAAATTGTGATAAATAAAAATATATTATTTCACTAAATTGTTTTTGCTATGTTATTTCATTTATTTTTAAAATATTTATGTGTTAATTGTCCTGTCCATATAAGACCGAGGTTAGGCCGGACTTAAGGCTTTGTCGAGCATGATTACATGGCCAGGTCAAGAGGATGCAAGATTAATTTAACTTTGTCGAGCATGATTACATGGCCAGGTTCAGCCATGGCCGACATGACCTGATTCACGCCATCTTAGACTTATTATTATACATGGAATTAATGCAGACTTGGACACGTATCTAACACTTTTTCTGGTGCTCCTTCCTCTGCAAGTCAAGAACTAAATAATGTTTAAACTTTTTTTTTTCACATTTTTCTAATAGAGGGTCTATGAAGACCAAGTAAAATTGAGAGTGATATGTTTTGTCTTGGTCAAAGCAAATACGTGTATTTATTATATTTATCTGAGCAATGCATAACGGATACCTTATAATTTATCTATCTTAATACTCTTTAATGTCTTAAATAAATAAATAAAATGTAGAAAAAAAAAACCTGATGGCTCTCCAATTACAAGCCAAAATAGCCCAAAATATTTTATTTTAAAAAACAAGAAAAAAAAACCAACAACAGTTATCAGATTTCTTTCAAAGAGCAAACAAAGTGGAAATCAGCCCTTAATTTGTCAACCATGAAATTAATCGAGACTGTGGACACTTATCTGATAGCACTCCTTTATCTCCTTGCCCTCCAAGTCCAAATTATATAACTATTAAACGTGCTTCTTCACGTTTTTCTTGAAATTTTCTATCCTCCTACTTTGGCCTTGAAGACCTCGTAAACATGTGAGTGATTTAACGTCTTGTCTTTTGTCAAACCAGGAAACTTAGTTGTTCTTGCTTGTTGAGTCTAACAAAAAAAAAACAGAACTTGTTTACTTTCCTTTTTTTAATAATAAACATTAGGATTACATGTATTTTAAATAATTTTATAAAATTTTAAAGTTAACAATTCTATAAATTTTAAATAATTTTAAAATTTATAATATTTAAATCTGTAATTTTAAAAAAATAAATTCAAACCTATTCAGTTAAGCTATACAATAAAAATTTAACTTATTATTATTATTATTATTATTATTATTATGAAGAATAGAGAAGTCTACAATTCTTAACACTCATCAGGAAATTCTGTTCTTCTTAATAATTTCCTTTTATTGATACGAAGCTAAAGAAACAGTACTCTACAGAATCGAAGAACAAAGAGAAAGCCACGTAATGGTTTGTTTCTCAGCCATTTTCAGCTGCTTTGGTCTCTCATCGCCATCACCTTCTTGGATCTCCAATGTTGAAAAAGTCGAACATAGACCTAAGAAATACGAGGGAAAATCAAAATCATCCAGAGCTCCCATTGTAGTTTCTTACTTTCCTGTTAATTTTTACCGCTTTCTCTTGTGATATTTTTTTATTCAGCATGCAGATGTCTGGTGGTAAAACATTAATCAGCAATGCAGAAAGCTTTATCGCCGGGACATACAATTAGCCATTCTTGAGTCTGCCGTCGTGTAAGCTTTCCTGGTAAAAGAGAGAAAATACTGGGGAATATCTACTTTCCTAGAAAGTTGAGTATTGATTGGCATGCCATGCTTGCCATTGAAAGATAGGTCGGTGCTTGAGAACAATTCATTGACGGTAAGGATAGCTAAGTGAGGCTTAAGGACGGCTTCTGGTGGAAAGGTTAGCCTAAGAAGCTACAGGGAAGTTGTTTATCGGTGAGATAGGGTGGTGTGGTGTGCACTAGGTAGGCTGAAAAACATGTGGATAGCCAGAGTATAAAAAGATGCGAGGAAAATGGAGAGATGAGAGAAAAAAAAATGAGAAAGGCTAAGAGGAGGAAGAGCCTGATTGGGCTCTGGCTGGCAATCTAACCTAGGCAGGGGCGGAGGAGCATAAAAGACTAAGGTGGGCTGTAGCCCAGGTAAAAAAATTAATCTTAAAAAAAATATAGTATCCCATCTTATAATTATAAGTATAGCCTTTTTATTTATCTTTTTTCAAATCCGGATATGTAAATATTTCCTCTGCATTATTTCTTATTAGCCTCGTATCTTTTCATTGGGCTTCTTAGCCTTTAGCATCCCATTAATTTATCTTCTTATTCATTGAATAAATTTCTAGGATTTTCTATTCCGGATAAAAGAATCCATTTTATATATCCCAATTTATATGTATTTGATTCATAGAAAAAAATTAAAAAATTTAATTTTAAAAAATAAAATTAAAAAAATAAGTTTGGGAATGTGGTTGCGATTGTTTTTTAAAGTGTTTTTCATGCTGAAATATATCAAAATGATGTTTTTTTTTATTTTTAAAAAATTATTTTTAAAATCAACGCATCTAAATGATTCAAAACATACCAAAAAAATTAATTTTTAGCAAAAAAAATTAATTTTAAGGGAACGCGGTTTGCACCGCGTTCCCAAATGCTCTCTACTCTTTAGCCCCATCTTATAGTAGCTAATAAATAGTCAATCAACCATGAAGAGTGTAGCCTAATTGGTCAGGTTCTAGGTTTGATCTCTAAAGATCACTAGTTCGAATCCCACAAATCTTAAGACCACTAAAATTTATATGGTTATTAACTTCAAGACCTATAAGATTAGTTGAAGTATATATGAGCTGATCCAGATATCCATATTAATAAAAATAAATAAATAAATACTCAAGCTAACTTCATGATATTTCATGCACTTACCATATCTTTGCCATCTTCTTAACTCTCATCGGTATGGAGTATGGTTTCTTAGCTCATCCTTTGATTTATAATACAAAAATTTCCATGCATTATTAATAAAGTGATGGAAAACAACCAGAGTTTCTATTCAATAATGGATATTTAAAAACAATTTATGTTTATTTATTCATAGCCCAGGATAAAAAAATTCCTGGCTCCACCCTTGAACCTAGGGTACTTGTTCTAGCTGGCCTCGGTTGGGCTAACTAGCAACCTAACTCATGTTGCTTCTCTATATATACATTTTCTTTTTGTATCGTCAATAAACCTTAGTATTCTTTATTCGAAACATCTTTGAGGAAAAAATATAATGACCCCACATTAAATTCACAATATTCATGTATACATATTCGAATCTTGATTTAAAGTAAAATATTCACTAAATAATCAACTGAATCAATTTGTAAATACAGTTGGCCGACCAGTTTTTCCAGAGCCATACCCTTTTTGTCCAGCTATTAACCTTCAAAATAGTACCTAGTTTCTGGACTTGGCTATATTACTACCCGAACCTTAGGTAGATGTTTTTTATCATGCTTATAATCCAACTACTCCGGACTTTATCTCCTATCTCATAATTTGATTTCCATCATTGTTAAACAATTATCAAGCATGATGCATAAATTATAAATAAATATTATAAGCTAGATTTTATGTGATTTAAGCTCTAAAATAATAAACCAAACATAATATCTTAAAAGATCATTGAGAATGAGAAATTTTTAATTCAAATTTTATAACGAGAATTATTATAATATTATTAATTTTATCATTTAATATAAACTAAAGCAAAAAAAAATATCTAATTATTTTTTAAAATAAGTAAGTTTGACAATAATATATATTAAAGATAAAATATAGTTTTTTATATTTTATTATGTCTTATCCATCATAATTAAACAAGATACAAAGACAGTCACTCCAATAGTAAAAAAACCTTTTAGAAATGAAAATTGTATTTTAATATATTTAAAACACAACTATTTTAACAACCTGATATTTCTCAGTCAACTTTGTAAATCTAAAGATAACTTGAACAATTCTCAATCAATCAAATATTAAAGAAAAAAATTAGAAGAAAAAAACAACTAAAAATAAGACATAAAAAACAACTTGGATGAACTAACCAAACCTATAGCACAAGTCATGAGATTATGATAATCTCATAGAAAATAAACAAAAAAACATGGATTTAAAAAAATCAAAGGAAAAAAAATAGTGAAAAAAAAATATTTTTAATGAATTGTTTATTGTAAGGTTTTGACATTTTTGTAAAATATTTAGAAATAATAGTTTTGTAAAAAAAATGGTATTTTGGTATTTTGTTGAGAATCCCACTTGACTCATGTAAAACAAGTATTGAAAAGTCAAATTAACATTTTTATTATTATTTTTGGCTTTTCATTTAGCATATCATTTGAAGATGCTCGAAGATTAATATTTATAATACAAGAGTTCTAAAGCATAGATAATTTAAAGTCTAGTACAAGATAAAATTATTCCTTTTAAAAAAAATTAAAATCAATATTTGAAAAGGATTAGCTAAATTTATTCTTATAGTTTATTTCAACTAAATATCAAGAAAAGAAACATACATTATAATCCCTAGTTTTTTCATAGGTTGTCAAATCACATCCTTAATCTAAATCATTCTTTGATATTTTAATTATTAATTTTCACCTTCTTAAAAATCAAATTAAAAAAAATAGTTAAAATTAGATTATAATAATTACCTTCTTTATCCCTCTCTTTACAATATTTGACGGTCTAAATACATGAAACTTTTAGGCTTGTAAGGAAAAATAACACACCAAAGTAATTTCTTTTTTTTTTTAAGAGATGGAAAGGAGTAAGGATTGGCTTGGTAATATTTAAAAATGATCAACTAGCAATCTTTAAAAAAATAAACATCAACTTGAGATCTTTTGAGAAGATGATCATCTTGGGATCTTTGAAAAACGATTGACTGAGACTTAGGATCTTTTGAAAAAATGATAATTTTGAAATCTTCAAAAAATGATCATCTTGGGGTCTTTTGAGAAATAATAACCTGGGATTTTTGAAAAATATATGATGATCTTGGAATGTTTGAAAAGTGATTAACTAGTGATCTTTTGAAAAATGATTGACGTGGAATCTTTAAAAAATTATCAACTAGAAATTTTTTATTTTTTAAACGATTGACTTATAATCTTTTTATCACTCTCAGATACCGTGATAACCAATTAAAATTTTTTATGAAAAAATAATAGATATTTAACATCTTGTTCTTTGAAAAAACGGTCTCGTTTAAGAAGTCGTCACTTAATATTATGATCACTAGAAATCTTAATTGATCAACGGAGATTCTATAGTCCGGGACTGGTTACGCATAAGGAAAGAAAGCTATCACCCCTTAAACGTCTTACTTGAGGCAAGATACATTACTCGTTTTATCTAAAATTGCTAAGAGTTTATCCTCTTTTTTTCTGTTCTTCCTAATCATATTCCTGATTCTAGTGTCATTGAACAGTGCCAATGAATATTTCTAACTTTGACGTTAGTAAATATTACACAAACTCAAAAAAATACAATATTTCTAGCTCTAACACCAATGAATAAGTTGGTAAATTTTTGAATTTTTAATGAAGAATAAATAATTTTTTTATGCCTTTTTCTTTTTGTTTACCCTTTTTATTATTTACTCTTTTTTTAAAAAAAAAACATTGCACAACATATTTATATTTAATAATAATGATCCACATATTGACCATATAGCATGGAAAAAAAAACAAATCACAAAAGAAAATAAAAAAAAGCATAACATAGAAAGCCCATAAATAAATCTATGAAGATTCCCAAATATTTTCAGAAATTTACTAATATAAAAATGAGACTTATTTAACCATATATCAAAATAAAAGAGAAATAAAATATATAGACAAGGCATAAGGATATATTTTCTCAAACACACCCTTAGTCAACATAATTTGGGCCAGAAGCCTAGACCGGCCCATTATTTTTCTTTACACTGGGTTGGATCTAGCCCAGCCGTACAAGCTGGGCTACACCAAGCAACCCAACCCGGTTACTGGTCCAAACCAGTAACCCGGCTGACTTTTATCTGCAAGCGTGCGTGAATTGTTCACGCACGCTAGCTACAAGAGGAGGGTAATTAATTAGGTGTTTGTTGGACGAAAGTGAAAGGAGGGAACGAAAACAACTTACTTGGTTTGCAGGCGTTTTGGACGAAAATCTGCAGGTGCTTGTTGCTGGCGAAGCCTCTGTTTTTGGTTTCCTTTCTGCCTTCGGCCCCTTTTTTTTTTCTTTTGTTCTCTCAATTTCTGCTTCTCCAATCAATTCTCTCTTCTGTATTATTTCTTTGGTTTTCTCTCCTTTTTGCTCTGTCTTTTTTTTTTCACTGGTTCTCCCCCTCTCCCCCTTTTATAGAGCCAGAGCTTGAGAGGGATCCTTATCCTTATCTTCTCTGGGATCTTCATCTTGTATAGAGTGAATTGGCTCCGTGTTTGGGTAGAATGGAAACACCAACTGTCATTGTTGGACTGTTGGTGGTGCTTATCCTTGCGTCAGGGGAGAGTTATGAGGGTGAGGGAGACCAAACCAAATGCTATGGGTTCTGTGGGTAGACAATGCGGCCTTGAATTTGGCCTGTGTGCGGCGATTGATATTTTCCTTTGCAGGGGGTCTCCTCTGTTTCCAGAGGAAGAAGACGATGAATGGAAATGAAAAACGGCGCCGTTTCTAGACGGGGCAGCCGTTTTTCAATTTAGTCCTCGAATTGTTAACATTTGTTTAAACGGACCCCTGGGAGAAATCATAATTAGACTCTGCATTGCGGTGTCTTTTACACAAAGGTCCTTGGACTTTAATTGCTTGCAATTTAAACCTAAAGCAGCCCTGACTTTTAATACTTCTTCAATTAAACAACTTATTTCATTAATTAAACTAATTTCAAACTTAATTAAGTCACCAAACTTATCAATGCTTCAATTAAACTCACGATATTATTAATTAAACCAAATCAAATTTAAATTGAGTCTGTAGACTTGTTAATTTTTTTAATTTCTACCAAAATTAATTTTTAAAGGCATAATTCCACCTTAACAAAACCTCAACACTTTCAATTTGCGTTGTCTTGACCTGATTTTAATTTTTTTTCATTTAATTTTTTTTTTATTTATGAAAAAAATAAAATTAAAAATCAAAATTTAAGTTATGACACTTTTGAAATATGATCAACTAGGGATCTTTTGAAATATGAACGTGCAGGGATCTTTTGAAATATGTTCTTTTTAGGATAATTGATAAACAATTTGAAATCTTAAACTATGGTCAAAGCATATGATCATACTTGGCTCGGAATTTATGTACTTGATCGCGTAACTCAAACCCTTATATTCAATTGTAAATATGATTATGATAGTAGGCTTATTGTAACATCCCTTTATCCGGGAGAAAGTAACGATCTTATGTTAATTGATAAATAAAGTAACTCATTATATATATATATATATATATATATATATATATATATATATATATATATATATATATTCATGATATTTGTATTAAAGTCTACCGAAATTTCGACGGAGTCTCAGCTATACCGGGAGGTCCCAAGTTATCGACATACAATCTGTTTACACTTTTAATATATACCATATCTCCTAACTCAATTCAACCCAATCATCATGAGTCTCAATCCCACGAACATCATCATTCATATCAACCATAATTTTTATGATATACATTGTACAACAGTTGTCATTATAGATGGATAAAGATATAAACATGCATACATGAAAATATAGTTATACAAATTACAGAATTAAATTCATCTATTCAAGTTTAAACATCAATTATACAAATTGAGTTAAATAAAAGTAGTAATATTACCAAATACAAGGGTACACTCCCTAGAACTTAAATTACAAAAGGTGAACCTAAGCTAGAATCTACTCTTGTTGTGCATGCGATGATCCTGAAAACAAAATACATATTATTGAAATATGAATATCACAATAATATAGCAATACAAATATCCAAAAATTTTAAAAGGCAAACATGCATTCATATTTTATTCACTTCTCCATTTTGGTTCTCATTACTAAAAACCACTTCCTCTTCCATTATCAACCTCCATTCAAGATCTCATAAAACCACCCATGATTATTTCCGCTTAACACATTACCGATATCAATTTCACTGTTGTCATCATCACCCCGTAGGAGTCGATGTAAGGTGATCTCCTTATCCGGGATCCTAACATATACTAAATGTATGCTAGACAATACATGATTGATCCCCTTATCCGGGATCCTAACATACACTAAATGTATGTCAGTCAATACATCTTGATCCCCTTATCCGGGATCCTAACATATACTAAATGTATGCTAGACAATACATGATTGATCCCCTTATCCGGGATCCTAACATACACTAAATGTATGTCAGTCAATACATCTTGATCCCCTTACCCGGGATCCTAACATACACTAAATGTATGTTAGTCCAAACATGGCGATCCCCTTACCTGGGATCCTAACATACACTAACTGTATGCTAGTTCACACCCCAAATCACACTTCTCATATTTCTTTGTAAACGATAATTTCATCACTTGGCAATTCACACAACAACCGTTCACCTTGAATACACATACATTCAAAATACTATCCAAAATATCGGCATCATTACGCAAACTCTTCCTCCTTTCTTCTAATATCCAATGTTCGGTAATTCACATCTCACATCAATAACATATTAAATTATAGAATTTAAAATAGAAAGTATAGGAGCGGATCACCTACCTGCAATAGAAGCTCTATTCATGCTCCCATACTGCTGTTGTTGCACCATGCTTGTGGTTTCTCCTACAAATCACAGGTTTATCTCATAAATTTTCCTCACTCGAGGATATGTTTTATAATAACCATATCTACAACTAATAAATCTTTCTTTCAGTCATTTCTTAATATTTTATGTTTTTCTCATTTCACCTATTACTATTGTCGTTCTTTGTCCAACCCCAGTTATCATTTCTTTCTTTATATTTGAATTGTTACTATTTAACTATTACTGTCTCGTTTTTGAACTGTTACAGTCAGACCTCTCCTCAGATTTTTAACTATATATGAAGTTATAGAACTCCGATTCAAGCGAGATTAGTCTCGTTGGAAAGCTAAGACATGAGGCTACAAGTTCTATAATTAAAAAGAACCCAGTTCTACCTCTAAGATAATCAAAATTGCTCGTCAACAAATATTTGAACTGTTACTGTCCAACTGTTACTATCTCGTTTTTGAACTGTTACTGTTTGACCTCTCCTTAGATTTTTAATTATATCTGAAGTTATAGAACTCCGATTCAAGCGAGATTAATCTCGTTGGAAAGTTAAGACATGAGGCTACAAGTTCTATATTAAGAAGAACCCAGTTCTACCTCTAAGATAGTCAAAATTGCTCATCAACAAACACTTGAATTGTTACTATTCAACTGTTACTCTCTCGTTTTTGAACTATTACTGTCTGACCTCTTCTTAAATTTTTAACTATATCTGGAGTTATAGAACTCTGATTCAAGCGAGATTAGTCTCGTTGGAAAGCTAAGACATGAGGCTACAAGTTCTATGAATTAAGGAGAACCCAATTCTAATTCCCTCATCCTCCTATCCGAAATCTTACTGAAAGTTAGGAGACGAGTCTGTCCAGATTTGTCACCCCCCTTCCTTTCACACATAACTTTCACAAACTACATTTTCTGGATAAATTATCATGGTTTCACGTCCCCAATCACATATCACATATAATTTAACTTAATTTTAACAACAAATACTTTTCCTCCAATTCAAGTCTAAGAACCTTAATCTATAATTCACATCAAGGCATCAATTCATTATCGAATTTGCAATGACTTATAAGATCATGTTTAGAACACCTTGCCCAGTATGAATTAAGGTTTTGATATTCAAACAATTGAAAAATTTTCAACTCCCTCCTTTCTTATCTAATGATAGCCAGCCCTCCATCTTCTTTTTTGTTCAATTTCTTTATTAATCCCTTGCCCACAAGTATTTATTCCATCTATAAACCCTTAATCTTGGATGGTTTTCTTGAAATTTTGGTGTTTCTCTCTTGATTTTGCAAGAATGAATACAAAAACTCTCTTTTTTTTTCCTTATAATTTCTGCAGATTTTGGTAAGAATAGGAGTATTTATGCTCTATAAATTTTTCTTATTTGCATTTAGGCCCCTACATCTTTTTTCTTCTTCTTATAATTAAGTTATATCTCTTTTAATTTCTTATAATTTCACCCCATAACTTTTAGTTTAGTTTATTTTCTTTAATTTAATTCAACCCTCAACATTTTCAAGTTGATTTATAATGTCTCGAAATATTTCGTCCTGAAACTTATAACCAAAAATTTCTGAATTTTCATTTTTATTTAACCATATGCATAAATTTCTTCACTTTTATTTCTCATGTAGTTAGTTTGCAATCTAAGTAACCTTTATTTTTCCCCGGGGTTTACACTCATTTTTCATTTTAACTCTGTTTTGAAGAAGTAATGTGGTTATAAACCTTCTAGATATTTTCTTTGTCTTGACTTTGTTGTTTCTTGATAATTTTATATTAAAGCTTCATTTGCCCCTTGGATCACCCTTTAACACTCATTTCCACCCTTTTGTTTTCTATTATCTTCTTTCATCATGACTCATTTTGGTATTTTTCTAGCAATCTCATCCTTTTGAGATGATCCAAATGCACTTCGAACTCAAATAAGCTCACTTTTTATTTTTTTTTCTTTGATGTTTATGTTTATTAGGTTTATTCAATTAATATCAGTATTAGTTATGTGGTGGACCAAAAACAAGATTATGTTTAAAGAGATATGACAAAGATTCAACAAAGAATATTAAGAGAAACAAAGAATAAAAAAAAATCTTTTTGAAAACCATATGGCTAAAATTTTAACTTTTTTATAACATTAAATTCAAGCATGATATTTCTTTACAACGTCTGAATTTACAGACTTCAGCAACTCCCTTCCTTTAATGTCTAACAAAATAAAAGCTCCCCCTGACAATTTTCTTTTTACTATATAAGTGTTAGCCTTATGGCTATAATAATGATTTAATTATATGTTTTGATGATAACATAAATATTGGATATAATAAAACATAGTTTTCATATAGTTTTGATATATGCATATCACATTATTAATATCATAATGTATTTTATGCTTAAATGATTTAAATAAAAGTATGTTAATATTCCATATATATATGGTTTCGTTAGTTTTTTTTTCCTTTTTTTTTTATCCTCCAGCTTTTTGTTATTTTTTAATTCACTTTCTATGGTATTTTTTAGTTGCTTTGAAAATAACACGAGTTGCCTTGATTTTTTTTTAATCTTTGTTAAATTTAGCTTTTATGAAGGAATTTTTTAATTGAATTAAATTAATTGATTTCATTCTCCAACATTAAATTTTTTAGGTGTTGAACTCCTGCGTTAAGTCCGGATCGAGAATTTAATGGATTGTGTGTTTGAGAGTTTAACTCAGATTTACAAAGTTCACTCAGGCTTGCATGATTTTTTTTTTCTTTTTTTAAGCTCTATTTTTTTCTAGATTTCATCCTCTAATATTTTTTTTATTCTCTTTCTATGAGATTTATCTTTTTTTTTAAATAACAAGGGTTGCCTTGGGTTTTTTTTTCCAGTCTTTGTTAAATTTAGCTTCTTTAAAAGGAATTTTGTTTTTTAATTAAATTAAATATATTGATTTCATCATTTGCATTTAATTTGGCATGTGTTTGGCTATTTAGTTTAGCATAGCTCTATAATTTAACAAGTTATGGGTTTAAGAGATTAATTCGGGTTTATAAAGTCCACCCGGGCTTGCTTGGTTTTTTTTTTTGTTAAGTTTATTTTTTATCAATTTCATCCATCAATATTTTGTTATTTTTATTTGTTTTCTAAGGAGTTTTCTATGGTTTTGAAAGCAATAAGGGTTTACTTTATTGTTTTTCTACCTTTGTTGAATCTAGCTTTTTTAAAAGGAATTTTAATTTTTGATTAAATTAAATTAGTTATATGAAAGTAAGCATGAGATGGTCGATTCATGGTGTTTTGTTTTTGTCTGCTTTCTAGGTCACTGCTCTGACAACACATGCGACTTCTTTTAGTTACTAAAAGTTATTTGATTTTTCTTATTCTTCTAAAACGTTGATATCACATGGACATCCTTTTTACATTCATAAAAAATTAACCTGATCCGCGGCGTAGCGTGGGTCATTTATCTAATGCAATCTAAAATAGCAATTGAAAAACTCTCGATATTGATTTATTAATTTTTTTAGTAGCCTAGTCTTCTATACTTTAGATTGTTACTTACAAAACTAAATGGCTTGAATGCTTTACTATAGCTCAATCCATATTAAAATGTGTCTTGGGCTATTGTAAAATTACATTTATGTCTTTTCTTCTTTTTTTGCATAGTAAAAATACATTTTTGCCCTCAAAGTTAACAAAATATAGACTTGTTGACCAAGAACTTTCTTGACTTTGCATAAGTATCTTAATAGTAAAAATATATATTTGCCCCCAGAGTAAAAAAATTATTGTGTTGCTGGATAAAAGTGTTTTTGAGGTTTTTGAATTTTAATGTACAATGCAATTACATCTTTAACCTTCAAAGAGACAAAACAGGGGTATTTTTGTACTTTCATATGAATATTTTGTGTAATTGTCGAGATCGTGAGAGTATTTTGGTATTTTCATATTTTTTTTCTAATCTTTTAATGCTTAAAGTTCGGCATGCTCTAACATGTGTGTGATGCCACTTGGTGAATATAACTGGCCTTCTGTTGTCTCCCTAGATGCACTACCTTGTCCGTTTTCATATAAAGTGATGTATAACATATCATAATGGTCGAATTATTGCCGGTGATCATTTGATTTTTTTCTTCTTTTCTCTCTCTTGATAGGTAATGTACACCATTGTTTCCTTGTTTCTTACTTTTCAATTTCAGTCATCATTCTATTAATTTCTTATTTCATTCCATTTCAATTTATACAAGTTTTTATTTTTCTCAATTTAGTCCTTCAATTACAATTTCTTATATGTTTAGTTTTTCATTTCGGTCCTCTTTTTTCATATTTCTAATTTTATCCTTGGCACTTTTGTTGAAGTTTTTTTTTCAATTTCATCCTCCAATTAAATTTTTTGTTGTTATTATTATTTTTTTAGTTTAACCCTCATTGTTTTTTATTTTTTTTCATTTTATTAAAGCTATTTTTCGCTTCAATTAAACCCTCAAATTGAAAATTTTTATCCCTCTAATTAATATTTTTTTCTCACCCTTATTTTTTTCTATCCTTTTGTGTAATTAAAATTTTTTTTTCTTCTTTCATCTTTCAACGTTTGATTTGTTAGGAATTCAGCTTTGTACAGTCTTATTGTTCCGTATTAGTTTTTTTAATATTGGTTTTGTGATTATCTCTAAGTTTTTTTTATTTGTTTATCCCAGTCCCATGATCCAGTTCACGATTTTTGCATGTTTTTTTTGAAAAAAAAAATTAATTGTTCTATTTCTATTTCGTATTATTCTAATTCATCTATATTGTTTTTATACAAATGAAGTTTATTTTTTAAAATAAAAAATATTCATTTTAGAATTATTTTGCTGATGTATTCGGCCTAGCATAATAATTTTTATGGCATGATTTTATTTAGTTAATTTTATTTATGTTTATCTTTTAAGTCATAAAATTTTTAAAATATAGATTTATCTTTTATTTATTTAAATAAATAAATTTCGTAAAAACAATCAGATACATGGAACTAGTTGGGCTTTTCAAATTCAGTTCCAATTGCTTTAAACCTCTTTTCAAATTCTGTATTAATGGAACTCCACATGCTAATAAATACAAAGGTTTTAGATCATAGAAAGAAACCAGAACCTGACCTGTCCTTTCAAAAGTCCAAAAGCACACAACCTTAGACCTTCTCTCTCTAGTCTCCAGTTCTCTAAAAAAGCAAAAACGAAAAAGCGCAGAACAATCCTCAAAACTATTCTCTAACTATATATTTAGTTTTAATTTTGTCTCTAAACAAATCCTTTTTTTTTAATTTTATCCTCCATGTCTCATAAAAATTCTCAATTCAAGTTCTTCGATCCCAAATTGATCATGGATACGTTAAATTATACCTTTTTTTTCTAAAAAGGGACATAAAATATTATATCAATGAATTCTAATAGAAACCCCAATTAAGAAATCAAAATCAAGGAGGGATAAAATTGGTAAAACTATTTGTTTGAGATTAAAATTGATTCTAGCCCAATAATTAAGGGATATCTTTGAAGCTTTGCCCAGCAGGAAAACATGTCTCTCTCTTCGGCCAAAGGGCCAGTTTGCCTTCCCAAGCCTCCCAAAGTACCAAAACACAAACACAACTCCTCCTCAAACCCAATTTCTCTCTCTCTCCCTCCTTCGATGCATATATACACTTAAATGGTCTCTATTAACTCCACAACAATAGCCTCTCTCTCTCGCTCTCTCTTTCTCTCTCTCTGACAGCTGGGTTCTCTTTGATTCAGAATCATAGAGACTGACTGATAAACATGGCTCTTGTGTACAAGCTCCAAGCTTTCTCATCTTTTTCTGTGTCAGCTCAGAATTATAACAAGGTTACTTCTTTGATTACAAACCCCATTTGTTCATTACACTACAAGAGCTCGCCTTTTACAGAGAAACATTCAATTGAGAGATACCAAAGGGACCGGTGGCTTTACCAGAGCCAGGTGGAGTTAAGTCAGTATCAATCGTCCTCATGCTCTTTGCCATCTGACTCAGAGTCTATAAGGGAAGATGACATAGCTTTGCAGCTACCCGAGTTGAAGAAGTTGCTTGAAGTGCTTAAGAGAAAGAGAGAGAGTTGTTGTGGTAATGATGGTGATGGGGAGAAATGTGGGCCTGGGAATGTGTTTTTGGTGGGGACCGGACCAGGAGATCCTGAGTTGTTGACAGTGAAGGCTGTGAAAGTGGTACAGAAAGCTGATATTTTGTTGTATGATAGGTTGGTTTCTAATGATGTTTTGGAGTTGGTTGGTCCTGACGCTAGATTGCTTTATGTTGGCAAGACTGCTGGGTACCATAGCAGAACTCAGGTAAGCAAGAAAAGATAGCTCCTTTTCTCTTCGTTTTTCGACAAGATTTTCTTATTGGATTGGGGTTCTGAGGCTTTTAGTTATCTGTTCAAATTCAATTTTGTATGATGTTTGAGAGTTGGGTATTTGGGTTTCGTTTGGGGGAATTGGGTTTTTAAACTTTTTGAATTTAGCTTCAACTTCAAAATAGGTGTATAGGATTGTGGGTCAATTTCAAGTCCTATACATTTGAAGATTTTGAGTTCTTTTTGTTAATTGGTGTATAGGATTATGTTGGTTTTTAGCAGGATTTATATGCTTGGTTAACCATTTAAGTATAGAATTGCTTGTTGGTTTGCATGGTTTTAGGGGGTAGTATACTGATTATAGAGTTTCTGGAATTGGGTTTTTAATGAAATGAGATCAAAGGAGTCATTTTTTAAGGTTTTTTTTTTTCAGGAGGAAATACATGAGTTGCTTTTAAGTTTTGCTGAAGCAGGAGCTACTGTTGTGAGACTTAAAGGAGGTGATCCACTGGTAAGTTTCTGATTTAAGATGCTGCTAGATTTAGCCAGTGATTGCAATGTAATGAGCTTTATAGTCGAGCTTTAGTTGACATATATCATTGTGTTTCAAAGGTATTTGGGAGGGGTGGAGAAGAGATGGATTTTTTGCAACAGCAGGGAATCCAAGTTAAAGTTATCCCAGGTATGATTCTGCACATCTCCTTTATCCTATTACCAAGTATAGACTCACAACGAGAGCGCATCTGGTTGTCTCGGAATGTGGAAGATGACAGCCATCTCCAAGAGTCATGATAGAAATTTGGAATTACATCGTTTGAAGAAATTGAATGCATATAGTTTAACATTCATCTTTCAATTAATTCTGGTCTGAATAATACTACGTTTTTTCTGGCTTTGAACACTCAACCCCTGACGTGGAAAAACTAGGCATGCCATAACTAGATCAGGGTGTTGCAGGTTTTTGTATTCCTTTTCTGCTACCACACCTTTTTAATTAGTTTTTCAAGCCTGATGCTTTTCTGGTTTGGGAAGTTAAACAAACTCATAGTATGGATGGCATTGTGATTTCTCTGTTCATTGCTGTGCAGGTATTACTTCTGCTTCAGGGATAGCAGCAGAGCTTGGGATTCCTTTGACTCATCGGGGTGTTGCAAATAGTGTTAGATTTCTAACCGGTCATTCAAGGAATGGAGGAACAGATCCCTTGTTTGTAGCAGAAAGTTCAGCTGACCCTGATTCAACCTTGGTTGTGTATATGGGCCTGTCAACTCTTCCCGCCCTTGCATTGAAGTTGATGCAACATGGTCTGCCAGCAAATACTCCAGCTGCTGCAGTTGAGCGAGGGACCACACCCCAGCAGCGCATGGTGAGTATGATTATTATCATATATGGCAAGCACCTCACTGGAAATTCTATATATAATTGAAATACCGATATGGTTTTACTTTATGAGTTTATTAAATAAGTGCTTTATGTATTTCGAGGTGTGCTATGGTTCACCTTTTAAAAATTTTCATATTGAGAAATGTAGTTGCATCAACAAAGGAATATGTGAAGCATAAGTATAAATTATTTAGTTAATATTAGGGAAAACAGTGATTTTCTAGAAATATTTGCATGGAAATAATTCTATCTTGGCACACTATTGATAGCAAAATTTGTGAAATGGTTAAACAATGATATTTTTTTTCAGTTCAAATTTAGGCAAATTCCTTCCATTCTGAAAATGAAAGGATTCACCTAAGATAAAATGTTTATTTAAGTTTTTAGGACGTGTACTAGATGCATGCCAAAAATGGGAGAATCCATTTAAAGGAAAAGCCTTGTAGGGGTTCACCTCATTTAAATTCACAGAAATTCTATGCAGAAAAGAATAGAACAGAAATGAATTAGTTTTGATGTTTCTTCCTTGTGTAAAGTTTTAGGTTAGGCTTAAGGCTTACAGCTGATACTGAGTAATTGTATCTCTTTGCAAATTACTGTTGTTATTGTGGAGGCTTGTTTCCATTTCATATCTGTTTTACTTCTGATCCTTAAAATTAAGAGGCGACATTTTAAGATAACTAAAAAGCTTATGCACTGGAAGTTTGCCTGTTTGAAGTGATGATGTTGCTATGAACTGACAATAGCCGTTCACAATCATCACACAGGTTTTTGCAGAATTAAATGATCTTGCTAATAAAGTAGCGAGGGAAGAGTTAGTTTCACCAACACTGATAATCATTGGGAAGGTGGTTGCACTTTCACCATTGTGGCCACTTTCTTCTAAAGAAGCATCCTGTTTGATGGAAGCTGTGTAGAAGTGTTTGCATTGCATGGATGGCGATGGAATGCTGTCCAAGGAACTTTTTGGCAATTCCGAGAATTAATTCAATCAATTTAATCCATGCGATGGAGTTTCTGCTGTATTTGAAACCACTTCTGAATCGGTTGCTTCTTTTGATGGTTTTGATTCATAAGAGGTTCTAAAGGTTCTTGTACTGTGCTTTGTCTGACTAGCTCGGTTTCAAATTCAGAGCAGAGCATCATGATGCATGGATGTGATGAAAGTTTCTCAGATCGTTTGCTCACATGCATCTCGACAGAGCAAAGCTTTTTTGGACTCTTACCTTCATTGTAATTTGATTGCTCTGATGGGAACGTTATCCATGATCCGCCATTATGTTGATTAACAAATTTTGCAACACAAGCTTTGATTTTCTAATACAAGTAATCAAAGCTCGGATGCTGTATTTCTTTGGATGAATTAGTGACCATGTAGAATAAATTCTTTCTATGAATTGGTTCTTGCTCTCTATCTTCAAATCTTCCTTTCAAAGAGAAGGGACAATGGTGGCTGATTAATTGGATGCGTTGTGATTCTAACTTTGATCAGTCATGGCATGCAATTGCACTCGTGATTCTCCATAGGAAATGCTCTCTACCTTCTCCATGGCTAGAAAGATTATTAAGATGTACAAGCAGGTCAATTTAGATCTGTCACAATAGCTACCAGAGTGAAGAAAGTGGCATGGTTTTCATGCTCTTCAAATGATTAGTGTTGCATGGGATTCGGGAATTCAAAGAGACAACTTATATTATTATATTATTAAGAGAAACTAAAAGGGTAGAATATTCACTTTAGCTTTTTCATTGTTTCTGAATTGAAATAGTAAAATCATTATTTTATCATTAAAAAAACATAAATTACCTTTGAATCCGAGGTAAGAAGTGTTTTTTTTTAGGACATTAAAATGATGAATATATCCTTAGATATTAAAAAAACAAAAAAAACACGTGCTGCCAGCAAGGATTTTTTTTAATTTTTTTCATTTCAAATACGCCATAGTATTATCACAGTGTGGTTGAATTAAAATTGTCTTTGTCAAGGGGTTTTTATGTCTTTTCCATTGAATTTTTTTGTGATTATAAAGTTGATCCGGAGTAATTTATTATTTAAGCATATATAAAATATTAATTAATTTTAAAAAAACCAATTACACATGACATTCACATGGACGCTCACACAATTTCGTACCAAAAAAATATTGGGTTTTTCTCTGATAATCGTTCTTTTTTTCCTTCCTTCTTTCCATCTTTCTTCTCGGTTTCAGAGCCTTTCCCTGCATGTTTTTAGAACAGTTTTTTATTTTTATTTTCTTTTAGATTTTATCTTTATTTTTTTTAACTAACCTATAAAATTAAAATTTTCTTTCAATTTAGCTTTCATTTGATTTTTTGACCTTTTAGATTTACTTATCATTCTTTTGATCATTAAGTTTTTATTTTAAATCATTCTCTTAATTAAATTATCTTTTTAATTACATCCTTTAATGTTGTATATCATTCTTTTAATTGAATTATTTTTTTCAATTGCATTCCTCAATATTTTAGTTTGTTTTATTTTATATCAGATTTAGTCCTTATTCTTTTGATTGTTATTTGTTTTCTTTCAAATTTTACTTTCTTTTTCGATTTCATCCCTCATCATTTTATTTATTTTGGTTTTATTATCTTTTCAAGGTCACGAGTTTGAAAGATTGGACCAGATTTGTTTATATCTTTTTTTTTCAAGTTTTTTTTTACAATTGATTTTTCTAATTTCATCCTTTTATAAGGTTATCTCGATTTCATGTATCAGGTCATGGGTTTCGTGTGTTAAACAAGTTTGACTGGACCCAATATTTTTTTTCTTATTTTATTTTATAATATTATCAAATTAATCGAGGTTTAACCTGACTCTTGAGTTTCTTTTACTTCTTTTAAAATGCTACCGTCGCCTAAACATTTTTTTTTGTACTAAAAAAAAGTTTGCTCCGGCCCATGGCATGGTGCAAGCCACTGATCTAATACAGATACTAAAAAGAAATGCTATTTTACTGTAGAAATGGAATAATTGTAAATTTCTCTAATTTTCTTTCTGTAATGGGATACTATAGTGGTGAAAAATTTATAATTTTTTGTAAGAAAAAAATTTGTTAATATTTTTTTTTATATACTTGGTATATTTTTCACTTTACACTTGATCTATTTATCAATATTTTTTTATTATCTTCATTATTTTGTAATTTTTTGTTTTTCCTTTTTTTTTTCTTTACACTTTTTTTTGAAAACAAATATTTTTTATTCTTTACATTTGAAATATTTATCACTTCACTTGACCTACTCACTTCATTTTTTTGTAATTTGTTTTTTGTAATTTTTAATTTTTTTTCTTTACATTTTATTTTGAAAAATTATTATGCAAAAACTAATAGGAAATGGTGTTTCACTATATCAATTGCAACATTATTTTATTTTTTTATTATATTAAAAATTAGTTTGAAATCTTACATGTCTTTATTGATAGATCTAAACATGTTTCTAAAATAATTTACATTTAAATCTTATACGGAAAAATAAATAGATCAAAATATATATCTTGTCATTAATGAAAAACACTCATGAAATTTTTTTAAAACTTTTTGGTATTTCTAAGCTTTGATATATTCAAATTTAATATATATTTTTTGTAGATAAAAATCTATATATTAGTGTGTAAACCTATGGAAGAAAATCGTTTATTTATATTTGAGAGGTTGGTACTGTGTTCTTGAAGGGTTTCCTAATGGTCCCGTTAATATAGCTTGAAATGCATGGGCTCACTCCAGACGTGATAATCCTGAGAAAAGAATTTTCTTTAGCAACAAGGTACTACCACTCTTCTTCTCTCCAATTAATTTCGGTCTATATTATAATACCATAATAGCTGTAAATCCTAACCTGGGTTGATTTAGAGCGTGGCCTAGATTGAGAGTTGAACCCTGATTTTTTGGAGAGAGAAAAAATCAAGATTAAAATTTGATTAAGATTAAGAAATAGAGTTATAATCAGGGGAATGGCAGTTGAGGATCCGACAGCTAAGCATGGCCTGAAGCTGACAATCAAAGACTATCCATTCGCCAATGATGGTCTTATCCTTCGGGATGCAATTATGACTATGTGGACCTCTACTATCCAGAAACAAGCATGGTGGAGTCCGACAAGGAACTTCAATCACGGTGGACCGAGGCTAGGGCTGAAGGCCATGAAGACAAGGATGAACCACGGTGGCCTGTCCTGAAAACCCCGAAGACTTGTTCCATGTCTTAAGTACAATAATTTGGGTAACTGCAGGCCATCATGCTGCTGTAAACTTTGGTCAGTACATGTTTGGTGGGTGCTTCCCCAACAGTAGCTCGAACCCATGCCAACCGAGGCGGCGCCATCAGATGAGGAGTTGAAGCTCTTCTTGATGAAACCAGGATTTGCCTTGTTAAAATACTTCCCATCACAGATTCAAGCAAGGAAAGTGATGACTGTTTTGGATGTTATATCTAGCCATTCACCTGATGAGGAGTACATTGGTGAGCAAATGGAGCCATCGTGGGAAGAGAATCCGTCATTAGGGCTGCCTTTGAAAGGTTTAATGCAAGACTGAAGGAGCTTGGAGAAATTATTGATAAAAAGGAACATAGATTTTAACCTGAAAAATAGAACTGGAGCTGGAGTTGTTTCCTATTAGAGCTCTTGAAGCCTTTCTCTGAAGCTGAGGTCACAGGAAAGGGAGTTCCTAATAGCATCTCCATTTAATAAGATTGTAATAAGAGTAGCTATAGCTGAACATGTTCAGACCTATCTGTTGAAAATAAGCTCCAAAAATAAAGAAATCCGAATAATATTCAATCCATTTTACGTTGTACTGATCACAAGAATTGATTAATTCTAACTCTGAACATAACCCATAAAACTTCAAAAACAAAGCTTTAAACACTTGGAGTCCTTTAGAAAGGTTTCAGATTATTTCAGTAGTTTGAAGCTGACCAGATATGAAACTTGCTTCAGTTCCATAGACTGTCATCGTAACCATTTTGGTTCATTCATTTTCTAGTCATTTAGATGCAGAAAAGACAGCTTTCTCATGTATGTTTATCTATCTTATTAAATTTACTGAACAGCACAGCAATTATCAAAAGATGGCTAGAGGATCCAAAAGCTCAGTTCTCACACAATTGAAAGGGGCATTGATCAGCAACCAAGAAATGCCAGAGCAAATACTGCAAGGTCCAGTATTCTGACCCACAATCCAAACTGATCATTGTCCCAACTCATGTCTCCATATTGAAGAAATCACAAAATTCTGAACTTCAAGATTCTGTTAAGGAATTAATCAGAACAAGGACTTCGTACAGGCCAGCCAGACACCAGTACGAGGAGCATTAGAAGACAGTGTTCTGACAAATAAAAGATGTATTGAAACAGGATGAAAAAAACAGATGAACCCTTGCCATCTAATAATGTTTCACTGGAAATATGTTATTGAATTATAGTACATATACATTGTATGGACCTATACTACGTAGATTTTGAAGAAAAAATGAATTTAAGTAATTGATCTACCCTCAAGAGAAATTGAACATTATGGCCTATAAGCTATAAAGAATATTAAAAAATGACTCTATAGTTTACTATTTTTGTGACAACACACTTAACTTGCTTCCCATGTACAACACACAAGTATAAGAGCATATGAATAAATAAATGAGATTACTCGCAAAAGCTTGCCTTCTCCAGCTGTGCTTTTAAAAATGGAGCTCCAAAGAGCCATCATTGCCTGGACCGTGATTTACTTGCCTCTCGAAAGGACTTGGGAGAGTGGGGCATGCCAATCAATTTACTTTTCCCAAGAAATTTACATGTAGCATTTTATCTTCATGTTGGCACTGATTTAATCATGAAGGAGTATGCGAGCCACTGCACATACAAGAAAATCTTTTGCATTCGAAGAGCGCCATTTTGACAGCTGTTGGATGCAATCACAAAGAGGAGCGAGTATGTGAATCACTGCACATACACTCAGGAACCGGGTATTTCGTAACATCTCTTCCAGCTTTGATAGTCCTGAGTTCTGGTTGTCCTAAGGAGTCACGATGCAACTCTTTTATGATCCTGTTGAACTCAGCTCCAGGGAGAGAGGAATTTAGAAAATAAGGGAGCATGTGCCTTTTGTTTGGGGTTATATACTTCTTGTGTCCTGCATATGCCCTATGTCCCTGTAACAAAAACAAAACTTAAGCTTCCAAAATAGCAGCATAAACGCATTTCAGATTCTAAAAATCCAAAAATTAGACAAATGAATCATTTGCTAAAGTCGGCTAGAGAAGCATGTATACTTGCTTCTGCAATCAATAAAAAAAAGGAGGGAAAGGGAGAGATAAAAGTGATGCTAGACTGTACCTGGATTGCATGACCCATGTTTCCACCATGAGATGGCATAAAAACATCACTGTTCTCTGAAACTATATAATCAATGGCAGCCATCAAGGAAGCTCTATTTGCAAATGGCTTCAGTTCACCAGGTAAGGCAAGATCTTCCTTGTTGTAGAAATGAGGAAATTCTCTGGTTAATGGTTGCAAAGCTTCTTTTCCACCAAGTGGTTGCCCTCCTGCCCAGTATATTCTTGTACTTCTTGGAGCTCCGAGAGCTTTAAGAAGCCTAAAACATTGACATGAAACAAAAATTTAAGTTCAGAAATTGTTCGTATAGATGAAACTATTAATTTGCCTCAATCCTCACCCAACACCTTGCATAGGATTAAATTCTCACCTTGCAACCTCCATTGCATTCAAGGGGCAGAGACCAGCAAGCTTTCTTTCATGATAGGTCATGTTTGACCTTGCAGTAAGGAGTTCAGGTCGTTGTTTCCTCTCATTATTGATAATCTCATCGTATTCATGGCTCAAACCAGGTTGGCATCCAGTCCTCACCCACACATCCAACTCCATCCGTAGATGAAGAGCAAGATAGGGTCCTTTGCTCCGCATCCTCTCTGCAAGCTTGTTACCAAGCTCCAAAACTGGCGGCGCAAACCTTAATGCATTAAATGCCACCTGGACAAAACAATATGAGATCAGAACATCTACAATGGGAATCTGAATGAATAACAGCATTTGACTGAATTTAAATTCACAAAATGATTTTGTTTTTGGCACAATTGTCACTGCTTACTTGAGCCAGATTCAAAAAATTAAATTAAAAACCCGATACATTTTTTTTTTACTTGGTTGGATGGAGAGGCACTTTGAGTGAATCATGCATGGCAAGTATCAAGCTTTTTGGTAACTAAAGCATGAAAACCATGAATCTAATGATAAAAACTAAATACCAGATACATCTGACAATACCTTGCATCGAAGTTTCTGAAGATCAGAAGGAAGATCTTTAGAAAGTCTTGAATCCAAACCACGTAAAAGTAAAACACCTTCCCTGTTAAGCTGCAGAACCAAAAGAAACCCCTAGTAAGACCCACTATGCCAATTGGTATCTGCTGGAGCACAATGATGTTGATCAAATGTGAAATGACAAATCCCATGATGATACATTAAACATGCTAAAAAAATTATAGACAAAAGGAGAATGTGTTTTGATATTAAAATCAGCTGCACCTTGAATTGGTCACTCTTTGAAGCTAGTGAATCAAATGTACAGGCAAAGAATCTAGCATCCAAAATGCCATCCAGCAAACAAACAGAACCATCCAATAATTATGAGACCAGAACCAATTAATATAACTGGGACTGCCAGACTGCAATTAGTGACAACAAAATTATGAAGTTTTCCAACAGATCTCCTCTTCTATTTTTTTTTAAGCCTCCTCCTAGAGTTGCAGCCAATTGGTAAGTCACTGTTGTAATCCTGATTATCAATTAATAGAATTCTCTCCCAACAACCAGAACACAATACTCCAAATCCAAATAAAGCAAGGAAAAAGGCAAAAAGCAGACATACATGCTCTATAATGCCTTACCTAATTGTGGGCCATTATGCCTAGTTACAAACTATCAGCTGCCAGCCTTATCTTATTTGCCTAAATTTTCCTCTGTTTTCCCCCTCATTTACCAAATCAGCATTCCAAAGTGAACAGCACACGAATACAAAAATCCTTTTACTCCAAACAACAAATTGAGCAAAATTGCAAAGCAACAACAAATACAAAGAAGATAAGTAATCTCTCTACGACAAAAGATACTGAGAAGTAATTCTCACCCTTTTAAGATAACGTGCACGAATCCATTGAGGGGAGACATGGAGTGGAGTTCGGCTCTCAACCACCGGCCTTGTGGTTATATGAGTTGATGGTAATGACGAAACTATTCTCACATCATTTGCTAAAACTCTCTTGAAGTGCTCCAAATCAAATATATCAGAAAATTCACTGCACTCAACATATAAAATCAAAATTACAAAAGTTAATTAACCAAACAAAAAGCATTTATAGACAACAAATTTAGTTTGCATAACCTATGATACAAAATGGGAATTGCAGAATTCAGTCAAAATGAGAGAAATTAATAAATTGGAGGAAAAACAAATAAACACAGAATTAAAAAGCCAAGAATTCCTCATCATGGAGCAATTTGGCTTTTGAGTAAACACAATATCCATTAAAGTAAAGCAAACTCACAAACCTGTTAAAAACAATATTAAAGACACAGGAAAGTTCTGTTTTCAAAACTATTCCAAACACATGAAAAAAGGACTTCCTTGTTTCCAAAAAATGTAGCTGAAAACGCTCTGTTTCTCAGTTATTCTTCCCTTTGCTAAACAAATGACATAACAGTAACACCAAAAACTCAAGACAGTATTTCTTTTTATCAATAAGCATAAATGCAGCTGCAGCCATTAGGTTTAGCAAAACTAGAAAAAAATGTAAAGAAGAAAAAAGCTCTATAACATGTTAGTTTTTTACCTTTCATCTCCCCAGATGACATTGACTTGCAAAATGGGAACAACCAAAGCAGCACCAAGAATCCTTGCAATCACCACAGCATCCACAATCTGATTCCTCTGCTGATTCATTCCACCCGAAACCACAACTAGCAAATACTTTCTTCTATTCTTAACAATCAGCTCACTCCATCTGCTATACTCCCTACTAAACTTTAAACAAGGCTTATAACCCAACCCATCAGGTTGTTTCCAAAACTCACTCTCCTCTTCAAACCCATCAGACTTTCCACCCTGAAAATCAACCACACCTTTCAAGGACTCATCTTTTACTTCATTTGAACCAAAACCCACCTCAGATTTCAGCTCCCGAGCATCGACAGACCCAACTTCTTGATCTTTTATATCATTCTTTTCACCATTTGAAACAAAACCAAGCTGTGATCTTGTAGTTAACTTCTTAGAGAAAGAGTCTTGCAGCTGTGGCTGACTAGTCACGCAAGGGTAAGGAGAAAAGGGTACTAAAGGGTCAAGATTGTACGATAACTTTAACATACCAAGAAAACAAAAAAGAAACAAAGCCAAGAACCAAAATATTGGACTCCTATACAAGTTCAACCGAAAAAACCTGTTTCGTGATGGTTTCTTTGGAGAAAGAAGCAGAGATTGCAAAGAAGAAGAAGATAAGGAATTGATAATTTGTGATGGAACTGAAATGTAAGAAACTTTCTTTGCATTATTCTTTGACTTTGCCATTAAAGAATAACTGAAATTTTGCTTCTCTTGATAACGAGAGAGGCAGAGAGCCCTCTTTTTCTAAAGAAATGGTTGAAGAGTGAGAAGAAATGCTCTGTTTTAGAGAGAGAATGGGGCGGCGGGAACGCGAAGACTGGGCAGAAAGGGCTGTCTGTCCACGCGTTGCGGTTGTCAGAATGGGAAGAAGAAGAAAAATGTGTCGAGGACGGTTCCGTGGAGGTTCATTTAAGGCTGTTTGTTTACGTGGTTGTTTTATATATATATATATACATATATATATATATATATATATATATATAAGTGAGAATTTGTTTAATTTAATTTTCGTTAGTTAAGATTAATGATGTTTTAAGTTGAAGATTAAAGGATTATTTATTTTGATTAACTTTTTTGTTATTTTGTTATAATGACATGTTAGTTAGTTTTTGGGCTTACGTTACCATTTAGTTATTAAAATATTTTTTATTTAAAAATATAGTAAAATAATATTTTTTATTTTTAATATCAATAAATAATAATAAAATAATAATTGAAAATTTTTTAAAAAATTTAAAAACTACAGTCTACCCTCATTTTGTATTTTATGTTTTAATGGGTGTTTGGGAGTGTAATAAAAATTATTTTTTAAAATATTTTTTATTTAAAAATATATTAAAATAATATTTAGATGCAAGAGAGTGAAATTTTCACCGTAAAAAAATTATGATATATTTTTTTTTAAAAAAAAAAATGTTATAACAACATACACTATAGAAAGGAGGAAAGGGTAATATATGTATTTCGGGGCAAAACTTACCTACCAAACATTATCAAATAAACATATACTATATTTTTTTTTATAGATTTGGATGTGAAATTAAGGTTAAATGGTGGTTTTTTTATGTAATTGATAAAAAAATATATTTTTTATTTCACAAAAAATAGTTTTTAATTTCCTACGCGTGCTTTAAGATGACGAAGTTAATATATTTTCAAACAAACTTTTTTTGACCAGCATCCACTTACAAATTTCACACGAGTTAGAGACACGGAGCACATGTGTTTAATGATGGATTGCTGGTTAAAATCTATGGATGAGTATTGTGATTTTTCAGGATTTCTTTTAGGGTTTTTTTTTTATTTTTTATAGGATAATGAATAGCTTGTAGTTACTATGAAGTTATTGCATTTAGGTTAAGGTACATAGTACAGTATAAGGTCTAGAAATAAATTTTATAGGTAATTCAGATTAATTTGGATAAAATCAAAACAATGTTATTTTAGAATTTTATTTTTTAAAAAAAATTAAAATTATATGGTTTCAAAAAAAATCAAATAATTTTTAATTGAATCATGGGTTGATCTATGAAGTTGACTAAATTACACCAAATCAATTACTTTTTTGTTTAATTTAAAACCCGACTTAAATAAAGATCAAAATAACAGGCTCTCAAGTTGATCTACATGCCAATGTGGTTTTAATAACACTAGTTGCTATTACCTTTTTAGGCAGAAATAAATAATAGTTCATGTAGAGTGGGTGCATGTTTAATATTATAGTATTTTTTGTGATTATGATTTTAAAATCAGAAAGATATTTTTAGTTATGTTTTTTTTTAAATAGATTTTAAAAGATATTGGTTAAAATAATAATAAAATTTATTTTTACATACAAGAGTTTTTCTATGATTAGGTAAAAAATAGAAGTTATTAAGAGTAAGTAAGGAAATACATAATAGAAAGCAAAGTTGGGCAATAACCAGTCTACTCTCGGATTAGGTGAACAAATCATAACAACATCAGATTGCAAAATTATGGTTAGGTACTTTAGGTTGTGATAATTGTCATCTCGAGAGAGACTCCTATCATTTCTTACTGGATTAAACTCCTCCAAAATTAGGGTTTTTAAATATTGGATTAGGTAATGAACACCAAAAATAAAGATTATATTTAAAATTCTCTCGTGATAAAATAAAAAATTAAACCCAATTAGCAGGACCCATCAGGTTCCCTCCAATAATTTCTAAAACTAGAGCAATTCAAATTGGATTAGGTCATAAAAAAAAACCTAAAAAAAACCTTTATATTTATAATTTCCTAGGTAACAAATCATAATTGCTCATAATAAAATCAAAATATGAATAAAATCAGCATGACCCATTGTGCCATCCCTCCTGGTAGAGAATTAGAAGGGTAAATGTCAATTATTGTTAGGTGCAGTGGCGGAGGCAGGAGGGGCTGGGCCAGGAAATTTTCCCAGCCTTTCCCTTTATAAAATAATTAAAATTTTAATTTTTTTAAAATATTTTTTAATTTAATTTTTTTTCCTTGCTCCACGCCCTTGTTAGGTGGCTTGGTTCGAGAATTTATTCAACTATTCCAATATACAAAAAACAGTGTACTACATGTTTCTCCGGTGGGCACTATTCCGTGCCGATATAGCTATCTGACATTCTGACCAAGTCAAGTCTCCCCTTCATTGAATATGAAGAACTTTGCATTTATAAAATTATTGAAGACTTCGCTTCCCTTCTTCCATCAATTAAATCATTTATGATATTTATCATCTAAAATTCGATAAATCTAAATATATATATGAATATAAATAATTTTAAACCTGATCGGATAAATATAAATAAAAAATTTAATTTTTTTTAAAAAATATTAATTTAAAATAAAAAATATTAAAAAACGTGTTTTTTTCCCCTGCGGACAGGGACATGCTATAAGTTAACAACTGTAACCCAGAAAATGGATAAATGGTTCAAAATTTGAAATGCAATTACTGAAAAGCTGGGGAAAAGAAGAGAGAAAGGACAGTGTGTTGCATCTCGAGAATCAGTAGTGGTAGAGGTCGTGTCCTGTTGTGCAAAAGCCAGCTGTACCAATAAACATTTTTTGCAGTGAGCAAGCACGTGACGTGCCGCCACTCAACTATTACAGCCTGTGATGTCTTGTTCTGTCCACCTCCCTATTAAAAATTACGTACTGCTCTCTAGCCCAATTATTTTTTCTTCAATTGACAGCTGGCATCCTCTTCCCTGTCCATGCTGGCGCCTCTTATACTTGTCAGATTGGGACCTCTCATTGCTGCCACGTGGGTCCAATGCTGGTTCTTTTGTTTCGGGGTTCCCTCAAACTACTTTAGTCCTAGGTACAGGGTGGAGTTGAGAGTAGGTGTAGGTTTTAAAAACTGTTTGAAATTTTTTGAATTTTTTGAATTTTTTTACTTTAAATTAATTTTTTTAAAAAAATAATATTATTTTAATACATTTTTAAACGAAAAACACTTTGAAAAACAATAACTACTTAGATATTTGTCTCACAATATATTATGTGCTATATTAATATTTTTTAACTTAAAAAAAGTTCGGGTGATGACACTATTTAAAAAATAAAAATTAAAAATTAAAACCCAAATTATTAACTTCACTGGGTTAAACAAGTCTAGTTAATTTAATAATATAATTAAAAGAAATATAATAAATTAAATTAAATTTTCTGGCTATAATTAATTATAAAAAACAAGTTATTAATATCATACTCAGGAGAAGAAGAAGAAAAAACATATTTGAGATTTATTGTCACTCCGTCGTGGACATCGCCTTACCTCCAAATATAGCTTTCCGAGATAGTTCTAACACTACTATAAAAAGTTGCACAATGACATCGAAACACGCATCTTAATAGTAACGACTAAAAGCAAATCAAACAAGATATTATGAAGTGAACCTTCCATACTTATATTTAATTAATTAATTTAATTTTATTCAAAAATAATATTTTTTAAAAAAGCTAAATTCAACAAAGAACAATAAATAAAAAAAGCCGAGATAACCCGAGTTTTTTTCAAAATCAATGAAAAATATTATTAAAAGCAAATAATAAAAAATTATGGAGTCTAATCTCTAATTAAATAAATATTGAAGGATAAAAAAAAAGGAGGGGAAACCAAATAAACCGGAGCAAATCATGAAATCTTATATCCAAATTCAATCAATGAGCTCAATTCCCAACCAATAAAACAAATAGCAATAAAAAAATAAAGATTAAATCTTGATAGGTGAAAAAAATTGAAGGAGGATGAAATAAATAAAAAAAAATCTAATTTTATAAAGTATTTCAACAAATATTAATAAAAAAGAAACGAAGATCAATTCTGAAGGAAAAATAAATAGAATTAATGCTTTGAAAATTTAAAAGGTAAAAGTGAAAATCAAGGAGAAGAGAGAAAAGAAAGGAAAAAAAAAATATCGTTGACGCTAAACTGAAGGTCTGTTTGCTGACATACCACTTGAATGACGTGGCCACAATCTATGTGTTGACGCTTACAATGCATGTCTAAGCTATTTTTTAAAAATAATATTTATATCTATCAAATTACTAAATTCCACCTCAATCAATTTGATTATAACAAAAAAAAACCATGATAAAAATATAAAAAAAAACCCATGAACGCCAATTTAGTAATTTTTCTTGTAAAGGTGATTGAGTTTGTAACAGCCCGGCCCAAACTGTCAGATATTGTCCTCTTTAGGCCTTACTGTCCTTATAGATCTGTTCTTGACGACCACGCATAACCCTAAAATGCGTCTAACAAGTTAGCAACATCATTACTAATAAGGTCAGCAACCAACTCTTTACCCGGCGATGTGAGATCTTACAATCCACCCCTTTTAAGGAGCCTGACGACCCTATCGGTACAACCGAATAGCCAGTGAGGTCGGCTCTGATACCAAATGTAACAGCCCCGCCCAACCTGCCAGATATTGTCCGCTTTGATCCTTACCGCCTGCACAGATTTGTTCTTAGCAACCACGCATGGTCCCAAGCGTATGACAAGTTAATAACCAACACTATTAATAAAGCCAACAACCAACTCCTCACTCGCCGATATGGGATATTACAGAATCATTTTACAGTTTTTAAACAAATTAAAAGAAAAAAAAGCCCCTAGATACCAATTTAATATTTCTTGTTTTTAAGAATAATTAAGTCATTTAATTGTATTTAAAAAGAATATAAGAAGACTGATTTATTCTCAATCAATATATTGATAACCAATATATCCTAGTAAAAAATTCATATTACCACTAATAGTAAAAAAAAACAAATTTTATTTGAGAAGAGCAAGAAAACAATTTTTTTATTCGAATTCATAATGATACGTACGTCTTGATGTATAATAAAAGACTAAATCTTTTAGTTTTTTTTTTTTCGTAATACAACTCTTGTTGCTTGTCATTGAGTGTTTGGCATTTGGTGGTTGCATTAGTACTATTCATGGATAGATATATCATATAACCCTAGCTCTCCTTTGCCCGTGCCCAAGAATATCATATAACCCTAGCTCTCCTTTGCCTTTGCCCAAGGTTGGTTCGGAGCTTAAGTGCTCGTTTGTATGCTACGTATTCAAGTTAAGAAATTGTAGTTTTTAATTAGGGGATATATAACTCTATGTCCTATGTTCAGTTTATAGAAAAGCTTTAAAAGTGCTTTAAAATGTAATTAATTTGTACAATATATCTTTTAACCATAGTTTCGTATCCTTCTCCATTAGATTAATTGTTGGATTTCAGTAAGTGTGGTTAGTGGAGTTCATTAGTCAACTAATGACATGTATCATGTTTATTTTGATTTGTGTAGTTTGACAAGTACTTTTAATGAATACTTATAGTAATAAAATTGTATTCTTTACAATTTGTCAAAAAATGGATTTTAACTTGTTATATCTTATAACAAAAGTCTAAGGTAGCGCTTGAGAATGTTATATTCGAGTATAAACTCTTTATCTTTTATCTAATTATATTTTTCAAAAATTTAAATTTGTTTTTGTTTAAGATTATTTTTTATATATATTTTTAGATCGTTTTAATATGTTGATGTTAAAAATAATTCTTTAAAAATAAAAAAATATATTATTTTAATATATTTCAAATAAAAAATACTTAAAAAAACAACCATTACCAAATCTCTAAACATCCTTAAATAATCACTTAGAACCCATAGATTAAGCATTAGGACCATCACCCTCCTGCTTGCACTCTCCTTTCCATGTGTGCATTATGGTGATGACATGTCACTATAGTGATAACAAGCGAGGATAAACCTTGTGATTAGTCGTGGTTTTCTTGGCACTTGCGTGATCTAATTAACATTTATCTCAAGATCTCAACTATGGCACATGGGAAAGATATAGGCAATTATATGTCCATCATAATAAATAAAAATCCTAAGATATGACAAATCAATTGTGAAATATTATTTATTTAGTCCTTGGGTTTTAAATTTAGCTACAACTTAGTCCTTTGTGATTGAAGGCCTATATATAATTATTAAATTCTCATCATTCATCGCCTGTCATTCTTCTAAGAAAGTCTACTTCTTCACAATCATGGCTGCTGTGGACCCAATAATGCTTCTTCTTTCTGGATTCTCGTAATATCTGCCCTGATCAGTGATTTGTGCTTGTCAACTAAACATCAATCAATGGTGGGTTGGTTTATGAAGTCAAGTATTCCTTAACCACACACAATGAGCCAACTGATAATTATGCATAAAGCAAAATAATAATAATAATAAGAAAGTGACTGCCTTTCTAACATCTTCCATTAAAGAAATAATGTCACCTGATAATGATGGCATTGGGAGCTTCTTCCTTAAGAAACTTCTCTTGCGCTTGTACATTATCAGACGTTTGCTGATATAATATTGGCAGTATAGTTAGTCTCTTGCATGCATTTCCTTGGATTTTTCTTGTTGATAAAAGAAGGGTTCAGTATCATATTCTAAGTGAAAAATACCCGTGAAAGATATATATATATATATATATATATATATATATATATATATATATATATATATATATATAATTGTATTGAAGGCGATTCTTTTGGTTCATCTGAGGGCTTAGTCTTGATGAAGAAGAGTGTTAGTTTGAATGTTATCATCAATATGTGGAAAAGAGCCTCTAAACACAAGTTGACAATAAGGATATAGCCAACCCTAATTTTGTATCATTTGTCTGTGGTTGTTAATTACTTGAGATGGTGTGGATGATGACTTTGAAGTTTTTATTTTGATCTTATTCGCAAGAACAAATCGAATAATTTAATTAATTAATTAAAAAAACTTGCATGCATGAAGTCTTGTTCAAGAACAAGACGAGGGATTTAATTAAAAAAGGCATCCACCATGAAAACTAATGTATATTAATTAAGTAAACAATTCCACATGCCCTGCACGTCTTATTACTTAGTTTTTAGCGTCTAAAGGGAAAAGATTTTGCTCTCTAATTAATTATTTCAATTTATTAATTAGCAAATTAAACCGGTGACCTTATATTAAATTATATAATCATCCCTATCGCCACCTTACATCTCATATTTCCCAGTATAAAAAACAGATGAAGTTCATTTACATGCATGCATGCAAATTAAAGGCTGTTGAAGGGTGAACATCACGGGTTTTTTCTGCTTTATTTTTGGGATTAAATATAATTTAATCCTTTTACGGTCGGTAATATTTTAAGCTTTCTTAGCTGGTTAAGATACATTTATATATATAACATTTATTATTTTTTAATATTAATTCTAAATATTAATTTTAATATTGATATAATATATATATATATACACACACACTCTATTTTATTTTATATTAAATAATAAATAGTGCTCAAATAATGAATAGTCATATAAATATTTAAAATCTGATTAATAAATTAAGTATGAATATCTAAATTTGTAATTTATAAAATAAAAAAATATAAATATAGTGGAAATCTGGACAAATATATCTTCTAGATTGATTATACCTCAAAACAACCCACTTTGAAACCATCTTTTTCCCATATCAAACATTTCATCATATTATTTTTGTTTTTATGTACTTTACCCGAAGACTTTTGATTTTTTAAATTTACTTAGCTATTTGGTCCTTAATGGCCTCGATGTTTTTTTATTAACCCTCTAACTTTTAATTAAATCTCTTCTTTCTTTATATTATATGCATGTAGGGTTAGTTATAAAATCTTATTAAATATCTCATAAAAATTTCACAAAATTTAAATCTCTTCTTTTTTTATTATCCCGCTGTTAGATTTTATTAATTATATAGACATTGTTTGACATTGCATTCTAATCATGTTTTTTAAGATTTTGGAATTTTTTTAAAAAAACTTCAAATTAATATTTTTTTTGATAATTTTGATATATTAATGTTAAAAAATATAAAAATATATATTTTTTTAAAAAATATTTTAAAAAATAATCTATAGATCATATTGGCACTTTTTTATTACACTCCCAGAGAGGCTTTTGATGGTCATGGGTCATATTGGCACTTCAAGCTATAGAATTAATATTGAAGAGTTTTAAATTAAAAGGACTGAAATGAAATATGATAAAATATGTTTACCCTTTTTTACCTCATGATTTAATCATGGTTTCGTTAGTTAGCCTGTCAACTTTAATTTCTGAATTAACGACTATTTTCTATTTAAAGTACTATATAATTACTCCACCACTAATATAAACACACGTAGGCAGGTACAAGTTCGTGCATTGCATGTTGTTCTCTCGGTAGTTGAACTTCAAAATCATCAAATTTTGTTTTTATATCAGGAAATTGAAACAAATAAAAAAATAATATATTTTAATTGTGTGTATTTTCTTATATTATCATCATTGTCATCATTACAACTTAATTTTTTTGTAATTCCACGTCATAGATAATCAGTTAAATATTGGATTTCTACTAATATAAAGTAAATATAACTTTAAAAGATTAATTTTGTGATTAAGAAAATATATTCTCTTAATTGATGATCTATTAAATTCAAATTTTGAAGCCATTGACCGAGGAACATTTATTAAATTATTTTAAATGTGCAAAATAAATATGAAAATATGCCTTTAATTAAGTATGTTTATGAAGGTTATTTAGACTTGATTTTTTTTAATGACATTCTATAGTAGGTATTTAGACTAAATTAATACCCAAATTAATTTATTCAAAAATATACACTACCAGAAAATAACAAAACACCGATGGAAGGTGTTTAAAACCTGATTCCATTTGAAATTCAATTGCCAATGAAATAATGAATAAAAAAATATCATTGAAAAACATATCTTATATAATTTTTATTCAGTCGTTCATTCCATTAGTAATATAATTACCGATGAACTTGGTGATAGAATTATCATGCCACACAAAAACATTTTACTATTAATAATTTACTCAGTAAATCCATTAGTGATTATGACATGTTACCATTATAATAAACCATTGATAAATTCATATGTTATTATATACAAATTATTAATAAAATTAATTCGTTGGAGAATTACATCGAACAATGCCAAGTTCTATAATTCTTTTTGAACTCTTTGGAACTCTCCAAAAGACTATATCCGTCGATAATTCTGTTGGTATTTCACATTCCATCAATAATACTGTCGGTATTATATGAAATTATTTTTTTAAAAAATAATACATAACTAAAATAAAATAAAAAATTGTATTATTAATTTAAAAAATATTATTAAATACAATTTATCTATCTAGTGGACAAAAGTTGGAGGAGAAAATAGAGGCGGATCTTCGCTGAAACTAAGAGGGCGATGAGGTGGAGCTCAAGTACTAGTGAGAGTTGCCAACGATTGCTTGATGACATTCAATTTATCCCTTAGTTGGGTTGTCTTAGCTTTAACCTATTCTCGTACAATCTCTTGGATGATCGTTGATTATTGGCTCAATCTAAATTGCAAGATCCCAACAGTCGAGACAATACGGCTGCATATCCTTGCCCGTAGTATTGAAAATATCGTAATTTTTTTTGTTGGTGAATACTGATCGAAACAGCGACATGATGTTCCATCAGTAAATGTATAGATAATGAGGTGTTAGTTTTTTGCTTTTTTTTTTGTCTTGTAGGTTATGTTTATTTTGGTCAGTTTCATCTATAAATAAATTTGCTAGATGTATAGGTATTCCTGCAAAAGAAATAATTTTAGTTTTTCTTTTTCGTGGTTTATATATAAATTAAATATTAATTAGTAGTATAAACAACTTAAAAGTAGAGAAAAATGAGTTCTAGAACATTAAAACATAGGTAAATTACAACGTTAGCAAAAATCATCATCTCGATGACTTTGTTTTAATGTTCTATATATATATGTGTGTGTGTGTGTGTGTGAAATGACGAACTTGGCACTATCATTCCTTAACAACTCTAATTAGTTGTTTAATTAGGTGAAATTATTGGGAGGAAATGTATTATATATATGTTTGCTAACAACTCAAGGCTTAACTACTTGTTGATTAGATGGCGGTAGGTGAGTCCTTTTTGTTACACGGCTTGTTCTTCCCCATCTTCATGGCAATAATTTATCTATTTCTCTCTTTTTAATTTTCTATTATTGGGCATATAGATTTTCTCTAATCCCTTCATTGTGAATTAGATAAATCTCGATCGTCTAATTAATAATGCCAAGTTGCTTAATTAGCAAGAAAAGTAAACGTAAGTGATTCTTAATGCCACCTATAAACGTGATCACGTCTAATAATAATAATAATAATAATTTTATTATTATTATTTTCAGCTACATAATTGATTTAGAAATCCAGCTATATTTTATATCAGCAACCTATCTATTATTATCAGAAACTCAAAGGCACTCCCTCCACGACCGGTTATCATATAACATAATTAATCAGTTAATGAAAGCAAATATCTATTGTTATTATATATTGTTAATTAATTATATATATATGATCAAGACTTAGTCGCTGAAGGTATTCTGACTATTAGTAAATAAATTATGCAAAAAAAAAAAAACAGTTTGTTGAGGTTGTGATAATGAGGAGTTGAACCACTAAAGCTTCTTTGATAGGGACGAAAGGCAAAGAAAAGAACTTAAATTGGAAGTCTTAATCATGTGGATTAGGGAGGTTGGGTTTGAAGATAATTGCGATCGGTAAAATGATTGATAGAAACGACTAAAGGAGAGGAAAAGAGGTTTTGGGAGCCAACCACCCTCCAAAAATAATCACAATTAAAACCTACAAAAAAACAAATTAGGAAGGAGAATTACCCCTCCAATGAATTAAAAACTTTTAATTAACTATATAATTGCATGCTTTATTCTTTTTCATGGATGAAGAGTTTTAACTATATGTCTTCACATAATTAATGAAGAATAATATCTTTTCAAAACATGGGAGAGATAAATTATAAATCATTTTATCTTCTTTGAAATGATGTGGATGAGATGTCATCTACATATCACAATTATCTTCTTTGATAAATTTCACAGGAAGATTGGGCATAATTTTTAAACTAATTTTTGTTTAAAAATATATTAAAATTTTTTTATATTTATTTTTCTTATAAATAAACGTGTATACTAACTGATCTTCTAATAATCTATTTTTTTAGAAAATTTAAAAACACCAAAATAATTGTATTTTAAATTCTTCACTATAAAAATAAGGACTTTATTTGGTTCGTTTAATTTTTTTTATCTCTATTCCTTTTAATATTCTCAAGTTAAGCCAAACAAGATCCTTATTTTCTATTTAAAGGAAATTGTATATAATGAGCATATATTTTTTTTATTTCTTCATAGAAAAATTAATATTCTTAGAATAAATAGGAGAACTAAAGGTAGAAACTAAAAAAACTATTTTCTGAGAGTAAACACAAGCGAGACATCAATTAGTGTAATAGAAGGACAAGAAGGAGTGTTTGTCCTGTTTCTGTTATTAAATAAAATTCTTATCCTAATTGCTTCCATTTCTCTATTTTAATACATAATCTAAAAAGATGACTTTGGATATCAACTCAACTGGATTGCCAAAAACAAATCTAACAATGTAAAGAAAAAAAATTATAAAGCTGGTTAAAAACAAACAGAATAAAATTATAGAACTTAATTATTAAACAATTTAATATTAAAATATATAAAAAAATTAATTAAAACAAATCCAACTTAACTCAACTTACAAACCCTACGACCCTAAGCACAAGATTAAGATAACCTAAAGAAAAATAAAAGTATGAAAATCAATTTTTAAAAAATCAAATGTTGAAGTTGAAAATTGAAAAAAATTAATTTAAAAATAAGTTAAAAAATAGATCAAAATCAACTTTTATTAACCATCAAAACTCGTGACTCTGGTCATGAGCCCATGACCAATCTGCAAACCCTAAAAAATAACACAATAAAATTCTAAATCAATAAAATATTGAGAGATGATATTTTAAAAAAAATACAAAATAAAAGATCCAAAATAAAAGAAATAAAAATAAAAAGAATGGATACTAAATCTACTATAAAAATAATTTGAAATTAAATGCTGAGAGATAAAATTGAAAACAAAATTTATTTTATAAAAATAAAGGTAAAATTTGATGTAAAAATTAAATTAAACCAAATAATAAAGGATAAAATTAAAAAAAATCGATAAAAAATAATAAACGATAAATTAAATAGCAGTGGAAAGAATAAGAATTAAATTGAATAAAAAAACAAAAAAAACATATTTATATTTTAGCAAAGAAAAAACAGAGAAGAAACGCTACAATAAAATTAATTTATAGAAGCATTATTAAAAATGATATTGAAACAATGTTCTTAAATATATAATTCAGGAAAAACCTCGTAAAAGTCTCCAACCATTGAAGTTAGTCTCAATAAAACGCTAATCGATTTTTCATCTTAATTAGGATCGAAAAATTCTTCATTATATTCTTCTATTGTTTTTATTCGACAAAACTGTTAAATAGGCACACGAATCTCACATGATTTTTCCTTTCTCATATAAAAAAAACAAATAAATTCTTTAAGATCTTATATTTCTTTGAATACCATGAAACTCATGCACCAAACTATATATATAAAAAATAAAAATACAAAGCTCTTATGTTTCTTTTCATAGTCAATTCTATATGGTAATATGAGTGATTTTAGTAAATTCATACCTTATTATTGCAAGAAGAGAATACAGTTGTGATTTTTTTTTAAAATTGTTTTTTATTCAAAAAATATTAAAATAATATTTTTTTATATTTTAAAAATTATTTTTGATATTAACATATTAAGATGATGTAAAAATATTAAAAAAATATTATTTAAAACAAAAAAAAATAAAAAAATTTTAAAATTTTTAAAAACATTTTTGAAATGCAAAAATAAATCACGAGATTTTTATATAAATATTTAATCATTTTATTAACTTAAACTATCATAATGTATTTGAAAATTCATTGACAAGTTTGCAATCTAATCAAGATGAGAAATCACATGACTTTTTCGAGCACCTAATTAAAATCACCTCGACTTTTTTTGAGGTTTGTCCTATGATTTACAGTGACATTTTTCTTCTTGATAGCTAGAGGAATGTATTGAAAAAACGCCAAATTATGGCGGGAACAAGGAGATACACATCTGCGAAGGCACGCAGATATAAAAAAGAACAGGGCGAAGAAGAAGAGGCCACCAAACCACAAGAAAAAACAGAGCAACAGCCCTGAAATGCCTCCACACAGAAACAGAGCTGCCAGAACTAAACAATCAGACTATCTCCGACTATTTTAAAAGAACAAGAGAGGTCTTTAGACCAAGCACCTGCTAAACCAGTCATTGCCTCTATAGAATGCAAAACAGGCAAACCTACTAAATTACAGACCATCTCCACCAAGAGCCATAAGCAGAACTAAAACAAAAGAAGACCCACAAATCATCTGGTTGATTCAGATCCAAGCAACAAATTCACTTGTTCTGCGCACTCCCTGTTTAGCCAGGTGATCTGCCATGTGATTACTCTCATGATAAGAGTGGGTGAAAGTAATTGAACCAAAACGTGAAACCAATCTCTTGACTGAGGACAAGAGCTTATGGTGCAACCAAGGTCTCTTACGAGGGTTATTCATCCCGCTAATAAGATTGGCAGAGTCATATTCAATAATAATATGCTTATGATGCAAGAGACAATTAGGGGCGGAGAGTTCAGTAGCTTTGAGAACAGCTCTCAGCTTGGCTATACTGAAGTCTAAAATTCCAACCGGCAAAAAGAAACCAAAAAGAATTTTCATAATGATTTCCATATATATATATATTGCATATTTCCAGCCGCATTTACGTGAATTTTGGTGAACGGGAATAAAATTGGATTTAAGTTTTTTATTTTGACCTATTCATTCATTTTCTCCCGTTCTCCATTCCCCCCTTTTCTATATGATAAAATGTTACTTTGTAGAATTTCCTTCCTCATCTCAGTTTCTTTTCCTTTCTTCCTTATAAAGTCTTCTTAATAAATATATTAAGTTTTGAGAATCCCTATGAAATATATAATATACTAAGGCAAGAAACTGAAAAATTAAGAAGTTTCAATAATCTATGTTAAGGGCAATCACATTAAGAGTGACTTTTGAGACCCAGTTGTGTCCTGTTTGGTGGACATGCAATACCCACAAATCCCAATCATGGGTCACCCTTTTGAGGCATAAAGGCATCGATCCCTTCTTTTGGAGAGACCTTACCAATTATCATCCTCTTAAGCTGAATCCCAATTTTTCATTCCCAAGGGAAAATGATTAATTTGTTTCTCAGTTGCATGTCTTCGTCAAATCGAATTGGCCCTCAAATCCAGACCTGGCATGGAGTAAGCATTGCCCCTTAGAGAAAGGGTTGTAATGCATCGAGGATGCAAGGGAGAGAAAGGCCCATGTTCCTTTCATGTGAGCATTGTTTCCTTCCCATGTGCATTTATGTCTTGTAGTTTTCCCTTTCTAATCAGCAACCTGTATTATTTGGCTCACAGAGGCTCTTTACTATCCGGCATGACTTGGGGTCCTTGACACTCTTATCAATGGAGATAGAGCGGTGGCTAGATGTTGGGTCAATTTTCTAAAGGGAATTCTCAAAATAATAAATTAATACTTGTATACTTGTAATTCAATGATATTCTTACATAATAAAAGGGAAAAAAAATGCCTCACCCCGGCAAAAGAAGAAAAAAATTTGAGAAGAAACCAATCCCATCAAGAGCAATGTTTTTGAGCTTTAGTTTTCGATATGTAAGAACAGTGAACTTCCAACATATTAAAAACATCATGTTTTTGGTTGACTGTAATAAGTATATTTGTAGATATATTTTTATAAGAGAGAAAAAAATCATTACAAACAAAAATAAGATAAAAAGAAAAAACGATGATATGGGACATAAATATAAAATGGGGCTATTTTCCTATTTGGATCAAAAGTTTAATTTATTTATTTTTCAATCCATGAGTTTGAAAGAAAATAGAAAAAGTCACCAAAAACCACAAAGTAGAAAAAAAGTTGTTAGTTGATCATATTTTGACAAGATAAAGTATTGATCTTTGTATAGGATTACTTTTGAGAAATTCAATAATGGTAGTGTTATATATATCGAAAAAACATATCTGAGTTTGTTTAGATTTGTTAAATTCAGTTGATTTCCATATTTTTTGAGTCATTTTAGGATAAGAAGATGGTTTATAGAGGTTTTTATTGTGAAAATGGATTTTTGAGGGCCCCCCGCTTATTTTTGGATTATTTTTCAAATTCATCTTTTTTTGTTTTTGAAATAATAATAGCAAAAAGACTAGAATTTTTTCAAAAGCAAGAAAAAAATTAAGCTGCAATTTTGGATGTAATTAGAAGTCTAATTGTATTCTATTTTATCCAAAACTAAAAAAACAATGCAGATACAAGGTCAAATTAAATCATTATTGAACGAATCTGCATAAAAATTACCCATGAACATAATTACATTTTTAGCAGGCCAATTTAATTTAATCATGAGCCAAATTGAGAATTTAGTTATGTTTAAGAATTAATTTGGGTCCAATTAAAGGATTTAATTAGGTGTAAGGACTTAATTATACTTTAAATGGATCAAATTAATTTTAATTGGTGAAAAATTAAGTTTGGAAGTCCAATTTGAGTTTAATTGAGAAGATTAAAATTTTAAAAGAACAAATTTAATTTTCACCAAGTCAATTAGTTCAAATTAGGAATAAAATTGCAAGAAAATCAAAGTTTTGAGGTCAATTAAGGGTAAAATTAAATAAATTCACAATCAATGATCATTTTGTAAAAGGTGTTGAACTATAGAGACTTGATTGATTGAAATCAATGATGAAATTGAAGAAAATTAAAAGTTTAATGGTCAATTAAAGGTCAAATTACATAAATCCAAGACCAAAGACTAAAATCAATTAAGGGTCAAATTAGATGACTTATCATCTGGTTATTATTCATCTTCTTCTTTAATTAAGCCTGAAAAAGTTGCTTGGATGGCCTCCTTTTCAAGATATTTAATGCTTCATACCTCCATCAAATTTGACAAAACTTGCATGTAAACGACAGTCTAACATCTGAATACACCCTAATATGATTTTTTCTGGTCGATTGACACCACGGCGGCCTCGACATTGCCCTAAAGTGGCCAACTTAACTAGCCTTTATGCAACAACTTTTTCAGGTCATGGTGATAATTTTGAACCAACAGTTGTGATCCTTTCAGTTTGAATCAAAGGCCAAGATTTGGTACCATAAAAGACAAAAAAGCATTCTTCCAACCCTTATTAATAGAGGTGGATTCCATGCCTTGAAGGAGGAAACATTAGAAGCCAAATTTGAAAAAAAAACCATCTCTCTGCCTAATTTTTCTTCCTCCTTCTCAGCCTCCCACATGTTAGTCTTCCTTACAACACTAAGAACACCTCCAGCCTCTCTTCTTCTTTGGCTAGACGAGTTTTTCTTTTTCTTTTTCTCTCCTTTAACCCCCCCAACCACTGCATTCTATATGCAATGGCCATAATAATTAATTTCGTGGTCATTAGGTTAGGTTAGTTACCATACGGGCTCGGGACGGGTCTAACCCATTAAAACATATTTGTAACATCGATACATTTTTCTACCATGTTAAAAATTAGTTTGAAATCTTACTCACAATGTAAAGGACATGTTTGCGGAAACAACATGTTTGCGTTTTTAAATTTAAAAAAATCATGATATTTTAAAATACATCTACACTATTAATATATTCTATTTGAAATTAACTTAAAATTTTACTCATAGTGTAGAGTGGGTGATAAAACTAGTGTTTTCTTAGAAAGAAAACTAATAGAAATAATAATAATAAAAAACATTTCAAAAGATCACAATATTGAAAAGCAAAACCTGTAATTTGTCCCCTAATTATTCAAGGGTTTTTGATTGACTCGAAAGCAATTACTATTATCTCAATTTAATCATCATAATCTTAAATGTTTTTCGAGTGATTCTAGTCAAAGAAGTCTCCTAAAATAATTTCAATTTTTTTCATACAAAAATATTCAATATTTATTATTGTTATTTTAAAAAAAATTAGACAAAACATTCTATTGATATTTTATAATAGGGACTAAATTGAGATTTAGGTAATGTCTTAAGACCATGTGAAAATGATTATCATTTGGGGATAATTTGAAGTCTAACCAAAGAAAAACATCTCTAAGTCACACCAATGGTTGAAGTCAAGAAAGCACAATTTCTAGGACACATTTTGACATTCTTTCAATAAAATCATACATTATAACTCTGGATTGATTTTTATAACATTCTCCATGAAAATACGCATATTAAAATTTTAACTTTGGGACAATTTTTTTATAGCTATGATATACATGCGCGCACGACCACGGTCCATATTTAATTCTTGTTTTTATAAATATCATCCATATGCATGTAATTTTCTAATTAAAGGAAAAACTTCAAAAACATTATTATTTGTTTAGAAATGTTACTAGCTTCGGTGTTTGCACTTTTCCACGAGGCTAAACTATTTTTTTATTTTTTTTGTAAAAATGATGTTTAAGTGTTGCAAACATAATTTTTCTCTTTAAATGTGCGATTCAGGTTATAAACCCGATTGGGTGAAATAAAATGGTTTTTATTTTAATTAGATGGAAAAATAAAAAAAAATAACAATAAATATATCAAATCTAAAAAGAAAAATGATTAGGAAAACCTGGGAAAAAATATTTTTTCAAAATGTGAGAAACGATGTCTCTCAGCTTACAACTCATTAAATATGAAAGAACAAAATGAGGTAAAAAAGAACATAAAAAACCAGTCTTAATCAAATAAAGTTAGCATGATAAATCTATAACCCCAGTAATTAGGGCTGAGCCAACTCGAGATATCTCACCAAATTCACGGCTCAGATAATAAGATTGGAATAACCTGATAAAAAAAAGAATTATAAAGATTTTTTTTAAAAAAAACTCGTGTTAACTTTTCAAACTCGTTACTCAGGTCGTTAAACCCAAAGCACCCTGTCTAAAAAAAACTCATGAAGTTCAATTCTCAATCAATAAAATATTGAATGATGAAATTGAATAAAAGAATTTCAATTATACAAAAAGAAAAAAAACAATTAAAAGAATGAGGATCAAAATTGAAATACAAAATAAATTTTATATTTGATTGAAGGGTGAAATTGAAAAGAAAAATCAATTTAGCAAAAGGACAAAAAAAAAATCAAAAGAATGAGGATCAAAATTGACATAACAAAATTGAAGGGTGAAATTGAAAAGAATAATACCTTTTACAAAAAGGGCCAATAAAAAATTATAAATCAAAACAATGAAGATCAAATTGAAAAATATAATACTATCAATTTAGATTGAATGATGAAATTAAAAATCAATACAACATTGACAAAAGGGTGAAGAAAAAAAATAGAAATCAAACTAATGAGGATCAAATTGAAAAAGAAGTATAACAAATTGAGATGGAAGGATAAAATTGAAAATAAATAAAACTTTTATAAAAGGGCCAAGAACAAATTTAAAAATTAAAAGAACATGGACTGAAGTTAAAATACCAACAACAAAGAGAGTTAAATTGTAATTTTCTTGAGATAAGAGAGAAAAGAAAAAACAAAACAAATGTCCACTGGCGACAAATCGGACCACCAAAGCCAACACATGCCACTTCAAATGGAAGAGGACACGTTGACACTTTCAATAACGCAACGTAATGGCTTTTTTTGGCACAAGAAGGCGCTTCATGCGCTGCCTAAAAAGCACGTGCACCTCCCTTGCACATGAGAGTGTGTTCACACTCCTCGTCTTTTTGTTTTTATTTTCATTTTTTATATTTAGTCAAATATCAAATTGCTTTCAAGATAAAGATGGAAAGGCTCATTAACTTCAATTTTAAAATATTTACTTTTAAAGGCATTTTAGTCGTTTTACTGTGCGGTTTAATTGCTTATTGTTTTTATATTTGGTCAAATACAAATTTCATCTAAGCTAACATTATAATAACAAAAAAAACCATGGTTAGAAATACAAAAATTCCCCTTAAGACTAGTTTTAAGTTATTTACTTTCAATGATATTTTAGTTGTTTCACTATATAATTAAAATAAGAAAAAATTTATTTGTGTCCGGTCAATTTGATAATGACTATTGAGTCATGTTAAAAGACTTTAATGCTATTGAGAGCTAGTATTAAAATTTTTAAGTGGAGGGGTATAGTCATTATTACATAATTAAACTGAATAATTGGTTTCAAAGCCAATTAAGTTCTTTAATTTGAACTTTATTATAGATGTTCCTTTAAATTTAATCTTTTCACTTATAATTTATGAATTTTTTAGGTTCAACAAGATTTAAAATATTTAATATAAAAAAATTTATACAAACTCATCATTATCTTATCTTATGTTTAAGTTTATCAAAAAAATATATATGATGAATTTTGAATTTCTAACCACTTAATTATTAACTCTCTAATAATTAAATAATTATTTGAATCTAAAGGGTTAAGTTACTAACAAAACATCAATAATAATTTTATATTATTATCTTATACCTTTTAAACTCTTATCCAATTTATCATTAACAATCATATTATTTATCATTTATCTGATGCATGATTTTATTAAAGGAAGGTTATGATAATCTTGTTTTTTGTTTTCTTTTTCTTTTTACTTAACATTATGCACAAATCAACGCAAGTTCGTTATCAATTTCCAAAATTTTTTTTTTCTTTTTTTTTTTCCTTGAGAAGCCTCCAAAATTGTTCTGGACCTTCTGGTGAAGTGCCCTAGTAAAGTTTTTTGTTTTGTTGCAGCCTCAACTCTGTCTTCCTATCATAGTTAAGTTGTCTGCAAACAGTGGAGTGCTTATTTCTGTCATGTGGGTATTGTCTCCCTCCCCTCCCATGTGCATTTATGATCTCTGAATTTTGGTTTATCCTTTCAAATAAGCACTTCATCTTATTTTCTTGGTTCTAGCCAGTGATGCTGGTTTAATTTAATTTTTTATATGATAAAATAAATATGGATAATGTTACTCTCTCTCTCTCTCTCTCTGATATATATATATATATATATATATATATATATATATATATATATATATAAAACATTATCCATATTTATATATAATTTGTTTCCTCATGCTTTATGATGTAGATAGGTTTCAGGTAATTTTAAATGATTTTTCTTTACGATATTTTTTTAGCTAGCTTTTTCATATTAACATTGACTATATATCTTTTCTAATCCCATCAGAGATTGACTCCAAATAAAAATTAAAGAGTTTAATAGAATTTTATTTTTCACAACTTGATCTGCAGACATTTGAATCTTTATACCGAAGTTTGAGTCAAATATTTATGAAATGGATAAGGATGGAATTAAAAAGATATTTTTAGAATATTCTAAGAGGCACAAACTCAATGGGTTTAAAATTATTTTTAGAAATTCATTTAATAATTTAAAATTTAAAATTGAAATTGTTTTTTTAATATAATATTACAGAGCTAATAACTAAATTGTTAATAGCTTGAATTTCACCTTTCCATTCTCTATAATTAAATTAATATAACTAATCACAAAATAATATTAAGTTAAACGAGTTTTTCTCCTGACGTATATAAGAAGAAAATGATTTGTGTTTACAGCTTTGGATGCTTGTTTTAACAGTAAACAATTAATGGCACCACATATATATATATAATCTAGGTCCCTACCTGGTACCACTTGTTTAATAATGTGATGCCTCAGAACTGTCTTCGTCAGCACACAAGTCTTCTCAACACAGAGATGATGAAGACACAATATTATTGGACGAAAAAGAAAAATCACCATTGTTATTTATTCTTTCTATGTCATCGTTTCATGTTGGAATTTGTGAAGGAAATACATTAATTATGTAATCCGCCATTATTCTTTCTTCAACAACATGTTCGGATCCAGCACAAGCTTGGTCTCCCAAGAACCGAGGTGGAGTCTGCAGTTTTTGGTGAGTGCTTCAGCCATGAAGATTGAAGAATTGTTTTTGATTTTCAGCCATTTCGTAAACATCTTATGATAAAAATAAATAAGAACAAATATATGCTTGTCTCACTCATCATAGTAAATCTCTCGTGTCCTTGTTTGTCTTCACAAGTGCATTATGTGTGTTTGTTGATTAAAAATATTTCTTTGCTATAATTAAAGAGACAGGACGTCATTTACCCAAGAGCCACCGCGATGATTGGAGCAATTTTACTCCGATATATGATATAGTGAGCAAGTTGCTCACTGGACGGCGGCGGCGGCGGCGGGAGGAAACCAGTTTGTGTTCGTAGAGTATGTTGTGAGAGTAAATGCCATTCTCCTGAACAACAACAATTAATGTCAGCCAAAGCACCATTGTCTTTTTCTTTTTTCTAATTTCTGAGATAACCATGGCAAGACTTCAAATGCAAGATTTATCTCATCATTGTTTTACCCAAAAAATAATAATAATTGATAATTATAAGTATCAACAATTTCATTGGAGTTCAGAATTTCAGTTGGCTTCTTTCACAATCAATGCTAAAGTATTAATTGGAGTCGCTAACCATGTGATATAAGTACTGGAAATCAAGAGTCCATCCACGGATTTGAAGATCTCCATAGAATATATTAAAGCAATGATATATAAATCTTTAGAGGGAAACCATGCCAGAGCAATAATTTAAGCTTAGTCAAATGATGCAAAAACTATATAATTTATCCACGTTGATTATAATAGTAAATAATTCAATAGAAATCAATAATTAAACCCCAGTTGAGTCCATCTGTGGGCATGCAATGAACCGCAAGTTGTAGCATGAATTTTCGAGATGCATGCTTGTCTCTGATTAATGCCAATCATGGAGCGGACACCATTTTTCTGATTGGATAAAAAGGAAAACATACTGTGGGTCATTTGTTTGGCACGTTGGAGCGCAGAAGGCACCACCATACACAGGAAAAAAGACCTCAATAATGCATCGTTAGGGCAATTTTGGCCAGTAATCAAGTTTGTCATCTTGTATTCAAGTTCTTGGCAAACCTAGAAACTGACCCCTATATAGATAGTCTCAACATTGTCCCTAAAGAAATTTTTATATCAATTTTATCCCTCAAGGTCTTAAGAATTCTTAACTAGGTTTCGAAATTTGATCATGGGTTTCATCCAAATCGCATCCTTTTTGGCAAGGGAACCTTTTTTCATTTTTTTTTAATTAGGGAATTCTAACAAAGGGTCCTAGTTGAAAATAACAATTGTTTATGGGTGAAATTGGTACAAAAACTTGTCTGGGCACAAAATTTTTACCAATTCAATAGGCGGGCAGTGTTCTTGAGGTTTCTTCTTTCTGTTTTCTTTTTGTTTTTTGAACCGAGTCATCTTGTGTATTCTCACAAACACATTGGAGGCCCTCATTTAATAGCCCACATGAACTTTTTGACACCTTGTTTTTATTGTCTTCACATTGTAGCCAATGTGATGAATATTCTGACTAAGTGGATAGGTAGGGTAGATTAAGATGACTAGAAAATAAGGAAGCAGCAGAGATTGTTATGAACTGCGGAGGCAAGGAAAATGAAGGCCTAGTTACTTTCATGTGAGTGTTGTCTCTCCCATGTGATAAATCAGCTTCCCTTGTTCTAGTCCTGGGTTCTTTTACTGGTCTTCGGGACATGTTTCTTTAGGACCACTAAATTATGGCCATATTTATTCTCAAAAAAAAAAAAAATTTAAATTATGTTCACTTGCCAGCTCCCTAAATAGAAAATCACTAGCTCTGATCTCTATTAATTAGCAAAGATTTTCATAATTCACAAATTCCATTTGCACCTCAAACATCACTTGCAGCTTTTAGGTTTATGAGTTGTTCCAGCATATAAAACTGAGCTTCCTAGGTTTCTTATCCAATTAAAAGTCCCAGCTGCCTCGTTCCTAGTACAATATACTATCAGCTCCTAGCTAGTTCAATAAATCCTAATAAACATCGTCGGAGATAGTTGAAATTAGAGAGAAAGCTAGAGAGCAGTAGTAGTGTAATGTTTTGATCATACAGAGAGGTGGAGGCTTCCTATGTTCGATAAAAGATAGACGAGAGGCTCAAAACATTCGGTTCAGTTTTTCTGATTGATTAACTGCAAAAAAACGCCGATAGACAAGCTGATAAGGCCAGTCTTACAAAGGCATAGGGGATAAATTAACGGGAAAAAAAGCTAAAAAAGAAGATACCGGTCAGGATAAAAACGTGGTTTTGTTATTTTCACATCAAAATCATCTTAAAAGACCATAAAAATCATCCTCGTTCCAAGTGCACTAAATAAAAGCACCTTCGGGTATTATAGCATACGATGATATTGAAAATAAGATCAAGCTGCTGAACCTTTGGGCCTTCAGCATTCATTTTGAAAATACCGTAAGGGAATAGCCATACCCTAACTGAACGGCCCAAAATGAACTGATCATTCTACCATACAGATCCTCAATCTCTTTACACGAATAACCGTGCTTTTTAAATTTTTTTTTTTAATTTTAAATTATTGTTTAAATTATTTTGAAGTGTTAATGTTAAATATAAAATTTAAAATATAATAAAAAATAATTTAAAAACAAATATTAACCCACCCTAAATCAGCCAAATTCTAATTATGATTAGCACCCGTTGGCTTCCATGACAAGCACTTAACTACCGACACAAACCTCACGAAACAACTCCAGGATTTCATCAGGCTCAACCATGGGCCTAATATAATATTCAAAGTCCTTTCTTTCTTGATTTAAAGTTCAAACCATTGAAGAGATGAGGAGGAAACTTTTGGAGGTAAGCCTACTCCTTATCAAAGTTTCTGAAGTTTTCCAAAATGCCCAGTAGATAGGGAGAGATATAGCTTTCGCGGCCTGATTCCATCAATTGTGGGCTGAAAAAAAAAGGGACCATTTGTGTAGTTAGGCGTTTTCTTTTATGAAAAGGACCATTTACGTAGTGATGCGGTTTCATTGTCTTTAGAGTTTAAGTACTGGTTAAGTGATCCAGGTTATGCTGCTGGTGGAGCAAAAGCTTATCTTTACATCGTTAAAAAAATAAAATTTTGATTAATCTATCAAATTAATGATTTGAGTCATTAGATTTATAAACTTTTTTTTTCAGATCATTCCTGGTAATAAATCCAGATGAAAGATAATAAAACCAATCATTGCATTGTCTGCCAAAAAAGGTAGAAAAATCCTTAGTTTAATTTATTTATTTGTTACTCTTTGCAGATTCATGATTGAGCATACCGCTAATCACATGAAATTCTTTAAAGTACTTGTTGGGATCCTCACTTACAAGGCCACAAAAAAACAAAAAAAATAGTAAATGAATCAAACCATATTTTAATTTGAAAGCTACATTAATATTTAAAGATTCAATGCATAAAGACTGCTGGTTCATGTTGGGAGTTGATAACCCCCTTAATATCTTTTGTTTTGCCATGATTTTTGTTTTTGGCATTTCCACTTCTAGTTTTGTTTTAGAATTTGCACTTGATGAGTTTCACGAGTTATTTTCTTATCTTGTGATCTTTTTATTTGTCTTAGTTGTTCTTTCAATCTTATAATCAAATACTAGTGCACCTCAATGAGAAGATCTTAGCATAAAAAAATTCACTATTGAAGAAAAATTAGATAAAAACTTCCTTTGGCAACGGTGTTAAAATTTAATCGATCGTTAGAACTTTTAAAATATAATTCTGACTTTAGTATTATAAACAAAATAAATTCATAGTATGATAATGAAAATAATGTCGAACCCAATGCAAATTTTTTTTAATCTTCTTACAATATACTGAAATAAAAAAGAACGGGGAATTTGAATAACAAAATTAAAAAAACAAAATTCTAAAAATAAAAATAATAAATTTATATGTCATTATCTCAATTTAAAATCTAGACATTCATTTTTATAAATCTGTTAATCATCAAAGTAAAATAAATATTCTTAATTTAATGTTCCTTAAACTTAAGAGAAATGAGGAGATTATAAGTAAATTAATTAGATTAAGCTATCCGATCAATTTCTTATCAAATAAATTTAATATTCAAAAGCAATTTTAATTCATTTGAAAATAATTTTAGAAGGTCTGTAGAATTTATTCAAAGCAACCGTTTAAAAATCTGAATCCACAATTAAGCTCACAATATTGTCGGACCACGTCTGCAAGCCCTTCAATATACTGTTCGGTCTCTTTCTCTTTTGATTTTGCTTTTGTGCAAGATTTGAATATGAAAATTTAGTTTTCCTACTTGCTTATCCTATAGTATTGTTTTCTAATTAAATACTAAAAGAATAAAAGGAGAAGCAATTTACTAATTTGATTCTGCATACAAAAAAACAAGAATTTATTTTTTCTTGACGGAATACAATACAGAAAACCTTATTGAATGGAACGGATTCACGGTTGATTCTGATCTCCTCATGTTGCTCACTCACACACATGATCTAGACAGCCAATTAATTAAAGTTTTACTTTTTAAGCAAGAGCTGGAACCATCTAGCTGAACTTTTCAGATATCGTTTCAAATTATTCTTGAAATCAACAAAAGTCACACCGAAGCGAACAGTGTAGCCAGCATCCCATTCGAAGTCGTCCAAAAATGACCATATATAGTATGCCTTCACGTTAGCCCCCTTCCTGCATGCCAATGTTCAACCAATAGCTTAACATCCATCTTAACTATATCTTAATCCAGATATATCTAATAGTTTTTATATTAAGATAGAAACTATAAGAAGTGTAAATTAGAAGGTCCATAATTCAGAAATTTTTTTGTATGCTTTGCCCTAGAAACGACGTTCCAGGAATTAATGTACATGATAATTAAAATTAAGATGTTGAAATACTAACTGGATAGCTTTCAGAAGATATGATAGGTGGGCACTGTGGTATCTTATTCTCCAACTATCCTTGAGGGCAAAGGCAATCGGTCGCGACGCATTTTCAGCAATTCCTGCCAAGAAGAACACATTAATCAGTCGTTGACAAAACCTTGTAATTTAGCAGCTGCATGTCTTACCATTTTCAGTAATAAAAACTGGTGGATTTTTGTAATTATCTTTGATGTACAGCAGAACATCTTGTATTCCCCTCGGGTAGACGTAAAGCCAGTTCAAATCAGTCTGCAGCAAACCATTTACACCATGATTAATCTTCTTATTAATTAGATTCTGTAAGGCAGTGAATGATTCAAAATCCTTTGGCCTTAATCTCTATATATTCGGAAATCTAAAAAAAAATAACAAATAAAAAACCGTACCGGTGTGCCGATGGGAACTCCATTTTTCTCAGCTGTGATGACAAAAATATATTTGTGAGATAAATATATATATATATTTCGTCAAATAAACCCTAATTAAAACAAGGCACAGAAAATTGAGCATACTAGTTTGACTGACACGCCTATCGTCAGTATAACTAAGGTTAGCCCCGGTAGCTTTCAAAGGAATGCTTTCTGCATAATTTGTTGTATAGTAGTTTAAGCCAAGAAAATCGAGGGATCCTTTTAGCATTGCAGACTGTTCTTTGGTAAATTTGGGCAGTCGATTTCCAACCAAAGATCTCATGCTATCGGGGTAATCACCAAATGTAATTGGATGTGCAAACCTATAAAGTATAAAAATGAAATTGATCAGTATCAATAATATGATGTTCTAGGCACTAATTCATTAATCATCATTAAAGAAAAGAATTCGAAATTCTACTGAGTCGTTAAGTATTAAATTACCATCCAAACATGAAATCCAAAGCTCTGGAAACAGCTATGCGGTCAGCAGTTGTATTAAATTTTGGTACGAACCAATGGCTTACGATTGTAATTCCAATTTGCCCCTTTTGAATAGCCTGCACAAGATCCAAGCAAGCTCATTGAAACTTGAGTACTATACGCTTTAATAGTTTTTAAATGTTAAAAGATAAAGCTTAGTTCAATAATTTTGAAGGATACAAACCTGGTACTTGTCCTTGTATACTTTAACGGCAGCTCCATGGCTAAGAATCATGTTGTGGGCCGCAACATAGGGCTCGACGGCAGAGTTGCCCCCAGGGCAGTTTCCAAGAGTTTTAGAGCATCGACCGGGTGCGAAGGAACCGAAAGTGTAACCATTAATAGCCAGCCCATTTGGTTCGTTCATTGTTATCCAATATTTCACTCGATCACCAAATGTTTTGAAGCAAAAGTCTGCATAGTCTGCAAAATCATCTCTGCTCAAAAAATTTGGAAGTTAGTAATAAGTTTAGGGAAGTCGTTTTTGTGGGAATTCATTCTCTGATCAAAATCATCTTTGCTGTGTCTTTTTTGTGGTAAAGACACGGAAAAAGTTACTCATCTTTTTCTAATTGTTCTATTGTTTGAAAATTGTGCAACTATTTTGTAAAATAGTTGAACTTATAGTGTGTATATCGAACATCATATATGAATTGTTGTTTGAATGAGTATTCATTGGTAAAAAAAAAAAAATTCCAGCACAATGCAAGGTTGACTAGAAACAAAGTTGTTTTGAAGGAAGAGATTATTGATTGAGATACAATATTTAATTTGATTCCTTATTGTTTGGTGTGTTTGGTGTTATGGCTTGAAAGACAATTGATGAAAACCACCATTGGTCTAATAAATAAACTCTGGTTAGTTTTGGGTATAAGATCTTTTGTGTATTATTGCAATGTTTTATTTACTTTTTGCCCTTTTTTTTAATTTTGTATATATAATTTTTGTTTTTCTTGCTAGTTTATCGTTAATTAGCTTTATGGCACTACCACCGATTAATATTAAATCCTCGGATATTAAAAAAAAAACTTTAGCTGTATATGTCTTGAGATCTGCATACAGTACTAGAGTTTACTAATTTTAATAAAAAAAAACTATTTTTAACTAAAAATTCTAGATTATTGATCAATTATGAGTTCATTTATTTATATAAACACATTATTTTTTTCACTATTGAATGATGCAGCAAGATATTTCACTAATATATGGATCTAACAAAATACGTACACTATCTTGGAGCTTAGGAATCCACCATACTCATCATAGAGACTTTGTGGAGGATCATAATGGAGTAACGTCACAAGGGGTTTTATACCTGCAGCTCATATTAGTATAAAGTAAATAAAAATACACTCACACACACACTGATTTTATAGAGAGAATTAGAAAAACAATAAAGATGGGAATTTGACCATTGTGAAGAAGCTCGTTGATGACATTGTTGTAGAACTTCACACCCAGTGGGTTCACTCCTCGACTAACTTTTCCCTCTGAAAACAGAAGTGATGCATAATATTAGATTTCACTCATGAAGAGGAAAATGTAATTAGTAGGGAAAAGAGACTTGGAAATCTCACTCGGCAATATTCTGCTCCAAGAAAAGGAAAGTCTGAAGGAATCCAAGCCAACACGTTTCATCAATTTTATGTCGTCCTGCAACATTTCAATCGAATTTGATTAAGGTTAAGCAAAGAATATATATAGCAATCTGTTGTTTAATATAAATAGTGGCCGGGAACACCTTGAACTTGTGATAAAAATCACTTGCTACATCTCCATTGCTGCGATCCCAAATCTTTTCTGTCAATCAACCATAGAATTATTAAGAACATAGATAAGAACAGTAATATTGTATTAAAATCAATGACTTATTAGTCGGATTACTCGATTAAAAAAAATAATCCTAACAGGCTATAATTCTTTCTATCTTTTGAAACAATATCTGTTTTTTACTCAACTAACATACTAGCAGAATTCGCCAAGTTTGACCCAGTCTTTTGTAAATTCTGTCTTAACACTAAATAAAATAACGCTTTACTCTTTTTTTTTAAATAGATTAAGAGTTTGTTTGTTTTTTATTTTAAAAATATATATTTTTTAATTTTGCTTTAAATTAATATATTTTTAAGTGTTTTTAAATTATTTTGATATACTGATATCAAAAATAAAAAATAGTTATTTTATTGTATTTTCAAGTAAAAAATACTTTAAAAATTATCCATTACTACACTCACAAACACACTCTAAATATATTTATAATGTAGTCTAAGATTTTATGGGAAAATGAAAAATCTATCCCTCTACTAAAACTCTTATCTTAATTTTGTAAATGAAAAAAAAAAGAGAAGAGAATTTTTATGGATTGGGTGCCAAATCTATTATAATCTGTAACGCCACATACTCGGAAAAGGGGCTTGGTGTACGACTGAACAATTTTTGGGTTTCAAAATACAATACTGAGCTGGATCTCATATCCTCACCGTAAAAAAATAATAATATTGCTGCACATTGATGCATATAGAGATGGAATTATTACATTAATATTTTTTTTCTTGTGTAGGTCAAGCCTACTTGTGTATGAGAACAAATTGTTTAAATAGTATATAGACAAAATGGAGAAAAAATAGAAAAAAGAAAAAGGGTAAGGAATGACTGTAGAACAGGAGGGGGATAAAAAATTATAAATCAGCACTTGATCTAAAGATTTTGGGGCACAAGATCCGAGTATTTAAATAATAAAAGATCATATTATTTATTTATCTATTTATTTTCTTGTATGTTTTGCTTCAAACATGGTTCATAAATATAAAATGTTAACAATAAGAAAAAAATAAATAGAGGCTATATATAGACACACACACACTTCCACATTGTAGGAGAAGGAATTTAACCAAGCTTAAAATTATTTATATATCTCGATAGGACATTTAATGAATAAATAAACAAATTATCTAACTTCAGTACTCAAATAAAGTTTTATTTATTTATTTTTAACCTTGAGCAAAGATTTGAAAAAATAAATAAATATTTGAACATTTGAACTACATTATTATCAACTATACATGAAAAAAATTAAAGAATAAAAATAATTAAGAAGAAGAAGAATATTTGAACTACATTATTATATACGAAAAAAAGATCACCATGCATCAACATTACAGTCACAAACCTGGATGTTCCCTCGTGAATTTATCCCATATGCTAAATCCCCTTCCGTCAATCAGCGCTGCTCCTTCAATCTGTGTGGATTAAAGAAAATAATTATGAACATTCAAAATGGAGTTAACTACAAAATTTGTTCATGTTTTCTAGTTTCACTCTTTTTATTTTTTGCAAGGCCTGATAGAAGATTTTTTTCTCATAACACTAATTGTTATTCAGGGAAAATTCTTGTGAGAAAAAAATTAATGGACTTAAACCTGATAGGCAGCAGATCCAGCTCCGAACAAAAAACCAGGTGGGAAACTGCTTCGGCTAAAGGGCACAAGAGGGCTTGGTTTTGCACCATGGGTGGTTGCTACCAAGCAAATTAATGCCAGGAACAAAACTAGTAAAGGACCTCTAATTGCCATTGCTGAGTTTACTGATCAACAATGCCTCTACACTGCCCCATTTATTGAATTGATGGAGATAGTCAAATCATAATTAAATGTACAACTATATTATTTTAAAATCCATAGAATCTTGTACAATTTCCAAAACATATCTAGCTGTTTAGACTTCTATTCTAAATCCACACGTGCGACATCTTGTTTCATACATTATTTTGAATCCTTTCTCGATATGGATGTCATATTAATTATGTAATAGAATACGACTAGCTGTTTAGACTTCTATTCTAAAATCTTTTCTTGGCAATTTGGTCTATCTTCTACGATATTCTTGTCTAGTACTAGTATTTTTTTTTTGTTTCACAGATCGTGATCAGCAAGACAAATCGGTTAATTTTATAACAAAACTAGACAAAGCATTAATAGTCCATGATTTTCAAATCTTTTTTCGTTTTCATTTACTTTCTTATAAATGTATATTCATAGAGATTGAATGAAAAATGTTCTGTTTTGACTTTTCACATTGTTCGGGCTATCACACTTCGCATACCAAGACTATTGTTTGCTATCACCGAATTTAAAGAATCTATTGTGAGAATCATTAACGAAACTGCGTATCAGGAGGGAAATGTCACCCTTAATTTTTTGTAGTTTCAATTTTAGTAGTACCTCTCTCTGTTGTCGTGAGCTATTCTGATATATACAATAAAGATACCCACGCACTGCTGTGAGCTTATAAAAAAATATATTTAATAGTGTTATAACTATGAAATAGCACTTGATAAGTAATAGAAACTAAAGGTATGATGGAGCCAATATTTCATAAAAGAAAAAAAAATTGTGTTGGTGATAAAAAACTTAGAGACTGAACAAAATGATTTGTCGTAATCTATAGTGTTTTGGGAGGAAAGATATAGTGCTTTCGCTATATGATTTAACTTTTCTGTTAATAAAAAGAAAAAAAATTACAAAACTAAATTCTCTACCAACTTAATATTAAAAAAAACCAACAAAGATAATTTTAGAAGGAAAAAAACCCATGAGAAAAAACGTTGTAGCAATTGACAATGTTTTGTGAGGAAAACTACAGTGCTTTCCCCAATAAAATAAAATAAAAAACCATTTAGAAAAATACTGTAGCAATCCATAGTGTTGTGTGAGAAAAACTATAATGCTTTTCCCATATGATTTAACTTTATTGTAATTATAATTCTTAACCAACTCAATATTAAAAAAAAAAATCGACAAAGATAATTTTGGAAAAAATCATATGGGAAAACACTACAATAATTCACAGTGTTTTAAATAAAAAAATTACAAAGCTAAATTCTTAGTCAGCTCAATATTAAAAAAATCAAATCGACAGAGATAATTTTAGAAAAAAATAAAAATAAAAAACCAAAAAAAAGGAAAAGAAATCATGTTGGAAACACGGTAGCAATTCACAGTGTTTTGTGATAAAAGCTACAGCTTCCCCACATGATTTAGCCTTATTTGTAATGACTTGTAATTGTGACTCTCAACAGTGTTTTGTGATAAAAGTTACAGTGCTTCCCCACATGATTTAGCCTTATTTGTAATGACTTGTAATTGTGACTCTCAACAATGTTTTGTGAGGAAACTTGGTGATGATTTTGGAAAGAAAAAATAAAAAATAAAAAGAAAAAAAGAAAAAAAGGGAAAGTTGGAAAAAAAATGAAAAAGTGCAAAAAATAAAAAAGTAAAAAAAGGAGAGAGGAATGCATTGTAGATTACTATTGTAATCCACAATGCATTGGGTGTGAGGGAACAATGATTTCCCCACACCCTTTAGTTTTATGTTAAAAAAATAAAATCGATAAATATAATTTTAGAAAAAAAAATTAAAATAGAAAAGCTACGTGGGAAAACACCATAACAATCCACAGTATTTTAAAGGAAAAAAATTACAAAGCGAAATTTTTAACCATCTCAATATTTAAAAAGTAAAATCAACAAAGATAATTTTAGAAAAAAAAATAAATGAAAAAAAAGGAAAAGTTGAAAAAAAAAAGAGAAAAAGTGAAAAAAAAGGAATGCACTTTGGAATACTGTTGTAATCTACAGTGCATTTGGTGTGGCCCACACCATTTAGTTGTATGTATAATGTTTAGAGTAATTATAAGGATTAGATTTGAGCGATTACATGAGTGTTGTTGCAGGAAGACCATATTTTCAGCCTAACACACACACACACACACACACAATGGTATTCAAGAAGAGATCCTAAGATTCAATAACATATTTGGTGCTCCTAACTTGCTGGCGAGAAAAACCAGAGATGACTAGAAACCATCATGAATGCGAATGAGCTAGTGGAGCATGGGCAACATGAAAATTCAATGTTGCCATCTTAGAAGACTTAACGACTAAAATGACATGAGTACACAACACTGGATAATCTTGAATTTGATAAGAGTGTAGACATCTTGATGTATATGCATATATTTCCTTGCAGGCTGCTTTCCACTCTTGTATCTATAAAGTTATAGGGAGCTTGAGGTTTTTGGCGTGGAACAACGAGATCAATGGCTAGACCCCATCCTATGATGGCCAAATAAGACTCTAGAATACTCGCTATGTGCATGTGTATTGTATTGACACAAACATCATCTAGAAGGGTTTGGTGACCATTAATGTTGAAAACCCCCCAACATATTATTCTGCCCAAACTCCTCTGGATAGTATAGTTGTCTGTGAGCGTTGGGTGCAACTTGCTGTTGTAGAGCTGTAAAGGAGGGTATTGTTGCAGGTACCAAGATTTGTTAAGATGACAAAGTCTGATTTGACTCTCAAGCTATCAACATAGCTTGGATGAAGAGTTGCACTTAGTTGATAAGTTGTTTAAAGTTTGGTTGGATAAAAGTGTCTGCTATGGCAAGGAGATCTGTCATACATCCTATTCTAGGAGTGTCTTGATTATGTGTCATTGATGATGATTAGGGATGTTAATAAAGCAATTATAGAAGAGCAATTAAGGGCTCTTATCGAATTTCTCATAGACATCACTAAATGATGATGTTCCAAAATTCTATATGCTCTGGATTAATGTTATTTGATGTCTAAATAGTAGCTGATCACAAGTTCAAGTCAATATTATCTTCTTTAAAGCTCACGAAGTAGATGATTGGTGGTTGAAAGCTTAACACCTGTAAAATAGTTTTTTTTTATGGGGTTTAGATACTCTCTGATAATAAAATCAGTAATTTTTAGTAAATGATTATAATAAATGCTAGAATGAGCTTTAAGCTCTAAGAACAAGTATGTTTATTATTGTTTTTGTATGGTAAATGCTTTAAGAATAAAAATACAAATATTTAGATGATAGAAATTATGAACCCTTTACTTAGATGATTCATGTGGTATTTATAATCCATGAAGCTTATTATTTTGATGAAGTGAAAGAGTTGAAGAATAATTTTCTCCTAATAATATTAATAAAAAATAAATATTTTTTTAACGATATTAATAAAATAAAAACTATGATAGATAGGCTATTACGAGAGTTCAAACTCCCATCCACCTGAACTCATGGCTAACCTAAAAATTTAGACACAATACTCATCCACCTATCAGTGAATTAACAACACATTCCTATAGTTGAGGCCAGGTTATTCACACACGCAAACGAGATTCATTAATAATCACTCCTTTGGAGAAAAATTAGCAAAGCCTGCAGTGTACGAAAATAAAGGCTTACTAATTAGCCCGTCCTTTTGTGGACCTAGCTAGGCACGATTCTCCGAACATAATAGGGTGGGCTATTACCCTAATTAAAGCATGCCCTGACAAATTAAGAACGATGTTGAAAGATAATGCTCTTAAGACCTTTGGTATTTCGGTTCCCAGCAATCAAGACCCTGCAAAACAAACAAAAGATGGAAATATGATCAACAGGCAAGATAAGTATATATCTAGGCCAGCAAAATTGCCAAGCCTATGGTACTGTCCCACATCAGCATGTTTTATAAGCATTAAGACACTAGCGTGTCTCTATGAATATAGGAATAAAAGGATTGGATTGACTGGCAAACGAGTTTCTTAATTTCCTTCAATACTAAGTGCCATGTTCATGCTGTAGCAAGCCACTTGACAGAATTAACACGTCTTAGGAACGGATTTTTGAAATTTAGCCATGGCATATTGCCGTGTGTGCAGGTGGGGAGGTGCTTCATTACTAATGTTGGGCTCTTCGAAGCTAAAAGGGGCAATAACTCCGAAAGCCTTTAACTTGATTTTTGAAGCCCAAGTCTCGAAATTAAACACCAGATGCAACAATTTCTTCTCTCATTGTTTTCGAATATGATTGATAAACGATCTATCTACTCATTTCTCTATCAAGCAAGGATTGATTAAGGGGAGAAGGGTTTAATAGAATATAACTCCTGCTTGGTAAGAGAAAACAAATTAAGAATTACAGTCGGGTATACAAACCCCAAGTAACTCTTGGTGATGAAAGCCACCAAGTCCTACTGGAGGGGACTAAGAATAATTCACGCTACTAGAAGTGGACAGTTAGAAGTGGAGAGAAAATACCGCACAATTTGTTCTCTCTCCTTTTGAACGGAATATTGAATAAATTTAGGATGGGCTGGAGAGGAATAACTCTTAAACAGATTTAGGGTATATAAAGTAGTATACAAAATCCTTCGAGGGAAATGGCCTATCCTTGTTTATATGGAAATCTTGCTGTTCACTAGTAAAATCATTCGAAGCAGATAAATGCAGGAAGCAAGGGTGTACATGAGTTTGGGGGCCCTTTTAAGTACATCATCAATCGAGATTAGGCATAGTTTGCCACCAATAATTGATGTTTAGGCAGAAAGAAAAGTTTGTTCGCAATAGGATTCTTTTCTGTTCAGATTTTTCCTCAAAACATTCAAATTAAGAAGTTTATAAAGCAAATGGAAATATAGGATTTCTCACACGTTGTAAAAGACAGAAGGATGACTTCTCTTTCTTTATTGAACAAGCCACGCCATAGAAAACACATGGGAATTATTACAAGAAAACATACAAGAGACGAGTGACAGATATCGTTCTCATATTGTAAGGAAGATTCTCCTTGTCTAAACTTCTCTAATCACTCATAAAGCGACAACTTAAGATGACCGAGCTAGGGCTAACCAACTCAACCTCAACAACTTAGTGTAGGAGGAACATCTTGAACCAATAAGCCGAGTATTTCATATATCTCTTTAAATTGTTCTTGAAATCAATATAAATCATGCCAAAACGGACGGTATATCCAGCATCCCATTCAAAATCGTCCCAAAATGCCCATTGATAGTATCCCTTCACATTAGCTCCCTCCCTGCACCAAAAAGAAAACCATGACTGCTCTTCTTCAACATCAATGCTAGTGCGAAAGGGTTGTTTTGGTGTAAATTGTGACTTCTCTTTCCAGAATTTTTCAAAAGAAAAAAAAGTTGATTTGTTTTGAATTTTTTTAAATAAAACCTTCCCTGGTGTACTCCAACCTAATTATTTTGTTTGATGTTTGGCAATTAATCATCTATATTAAGTTTTTGAGAACAGAAAGCGATAACATGTATCAGAGAATGAGGACTCACTTGATGGCTTTTGAAAGATATTGTAGATGGCTAGCCAAGTATCTTATTCTTAGCCCATCTTTCAGAGCTTCTTTAACTGGCAATGATGCATTATTTGCATCAGCAAGACCTGTAAATTAAGGAAGATTCTACGAAATATCAGCTCTGGATATTATAAGAAAAAAATCCATAATAATAGACACTTGTCATAAAGTATTAAAGATGCACAACTGCTCTAAATTATTACCATTCTCAGTAATGTAAAGCGGAGGGTTCTTGTACTTGTCCCTTACATACAGCATAAGGTCATAAATTCCCTTCGGATAGATGAATAGCCAATTCAAAGCTGTCTGTGAAACAATAACATAGAATTTCCTTAGCAAATAATTACGCCCTGTTCTTTTTGGACAAACTAATTAATGTATAAATATAGGAACATTTATATATAGAAGAAAATCCTTCCCATTTTTCTTTCATTTGGGCTCAGTGGAAGGTGATAGATTAATTATGATATGAAGCATAGAATTGGGAAAGAAAGTACCGGTGTACCGATAGGATGTCCACCCTTGGAAGCTGGGGTAAAAAATTAAAATGACCCTTTAGAGTGTATTTCTATATATTAAGGCTTAGAAGAAGAAAAATAATTAAAAGAGAATAAATTTTGTTTTCTTAGCTTACTTGAGAGAATGGTTTGGGAATCTCCAGTGTAACTAAAGTTGATTTTATTAGGAGCTGGATTGTTTGCTGCATAATTTGTAGTGTAGTAATTTACACCAAGAAAATCTATTGACCCTTTTACCAAAGCAGATTCCTCTTTAGTAAATCTGGGTAGTCGATGTCCCACTATAGCTTTCATGGTCTCAGGATAATCTCCGTAAGTAAGTGGATTCGCAAACCTGCACAGTTTTGTGACGATTAAGGTGTAACTGTTGGTATCATGATAGCCAAAATGTGATGCAACCGCCTAGGATTTTTAAAGGCAGATTTTAAGAAAAAGGGTAAGAGCACGTTATGATGAGCACGCATCGAAAAATCACAGGGAGAAAGCGAGATGAAAATTAGTGTCAAGAACTTACCAACCAAACAGAAAATCAAGTTCTCTATAGGCTGCTTTGATATCTTCCTCTGATTTTGGAGATTTTGGTATAAACCAGTTTGTCACTATAGTGATCCCAATTTTTCCCTTTTGAGAAGCCTGCAATTAAAAATGAAATATCCCCTTAAGTTCACAGCCTTTTCCTGCATGGGCATCCCTTTTTCTTGTCAAGAAGTCTCACTTTTGCTTTGTTTAATTTATTTATAGTACATCATGATTTATTATGAAATAATTATGGATTTCATTACACGCAGCTCCAGGTATGCACGCAAACCTGATATTTCTCCCTGTACAATTTCACAGCAGCTGCATGTCCAAGAATCAAGTTATGGGCTACCATGTAGGGTTCGGTACCGGAGTTACCGAGGGTGCAGTTTCCGGCATAGTTAGAGCAACGGCCTGGAGCGAAAGTACCGCTATTGTAGCCATTGTTGCTAAACGAGTAGGGCTCATTAAATGTGCACCAGTGCTTCACTCGATCGCCAAATGTTCTGAAGCAAAATTCCGCATAGCCAAGGTAATCATCCCTAATACATTAATTTTACCAGTTAATTAAGTGATATGATTTTGAACATTATGACAATACTAATAAGATTAAAATTACATTCGCCTATATTGTTATCTTACACAGCTTTGGAGCTTAGGAATCCGGAATACTCATCGTCAAGTGCTTGCGGAAGATCCCAGTGAAACAATGTTACAAAAGGTGTTATGCCTGTGCATAATTAACATTAATCAGAAACCAAAAGCAATCAATGGTAGAGCTTGGAGTACCGCAAGGTAGATATCGGATAATCACCATTAGCTAAGAGCTCATTGATGAGATTGTTGTAGAATCTGACACCCAGAGGGTTCACTCCTCCACTAATTTTTCCCTCTGAAAATGAAAGAAGGATCAATTATGAATATCATACGAACATAATTGTGATGCCGAAGAAATTGATTTGAGTGATTTTCGTACTCGGTAGCACTCTTGACCAAGAGATGGAGAACCTAAAAGAGTCCAAGCCAATTTTTTTCATCAATTGTATGTCCTCCTGTGACATGTTATACTAAATATTAGTAAAACGGAATTTTTTTATTCTATATATATATAAGTTTGCTGTAAGATACGAAGATATACATGGTGGAAAATTGACTGGCCATACCTTATATCGATGATAAAAGTCGATGGCTACATTTCCTGTGCTATGGTCCCCAATTTTCTCTGCAAGTGCCTCATAATTGTCTCAGTAATATAGATGTCGAGTTCAAAACCTCACCTTTGACAGTATTTGCTTATAATAATAATAATCACTCCATTACATTATTAAGATTCACTATGGTTTAACCCAACCATCAATTTATTAATTTTTTTTATCAAAATAATATTTTTTTAAAAAATATATAAAACAAGTCAATCTTCACGAATGGTAATCCAAGTAAAGTTTTAAAACATGCACCACACGAACCCGAGGAGAGAGATGTTGAAAGAAAACAGAGGGACATGATAATTAATTGTGACTGTAAAAATATCTTGTGACAATTAATGGCTATATGCAAAAGTATCGATCTGAGGATATATTTTTTTGTTGTCCAGGAACAATTCTGTGACCGTTTCTTTCTCTCTCTCTCTGGTCTTGTGATCCGGAAACAACTTATTTTTAGTTATCAATCCTAAACCAAAATGAATTTTTCTTGCTTCGACATTTTGGTTTGGTCAATATACATTTGTTTCTAAACAATTTTGTTTTCGTTTTTTCAGAAGAAAACGATTCTTCAAGTGACCATATTGCAGGATCGTTATCGATCTTGAAATCTATGCCATTAAATGGATAGGAAAATGGACCTGGATGCTGTTTGGTGAAGGTGTCCCAAATACTTGGTCCCTTTCCATCAATATATGCAGCTCCTTCAGACTTAGAAACACAGAAAAAGTAAGGGGTAAATACAAGCATATGAAAGCAAGAAAACGCTCAAGGTTCACCGTATAATTAAACGCAGCAACAAGTTCATTGCACTGACTCTAAGTGTGTGTGCTGTGTACCTGATAAGCAGCAGTGCCAGCTCCAAACGTGAAATCTTTTGGAAAACTTGTCCTATTGAAGGGCATTAAGTAACGGCTTGGTTTTGCACCGTGAGTGCTAGCTAACAAGCCAGCAACGACTACCAAAGGGAGGAGGAAGGCTCCTTGAATATTTGCCATTACTCGATAACTTGAATGCTAGAACTTCACTTCAAGCCCCTTTATATTGTTACGAAAGGTGCCTTATGACCCATTTTGAATTACTATTAATTCTTGATGGAAACTATTCTCATAATGTATCTATCCATGATCTTATCCTATCAACAATAATATATCAAAGATTATTTGTGCCAAGTGGATTTTTCTGTGTCAAACTCACTACAAGATTTCATAATTTTACCGACGAACCAAATCCGTCAGTATGAGATTCAAACTTTGTCGGTAAATTTTTTACCGACAAAAAGTGTCTGTCAGCATGTCTTTCATCGGTAATCCAACTTTCCGTCGCTAAGTCTGCTGGAAAAAAAATATTACCAATGGTTTTACAGACGAAAAATGCACACAAAAAAATTCCCGTTGGAAATATACTGGCGGATATATTTCGTCAGTGATCCGTCGCTAAGTTTGTCGGTAAAAAAAATATTACCGATGGTTTTCTAGAAGGAAAATGCGGGCAAAAAAAAAATCCCTCTGAAAATATACCAACGGATATATTTCGTCGGTGATAGCAGCATATCCAGTAAATATTTTTCAGCTCTCGATAAAATGCCGACCTACTCTATCCGTTTGTGAAGACGTCGGTGATTGTGGTATTTCCAAGTACATATTTTCATCTCTCAGCAAAATCTCGATGGACTCTATCCATTTATGAAGACGTCGGTGATTCTGCCATTTCCAATAAATATTTTTCATCTCTCGGTAAAATGTCGATGGACTCTATCCGTCTATGAAGACGTCGGTGATTGTGACATTTCTAGTAAATATTTTTCATCTCTCGATAAAAAACCAACGAACACTATCCGTCTGCAAATCCATCAGTGGGGATTTTTAAATTTAAAAAAACATTATTTAGAAAAAATAATATAAATCATATAAATTAATAGTAAAAAAAACCAATTATGCAAATAAAATTTTATTAAACATAAAAAAAATAAAGTTAAATAATATTCATTACAAATTGAATGTGTTTCTAAAAAAATATTAAATTAGCACAATGGTGGAGCTGGAGGAGGAGGAGGACGAGGTTGGTTGTTCCTAGGACCATACGACCAAAAATAGAGAGCACATGTATCACCACTCTGTGATGTCATGTTCATGATCATTTGGCGAAGTTGTTCATAATTCGTCGAGAGTTGCTCGTATTTCTCAGTGAGATGAGCCGTGTATTGTTCATAATTCGTCAATAGTTGCACGTATTTTTTGGTGAGATGAGCAATGTGTTGCTGCAAGGCCACAAACTCCTTAGATTGGGTGCTCGATACTGATTGGGAGCTCCCAACGGTTGAGACAATACGGGCCGCCCGCAAGTTTTCGGCCATAGTGTTGGAGAGCCTGTACATCCGATTTTTATCGGGTCCACCGAACGATCCTACCTCCATCCACAAATCTGGATCAAAATCCGGATGGGTCGAAGGATCGTCCCCATATCTCTCCCTCAACCGGCTATTATAAGTCTTCTGAAAATGAAAAAAGAAATCATCATATTCAATTCAATAGAAATAATAACTTACGAAATAAAATGGTTGAACGAACATACCACAAAATGTTGAGCGTGTTTGTCAATGAATTGTTGCACCCCCTTTTGGCGGTCTTCACTCCGCACATGCGTCTCCACAAACAACTCTATTAGGCACGGCTCATGTACAAGAGACGTAGCCTGTAATAAAAAAAATTAATTAAGTGACAAAAAATTAATTAACTATAAATTTCATTTAAATTAATCTTACCATTCATTTCGCATGTGCAGCAAACAGAATGAAGCCGTCAGTGCGCGTTGTCACCAAACCATGAATTTGCCAGTTCCGGTTGCCAGCACCGGACTGTGAGCGTCATGTGAACTACTCGGACGTCATGTGCTCAATATATTGCGGCCATATATCTCCCAGGATGTATAGCGGTTTGAAATCCCTCCAAACCGACACGTTGTTCCAGCCTTGGAGACCGTTATCTCTCGTGTTTTTTTTTTGTTTTTTTTTGTGCTTCATACCACAAATCACACAACCTACTTCCATGGTGACAAATCAGATTTTAAAACATAAAGTTTTTTAAAAAACATATCGTATTGTTTTCGATGTTATCTAGTTGCCGCGTGATTTTCCCACACCCTCCTCACAACATTGTCGAGCGCGATATCCCATTTGAATTTTTGATGTGTATAAATAATTTTTTTAAAATAAAAATAACAATTTATTTACAATTATATTAAAAATTTATTAAAAATAAATTAGAAATTAGAAATTAACATCAACCTTAAATTTGTCAAACCTTGCATCGATATAAGGTATCCATTCAGGATGTCTGGATACCTAACTCTATTAAAATAATAGAATCTCCATCGATAATTTAAACACCGATGATATTACTCTGGCGGCCTTAATTTTGTGAACCTGAAAATAAATTAAATTAATGAAATATTGATTAATTGTTCATAAATTATGTTATAATTAAAAAAAACTAAAATTAAAGCAAACTTACATTGAAAGGTCATCCATCCACTATGCCACATCGTGTCGATAATCGGCGAACATGTTCCCTTCACATCATCAATATATAATCCATACATCAACAACAATCAACATTTCATTTAAAAGTGAATCTTACATAAACTTATAATATTATGTTTGCATGATTAAAAGTTCGCATTTAAAATATACATGTATAGTCATGAATTTGTATTCTATCCTACAAATAGTCGTCACGAATTTAATCTAAAAGGATCTAATAATAGTTATACATTCAATACATTGATTCATATAAAATACATCATGATTTAGAATGCAACTACATGATTTCTTGCAAAAGTAGGTTCCCATGTATCGGGTTTCCTAGGCACCTTGTTGGTATGACGTCCCTACTGCAGTACAAAACATTTACAAGAATGCAATTACTTAATAATAATAATAATAATAATAATAACAATAATAACAACAACAATAACAATAAGAAAATGGTCTAGCAGTTTAACGAAGCATTAACATTATCTAATGTTTGAATCGTTACATTTGTAGTTCCTTCATGTTCTTGGTATACATAACTTGCAGTATATATATATGCACCAATTCTTGCAATTAACTATAATCTTAAATCCGCTCATTCTTTTAAGACATCATTTGTTGAGGTTAACTATTCACTCACCCCGGCCATCCCCTATGAATTCCATCAGCCAAAACTAATCAACCGTTTGTCCCGATCATCCCTTTGGATGCCATTAGCCGAAGCTAATCGTTCATTTATTCCGGTCATTCATTCGGATGTTATTAGCCAAGACTAATCAATCGTTTGTCCCGGTCATCCCTTCGGATGCCATTAATCGAGGATAATTATTCCTTTGTCCCGGTCATCCATTCGGATGCCATTACCCGAAGCTAATCAATCGTTTGTCCCAGTCATCCCTTCGGATGCATTACCCGAAGCTAATCAATCGTTTGTCCCGGTCATCCATTCGGATGCCATTAGTCGAAGCTAATCAATCGTTTGTCTCGGTCATCCATTCGGATGCTATTAGTCGAAGCTAATCAATCGTTTGTCAACATTTAAGCATTTGGCAATCTGATATCTGAATTAACACAATAAGGCAACGTTCATGATAAGGTATTTCATTGTTCAAGGTCATCTCTTCAGATGCCTTTAACCGAAGCTAATCAACCATTTGTTAACATTTAAGCATTTGACAGTCTGGTATCTGAATTAACACAATACAGTAACATTCATGATAAAGTATTTTCATTATTCAACATTATTTAAAAGGAAGGTGAAAGTCACCTACTTGCAATAGAAGCTCTACTCGTGCTCCCCTGTTGCTGCTGTTGCACCACACCGGTGGTCCCTCCTACAGTCACAAACTTATCTCATAAATTTTCCTCATTCAAGGATATGTTTTATAATAATCATATCAATAGTTAATAAATCTTTCTTTCAATCATTTCTTTCTTTATATCTTACGTTTCTCTCATTACACCCATTAATGTTGTCATCCTTTATCAAACCATAGTTATCATTCCTTCATGCCGATATTATAGAGAATCCATATTCATCCATTACTCATATGTTACTTTCTTATGCATGTTCATTTCCTCATATGTACAAGTGTTCGTATGACTCAATTCTTTTGTATAGTATTCACGTGAAAATCTATTGTTACTGTCTAACTTTGAACTGTTACTGTTTGACTTTTCCAACCGTTACTGTTTGACTTTGAACTGTTACTGTTTGACTTTTCTAACTGTTATAGTTTGACTTTTCCAACCGTTACTATTTGACTTTTCCAACCATTACTGTTTGACTTTGAACTGTTACTGTTTGACTTTTCCAATCGTTACTGTTTAACTTTTCCAACCGTTACTGTTTGACTTTGAGCTGTTACTGTTTGACTTTTCCAATCATTACTGTTTAACTTTTCCAACCGTTACTGTTTGATTTTGAACTGTTATTCTTTGATTTTTCCAACCGTTACTGTTTGATTTTGAACTGTTATTCTTTGATTTTTCCAACCGTTACTGTTTGATTTTGAACTGTTACTGTCTAAACATTTGAACTGTTATTGTCTACACTTAAACTGTTACTGTCTAGACATTTGAACTGTTATTGTTTACACATTGAATTGTTACTGTCCAACTGTTACTATCTAGACATTGAACTGTTACTAACTAACTGTTACTGTCTAGACAATGAACTGTTAGTGTCTGAACACTCATCAGATTTTTAACTATATCTAGACTTATAGAACTCTGTTTCAAGTGAGATTAGTCTTGTTAGAAAGCTAATACACGAGGCTACAAGTTCTTTGAAGGAAGGAGAACCCAGTTCCGCCTTTGAGATAGTTAAAATTGCTCATCAACAAACACTACCCTACAAGGTATGTCAAGACCCAATCTCGGTTGATGACCCATAGCTAGGGTTCTACAACTCCATATTGAGCAAGACCAATTTCTTGGTTAGCTAACATCCAAAACTACAATTACTATGAGAAACTTGATCTTAATTTTCTCATCCTTCTACTCGAATTCTCTCCAAAAGTTAGGAGACAAATATGTCCAGATACATCAATCTTTCCATTTACACACAACATCCACAATTTAACTTTTTCTCTATCATCTCAACCCCTGGTCATATCACATATCGTTTAAGACTGTAAAAAAACAATATCTTTATACGAGCCAATTTATCTTATTTATTTCAATCTTCCCTCTTAACATCAAAATAAAACATTCTTGTTGATTTTACAAACTTTCCGAACAATATTCTTCTAAACACAATCCTTGACACAGTTCCTATCAACCATAAATAACAAACAAATAATATTCCAAACAATCTATACCATCAAGTTATAAAGCATTATTATGAGTATAACATATCCAAATATTAACTTCATCAAATGGTGAAATTTCCAGAAATATGGGTTTAATCGAACTGACCTCAAACTTGCAGACCTACTGTGCGAGATACACAACTTCTATACCAAATATTTGTTTCAGATCTCCACCGTTCAGAATCTAGAAAAAATCAGGAAGAACAACATATCCAAGTTATAGCCCAATCCAACGGTGGCCGAAAGAGACAACAAACAGCAAAGAAGAATGTCCAGAAGTGTATTTTCCCAGATATTTTTCTCCCTCGGTATCTCTCAAACGGGGACTGATATAGAAAATCCTTACGGTGACAATGTACACGACATGGATGAGAACAACATACCAGAATATCGTGCTGATCCAACGGTGGAAGGTGGAGTTATAGCTATTGGTTGATTTACCATCAATATATCTTCTCTCCAGCTTCTCTCTAAACTCTCTCTTACTCTTGCCAGTCCCTCCAAGAGAGAAAAAAGAATGATATTTATAGTTTTAACATCTTGTTAATTGCACATTTATCCCCACCTCTTTTTATCATTTATACATAAACTCTCAACTCTCTTAATCTTACGTATTCATTTTGTCCTCACAAATATTTTTCTTTTCAATTGTTTAATACTATATTCACTTTTCATTTCATTAATTTCACTATTTTTATCTTGATTAGGTTTTTTAAATTTAATTTAACCCATTTTACTATTGGTTAAATTTCTCATCTTTTAAATACCCAGAAAATTATAACCGAGGGTTTACATTCTTCCCTCCTTATAAAATTTCATCCACGAAATTTAAGATTCATACCTATCTGTGAAGCAATTTCTGCATTCTTTTTCATCATTTTAGACTTCCGTATCCAATTTTCTTTTGCAATATGGGAACTTATCCATAATTGTTTTATCATTATTATTACTATTTTTTTGGAAACACTCATGACACCAACCATCATGTTTAATCTTGTTTCCACTTTCAAATTTCTCATCCTTAATTACCGTAACTCAACATGCAACATAAAAAAAAACATTTTAAAATGCATTAAACCCTTTAAAATATAAAGAGGTGAGGGGGTAAACACCTACCTACTCCTTTTAGTGGTCCCGTTCTGCTAGCTTGAGGTCCCACAGTCGATGTCTCTCTTACTCCACACAAGACCAACATTTAATATCATTTACTCCCCTTTTCAATGTTTTCTTATCAACTAGGAAGCATCATTATATGATTTCATGTAAGATTTTCATATCTAAATTAAATCATTATTTCGTGTTAAGATAGCCACCTGTTAAATCGAATCGTGCAAAAAAAAATTTCCAGCTAATTTCTTACTCAACTTACCTCATCTTAATCATTTTATATGGAACTCTAATTTCCCATCATTCTTATATTTATTTATTTATTTTATTATTATTTCCAAGAACTGTCTTATTCCCTAATTCCTTTACATGTCGATCAAAATTCTCACTGGTGGTATTTCCACGTCAAATCATCTTAGATCTCAATAGGAACTTATTTCAACATCTATCTGGAAACTAACCCAAATTCCACCCCAATCCTAATATATTAATCTTACATGACACATACATAGAAATTTAAAGCAATCCATTCTCAACCTTTCAAATCAATCTCCACACATGCTCATCAAATACCCGTACTAGCTTTCAGCAAATCATTTAGTTACCAATCCATCTATTCTATATAATCGTTGGTCAGTTCTCTTAGTAACTACTTTAATCACTAATTAACTTATCTCCCCCAGGTATCGTATCCACCTCATGCATATAGCTTGCATTTAATTATTCCTTACTTAAATATTTTACATTTCCAAGACATATCAATAATGGTTCAACTATCACTATTCAATCGTATCTTTATTCTTTCATTTAACATTAGACATATTTTTTTTTCCATCCTTCCTTAAGGGATGTGTGTGTGGGTGTGTATAAAATCATTTTCTCAAAATATAACAATAATCCCTCACATCATAAATCAATTTATATAATTTCCAATACGTCTCCCACTTCTTCCCAACATAAAGGGGTACGACACTTTTAGCCATACAATACTTCAAAAGGAGTCATACCTATGGTGGCCTGATAACTATTGTTATACGCGAATTTCACCAGAGGCTAGTATTCTTTCTAACTACCCCTGAAGTCTAATATACATGTCATCAACAAATCCTCTGAAGTCTGAATGGTCCTCTGAGTCTACCCGTCTGTCTGTGGATGAAATGCAGTGCTCAACCTCAATTTTATCCCTACAACATTTTAAATTCTTAGCATTGAGCTAGATGTGAACCTTGGGTCACAGTCACACCTAATAGATATCGGCACCCCATGCAACCTTACAGCCTTTTTAACATACAATTTGACCAATTTATCTAATGGGTCAGTCATCTTTAGTGGTAGGAGAAGGGTTGACTTAGTTAAATGGTCCATAACCACCCATATTACATAATTCTCCCCTCTTTTTTTTTCTCTAACCTTTATGGTTTTACCTTTACACCGTAAAGAACTAGTTTAAATTGTTCCATTATGTATTGTCTAACAGTAACCTTTTATATTGAATCCTATTATTAAAACTATTACCTTCTGCGTACCATTATATTAGCAAAATTTAGCCACCATTCTTACACCGTCAGGATGTTGTTATAACCTTTAATCCTGTAACATTTAGTTATCTAGCATGACCTTTGTTTTTCTGTAACTTATTTATCAAAACAACAACTTCATCTCCCCCTTTAGGGCCTTCACTTTAGTTCTCATTCATGAGATTTTAACCTACTTTCACCACCTTGATTCTTCAGACTTATATAAATTTTAAATTCATCTACGTTCCCTTCGCTTTCATTGTACCATGATTTTCTTAGTTTTATGTGTATGAATTATCTTAAACCATTCTCATCACGTGACTTCTAGGTGTACTTCATCATCCTCATCGACCATATCACAGGATATGTATCATCTTGTGCTACATAAGCAACATCCATTTCTATGCACAACTTTCATTTATCCCAAACATTTTCGGTGAGAATACTATTGGGTATAATACATCATGTGATATTTTGCTAAAAATGTTTCAACCTTCATCATTTTTTTGTAATAAAATGTTCAAAACAAGTACAAAGCGAGCATTTCATTAAAATTCATGTGCAAAACTCCATTTCACCACTTTCTCCCTTTTTTTTCTATTTAACTAGATTTTCCATTCAAGAAAATCATACAAAATCCCTTACATTTTCTTATCAATTTTCTACACATTTACATGGAGTCTACACACATTTTAAACCTTTTCAAAACACGACTTCCAGAATTCTCCATACTATGGATAGTCAGTTTCCATATATTTCCTTGCTAATTTCTACAAATTCAAGAGAATCAAGGGTATACACAACTTTCCTATCATTTTGGAACCATTTGGAAAAGGATTATGCGTTTTCTCCTCCCCTTTTTCTTCACTCTCTCATGGGTTCTTTCAATTTGTTACCGGCAATTCTGTTCACTATATTACCAATATAAAATCGTATGTGTCATCATGATGTTGGTCACATATCCGTTCAACATTCAAAACGGATCCATCCTTTGTTGATTCATCTATCTCCTTAAAGTTCCCCTTATAATCCATCTAAATCGTAAGGTTTCATCCCTAGCTCTTTATAAGTTAAAGGATCAAGAACCATAAAGTTGTTGACATCTTTATCCTGAATTGCCATCATATAACACTTATCCATAAAACAATTTTTTTTTATTTGCGTTACCTCTTGCATCTTTTGCATTTCATAAACCCACTAAACCTTATCCAGTAGCTCTGATACCAACTGTAACAACCCGGCTTCTACAAGCCCAAAATAAAAGTAAATTTTTTTTGTACTTGACACACATTGTGTCGGTAATCGGCGAACATGTTCCCTTCACATCATCAATATATAATCCATAAATCAACAACAATCAACATTTCATTTAAAAGTGAATCTTACATAAACTTATAATATTATGTTTGCATGATTAAAAGTTCGCATTTAAAATATACATGCATAGTCATGAATTTGTATTCTATCTTACAAATAGTCATAATGAATTTTATCTAAAAGGATCTAATAATAGTTATACATTCAATACATTGATTCATATAAAATACATCATGATTTAGAATGCAACTACATGATTTCTTGCAAAAGTAGGTTCCCATGTATCGGGTTTTCTAGGCACCTTGTTGGTATGACGTCCCTACTGCAATACAAAATATTTACAAGAATGCAATTACTTAATAATAATAATTGTCGCGGGTGCGCGACGTCGCGGCAAAACATCCACTTTTAAAATCTAGGAAGTGTGTATGGTATCTATCTGGAAAATGTGGGGAGACAAGAAAATATTGTCTTTTGGTGGTAGAAAATGGAATGGGAGTCGCCACCTAGTATTTTGATCACTAGGAACCCTAACTGGTCTCAGAGATTGGGTACGGGGACTGGTTGCGTAAAGGAAAGGTATTAGCACCCCAAATACGCCCTACCTAAGGTAAGCTGCATTGTTTATTTGTCTAATAAAATTCAAGGTCTAATTGTGTTTCCTAGTTGTTGGTTCGTCTATGGTTCAAGAAAAGTCCTCCTCAATAAGGAGGTCCTTATCTTATCGGGTGAAACCTAACTGTTCTAACGTTTATGTAAAAAAATCATATTTTTAATATCAAGAATACGTTTTACGTATAAATTTGTAATCTCAAATACTAACAGAAGACAAAAAGATTTTTTAGAATTTTTGAAATATTGGCCTAGTTCTCATGGCTTGAATAAACTGGTTATTAAAGCCAAAATGCATGCTAATACATGTATTGTTTTGAAATTTCCTTTGTTGTGTGAAAATACTATGTTATAATATATATATATATATATATATATATATATATATATTGGAGAGACTAGGCCGTATTTTAAAACAAAACATTTTTTAATTATGTATTATTTTTTTTGATGTTTTGACGCAAATCGGGTATTTTAATACTGGGTTTGTATCCTTACGGTATAAAAATACAACCCAAATATTAATCCACTTTGATAAAAATATGCAGGAAAAATCAACAATATTTTTAAAGATGTTTTAGAAACCCTTTTTTAAAAAAAAAAGCAAAAAAACATTTTTTCTTTTGAAAATCTTTGATGTTTTGATGGGAACCGGTATTTTAATACCGGATTTGTATCTTTACAGTATAAAAATACAAACCGATATTAATCAAAATACAATAATAAAATTACAAAAAATCACATATTTTTTTAAAGAATTTTTGCAGAATTTTCTTAAATTTCTTTATATATATATATATATATATAATATATAGTATTAAATGGGTTGGGCTGGTCCGGCCCAACCAACTGGGCCGGACTCAACCCAAAAGGTGTTGGGCCGATCTCGGCCCAAAATGGATTTGGCCGATCTCGGCCCAAAAAAACTATTATTCTCTTCTGGGCCAGACCCGGCCCAGAAGACTGGGCTGGGCCAGGACCAGCCTGGCCCAGTAACAACGCTGGCGGGGGGAATTATTTTCCCCCACCCTCCTGCATGCAGAACGTTATTTGTTCTGCATGCAGGAAACAACACAAAATGCAGCAATGGAGGGGAAGAAGAATTACTTGGCGCGGAGGAGGTTGTGCGTCGCTGGTCTGTCGGCTTCGCTGGCGGTGCTGCGGTGGAGGCCGGTGGTGGTGTCGCGGCTCACTGGCGGTGGCTCCAGGCGGCGCTACGGCTGTTCCGAAAGTCCGGCGGTGTTACTGTTTTTTTTCCAGTTTTATACCCGTTTCCAGCTTTTCCCTTCCTCTTCCTATGTTTCGGTCTTCTTTTTTTTTTCTTCCCTTCCCTCTCTTCTCTCGGTCTGTTTTTTTCTTTCCTCTGTGTTTTTTTTTATGTTTTTCTCTCCTCTCGGTTTCTCTCTTCTTTCGGTTCTTCCTCTTTTTCTCCTCTGTTTTTTTTCATTTTCTCCTCCCCTTCTGTTGCCTCCTCCTCTCTCCTCAGCGTTCTTGGGTTCTATTTATAGAGCCAAGAGCGTGGCTTTTTACAGCTCTCATGGGGAGCAGCCGTCTGGTCGGCCATTGGGTGCGACTGCCAAGGTTCGCCCCCTGGTTTTCTAGCAGGTGCGCGGTGGGTGGTCGGCCATTGTGTTCGGTCGGTGGGCTCCAGGCGAAGGAGGGCCCGGCCGAAAATTAAAAAAAAAAAGCTTCTTTTCCTTCTTCCCCACTGCGTGTTCGAGGGGAAGAAAAAAGAGGAACAGTGTCGTTCAAAACGACACCGTTCTGCTCTTTCCTTTTTTTTTTAATATATGAAACGGCGTCGTTTTGGAGAAAACGTGCCGTTTCATTTAAATATGGCGCCAGAACACGCCAATGTTCACATCAGCCCTCAATCATCTTTTGTTCATTTCAATTGCGTCCCTGCCATATTCGATCCCCGTCCCTATATTTGCCGCGTTTTTCAATTTAGTCCTTGGCCTCTGATTTATTCAATTGAGCTCGTAATTGACTAATAAACTTTTAATTTCTTCAATTAGGCCCCTGAACCAAATAATTGCAGCCCCTCCATTTACGCGCCTCTTCCAATTTGGTCCATGGTTTCGGATTTTCTCAATTAAGTCCCCAATTGGCCCTTAAACTTCAATATTTATGCAATTAGGCCCCTGATTTGACCTAATAAATTCCTTAAAAATATATTTTGGCCCCAGAACTTAAATTTCTTCTAATTAAAGCCCAATTTGACTTAAAAATCAATTTTTCTTGCAATCAAATCCCCTATAAATTCATTTTAAAATCCAATTAAATCCAGAAACATCCAAATTTGGGCTTTTCTCCTCAAATTTCAAATTTTCCTTCTCAACGGGGCTCTCTTTCTCCAAGAATATATTGTCAAAAATCCCATCTTTGTATTTTTAACCTCATTGACCAATTTTCCGACCATTTTCTGAGCGCTTCTGCCTCCTGTTATTTTTTCTAACCTCCCTTGGCTATATATATATATACATATATATTTTTATATATATATATTTTGTGGGGACCCAAAAATGGGTTACAACAACAATAATAATAATAATAACAACAATAAGAAAATGGTCTGGCAATTTAACGAAGCATTAACATTATCTCATGTTTGAATCGTTACATTTGTAGTTCCTTCATGTTCTTGGTATACATAACTTGCAGTTTATATATATGCACCAATTCTTGCAATCAACTATAATCTTAAATCCGGCCATTCTTTTAAGACATCATTTGTCGAGGTTAACTATTCACTCACCCCGGCCATCCCCTATGAATTCCATCAGCCAAAACTAATCAATCGTTTGTCCCGGTCATCCCTTTGGATGCCATTAGCCGAAGCTAATTGTTCATTTATTTCGGTCATCCATTCGGATGCTATTAGTCGAAGCCAATCAATCGTTTGTCTCAGTCATCCATTCAGATGCTATTAGCCGAAGCTAATCAATCGTTTGTCCCGGTCATCCCTTCGTATGCCATTAGCTGAAGCTAATCAATTGTTTGTCAACATTTAAGCATTTGGCAATCTGATATCTGAATTAACACAATAAGGCAATGTTCATGATAAGGTATTTCATTGTTCAAGGTCATCTCTTCAGATGCCTTTAGCCAAAGCTAATCAACCATTTGTTAACATTTAAGCATTTGACAGTCTGGTACCTGAATTAACACAATACAGTAACATTCATGATAAAGTATTTTCATTATTCAACATTATTGCACATTTATCCCCACCCCTTTTTATCATTTATACATAAACTCCCAACCTTATGTTATTTGAATATTGACCTCTCTTGATCTTACGTATTCATTTTGTCTTCACAAATGTTTTTCTTTTCAATGGTTTAGTACTATATTCACTTTTCATTTCATTAATTTCACTATTTTCATCTTGATTAGGTTTCTTTAATTTAATTTAACCCATTTTACTATTGGTTAAATTTCTCATCTTTTAAATACCCAGAAAATTATAATCAAGGGTTTACATTGAAGGACTAAAGCATAATTGGCAAGAATGTTAATGTTTATCTTCTTCTTCAGACGGCCTGCCCGAGAGGCTTCTTTCCCAAGGCATGTGATGCCTCGTTTCTTCCCCAAATTAGATGCAACTTGCACAAAAACAATCCTATGATACCTGACTACACGTCAGTATAAATCATTCGAGCTGATCGAGGCTGACAAGGTGGCACCGCCCCAAAGTAGCCAAACCGACCAGCCATTTTCCTGCACAAAACTGGCAGTTTATCATTGCTTCTTTGAAGCAATGGTTGGAGTGCTTTCGGGTCGAAGTAAGGGCCGAAATTTGGCACTAGAAGAGACATAGTGTCCTTCTTCCACCACCTATAAATAGATATGATTTTCATGCTCCAAAGGTGGATAAATTTGGGTCCAAGATTTGGCACTAGAAGAGACAAATTTGGCAAATGCCTCCTTTTATAGGCCAAAATTCAGAAATATTGATTTGTTGAGTGGATGGCCACATCTTGATTTGATGACAATCCTTATATTCTTGTTTGTCAAAAACATCATTGATAACGTCATAATTTGAACAGACTTAAATCATGAAAGTTCTAGGAAATTGTCTCAGCTTTCCATGAAAAAAAAATTGAGGTCATTTGAACTTCTAGAACTCGAGATATGGGCTGAACACTGAATAGTGTCTGGGCTGCAGGACAGATTCAGACTTCTTCTTTGTTGCTATAATTTGGACTTAAAAACGACCTTTTGAAATCTTGGATTCCTCATGAAAGTTTTAGACCTATGTCTTAGGTTTCCATCCATATAAGACAGACCTAAATCCAAGATCTACAACTCTATATATGACCCAATGACCGAACAGTGTTCCAGTTTGGACTAAACCAGCATCTCTTTTCTAAGTTTGGCCCTCTCTTTGTCCTTTCAATTTCTGTACTTAAACTTATCAATCAATCCTTTCATTTATGTGATAGGCCTGCATTTAAGATGGACATTTACCATAAATTAAAGGTATCTTATGGTGTCAGACTTGTTATTATAAAACATGCTTTAATTAAGGAGTTATTAATGCTTCAAGTGCAAAATGATGATATAAAACCTTGATAAAAATGCACTTTTAAGTACTAATCATTGTGCCCGCCATTACCTTCCTTCTCTGATCACACCCCCTCCCGGTTGTTCACGCTGCATGTGAACAGCGGAGGGTGATCCATTGTTCCTCTTTCAGCCCAACCCATGCATTTGGGTCGAGTTTGGCCCAGCCCACAGAAGTGGGCCAGATCCGGCCCGATTCAAAAAACAAATTTTCAAAATTTTATTTTCAAAATTTTGTGATTTTTCCATCTTTTGCTATACATATTTTTTTTTAATATCGGTCTGTATTTTATGTCATAAAAATTCAAATTCTGTATTAAAATACCCGATTTTCGTCAAAACTTTCAAAATACATAAAAAAATTGAAAAAAGAAAAAATATATTTTTATGCATATGGCCAATTGTCTCAAAGCTAAAAAAATCATATTGTGCTTTTCGTACACCAAAAAACAATGCAACTTATCTTAGGTAGGGTGTATTTGGGGTGATAATACCTTATCCTTACTCAACCAGTCTCCATACCCCATCTCTGAAACTAGTTAGGGTTCCTACTGACCAGAATACTAGGTGGTGACTCCTTTTCAAATTTTTCACTGATAAAAGACAAGAATTTCTTGTCTCCCTATATTTGCCAAAAAGACCATTACATTTTCCCTTGAGTAGTGGACGATCGCTGCGATGCCGCACGTGCGAAAAAGACAATGACTTAGCAGCACTCCTCTCATTTGATAAACCTTATATATAATGTACAGCAATGAATAGTAAACGATAGTTTTGTAATGACATACAGTAACTTTGCAAGAGATAATAAGTTTGTGATAGTACTTACATGTTTTCTGAACCACGTGGAAATTTGTTCATCTTGTAATTGAAAGATTTGGGATTCAGTCGGCTGTGAGTTATTGGACATTAAATATTTTCGATGTTGTCTACAAGGTTGTTCCAAATTTTATGAGTTTATGATATTACAATATATAACTAGTATATTCTTAACAAAGTTTAAATAGTAGTACATATACTTACTAAATAAAAGGTCTCAGCTCATCATAGTTAAATAAAACATAATTATGTACTTGTCTGAACTCTATTTCCGATAAATATATTCCCCTTATGGCATTTTTAGGTATGGGTTGTCCAGGATTGGAGAATATTGACAAGTTTTCACTGGAAAGCACTTCACCACCATCATGTCGTGTAACGCAATTGATTCTCATTCTCAATAGTACGAGATAAATATTGAGATCTCCTGTAAACCCTGGAAAAAAAAATATAAATTTTTTAATATAAATTTCCTGGTGAAATAATTCGAGACATTATAATAAACAAGGTACTGTTGAGGGTTGGATTTAACTGAAAAGAATAATGCATTTAAAGGAAAATGGGGGGCTAAATGCAAATAAGGGAAAATATAGAGTATAAGTACTCTCTCCTCACCAAAAATCTGCAAGAACCATAAAGAGAGAAAATATGGAGTTTTATACCCATTCTTGCGAAATCAAGAGAGAAACACTAAAATTTCAAGAACCCATCCAAGATTAAAGGTTTATAGATGGGATAAACACTTGAGAGCAAGGGATTACAAAGAAATTGAACAAGAAGAAAAGAAAGGAGGGAGTTAAAAATATTCAACTGGTTGAAGATCAAAATCTTAATTCGTACCGGGTAAGGTGTTCTAAACATGATCTTAAAAATTCATTTTAAATTCGATAATGAATTGATGTCTTGATATTGAATCATAGGTTAGGGTTCTTAGACATGAATTGGAGAAAATTACTTATTGTTAAGATTAAGTTAATTCATGTGTGTGGTATGTAGTTTATGAAAGTATTGTATGAAGGGGAGGGGGAGACGAATCTGGACAGACTTGTCTCCTAACTTTCGATGAGATTTTAGGTAGGAGGATGAGGGAATTAGAATCGGATTCCTCATAGAAATTGTAGATTTGAATGTTAGCTAACCAAGAAAACTGGTCTTGCTCAATTTGGAGATGTAAAACTCTAGTTATGGGTTACCAACCGAGACTGAGTCATGATTGATTATGTAGGGCAGTAGGACTGATTAGTTGATGAGCAATTTTGACTATCTTGGATGCAGAACTGGGTTCTCCTTCCTTCAGATAACTGGTAGCCTCGTGTCTTAGCTTTCTAACGAGATCAATCTCACTTAAAATGGAGTTTTAGAACTTTAGATATAGTTAAAAATCTAATGAGTGTTCAGACAGTAACAGTTCAATGTGTAGACAGTAACAGTTCAATGTCTAGACAGTAACAGTTCAAAGTTAGACAGTAACGGTTGGACAGTAACAATTCAATGTGTAGACAGTAACAGTTCAAATGTCTAGATAGTAACAGTTCAAAGTTAGACAATAACGGTTGGACAGTAACAGTTTAATATGTAGACAGTAACAATTCAAATGTATAGACAGTAACATTTCAAAGTTAAACTGTAACAGTAGACTTTCACGTGAATACTATATATAAGAATATAAAAAAATTGAGTCATACGAACACTTGCACATTGAGATACTAACTCTGAAAATATACATGATATATGTATGTATGTTATTATGAGGAAATGAACATGCATAGAAAGTAACATATGAGTAATGGATGGATATGGATTCTCTATAATATCAGCTTGAAAGAATCATAACCAAAAACTTCCTTGTGATTCAGGAGGAGCAACCAGAATTGGATCTTCTATTAAGGAAGGTTGCGAGACAGGCGAAGCAGGTGCGTGATTTTCCCTTCTATTTGCACTTATACAATTTAAAATTATTCTGGTGAATGTAATTATAATAAATATGGAGTTCAATGTAAATAAAGCCTAGTGTATTTACAAGATTAGCTTCGGCTAATGGCATTCGTGATAGGATTGCCGGGAGTTGAATTACAAGATTAGCTTTAGTTAATGGCATCCGTGATAGGAATGACGGGAGATGACTTCAGCTAATGGCATCCGTGATAGGATTGCCGGGAGTTGAATTACAAGATTAGCTTTGGCTAATGGCATCCGTAATAGGAATGTCAGGAGATGATTTACAACAGAAGTTGAATTACAAGATTAGCTTCGGATAATGGCATTCGTAATAGGATTGTTGGAAATGAATTTCAAGATTAGACTTTACAAGGTCACCCAGTTCATACAAGTAAATAAGAGTATCCAAATTAAGAGTATGCAAATGAGTGTTAATTGAGTTTAAAAGAGTTACAAGCAATATATATAAGTTCTTTGTTAGAATTCTTATGGATCCGATCGAAAATTAATACTTTATTCGTATACATTACATGAGCATGTATATATATATATATATATATTCTTTATCAACATAATGGTATGTTTATTTATGTATCAGGTCCATCAAATATCCAGGGAGATCATTAGTTTAGGACTCTACTTTGTTAAGCTTATGTAAATATTTAACTTAAACTAAAGGGAATTAACGCGTTTGTATAGTATACTTTTGTGTAAACCTTGATGTATTTTTATAAAAGTTCAGCTTAGAATATAGTATTTTAGTTATCTTGTAATTAATCCTTTTGAAATGTTTAAGAACACTTATTATGTTGTAATGTTTTCTTTACATGTTAGTATTCCTTTTTTAAAAAATTTTATGATATGATATATAGACTATGTTCATATTGAACTTATATATATATTGTGTGAATTGTATGAGGTGTTGAGTTATGATGTTTGATGAAAGGTCCGGAATTATGGGACCTTGTGATGATGGGTTGATTGAGTTAATTGATAGTAGTCGATAATTTGGGATGTCCTAAATACATATGAAACTCTGCCGAATTTTTGGTATATATAAAAAAAATACCCTCAAATAAAGAGGATATGTTGGGATCTTTTAACATTGAGCAAGTCGTATAGTCGGACTATTACATCTCCTCAACAATATAGGCCTCGCATATCGAAGCCTCAACATGCGCCTTGTTCTTAACCTTTTTCTTGAGATTGAACAAGTACATGCATTGAATTAATCAAATATTTTCAATTAAGAAAAACAAAGAAAATACTTTTATATGTGAATTATATTGCAACTGTAATATGTAACCGTTCGAATGGATACATTCATCTATACTGGACCGGTCCTCCAACTTTTGCCTCGAACGGTAAATGTATGGGGAGATGCTCTATTAAGTCAAAAAATAATGGAGGGAATATCATCTCAAGTTTGCATAGTATCTTGATGATATTTGTTTCAAGCCTCTTAATGTGATCAATATTCAACTTGTTGGAGCATATATCTCTAAATTATAAAACTATTTTTATTCAAGGATTAAAATGAGATAAGAAATAAATTCCAAATGTGAACCTATTTGTATGAGAAATTAAATATAGGAATAAAAATAAATTTTACAAAACTTTCATACACTAAAGTGAGATTTGGTGAGGAATAAATTCTCTCGTAATAATTCTTTGATATACAATTGTTTTTAGGCGAATCTATAACCAAACCCAAATCTAAAGTTTATTTAATTTTTAATCAACTCATATATGATGCATATATATTAATCCATATATTAACTTACACTGATCCATTTATCAATTATATGCTTTGAAATATATGGGTATTAATCAATAAATGGATATCGACAACTTTTGCCACATTTAACTTTATATCCAAGTAAAAATTGAGAAAAAATATCAACAACTACCTATTTAGAATTGGAATCTTTTACAATACCACTAGATGCTGACTTTCTCTCTTCTTCTTTTTCTTGATAATTAATCTCTTTTTTTTTACTATTGAATTTTTATAAAATTTTAAGATGAACTTTGTTAAAGTTAATTAATTTGCAAAACAACATGCTTTTTGAAACTTAGCATCATTGAGAATAACGGCTATGTGCAAAATCGATATTCAGTAATGTTATTGTGTTTAAACTATACTATTTTTCAAATATTTTTCCAACCTATGTCATTTTTTTAAAATCTTTATATTTTTCAAGAAAAAACCCACCATTAACTTAGTTTTATATTCTATCAAAACTAATTAATCAATCTTTGTAATATAAAAATAAATAAATATTTCTATGATTAGCGTTAATCATACTCAATTTCAGAATTTTTTTTCCCAAAACAGCCTTCTTTCCAAATCAACTTTTCCTATCTTGCCTGCTGTTTTTATGATGTATCCTTAATTTTCAAAAACAAGAAGACAAAACTAATTGAAAATTAAAAAAAAATAAGAAAGAACTAGATTATAAACAGATTAAGTTACAATATGTGGAATAAATATAAAGTTGGATTAATTAATTTTATTAAACTAAAGTAACTAAGTTATAATTTACCAGTGATCCATGTCGGTGTGAATCTGTGTGTGTGTGTATCCAGGATGTTCTCCAAAATTAATGGTGACATTGCTTGTCTTTTCCGAAAAACAGACATTAAAAAATAACTCCTATGACACTATCGAAACTTTAATTGCAAACATAAATTCTATCCTATTTCATCATTCAATTCCTTTAAAAAAATTAACTCCTACGACACTATCGAAACATTAAAAATCTTATTTGAGGTACACGATTATTAATTAATATGGACAGAAGGAGGTATTTTGCAAGCAAAAAAGGACATGAATATGGTGTTGTCAAAACAAACAAAGAAAAAGCGACAGATGGGATACGTTCTCTCGCTTTTCGCCTAGAACGAAGAGATGTGTAATGGACTGAGGTACGATGATTGCTGAGAGTTGAAAGGAGTGTAATAAAACGTGTTGTTTTTTTCAATTATTGTTCGATATAATCGTCAGAAGGACTGCCAGCGGGGCATGGGCTCACGTGGCCTTTGAATCCTCTTGACCTTTTCGAAAATGAAAACTCACCTGTCTCTGGGGCCCGCAATTACCATGGGGCATGGGCTCACGTGGCCTTTGAATCCTCTTGACCTTTTCGAAAATGAAAACTCACCTGTCTCTGGGGCATGGGCTCACGTGGCCTTTGAATCCTCTTGACCTTTTCGAAAATGAAAACTCGCCTGTCTCTGGGGCCTGCAATTACCATGCATGAAGCCCACGTCTCGTGATCTGGACCTTGTATTCGTATTTATTATCTTTCTTTTATTTAATATTTAACGTAAAATAAATGGGTTCATAAGCCATTCTGACGACCAAGCCTGCAAAAAAAATGGGTTCATCCCAACAGAAAAGTCATGTCCAAAATGTTGATTATAAGACTCATTAAAACCTTACCAAGGAAATCTATTATGAGTTTTCAAAACTCTTTGTTCTTTCCTCAAAAAGATCTTTATTCTTAGCCATTTTAATGCATCAAAAAAAAAAAATTAAAACCCAACCAAGAATTTGATATAAAATAAAGCTTACATGATGATTCAAAAACATCAACCTAAGTTGAACTCCAAGTTTTTTTTAAAAAAATCAAAACGATATATTTTAATAAAAAAAACTTAGTTCCATCGTGAAAATACTTTGCTAAGGCATTAACTGTGGTCCAATTGGAATTCCATTTCGTTTGCCTGGTCCAACAAATTATTTAGTAGAATTTACGTCTCAAAGAATAATAAACAAATTCTGGTGAATATTAAGAAAAATAATTAAGGAAACACATTGATATTACTTACTTGTAAGGTTAACGCAATAGTCTGTCGAATAGCTTAAATTTTCAGTATTGCAAGGAATATCACTTGCATAAGTTGAAGTATAGTAATCTATTCCAATAAAATCAAGAGACCCTTTAAGCATTAAAGATTATTCTTCATAAAATTGAGGCAGTCGTTCTTGAACGTAGCTGGCCATTTCAACTGGATATCTACCAGATTTTAAAGGCTCCATAAACCTTCAAAAAGGAAAAAAGAAATTAACGAAAACTGGCAATTAGTCACAATCTCCATAAATAAGGAGAAGACGTCATTTGGGGGCAGAACAAACTGTTTAGTGGTTCAGTTCAAAAAAAGAAACTCAAATTAGCCTTTAAGATATCATGAACTTTCAATTTCACCCCTAACATAAACATTTCTCAATTAGGTATTTATGCCCATGTTCATTAATTTTTCTACCAAATGTTCTTAAAGACAATGCTAATTTGCTGCGTAAAATATGCACTTTAAATGACAAATATAAACAAAATATTGACAGAAGAACTCAATTAGGTTGAAACATTGGAGATTTCATTGATAAATATTTTGTTTCGAGATTTAATAAGAATTGGGAATATGTTAGCTAGGAACAACATTTTAAATGTTCAGTTGGGGAGCCTTATATACCAGCCATAACTGAAAGAAAGAGCTCGAGATGCTGCAATGCGGTCTGCAGTAGATTCAGATGATGACACTATGCAATTTGAATTCAACGCGAGTCCAATTCAGATGATGAAAAGGTTTTTAGGCTTGACCGGAGAAGTTCTGGGTCACGACTCAAGTGGATTAAACCTCCCCTATTTCTTAAACCAGTGTTCATCTATTTCAGAATTTGAATTTTATGACCTTCAACTTCATATTAGAAGTACTATCAAGTCTGGCTAATGGATTGAATATGAAAAGAAAGATGAAGAATAGATACATGTTCCCCTTCAAAACGTGGGCACACAAAGGTTACAAAGGTAGTGCAGTTCCTGTTGGGATATTGTCATTAATGGACAACAACCTTTACAGCCCACCCTAAAAAGTAGGGTTGCTATTGTCAAAAGGCTACAATAGTAGTTGCATCAACCATTAATAAAATGGTGCAACCTATTAATGCAGCCACCATTCTTGCCTATAAATAGGCACCAAGAGAGCCAAAAATGTGAGAGAGAGAGAGAGAGAGTGAGAGCAAAGCAGTAGAGAACAAGAGAGAAAAAGGTGCTGCCATTGCAGCAGCTGCAAGTGCAGCAATGAGAGCTAGGAGTTGAGTTTAAGTGAAGTGATCCTCTTTCTCCATATGTGTTGTAACCCTTTACAACCTTTACAACCTACCCTAAGAAGTAAGGTTGTTATTGTCAAAAGGCTTCAATGGTAGTTGCACCAACCATTGATAAAATGGTGCAACCCATTAATGCAGCCACCATTCTTGCCTATAAATAGGCACCAAGAGAGCCAAGAACGTGAGAGAGAGTGAGAGTGAGAGCAAAGCAGTAAAGAATAAGAGAGAAAAAGGTGTTGCAAGTGCAGCAATGAGAGTTAGGAGTTGAGTTTGAGTGAAGTGATCATCCTCCTTCATATGTGTTGTAACCCTTTACAACCTTTACAGCCTACCCTAAGAAGTAAGATTGTTATTGTCAAAAGGCTTCAATGGTAGTTACACCAACCATTGATAAAATGATGCAACCCATTAATGCAGCCACCATTCTTGCCTATAAATAGGCACCAAAAGAGCCAAGAATGTGAGAGAGAGTGAGAGTGAGAGCAAAGCAGTAGAGAACAAGAGAGAAAGAGGGGCTGCCAAGGGCAGCAGCCCTGCTGCCATTGTAGCAGCTGCAAGTGCAGCAATAAGAGTTGAGAGTTAAGTTTGAGTGAAGTGATCCTCCTCCTCCATGTGTGTTGTAACCCTTTCTCTATTTATCTGTAATAATATGAACCTCTCTCGTGGATGTAGGTGGTTTGCCAAACCACGTTAAATATTATGTACCAGTGTGTTAAGCCTCCAATAGGAAAATATCAGAACACCACCGGTCCGCGTATAGGGGAGCCGGAATCCCCAACAATTGGTATCAGAGCCTATGGTTTAAAGTGGTGTTTGATTTTTTTGCTCAAAAATAAAAGTTGTCAAAATTATGTTTTGACCATATCACTGTGTAGAAGAGGAAGAGACGAAGCCACTAGTGAAAACCACGTCGAAATTACACGTCGGAAACGGTTGCACGTGCCGGTGAGGTGGATGGCCACACATGCAGACGCGCCCCATGCGACTTCTTCACCCGGATGGGCTGACCCGACTCAAATACTAGTTGACCCGACCCATGTGGCTGACCCAGATAATGATGACATCAGCATGACATAATTGTGATGTCATCATGCACAATAGGCATGCCAAGGATGACGCCAGCCTGATGTAATTGTGACGTTAGCATGCACAGTTGGCATGCCATGTCAGCGACCAATCATCTAACACGTAAGCAAAAGTGGGACCCACCAGAGATTGATCGTTCCGGATGTAATGGTACGGTTCGATCGTTGAGATTTGAGACTGAAAGTGGTGGTGGTGAATTAACATAAGAGATTGCCCGATTAGGAAGCATCTGAAGGTCATTATGGGGGTCGATGGAGATGAAGAAGAAGAAGGTGCACATGTTTACCCAATTACATGTGTTAAATTGATTAGCAGGGATTTTTTAGTTGCCTTGAGGGAAGGCAAAATTGGGACACTCTGGACACCCGATTATGTGGACAATTAAAGGTGTAGAGTGAAAATTGATGAAGACCAATCTTGATGAAGACCAATCTTGATGAATCTAAGAACTGGTAGTCTCGCCAGATGTTGAGAAATCAGGTATAAAACCAAAATATTCCAGATCACTTGTAAAGGAAAGCCGCAACAAAGCTAGGAAATGGTTGTATATACGGAAAGACAGTACGATGGATAAATATGGCCTAAGAAGTTCTGTCTAGGAGAATGGGTTTTAAACGGGACCGGTGTGACCCCTCCAATCTTTCCTGGGAACTTGCTTAGTGGAAGGATTATCCATACGGTACTATTTTCGTATATATAGCAGTTTGTAATGAAACGGTTGAAGACTAGCAGGATGATGGCATAAGGGAACAGTTGGGTTCCGAATTTTCAAGGATATAATGGAGTGGTGATTTGTCCAAAGAAGTTAGATTCGGTAACTGTGATTTCTCAAGGGGAGAATTGATGAAGACCCTAATAATAGAAGAGAAATACAGTAAGGGGATAAAGATTGACACCCTATTTTGACTTGGACAAGTTTTGTGACAGGATGAGGTGCTGTCAAACATAAGCAAGGAATAGGGAGAATCTGGAGAACAGAAATTGCACGAGGGCACATGGAGATTGTGCAGGAGTACCCGTAGGATCCAATGAGTTACTGTAATGAGATAACAGGTGCAAGAAGAAGAAGTGTTCCCAGATGAAGCTCAGAGCAGAAACTGTTAGAGGTTGTACAACAGGAAGTCTCTTGTGCTCTTGATGAAGACAATAGGCGAAGACCTTTCCAATGCATGTAAAGATGGAAAGAGAGTTGTTGCAGAGGCACCTAATTGAGGGGGTGCAAACGCCTGTGATACAAGGCAACCACCTATGAAAGGCGAAGACACCAAAGAGAGTTGGTATAGGTGGAGTTGTCAAGGAGAAAAACGCAGAAGCTCCAAATATAGAAATCGAGGTGGAGGATTGCGAGGAATATACCACAACTTTCTCTTTCTATGTAATTTGTGGCAATGATCTCTCTCATAGTCCACATGGTGGTAGAGAATTGTTTAGAGCCATTTTGAAACATCTCAGCTAAAGGAGGATGCGACCGCCTATGAAAGGCAAAGACACCTTAGAGAAGGTGTGAAGGCCATGAAAGGAGCCCAAAATCAGACCGCCCTATGACAACGGGCGAAGACACCTTAGAGAAGGTGTGAGGGATATGATATGAGCCCAGTTCAGAATGCTCCAAAGTTAATGTGATGGTCGGATATGAGTGGACAGGTGTATGGATAGCTAATGAAGTGGGTATGATGAGTATGAAGACAAATACATGATTGACTTTCATGGATATTGCCCCCATGCTAAAGATCAATGAGCTAGAAGACATTTGCCTTGGACAATAAGTGGGTGACTTATGGAGCATTAAGACGCGACTGCTAGGAATGAGCATACGGCATGCGCAGGTTCCGGGAACCAGTTGACTCTTGTCAAGGTGGTGAGCTCGGTGAAGGCATTGTAATACTCAGAGTATCAAGACATATATGGATCAACCTTTAATGGATTGTCCCCATAGGTAAAGGTGGAGAGCTACCTGGACTCTTAGGACTAAGAGTGAGAGACTCACGGAGAAGTAAGGCGTGGTTCCTAAGGTGGAACAGAGGGCAGACGTAACTCCTGGATGAGTAGACTCTTGGAAGAGTGGTGAGCTCATGATCATATTAAGATACTCAAATAATGACTGTTGCACTTGGAAATAGAAATTTCTATTTGAGGGGGTGTTGTAAGCCTTGGTGTAAGGCTTGATTAATCATTCCGGACCGAGCATGATTGATACGCTCGAAGGGGAATGTTATGTGTCCCAAAGACAAGTGCTAACACTCTTCAGATGTGATGTGGCAGACCATCTGGTTGAAGTGATCATTTTGTGTGAGAAAAGGTGTGCTTTGGTGACTCTGGTGATTGAAAGGTGTGGCAAGTACCTATAAACTTGGCCGGAGACGCTCTCGGAATGGTAAGCTTGGAAGAGCTGCAGAATGCAAGCTTGTCCTGAAGAAGCAAGAGAACAATTGCCCATATAAATGTCAAAGGGGATGATTGTTGGGATATTGCCATTAATGGGCAACAACCTTTACAGCCTACCCTAAGAAGTAGGGTTGCCATTGTCAAAAGACTACAATGATAGTTGCACCAACCATTGACAAAATGGTGCAGCCCATTAATGCAACCACCATTTTTGCCTATAAATAGGCACCAAGAGAGCCAAGAACGTGAGAGAGAGTGAGAGTGAGAGCAAAGCAGTAGAGAACAATAGAGAAAGAGGGGGCAACGAGCTGGGAGTTGAGTTTGAGTGAAGTGATCCTTCTCCTTCATGTATATTGTAACCCTTTCTCTATTTATCTCTAATAATATGAACCTCTCCCATGGATGTAGGTGGTTTGCCAAACCACATTAAATATTGTGTGTCAATGTGCTAAGTTTCCAATGGACAAATATCAGAACACCACCGGTCCGTGCATAGAAGAGCCGGAATCCCCAACAGTTCCACACACATGAACTAACCTGGTAGACGTATCTGAACCTGTGGACTGCAGCTGCATGAAGCATATTGTGCCCTCCTATATATATGGCTTAGTGCTAGAAACACCACCAATGCACTCAGAAGAGACCCACTTTGAGCATCTGCCTGGTACTGCCATGGTACCAGTGTCATATCCAGTACGTAGTAGCGAAGGTCAGTGGCTCGTTCATGGTTATATCCAAATTGGCTAAAGCATAAGTCCGCATGGTCACTAAAATCATTCATGCACTTAGAATCGAATAAGTAATTGACGAACAATCGAGTAAAATTTTTTAATAACATTGGTTATTTTGGTATCATTTGCGGTTTAGTTTTATGTTTTGGTTTTCGAATTTTTAAAGATGGAAACAGAAAAATGGAACATAGTATGTTTCGGATTTCTTTTGTTGAAAAGGCAAAATGACCAAATGCTATTATAATTTTCAGAACCATTTTGTTTGATTTTGAAAATCTTAACAACTGGTTTCCAATTTTTCCCGTTTTCCAAAAATATAAAAAATAAAATCAAAGAAGCTTTTATAACTTAAAATAAAAAATACCCTCTCAAATCATATTTTTATACCATTGACAGTAAAGGCAAGCACTTGGATAATTGGGAGGGGGGGGGGGAATTGAAAATTTGGAAAAATTAAATTAAATTCTCCAAAAAAAACAAATCTCAAAATTCTACAACCCAAATTTTATTTTTGATTCTTCGAAATAGGTTTTTTTTAATTATATTTTAGAAAATTCAAGAACTTCTATAATTTTCTAAATAATTTGAACATCTTTTTGGCCCAACAGACTTTCAAGAATTCAGGCTTTAGACAATAATATTGGGCTTTAAGCAATTTACTGATATATAAATAAAATAAATAAACAAAATAATTTTGGATAACAGGCAGTGCCCTGATTTTTTTCCTTTACCCGAATTTTTTAAATTTTATTTCGAATAATTACCCGATTTTTCTGTTCAAAGAATCCCAAAAATTTTACCCGAAATAATGTATGAAAATTCGGATAATTCAAAAACCATGCAAGGGATGGAAGTAAAGTATTCTATAAGAAAAGGCAAAACGAGTATACAGAAGGAGAAGAAAACTCTAAAAGCCTTTTTTTCTGCAACTTCTTTGAGTTTTTAACTAATTATTCCTTTCATTGTTCATATTATAGTTGGAAGTGGTTGAGAAGAAAACTCTAAAAGCCTTCCTTGTTCATGAATGTAATACACATGCAATGAGGGAGAAACCAGGGAATTTTTTAGTGAAGGTTTCCCGTACACTTGGTCTCCTTTACCATCTTCATTTGCAGCACCTTCATACTGAAAAAGCTCGCATAATTTAATATATAAACCCAGCATTAATCATGGGAGATGAATAGGAACATTTTGTCTTTACATATGCCCAAAATTCATTTGGGCCTTTCAATTAATTTCTAAACAGATGGAGTCTAAGAAATTATAAACAATATTATTAAAGGAAACAAATCCTAAACCTGATAAGCAGATGATGCAGTCCCAAATATGAAACCTGCCGGGAAGTTGCTGCGATTAATGGCAGCCAAGTTGGAATCCTTCAAGCCATCTTCGCTACTGGGAACCACTGACAAAACCAAGAAAATGAAAAACAGGTGAAAAAGGCCTTTAATTTCCATGGTAATTAATTGCCTTTTGTTATACAAACATTCTCTAAACCCTCCATTTATATATATATATATATATATATATATATATATATATATATATATATATATATATATATATATATATATATATATTCACAAATCATAGTTTCTTTTATGCGGGTTTACTTTTGGATTTTGTTTTATGAGTTTCTTTCCCTTTTTTTGTTTTGCCTTTGTTTGTAGACTTTCTTCGATAGCATTATGATTTGTGAATAGAAATTTATGAATTAATTTTCAAGCTTTAACTCAAGTACTGAACCATCCTCCACCTATACCAAACTCAGTATTTTTATTATTTATTTTGCAAATACATATATAATTTTTATGTGTGGATTTGATTTTTGAATTATTTTATGTGTTTTTTTTCTTTTGCTTTATTTAGATATTTTATTCAATTATAATATGATTTGTGAACAAAGATTTATTACTTTTTTAAGTTTGAAAATTCTAATATTTGGTTTTATCTATTTCATCACTAATGGTTATTTTCAGGGGCAGAGCTACAATGGGGCATAAGGGGGCAACTGCCCCCTTAACTTTTTATAAACATGTTTACGTGCAGAAATATAAATTAGGAGTTGGAAAGTCGCATGACTAGGAGTTACAGAAAAATATATGAAATAAAAAAGAAAAAAAAAATACTGTGTGTCTTCATGTCCAACGTCCAAATAAAGCAAATGCATGTTTCGTGGAAAATCATCCATTTTTGGATTTTCTTATATGCATTCTATTAAAATCACTACAAAATCTTTTTTCTGACAACCTTTTTTTATATATGATTTGGGCTATTTTAAGAAAAAATTTTGATGAGATTGATAATAAAATCATTATGAAACGGTTTTAAAATATAAAAACTCAAAGAGAATAATTATAATGTAATTTTTTTATTTTAAAAGTATTCTTAAATTAATTTTATTTTATATGAGTTAGTATATATGTTTCAAATTGATTTTTTATATATATAATGCATGTTTACATAATAAATAATATCAAATATTTATTAATAATTTGTCCCCTCATTTAAAAAATTCTAGCTTCGGCACTGGTTGTTTTTAATAATTTTTTATTAGATTGGTCTAGTCAGTTGACTCACGCTTTGTTATAAGTCAAATAAAATGTTTTTAACCATAAAAAAATGAGTGTGCAGCAATTCGGTAATATATCAAGTATAAAAAAGAGAAATAAGAGTAAAAAATGTATCTTATAATTTATTTACTTTTCACATATCTCGATCAAAATAGTTAATTTAATATGAACTAGATAGGGATACTATGATATGCTACGGATTAGTTAAAATTATTTTCAACATTGAAAAGATACTATGATAACACAAACCTCCATAAAACACAGGTTATTAACTCGATTGTATTTAATAAACTTAACTAATACAAATATTAAGAAAAAAAATGCAATGACAATGAAAAAAAACTAACAACATAAAAAACTAAAAAACCTCGAATCAATCTCATCTAAGTTAACATGCTAGATATTGGTCATGATACTTGGGTAACTCCATCGAAAAAAAATTGAATAAAACTATGAAGTTCAATTATCAAACAACCTAATGTTGAAAGGCGGAATTAAAAAAAAATATCTGAGTTAACTTATGTTAATCTATTAATCAAGTGACCATGGACACAAGATTGAAATAACCCTATAGAAAGGAGATTGAAAACAAAAGCACAGGGACGAATTCCCAATAAATCAAATATTAAATAATGAAATTTTAAAAAAATAATTAAAAAAGACCTAAGAAAAAAATTAGAGTCAACCTGTGTATACCTTCAAAACTCGTGACACTGGTTATGAGCTCGGGACTAACTTCATAGAAGAAAAATCTTTAAAAATAATGAAGAAATATTCTAAATCATCAAAATGCTAAGGGATTAAATTAAAAAAAAATACAATAAAAAAGGATCCAAAACAAAAGAATAACAATTAAAAGAATGACAACTAAATTTGATATAAAAATAATTTGAAATCAAATATTGAGGGATGAAATTGACAACAATTTCAATTAGAAAAAGTATTAAAAATAAACAAATAGCAATAAAAAGAATAAGGATCAAATTTAATATAAAAATTAAATAAAGCTAAATGTGATGGGTGAAATTGAAAAAAAAAATCAAACATATAGAAATTAAAAATAAAACAAATAAGGATCAAATTTAAAATTAAAATAATTTAAATGACAACTTTATATTTTGACAAGGGAAAAAGAGAGAAAAGAAGAATGAGAAGAAAAAAGTCTACAGAAATCTAACCACTGCTTCATTCATGAACATGTGCGGCACCATTAGGAAAAAGGGTAATGAGACACTTTCAAAGCCACTCCAAAAGGCAGAGTTATATGGAGGGGTGATTTCACATGCTCCGCTTGAAGAGCACGGATGTGGCCTCTTCATTAGCGTGTGATTCGATAAATTTTTTTTAATAATATTTATATTACTCAAAAGATTAAATCTCCCCTTTCAAGATGTTTATTATAATAAAAAAAGACAAGAAAGCTTCAGATACAAGTTTAATAATTTTTGTTTATAAGGATAATATAATCTTTATATTGTGCTTTTAAAAGTTAAAAAGGCCAAATTTCTTTGATGCAACCTTTTAAAATATTTTGCTAAGTATAGTTATTACATTGTGTATTTGAAATGTAAAAAAACCAAATTGTTTCTAATCATCCTCATAATGATGGATATATTATTATGAAAAAACTATTCTACCTCCACACCAATGCCATTCTTTTTTCTTTAAAGAGAAAAATGGTAATTATTCATAAAGAAAAATGATAATCTTTGTTGGGTGCATTAATGGGCCTCGCCATTGGTAAACAGTTCTTGTAAACATCAGCTATGAAACCTTGCTAGATAAGCATGAAAAACCAGTGAATAGATCTTGGTTCTTAGTAAGGTAATATTCACGCACAGAACCAGCTAATTTAACCAATATTAATAAATTTCTATACCTTGGACTGAAAAGAAAGGTACAGCTAAAATTCAAGAATTTTTTCAGTGATACACCTCACAGCCTCTAATGTTCTTTTTTTACAAGAATTGTTACCTTAACCTGAGCTGGCCATGAAGAACTAATATCATGTTTAATTCTGTCACACAAATCTAACAATAATGCAGAGTGTGGTATTTAAATCTTCTTCTCCTTCTTCTTAGTATCTGTCTTTGAAAATGGCAAGAAAATCACCATTGGTTGCGTTCGTCTTTCAGTTGATCAACTCCTTTTTCACCCTATCTGGTCTAGCCATAGTGTCATATGCGCTATATTGTTTATTAAAACTGAAAGCCGCAGCACCACCACCTCATGTTCATACGAAGCATGAGATTGCTAGAGCACTTCTGGGTTCTGATCAAGATATATCCATATGGCTATCTAATAAGCTTCCTGCTGCTTGGTAAGCCAATCAATTAATAAGTTGTTGAATAAGTAGCACTCCTTCATATCATAACTAGTTCATTTCGTTCTAGTTCCTTTGTCATCTCTAAGTTTTTGGTTCTTATTGGTCGATCATATGTATTTACGAAGGATAACCTAGTGGACATGTTTTATATTTGCATCTGTTCATTGTTATTCCTTGTGAGTGGTCATTGATTCGTAGACAAAAGAGAAAAGATTGTATCACAGGAAATATGGGAATTTTCTCTGCTAGATGCGATGCTGAGATATGTGAAAATCAATTTGGACCTTGATTTCCATGTTAACCTTACCTTCTTTGTTCAATCAGTAGTGCAGATCCATAAATCTTTGATACAAAAAAAAAAAGGGAATTCTTCAGCTCCTTCAAGCTTTTGGCACTTATCCTACAATTAGTGTTAGGTATCTTGACATGGATTCTTCTTTTTGTTGTGTATCTGGCTAATTATATGTATTGAATGCCTTATAATTCTGCCATTCCTCTGACTACATTTCCTGTTTTTCCTTATCTCTAATTTTTCCTTATGAAAACTAATGTTATATCAAACTTTTCCAGGTTTATTTATCTTCTACTAGTAATTGGCGCATCCCTTGTCATCATTTCCAGTGTCGGGTGCATAGGAACTGCAACCAGGAGCCCATGTTGTCTATGCTTTGTATCCTCAAGTGATTTGTGATTAATATTGATGTGTAATTATCCCTCGTTTTGCTTCATATCTGTCAAGAAATCCTCTGGGTTTGATTAGCGATTTCTTAACAGTTAGTAGTACTCTTTGCTCCTAGTTGCGCTTTTCGTGGCTCAAGTTGGAGTTGCTTCCTTCATGTTCTTTAATCACAACTGGGAACAGGTAATGTCACTGCATTGCTCTTGATTAGTTGTATTATAGTTCAAGATGAACTGGAACATTGGTCTCTAGTAGTCTGCAAAAGGTCATGAAAATTCATATTACTTAAAGGCTGAAGCAAGGTCCAGGTCTTCTTACAATCGTAAAAGAACATGCCATCAGGATGTAATTTCTGATGGATTCCAATCTTATTTCTACCTTTTTGCTTTCTTTTTCTCTTCATTGTAGGGTTACTGTTGAATACTGTGATCTCCTATATGCTTGTATACCACATGCAAATTACAATTGCAGAATCTGATGCAGGATTTTGTTTTCCAACACAGGTTGTTCCTAATGACAGAAGTGGCAGTTTCCACTCAACCTACCACTTTCTCACTATTAACTGGAAAATCATCAGATGGGTTGTTATTGGTGCACTTGTTCTAGAGGTAAATCATAAGAAAATTGATTTGTGGCAACTTTATTATCACTTTGTGTTTGGTAATGTGATTAAATCTTGATTTTGCAAAGATGAATTTTGTACTGAGTATGATGACATAATATCTTTGTATCAAGAACATCTTTAAGCCCAAACGAACGTTAAAAAATGCTCTTAAACCCAGTCTAAACTCATTACTAAACACCGCTCTTTTAGTATTAATTATAATAATATTTCTTTCATTCTTAACAGGCCATCGCTATAGTACTGGCTTTATACTTGAGATATTTGAGCAGAGTTTCATACCACCTGGATTACCATAGAACCGTTGTTTATCCTGACATGACGAGGAGAAATTCTGAGAAGAGGAGGAACCCAGCTACTGCTGCACCCTCAGCTAGAGGAACACAAGAGATGACAGTCGCAAGATCTACTAGTAAAACAGGGAATAGAAAAACAGGGGGGATAAGCTGAGATAGTTATTTATGCTATCATTTTATCCTTAAATTAGTGGTCCAATGGAAATTGTTCAGTGACATTGAAGTTTGGCTGTTTCTTCTTCTTATAAAACCACAAGATGAAAGCTATACTCTCTCATGATATGATTTGTGATCCAGCAATTTTGCTTGATTGATTTAGTCATAACTCAATTTTGAGTTTAAAAAAAAAAAATTTAATAATAATTTAAGAATTGAGTCAAGACAACACAAATTAAAAGTTTGATGACTAATAAAGATGCAATTATAAAGTTGAAAGTCAATTTACCTAATAATTAGAAGAATTGATAAGTTTAAGGACTTACTTAAACTTTGAATTAGTTTAATTAATGCAACCAGGGGCTTAATTGAAGAAATATCAAAGTTCAGGGTCAATTTGGGTTATAATTGCAAGAAATTAAATTTCAGGGACCACAGTGAATAGGCATTGATACTATAGGGGGTTAATTTATTTTTCTAGTAGTAATTTTGAAAGAATTAAAAGTTTGAGGAGTCAATTAATGATTAAATTGGTTAAATTTGAAATCAAGGACTATTTTGTAAATAACTCGGAAATCCAGGGATCCGATTGCATTAATCCAGGAGCGAAATTAAAAAAAAGATTTTCAAGGATAAAGGGTCTGATTGCTAAATATCAGAACTTTCAGGGGGCAAATTGAAGATAGTCATTTCAGTTAGAAACAAAACAGCGTCGTTTCTAAACTAATTATTCATCCTCTTCTTCCTCATCCTAGGGGAGACCGGCTCAACCAAAACTGCACCAAATCTGATCCAAAATGTGGATCAGATTTATCTTCTACCAAACCTGCTAGTGGCCTCAGTTTCTCTCTCCCACACGATGCTTCTCCGATGTAAGGATGGGTTGTCTCTAACAGTCGTGCCCTGTTTTCCTCGAACATGGACGAACAAACAGTGCTTATCCTCATCTCCAGAATTGTTATCCTGGGAGAGATCAGACGAACCACCAGGGCATTCTCTCACCCTATAAAAGCCAAAGAAAAGCCACTCACCAGGGGGACAAAAAGAAAGAGACAAAGAACAAAAACATAGAGAGAGTCAGCGAGCAAAAAAAAAAGAAAATAGAGAAAAACACACAGAACAAAAGGACCAGAGAGGCAGAGGAAGAAAAAACCCAAAAGCCAGAGAGAAGAAACAAATGAAAACAGAAACAAAGGGGAAGAAAGGAGCATTGTCCAACCAGCACTCAATCGCCGTCGACTTCGCCTCCCACAAACCAAGTAAGCTTTTCCTTCCCCTGTTTTTGCAATTTTAATTAACTTGTCATTGTGCGAGCATGCGTGAATTATAATTCACACGTGCTTACCTATTATTGGACCAGTGATCAAGCTGAGTCGGCTGGATTAAGTCCAGCCATATGATTAGGCTAAATCCAGTCTAAAAATAGAAGAATTGTTGAAGTCAGCCTAGACCTTAGACCCAGCCGACCCAATTTCTTTTGGCTAAGGCAAAACACATCCTTATACTTTTTTTTATACTCTTTTTTAATTTTATTATCTAGGCAAACAAAACCTTTTAAGATATCTGAAAATTCCAAAAAGTTAGGGATGCTTTTGGATTTATTTACGAGACTCTCACACTTTTTTTATGAATTTACTTAATATTAAATTGTAGACTTATACAATCTAGTATGCAATACATGTCTCTTTTTCTCTCTAAAAATATAATAAAAATGTGTTTTGGTTTCAATTCAAATTTTACTGGTTTATTCAGTGTGGCTAGAGTCAGAAATATATATAATAGGATTGAGAATTATTTTGAATCCTCAATATTCACTGATACTAAAATCAAGAATATTATAGAAAGACCATAAAAAACATAATAAAACAAGTACTTAGCAATTTAAGACAAAACCAACAATAAAGGTAAAGCTTTTTTTTTTCTGTGTAATTAGTCTCGTATCATAAAATTATATTGACTAGTTAGGGTTTCTAATGATTATAAGATTAGATATTGCTTTTTTTTCTATGTTGATAGTTTTTATTTTTTCAATCTAAAAATAAAATATTAGATATCTATTTTTTTCTGAAAATTTTTAAAATTGCCACGAAATCGAGTATTACATCTCTTATGATGTAGCAACATTAAACAATAATGTAATGATAACCCCAACAAGTAGGTTTAATGGATTTCATGTGGTCAAGTATGTAATGAGCTTGTTTGAGGCAGATACGAAAAGGGAACAAGTTACCTTGCATGTGAACCAAATTAATCAATGTTTTTAAAAGGTAGAAACCGTAGAACAGGCCAGGACATAAAAAAAAGGCATCCATCATCTTCTGACAGAGGACTTGCTCGCCCCTCACACAGATTCTTCTTGTTGTCAGCGATGAAAAAACCTTACAGTTAGCCAATCAAGATGATGCAACCCACATTAAAAAAAAAAAAAAAAAACCGACACCTCATTGAGTGCAGAGGTAGGAGAGAGGAACATCTACAGTTTTGTCTTTGCACAATACTTGACATGAACTAAGAAACTCATCTTCCGATACAGATTCAGAACTACAGACGACTTCAAAATGGAATCATAATTTAATTTTACAACTACAAATCTACAAACATATGACAAATTCGTGCACCCAGCAGGCAATTTTGACTGTAAACTAAATAACTTTGAATTATGAAAACACATACACAATTAAATCAAGAATGTACTCTATAAATATTCCAGTTTGTATACTGTAAAATGAAAAAAAACTCCGATCACTATCAATTATGGTAATTACAACAAAAAGGGAAGGATTCAAATCTATAGCTTGCATCATACAAAAAAATTGAAGAAGCTATCAACTATTAACTCAAGATTTTCCAAGAACACCTACAACTCGAAAGCTTTGCCTTTGTGAAAAAACCCACGACATCGCTGAATACATGGGATTAAGATTCATCGAGATTTGCATGATTAAGACAAAACACATTTCTTCCTGCCTATCCAGCCTGCAAACAAAAAATAAATCATTCAAGATATTCATTATAAACTAATATCATATAGATCAAGATTAAAAAGATGCGTCACAACAAGATCAGCATCCCTTAACAGCAGATCTATTCCAAAACCTGTTGTCTGGTGATGGCTTAATACAAGACATCCTCGTGCTCAGAAACCGTACGATGGAAAAAAAGACTAAGTACACATAAAAAAACATTACATGGGATACCTCCAATGCCACTTGTTCTTAAATTTCTTTAAGGGACGATGAAAATAAACCAAGCAAATGGAATTGGAAGGAATCACACATATTGTTTTACTTATTTTAAAAAAAAAAAAAACATACGCTTTAATGAATCTATCTGTATACACAGTCTCATAATGTTCATTCCCACAACGGCTGATGATAATCATTAGGATGATGCAATAACACTTTGCCGTTGTGAGAATGAAGCATTACGAGAGCGTGCGAAAGCTTCAGCGCATCTACTTATCTTTAGGGTTTTGCCTTGCAGCCTTTACCACATATGGGGTGTGCGTATATGGTCGCCTGTGCCCGTCAGCTCTACGCTACCACTTTTGTTTTGGGCCGCCTACAACTAATATAAAACAGACTGGGCTGGACCCAGATCAACAAATATATGCATGTTGTTTAGTTTTTAGCCAATTAAATATGAAATGAAAAAATATAATGAAAAAAATAAAAAAATCGGTATAAATCAACTCGAATTAATATGATAAATATGTAATTTAAACATTAACGAGCAAGTCAGTATGGGTTAACATATCAAACTCATATCCTAAGTTATAAAATTGGAATAACACAGTAGGAAAAGAAAAGAAATTGAAAAAAACCACAAAATTAATTTTTAAAAAAATACCAATGTTGGATGACGATATTGGAAAAGAAAATAAGCCAAAAAATATTAACCCTATTAACTTTTTAAACCTGTGAATCTGTGACTTAGATCATAAGACCGGAAGCATCCTATATGAAAAAACTATGAAGCTCAATCCTAAAGAAATGAAACACTAAAGGACAAAATTGGAAAAAAACTACACAAAATATAGATTCAAAATAAAAAAAATAGAAATTAAAAGAATGGGAGTGAAAATCAAAATAAAAAAATAAATTAGAAGGCAACAACAAATTTTTAATTTGAGGGTTAAATTGAAACGAATAATAACATTAACAAAAGGATAGAAAAATCAAAAGACTTATGATCGAATTGTAAAAAAACAATATACCATAAATTTATATTGAATAATAAAATTGAAAACCAATAAAACTTTTATAAAATGATCAAGAAAAAAAACTAAAATGAAAAAGAATATGGATTAAAATGAAAAAATAATATAGGATAAATTAGGATTAAATGATGAAACTGAAAACAAATAAAACTTTTATAAAAGGATGAAAAAAAAAAAGGACTAAAGTTGAAATAGTTAACAAGTGAGGACAAACCTGTAATTTTTAGAGGGAGAGGGGAAAAAAAAAGCCCAAAGCTATAAATCGCTCCATCTCCACCAACACACGTTACACCACCATGAAAAGGACATGGTGGCACATTCAATGATAAGGTTAGAGGGAAATTTCAGGGAAATTTCAGTTAACAAGAGGCGTCGTGTATACCGCTTAAAGTGCACAAGCACCTTCCACACATTGTACATGCGCCAACAGCTTTTTAGATTAAAAATTCAATTGAGCAAACTTAAACGATGAAAGTGCCCTCGGTGATATGGAATTCATATATATACATATACATATATACATATACATATACATATATGAAAAGACCAAAATGCCCCTTCATGCATAACTTAAAATGTCATTTTGCCATGTTTTAAAAAAGAGAAAGACCAAGTAGCCCTCTTACATAGGTTAAAAAAAAATATCTAAAGGGTAATTAAGTCATTCTACTATACTAAAAAAATTAAAAGATAATTATACCCCACACAAATCTTTAATGAATGATGTTCCATGTAAAAAGACTTAAATACCCTTTAAATCAAAAGGCATTTGGGCTTTGTTTTACTTAGTAAAAACATCATTTCACTTAATCAAAGTGTTTTTGTTTTCAACTTTAGTCTTTTTATTAGATTGATAGCTCGTGCTTTGGTGTAGGCTGGGTCAATTTTTTGCAACGTAAAAAAACGATACTAAAGCATTGTCATTGTATTGTAAAGAACAAAAAAATCAATGACTTGACATAACAGAAAGACAACTAAAAAAAATGATTATCTAATCCGAAGAATCAAATTGTAGAAGGATGGAATCGAAATATAAAAATAATAAAGGATTAAAGACCAAAAACATCATAATTAACAAATGAAACCAAATTTAATATAAAAACAAAGTGTCAGGGGGTGAAATTAAAAAAAACAATTAACTTAATAAATAATCCAAGACCAAATACATTACAATTAAAAGAATAAGGACCCAACCTAATATAAAAATAAAAAATCAATGGATGAAATTTAAAAAATAAATTAACTCAATAAATGATGCAAGATCAAATATATTGCAATCAAAAGAATAAAGATCTAATTTATCTTAACAAACAAAAAGCTAGACTTTCTTATTTTTTTTGCAATGGTCGGCACAGTTTTCTTAGAGGATAGAGGGAAAAGAGAAAGGAAGGGAAAAACTCATTGTCTGAACTCCTTTGCATGCCATCGGAGAATACGAGTCTCACCACCGTGATGGGGTGGTGAGGCACATTGAACATCATCTTGGAAGGCAGCATTTAGTGCTATCTGGACGCCACACCCGCCACCCACAAGGCACAGATGACGCCCCCTTATAGCACGTATCAACCACTTTTGAAATTTAATATTAATTTATATATATTAAAAATATCAAATTACCCCTAACCCCATATAATAATTGCAAAAAAACCATAACAAAAAAATCTAAAATGACTTTGCCTCCATAATAAAGATAATTTAATTTTTAGAGACATTTAAGTAATTAACATGCATAAAAAAATATAAAAAACCTGAAAAGCCCCTTAACCAAAGAGAATTTTTTTTAAGGTTATTTTGTAATTATACTGTAGAAGAAAAAACATGAAATCACCGACTAATACCTTTTTTTAATGTAATTACTAATAAACAATATGTAAAAGACTCTTATACCCTTAAACCCAAGGTTACCCGTCAAGAATAAAATAATAGTTTTAATGTGGATTGGACAATTCATTTTAAAACACTGTATGTTTTAGTTTTTTTTTTGTAATGTAATATATGTATTTATATATATTGCTGTCAAAAGGTTGGACAAAGAGCTCGAAGAAGGCACCAAGAATTTGCAAGTGAGGTGAGAACCACTGGACAGATTCACCACAAGAATTTGTTTCGGTTACTCGCAACTTCAACAAAGGAGAGCAACGACACATGGTCTATGAGTCATGAGAAACGGCTCATTATCACGCTTCCTCTTTGGAACTCTTAAGGCTTAGCTGGCAACAAAGAACACAGATGGCACCAGAGATAGCAAGAGGCCACTTGTACTTGCACGGAAGAATGCAGCGTGCAAATCATACCCTGTGACATTCAAAGCATACTCTTGATTATTCTTTTACAGCAAAGATGTCTGATTTTGGACTTTCAAAACTTCTGTTAAACAATCAAGGGAAAGAAGGTTGATCTTTATAGTTTTGGTGTCATGTCATTGGAAATTATTTACTGCAGAAAACGTGTGGAAGTGAACATGGAGAAAGAAACAATCCTAGTGGAACGGGCTTGTGAATGCTATAGTAAAGGAGATATCTGGAAATTAGTTGAAGATGATGAAGCGTCAAGAAGTGATCTTAGGAGGGTGGGCAGACTGCTGATGATAGCTCTAATGGTGCTTGTAAAACGAGCCAGCTGTATGAGTCGTGACCCTTCGTGAGGACAATAATTTTTATGCTACAAGAGATTCTTGAGGTGTCTATGCCGCCATGCCCTTTTATCTACAGTATAGTATCTACTTCTGATCTTGAAACATCCTAGGTGTAAAGTTCATATCTTTTATAAATCGTCATGCAAGCAAAAATTCTTAGCATAAAACACCACCTACAACAACGCATCTACAATTGTAATAGAATACATCAAATTCTAAAACACCATGCAGTGCTCAATTTACTAGCATACTACTATATCTCCAACCAGTCAAGTACATGCAGATATCATATCCACATAAATATATATTGACAAACAAAATTATTTTTACCATGGAATTTTGACTATTAAAACATAAAAGCTCAAAACCCGACCCAAGATGCACAATCTTAGTTTATGAATGGCGCAGCTTGTATGTGGATCAGGAAGACAGGCACTTTCAGAAGTAAGGAAAAAGAAAACAAGCATGGGATAGCCCTGTCAGTCTGATAAAATCTTATTGCTATGACTGGTGACCAGATCCAATGCACCAATTAAACGGCCTCTTTATGTGTCATATGAAGAAAAACACGTATTATCTTGTCTCCGAGTTATAGCCATAGAATCAAACAAACTGTGCCCTTTTGACAGATTAGCTGCAACCATCAAAGGTTAATGGCAGTGAAAATTAACTCCAGCTGGATGAGGAAATCTTGGCGGGTGCTCCTTTTACAGTTTGCTTGTGGAATTTTAATTTGAATCCAGAATCAATTATTCTGCAATCTCCCCCTCTTCCAATTCCTCTTCCACTGAAAAAGTCCCCATGGAACCAAAATGATCATTCCTATCTTCTTCTTCCTTGGAAAACACACCCTCTAAATCAAGAAAGTCATCAGGATTAATTTGCGCAATGAGATCTGAGTATGCATCCATCAAACCTTGATCAAAGTCAAATTCCATATTCTCGAAAGTCCCTTCGCTCTTGGAGCTGGAATGCACACCATTAACTGCTGCTTCTCTCACAGCCAAAGAGTCATCAAATATGTTTTCTAATGCTTTCACAGATGCGTTATGATGATAGATTTGATTTGACGGACTCAAAATTTCATTTTTCATCAAATCATAAACTTGGGGATCAGAAGAGCAAATATTGGCTTCATCTTCTATTTGCTCTTCCCTAAAGACAATGCCTTTTGGACTTGGGCAATCATTGCTGGCAGAATTCTTAGCATCCAATCTATGATTGACAAGACGAACATCTTTGACAACGTCAAAATCATACTTGTGTGATGGAAGGAAAACATGAATAACAGGGTGTTCCATGATAACTACATTGGCTAATTGCTGCCTTAAAGAGGCCTTGGTGTTAATCTCACAGAAAGTTGACTTGGGTCCCTGAAAAAAAAAGAATCTTGAATGTGAAACATTGGGTCGACACTTGACATGGTGAAACAAAATTTCACCGTTAAAATAAATCATCTTCCTCACGCAATTTCAATTTATTTTGAAAAAAGAGGAAAGGGGGTTAAACCCATTCAAACTAAAACAATCTTTCATAACAGGTTGCTTAAATAATCACACCATAAAAACACCGTAGAACATGAGAAAATAAAAGAACAAATAAGTATATCAATTCTTGCATAGAAAAGCGTTCACATCTACACACATAACCTGGAGCTAGTATTAATCGAGAATACCTTTGGATACTTGCGGATAAAAAACTTGAGGGAGTCCAAAGGCTGATCACAAAATTGCCTTAATGGATGGTTCCATGGTCCAGGTTTCAAATGCTTCTCAATTACAGAGAAAAGTTCGGTGTCTTCATGTACTCTGTATCAAAAATTAAATGCCTTAGTTCTTTATGGACCTTGCTCAACTTGATATAAACAGCAGAAGACTACCAAAGAGGAGAGTTCTCATGAAAGATGGTCAGACACCTTACCCGTGGTCATGTAAAACAACATCAGTTGAGTGAAACCGCCACTCAATTGTCCAAGAGATGGATTTCTTCCTGAAACAAATGATCAGAAAGTAATAATGGTTAATTATTAAATCCAGGTCAAAATATACAACTCTTCAAACCAGTAGCTTCAATAGACAAAGGTCCTATTTGGTTGGTAGCTTCAATAGCTTCAACTTTTCAATATTTATTTTCCTATAAAAGACAAAAATCAGATTTCAAAGTTCAAATGCAATGTTATTTCTCACTTCAGCCTGAAAATTGAGAAATAACATGAAAGAAAAAAGCAACTAAAGTTGGTGAGCTTTAGCTCCAAAAGAACCTCTGGGTACTCAATGGTAAAAATGCAGCTATTTTTTTGAGAAAAATAACTCAGCTATTTTATATAACATCAAGATAACATAAAAACATGGCAATATGGAACCAAAATTTTCATACGACAGAATATCAAATCCCAGAAGATCACCGGATAAAACCATTGAAAGCCAAATTCAAACAGGCTAAGTTACGAATAAATATCAGCAAGATTCCAAAAGGATAAGCTTTCACCAAACGAACCTTGGGTCGTATTGAGTCTGGTTCTTTTCCCTCTTTGACATTCCATTTGGAAGGAAAAGGAGCTTTGTTCTCCGTCTTGCAGCAGCACGTTTAAGGTCTTGACGGTGAGGTGGAAATCTAGAATAAGGAGGAAGTGGGTGCAATTTAGTTCTCGTCCTCCGAGCAGAATCAGCAACCCTCTTGATTTCCTCAAGCAAATTATAATCTATAGCAGGTAGCATCAGAATGTGTAAATTTCCATCCAATCAATTCGCCTGATCAAACAAGCTAAAAAAAGCACCAAACTTGCAAAAGGAGCTCCAAAGTAGAATAATCAAATAGAATTCACAATTCTCAATACTATAACCCAAAGTAGAAAAACACCACGAAACCATACATCCAAAAAAAAAAACTCAAGAAAAGAACCCATCCCAACATGGAAAATTTACAATTCGACCACAAACAAGACTCAAAAGGCATGCTTTCATTGAACAAAGAGAAACAGGGAGAGAAAGAGAAGTACCGGACAAGAGGAGATTGTCATCGAATTGAGATAGAGGGACAAAGTGGGTCTGGCTTCGTTTTCCAGAACAGGAAGCGCGTTGCTTGTGAGCTTTGACACAATTGAGGCTGCAAGAGCGTACAGAGCAACCTGGGCATTTGTATTTTGATGGTTTTTCTTTGCATTCTTCACACAATACAGTTTCTTGTTTTTTAAGGTCTGAGTTTAATGACAATGGCTCCTCCTCTTGTTGCTGCTTCTCCATTACAAAGGGAAAAAGAGGGAGAGAGAAGATTGTGGGGAGTGCTGTAGACTTGGAGCAGTAGGGTTTACGAATCAGGAGGAGGCTTTTAGGGTTTATAACTCAGAGAGAGAATTTATTTGTGGAGACAAACAATCAAGGGTAAACTACAATTTCATCCCTATTGATGCATCAATATTCCATTTGCATCTCATAAAGATTCTTAATATTACCCTTCTAGTTTCTAAGAAGTTCCAATGTTACCCCTAGTAATTAAATATGCTATTTTTTGAATTTTGGGTTTGAGTTTCTTTTAGGTTTTTAAGTATTTTAATGAGATATTATAAACTATATGGTAAATTCAGAGGAAAATTAAGTAAAAAGTAAGTAGAATAAAAGAGATTACGAAAAATGTTAGCTTCCTAAAATTACAGGGGTCAAATAAGAAAATCTAAAACTACGGAGGTGGAAATGGAATATTGATGAATCCCCGTAAGAGCAAGAATATAGTCTACCCAACAAAGAATTACATCCTTATAAAAATGGGCTATTTACAATTTGTTGAAATATATTGCCTCAAATTTATTTTATATTTGTCATATTTCATCAATTCATCCAAATGGATTAAGTAAAAAAAAAATTATCAGGAATTTACCTTATACAGAGAGATTATATTGTTCACAATCCAGTCCAATTGGATAGAATTGATGAGATACTAGAATAACTCTGATGTATTTTTTTTTTATAGGGAGTGGTTTGTTAAAATGGCACAAACAGAGGACCAAATTGAAGGGTTTTCCTATGAAAACTTTGGTAGTATTTTATTAAAAATTTATAAATATAAAAAAATATTCAATGGTGTAAATGATTATCCCTTTTCAAATTGAATATAGTTGTAGGTTTGCGATTTTTTATTTTCAAATATATATATATATATATATATATATATATATATATATATATACACCATTATATTTTATTCTACATGATTTTTATAATACATAACCATGTAAAAAAAATACTATACAGAATAAAAACTCAGCCTGTTTCCAAAATCAAGGAGGAGTTGGGTATGGATATTTGATATAATGATAAATTGAAGAATGATTCTTCATTTGAAGATAGATTAGAAGCCATTAGAAGTGTAAAAAAAAAAACCGGTGTGCCTTGGCCGACCCGGTAAAATCCAGTAAAAGACCTGGTTGTAACTTGCTGACTTTTATTTTGTTATTTTTACTAAAACAACATCGTTTTGATTTTTTTAAAAAAATTTGACCCGGTCAAAATACCTGAGCCTTAGACCAGATCGGATCTAAAAATTAAAATTAAATTTTGATTGTTTCGGTTGAATCAAAATAAATTAACTAGATTCTAATCAACGCCATAAATTTTACCAGTTTAATAATAACATTGGAAAAAACAGGTTAGGAAAAGATTACATCACAGATCAAATTAGATGGATGGAGAATGCTTTGATTCTCCAACATCGAGTAATATATGTATATTATAAAGTATGAATTCATACTTTATTCTCAATGGTCACACTTTCCATGTCATTGTTCAACGACAACAACAATGAAGTGTTCTTGAGAATCATCCGTCATGAACAAGTGCTCTTTATTAATAAAGTCATAAATAGATACTTTACTATAAAAAAATAATTACTTTTTATCAGCAATGATAAAATACATTCTTGTTAGGTAGTCGGAATGTGCCGACAAGTTGGGTTTAGGTGTTACCACACCCACGTATCCCTATGGGAATGGGGGAGTGACTTTTACCCCTCTAAGATTTACTTGCCAACAATAGAAATAATAGAGTTTTTTTTATTATTATAATTATGAATTTAAATATATGCTAAAAATTAACAAAAAAAAGAAGGAATTTAAAACACACATATTACTTGGATAATAACTATCAATAATTTTTTGATCAAATATAAAAATACAATAGATCAAAATAAAACAGGTCAAGAAACTGACAAGTCATATATACACATATACAAAATCTGAAGAAAAAAAAACATGCTTTCATTCATCAAAAAATATAAGAAGACAGCTACCTAGAGAGACAACAAAAAATATCATATTGGTTAGCTAAGGAATTCAGAATTCAGTAAATGTCAGAGATAACCAACAAAAAAAAATGTTAAATAGGTAATAAAAATATTTTTATATATTCAGAAAAATAATTTTCAATTTTTTTTTATTTTTATTGTTATATTAAATAAGTATTACTAGTTATAGCCCAAGCTCAATAATTTCTTTCCTTTTACGGATCCATAATATAGCCATCCTCGATTAAGTTGCATAGTTGTAATTCTTAAAGCAAATTAATTTGCTTAATTGTAATCTCCTCCACGAACTTTAATTAATCACCAAGACCACATTGCTCCAAATTAACGTTTCAATCATTAATATCACAATACTTAACAATCATTGATCATCGTTGTACTCAACGTTAAAATTGACAATCTAACTTGCAACCCAAAAACACGAGCCATGTGTCTTAAAGAAGTAGGAGCATGAAGAGTTAGTTCTAGTCCTTGAAGTTTACCAAACCTAGTTAACTAATCATTATAGTGTTTTTTTTTATATTGTCCCTTTATTCTTAAATTCGCTTATTATCTAGTCCCTTTGTCAATTCTATGCCTTTCCAATTTATTTCTTTTTCTTTTTCATTGGAAGAAAATTGCAAGTTTGGAATAAAGATACCCATAAACACCATTTAAAAGATGATAGAAATACTTTTTGAGTTTTTCAATATCAATAAATTGATTATTTTACTCCTATGCTTTTCAATTTCAAAAAAGAAAAGATATTTCAAAATGGTTTCATGAATTAGAAAGAGAGTATTATAAAAACATAGTTAAAAACCTGATCTAGTTCATTATTTGATGGACATGTCAAACTAAATCAATTTAAAATCATGTTGTTTCAGTTTTTTTAAAGAAAAAATCAAAATAATTTTAGAGTTTTTTAAAAATCAGTCCAAGTCTTTTTAAAATCAACTATATAATAAGATGATCTATCAAGCTTTCTTGATCGAGTTTTAGCTCCCAATCTAGTTTGATATAAAATCTAGTTTGAGCAAAATCTTGAAATCAATAAATTACCGAGTTAATCTATCGGGTTAGCTTGAGATTAATAACAATGTCTATAATATAAACCTCATCATGTTCATAAGAAATGACGGGGACTAATTAGTTAATATTCATAAATTATAATGACTAAATTATCGTTAACTCCAACATGAAAGCAAATACCACCATATTCACATTAGCGGGCAAGTCACGTTTACGCACTCCTAATAACCCGAAAGCTTCTGTCAAATTCTCCGCCCACAACCATTCACCACCGCCATCACACACACACACACACACACACACACACACACTCATTTCTGTATCTACACATCTCTTTTTTCTCTATTTAAATACCCCTCCAAAGCCTAGCCTTAGCTGCCCATTTTCCGTCTACCTCTCTCTCAAAATTCCAAAAAAGAAAAAAAATATTATGGTTCTTATGTTTTGAGATCCAAGAAGGAAAAGTCTCAGATCTTTAAGTTGAGGGAGTCAGTTTAAGCTAATATTCTTTAACAATCTTATCTGATTCTCTCAGGTACATTCTTTTCTTTTCTGGGTTTCTTTTTCTGTTTTATTCGTTGATATGTAGTTTTTTTTTCCTTTCGAAATATTTTCTTAGCAATATAGGGCTTGAGATCTTTGATTTATAATTGGGTAAATGGATCGATCTTGTGTAAAGTGATATGTGCTTTTTTGAGAGTTGAATGGCAGATCTTGAATTGGGATATATCAGATCCATTTTCTAGTACATGATTTACGTATGATTTAATTTTTAGTGAGTTGGAGCTTGAGAGTTATACTGCTGGATCTTAAACAATGGCATGTATGTGTCTTTGTGGGATTAATATTGAAAGATTGTATTTTTCTTAATTGTGTACTCAATCATGAATTATGCAAAAATTGGACCTTTATGATTAATGTGATGGTGATGATCATTTGAATAAATTGAAAATGCATGTCATTGTTTTGCTTAATTATCTATCAATGGGTTTGCTTCTTTTCTTTAGTCAACTCAATCTATTCAACTTAACTAGTACTATCATCAATCTAACGTCGTTGGCATCTTGTTTTTTTTTTTTTTCGTTTTCATTGTGGGTTTTGTGTGGTGGTGTAGCCATGTAATTTTGAAATGAACTACTGTGGTTGAGCTGAGAGTGGCGCTGTGTAAGCATGAGAATTACCTCGTGGCAAAACTATATTTGTATCAACTAGTGCTAACATCAATTTTAACATGGTTGTCATCTCAAATATTTTTTAGGCAACATGGTCTGTGTAAACAGTTGATTTCAAATTTACACACGCTCGCCATGTAATTTTGAATTAAATCATACGTGTGGATTATGCTTGAGTGTTTTCTGTGGTGGTCTAGCCATTACCATAAGACTCATTGAGTGTTTTCTGTGGTGGTCTAGCCATTACCATAAGACTCATTGAGTGTTTTCTGTGGTGGTCTAGCCATGTAATTTTGAATTGAACTACTGTGGTTGAGCTGGAAGTGTCTGTCTGCAGACATTGGAAATGCCTCACAGCATGATTGGAGTTATATGTGTGGATTATGCGTAGAAGTTCATGGTCTTTTGGTTTATTCTTATCTTTAGAAATTCTGTGGCTTTAATGCTGTTTCTCAAACAACAATCATGCACTTTGTTTTGGATTGCTTATATTTGGTTTTCACATGATATAAATGTTAAATTCTAATTTCTTTTTTCTTATAAATGTGTGCAGTGTTTTTTCTTCCTCTTTTTTATTGAACATGTGGAGGTTCAAACATTTTACTCAAAAAGAACCAGCAGGCCTTGAAGGTCGCTATGTTGATGTTGGCAATCTTAAGATTCATGTTCGAAATGCCATTGCGGAGGGAGGATTTTCCTGTGTATATTTAGCTCGAGATGCTGTGCATGCATCAAAGCAATACGCTTTAAAGCACATGATATACAATGATGAAGAATTGTCAGACTTGGTGATGAAGGAGATCAATGTGATGAAGGCGCTCAAAGGGCATCCTAATGTTGTTACACTTTATGCACATACCATCTTAGATATGGGAAGAACAAAGGAAGCACTCCTTGTAATGGAATTTTGTGAAAAATCTCTGGTTAATGTGCTGGAGAGCAGGGGAGCAGCATATTTTGAGGAGAAACAAGTCCTTTCCATATTTAGAGATGTCTGCAATGCTGTTTTTGCTATGCACTCTCAATCTCTGCCAATTGCTCACCGGTAAAGTTCTAAGATATTTAATTTTAATGTCTGTTAGTGTGAATTCATCTTTCCGAAAATATTTAGTCTTTAGAGAATCTGCATTCCACTTTATATTGTTCTCTTGCACCGATGGTTGCACCAATGGTAGCTATTGCTGTTTCTGGCTGTATTGGGTGGACACTTTGTTTGTAGTTGGCACTCTGGTATCCATTAGCTTAATGTGGATTAAGTAAATTTGATTTTAAATACTTGTAGATATGAGAGTGCAATCTCCGAGGCTGACCATATTTTATTACTTGTGTCTGTGTTCTTATAACCTGAGAAACTGGGATTGTAATCTAAATTTTGATAAACTCATTGAACTCAACAAGCCTTAGTTTGAGATTTTAATATTTTATCGAAGTATCCTGTATTAATAATATTCACCCCCTTCCAAGTTACCTTATTTGATAATGCTAAGTAAGTTTTTAGCAACCAGTTCACTCTTCACAATTTTCAGAGATTTGAAAGCTGAGAATCTTTTGCTGGGGCCTGATGGATTGTGGAAATTATGTGATTTTGGGAGCACCTCTACAAATCATAAACGCTTTGAGAAGCCTGAAGAAATGGGTATTGAAGAGGACAACATTCGGAAGCACACAACACCTGCCTATAGAGCCCCTGAGGTTGAAGGAGATCTGTGCTTTGAAACAAAAAATTCTGAAATTGTGTTGAAGTGTTTGATTTATGTCTTTCCTCCTTTTCTTGACTTAGATGTGGGATCTGTTGCGAAGAGATCTTATAAATGAGAAGGTAGACATATGGGTAAGTGGATTGGACCTTATATTTCTATTGAAATTTGGTAACCTTTAAATTTTCCCTTCCGAACTGATCCAAAGTTGCTCTGCCGTTACACAGGCTCTTGGATGTCTGCTCTATCGCATATGCTACTTCAAGAGTGCATTTGACGGAGAATCAAAGCTGCAAATATTAAATGGGAACTATCGCATTCCAGATTTACCCAAATACAGCTCGCCAGTGACAGATTTGATCAGAGACATGCTTCAAGCATCACCAGATGACCGACCAGACATCACGCAGGCAAGCGCTTTGCTTGATTGGATACTCATCTCCATAAACTTAGGTTAGTTTTAGATCATCTACATCCATAGAAGTTTCTGGTGCAGAGATTCTAACATTCTGCTTACTGATCCTGGGATTTTCCCATGGAAGCAGGTATGGTTTCGTGTTAATGAGCAGCTACCAGTTAATTTGCAGAAGTCATTGCCTGATGGACCACCTGAAATGCAATCTGCTGGTATACATGGAGGTGAGGGCATTTCCCATGGATAAATCAAAGTTTTGTTTTTCTGTAGAGTTATCCTTTCCCTGATTGAGTTATCTGATATGAAATTAAGTATCAGGTCTGAACTTGGTTGAATTCATTCCGAACTTTTGAATTTTAAAATATACGATATCTTGGTTACATTTGAGTAAATTTGAAAAGTTTTAGATGTTTTTTTAATTGAATAGCCAAATTGTTTTTGGTTTAGACCTTGCTAAATGTGGAAATGATTAATATAATAGGTATTGCAAAAGCTGCAAATAGGTCGCCTCCAATTCCTCAAAGAAGTCCACCACCTCCTCCTTCATCTGGGGGTGGGGGAGGTGGGGGACAGCTTGGTGCTTTCTGGTCAACGCATCACGCAAAGGATTCACTGTTTGTCGAAGACAAGAGCAGACCTAAATTTGATGAAGAACCTAGCCATAACACATCACAACAAGATAGGAATCAGTCAGAGAATCGCAGTTTTCCCAAAAACGCTAGCCCTGCAAAGCAGGAAAATGTACATAACATTGTGGCTGGTAGGAGGAATGTGCATAATAAATCACATGTGCCTGAGGATGGTGCTTCCAAGGACTTTGAATTAACTTTCTCTCAGAAAGATATGGATCATGGCATGGAGAGGCCAAAAGCATCAAAACCGGCTGCTACTCATTTATTTCAAGATGAGGCTTTTAGTACTTTTGTTGCTGAATTTGATAGCAATAAGCTCAACTCAAGAGTTAGTAATGACAAAGAAGGAAAGGAAGAAGCACTAGAGGCTGAAATAGAGAGGCTTAAAGAGCAGCTGAAGCAGGTAAACTCTGAGAAGGCCGAAATAACTTCGAAATTTGAAAAGCTATCTGCCATTTGTCGATCTCAGAGACAGGAGATACAGGAGCTCAAGCAAACACTAGCCGCAAGAACTCCTTCGCCGAATAAATATCAAGCCTCATCTAGAATTCAACCATCTGCAAGTCCTCCGGTATTATTTTCATTGATGTTTGCACCATTGTAGTTGTTATAGAGATCCATTTGTCTTCTTTTTTTTACAATATTTAATCTCATCCCAGCAAGAAAAATCTGACTGGAGTACCCCAAGCCCAGAGTCAAAGTCATGGCAAGCATTTGCAGATGATAACAAGTCACAGCAGAAGCCTGTTTCAAAAGGCAACAGTCCACAGTCTGTTAGAACCAGAAACGCACACCAGAATAAGCAGGCTGCTGAATTAGCATCTAATATTGATTCGTGGGGTTTTGGATCGGAGAGTTTTACAGCTGTACCTACTGCCAGCTCTCAAATTTCAGGGTCTAATACTGAAGCGCACTCAGGTGGGTCAAAGATTATGGAGAGCAAGCCAGCTACTCAACCTGCTGGATGGGCTGGTTTCTAGCTCAAGTCATTTGTGAAGCTATATAAGAAGGTATACTTACATTAGAATCATCATGTTTTTCCTAAGATAAATACAGGGAAAAGTGAGAAATATATGGCTTTCTGGGCTTGTTTGTTGTATTGAGTGCTTCTGTTTGTAGATTCACATTTTTCTATAAAGCATTTGAACATGTTCTCTGGATTAGAGGCAAACTACAAATATATACTTTTCTGCATGTCTCAATTGTTGGGTGAAAAATGTTCTTCTTGTCAGTTCTTTTGTTGCTTGCCTTTGTTGCTATTGTTTGGCCTGTTGCAAGCTGTCAGATTTTATTTTTACTCTTTCGTGTGCAAAATGGGATTGCTTCAGTTATGAGACTGAATATGCAGAGGAAGGACTAACCTCTTCGAGTGGCTAGTTTTCAGTGGTGGATTTGGCCGATAGTTCCTTGTGGTCATAACCTAAAGTTTGCATTTCAAGTTAATGAAGTTGCTGTTAACTAATGATAATTCAATGTATAGCTGTAACAATTTGTTATTCATTAGGACTCACTAGCTGCAACAGTTTGTAATCTTAAAGAACTGGTCTTCCTGCAAAGTAGAGAAATCGGTTAGGATTTGTATTTATATATACGTCTTCTATTAATAATATTTGTAAGCAATTCTCTTCCCAAGTTTCAGCTCTATTATGGTATCAGAGCGTCTCTGATTCTTTATTCAAAATTCCTTTTTTATTCCTTCTTCGTTTCTGTTCCTCCCTCTTCTCCATGACCATGTCAACTTCAATTCCATCAATGCTTGCTTAAGTATTAAAAGTCATAAACTACCATTTTATGTGTCTACCTTGCTTACCACACGTCCTTTTTAAGTTGTATTTTCTGATGTTTGGACTTCTCCTATTATTTCAGAAGATGGTTATAAATACTATGTTATTTTTGTTGATCATTTTACAAAATGCATATGGTTTTATCCTTTAAAAAAAAAGTCTGATGTCCAAACAGTGTTTCGACGCTACAAAGCAATTGTTGAAAAACATTTTCAACAATCCATTGTCTCTCTTTATTTTGATAATGGTGGTGAATATATTGTTCTCAAACCATTTCTTTCAGAACATGGAATTAGTAATCTCACATCTCCACCACATATGCTTGAACACAATAGTTATTCTGAATGGCAACATTTTCACATTGTCGAAACTAGTCTTGCCCTTCTTTCTCGTGCCTCCATTCCAACTACTTTTTGGACTTATGCCTTCACCACTGCTGTTTACCTAATTAATAGGATGCCTACTCCCACATTAAACATGTCTTCTCTATATGAGTCAATATTTCACAGGAGTCCTAATTTTTCTAAACTTAAAGTGTTTGGGTGTTTATATTATCCTTGGTTAGGTCCATACACATCTCATAAACTTGAATCGAAATCTCAACCTTGTGTTTTATTTGGATACTCCCTTTCTCAGAGTGCATATCTATGCTTTGACAAATCCACCAACAAACTACATGTTTCATGACATGTATAATTTATCGAGTCGGTTTTTCCTTATAACTCATCCTACTGCACCTTCAAATCTTCTTTCCCTTGTGTCCAATTGGATGCCTTCACTCATCTCTGTCTTATCTCCACCTCCACAGCAACTGGCTCTTTCTGCTCCTTCCTTACAATGCCAAGCAGATGTTTCTCCTTCTATGGTCTCTTCATCATGTCCTTCAACCACTGTCGGAGCAATCCCTTCCATCATTTCTACTCCACAGGTATCTACTTCCTCCTCTCAACTTCATCCTCCACTTCAAGCTCCGTCTTTACCTGTTCAACCTCCTCCACAACATTCTCAACACCCAATGATCACTCAGTCCCAAAATAATATCCAAAAACCAATCCAGAAACTCAGCCTTTACCCTATTAAACAAGTCATTTCTCAAACAAAACCTTCCAGCCTATCTCAAGCCCTTACAGATCCAAACTGGCATGTTGCTATGTCTGAGGAATATGATGCTCTGGTCTGCAATGACACGTGGGAACTTGTTCCTCCTGATGGTGTCACTAACATTGTTGGTTGCAGGTGGGTCTACCACATTAAGAGACATTCTGATGGTTCCATACACAGATTTAAGGCACGACTTGTTGCAAAAGGGTTCCACCAGTGTCCCGGTGTGGACTATTATGAGACTTTCAGCCCTGTTGTGAAGCCAACAACTGTCTGCTTGGTAGTCAGTCTTGCTGTCAGCCGTGGATGGTCCCTTAAACAGCTGGACATCAACAATGCTTTCCTTCAAGGCCATCTCTTTGAAACTGTTTACATGGTGCAACCTCCTGGATTTGTTGATTGTGACAATCCGTCATTTGTTTGCAAACTCTATAAAGCCATTTATGGACTCAAACAGGCGCCCCAAGTTTGGTATCATGAATTTCGCACATTTCTGTTGGCTTCTGGTTTCCGCAATTCCCACTCTGATCCTTTTCTGTTTATATTTAATAGTGCTCAGCATGTTTTTGTTTTTTACTGGTTTACGTGGATGACATTATTGTCACAGGCAGCAGTGATAACATTCTATTAGATTTTGTTTCCAGCCTTGCCAAACGCCTTTCTCTTAAGGATCTTGGCGATCTATACTACTTCTTGGGTGTTGAAGTTCTTTCTCACAAACATGGCCTTCTACTATCTCAACGCAGGTACATCACTGACCTGCTCACTCGTCTCGACATGCTAGACGCCAAACCAGTGCTCACTCCTATTCCAAGTTTTGCCTCTACTATTTCCTTGGTGTCTAGCTCGCCTTTACAGAATCCCACTGTTTATCGTGAAGTTGTAGAGAGTCTTTAGTATCTTTCTCTTACAAGACCAGATGTGTCATTTGCTGTGAACAAACCGTCTCAATTCATGCACAGTCCAACCGATGAACACTGGATTCTTGTTAAGCGTACCTTGTTGGTACACTACAAACGGGTCTTCTTCTGCACCGCGACTCGTCCCACAATCTTCATGCCTTTGCTGATCAACTTCATGCCTTTTCGGATGCTGATTGGGCTGGCAATAGAGATGATTATTCATCCACTGGTGCTTATCTAGTTGACCTTAGGCGTAATTTCATTTCATGGAGTTCAAAGAAACAAAAGACCATTGCCAGGTCTTCAACAGAGGCTGAGTATCGCTCTGTTGCTGCCACTGCTGCTGAGCTCTGTTGGGTACAATCTCTGCTTCAAGAACTTAGTGTTGCTCTTTCTTCTTCACCTGTGATATACTGTGACAACATCGGAGCAACTCAAATAAATTCAAATCCCATTTTTCATTCTCGCATGAAACATGTTGTAGTGGACTATCATTTCATTCGTGATCAAGTTCAATCTGATCAGCTATCTGTAGCTCACGTCTTCTCTGCTGATCAACTTGCAGACTTTCTGACCAAGCCACTATCAACCTCTACATTTCAATTGTTTCGTGACAGGATTGACCTCTCAAATCGTGGCTTATCTTGAGGGGGCATGTTAACTAATGATGATAATTCAATGTATAGCTGTAACAATTTGTTATCCATTAGGATTCAGTAGCTGCAACAGTTTGCAATCTTAAAGAACTGGTCTTCCTGCAAAGTAGAGAAATCGGTTAGGATTTGTATTTATATATACGTCTTCTATTAATAATATTTGTAAGCAATTCTCTTCCAAAGCTTCAGCTCTATCAGTTGCATGGAGGGAAGTTGGCAGGTCAGGAAACCAGAATGCTATGCTTTATGGTCCTACATAGACATGGAGACAAACGTTTTGTTCCTTGATGTTTTTATTAAAAGGATGTATTTAGTTTTTGAGTAAATTATTATTTATTCTGTTTTTTTTTAGCAAAATAATTAGTTACTTTTCTTTCCAAAATATTCTTGTCTATATATTAATTGAAAGAAACCTAAACGGCTATTTTCTAGAAAACTAACATAGCTTTTATCGAGTTAACAGTCATAAACAGTCAAAGGACTAAGTTGTGGTTATGAAACTAGACGGACTAATTATTATTTCGGTGAAAAACTTAGGGATTAAATCATTATTTGCTCTTAGTTTGCTTAGATACAACAATGGCTGCTTTAGGAAGGTAGGGGTATAGAGGCAGAATGCTTATACTTGATAAAGTGCTGCAGTCATCTGAAAACCTTCGTCTCCATGGTAGGTTGCGTTAAAAATAAATTTAAAAAAATAAAAAGTATATTATTTTGATGTATTTTTAAATAAAAAATATTTTAAAAAATAATTTTTACTGTGCTCTCAAACACCCATCAACAATATACTCGCACTAAGTGTCCGTTTGGAAACGTGGTGTAAACCGTGTTCCCATAAATTTTTTTCATAAAAAAATAAATTTTTTTTTATATGTTTTGGATTGTTTTGACGTGTTGATCTTAAAAATAATTTTTTTAAAATAAAAAAAATATAATTTTAATACATTTCAGTACAAAAAATTATTTAAAAAATAATAGCAACCACAATCCCAAACTTATGCTGAGATTATGTGATATTTTAGCTTCTGATCTTGCCATAAGAAATCAATACGCAACTTCTAGCTAATTTATTTTGTTTAGACTACATGTACTGACAGGATGTTGGTGTCAATAAACTCCTGAAGATTAAAACAATCATTTTTAAAAGGTCAATAAAGAAGGCTTAATTCTAACACTCTTAGTTTTGTACATTCTGTATGATGATACCAATATTTGACAGATACGCTTTGATCGAACTGTAAGGAGATAAAAGTATTGCTGCCATGAACTCTCTGGTTCCACTGCTTCCAAATGCCATATATAGTTGCAATCCTAGCCAGCACAAGATTGAAATGATCTCTTCTTCAGGTGTGCTGCAGCCCGCATACAGATGCATCTCATATATGGTTTTCAACAATGTTGGATTTGGCCGGTAACTGCTTAATGGCAATTGCATGCGTTTGCTGTCACTGTCAAAATTCCGGATCGGCAATGCAGGAATGATACTGTGAGGACACTCCTCATCTACACTAACCCTCTCAACAAATATATAAAAAATATAAGTTATTTAAAAATATATATCATTTCATAATCTCTCAAAATATTATATTATTATTCAAAATTAATATAACTAAATGATAATTCAAAACTTCTCATCAATAATTAAAATAAAAACAATAATCCATAATATTTAATACATTGTCAAAATCCAAACTTAATTAAAACATGATAATAGTGGAGCGTCTAAAATATCAAATCAAAACAAAAAAAAGCTTCGCAAAACAAGCAAAACATACCAACTGAAATTAAAGGATTAAGAATACTCGATAAAGTACACCTGCTAACAGAAACTAAGAACCTAACATAATATTAAAATGACGGGTAAATTCAACCAACTCGGTGAGGAAATAACATTTAATATACATTTTAGATATTAATAGTTTGCAAATAGATGTATCTTGATATATATTAAAAAAATTATTATAAAATAGTAGAATACATGTCAAAGATTGGATGACACACGAAGATGTTCACTGTGGGAGGATTAGTCGCTATATGCTAATGCCTCCCTTATTAGCTAAGCATACAAAATGCTATGTGAGGGACCAAATGTAAATTTTCAAAGTTCAAGGACTAAACTGTAAATCTATAAAATTGAGGTATTAAACTGAAAATTACGTAAATCAATTATCAAACTGAGATTCATCATCCTTAACCTTGTAAGAATACTTCCCAAAATTCCAAAATATGTTTCAGGGGTCAAATTATAATTTTCTAAAGTTTAGGGATTAAATTGTAATTTTCATAAATCAAGGACCAAAATTAAAATTTGTCATCTTCAACCTCAAGACCATTCTGTCCAGATTTTCCATCAAATTTGAAACAAATTTCTTAACCTGTAACAAATCAATTTACAAATTTTTATTTTTAACAACACACATAAAATTAATCACTTAACCTTAAACCCATAATAATCATGAATCAATCTTAACAATATAAACTTTCAATCTTTATAAACAATAATCTCTTCTTTAATTATTTCATAAACAAATCATAATCAAAAGTAACATGAGAGGGAACCACTTACTTATTACTTTCATATTTTTTAAATTCAGAAAACTCAAGATCAAAAATTGAAATTCTTAGTTTAATAGGAGGAGAGTCACGACAATTACAAGAATTAAAAGAGAGAAAAATAATTTTCTTGTAATCTTTTTTTTATATACTCGGGTTAATTTAGGTTGGAATTAGACTATAAATTTAGTTTCACATTTGTGTTGACTATTGTCTCATAATAAAATAAATTTAGTTTTTGAGTGAATTTTAATCATTTTAAAATAAGAGGTCAAATAAAACATCTCATTTCTTTTTTCACTGTCTTTTTTTTTTCGAGACAATACTAGAAATGTAAATAGTGAGATATCGTTTGTGCTTTTTCTTAGAACTTATTAGGGCCTTTCCTTGTTTTTTCGTAATTAATTAAGCAGTATTGCCGGCAATTCATTGGTCAGGAGCGAAGAGTTCAGGAACAAAGAGCGTATAGTTTTATAGATTCAGGGGCCAATATAGAAAAGGAAGGAATCATGGAGCCTGTGCTTGATAAAATGCGACCTCTGGTCATCTGAAAAACCTTCTTCTCCCTCTTCTATTTAGAAAATATTTAGAAGGAGTCTTGCAGTTATTTTTTTAAATGTTTTTGTTTAGAAATATATTAAAATAATAATATTTTAAAATTATTTTTGATATTAATATATCAAAATGATATAAAAATACAAAAAAATATTAATTTAAAATAAGGAATTAGAAAAATGGACCATGCAATTAAAAGTCAACAATCAGAAATTAAGTCTTGACTATTGTTCTTGATGAAAAATCCAGACATTAGCTGCTGTCCAAAGAAGAAAAAAAAGACTGACTAGTCCATGAATTCAACAGTCTTTGCCTCTATCATAAGAAATCAATACGCAACAACTCTAGCTACTCTGTTTTCTCTGGGCTTTACTCCATTACTGTTCCTAAGGATTTTGGGTAGTTGTCGTAAAAACATCCCTTGCTGGAAAGTTAATTTTTTTAGAAAGTAATTTTTTTTAAAATAAATTAGTTTTTAATGTTAGATAGTATTATGAAAAATATTAAAAATATTTAATTATGCTATAAAAAATGAGTTAAAAAATAACTTTTTAATTTTTTAAAAAAATTAAAAAAAAAAACATGAAAAGGAACAGAAACACTTGAAAATTAAGAAGAAAAAAAAATCGTTCTTATGAGTCAACAAAGAAAGGCTTTCCATGATTTCTTGCCTTTATCCACAAGTCTCTTGAGGGTAACAGACACCCGCCTATGTTATGTTGACAACGTTATGTATGAGCTGTCCAGGAGAAAAGTCTCAGCATCTATATGTATTCTGCATTAGCTCTTCAAACTGATACATTGCTAAGTCCAAACTCCTCTGAAAATGGCTTTTCCTTGTTTTAGGACTACCCTCAACCTCTTGCTGTTTCTTGTTCTGACACCTTCTGTGTTTGCCCAAACTCCTCCTAATGTTACTTCGGGTTCATACCTTATTGCTTCTGATACATCAGTTCCATGGAAGTCCCCTTCTGGTGAATTTGCTTTTGGATTCCACCAAATCAACAATCAAAAACTTTTCTTGCTTGGCATCTGGTTCGATACAATACCGGAGAAAACATTAGTTTGGTATGCAAACGGAGATGATATGGCACCTGAAGGATCGAAGGTTGAGCTTACTCTTGATGGTAGTTTCAGACTTACTAGTCCTCAAGGACGATTAATGTGGAAGCCTCAATCTTCAGTAGATGGAGTTGCTTATGCTGCCCTACTCAACAACGGCAACTTTATTCTCGCAGATAATAGTTCCAAGTCTTTGTGGGAAACCTTCAAGGATCCCCGTGATACCATGCTGCCAACTCAAATACTTGAAGTTGGTGGAAAGTTATCGTCCCGGCTAAAGGACAGTAGCTACTCCAAGGGAAGGTTCCTGCTTCGCTTGCAACCAAATGATGGGAGTGTTTTGCTCAAACCACTTGCCTTGCCAACAGGTTATGAATATGAGGCTTATTTTAAGAGCAATACTTCTGATGATGCTTCACCACAGAATTCTGGCTATCAGTTAGTCTTTGACAAGTCAGGTCACCTCAATGTTCTCCAAGCCAGTAGAAGTGTTGTTAACCTCACCAAGGGAAGAGAGTCTCCAGCCGGAGATTACTTTTACAGGGCGACGCTTGATGTTGATGGACTTTTTACTCTGTATGCTCATCCCAGGGCTCAAACAAATGGTAGATGGGGACAGACATGGGTTGCTATTTGGTCAGTCCCGGACGATATATGTTCTGATCATAGTAGTGGTAACTTGGGTGGTGGTCCTTGTGGATATAACAGCTACTGTAAACTTGGCACAAACCGAAGGCCTATCTGTGAATGCCTTCCTGGGTTTTCCCTCTCCGATACCAGCAACGAGTTCGGTGGCTGCCAGCAGAACTTAATGCCAAATTGTGACCAAGGAAAATCAAAGCCAGAGGATTTATATGCACTGCAAGAGGTGCCAAATACATTTTTTCCATATTCTGCAAACTTCGAACAATTGCAGTCACTAAATGAAGATGAGTGTGGACGATTGTGCCTCTCTGATTGTAACTGTGTTGTTGCTGTCATCAAAAAGGGGAGCTGTTGGAAGAAGAAATTGCCACTTTCAAATGGAAGGCAAGACTATAATATCTATGGGAAGGCTCTAGTTAAGGTAAGTAAGTCTGCTGTTTCTTTAGACGAACCCTCTAGGCGAAAGTCAAATACGGGGAACAAAGATCAAACAACTTTAGTTCTGGCAGGAGCAATTCTTCTAGGTAGCTCAGCACTACTTATTTTCCTATTTATAGTAGCAGTATCTCTGTTTCTGCTCCAACCACACCATAGAAGAAAGAAACTTACCAGATCATCTAGCATTCTGGAAACAAATCTACGCGCAGCTTTACGTATAAAGACCTGAAAGAAGCCACGGATGGATTTAGAGAGCAGCTTGGACGAGGTTCGTTTGGAACTGTATATAAAGGACTATTAACATCACAGAGTTCAAGAAACTATGTTGCAGTTAAGAAGTTGGAGAGGATGGTGCAAGAAGGCGAGAAGGAATTCAAAACAGAAGCAAGCGCGATAGCCAAGACTCACCACAAGAATTTGGTCAGATTGCTTGGATTCTGTGATGAAGGGCCAAACAGGCTTCTGGTCTATGAGTTTATGAGCAATGGCACCTTAGCTGGTTTCCTATTTGGAATTTCCAGACCTGACTGGAACAAACGCATTCAAATGGCATTCGGCATTGCACGTGCGCTTACATACTTGCACGAGGAGTGTAGCACACAGATTATCCATTGCGACATCAAGCCCCAAAACATACTCCTTGATGACACATTTACAGCAAGAATCTCAGACTTTGGACTGGCAAAGCTCTTAATGAATGAACAAACACGCACACATACAGCTATTAGAGGGACCCGAGGATATGTCGCACCAGAGTGGTTCAGGAACATGCCAATTACAGCAAAAGTAGATGTTTATAGTTATGGGATCATGCTATTGGAGATCATTTGTTGCAGAAAGAGCGTTGATATGGAAAATGAGAAAGAAGAGGAGATCATACTAGCAGACTGGGCCCATGACTGCTATAAAGGACGAAAATTAGACGAGCTGGTGAAGGCTGACGAGGAGGCAAAAAATGACATGAAGACGTTGGAGAGGTTAGTGATGGTGTCAATTTGGTGCATACAAGAGGATCCTTCTCTTAGACCTTCTATGAGGACAGTCACACAAATGCTTGAAGGAATCGTTCAAGTTTCTGCTCCCCCATGTCCTTCCCCTTTCAGTTCAATCTGCTAAGAAATACCAGTTCCAAATTATTCTCTCCTCGCTTTCTCATCATTAAATTTGCTTTGCAAGTAATGTATGTTGGCATTAGCTGTACATTGATTTAGTTGAGAGTTTTTAGGAGAGATTTTAGTATTCGATTTACATTATAGCTGCACATATTTCATTTGTTATGGAAATAGTATTGACTTGCTTGCTAAGAGTCTGTAGGTATGTGTTCTCTCTCTCTCTATTAAAAGAATTTTAAAACTTGTGGGAAAGCACTGGGAAAGCACTGTAACTTTCCCCACGCAATCTTTTTTGCATTCCCCACGTTACCTTTTTGTTTTTTCCACATAGTTATTATTATATTATATTCTTTGCTAATTTTTTTAAATATTGAATTGATTTAAAATTTAATTTTGTAATTTAAAAAAACACTGTGGATTGTTACAGTGTTTTCTGTTTTGCTACAGTGTTTCTCCACGTGTTTATTTTTTTAAAATTATCTTTGTCGAATTTATTTTTTAATATTGCGTTGGTTGAAAATTTAGCTTTCCCACATATTTTTTTTCCTTTTTTTTTTGTTTTTTTTCAAAAATTGTCTTTTTTTGTTTTTTTTAGAATTGTTTTTGTCGATTTTATTTTTTTCATATTAAGCTGGTTGAGAATTTAGTTTCGTAGTTTTTTTCTTTAAAACATTGTGGATTGCTACAGTGTTTCCCCGCATGGTTTTTTTTAATGATTTTTTTTTCAGAATTATCTTTGTCGATTTTTTTTTTATATTCAGCTGATTGAGAATTTAACTTTGTAGCTCTTTAAAATAATGTGGATTGATATAGTGTTTCCCCATATGATTTTTGCCTTGCTACAGTGTTTTTCTATATGCCTTTTTTTATCGATTTTTTTTTAAATGTCTTTATCAATTTTTTTTTATATTGAGTTGGTTGAAAATTTAGCTTTGTAGTTTTTTTTTTCTTTAAAATACCGTTGATTGCTACAATGTTTCCTCACATGATTTTTTTTTGTTATGATTTTTTTAAAAATTATCTTTATCGATTTTATTGTTTTTAATATTGAGCTGGTTGAAAAGTATAACTGTAGATTTCCTCATGAAACACTATAGATTGCTACAGTGTTTCCCTACATGATTTTTTTTTCCTTTCGTTTTTTTTTGTGATATTTTTTTAAAATTATCTTTGTTAATTTTATTTCTTTAATATTGAGCTGGTTGAGAATTACAATTGAATATTTCCTCACAAAACACTATAGATTGCTACAGTGTTTTCCTAAATGATTTTAATATTTAGTTGGTTGAGAATTTAGCTTTAACTTTCCCCACATGTTCGATCCTCTCTGTACATGTCTGTCATTCTCGCGGTGCCTTACCTGCCTATTGGTCTTGTAAGATGTTCAGTAGGTCCGGGGATTAGTCGTGGTGTGCGTAAGCTGGCCCGGACACCCCGGGTTATCAAAAATAAAGAAGAAGATAGAGGTAAGGACATTGTTAGTCATTTTCTTCCTTCTCTCTTTGTTGGAATGAGTAAATACCTTAAGAAATTTGAATATTTGAAAGATAGTAGGTAAATATTGAAGAATTGTATAGAAAGAATCATATTGAAATTATGGAAAATATGTTTTGGGGTTGAAGGTGGAAGAATTACAGTTTGATCCTTACTTTTGGGAAATTATGATTTTGTCTCTAAATTCTAAATACAATTATAGTTTAGTCACTGGTTGTCAATAACAATTTTTAAGATATTTTTTGATAAATATTTGAGAAATATTGATCATCTATTATCAAGTTTTATTTTTATTATTTAATTTAGAATTAATTTTATTATGCGTTTACATGTGTTTAGTTAGGAAGCCTCGTATGCTGCTTCTTTGTAAGAAATTGGCTAAGGATTTTGGTTTACATATTTATTGAATAACCGTGAGCAATTTATATGGAATGTATCTTGAAATTTACATTAATTTTTTATGCAACAACTGTCATAAAATTATTACAATTTCGTAAAAAGAGTTAACCATTTATCTGCAAATATATATATATATATATATATATATATATATATATATATATATATATAGAGAGAGAGAGAGAGAGAGAGAGAGAGAGAGAGAGAGAGAGATAATAAGAACATTTTTTTTTCTATCTATTATTAATGCTTGACGAATTTTTAGAAGACTGGGTTCTCCACTAACAGTGAAACTCCACAATTTAGCACGATAAAATCAAAAGGGTTGATGGTCTGTGGTGCTGATAAATGTAAGAACGGATCGAGAGATGAAATAGGAAAAACTCATGTCTGTTAGCTGGCAAAGGGCTAATATATATATATATATATATATATATATATATATATATATATATATATATATATAATACAAATAATAATATTTTTGATATGAATACTTTAAATTATAAAAATAATAATTATATATATATATATAATTATTATTTTTATAATTTAAAGTATTCATATCAAAAATATTATTATTTGTATTATAAATATTATTATTTTTATTATAATTCTAAGTATTAATATCAAAATTATTATAATTTGTATTATAAATATTATTGGTTTCTTAATATAATTATTTGTGTTATAAATATTTATTAATTTTATTAAAATTCTAGGTATTAATATCAAAATTATTATAATTTGTGTTATAAATATTCTTGGGTTTCTTAATATAATTATTTGTGTTATAAATATTATTATTTTTATTATAATTCTAAATATTCATATCAAAAATATAAATATTTGTTTTATAAATATTCTTGGGTTTCTTAATATAATTATTTGTGTTATAGATATAATTATTTTTATTATAATTCTAAATATTCATATAAAAAATATAATTATTTGTATTATAAATATTCTTGGGTTTCTAAATATAATTATTCTTGTTAAAAATATTATTATTTTTATTATAATTCAAAGTATTAATATAAAAAATATTATTATTTATGATATAAATATTATTTTTTCATTATAATTCTTTTAGATCTTAACACAGGACCTAAGACCATTTAATCTTGCGTCAGGATCCATTTCACTTGGATACTGGATCTGGAGCCAATTGGCTTGGGTCCTGTTTCAAGACCCAAGCGAAATGGATCCTAGTGTAGGACGCAAAAGCATTGGGTCCAGTGACAGGACCCAATGTTCTTGGATTTTGGGTTTCTACATATTATCATTTGTTTTATAAATATTATTATTTTTATTATAATTAAAAATATTATTATTTGTATTATACATATTATTATTTTTATTATAATTAATAAATTTGAAAAAAATATTATTATTATTATTATCATTAATAAATTTAAAAAATATTATTATTACTATTGAAGAAAAACCATCATTTTTTTAAAAGATTAAAAAATATAATTCAAAGTATTCATATAAAAATATAATTATTTGTGTTATAAATATAATTATTTTTCTTATAATTCAAAGTATTCATATAAAAAATATTATAATTTGTGTTATAAATATTCTTGGGTTTCTTAATATAATTATTTATGTTATAAATATTATTGTTTTTCTTATAATTCAAAGTATTCATATAAAACATATAATTATTTGTGTTATAAATATTATTATTCTTATTATAATTCAAAGTATTAATATAAAAAAATATTATTATTTATGGTATAAATATTATTATTTTTATTATAATTCTCTTATATGCTCTAGACGCAACACCAATTAGCCTTGGTCCTGTGTTGGGATCCAATTCTGTTGGGTCCGGTATCATGACCCAATGCTCTTGGGTCTTGTGTTAGTATTTTTATTAAAATTATTATTATTTTTATTATTATTAATATTATTAATAAAATAATTATTAAATTTGAAAAAAAAATATTATTATTATCATTAATAAAAAAAATTAAAATATTATTATTATTATTAAAGAAAAACCATTATTTTTTTTAAAGATTAAAAAATATAAGATTTTGAGCAAACAAATTAAATATTATTACTAATAATATAAATATTATTGTTGGGTATGGTGTTGCAGTCAGACTTGATACTCTTGGGTTCGGCGTTGCAATTAAACCCAACACTCATTAATCTTAGATTTTTTTTATATTTTTTATAAAAATTATAAATTAACCCGTGATATAGCACAATATTTTATTTTAACTAGTTTATTTGAAAAACAAGTGCAAGTAGACTGTCAAACATCTATAATGGTAGACAACTCCTCATCTATTGCTACTTAAATTCTAGCTAGTGGTAGCTAAAAAGTCTAGGGCTAGGTTTTTTTGGTTGAAAAATCAAAATTTCAATTTATTTTCATCCAAAAAAAAAACAACATAATACACACCACAAAAATTGTCCTAAACCACCTAAAAACTCCAAATCACCTAAAAAACAAAAAATCAACAGAATCAAAAATATAAAAGGGAACTTGATTTCTTTATTCATGCATGTTTACATGAAAAAACTCATTGTTATTGAACTAACCTTTTAACACTAATATTGAAGTTTTTAATCACTGAAAATAGGACAAACTAACAATTTTATCTTTGTTTTTCAATTTTCCAGCTACTGTCTCTCCCTCTCAAACCATGAATAAAAAAATAAATATAATGAAGTTATGGATCTAAAATAAAATTATAAAAACTAAAGTGGTTGAAAAGGTAATCAAAGGTAAATAGAAGGATTGAAATGGATTTTTTTGCCCAAAATTTAGAGTGGCCATGAATGTTCTTCATGCTTTAAACTTTAGTCCTTGTTTTTTATTTTTTACTTCATAGAACAAATTATAAGAAACTATTGATTAATTTAGTCACAAAAGAATCTAATAAAAAAATTCGTTGATGAAAATCCAAAAAGCAAAAAATGGAATTGTGATTTCATATAGAAAGAGCTGATGTTTTTTAGTTTTTTTAACTAGTGGGGTGGCCCCGTGCTACGCGCCAGGCTAATTGTTTTTGGCATAAAAATATAAAAATAACGCTAATATGCAAAAGCATTAAGTTTATTTGTAAAGTTAGACTCAAGAGCCTTAGATCTGGCTGCAACATTTGATCTAAGAGTAATATTTATAATATTAAGTATACTACCAATAGTAATATTTTTAATATAAATAATAATATTTTTAATATTAATAATAATATTAAACTTGTATGACTCAAGTTCTTATAGCTTTTTATCCATTGAAATAAATTTTATGGTTTTTATTTGATAGTAATAATATTTTTTAAAAACATTATTAATGTAATGATAACAATAATAATAACAATAAGAATAATACTAATGATTATAAACTTGGATCAGGTGCCCCAACGAGACCCAAGTTTCTGGTGTTTGGTTCCTCTAATAATAATAATAATAAACTTGTTTGGCCCAATTAAGTTCTTATAGTTTTTAATCCATTCAAATCAAATTTATAATTTTTCTTAAATAGTAATAATATTTTTTTTTCAAATTTAATAATAATAAAAGTAATAACAATATTAAGAATAAGAATAACACTAATAACACTAATACAACAACAACGACGACGACGACGACGACGACGACGACGACGACGACGACGACGACGACGACGACGACGACGACGACGACGACGACGACGACAACAACAACAATTTTTAATTTTACCCTTCAAATCAAATCTATGGTTTTTTTTCTTTCAATAGTAATAATATTTTTTTCAAATTTATTAATAATTATATTAATAATATTAATAATAATGACAATAATAATATTTATAATATTAAACATATCTGACCCAAGTTCTTATAGTTTTTAATTTTACTTTTCAAATCAAATCTACTGTTGTTTTTGAATATTAATAATATTTTTTCCAAATTTATCAATTATTATATTAGCAATATTCATTATAATAAAAATAACAATATTTTTAATACAAATAATAATATTTTTAATATTAATAATAATATTAAACTTGCATGACCTAACTTTAAATGAGTCTGGCTGCAACGTCAAGCCTAAGAGCCTTGAGTCTGGCTGCAACATCAGACCCAAAAGCCTTAAATGTAGATCTGGCTGTAAAGTCGTGTCATGAAAAGAGTGAAATAAAAAAAAATTAATTGAAAAGAAAAAAAAAAGAGAAAAAACAAAAGCAAAGCACTATTCCAATAAATAGTGCTTTACGAGTAGGGGTACAATAAATCCCCCTCATGAGTTCAAAATAATCTTATGAAAAGTAAACAAAACAAAACATGAAATTTAATTCTTAATCAAATCGAATATTAAAAGATAAAATTGAAAAAAAAACTAATTAAGAAAAAGAAAATAAATCTGAATCAACTGGGTTAACCTGTCAAATCGGGTTAACCTGTCAAATTAGGTTAATCTGTCAAACCTGAGATCCGTGACATAAGATTGTGATAACTAAATATATATATAAAAATAATATTAATGAACTAAATCGAACAAAAAAATTAATTAAAAAAAAGAAAAAAGAAAAAAGAAAAAAACTATAACCGAAGAAGATCAGTTTTAGTTATCAATCGAATTTGGTATCAAGCTAGTGCTGTTGGTAGCTTTTGCTGGGTTGATCTCTTTGGTTTATCTCTATCATTCTGGACAAAAGATGATTTTCAAGCACATTATGGCCGTTTGATTGGAATTGATTATGCTAAAAGCACTTTTACAAATTTGACAGCAGCAAGGGAAGGGTGTTAATCTGCAGAACTCGGAAGGAGATTATTTTCGACCATGTTGTTTCATTGTCAGGGAAAGCACTTATTTCTTTAATGTATGTTTCGTTTCCGCAGGTTATTGCGGTGGGAAATGTTTTAGCAGCTAATGCAATTCACAATGACCTTGGTCCTTGAGATCTTTACCTATTTTGGTTTTGGTCACCAAACTTTTTTTGTTTTTCAATTACATCCTTGCAAGTTCTATTAACACGGTTCTATTTGTTGTTATCCACTTAGATTTTTATTTTCTCGCATATATCATATATCTTTGAATATCCCTACATTGAATTAGAAATCAATTTTTTTTAACCCTCCTAACCCAGTTACTATTAAGGTTAGTTCTCCACCTGCATGTTCTTCCTTCTCAAGCGTGGCATCGGTCTTTAGCTACACTTACTTAGTCCTAAACTCACTTAGTCCTAAATTGCCGAGCAAAGTAAATAAATTACTTAATCAGGGTTGCTGAAGGAGTTATTTGCCAGGATATTTTGAAATGCAGTTCAACCGTATTTTTTAAGATAATTTTGGATCATTTGAATATACTAATATTAAAAATAAATTTTAAAATATTATTTTAATATATTTTTAATTAAAAAATATTTTAAAAAATAATTTTCACCGCACTTTTAAATAAATGGATTGATGTTGTCTCTCAGTCAATTTTTTATAATAAATTTTGAATCCAAACAAGTGAATTTTTATGCATGATTGTACAGCTTGATTTTCTCTTTAATTTAATCAACAATAATTTTTCATTTTCAATAAAAAATTGAGTTTATTAATTATTCGAGTACGAGAAACTCTGTATTTTAAAATACTATTGCCAAAAGATTCTCTTTGTAGTATCAAGACAACAGTATCATTCAAATGTTAGGAATATAATAACTTTTACATATTTTTCAAGTTTACGTAAAATAGTAGTGGAATAATCCTTTTAATATTTAAAAATTAAAAAAAATACCGTGTGGCTGTTTTGTGTAAATTGTAAAGTAAAAGCACAGAGAGAAGAACGGTCCAATAATGTTAACGCGTGGGACCCAGTTGTTGCAACCACCACGAAATTAGCGCTCCAAATTCCAGCTCAATATTTACCGATACACCCTTGAGAAATTTCCTTGCTTTTTTTCCTCTACCGCTCTGCGTGTTACCTTTTACCTTTTATAATTATGACTATTGCATTGCTAATAATTTCCAAGAAAGATGATGAACATTTTTTAGTGAATTAAGTTCAATTATAGAAAATCCTGTGCAAATTATACAAAATCCTGCTTTAAGTTCTTGGAACCTCGCTTTGGGATTAATTACCGAGAATAAAAAAATCCTGTGCAAATTATACAAAATTTATTATAGATCATCAATATTAAATAATGGCTTATTTTTTAGCATAACTAGGTTTGAAATTTTTTTAATAAAAGACATGATTACACAATTATTGATGGGATTGTATATAAAAATAATTAAACTGAGATTTTTCAATTATCTTTAAACATATCATGGTTTTAATTGGTGAACGGTACATCATGTAAATTATCAAATATATATATATATATATTAAAAACAAATTCAATGATAGTAACAAGAAAATAAAAAATAGTTTAAATAAATAGCACATGGGTGGTCCATTCTACCTCGTACACATTAAAGAATATGGGTCTAGCTGCTGTGGTCAATCGTGTGATTTGTTCCGTCCCCGTCCCGGGTTCGATTCTTTATGTGCACGCCTGTTATCCCCGCGGTGCCTTACCTGCTTCTGGGCTTGCAGAATGTCCAGTGAACCGTGGAGAATAGTCGTGGTGTGCGCAAGCTGGCCCGGACACCCCACGCAAATAAAAAAAAAAAGAATATGGGGTCCATATATGATCATATTCATTTAAAGAGTTAGAAGTGGGAATAGATACAGTGAATCACCACCGTCATATCATCTGCTTTCTCATCTCTATTGTGGTTCAATAACAGCATCTACACCAAAGCAATGGATTGACTATTTATTTTTGAAGCTGCAAAAACATAACCTGAATTATCGCTTTATGGTAAGAACAAATATTTCCTTCAGTTATTTTTATTCTATTCTATTTAATTTATGAGATTAAATATTATCTTTAATGATTTCATTATTATTATTATTTTATTTTAAAAAATAAATATCATCTTTAATAATATTTTTTTATTTTTAAGCTATGGTATATGGGATTTAATTCCCCCACCCAAAGATTGTAAGCCAATAGATTGTAAGCCAATATTTAGAGCATAGTTATAAACTCGGACTGGCCTAACGGGTTAACTGGGTAGCTAGATCAGTCCAAATAAAATAAAAAACTATCTAATACAAAAACCTGATTAGACCCGGGATCCGGCCTCTACCATGTCATTCTATACTAGCTATAAATACATGTCCGTACTTTATAGAGTACTTTGCATGTGTCTCAAAACTCCCATCACTCACATGTTACATTGAAAATGATATTTGTTTCCTTTTCTTGTTTTTTCATTCCTTCAACTCACTCAAAGTGAGTGTTATTAAAAAAAAACTTGAAATATCTTTTTATTTATTTTGAGTAACGTGTCTTAAAAATGATGAAAAATGAGTAATTTTTCAAGTAATTAGTTAGCTACCTGAATTATATTATATATTATCCTTTTTTTTATAATTTTTTTTTTACTTAATCTGGGCTAGACAAAACTTGTGCTGGGCCTAATTTGAATTGATTATTTGTAATTTTTTTAATATTTAGGTAAAAAATTAATGAGATGGTGATGGCAGATCAGTTTTCCTCCAAGTGTTCGATTGGATAATAGAAACTCGAGTAAAAGAAAAAAAAATCCAGACTTGAATAAATGGAAAAAGAAATTACGAATAGTTCAGATAATTTCCTAAAATAGCTTTTTTTTTTTACTTGAATTATTTGAATACTCGACCTTACCCAGGACTTCTGTCCTACACTATTCTATTGAAAAGCTTCCCCTTCCATCAGCCACTATTGGCACCAAGTCTTTTGTATTTTACAGTGCCGGCAATGGCCCTTTAACCGTCTTCTCTTATGTTTTAATTTAAAAAATATTAGAAAAATATTTTATTTTTAAAAATATTAAAAAAATATTTTATTTTTTATCTTTTAATATATATATTTTATGTTTAAAAAAACATATTTTTTTAATGTGGGATTTTAAATCTTTTCGTATATATACTCCATGTTCACAAGAAAAAAAATTAATTTTTTTAAATGGGATAAAAAAAAATTTATTTAAATATTTCAACTTAAAAGGATAACATAATATCTTTTTAATATAGAATTTGAAACCCTTTAATATATATATATTTTATCTTCACAAGAAAAAAATTATTTTTTCAATGTGAGATTGAAGCTCTTTAATATATACTCTATATTGATAAGAAACAAATTATATTTTTTCAATGTGGGATAGTTTTTTTTAATTTAAATACTTTATCTTAAAAGGATAACATAATATCTTTTAAATGTAGGATAAAATACTTTTTAAAATATTCTTTTAAACTTCATTATTTATAATATAAAATTTTATAATTATTTACATGTATGATCTATATTCACATGAGTTGTTTCTTAATTTTTTCATATGAAATATTAAAATTTTTATTTTTTTTTAATTTTCCGGGTTAATCCGGGTTGACCCATGAAAACCGAGACCTGGCCCCTTGGCCGGGTCAACCCCCGGGTCAGGTTTGATAACTATGATTTAGAGTAAAACGGAAAGCAAATGGCTTCGTTGATAAATTCAAAGCCCGATTTGTTGCAAAGGGCTTTAATCATCGTCCTGGAGTTGATTATAAGAAAACTTTTAGCCCGGTTGTTAAACTAGCCACCATAAGGACAATGCTGAGTATTGCCGTCATGAATAGGTGGCTCTTGAGACAAATGGATGTAAACAATGCTTTTTTACATGAAACTTTGTTCGAAATTGTTTATATGATGCAACCTTCGGGTTTCAAAGATTTGTCTAGACCTGTTTATGTCTGTAGGTTAAGGAAAGCAATATGGTCTCAAACAGGCCCCTAGAACCCCTAGAACGTGGTATTCAATTTTATAAAATGCTTTTCTACAGATTGGGTTCCACAATTCTACAGCTAATTCTTTGCTATTTGTTTATCGCAATAACTCCATTATCTGCTATTTCCTTGTTTATGTTAATGACTTGGTTATTATAGGGAGTGACAATCAGTTTGTGCATACTGTTAACACACTTGGTGCTCTTTTTTTTTCTTGAAAGATATCGGCTCACTTAACTACTTAGGAGTCAAAGTCATTCCCACCACTGCAGGTTTATTTCTCTCTCAACATAAGTATGTTCATGATATCTTGGAGAGTAAAAATGGGTGGTGCAAAGGATGTCTCAACACCCTTGTCTACTACTCAATCTCTTCATTTGCTGGATGAAACAACATCAATGAACAATACAGAGTATAGGCACATCATTGAAAGTCTACAATATCTTTCCTTAACCCGTCCAAACATGTCTTTTGTAGTGAATAAGCTTTTTCAATTTATGCACAAGCCAACAATCACCCATTAGACTGCTACTAAGAGCCTTCTTTGATATCTTAAGAAAACAATATTCCACGACATTCACATCAAGAAAGCTGTCGCACATTGTTTAACAACCTACAGTTGATGCTGATTGGGCTGGCAGCATTGATGATAAAACCTCTACATTGGATGACATTACATTCTTAGGCTGCAATCCCATCTCATGGGGTTTAAAAAAATAAAGAGTTGTTGCTCGATCCACTACGAAAGCAGAATATCACACCCTTGCAAATGGCACATCAGAAACAATGTGGCTACTTGCACTTCTTCACGAACTTGGATTTCCATTAAAAGTGCCTTCTTCTCTTCTATGTGATAAATCTTGGCGCAACCCATCTCAGCTTTAATCTGGTTCACCACTCAAGAATGAAGCATATACAAATTGATCTTCACTTTATTCGTGATCAAGTTCAGAAAGGAACTCTTAAAGGGAGCCATGTACACACTCCAGATCAATTGGGTGCTTTACTAACCAAGCCATTGTCCCGGAAACGTACATAGTCTTTACGAGCCAAAATTGGTCTTGCAAATGGAAGTTGAATTTTGCAAGGGCATATTAAGGAATTAAGGAAGGTGACACAAAGCAAGAATCAATTTCAAATTGACAAAAAATCTGGAAGTGACTTGCAGCAACAACCAAGTTTAGAATCATACCTTGTAAGTTGATACATTTAAGAAAGTATATTTTGTCCTTAGATAACTTTTGATAGCTGTTTTTTTTCTTAGATAGATTTGTAAGGTTAATATAAAACAAAATATGTTGAAAATTCAATTGTGAGCTCTTGAATAATATTACTTCTTTTTAACAAATACTTTGACCGCAATTACAAATTTTTAGTAACTGACAGAGACTCAGTATTTATTATAACCACGAAAAATAGTTATTTGACTTGGATTAAAGGGTTTACGTGTTTTTCCTGCTGACAGTAGTTGATAATATCGGTAGTCTTTACTCTGCAATTATTGGAGGAACAAAGAAAAGTCTAAAGAAGGATGTTAATAGGCAAAATGGCCATGATGTAAGCAATGATGAGATTATTACTAATGATGATATCAAGGAAGAACCTTCTATTTTACGTGATGATACATTTCATATTGACTGAAACAAAAACTTGTATGTTACAGTTTTCTATTGAAAATTTCGAAATGTCTTGCAAGACTTTTCTATACAAGCATATTTTGATCAATTCAAAATTCTGAAAGTTCCACCTCTTCATTTCAGAAACTGCAAAGCAGCTACACAACACCAAAAAAATCTTTCAAGAATAAATGAGAAGATGGTTATAGATTCTCTCTCCAGAAACCAAGGAATGAATGGCTTCCTCAAATCTCCGTATTCTTCAAGCTCTCTTTGCTTCATGAATGGCTTCCTCAAATCTCCGTATTCTTCAAGCTCTCTTTGCTTCTCATTCCAAAAGTTTTTTCCTTTAAGTACTGTTCTCAACGTAAAGGCTCATCATTATCTTCACTTGAGGCAAACCCTCCATGACTTTCTTCTAATGAAGAATTTTCCATTGGATTTCAGAAACTGCCCAAGGATAATGAGAACCACTTCTTGCTTGCCATCTGGTTCAATAACATACCTAATTAACACAACCATTGTGTGGTTTGCTCATACAGAACCAGCACCACAAGGGTCTACTTTAAAACTGACTGATGATGGGAAGCTTGTACTCTATGATCCTCATGGATGTTAAATAATATTTATGTAGTTTTATTTATTAATAGTAGAATAGTACTTTCAGTTTAACCTATATATATTTTATTTGTATTTAGATTAAGACTAAACACTTATAATATACAGATTATTCAGAATTCTTACCTCCTTTTTGTGTTTGATTTTAATTATTTTAACATGGTATTAGAGCAGGTTTTATGGAACGAGGCTTAATCCCAAACACAGCTTCGCAAATCCAAAATTTTTTGGAGTGATATTTTGTCTTTCGCTTCTGTAAAATTTGGTATTTCATCTTCCTTTTAGCTTCTGCAATTTGATATTTGCGTTCAGTTTCTGCAATTATTTTGGTATTTCGTCTTCCTTTCAGTTTCTGCAATTTGGTATTTGCGTTCAGTTTCTGCAATTATTTTGGTATTTTATCAAGAAGATATTTGTTTAGTTTTTGCAATCTCTGTTCAGTTTCTGCAATTTGACATTTTGTTTTCCGCTGCTTTTGCATTCTGGTTCTTTGTGACTGTTGATTATGGCTACTGAAAGAGATGATTCGCTTCAGTCTGTGAGTGTGAGGTTTGATGGGAAGAACTATTCGTATTGGAGTTATGTAATGAGAAATTTTCTTAAGGGTAAGAAGATGTAGGGGTATGTTAATGGAACTTATATGATACCTAAGAATATTGAGGAGGGGGATGTTGCTTTGATAGATACATGGAAAGCAAATAATGCAAAGATCATTACTTGGATCAACAATTCTATTGAGCATTCAATAGGTATGCAGTTGGCGAAGTATATGAGACAACAAAAGAGGTTTGAAATCATCTGCAAAGGTTATTCATACAATCAAATTTTGCAAAACAGTATCAATTAGAGAATGACATACGAGCTCTTCATCAGAAGAATATGAGTATTCAAGAGTTTTATTCTGCTATGATAGATCTTTGGGATCAATTGGCTCTTACAGAATCAGCAGAATTAAAGGCATGTGGTGCCTATATTGAGCGTAGAGAGCAGCAACGATTGGTACAGTTTTTAACAGCACTTCACAGTGATTTCGAAGGACTTAGAGGTTCAATTCTGCATCGATCTGCATTGCCTTATGTTGACTCTATTGTCAGTGAGTTATTGGCTGAAGAAATACATTTTCAGTCTTATTTTGAAAATGAAATTCTTTCTGCTTCAAATCCTTCTGTATTAGCAGTATCTTCTAAGTCATTCTCTAATGCCTTACACAAGGGTTGGCTTCGATGAATGCAGTTTCTGCAAGCAGAAAGGTCATTGGAAGGTTTAGTGTCCTAAGTTGAGACAGTAGAATCAAGCTTGGAAGTCTGGCAGTAAGTCACAATCTAATGCTCATAGACCACCTCAGGGTTATAAACCACCATACCATAATACTGCAGCAGTAGCTTCCCCAGGCTTTATTGCTGATCCCAATACTTTGGCTAAGCAATTTCAGAAATTTCTCTCCTTGCAGCCACAAGCAATGTATGCTTCTTCTTCCATAGGTCAGTTACCTCATAGTTCCTCAGGTATGTCACACTCTGAATGGGTCTTAGATTCTAGTGCTTCTCATCATATGTCTCTAGATTCCTCATCTTTTACCTCTATGTCCCCTTTGCCCTCCATTCCTATTATGACTGCTGATGGCACTCCTATGCCCTTAGCAGGTGTTGATTCTATTGTCACACCTCACTTGTCTCTCCCTAATGTTTATCTTATTCCAAAACTCAAATTGAATCTTGCGTCTGTTGGTCAAATATGTGATTCTGGTGATTATTTAGTCATGTTTTCTGGTTCTTTTTGTTGTGTACAGGATCTGCAGTCTCAGAAGCTGATTGGGACAGGCCGTAGGGAGAATGAACTATATATGTTGGATGAGTTAAAAGTGTCAGTTGCTGCTGCTGCCGCTGCTACTACTACTGTTGATTTGTCTTCCTTTCATTTGAGTCTTTCATCTTCTAGTTTTTATTTATGGCATTCCCGTCTAGGTCATGTTTCCTTTTCTGGTTTGAGATTTTTGGCATCCACAGGAGCTTTAGGAAATTTAAAAACTTGTGACATTTCTGATTGTAGTGGATGTAAACTGGCAAAATTTTCTGCTTTACCTTTTAATCAAAGTATTTATGTTTCTTCTTTGCAATTTGATTTGATTCATTCTGATGTATTGATGATCATACTTGTTATTGTTGGGTTTATTTAATGAAACATCGTTCTGAATTATTTGAGATATATGCAGCTTTTCGAGCTCTTATCAAAACTCAATATTTTGCTGTGATCAAATGCTTTAGGTGTGATTTGGGTGGGGAATACACCTCTAATAAATTTTGCCAATTGCTTTTCTTAGATGGAACCATCCATCAAATTTCCTGTACAGATACTCTTGAGCAAAATGGTGTTGCTGAAAGAAAACATAGGCACATTGTTGAAACTACTCGTTCTCTCTTATTGTCTGCTTTTGTTCCTAGTGAGTTCTGGGGAGAAGCTGTTCTTACTGCTGTAAGTTTAATAAATACAATTCCATCTTCTCATACTTCGGGTCTATCTCTTTTTGAAAAGTTATATGAGTATATCCCTGATTATTCCTCATTTAGAGTCTTTGGTTGTACTTGTTTTGTTCTTCGTCCTCATATAGAACGCAATAAGCTATCCTCTCGATCTGCTATTTGTGTCTTTCTGGGTTATGGTGAAGGTAATAAGGGGTCTCGTTGTTTTGATCGAATAACACAGAAACTTTATGTGTCTCGTCATGTTGTCTTCCTTGAGCATATACCTTTCTTTTCTATTCCATCCACTACTTATAGCCTGACTAAATCTGATATTATTTGTATAGATCCCTTTTCTGAGGATTCTAGTAATGATACCTCTCCCCATGTTTGATCAATTTGTACTTATAACTTTGTAGGTACTGGTACTTTACTCTCTGGCACACCTAAAGCTCCATTCTCATCTACAACCCCTCAAGCTTCATCTAAAAGTATGGATCCACCTCCACGTCAGTCCATCCGCATTCGTAAGTCCACAAAACTACCAGATTTTGCTTATTCTTGTTATTCTTCATCATTTACTTTCTTTTTAGCTTCTATTCATTGTCTCTTTGGGCCCTCTTCCTATAAAGAGGTAATTTTTTATCCACTTTGGCAGCAAGCTATAGATGAGGAACTTTCTACTTTGTATAAGACAAATACTTGGGATCTGGTTCCTCTACCTCCTGGTAAGAGTGTTGTTGGTCGTTGTTGGGTGTATAAGATCAAGACTAATTCTGATGGGTTTATTGAGCGATACAAAGCTAGGATGGTTGCAAAAAGATACTCTCAACAGTATGGTATGGACTATGAGGAGATATTTGCCCCGATTGCAAAAATGACTACTATTCATACTCTTATTGTTGTAGCTTCGATTCGTCAGTGGCATATTTCTCAGCTTGATGTTAAAAATGCCTTCTTGAATGGAGATCTTCAAGAAGAAGTTTATACGGCACCCTCTCCTGGTATTTCACATGACTCTGGATATGTTTGTAAGCTTAAGAAAGCATTATATGGTATTTCACATGACTCTATTGTGATCTCATCTCTTGGCTTTGTTTCTAACAGTCATGATTCTGTTTTTTCAATTAAGTGCACTGATGCATGTCGTATCATTTTGTCTTTATATGTTGATGACATGATTATTACTGGTGATGACATTAATGGTATTTCAGTTTTGAAGATAGAGTTGGCTAGACGATTTGAAATGAAGGATTTGGGTTATCTTTGATATTTCCTGGGTATCGAGGTAGCATACTCACCTAGAGGTTACCTTCTTTCTCAGTCAAAATATGTTGCAGATATTCTTGAGCGGGCTAGACTTACTAATAACAAGATTATAGATACTTCTATTGAGGTCAATGCGAGGTACTCTTCTTCTGATGGTTTACCTTTGATAGATTCTACTTTATACCGCACTATTGTTGGGAGTTTGGTATATCTCACCATTACTCGTCCAGATATTGCATATGTTGTTCATGTTATTAGTCAGTTTGTTGCTTCTCTTACTACTATTCACTGGGCAGCTGTTCTTCGTATTTTGCGATATCTTCAGGGTATAGTTTTTCAAAGTCTTTTACTTTTATCCACCTCTTCCTTAGAGTTGCGTGCATACTCTAATGCTGATCATAGTAGTGATCTAACAGATCGCAAGTCTGTTACCGGGTTCTGTATCTTTTTAGGTGATTCTCTTATTTCTTGGAAAAGCAAGAAATAATCTATTGTTTCTCAATCATCCACCAAAGCAGAATATCATGCCATGACATCTACTACCAAAGAGATTGTTTGGTTACGTTGGTTACTTGCTGATATGGGAGTTTCCTTTTCTCATCCTACTCCTATGTATTGTGACAACCAGAGTTCTATTCAGATTGCTCACAACTCGGTTTTTCATGAGCGAACTAAGGACATTGAGATCGATTGTCATTTTACTCGTCATCATCTCAAGCATGGCACCATTGCTTTGCCTTTTGTTCCTTCTTCCTTGTATATTGCAGATTTCTTTACCAAAGCACATTCCATCTCTTGTTTTTGTTTTCTGGTTGGCAAACTCTTGATGCTTGTAGTTGCCGCATTATGAGTTTGAGGGGAGATGTTAAATAATATTTATGTAGTCTTATTTATTAAGGGTAGAATAGTACTTTCAGTTTAACCTATATATATTTTATTTGTATTTAGGTTAAGACTAAGCACTGATAATATACAAATTATTTAGAATTCTAGCCTCCTTTTTATGTTTGATCTTAATTATTTTAACAAAGAAAATAGTTTATAGGATCCTTCAACAGGTGGCGCAAAATCTATGTGTGCTTCTATGAATGATAGTGGCAACTTTATGCTCATGGATGAAGACAAAAATCCTATTTGGGAGACCTTCAATGAAACAACTGATACAATCTTTACTGGCCAAACGCTTAACATAGGAAACAATTTCATGCTTAACACTGTTAAATCCGGTATTTGAAAATAAATCAAACAAAATATCATGAAGTATATCATATTTATATTTAATTTAATTAAAAATAAAATTTTATTTAAAAAGCTAAATTTATCAAGGAAAGATAAATAAAAAGATTTGAGATAACCCAAATTATTTTCAAAATCAATGAAAAATCCTATAAAAAAATAACAAACCTCAATCTTCAGTTAAATAAATGTTGAAGGATGATGAAAAAACATGAGCTTTAAAAAAGTTAAAAAAAAACAAAGATAAACCTCCTAAACCTGGGTTAATATACTAAAGTTAACCTGTTAAATTCTAGATTCGGGTTCAATTAAGAATCTCAATTCCCAAATAATTTACTGTTGAAGGATAAAACCGGAAAAAAATATCAATTTAAAAATTTACCCAAAGTAAAAACAAAATAACAATCTAAAGAATGAGAATCAAATCGTATAGGAAAAAAAAAACTAAAGGAGAATGAAAATGTAAAAAAGTAATCAAGTTTTAAAAATTATCTCAAATTAAAATAATAATAAAAAAATAGTACATAATCAAACATATAAAGAATACACTTACAATACTTAGAGATTGTTTTTTTTCTCAATTTCACACCCGATTTTGATGGTTTTTCTTTTTATTTTTTTATTCATTGATTTTTCTTTTCTAATTTAATTTTTCATCTATTTGATTTTTGAAAATTAAAAATCATTATTTTTTTTAATTTCCTTTTCAATTATTTCGGGCAGTTAATTTTTTTTTTAAGAAAAATACACTTACAATACTTAGAGATTGTTTCTTCCCGCATCAAAAAAAATTACTCTGAAACACACGGACAAGTTATCTAGCCTAAATACTATAACAAGTAAACAATGGCTTGCAGATGCTTCACGTGAAATTAATGCATGATGAGGAAGCTCGTCTCTGCACTGATTAGAGACTGACAGACAAAATTAGATTATCAACAGACTGAATTTAAAGACGGTGAAATCTCTCTACATCTCTCACTTCAAAAAAAAAAAAAAAAGAGTCTATAAACGCCAAGTAAAAAATCATATCCCCATAAAGTGGGACCATTCTATTTTTCAATGTTCATTAGTCCTATTTGAAGGATTTTAAAAATATATATATTTAATATGCAGTTCATAAATATCTGTTTCCATCAAATTACTTAGATTAATTTTAAAATCTGAAGACTCAAGTTTCTTTTAATTATAAAGTTGTATTTGATTAAGTCATGGAAACAAAAGTAAGAATATAAAAAAAAAGAAAAATATATTTGTTTAAAGATAAAAAAGTAAAATTATAAAATAAATTTACTTTTGAATAGTTCTGAAGTAGACTCAATATGTTTTGTTTTCATTATTTTTATTTTTTTAATAGATAATTTGATAATAATATATGCTTGTATAAATATATAATTTGATATAAGAACTAAACCTAAATATGATCTAATTTGATTTTTTAATTATTTTTAAAAACAATCATTACAACGATATTAATATTAAAAATCATATTTTAGATATACGTTTATTTATGAACACTCTTTGGTGATATGAGACGGGTTCACATGGCTTTTTAATTCTCTTGACCTCTTTGGTGATATGAGACCACTTATGATGATACATGTAGCTAGTCTTTTTTATCTCATGGTACTGATAACGACTATCCTTTTCTTTTTTTTTTCTTTATCACTATTTTTTTTAAAATTTATTGTATTTGAACCTAAAAATATTTAAATTTATAATAAATATTTATTTTTTTATATTATTTTAATTATATATATATATCTGATTTTTTATTGGGTTTTAATATATTTTAATTATTTTTATGTTTCTGATCAATAAATGTTTAAAACATTACTGCCTATGCCATTATCACTGATGGAAATATACTGACGGAATTATTCCTTCGGCATATTTCCAGTGGAATTTTTTTTTTGCGCGCATTTTTCATCTGTAAAACCATCAGTTTATAATTATTTTTTTTACCGATGGAATTAGCGACATATCATCAAATTACCGACGAATATTTCCAGCGGGAATTTTTTTTTTTGCATACATCTTCCGTCGGTGAAACCATTAGTTTCTAATTATTTTTTTACCGACAGAATTAACGACATATCATCAAATTACCGACGAACATTATTTCAAAGAACGTATTCTGTCATGGAATTAATCGGTAAATTTTACACCGACGGAGTGGTAATCTTATGCTGACAAAAAAAATATATTGATAAAACTGTTAAATATTGTAGTGATATGAAAGAGGAGTTTTCTTAGGGTCATTGCCATAGTTTATGTTAATCATCCTTTTCTTAGTTTGTACATGGTGACAGCAATTACATATTTTTTAGTAACTGACAGAGACTCAGTATTTATTATAACCACGAAAAATAGTTATTTGACTTGGATTAAAGGGTTTACGTGTTTTTCCTGCTGACAGTAGTTGATAATATCGGTAGTCTTTACTCTGCAATTATTTGGAGGAACAAAGAAAAGTCTAGAGAAGGATATTAAGAGGCAAAATGGCCATGATGTAAGCAATGATGAGATTATTACTAATGATGATATCAAGGAAGAACCTTCTATTTTACGTGATGATACATTTCATATTGACTGAAACAAAAACTTGTATGTTACAGTTTTCTATTGAAAATTTAGAAATGTCTTGCAAGACTTTTTCTATACAAGCATTTGATCAATTCAAAATTCTGAAAGTTCCACAACACCAAATAAATTGTGTCTCCAGAAACCAAAACCAAGGAATGCATGGCTTCCTCAAATCTCCGTATTCTTCAAGCTCTCTTTGTTTCTCTTCTGCTTTTCATTCCAAAAGTTTTTTCCTTTGACTGTTCTCAACCTAAAGGCTCATCATTATCTTCACTTGAGGCAAACCCTTCATGGCTTTCTCCTAATGAAGAATTTGCCATTGGATTTCAGAAACTGCCCAACGATAATGAGAACCGCTTCTTTCTTGCCATCTGGTTCAATAAGATACCTGAAACAACCATTGTGTGGTTTGCTCATACAGAACCAGCACCACAAGGGTCTACTTTAAAACTGACTGATGAAGGGAAGCTTGTACTCTACGATCCTCAAGGAAATAGTTTATGGGAGCGGCCTTCAACAGGTGGCGCAAAATCTATGTGCGCTTCTATGAATGATAGTGGCAACTTTATGCTCCTGGATGGAGACAATAATCCCATTTGGGAGACCTTCAATGAAACAACTGATACAATCTTGCCTGGTCAAACGCTTAACATGGGAAGCAATCTCACTGCTCGATATTCTCGAGAAAGTTACGATGATGGACGCTTCCAGCTACACTTGCAGCCGGATGGAAACCTGGTCCTTTATACTGTAACTATGCCAACTGGAGCTGTTCGTGGTGCTTATTGGGCCACCGGGACAATGACTGGCAATTCTAAGTTAGTATTTAATGAGAATGGATATATGTATGTCACAGATGGCACCCGATGGGTCTACAACCTTACCAAAAATGATACTGGGTCGAGTCAAGATTTCTACCACATGGCAAGGATTGATTATGATGGAGTATTTAGGCAATATCATTGCCCAAAGAGCAAAAATTGTGGATTGAAGTGGAGTGTGGTGAAAAGATTTCCTGAAGATATTTGCTCTGTAATCCTGACGGAAGTAGGAAGCGGAGCTTGTGGCTACAATAGCATCTGTGTTGAAACAAATGGAGAACCTGCTTGCTTGTGCCCAGAAAATTATTCTTACTTAAATGAATTTGCTAAAAATCAAGGTTGCAGGCCGAATTTTGAACTGCCAAGCTGCCGGCTCAATGGATGGGAATCAAACCTTGAGCTAGTAGAATTTGTTGAGTACAGCAATACAGATTGGCCACTAGATGATTATGATCTTCAGATTGGAAGTGGGGTGGACTTGCAGACGTGTAAACAACTATGCCTTGATGACTGTTTTTGTACGGTTGCTATTCATAATGGTAATAGTTGTTGGAAGAAGAAGTATCCTCTGTCAAATGGAAGACGCGAGCCTAATGTGAATAGAACAGCTCTTGTGAAGGTTCCTAAAGTTAATGTTACAGAGCTCTATCTCGTATCACAACGCCAAAATAACAAGGACCAGTCGACAACGGTCCTCATTGTGTCAATACTCCTAGGAAGCTCTGTGTTCATTAATATCGTTATGACATTAGCTATTTGCATTGCCATATACTTCTCGTATCACAACAAGTTATTGAACATTTCATCGGTTTCAAGTGTTGCTTCGACGAATATTAGAAGTTATGCATACAAAGAGCTTGAACAAGCAACTGGTGGCTTCAAACAGATATTGGGCAAAGGTGCTTTTGGAACGGTGTACAAAGGTGTATTAGCATCCCATCCCAAGAGGTTTGTTGCAATCAAGAAGTTAGAGAAGTTTGAACAAGAAGGCGAGAAGGAATTTAAGACAGAAGTGAGTGTGATTGGTCAGACTCACCACAAGAATCTAGTCCGTCTGCTTGGTTACTGCGATGAGGGGGAGCACCGGCTCCTAGTATACGAGTACATGACCAACGGTTCCTTGGCAAGCTTACTATTTGGAATCACCAGGCCTGATTGGAACCAAAGAGTACAGATTGCCTTTGGCATTGCAAGAGGCCTAATGTACTTACATGAAGAGTGTAGCACTCAGATCATCCATTGTGATATAAAGCCTCAGAATATACTCCTAGACGAGTTCTATACACCCCGGATTTCTGATTTTGGACTAGCAAAGCTCTTGGTGGCAGAGCAAACTCGAGTGGCTCGCACGAACATAAGAGGCACGGTCGGGTACTTTGCGCCTGAATGGTTTAGTAGAGCATCAATCACAGTTAAGGTTGATGTCTACAGTTTTGGTGTTCTGTTACTAGAGATGATTTGTTGCAAGTCAAGTGTTGCATTTGGAATGGGAGATCAAGAGGAGGCACTTATGGATTGGGTTTACGCTTGCTACTGCAAGAAGAAATTGGACAAGTTGGTTGAAAATGACGAGGATGCAAGAAATGACATGAAGAAGCTAGAGAGGTTAGTAATGGTGGCTATTTGGTGCATTCAAGAGGATGCTTCACTCAGGCCATCCATGAAGAAGGTTACTCAAATGCTCGAGGGTGTTGTTGATGTTTCTGTGCCTCCACGCCCTTCAATTTATTGTTCAACATGAACTTGATCATTCATCATTCAATTTATTGTAAACTTTATTTGGCATAATATTTTATTCACTATATTCTAAGATTCATTTTGACCCTGCTTTACTTCTCTTTTAGAGTCTTGCATTGCATTGCATAATATTTTATTTACTTCTCTTCATATATATCAAACCCGACTCGGGGTTGACCCGACTAAGGAGCCGGGTCTTGGGTTACATGAGTTGACCCTGGTCAACCATAATCAACCCGGAAAATTTTTTTAAAAAATATTTAAAGTTTTAATATTTCATATGAAAAAATTAAAAAACAATCCATGTGAATATAGACTATACATTTTGTAAATAATGAAATATAAAAAATTATTTCAAAAGCTTTTTTATCCTATATTGAAAAGATACTATATTATCATTTGAAGTTGAAGTATTTTTCTTATAAACATAAAGTATATATGCTAAAGCTTCAAATCCCACATAGAAAAAAATAACTTTTTCTTGTGAACATATAGTATATCTATTAAAGGGTTTCAAATCCCACATTAAAAAAATAAAACATTCTTCTAGTATCTATATAGTGAACTTTGAAAAATGTTAATAACCAACTAAAAAAAATGAAAAAAAAAAGGTCTTAGGTTAAAAGAAAAACACATTTGAAAAAAAAAGGTCTCTACCGGATTTTGCCGGGTCGTCCAGGTCATGGGTCGTCCTAGCTTGTTGACCGGGCTTGACCCTTTTTTTGCTCTTGTCAGTCTTTCACCTTACCTGGATTTGTCTAGCCACCAGGTCGATCGGGTCCCGAGTCAACCCGTGGACCAGTCCAGGTTTAATAGCTATGTTTCTCATTTATTCACTATATTCTAAGATTCCTTAATGCATTTGTGAGTTATAGCAAATATTACCAAGGAGACAGGATAAAATAGAAAAATACTAATATTAAAAGCAAGAAAATACTGAAAACTAAAAAATTATTTGTCTAGCAATATAATAAAACAGAAGAGCATTTGGATATATTAATAAAAAAAAAACTATGAATGCTCTAAAATTTGTAGTTCTATCCATAGTTATCAAACCCGACTCGGGGGTTGACCCGGCTAAGGGGCCGAGTCTCGGGTTTCATGGGTCAACCCGGATCAACCCGAAAAAATAAAAAATTATTTAAAGTTTTAATATTTTATATGAATTTTTTAAAAAAAAAATCTATGTGAATATAAGCTATACATATTGTAAATAATGAAGTTTAAAAGAATATTTTAAAAAGATTTTTATCCTACATTGAAAAGATACTATTTTATCCTTTTAAATTGAAGTATTTAAACCAAAAAGTTTTTCTTAGTCCATATTGAAAAAACATAACTTTTTTCTTGTGAACATAGAGTATATATACGAAAGGGCTTCAAATCCCACATTGAAAAAATAATTTTTTTTCTTGGAAACAAAGAGTATATATATTAATTAAAGGGTTTTAAATCCCACATTGAAAAAATACTATTTTTTCTTGTGAACATAAAGTATATATACGAAAGGGCTTCAAATCCCACATTGAAAAAGTATAACTTTTTTCTTGTGAACATATACTATAAATACAAAAAAACTTCAAATCTCACATTAAAAAAATAATGTTTTTCTTGGAAAAGTAGAGTATATGTATTAAAGGGCTTCAAATCCCACATTGAAAAGATAAGGTGTTATCCTTTTAAGTTGAAGTATTTAAATCAAAAAGTTTTTTATCCATATTGAAAAAACATAATTTTTTTCTTGTGAACATAGAGTATATATACGAAAGGGCTTCAAATCCCATATTGAAAAAATAATTTTTTTTCTTGGGAACATAGAGTATATATACTAAAGTGTTTCAAATCCCGCATTGAAAAAATATAACTTTTTTCTTGTGGACATATAGTATATACACAAAAGGACTTCAAATCCCACATTAAAAAAATAATTGTTTTCTTGGGAACATAGAGCATATATATTAAAGGGCTTCAAATCTCACATTGAAAAGATATTGTGTTATCCTTTTAAGTTGAAGTATTTAAATCAAAAAGTTTTTTTATCCATATTGAAAAAACATAATTTTTTTCTTGTGAACATATAATATATATACGAAAGAGCTTCAAATTCTATATTGAAAAAATAAATTTTTTCTTGAGAATATAGAGTATATATACTAAAGGATTTCAAATCTCACATTGAAAAAACATAACTTTTTTCTTGTGAACATGGGGTATATATATGAAAGGGCTTCAAATCCCGCATTGAAAAAATAACTTTTTTTTTTTTTAACATAGAGTATATATACTAAAGGGTTTCAAATCCCACATTGAAAAAATATAACATTTTTCTAATATTTATATAGTGAATTTTAAAAAGTTTTAATAACTAACTAAAAAAATATAAAAAAAAGGGGTATAGGAGAAAAAGCACATTTGAAAAAAAAAGGAGGGGTCTCATCCAGGTTCGCCCAGGTCATGGTTCGACCCGCCGGGTTGACCGAGTTTTGCCGGGTTGTTGCACCGGCCGGTCTTTTAACAAACCCAAATCGGTTCAGCCACTAGATCAACCCACCAGGCCGGTCCGAGCTTAATAGTTGTGGTTCTATCTTGTCTCACCGTATTTGGGGCTTTCAAATTCCACATGGCTGTTAGGAAGCATGCTTTGGTATATATATCACTATGCACACTAATGGCAACAGGAGGGATTTTTATTTATGGTGGGATTAGTGGCATCCCCAAGATCCTCTCTATGCATGAGATATGGAATGGATATAACTCGAAAGTTAGGTCTCGCACTCGATGCCAGTGTTTCTGCAGTTATTCATGATAATAATGGTTAAACATAAGCAATTCAAAATGGAAATGCATGATCCCATGTAATCAGAGTGGGCTTAGGGATAGTAGTCATGCCATCTAAGAATAAGAAGGAAGGTTAGCTGATGAACTACCTCTCTGATTCCATAAACAAGTCTTGGTTGGCCTTAAATAGCCAATATGGTGGCATCAGTGCTGTTGGGGGATGAGGTATGCCATAAGTTTAGTCTTTAAACGTAAGGGATTAATAGAAGAAAGCTGAAATGAAAGGTCAAAATTGTATCAAAACCGAGCAAGAAGGTGTTTTAGAAAAGAACTAAGGGTGGAAAAACATATGTTCAAACCACCTCAAAGACAAGTTTTTAGAGACTCAACTCTTCTCACCTACCCATTGAATTCCCAATCATATGAACTAGAAGTAAGAGTACAACAGTTGATTAAGCAAGCAAATAAGATTAATTGATATATCTTTAATGTATCGTGCAGAGCTTATGCAGGTGCTGCCACACCCAGTGAAAATGTTTCTTGCTGCTTCAGTGCTTGAGGAGTTTGCGATGTCACCTTCAGCAAATATCTTGTATACAGATAAAGGGAAAGAAAAAGAACGGAATTTCTATAAGCCCTTTAACAATAACAACCAAAACTCTATAGACATAAAGATAGGCCACAAACTATGTCAAAATATTTATCAAACTTACCTTCAGGATTGATAGAACTCATGAGAGTTATTTACCTCTGAAGTTTTGAAACAGTCTTAGTTAGACTTAGTCTTTGTTATTGTTTCATATCAGATTCTTGCTACTTAATTTTCTGTTTTCAGTTGGTAGATGTAGTGCCAATAAAATCTGATTGTAGTTGAGATTTTTTAGTAATTTTAATTTGGTTGTAAGCCTATAAATAGGCATTCTCATTTAGTACTCTGCCTTTCTTCAACTCTTAAGTCTCAAATTATCTATTTCTCCCTGCAAGTTTTAGTCTTTTATTTTCTGCAGATTTAACAGTGGTATCAGAGGTGGATTCTTACGGGTGGTGAGACAAGTTTTTTGAGTGTTTGAGTGCTAAACACAATGATGTTGAGTGCAAACACTAGTGAGGTTGAGTGATTTATTTTTCGTGCAGCTGTTGTGCAAACATGTCTACTTCCAGCAGTACTTCATCTGTAATTCCAGTGTTTAATGATGAACACTATCACATTTGAGCTGTTAAGATGAGGTTTTATTTAATATCACGACCTGATTCTCGAATTCATAACCAACACATAGATAAGGTTCTCCTCCAAGGTTTCATATCCATGTGAACTCAAACTCGCATACGAACTTATTATTTAAATAACTCAATCAGAGTTCAACGTAATAGTAATAATAAAACTAACTTCATAATATAATTTGATTATCTTAATACAAGAGTTAATATAAATTCGTAGTTGTGGAACACTAACTAGACGTAAAGAAAAAGTACTAATTACAACAACAAATAGCAGGTTCTAAAGGTCCAACAAAATTAACCTGCTAACAAGCTATAAGCATGGAAAAGATAAATAATAAGAAGCTGAGTTCAATAATTCAGTGAGTAGATAACATTCAATAGATACACAATAGGTAATACAACAATGAGAAATTTATATACAAATATGGCTTTAGATTCTTATGTAAAAGTTTCTCAAATAGACCATAACAACAATATCATAAGGTAAAGCTTGTTAGAAAATCAAAATGCAATAAGTATGAAGCTCTGTACTATAAGATGATCAATCCACACAAGTTGGTGACTTCCTAGTCAACTAGGGTTCAAATACGATGTGGACAAAGACTAACATTACCCTGTTAGTATGGGAAAACAAATGAAAGTTTGAGATTTTTTTGTTCCCTTGCTTCTTTCTTAGAAAATTTTGGAATTGCATGTCCTGTGATAAGTGCAATGTTCCCCTTTATTTTATCATCATTATCATCACTATTAATATGGTATATGGTTTTGAATACCAAATTCTTCTTTGGCTTTTTTTCTAGTTCTTGCTTTTTATGGTGATTTCATGAGTCATAAGTGATTTAATGAGTTGTTCCAATAAAAGTTTGGTAAAGTTCTTAGCTTCTCGAATTACCATCACCTTTACTTCCCAAGTCTTTGGCAAAGACCTAAGGATTTTTCTCACAATATCAACATTAATATAAGTTCTATCAAAAGCATCCAAATTATTAGTGATAGTTGTCATTCTAGTAAACATACTAGTTATGGATTCATTTGGAAGCATTTTAAATTACTCATATTGATGCACTGACATGTCATTTTTTTATTCCTTTACTTGATTCGTTTCTTCATGTGTTATTTTTAATGCATGTCATATATCTTTAGCATTATTGCATGATGTGATCCTATTGAATTCACTTCTACTAAATGCAAATTACAAAGTATGCATAACTTTAACATCCATATATAACAACTTTTTATCATCATCGGTATAATCACTTATAGTTTTAGGAAATGTTATATTATTTTCAATTTTAGTAGGCTTGTGAGGTCCATTTTCAATAGATAGTCATAAATCATAATTCATAATTAATAGATTGAAGATATATAATCATCATAGGTTTTCAATAGACATCGTCATTACCGTCAAAGAAAAAGGACATAGAGATTGATGATCCTTCATTTTGAACATTAAAACTAATGGTTGTCATTCTACTCAAAGTCCAAAAAAACTTATATAAATGAGATTTATGCTTTGATACCAATTGTTATTCTAGAATTAAGGCAACAATAACAACTAAGGGGGTGAATTAGATGTTTTACTAATAATAACAATTATTGCAATTAACTCAATTAAACACAATTAACATAATTAACCAATAATATAATTAAGGTGTTTAAAGTAAAGAGTATAGGAATAGAAATTGCAAACTCGATTTTTAACGTGGTTTGGCAAACCTATATTCACATCTTAAGCACCAAACAGATCTTGAGTATTGTATTATTTACTAATCCAAGCTAAAATTACAATGTCCTTGATGAATCCTCACCAAACTTCTTTTCACCACTTGAAGAAACATCCTCTTCAAAAATCTTCACCTTGGTAATGTACCTCACCAAGGACCAATAATTTTTCACATAAACTCTTTAAGAATAACAATTGTTTGAAATGTAACAACACTTTCTCAAAGAGTAGATAATACAAGTGAAGCTTATATCTTTATAACTCACTCAATAACACTTAAAATATATGAATGTGTTTAAGTGTAGTAAGTGTGTGAATTTATATTCTTATGGAATAATATGAAGGTTTTAATGCACAAATATGAGAATGATTGATGATTGATGATTTAAAGTTTTTTTTCTCCTAAAATAGCTTTTATATGATATCTATTCAAATTTTGTGCCTAATTTTTCAATTAGACAAACTATATATATGTTTTTAGAAAAAAAAAAGAAAAAGAAAAAAGAAGTTGTTTTATAGTCATCATTGTTCCTCTAACAACTAAACTGATCGATCAGTTCAGAATGGTCAATTTAATCGGTTAATCGATTCCAGTGGATTCCTAGGTGTTCGACCCTGATAAATAAGCGGTTGATCGATTCAACTTAATATCTAATTATAATAGTTTTAAGCTTGATGAATCTTAAATTGACTAAATGCATATCAATTCTATAATGCATACAATGTGAAGTATGTGAATTCATTTTAATTTGTGCTATCAAATAAGATATAAGATTTACATAATAAACACTAAAATGAATACTTAAGAATTAAGTCTTCACTTGCTTTGTGTTGATTTATTTCTTCATTTAATTATTTATGCTTGTTGATGATTTTCTTATAAATTTATTTAAACTTAAACTCAACCAAACATAATATTAGTTTAATTTTTTTTAATTATTATCGTTAAAATATATAAATATTAATATAGGACCTAAAGGTCAACATCTTTTGCCATTTTTGCTGCTGATCTTAGGCATAAAAAGGAGACGGGTTATTTTTTTCTATTTTATATATATATAATTGCCTCTCTCTCTTTTATTTATAGTTTAATCTAGCTAAAATTCTAATTATGGGTAGTTTTACTTATTGTTTATCATTATTATCTTTGAGCTATAATTTCTCACTTTGTATATCTACAAATTTCACATTCCACATTCTAAGTAAATTTTATTTAAACCCCTTATCTTTCAATTTAAAATTTTATTTTACTGTTATAAATTTTCAGGTTAGGGTTTACAATTTTAATAAAAATAATTGATTCAAGGATCCACGAGTTGAACCAAGTCTAACAACAACGTGTGTGTCTATATATATATATATATATATATATATATATATATATATATATATATATATATATATAATTCAAATATAAAAACCATGAATTATAGACAATTGACACATTATCAGCTCTAAATAATGTTATATCATCAATTTCAATGAATAAAATATAAAAAATAGCTAAAATGTAATATTTAGTGATAACTAATTATTAAAATAAAAAATAAAGTATATTACATGTCTCTTCCTTTTCTAATATATAACCTATAAGAATTAAATTTTATAATTAATTAAAATAAATATAAAAATAAAATATTAAACAACTCAATCTTTCACTTCAAAACAAATAATTATGTGTTGTACGTTTTAATTTACCTAAGAATTATATTTTATAATCATATGGTAAAATATTTTTTAACTTATTTCTTATGATTACCCAACATTAAAAAAGTAATTAACTTTTTATAAAATCACTTTCTAAAAAAAAAACTTTCGAATAAATTAAAAGGGCTATGAGTATTTTTTTCACACCTTAAAGGGTATATTTTTGGTACCATCAAGGAGCTTACAAGGGTTTGCCATCATTAAAACAAAAAAAATTCTTTATTATGGATAACATCAACAAAATCCTTTCCGAAGTTAAACCATATCAATTCATGAAACTTGTGATTTGTAGCTTAATGTTAGAATGAGTTTTAAACTAAAAAAAAAAAAACATAGACTCAGTCAAGCCAATTTGACCCAATCATGTTTTTAATATTATGGTTAACTTGGTAAATCCAATCACATAACATCAATAATTTTTTAAAAAATAAATTAATAATATTTTAATAAAAATAATTGACTTATTGACCTGCAATTTAATCCTATAACCTAATAACAAAGACCTTTTCTTGAGATAAATCTCAACATAGATCCAACAACAATGCATGTATCTAATACTTATATATAAAAGTCAAAGATAATAATGGTAAATTATAGACAATTGACACATTATCAGCTCCAAATAATGTCATATCATCAATTCCAATAAATAAAAAATAAAAAAAGCTAAAATGTAATATTTAATGATAATTAATTATTAAAATAAAGTATATTACATGTCTCTTACTTTTCCCAAAGATATAGCCTATAAAAATCACATCTTATAATTAATTAAAATATATATAAAAATAAAATATTAACACAACTCAATCTTTCACTTCAAAACAAATAATTGTGTTGTTTTTTTTTTAATTTGATCATCCGTTTAAAACCCTAATAATCATTATCATGAATCTCATCAATCTAATCTCAGTTTTCTCTGATCTCCAAACTTTAGAGGCATTCCTTTATTAATTTGACATGTCATATTTTTTTAATTAGATAGAAAAATATGATATCTTGATTTTTTATTAGATTTTGCTGGATGTTTTGAATATTCTCTACGCCACTCTTCAAACAGGTTAAGCATTCTAAGTTTTATTTTGTCTCTATTTTTTTATATGAGAAATGAGTAAAAAAAATTAGTAAAGCAAAAAAAAAAAAAAAAAAAAAGCAAGCACGTCGAGTAGTGTACGCACATGGATAGCAACATTTGAAAAAAAAGAAAAAAAAAAAGGAGAGAAGCCAATCACTAAACAAAAATTGGAAAAACAATAAGCACTATAGAATTCAATGATTCTAGACCATTAATGTAAAGGTACAATGAGCCTAGCCTTAACAATAAAAAAAATGTATGTGGCTTAGCTGCGGATTGTACTGCAAATTTAGTAATGAGGTAATGGGGCAAGGACAGATTTCGACTGCTGCCATCGACTTAGGCCATGTTTGTTTCTTGTAATTTATTTTTCGGGAAATCACTTTTCAAACTTTTCTGTGTTTGTTTGTCATTAAAAAAGTTGGTTAACGGAAAACACTTTCCGGTCAACGAAAAACACTTTCTGGTCAACGAAAACACTTTCCAGTCAAAGAAAATTTTGATTTGATTTCTAGGAAAGTGTTTTCCCTTTTGGCTGTGTTTGTTTTCCGGAAAGTGGTTTTCGGGAAACCACTTTCCAAACTTTCTTGTGTTTGTTTGCTATTGGAAAAGTTGGTCAACGGAAAACACTTTCCAGTCAAAGGAAAATTTGGCTTGGTTTTCAGGAAAGTGTTTTCCTGAAAAATTTGGACGGAAAACACTTTCCAGAAGTTGTGAAAAATTTAGAAATGTCATTATTTGCTAATTATATCAAATTTGATCCTCAAACTTTTGATTGCTATATATAATTTATTTTGAATATTTATTTTTCAATTTCATCTCTTAAAATTTAATTTTTATATTAATTTTGGTCCTTATTTTTATAATTGTTATTTGCTTTTTTCTTATCATTTTTTTATTGAAATTTTTTATCTATCAAATTTGGTCCTTATTCTTTTGATTTTTACTTATTTTATTTGAAATAATTTATAAAATGTTAATTATTATTATTTTAATTTCTTCACCTTTCATTTTTTTTAATTTTTTAGATTTGATCTCTATTATTTTGATTATTATTTATTTTATTTGAGATAATTTATGAAATTATATTTTTTTTCAATTTCATTCTCATTCAACTTTTTTAATTTGTAATATTTGTTCCTCATTATTTTAATAAACTTGAAAAAATAAAACATTAATAAGTTATTTTCCAGCTCATTTTTCATAACATAACCAAACACTGGAAAGTGTTTTCCAACTTATTTTTCATTACACTACCAAACATCGGAAAATACTTTCCCAGAATTCACTTTTCCCGGAATTCACTTTCCAAAAAAAAACTACTTTCCTGCAAACAAACGGGACCTTAAATAATTTTGATTTGCCTATGCTTGTTTGCTGGCTACCATCCTCCAACAATATTACAACTTCCTCTCGACAAAGAACATATGCCAAACAAAAATGGTGTCCAACCTTTTTGATTAAAGCTTTTCAAGAATCCGTGCTTAGTTTCTTGTCTGTAAGTTACAGCTTTGCATTCATCCACAACAGTTACTGTTTATATCTTCTCTTTGGTCCAAAGATTAGACCGATGTTGGTGCCATTTGATTAATTAGACGGCAGATTTCAAGGAAATGACCCATCATTTGTCCGAGGGAGAAACAGTACCTCAGCTTTCATCTAACCTAGCAAGCCACGCCATAGGGTATGCTGACACATAGCTTGTCAAATTATTCCTAGATGCTGCATGTAAATTAATGTATGTACCTTAAAGAAATCTCCAGATGACTTCACCACCCTATTTTCTTAAGACAAAAAAAAAAAAAACACCAATTTTTCTTCAAAAATTAAACACCAAGGATATATCAAGTGCTTAAACTTGTTCTATCCAAGGATCAAGTGGATCTGGGGCCGATTGCTATGCTTGTTAATCTCATTAGTAAGCTCATTCACAAGGATTTGAAAGTGGAAATCTCACTTGTATATCGAAGAGGGGTACTCTCATGCCCAAATTTGGTGTAAATAATGGTACAGATATTGCATGTTTTTCTAGAATTGTCAGATAAGTTTGTTTTGTGCTTGTGCCTTGGGCTCCTCTCTTGCAACCAAAATAATAATAATAACTTAATATACCTAATTGGTAATTTGTTTTGGTATTTAATAAACTTATTGAGTGTGTGGTGTATTTTCTCTTTCTCTAAATTTATTGACATTTACGGATAGCATTTCTATTATATTTATAAATAGAGTAAAAAAATTATATATTCATATTGATGTGAATATTAATTATCCAATTAGTATTTATTATTCAATAAAAAAATAGCAATATATATATATATATATATATATATATATATATATTTCAGATAGGTTTGGACTGAATTTGATAATACTCATATCCTATTAATTAATTATCAAATAAAATAATTATCTAAAAATATTATTGATTTAGATTAATTTAAATCGATTTTCATCAAATTTGAATTAAATTATCACACCTATTTAACATAGCAAAACATGCCATGCATACATAGCCAGCCAATCAAAATGAATAAAAATTCAAAACCATCCCAACTTGAGCATCAATGGAGCAATACAATGTAGATTGTCTATTCAACCTCCTAAAGGTTATTTTGAGGGGAAAATAAAAAATTATAAATGAATCGTGAGTAGAGAATTTATTTATAGTTAAAGGATAACATGTTTAAGAGATTTCTTTATAAAGCAAGAATATAGTTTAAAAAGTCAGAAATATGTTGTTGATTATTATCATTAAAACAACCAATTTACATGGTGTCTATTAAAAATATTTTAAATTTTAAACTTATATAGACTTCTATTATTTTTTATTGTTAATTAATTTTAATTATAAGAAAAAATAAAAAAAAATAAAATTTAAATTTATTATTATTTTGTTATTATATTCTAATACTATATGGAGAAAGTATTTAAACTTAATTTTTTAAGTAAAATTTTAAAATATAATTTATATTGTTTATAAAAATGATGAAAACGTTGAGTTTATATCATGAGCATATCAGGAGTGAGAAGAGTTTCGGTGATACTGACCATTTGACCTAACAATAACAACTAGCTAATTGGCTTAATTAGCAATTCAATTTCAACAAAAAGGTGATACTGACCATTTTTCTGGTTTTCGAAATCATGAAAAAATCATCTAAATAGTTTGATTTTAATTTTTTTAAGGGCTAATTAACTGGCTTTTTTCGTACTTAAAATCGCAATAAATAGTATAGATTAACCAGCAGTATTACAAAAAAAAATTTCAAGACTTCGTCATAATTACTACATGTAAGTCTTGAATATGTATACTCTAGCTTTTTAACTCAAATCAACACGTATATCTCCGCTTAAGCAAAATTTATTCAAACTCTTCTGGGTTGGAGCGATTGAAAAAAACGATGAATTTGTTTTATATATATATATAGAAAAAGACACCTAATAGTGTTCATGAAGATCCACTTTTACATGGCCTATATATTATCTGAAGCGTTTGTGCCTTGGATGGATCAAAATCAATATTGTTCGTCCCTATCCGACTTGGAATGAGTAAAAGGATTGCTTGACATACATTGTTCTGTATTTGTAGCTTTGGCTCATTAGCTTAGAGACACAGAATATCCTTTTCATAAAGTAATTAATGCCCTATTTTATTTCTCATTCTGATCTGTCTCGGTCCAAAACATTACTTGTATGCCCCACTTACCTTCTTCATCTTCTAGGCAAGTAACATAATATTTAAACTACAAACACTCTAGTGTCCTTTCAGGAAAGAAAACAAAGCTGCAGCCAGAAATTTATTTCATATTTTCGTGTTGTGCTTTTGGTATAAATCACAGATGAACACTCAAAAGAGAAAAGTTCATGAACAGAACTGTAGTTTGGAAACATTTACTTCCAAGCAGATGGCTTCCGATGGGAACATGGGCTTTTGCTTTCAGTTTAATTTACCAGTCCTTCATGAAGGCTCAATACCCAAGTTCAGTCCAGGGACTTCCAGTACACCTTCAGCACCCATCATTTCTAGCCATTTTGCATCATCAGCTTCTGCTCTTTATGCACCAGAAGGCTGCAAGGGCCTTTCATATGATACAAGTAGCTTATCTACATGTTCTCCAGTCGGCAAAACTCAATGTTCAGTTGTTAATCCACAAAACAGCATTCTTGATCTTAAATCATCTGTCAACTTGATCAATTTGCACAACAATCAAGATCCAAGAAGTACAGAAAACACGTACCAAGATTTGTATCGGAATTTGTCGGGAAGTAGCCTTTTTCCTCCTATCCTGCAGAAGTCAGCAAATAAATTAGCCGCCTTGAATCGAAGGAAAATGCATGTTGATAATAGATTCAAGGATCACCAAAACCATGAAGTAAGTTTATTCAACGTTATCATTAATTCTTTTTTCCTGTCATGTTAATTGGGACTAATCTTGATGGGAGAATGATGCAATATATACATCTCCTATTTATACAGGTTGCTTACCAGCCATTCACCTCTCAAGTTACAAGATCAACCTCTCACTTTCAGCCACAGAAGCAGCCTGCATATTCTCCTTATGACATGACATCCGGTGCTAACAATTCGGTTTCATTAGGAGCAACAATCAAAAGCAAAATACGTGTTAGATGGACTCGAGATCTTAACAAGCGATTTGTTGAATCTGTAAATCGACTTGGAGGTGCAGAAAGTAAGAGGAACTTGATATGTTTTGACAAGGAAATAACAGTATCAATGATAATTGATTGATAATCTTTGGTTATTGGCATTTGTTTACGTAGAGGCTACTCCTAAGGGTATTCTGAGGGAAATGGACGTTCATGGATTGACAATCTTCCATGTTAAAAGTCACTTACAGGTTTGAATTTCTATCCTTCATTAGTTTTTAATGAATTTAATTGTTTAATTCTCGATCATCCTTATCTCATTGTAGATTTCTTTATTTTTCTTTTTTTTTAAGAAATATCGTACAGCAAGATACCTTCCGGAATCGAAAGAAGGTATATTCCCTTGAAAGCTCTACTTTGTGATCTCTTAAATTAATTTCCTTTGTATGCTTCTGCTCCATGTTATGTTAAATAAAACACCCCGGCCGCCAAAGACAAGCAACATAAATGCATTATCATACTGAGTTTTTCGATTAATTCTGGAGGATAGTTTTAGGTGTGTTGATAGAGTTTTAGGTGTAGAATTCTAGAGTAGATTTTACTGTTCACTTTATTTTGTATGTGCCTCTTACAAGTTTCGAATTTAGCAGTAGAAATGTACAAGTTTCAATGCAAAAGGTTATCATTTGGCGTTATAAATAATATAAAGATATTTTTGAAACCTAATATAACAAATTAATTTTTTTTGGATAAATGATTCTTTAACATATATATATGTGTGTGTGTGTTAGTACATTTCAAATTGTTGTGTTTGTAAATTTATATAGTTGATAAAACTTGTAATCAGATTTCTAAAGTTCAAATTACACCCAAAAACATTAAATTTTAATTATTTACTTGCATAATTATTTTATATATAATAATTATTTTATATATACTTCATTAAAATACTTCAAATATAAACATAGTTCAAAATAAACATAATCAAGTAATGATAATAACAAAATACTAAAATTAAAACCCTATAAAAACTGTTACAATGACTATCTTTGTCCTAATTAGCATCAACCCATTGCCTTGTCTTGTCCTCATCCTTAACATTGATCTATAACTATTATATTGATAAAGGTTATCAAAAATATATTTTTTTAACACAACACAGAATATATAATATAAATTCATATCGTAAACTTGAATTGTAAAATTATAAATTAAATATTCTAACTAATTATATATTAACAATTTCAGTAAATTAATAATTAACAATATAACACAATTAAAATAAAAGTGAAATAAACAATAGAAAAGTCTAAATACTTTTATTTTTTTCATATTGGTTCCTCTATTTTTTGGATAAATCGGCTCACTTACTTTGCTATTTGCAAGAAACGAGCCCCTTCAAATTTTGATAGGTTATTTAACATTAATTACTTCAAGAGTCAAGCATGTCAATTTACAACTTTTATTCTATATATTTGCCAGCTAAAACAGATGAATATGCGAATTGATATGTTAATAGTTTACATAAGAAACTGTAAGAATGAACATGTATTTTTATTTTATGAAAATGAAATCCACGGATAACTTATATCATTAAAAAAATTATAATAATTATAGTCAAAATCAAGCTTTTGATTATTAGATTGCACGTTTTGCAAGATATAAATTTGGAACAATAAAAATGCTAAGATACATATTATCAGATTGCACAATTTTATACTTCTTTCAAACTCGTAAAAGTGGTCTGAGTTTATCGATTTTACAGAGTTTAACCGATTTTACTGGTTTTCGGGTTCTTAATCCAATTTTATACATTAAATACATGTTGACTTGTAAAATCATATGATTTTACAAGTCAACTCACTATTTTGACAATATACTATGACAAATTAAATGTAACACATTATCATAATAAACTTTTTCAAGTTGTAGAAAACATGAATAAGTAAAGCATGATTAATTTCCATGTGAAAACTATAAAAAACGATTAATTATAATTTGACACTAACCTTGCTTCCAATTTTACAATTAAGTCATTCAAAAATCCAAATAACAACACTAACATAACTAAACCTTATAACTCTCTAAATCATATTAAATTATAAAAAATACAGCCTTCACATAACATAAACCTACAAATTTTTCAAATAAGGTGTTTGTTTTGAGGAAAATACTTTTTTCAAGGAAAATATTTTTCTTAAAAAAAAACTATTGTTTAAAATAGTTATGTGAAATAAAATATTTTTTATTCATGGTTTTCGAATGATGGTAATAAGATGAAAAAAAATTGCAATGTTTGTGATAAAAATAATAGTCGTGATAATTGTGATAGTGGCATTAATGATGGTTAAGGTTATAGTATTTGTGATACTAATAATATTGGTGATAATGAATTATAGGATGATAATTATTGTGATAGTAGAGATAATAACAATAATGATGAATTAATATTTACTTTAATAACCAGATAATGATGGTGATAACCGTAAGAGTAAGGTAGTAGTGTTGGTTGTTGTTGTAACGATAATGATGTTAGAGGATGATAGTGGAATGGTAATAAAATGTTGGTTATATTGATAATAAACTAGTTGTTTGTGGTCATGCATGATGGGGTTGTTGTGGTTATGGTGAAGGGTTAATATTGATGTATAGGGAAACAAGATTAAAAAAAAAAAACAATAAGTATAAGAACACAAAATTTGGATGAAAATGGTCTCCACATAAACACCTTAATTTAAGATTTTATTTCAAAATATTTCTTTTCAAGTAGTCTGCTAAAATAAAATTTAAATAACTTTATTTATATTAGAAAAAATCTTAAACAAAGCTTAAAAAAAAATAACAAAGAAGTTTTAAACCAAATAAGATAAAGAATCATAAATCAACAAAGAGAATATTGCAAATCTAAATAATAACTTCTAGGTTTTATTCGAAGCCATTTTCAATCTCCGATTACCATAAAATTTTAAATTTATAGAAAATCGAACCTCTAGAAACTTTAAGCAAAATTTTAGTCTAATCAAGCTGTCAAATCTAAAGTTATGCCTATTAAAATAAGACTACATGTTTGGGGAAAATCTCATGCACTAGTCTTTCTAGGTTAAAGAGAACTTGTTTTTGAGTTCAATCAAAAGTTTCTAATATTTACATGCATATACTATATATTAAAAACATCATACATACTAGCAACATGTGTAGTGTTTTTAATAACAAAACCAATTTTATAAATCATTTGCAATAACTTTTGCAATAGCCTTCCCCATCTTTAACTCAACCTAAGACTTAACATTATGAGGACCAAATACCTCTATATCTTTTATATCATCACTAATAAGATGCATGATGGTTTCTCTACTAGGAGAACTTTTGAATATTTGTTTCACAACTTTTATTTGAAGTTCAAAAACATTAATTTTAACCTCATTCATTCCAGAATTCTTCTCAAGCACATGCAAGGCACGTCCTCTATAATATGCTTCATCAAAAATCACCTCTGAAACCATTTTTAATTTGGTTTTTTTATGTTGGATGGTTTCACTATTAAGACCAAATTCACTATGCTCGTCATCATACACATCTTATGCATACTCAGGGTCATCATAGATCAAGATATTTGCATCGAAATCTTCTCTTTTAGCATCATCTTACCTATTCTCATTTAATTTTTGTGGTTGATTCTAATCTATAAATAAACTAGAATCATAAAAAAAAAATTAAGTTTCAATATCATCTCATATTGATCAAGAAGTTGTCTCATTTACTCATGTCTCTAAAATCAATTTCTCAAAACTAGTTATCGATTTCATGATCACTCTTCTCACAATCCTCTTATTTTCTCTTCTTCAACTTTGTTAATTGATGGGATAGTTCTTCAAATTGCCTATGTATGTTTATTATTGTTAGTCAATGAGTTAATTTTATAAATTATTTATGCATATATGTTATTACCAGTTCCTAAACGTTTCTTTTCCAAAAGAAAACCTCTACATCCTCTACTACACAAGCATATTGTATTCAGTGACCACCTTTTTCATCTATAGTTATTCAACAATAAACAACAAATAACCATCAAGAATCATTTGGATTTGATATCAACTAACATAGATAAAAATAACACAAGAAAGATAGCAAGTATAAGAACAAAAAATTTGGATGAAAAAGGTCTTCACACAAAAACTTTAATTCAAAATTTTATTAATGAATGTTTTTTTTCAAGTATTCTGCTAAAATACAAGCTAAATAACATTACTTATGCTAAGAAAAATATCTTAAACAAAGCTGAAAAAAATAATAAAAGAATTCTAAACCAAAAAATAAAAACAAATTATAAATCAACTAGGAAAATATTGCAAATCTAAATTGTAACTTATGGATTTTATTTGAAGGCATTCTCAATCTTTGATTACTATAAGATTTTAATGTTGTAGGAAACAGAGCCTTCAGAATCTTCGAGCAAAGTTTCAATTCAATCCAACAGCCAGATTCAAAGGTATACTCATTAATATAAGATTGTGCATTTAAAAAAAATCTCCTACATCAGTTATAATAGGGTGATGATAAGATGGAGTTTGTGGTAGTCAATAATAGTGATGATAGTGGTGATGAGATAACGACAAGGTAATGATTATAGTGGTGGTGGTGGTGGTGGTGACAATGTAGGTGAATATAATGAGTTTGTAGTATGAGGAAAATATTTTTCCTTCCTTTATGAATTTAAAATATATTTTCTTCCAAATTATAACTATTTAGGTTTGACTAGAAAATATTCTTCTTTGATTTTTTTTTATTGTTTGTTTTGTACTAAAATATGAAAAAAAAAATACTTTTCATAAAACAAACACTCTAAATAAAACTCCATAAACATTAACTAACAAGTTCAAATAAATCTTAATATACTAACCGATATTATTATTAAACTATCAAAACTAAAAACCTCCTAAAATTATTTTTTTTTCATGTAACATAAACCTACAGATTTCTTAAATTATACAAAAACCCATAAAATGAACTAACAATTTCAAATCAACACTAACATCTTAACCAAATTCATAATTAAACAATCAAAACCAAAACCCCTCCTCTCTAAAAAATTATTGTTTTCACATAACATAAACCTACAAAATTTTCAATTAAATAAAAATCTATAAACTTCGTGTAACAATTCCAAACAAACCTTAACATTCTAACCAATTTCACAATCAAACCAATAGAAAAGGCCCTAAAATTACTGACTCTTAAAATATATACAAACCAATTCCAAATTAATCTTCACATCCTAACCAATTTGACAACCAAAAAATAAAAACCAAAAGCACCCCAAAAATTACTATTCTCACGTGACCTAAACCTATTAATTTCTCAAATTAAATAAGAACCCATAAAAATCAATTAATGATTTCTAATAAACCTTAACATCCTAATCAATTTCATAATAAACCATCAAAACAAAACAAACTTCTATAATTACCAACTGATCTCACATAACATAAACCTCTACATTTCTCAAATTATACAAAAACCCATAATGAAATTTTTTTTTAGATTAACGTGGGTGTCGGGGCCAGCTTACGCATATCTTGATTAATCTCACGGGCCCTGAAGTTAATGACTATGTACGTAAGCCTCCAGTGGCCCTGAGGTTTGTAAGACTCAAACTACTGATTTTTAGATATCAAACTCAGGAACTGACCAGTTGAACTACATCCCTCGGGGTTAATCCATAATGAAATATTAATATTACAAGTGGTGGTTATTAATTTGTAGCATTATATAGTGTTTTTTCTTATACCTCCAGTATACACACATCTCATTTTTTGCCTTTTCAAAAGCATGATTCTTGGTGGCAACTTATTCTCTCTTCCTTTTATTGCATGAGAATTGATTGACCAAAGTGGCAATATGTCTACGTGTGTGTACGAAGCTTACTTGTGTTGGAATATTTATTCATAATTCTCGTTCTTTTAAAAAATTCATTATTGTTGTAGTTGTAATAAAGCCCCAGTTGGCTTCTTCAATTTCTAATAAAAAATTACATTTCACCAAAAAATATCCACTTTCTCATTAAATTATCTTGCATAATATATTTTACATGTATGCAGTTTGTGTTTCAGATGCAGGAAGATTGGAGAAAACTCTTAAAATTGTAGTAACAAAATTCGACCAAAAAATGTTAGTATTTGCATCCATATTTTACCAAAATTTTCATATAAAATGGTTCTTTTTAGAAACTTATACCAATTATTAAAGCACCTAGGCTAATCTTTTCCTTATGTTGATCTTCAGAGGCTCTCACATTGCTAAAGCATTGCAACTGCAACTCGATGTGCAAAGGCGCTTGTATGAACAGCTGGAGGTTTGCATTTCTTTCTCTATTTTTTCCCCTTATTTTCTCATTCTTGTCAAACATTGATATGATCTCACATTTACACTTCTCTTTTTTAGATACAAAGAAATTTAAGGTCCCAAATTGAAGAACAAGGGAGGCAGCTCAAACAGATGCTAGACCAGCAACTAAAAACAAGAAATACTAATCTTGGAAGCATCAGAAATAACTCAAATCCCATCGACCCATCAGATGATTTTGAATTCAAGAATGTTTTAACTATAAAAGGACTACAGGATGCACACTAACCCTCTACCCAAGTACACAATATGTTTTATGTCTTCACCATGCAATCGTTCAATCATCAGATACAGTACAATATATTGGTTTTCTATATAAAGATAGAAATAATCAACCTTGTTCAAAAAAACATATAAATTCATGTTGTCCTTTCTTAATTACTGATTTTAATTTATTTGGTTATCATATCAACTGGATGTTTTCTCCTGTAAGAACTTCAAACCAGATGTTCTATTTTATTCCTTATACTTTGATACTCAAACTTTTAGATTTTTTTTCAATTTGATCCAAAGCTTTTAATATTATAATCTAATCTTTGAATTCAATTTTTCTTATACCTTGAATTCAAATTATGAATATAGTCATAAAAACTAATCGAGAATATCCTTTATTACTAAAGGGAAATAAAATTGAAAACCCCCCTTAAAATTCAAAGACTAAACATTAATTCAAAAATTGAAATTAAACAAAGTTCAAGCTGTTAAAAACCTGGGATTTCTACCCTTCAAATGTTAAACCAAAAATAATCTTGCAAGCATAAAAATAACCCCAAATTCCATCTAACCTTCAAATGATTTTAAAGACATGCATGCTTCTATTATATATAGAAGGACTGGAGGATACCCATCAACCTAGCAGCACAAGTATACATAAAGTAATTTAATCATTTCATGTCTTTACGTACATCATTCGATCATCAGACTAAAGAGGTGTCTGAGGTCTTGTAGTGTACAATGTATATATCATGTTTTGAAAAAGAGATACCGACTAATATTGTTTAACAACAATAAGAAAGATAATCATATCTGTAGAGCAACAAAATCGATACTTTGACAGCAATGTAATTATTCAACAAAATCGATACTTTGACAGCAATGTAATTATTCAACGGTTACTTAGTGTTGGTTGTGTTGGACATTACATTTTTAAGCCATCGATGAATGAAACTGACATAATTTAAAAATGTATATTAATATCGATGAATGAAAATGTATACAATCATTATTTACAGAGATTAGAAGTCTATTAATACACAAAAAAATCTATTCTATTTTTTACAATACACACGTTTAAAGGCAAGAATAAAGTTTTACCCTTAAATCAGGTGATTCCTATAATTTCTCTATTGATCCTATAATTTCTTAAGCTCATGCCAACACTCCCTCTCAAGTTGATGCATACAAATCTTAGATGTTGAACTTGTTAGGTGAGTTGTAGAAATTCTTGCTACAAATAGCTTTTGTGAGTAAATCCGCTAGTTGGTCTTTAAATTTGACAAACGAGAAACAAATGATTTTGGCCTTAAGATTCTATTTAATAAAATATAAATTTATCTCTATATGTTTTGTCCGGTCATGTTGTAGATTATATGAGTTATCAATAACAACTTTATTATCACAAGAACAAGTCCATTTCACAGTTAGGAGAAAAGCCAATTTCTGTTAACAATCTTTTAAGCAAGAGAAGTTCAGAAAGACCTTTAACCATCCCATGGAATTCAGCCTCAACACTCAACAATGCCATCACTTTTTGTTTCTTACTTCTCCAAGTAACAAGATTCCCTCCAACAAAGGTGAAATACCTCAAAGTTGATTTTCTATCAAAAATATTTCTTACCCAGTCTGCATATGTATATTCTTTTACCCTTAGATGGTTATGTTTTGAAAACATAATTCCCTTTCTAGGAGAAGACTTCAAGTATCAGAATTTTAATCATTGTTTCCATGTGATCTTTATTTGGGCAATGCATGAATTGACTTACTACACTCATGGTATAAGAAATATTTGGGCATGTGAGAGAGAGATAAATAAGTTTTCCTACAAGTCTCTAGTACCTCACTTTATCCATAGGTACTGGTTAGTGTATTCTCCAAGTTTATGATTATAAACAATTGGTGTGTCTGCAAGTTTGCACTCTAGTAGTCCAACTTCAAATAGTAAGTCTATAAAATATTTTCATAAGGAAAAAAATATACCTAGCTTTGATCTAGAAATCTCAATTCCTAGAAAATATTTTAGTCCTTCTAGATTCTTCATCTCAAATTTAGTAGCCAACTGCTCCTAAAGTCTTGATATTTATTTTGGATTATCTCCTGTAATAATCATGTCATCCATATAGACCATTAGTGCAATCACCTTGCCTCATTGATGTTTTAGAAATAGCGTATGATCTGAGTTGCTTTGTTGAAAACCATGTTTCTTCATTGCTAAGATAAATCTCTCAAACCATACTCGAGGTGATTGTTTTAATCCATACAATGCTCCTTGCAATTTACACACTATCTTGGATTCTGAGGTTGCCATGTAGCCTGGTGGAATATTTATATAAACTTCCTCTTTAAGATCATCATGGAAGAAGGCATTTTTTACATCAAACTAATGTAATGGCCAATCAAGATTAGCTGTAAGAGATAACACCACCCTAATTGTGTTCAACTTGGTCACTGGTGAAAAGGTCTTTTGATAATCCATACTATATGTCTATGTATAGCATTTTGCTATTAGTCATGTTTTATATCTCTCAATTGATTCATCTATTCTGTGTTTGATAAAAAACACCCATCTGCACCCCACCAGTTTTTTTCCTTCGAGTAGGGGTATCAAGGTCCATATTCCATTTCTAAGCAGAGCATCCATTTCTTCTTTTATAACTTTAGTCCACTTGGGATTAGCCAATGTTTCATGAACACTTGTAGGTACATGACATGAGGAAAATGCATGTACAAAGTATTTTAGAGGTTCAAGAACCCTTTTAATAGATACAAAATTTGCAACTAGATACTTTGACCTTCGTTATTCAAATTCTAGAGAATATCTATTGAGTGGTTTGCCTAGATTATGCTTGAAAGGTAAAGTATAACCAATAATGGTATCTATATCATGAGAATTTAGAGATGTAATAGGAAAGCTTACCTCAGGAATATTCTTAGAAGAAGGATAGTCAGGTACTAAGTAGAGATAAGGTTCTATATCTCCTTTAGTTGTATCTCCCAGTATGCTTGTTGTAGTTGTATCATTTAGTGAAGTAATTGGCACATCTAATTTTGTCTCAGATTCTATGTTTTCTTCATTAAACCATTCAAATTATAACCAATTTGGCACTTCTTCTAAGTACTCCCCCTGACATGGAGAATTGATTGCTTTTGAGAAGGTGTTAGACTTTAGAAATGTAACATCTATAATCACATAAGTGTGTTTACTAACTAGATCATAGCACCGGTATCCTTTTATATGAGAGTGTAGACACAATTTTGAGCACCTGAATTAAACAAGCACACGTGTACATATATGATTTTATTAAATATATGACCGGGTACAATCTCTATCTAATGTATTCTTTCAAAAAAATAAGACAATCCTTTAATTCTTTCCTTGGATTTGATGTATGGTGACTTGATTTACTTGAGAAATCAAGTCAAGATTTGTGCTTCGCAAGGACGCGAATTTGGGCATGTATTACGAAGCGAGATTTGATGATTTGATGCTTTGAAGAGTACCTTTGATTCGTCTTCAAAGTGTTGTTGAAGAACTCTTATGAGGCGTTTAGGCTTGATCCAATAGAGCTTCGTTCTTTGTAGACTTCAAGCATAGATGAAGGAGGCTTGAGAACTCTTTGAGAGAGCGTACTTACTTGAAGAGTTTGTCTTGAAGGAAATTTGTATCTTCCAAGATCCTCTTTTTCTCTAGGTTGAGGCCCTCTATTTATAGAGATATGCATGAGCTTTCAGGTCCTTTTCTAATGTCACATGGCATAATTTTATTGGTTGATATTTATTAACGGGATCTTGCCTTTATGATAATATATCTTGACAGGATCTTGTATCTATGACAAGATATCTTGAATATCTCATCCCAAGTGTCAACCTTTCATTGGCTAAGAAATATATGAAGGCTTATTTATTTTCCATGTCATATATATCAATTCTATTTTATTTTTTCTTTTTTAAAAAAATAAAATAACATATGATGAAATTTGATTGATAAAAAATTTATATTTCTACATAGAGCTACATCCCCAAAAAGACCTCGGATAGTGCAAGGATCTAATTTAGTGTGTGGGTTCTCATGGAGGTTGACAAAGGCGACACATCCAAAGATTCGTAGGGGGATCATCAACATCGAAGACAATGAGACATGGGTCGAAAGCACTTGAAACGGGGTCTAAAAGTTTAATACTTTGAGGGCATTCGATTGAGGAGATGCATTGTTGTGGCAACCGCATCAGACCAATATCGGCTAGGCATGTTCGTGCCAAGTAATAGTGCCCAAGTAGTTTCAAGAATATGTTAATTTTTTCGTTCAACAATTTCATTTTGCTGAGGGGTTTGAGGGCATGAGGTTTCATGAACAAGTCCATGTTGTTGACAATATTGAAACGCATTGAGGACTTTATTTTTGTGTTTCAGTAAATAAAGTCACTTCATGTGAGTACAATCATTTACAAAGATCACAAACCACTGAATACTAGACATAGTAGAAACTGGGGAGGGACCCACACATTCGAGTGAATTAAAGCAAATGAAACATCACTTTTATTCATATTCAAAGGATAATGCACTCGATAACTCTTAGCTAAAATACAAGTATCACACTTAAGATTAGAATCTGACATGTTTACGAATAACTCATGAAACAAATGTTTCATATAACCAAAGGATGGATGCCCCATCCGTCCATGCCAAAGCCGAATCTGATGCCTTTCTATGCTTACTGGATGATGCATGTGATTTGTCGTATCTATACTGAAATCATCTATGTAATATAGCCCTCTCTTTTTAGTAGCATGCCTAATGATCTCCTTGACGAGAATATCCTAAAGTAAACAAAAGGTAAGAGTAAATAAGTACCACATAATTCAGATCAGTAGTAACTCTAATAACAATTTATGTGAGAGAGAAGGGAGAAGCATGGTATTATATAAAGGCAACGCAGGGGATAATGTGATTGTGCCATCCCCTGTAACCGGGGATATAACTCCATTAGCATTAGCAATGCTGGTTCGTTGTGGCAAGGAAGGCTCCGTGAAGTCAGTAGCATCAAAGGTCATGTGGTCGGTGGCCCTAGAGTCAAGAATCCACTCATTGTTCTCGACATCCGGAGGAGAATTAAATAGTGTAATACCTTGATCAATGACTGACGTGGTTCCTTAAGGAGTTTCAAGAATAGGAATCGACGAAAGATTTGGTGCAGCTTCAGCAACAACTGCCGTTCCTCTTGTTCCATCTGTCCCGGCAGTATCCTTTTTTTTTCTTGGCTTGGAGTTCAGTCCACTAATCAGGATATCCATGCAATTTGAAGCAGATGTCACGAGTATGTCTCCGGTTGCCACAATGAGAGCATTTAATTGTATAAGAGGTGCATGCCTTAGCTGTCATGCCAGATTTTTCCACTGCCTAGTGAGAGTGTCTTGAGGTGTCCAGATTTGAAGCCAGCACGACTCCTGGAGTGTCATCAGCACCTTCTTTGTTCATGACAGCCTGACGGACAGCTTCCCTACGGCCATGAGCATAAGCTTGTTCAACCGTGGGAAATGGCCTCATCTGCAATACACCACCTCGAATTGTGTCAAGTCGGTTATCGAGACCATCCAAAAAAACATAGACTCACTCTTCTTAAAGTATTGTATTATACTTTTGTATATCAGCAGTACACTCCATGGGATTTGGACGGCGAAAATCTATTTCAAGCTAGAGACCTTGAAGATCATTGTAGTTTTTTTTCCAGAGAACCACCAGCTTGTTTTAGATGAGTCTCACATCTTAAGTGGGCGTAAACTTGAGAGTTATCACTGCCGTCAAAATAGGTAGTAGCAATAGCATTCTACATCGATTTTGCTGTTGGAAACCAAATAAAGTTACCAATCAGGGAGGGATCCATGGAATTGATCAGCTATCCTTTGACAATGGCATTGTCTGTGCACCATTTTCGAAAGGAAGGATCTGTCTAAGGGGGCTGAGGAAAATCACCATTAATATATCCCAACTTATCTTTGCCAGAGATACACATCTCAACAACTTGAGACTAGGGTCCATAGTTGGTGTCGTCCGGCTTTATCCCAATAGGAACAGCAGAAAGTTCAGTAGGAAGGGCTGAAGTTTTGGTTAAAATATTTGCCATTTTTATGGTTAATTCAGTGATGAAAGAGTTGGAAGACTACCAAAGTTGTTCAAGTCATGATCTCCATGGGTGTACAGGGAAGGAAGGAAGGGAGCTGAGAATATGTGGATCAAAGGTTAACAGTAAAAGAAAAATCCCAGAGCCAACCAAGCTCTGATACCATGACAGAAATTGGAAAATGTATATTCTATACAATCGTTCTTTACAGAGATTGGAAGTTTATTAATGTACAAAAATCTATTATATTTTTTACGATACACGTTTAAAGGCAAGAATAAAGTTTTACCCTTAAATCAGGGGATTCCTATAATTTCTCTACTGATACTATAATTTCTCAATGACAGCTCACGCCAACAGAAACTTCAAGCTTTCGATTGTAAAAAGAATGAAAATACTCTTCCACGGTGAGGGTGTTGTATAGAGGTTCACTCCCAGACTTGGTAAGTTCTTCGATGATGTGGGATAGCAGAAGGTAACGATGGACAGCCTCTCCTTTGATTTGTTTGCTACTGCTCTGTGATCTGGTGCTCTGTATACCCCATTGCTTATTATCTGCATGATTTATAGCAACTAAATACTTATAAGCTTCTGTTCCAGTTTCATCAAAACACGTTATATCTTTTTGATGCTGTCAGGTGAAATATGACAGATCCTTACCTCAGTAATATGTCCCGTGTTTACAACAATAGCACCATGTATTGGTTCAACAAAGACCCAACTACCATCCTTCAGAACCTGCAATCCCTGTGTGTTTCCCCCCTGAAGCTAGAGAGTGATTCCAGAGTTATCAGCATGTGGAGTTAACCCCGTAACTTGCTCTGGCTGAGGACAAGGAGGGTAGCAATTCATCCTTATGTGATAAATAGTCCTTCTTGATAAGCCTCGCAAAGCTCTTGACCGTCAATTCCAAATCCCATGGCCATGAACCTTGTTGAGTCAACTACAACTTGCCTTATATCTTGAGAATACATGTCCAGATATTCCCTAAAAGACAAAATGTGGACTGTTTTGAATTAGGACATCATTAGAATGTGTTAAGCTATAGCTTAATTATGTAGTAAGATAGCTAGCAAATTAGTGCTAACATAGTACCTGAATTTCTTGTAAAACCATTTAATTAGTTGGCATAATTGATGGGATTTAAGTGGGAGATGAGTTGTAATTGGTGGAGTATGAGTGGAGGATGAGTTGTTAGGCATATATTCCTCCTAAATTTATGACCATTATACCCTCACTATTGCCTATAAATAGGCAATGCATTCAAGCTTATATGCACACCAAGATAGAGAAGAGAAGAGGAGAGTGAAGAGAGAGTAATCCCACAAAATTGTGAGGTATTTGTGAGAGAGTAAGTGGGGTGTTTTCTCCTAATAATAGAGAGATTCTTAGTTGTTCTCCTATTATTTGAGAGAGGTTGTAATTCCCACATTACTTAGTAAAATCCTTCTATATTTTCCTGTGGACGTAGCCCAATTGGGTGAACCACGTAAATTCTTGTGTCTCATTTCTCATTTTATCTTATTCCTTGCCTTTTGTCTTGTCGGGTTTGCATGCCAGTATCCTAACAGTGGTATCAGAGCCTTCTTGGTTGGTGTTATTAATACACAAAAGTTATTCGAGTATACGGTTACTATTCACCTATACGGCACTATTCACCCATACGGTACTGTTCACATAAGTTACTGTTGGCGTATATAGAAAGTCAGTGCGGTGATTAAATACAGTCTAGGAAGTTCTGTCTAAGGAGATTGGGTTTTAAGCGGGACCGTTTGTGACCCCTCCAATCTTTACTGGGAACTTACTTAGTGAAGTATTATTCACACGATACTATTTCTATATACGTTACAATTCTGTGAAATGGTGATAGTTGAATAGATCACGGTGAATAAAATGGCAGCAAAGTACGAGATTGAAAGGTTCAATGGGAGCAATTTCTCACTCTAGAAAATGAGAATCAAGGCAATCTTAAGGAAAGACAATTGCTTGGCAGCAATTGGGGATCGACCTGCGGAGATCACTGATAACGCAAAATGGAATAAGATGGATGGCAATGCTATTGCTAACATACATTTAGCATTAGCCAATGAAGTATTATCAAGTGTGGCGGAGAAGAAAACAGCTAAGGAGATATGGGAGACTCTAACAAAGCTATATGAGTCCAAGTCTTTACACAATAAGATTTTCTTAAAGCGGAGACTTTATACCCTTCAAATGGCAGAAACCACGGCAGTGACTGACCACATCAACACAATAAGGACTCTATTTTCACAACTCACTACGTTGGGTCAACAAATAGAGGAAAGTGAACGTGCAGAGCTTCTACTTCAAAGTCTTCCAGATTCGTATGATCAGCTCATTATCAACTTGACTAATAATATCCTCACAGACTATTTAGTCTTTGATGATGTTGCAGCCGCCATCTTGGAAGAAGAAAATAGACGCAAAAATAAAGAAGACATAAATAGTTCAAACCAAGCAGAGGCATTATTGGTGTCAAGAGGGAGATCAACGGAGCGTGGCTCCAGTGGGAGTCAAAGGCAAGGGAGGTCCTAATCAAGAAGTAAGAAGACTGTGAAATGCTACAACTGTGGCAAAAAAGGGCACTTCAAAAAGGATTGTTGGTTTAAAAAGGATATAGAGAATACTGCAGAGTCATCAAAACCTCAAGGATGTGTTGCAAGCACCTCAGAAGATGGAGAGGTTTTATATAGTGAAGCAGCGACGATCTCTACAAATAGAGAAGAGCTCATTGAGGTATGGCTAATGGATTCAGGAGCAATATGGCATATGACTCCTATTCGAGATTGGTTCCATACATATGAACCCATCTCTGAAGGCTCAGTGTTCATGGGTGATAATCATGCTTTAGAGATTGTTAGCATTGGCATCATCAAATTGAAGATGTATGATGACTTAATTCGTACTATTTCAGGAGTGCGACATGTGAAAGACTTGAAGAAGAATCTTTTGTCTGTAGGACAATTTGATAGTCTTGGCTGTAAGATCCGAACAGACAATGGAATAATAAAAATTATCAAAGGAGCATTGGTGGTTTTAAAGGCAAGAAAGTCAGTTGCAAACATGTTTGTATTAATGGGAGAAACACATCATGGGGCAGAAGCGTCAATCGCATCAGCCAGTCCTGCAGAAGAGAAGACGATGATGTGGCATAAAAAACTAGGCCACATGTCAGAGAAAGGTTTAAAGGTTCTCTCTAATCAGAAGTTACTCCCTGGGCTTACAAAGGTTACTTTACCTTTTTGTGAGCACTGCGTTACAAGTAAACAGCACAGGTTGAAGTTTGGCACATCAACAACTAAGAGCAAATGCATCTTAGACCTGATTCACTCAGATGTTTGGCAAGCACCGGTTGTATCCTTGGGAGGAGCAAGATACTTTGTATCATTCATAAATGACTTCTCTAGGAGATGTTGGGTGTATCCAATTAGAAGGAAATCAGACGTGCTTGCAGTCTTTAAAACTTTCAAAGCGCGGGTGGAACTTGAATCTGAAAAGAAGATCAAGTGTTTGAGAACTGACAATGGAGGAGAATATACCAGTGATGAATTTGATAACTTCTGTCAACATGAAGGTATCAAAAGGCAGTTCACAATGGCATACACTCCACAACAAAATGGAGTGGCAGAGCGGATGAACAGAACTCTGTTAGAAAGAATAAGAGCAATGTTGAAGGCTGTAGGTCTAGAAAAGTCATTCTGGGCAGAAGCAGTCAATACCGCCTGTTATGTGATAAATCGATCTCCGTCAACTACAATTGAGCTGAAGACATCAATGGAGATGTGGACTGGAAAACCAGCGGATTATTCTCGATTGCATATATTTGGAAGTCCTATGTACGTGATGTACAATACACAAGAAGTTAGCAAGCTGGATTCAAAATCCAGAAAATATGCATTCTTGGGATATGCTGATGGAGTGAAGGGGTATCGCTTGTGGGATCCCACTGCCCACAAAGTAGTCATCAGTAGAGATGTCATATTTGCAGAAGGTAAAATGCAAATGGAAGAACATAATAGCATTCTAAAGGAGACTACATCAGTCCAAATTGAAAATACTCATAATCATACTTCTTTTAAAGCTACACCAGAGCATGAAGAGCAAGAACAAATAGAGTCTGAAACTCCTGAAGTTCGGCAGTCGACTCGTGAAAAAAGACTACCGGCTTGGCACTCAGAATATGTTATTGAGAGCAATATTGCATACTGTCTTCTAACAGAGGATGGAGAGCCTTCAACTTTCCATGAGGCTATCAAAAGCACAGATGTATCTATGTGGATGACAGCAATGCAAGAGGAGATTGAAGCTCTACACAAGAATAACACTTGGGATCTTGTTACGCTACCACAAGGAAGAAAGGCCATTGGCAACAAATGGGTTTACAAGATAAAACGTGATGGCAATGATCAAGTGGAGCGGTATCGTGCAAGATTGGTGGTGAAAGGATATGCTCAGAAAGAAGGAATAGACTTCAATGAGATATTTTCTCCGGTGGTATGACTTACTACAATCAGAGTAGTCTTGGCAATGTGTGCTATATTTGATCGTCACTTAGAGCAGTTAGATGTGAAAATTGCATTTCTTCATGAAGAACTTGAAGAAGAAATTTATATGCTCCAACCAGAGGGTTTTGCTGAAACAGGCAAGGAGAACTTGGTTTGCAGGTTGAACAAATCTCTATACGGTCTCAAACAGGCGTCGAGGTGTTGGTACAAGAGATTTAATTCCTTCATAATTAGCCTTGGGTACAACAGACTCAGTTCAGACCATTGTACGTATTACAAGAGGTTTGAAGAGAATGATGTTTTCATCATTCTGTTGTTGTACGTGGATGACATGTTGGTGATAGGCCCCAACAAAGATCGAGTCCAAGAATTGAAGGCACAGTTGGCTAGGGAGTTTGATATGAAGGACTTGGGATGGGACCAGCAAACAAGATTCTAGGGATGCAAATTCACCGAGACAGAAGTAAGAGGAAGATCTGGCTTTCTTAGAAGAATTATTTGAAGAAGATCTTGCGACGCTTCAACATGCAAGATTGTAAGCCAATTTCCACCCCACTTCCTGTTAACTTCAAATTATCCTCAAGTATGTCTCCTAGCAATGAAGCAGAGAGGATGGAGATGTCTCGAGCACCGTATGCATCAGCAGTAGGAAGTTTAATGTTTGCCATGATATGTACAAGACCAGACATTACACAAGCAGTGGGAGCAACTAGTCGATACATGACAAATCCTGGTAGAGAGCATTGGAATACTATTAAGAGGATCTTGAGATACATCAAGGGTACCTCAGATGCCGCATTATGTTATGGAGGATCAGAATTTACTATCAGAGGTTATGTTGACTCAGATTTTGCTGGTGACCTTGAGAAAAGAAAACCACTACAGGCTATGTGTTCATTATTGCAGGAGGAGCTGTGAGCTGGGTCTCTAAACTTCAGACTGTTATAGCATTATCCACAACAGAAGCTGAGTACATGGCAGCTACACAAGCTTGTAAAGAAACAATATGGATGAAGAAACTTATGGAGGAGCGCCACAAACAAGAGAAGATTTTTTTGTATTGTGATAGTCAAAGTGCCTTGTATATTGCAAGAAATCCAGCATTTCATTCAAGAACAAAACACATAGATGTTCAATATCACTTTGTTCGCGAAGTGATGGAAGATGGAAGTGTGGATTTTCAAAAGGTTCACACAAAGAAAAACCCAGCAGATGCTTTGACTAAACCGGTCAACACTGATAAGTATATATGGTGTAGATCCTCTTATGGCCTAGCAGAAACGTAAGCAGCATGAAGATGGCAAGTATAGAAAGGATAGAAGAAGAATCACAGATAATCAAATGTGAAGACTTGATTAAATCATCAAAGTCTTCAAGTGGGAGAATGTAAAGCCATTTAATTAGTTGGCATAATTGATGGGATTTAAGTGGGAGATGAGTTGTAATTGGTGGAGTATGAGTGGAGGATGAGTTGGTATAATTGGTGGAGTATGAGTGGAGGATGAGTTGTTAGGCATATATTCCTCCTAAATTTATGACCATTATACCCTCACTATTGCCTATAAATAGGCAATGCATTCAAGCTTATATGCACACCAAGATAGAGAAGAGAAGAGGAGAGTGAAGAGAAAGTAATCCCACAAAATTGTGAGGTATTTGTGAGAGAGTAAGTGAGGTGTTTTCTCCTAATAATAGAGAGATTCTTAGTTGTTCTCCTATTATTTGAGAGAGGTTGTAATTCCCACATTACTTAGTAAAATCCTTCTATACTTTCCTGTGGACGTAGCCCAATTGGGTGAACCACGTAAATTCTTATGTCTCATTTCTCATTTTATCTTATTCCTTGCCTTTTATCTTGTCGGGTTTGCATGCCAGTATCCTAACATTTCTGAGGTTTTTCATGCCAGAATTCAAGCTTTCTGTCTTGGATAGGAAGAGCTTTGAGGAAAATCATGTCATTCCAATCAAGCTTTTGTTCTTCAGAGATAACATATGCTTGGCCATAGCCTTCAAGACATCCTGGTTTCTGTTTCCACCGTTTCTTCCCTGTTAAAGGAAGTTCAAAGACTTCTAGTACTTGCTTCCTTGTATTTCTTGCTAGTTCATCTGAAACACCATGGTTTAGTAACTGCAAAATTCCTTTCTTTTTCAACCTTTTTCCATAAATAAAAGAGTAAAAGCAGAGCTTTATACTATTCTTCGAAAAAGAAAAGAAAAGGCAGAGCTGAACAGTTAGGAGATAATCAAAGAGGATATCCCACCTTCTAGCAATCAAATTTAAATGGTCTCTTCAATAATCTTAACTCAAACAAGATTCAGCAATTAATAATTGCTTGAATGGTTGAAACAAGCATGGAGAGAACAACATCAAAAGCTATGATTAATGGGATGATAAATAGTATATGTTACCTGAAATATGCCGGTGTCTTTGCACGCAGCATGTAGTCGTTTGACTTTATATTTTTCCTACGCATTAGCTAGGATTTGATTTTAGATAAAATAGAAGCTTAAGAACTCTAACTGATGAGTAACATAAAATTAATAAGTTAATTCTATTAGTTTTCCTTTTCCTTTTCTTTTTGTTATTCTTTTATAAATATAAGTACATGCACATTTGAATCGTTCTCTCTAGTTAATATAGTTGATGAATAATATTTGATATCTGTAAATGGTCACATCTTATAAATTTAGAAACTCTCTGATACTTAAATAAATATCATTTCAGAAAAAATGCAATTATTTTTTTAGATAATAGTTCTAAGAATAGATATGCAACAAGGAGTGGAGAAAAAAGAGAACTTGCCTTTGAGATATACCATGATCTCTTTTATAGCACACAAGACTTATCTCTTTCCGAAAGAATGGGTTAAAGTGTTAGCAAAAAAGCTCTAACTCATCATGATAAAAAAATCTCTGACTCGTCATGGAGTAAAATATTTTTGACTCATGGTCTAATTATGGATTCTAAAAATTTTCAGAGTTAAAAAGAGTAGGGTTCTAGAAATGATGAGTCTAACAGCTCGCTAAATCAATATATATCTAGGCTCAATGCTCAAAGATAGTGGGTTGAGCAACTCGTCAAACCTATATATATCTAAACTTAGTGCTTGAACCTAATGATGTTAGGTTATTATTTTATCTTTAGTTACTCTTTTAGAAAAGAAAATGCATGTAAAAACAAAAAAATGTTGATCCATCCATAATATAATTTTATATAATTAAATAAATCTTAAATATATTTCTATTTTTAGTTGTGTTTATTACCATATCTGATTTTTCAATGTGTCCTTATATAAAAGGTTCCATAAAATAATTTGTGTCATTGTTTAAGTAGGTGTTTGAGAATATGGTAGTAGTTTCTTTTCAAAATGTTTTTTCCTTGTAAATGTATTAAAATATTATATTTTTTATTTTTGATATCAATACATCAAAACAATTCAAAAACACTAAAAAATATAATTTAAAATAAAAAAATCAATTTTTCATGAAAAAATAGGTTCATCCACGGCACTAAATAGACACTTAATTCAGCAATATGTCCATGCCCATTGTCTAACTTGTTTATATTTACTTTTAATTTTTTTTAATTTCTTTTCTTTTCTCTTCTTTTCTTTTTCGTAATGGATCGCCTCCATCATCAAATCTTTTTAGATGCAAGGGAGTTTTTCATAGGTCCATTTCACGAGTACTCTTTTTTTTTTTCTCGAACTTTTTTTTAGCTACACACCCGTTCTTCATATCTTTCGAGCAATAATGAAGTTATAAAGTTTCCATTTAGTGTGTGTGTGTGTGTATATATATATATATATATATATTATCAGGATATCTTTTCCACCTTTCAAGACAACAATGCCTTCCTTGACATTCAATTAATTTTGAATTAAAATTTTTTTAAAATTCCTATAATATTAAGGGTATGTTTATTTTGCATAAAATATTTTATCAAAAAATATTTTTTAGATTTTTTTATGTTTGTTTTTTATAAAATAATTTATAAAAAAATATAAAAATAGATCAATATAAAATATTTTATAATTAATCTTTTTATTTATTAAAAAATATTTTCAACCTTCAAACAAAAATATTAACAAGGGTTTAAGAATCAAAGGAAGATTAAAGCACAACTGTTTTTTTTTTTTTGGTTCGTTAACATATATTTTACTTTGAAAGAAAATCATGTGTCCTTTGAAAATATTACTCTAATCTTTGTGAGAAAAAGAAGCATCTCTACTTTTAACTAAAAATATAACTTATTATTATTTTCGTTTAATTTTTATAATTATACATAAATTTAACCTTTGATATATATATATATATATATATATATATATATATTACATTCCTTTATTTGTTGTTTTATATTTTAAAATCACAAAACTTTAGTCAAACAACTTGTCCAAGATTCGAGTAACAAATTGAACTGGTTGACCCGAATCAATCTAAAACAATGTCATTTTAAGATTTTTTTAAAGATAAAATGAGATTTTTGAAAAAATAAATCTCAAATTAGGTTTTGATCTGGTTGAATGGATCATACCAAATCAATTCTCATCCAATTTAATTTAAAACTCAATCTATCAGAGAGTCACCAAGTTAACATGCCAAAAGAGGCCTAGTTTAATAATATTACCACCATCTCAAAATCATCATCACGACCATCTCATTATTATCACCATCTTCTCCATCATTATTATCTTGATGCTGCCATTATTATCATTAAAAAATATTTTGCATGTAAAATACTTTTTATTTTTATGCAAAACAAATTAACCCTAAAAAATAGAGACAAGGATATTAACAAGGGTTTAAGAATCAAAGGAAGATTAAAGCACAACTGTTTTTTTTTTTTTAACATATACTTTACTTTGAAAGAAAATCAAGCATACTTTGAAAATTATAGAGTACTCTAAAAGGCGTGGGGGAAAGTACTATAGCTTCCCCCACGCCTTCTATGCATTAGTGATTGAAAGGTTTTTTTTTTGTTTTTAAATTTTTTTTGCTTGTTTTTTTATTTATTTATTGTTTTTTATGCTTTTATGGGTTTTTTTTTTGCTTTTTTCTTTGTGTTTTTTTTTCTTTTAATGAATTTTTTTTGTTTAATTTAGTTTGGTAATGTGAAAAAAAAAATTTATTTAGTTATTAGACTTGCATGACACGGATCTCAGGTTTGACAGGTTAACCTAATTTGACGAGTTAACCCGAAATGTTTTTTTTTTGCTTTTTTCCTTTTTCATCAATTTTTTTTGTATAGTTTAGTTTGTTAATTTTTTTTCATTTAACCCGTCAATTTTTTTTTCTATTTAATTATTAAACTTTCTTGACACAAATCCCGGGTTTGACGGGTTAACTCAGTTGATTCAGATTTTTTTTCTTTTTCTTCATTACTAACAGGCTTATGTTTTTTGTTTGTTTTTGTTTTTTTGTTTTTAATTAATTTTTTTCATTTAATTTAGGTTATTAATGTTCAAATTGTTTTCTATTTAGTTATCAAATTTTCATAACATAGATTTTAGGTTTGACAGGTAACCTGGTTTGCCGGGTTAGCTTAGTTAATTATGGATAACCCGTCAAATTTTTTTTTTATTTAGTTATCAAACTTTCACGACACGAATCCAAGGTTTGACGGGTTAACCTGGTTTCAAAGGTTAACCCAATTAATTCAGATTTTTTTTCTTTTTCTTCATTAGTTTTTTTCTTTCTATTGGTTTTTTTCTTTTTAATTAATTTATTTAATTATCACACTTTTATGACATGACATTGCAGCTAGACCCACATCAAAGACTATTGGGTCTGGTATTACAACTAGACCTACTGAGTTATGTAAGTTTAATGTTATTATTAATATTATAAATATTATTTTTAGGTCAGGCGTTCCAGCCAAATCCAAGATTCTTGTATATAGCTTTGCAAAAAAAACCTAACACTTTTAGATCTTAGCTTTTTCTTGGTATTTTTTATACAAAAAAAATTAACTCGCAGCATCGCGCGGGTCATGTAACTAGTATTACTCTAATCTTTGTGAGAAAGAGAAACATCTCTACTTTTAACTAAAAACACAACCTATTATTTTTTTTATTTTTTAATTAAAAGCATAAATTTAACATTTGATATATATATATATATATATATATATATATATATATATATATATATATATATATATATATATTACATTCCTTAATTATTGTTTTATATTTTAAAATCACAAAAATTTAGTCAAACAACTTGTCCAAGATTTCGGTGACAAAGTAAACAAGTTAACCCGAGTTAATCTAAAACAATACCATTTCAAGATTTGTTTTTAAAGTTAAAATAATGATTTTTGAAAAGAAAAAAAGAGATCTCAAATCAAGTTTTGATTTGGTCGAATGGATCATATCAAATCAACTCTCACTCAATTTAATTTAAAACTCAACCTGAGCCAGTGACCATGTCAGAGAGTCACCAAGTTAATCTGCCAAGAAAGGCCTGGTTTAATAATATTGATTTGAGTATTTATAAGCATACACAACCATTAATTTTATCCAACACTATTTTTTAAAAAAATAATAATGCTTGAGTTACCATTAATTTTATCCAACATTATTTTTTTAAAAAATAACGATGCTCGAGCTATAATTAGTGTCATCTTATAAGTTATGGCTTGATCCATCAATTAATAAGCAATGACATCAAATTAGTCATGTCAATGATTCCTAAAAATCAAATTTTTTTTTATTCTTTGCAACTCTCACAAGTTGTTTGAACCTAAAATTAAATTCAATTTTAAAGGTTAAATTAATTTTTATATTTGGGATATTTTTGATGGTATTGATTTGAATTCCACTTGGAATTCAAATCATAAAAAATAGGCAAAAACAAATTAGAAATTCAAATCATAAAAAATAGGCAAAAACAAATTAGAAAGGAGATCCTTTGATTTACTGCAACAATTCCAAATTGAATTGAATTTAAACTGCAACAATATTATTTTTTTAAATGATATTATTTTTATATTTTTATAAAATAAAAAAGAACTGGGTTGACTCCACCTAACATGTTCAGGACTTGTCCCAGGTCAGTCTTGGGTTAGATTTGAAAACTATGCAATAGATAATTTTTAAAACCCATGACACAAGTTAATTGGTCCGAAAGCAAAATGCTTGGAGAAAACAAGAAGTCTAATCATTAGCAAATCAAATGTCAAATGATGAAATAGAGAAAAAATCAATTACATAAAAAGATTTCAAATTAAAAAAATAGCAATTAAAAGAATAAGAGTAAAAATTAAAATTAAAAATAAATTAGAGGTCAAGAACAATTTTTTTGATTGAAAGGTTAAATTAAAAACGAAAAATCAAAAGAATAAGAATCATATTAGAAAAAACAAAACACCACAAACATGGATCGGGGGATAAAATTAAAAATCACAAAAACCTTGACAAAAGGGCCAAGAAAAAATAGAAATTAAAAGAAAAATGACTAAATTGAAAAAATTATATATGACAAATTAGAATTGAGGATTATATTAAAAATAAATAAAATTTAACAAAAGAACTAATGACAAAAACTAAAAAAAAAAAAAACTGAAGTTAAAATATTAAAAACAAAAAGGATTAAACTTTTTAGGTAGGAGAAAAAAAAAATTGACCCGCCTGAAATCATCCAACAATCATTGACACATATTGCATTAAAAAGAAGAAAACATAGCAAGGCATCAAACAACACAATAAAATGGCATTTATTTTTATTTTTTTTGCCACATGAATGCAATGCACGTGCTACTCAACATATATGGATGCCTCCAACACGTCAATAATTTCTTAAAATCAAATAATATTTAATTGATAAAAAAGATATAAATACCTTGATTACCCTAATAGTTAAAAAAGGAAAAAAAAACAATGGAAAAGGACCTAAAGGCACATAGCCCTATGGTTTAAATTCAGAAAGGTATATTTGTTAATTTATTGTACATCAACAAATGAAAAGGCTTATATACCACTCTCTTCCAGGTTTATAAGTTTTTTATTTTGATGGTAATTATATTATTTTACAGTGAAAAAAATATAGAAAACACAATTTTATATCTGAACAAGTTTTTAATAACTAATGCACTATATAAAACTACTATAATACCTAAATTTTATTTTAATATTTGTACCCATAAAAATTGTTCAGTCAAATATTTTTATTAAAATATTGACGTGATAGTTAACTCTTCATTAAGTGTGTCTAGGTTGATATTATTTTATTTTTCATTTTTTAAATATAATGTTATATGGAGTACTTATACATTATATTTTTTTATTTGTTTTTTATTTAATACTTATATTGATAAATTTTATTCATTTAAATATTTTTATAAGCTTCAGTTACAAATCAATTTATATATCAGTTATCTTTAATACAATACAAGGACTCATATGGTCAAAATAATCATCATATATTTTGCTATTTTGAATGTTTTTGATTTCCTGTCAAGAAACAAAAATAACAGAAAATTTAAAAAATAATAATAAAAGTAATTAAGTAGGTGAATCTATATTTTTCCTACACCTTAGTTAGGGTTTGATTTTAGATAAAATAGAAGCTTAAGAACTCTAACTAATGAGTAACATTAAATTAATAAGTTAATTGTATTAGTTTTCTTTTTCCTATTTTTTTTATAAATGATAAGTAATGCCACAAATAAAACAGAGGGTAAATAATTTTATCTATATTATCGAGGTTCATATAAATCCAATAGACTTGAGGAGCAAGTTGATATCTTAGATAATGAGTTAATCTCTTTATTCTAATAATCTGAACTGTTTTTCCTAGTCAAGGTGGCTGATGAGTAATACCTAATATCTGCCAAAGATCTCATCTTGTTAATTTTGGAACTCTCCGATACTTAAATGAATATCGTTTTAGAGAAAATGCAATTATCTTTTAGAAAAGAGTTCTAAGAATAGATATGCAACAAGGAGTGGAAAAAAAAGAGAACTTGCCTTTGAAACATATCCTGATCTCTTTTATAGCTTATGAGATTTATCTCTTTTTCAAAAGAACAGGTTAAAGTGTTAATATCTCTAACTTATCAGGGGGTAAAATATCTCTAATTCATAGTCTAATCATGGAACCTAAGAATCTTCTGAGTTAAAAAGAGCATGGGCTTGAAATTATAGGTCTGGCAGTTTACTAAACCAACATATATTTGAGCTAGGGACTCGGCCAAACCTGAAAATAATGTGTTGGGTAGCTCACTAGACCTATATATGTCTAGTGTTTGAACCTGATGGTGTTAGGTTATTACTATATCTCTAATTACTCTTTTAGAAAAGATGATATATGTAAAAACAAAAACAAAAATATTGATCCATCAATTATATAATAGAAAAAATCTTAAATATATCTCTATTTTTAGTTGTGTTTATTACAATATCTGATTTTTCAATGTGTCCTTATATAGATATAACAGGTTCCATAAAACGATTCATGCCACCACTTAGGAGGTATTTGAGAGTGTAATAACAGTTATTTTTTAAAGTATTTTTGACTTAGAAATATATCAAAATATTAATATTTTTTATTTTTTAAAATTTATTTTTGACATTAATATATTAAATAGATCCAAAAATATTTAAAAAATAAATTTTTTTAAAAAATAAATTTCCATAAAAAATAGATTAAACCATAACCCTAAACAGTCACTTAATTCAGCAACGTGTCCATATGTCCACGCCCATTGTCTAACTTGTTTATATTTACTTTTTAATTTTTTTTTTTTGTAATGAATCGCCTAAAATCATCAAATCATTCTAGACGCAAGGGATTTTTTCACATGTTCATTTCACGAGTACTCTTTTCTTTTTCTAACTTATTTTTAGCTACACATCCCTTCTTGGGACTTATTTGAGATTATCATAATAGTTGTGATTTAAAGTGTTTTTTTTACTTAGAAATACATTAAAATAATATTTTTTTTATTTTTTGAAAAATTATTTTTGAGATCAACACATCAAAACGATCTGAAAACATAAAAAAAATTTTAGTAAAAAAAAATTAAAATTTAAAAACACAGTTTCAACCGCGTTTTCAAATAGTCTCTTCATATCTTACAAGCAATAATGAAGTATTGAAGTTTCCATTTAGTGAAAAAAAATAACTATTAATTATCAAGATATTTTTTTTCCATCTTTCAAGACAACAATGCCTTCCTTGATATTTGATTAATTTTGAATTAAAATCTTTTCAAAATTCTTATAATGTTAAGGGTATGTTTATTTTATATAAAATATTTTACAAAAAATATATTTTAAATTTTTTTATGTTTGTTTCCTGGAAAATAGTTTATAGAAAAATATAAAAATTAGTCAATATATAATATTTTACAAACAACTTTTTAATTTAATTCATTTACTGAAAAATATTTTCAACTCATGAATTTTCATAACATATTTTGTGAAAAATAATTAACTTATAATATCATCCAACTATGTATATCATCACCTCCATCTCACCACCACTATCATCCTTTCATACACAATCACCTCCATCTCACCACCACTATCATCCTTTCATACACAATCACCTCCCTTCTCACGACCACCATATCTTTTACCACGACTATTATCACCTCACCATCACCATAATGATCATCTCATCACCTCCTCTTTTATCACCATCACAACCACTTCACCACAACCACCATCTCACAATCACCATCATGACCATCTCACCATTACCATCACCTCTTCCACCACTACTATTACCACATCGTTGCCACCACCACCATCATTAAAAAATATTTTGCATGTAAAATATTTTATAGAAAAATATTTTTAAATCAAATATTAAAAAAATATTTTACAAGAAAACATTTTACATGTAAAATATTTTTTATTTCTAAAATATTTTACGCAAAACAAATTAATCCTAAAAAATAGAGAAAGATATTAACAAGGGTTTAAGAATCAAAGGAAGATTAAAGCACACCTGTTTTTTAAGTTCGTTAACATATATTTTACTTTGAAAGAAAACCAAGTGTCCTTTGAAAATATTACTCTAATATGTGAGAAAGAGAAGCATCTCTACTTTTAACTAAAAACACCACTTTTTTTTGTTTAATTTTTTTAATTAAAAGCATATATAACAATAAAATATATAACAATAAATAAGGAATGTAATATATATATATTCCTTATTTATTTTTTTTATATTTTAAAATCACAAAAATTTAATCAAACAACTTATCCAATACTCGAGTGATAAATTGAAGAAGTTAACTCAAATCAATCTAAAATAATATCATTTCAAGAATTTATAAAAAGTTAAAACAATGATTTTTGAAGAAAAAAAGATCTCCAATTAGGTTTTGATACTGGTTGAATGAATCATATCAAATCAATTTTTATCTAATTTAATTTAAAACACAACCTGTATTAAAGAATCATCAAGTTAACCTGCCAAGAAAGACCTAGTTTAATAGCACTGATTTAAGTATTTATAAGCATGCACAACAAATAATTTTATCCAACACTGTTTTTATTTTTAAAACCAATACAATGTCGAAGCTATAATTAGTGTCATCTTATAAGTTACAGTGTGATCCATCAATTAATAAACCACGTCATCAAACTGGTTAATTTTTTTTCTTTTATTCTTTGCAACTCTCACAAGTTGTTTGAATCTAAAATTAAATTCAATTTTAAGGGTTAAATCAATTTTCATGTTAAGAATCTTTTTAAAGGTGTGGATTTGAATTCCAAATGAAATTCTAATTATAAAAAATAGTCAAAAACAAATTAGAGAGGATACCCTTTGATTTCCTACAACAATTCCAAATTGAATTTAAATTACATAAAAAATTGAATTTAGTTCTATATTTAATTTGGTTCCAATTAATAAACTGTAGATTTCTCTCTGTATCTGCATCTTTTTTCTTTGTCTCTATCTTTCTCTTCCTTGCATCACCAATCATGAAAGAAAAAAGCACCCGCTTCCAGCGCTTTGATGAGCTCTACTAGGGTAGGTGGTTTGATTATCTACTCTCGCCATTCTCTACAATATATGTTTAGATTATCAAACAAGTCTTCGGGAAAAAAAAAAAAAAAAGCAGCAAGGGTGCAAACATAATCATTTTTGTGTCTGCACATTAAGAAATACTTTGTTCCAAAATATCTGCTTAGAAAGAGCAATGTAGAGGATGAAACACGATCAGAATTGCAACATGGACATTTGTTTGCAATTTTACTAATTACAATTTGTAGATGGGTTGAATATATATGATTACTAAGGGTATTTAAAAAAATTAATCAACTGAGAAAACCTAAAAGACCAAAGAAAAATTAACCGAAAAAATTGAATCAAAATAAAAAATCAATTAAATTAATTCTCAAAACTATAAATTCTAACAGGTTTAATCCAATTTTAATTTTAAAACTAAAACCGGCAAACTGAACTAGACCAATTAAAAAATCCAAAAAGCTTAACTAGACCAATTAAAAAATCCAAAAAGCTTTAAAAATCAAGAGGGTATAAATAGTTAAATAATGAAATTAACCTAACCCTTACATAACCCCCCATTCCTGCCCTCACAAAAAACCGCCGGCCAGAGAAGAGAATATTCATCTCATCCTTCTCTTTCCTTTTAAGCTTTCAACTGCTCTGCATTTTGCAGCCACCTCTCTATCTCAAAACTCAAAAGCTAAGCAACCTCCAAGTCTCACATCATCATCCTTAGCTTCTATTCTCTCTTTACTTCTGGCCGAACACAAACCCACATCTTCATCTCCCCAATTACCACAAGGAAGCTTGCTTGAAATGAAGTATATTTATACCGTGAGCAAACATCTATACAGATAAAATCAGAAAATAAGCAAATCCTGCATGTGTGCCTTTAAGAAAAATAGACAGGTCACAATCCCCCTCACTAGCATATCTTCCAGAATCATCTTCCAAGGAACAGAGTGCATCACCACCAGCAAGACGGAGTCTGCCACCAGCTTGAGTATGTTTCTCAAGATTCGATAGCCTAAAATAATCTCTTGCTTTATTGATCAACTAAAAATGCACAAAAACCCATTTCATCGAACCAATTAGGTTTCCTGGTTTTATGACAAAAATAACTGAATTTCACAAAATCGAACTGGTTTGGTTTGAACTGAATTTCAATCCAGTCTGGTTTATATTTTTCAAAATCAATGTAACTCGGTTTGATTAGGTTTTTTAGTTCAAACCAACCATGAATATCCCTAATGATTACAATCAAAACCTGGCTGGATTGATAAGGCATGAATTGGCATGTTTAATATGATTATAGGAATATTTGTTTTAATTAGGGTTTAGAAATTACAATTAATGGGTTTAATTCGGTAAAGATTTTTTTGGAAAGAGAGAGTTGGACATGAAAAATGGAATAAGTTGGAGAGAAAAGGCAGTAAATGAGAGAATTCAGAGTTGCATAAAAGAACTAACAGAGAGAGTTTCAAAGAAAAAAGAGAGTTATAGAAAAAAGTGGAGAGAAAGATAATTGAAAGTTGAGAAAATAAAATAAAGTTGATTTTCAAGGGATTGTCGACGTGACCAATTTGATGATGTTGTTTATTAATGGATGAATCAAGATGTAACTTATAGAAGTCTTTTTTATATGATTATCTTATTCAATGAATAATAAATAAAATATAAATATCATCAATTTCAATTTAAATATAACCTAAAATATATATTTGTATTCTGTAAAACATACACACACACACTTTAAATATATGTTATTATTTTATTTTATATTGAATAATAAATATCTATTTGAATATTTAAAATTTAATTAATAAAATATTTTGTAATATACTAAAAGGGTTCAGTGTTCCTGTTACTGTTTACATAGACACAAAACACGTGGATTGGAGCAATGTAACGACAGCTCAACCCTTGACACAAAACATCGGGGAGTAATGGCAACAGGGGAGGGATGAGGTTGTCTTTTCGCTGGGGTGCATTTGGCATTGAAGGGATAGTTGGGGAGAAAATTGTCAGCACAAGTTTTGGTGGGGCTGCTAGTTATGGGGAGCGGGTACTTGGCGTTGGCGCTTTGGCTGCCCGGCCCTTGCGCGGGGCAGATTGAGCGCCACTTGGTGCATGAGCAGCCCTACCCTTGTGCGGGCAGACCCAAGCACCACCTGACGCTTAGGTGGCTCAAGTATGCGGGGCAGACCCTAGCACCACCTGACGCTTAGGTGGCTCAAGTAGGCGGGGCAGACCCTAGCACCACGCTTGGGTCTTGGCAAAAGGCCTGATTGGCTATGGCAGCCCAGCACCATGTGGCGCTTGGGCAGCTCCAATGAGAGGGGCAGAACCCAGCGCCACTTGGCGTCTAGGTCTTGGCAAAAGACAAGATTGGCTATGACATTCTAACCGCCACGTGGTGCATGGGCAGACCAAGCGCCACGCGGCAATTTCCATTGTTATTATAATATTATTACTTATAATAAAAATAGTATTATTTATACCAAAATTGATAATATTTTTAGTTCTCATACTATTAATTATAAATAAAATAATAATATTTGTAGCACAAATAATACTATTTTTTTATATGAATGTTTTAAATTTTAATAACAATAATAATATTTTTTAACGCAAATACTATTCATTATACAAATAAAACTATTTTTGATATTAATACTTTTAATTATAATAAAAATTAAAATATTTATAACAAAAATAATACTATTTTTGATAGTGATACTTTTAATTATAATAAAAAATAAAATATTTAAAATCTTTCATCAAAACCCCATAGAGTTGGGTCACACTAGATCTATTGAGCTGGGTATATGACGCCGCACTTAAGACAATCAGGTCCTGCCTCAGACCCAAGATAATCAGGCCCTTTGCTATGACCCATGCACCACGTGGTGCTTGGGCACATATGAGCACCACCTGACGCTTGGGTGGCTCCATTGCGAGGGGTAGACCCAAACGCTACTTGGCTCTTAAGTCTTGACAAAAGGCTTGATTGCCTATGACAATCGCAAGTTGGATCCGGACGCGTTCGCGCCTAACCTCAAGTTGGGTCCTTGAAATTATTATTCAAAGTGTTCATATCAAAATATAATTATTTGTATTATAAATATTATTACTTTTATTATAACTTGAAGTATTGATATAAAACATATTATTATTTGTGTTGTAATCATCCTTAAAATTCTTAATATAATTATTTACATTATAAATATTATTATTTTTATTATAATTGATATTATTAATAAATCTAAAAAAAATATTATTAATATTTAAAATATATATTATTTGTGTTATAATTATTTGTATTTTTATTATAATTAAAAGTCTGGGCGCGTCCACGCCCAACTCAAGTTGGGCCTCGAGGCGTCCACGCTCAACCCCAAGTGGGGCTAGACACAGCCACGCGTACACCCAAGTTGGGTCTTAACGCGTTCACTCCCAATCCCAAGTTGAGCCTGGATGCGTCCACGCCCAACTTCGGGCACACAACTACGCCAAAACCCAATTTGGGCCTGGACGCGTCCACGCCCAACCCAAAGTTGGGTTGGCCGTGTGCTCGCCCACACCCGAGTTGGGCGAGGAGGCGTCCACATCCACCCCCATGTTGGGTATGGACGCGTCCGCGCCTAACCACATGTGTTAATATAATAATGTGTGTTATAAATATTATTTTTTCTCTTATAATTCAAAGTGCTCTGATAAAAAATAGTATTATTTATGTTATAAATATTATTATTTTTATTATAATTCAAAGTATTGATATAAAAAATATTATTATTTGTGTTGTAATCATCCTTGAAATTCTTAATATAATTACTTATGTTATAAATATTATTATTATTATTATTATTATAATTAATAATGTGAATATTAAAAATATTATCATTTGTGTTGTTGTTGTTATTATATTATTATTATTATTGATATTATTAATAAAATAATTACTAAATTTGAAAAACAAATTATTATTAATATTAAAAAAAATCTATTTGTGTTATACTTATAATTATTTTTACGATGATTAAAAGTATTAATATTAAAAAATAGTATTATTATTTTTATATTTCTTATGATTAAGAGTATTAATATTACAAAGAGTATTATTTGTGTTATAATTATAATTATTTTTATTTTATTATAATTAAAAGTCTGGGCGCGTCCAAGCCTAACCCAAAATTGGGTCTGGACGCATCCATGCGCAACCCCAAGTTGGGCGTGGACGTGTCCAGGCCCAACTTGGGGCATAGAGCCATGCCCGCATCCAAGTTAGGCTGGACGTGTCCATGCCCACCCTAAAATTGGGGCACACACCCACACCCACATCCAAGTTGGGCGTGGACGCGTCCAGGCCCAACTTGGGGCACAGAGCCACGCCCACATCTAGGTTAGACTGGACGCGTCCACGCCCAATCCCAAGTTGGGGCATACAACCATGCCCACATCCAAGTTGGGTCTGGATGCGTTCACACCCAACCCCAAGGTAGGTCTTGATGCGTGCTTGCCTACACCCAAGTTGGGCGTGGAGGATCGCCCAACCCCAAGTTGGGTGTGGACGCATCCACGCCCATCTTAGGGTTGGGGCTGGACGCGTCCACACCCATTTACATGTGTTAATATAATAATGTGTGTTATAAATATTATTTTTTCTTTTATAATTCAAAGTGTTCTAATAAAAAATAGTATTATTTGTGTTATAAATATTATTATTTTTATTATAACTCAAAGTATTGATATAAAAAATATTATTATTTGTGTTATAATCATCTTTGAAATTCTTAATATAATTATTTGTGTTGTAATCATCCTTGAAATTCTTATTTTTTTTATAATTAATAGCGTGAATATTAAAAATATTATCGTTTGTGTTATAAATATTATTATTATTATTAAAATAATTGCTAAATTTGAAAAACAAATTATTATTAATATTTTTTTTAAAAATCTATTTGTGTTATAATTATTTTTATTTTTACTATGATTAAAAGTATTAATATTAAAAAATAGTACTATTATTTTTATATTTCTTATGATTAAGATGATTAATATTCCAAAGAGTATTATTTGTGTTATAATTATTTTTATTTTTATTATGATTAAAAGTATTAATATTAAAAATAATATTATTTGTGTTATAATTATTTTTATTTTTATTTTTATTAAAAGTCTGGGCGCGTCCACGCCCAACCCGACAATGAGCCTGGACGCGTCCATGCCCAACTTGGGGCACAAAGCCACGCCCACATCCAAGTTGGGTCTGGACTCATCCACCCCCAACCCCAAGTTGGGGCACACAGCCACGCCCACACCCAACTTGGGTCTGGACTCAAGTTGAACTCATCCACGCCCAACCCAAGTTAGGTCTAGATGCGTGCTTGTCCACACCCAAGTTGGGTGTGGACGTGCCCAAGGTGGGTGTGGAGGATCGCCCAACCCCAAGTTGGGTATGAACGCATCCACGCCCATCTCCCAAGTTGGGTCTAGATGCGTCCGCACCCACTCACATGTGTTAATATAATAATGTGTGTTATAAATATTATTTTTTCTTTTATAATTCAAAGTGTTATGATAAAAAATAGTATTATTTGTGTTATAAATATTATTATTTTTATTATAACTCAAAGTATAGATATAAAAAATATAATTATTTGTGTTGTAATCATCTTTAAAATTCTTAATATAATTATTTATGTTATAAATATAATTATTTTTATTATAATTCTTAATATTCATTATAAATATTATTAATTTTATTATATTTAATATTTTTAATAAAATAATTAATAAATTTGAAAAAATAATTATTATTAATATTAAAAAAATATTATTTTTTATATTATAAATTTTTATAAAAATAAATAATTAATCAGTCATGTAGCGCGGCTATCCAACCAGTAAATATCTAAGTAAAATATAGATATCGAGAAACCTTCGGTCTCTGATAAAATCATCGTACTTCCACCCGTAGATAATCATGATATGGACGTCAAATTCAACACTCAACGAGATTCAACAAAATCACCATACAGTCAATTGAACTTGGGCTAGGAATTTCAGACCAAATTATTGTGCCTGATTTAGGAACACAGCAAGCACATGGCACCTTATTACATGACAACTAAATATATATAAAGTAACGGATCTCAAAACCCCACTAAACTTAAGAAGAAAAAAAATAACCATTTAATAATTTATTTGAAGTCCGTTTTTTAATTTTTGAAAAACAAATAAGAAAAAAGGAAAAACAAAATATCAAAATCACAGTTTGTAAGCTCAAAGTCTGTCATTCAGCTAAAGAGTAAGAGAAATCTTTCAAGTTTCTGCATCTTCAACGATATCGTATTCAGTTTCTAAGCTAATTTTTTAGACCTCAAAAATCCCTGGAGTCAAATCCCACTGTTGGCTTTAAAATTTAGGGTTTTTCTGGGGGTGGCGCTGAGCTTAAGCCGTGTTGTTTTGGGTGTCAAAGCCGGCTATGGATTACGAGCCTTACGATAGCAGTGGTGAGCTTTTATCTACAAAGATCAAACCTTTTTGTGTTTCTGTATATTGTTATTTGTTAATTCTTTAGGGTTATGTAATGATTTTTTATCGATTAGGATTAGGGTTTTCTTGAAATCTTGATTTAAACTGTTGGGTTTTAATGCGGATTTTGAAATTGAGGCTTTTTGGGTTTTCTTGGAGGAAAAAGTTGGGATTTTGAGCTATGGAGTCAGGGATTTATTGTAGAATTTCTTTTCGAAAGATATTGTTTTTTTTTTTGTTTTTAAATTTATTTTTGAATTGGAATCATTTGGGCAATATTGATGGGTGATAGTAATTCTGATTGGTGTTGGATTCTTAATTTATTCAAGTTAAGTGGAAAACTGTACTATTGAAGGTATATTTTTATCAAGTTGTGCTTTTGTAAGTGAAATTTGGTGGATGTTGGTGATGGGCAGCAGTGTTTTGAGTGTTCTTGAATTTTCTTTCGAGTGTTGAAGTTTGAAACTCTAGTTGTAATTAGCAAGCTTGAAGCACTTAAAGACTGTAACTTTCTGTCTTTGGAGTTGTAGCTTGTACATGTTAGAGAGAGAGTAAATGAAATGCTGCACTTTGTTGATTATTTCTATCACCATTTTGTTTGCTTTTGAATAATGTTGAAGGTAAATATTCAAGTTGCTGAAAACCCCATATGTTTTCCCTTAACATGCCTTTGATTGCACTCTGAACGTGGATTTTGCTCCCTAATTTTGGGTTTCTATTATAATGTTAGTACTCTGCTCATCAAAATTTTCTTTAAATCTGAGTTTCATACCTCCTGGAGGTTCCCTTGATGCAACTTTCATCTGGAATTTGTGCCACCAATGAAGTAAGTATAATATGGGCTTTAAATTTTGCATACCTTGCCACTAATTGGTCTATAAGGCAAGGCGTAGAATTTGTTTTTCAATAAACATGGTACTGAATGGTATAGAAAACCCAAATGCAGTTAAATGATTGTGGGGGTAATGGACATCAATGAATGTTGTCAAAATCCAAACAAAGTTGTCAGAGGTACAAGTTGCCAAAAATGTACTGGAAATATTGAATCTTTAGACACAAGGGCACCAGGCATCAAGGAAGTCATGTTGTTATGTCTCTAGCTGTGAAAGGCTTTGTCCATGGCCTTGCACTTTCAATGAATAGCCTCTGTTAAGTCATTTGTGCGCAACCAACTCTTTATTTTTGTTGTTGAAAATTCTGATCAATTTGCAATCCTGTTGTCATGGGTTTTTATAGTCTTTTTTTTTTTTTTTGCTTTGCTTGATTTCAGGAACTGATGATGATCTTCCTCCATCACATCAAAACAGAATCCCCAGAGGGGGTCGTGTGGCTGGGAATGGAAGACCAGTTGGAGGTTCTGTCCCTTATTCTAGAATGTATGGTGAAACTGATATGGAGACTCAAATTCACCAACTTGAGCAAGAAGCATACAGTTCAGTTCTAAGAGCCTTTAAAGCACAAGCTGATGCTATTACTTGGGTACTACTTGTAATCTAATTATCGTGAGTTCTAATAGCTTTAAATTTGTCTGACCAGGTTTAAATGACTGCTACATGAAATGTATTTTCTTCAGGAGAAAGAAAGTTTGATAACAGAGCTTAGAAAGGAATTGAGATTGTCTAATGAGGAGCACAGAGAGCTTCTTGCCCGGGTTAATGCAGATGATGTAATAAGGAGGATAAGGTATGATAGGATGATGAAGCAATTTTAGTTTTACTTTCCAAGTGAAACCCCTTTGGTTAGATCAGAGCAAGTATTAGTCTCTTTTTTATTTAATGTGTATGATTTTGGGTAATGCCATTAGGGAATGGAGACAGGCAGGTGGGCATCAATCTGGCATGCTCACTACAGGTCAAGCTGTTCATGATCCAATACCTAGTCCTACTGTCTCTGCTTCTCGTAAGAAACAGAAGATGACCTCATCAATTCCTTCTCAATCCTTTGGTGGGCCATCTCCATCTTTTCACCCACAACCAGTTTCTGCATCACACCAGCCATCTTCATCTGCTGCTAAACGTGGACCGGGAACAGGACCCAAGGGCAAGAAGCAAAAACCAGTGAGTGAAAATTTGTTAGACATGGATTGAGATACAAAAGCTGGCAAATTCTACTCATTTATATGTCTATTTCCTTAACGTTTCTTTTTTCCATTTCTCAGGGTTTACCTGGTGCTTCTTCAATGAAGTCCATTCCATACCCATCCTCAGGTCCATCGGGAAGAGGTCAAGTTGCTAATAGACTATCTTCTGGTGCTGTTCCTGAAGGAGCTGATCAATATATTGGGAAGAGAGTCAAAACAAGGTGGCCTGATGATAATCACTTTTATGAGGCTGTTATAACTGACTTCAACCCAATTGAGGTATTTATTATTATTGATTTTCGGCATATTTGTTTTCAACAGGTTATATAGCTCACTTATAGTTTTTGTTAGGGGCGGCATGCTCTGGTGTATGATATGGGAACAGCAAATGAGACATGGGAATGGGTTAATCTCTCAGAGGTATATCTGTTGGTTTGTCCATAGGACCTATTGATTCTTTTATTTTATTTATTTTTCTTGTTTTGTTTCTTATATGGCTTGTGCTTTGGTGCTGCAATTTAGCGTTGTAAAACTGTATGTCCGTATTATCCTGAAGCTTTTATATTGTAGGACTTGTTGTCACTGATTAAAAAGAAATGAAAAGTAGGTTGCACTTTCATTATGTTTTCGGAGTGGGAGAGACAATTTTTGAAGTGTGAATGGAAGTGTTTTGTAATTGCTGTGCTTTAACTGTTTCTTTTTATCAAAACTTTAAGACTTTCTTAGCATGCACCTAGATAAATTCTTTGCTTTAAGAAGGCAATTCCAAATATGGTGCATGGTACAACTATTCAATTTGGGATCAAATGTTTAAACCATGAGAAAAAAAGGTAGTTTCTGTTTTAACTTCCATTAACTGACAATCTTTTTCTTGCAGATCTCTCCTGAGGATATACAATGGGTAGATGAAGACCCTGGAATCTCTCATCGTGGCAATTATGGTGGTTCAGGGCATGGGATAAATAGGTCAATGGGCCGGGATGGTGGTCCTGGTCCTGGTCCTGGAAGAGGTAGAGGGGTTACCAAAGGTCAATCCAGGAAAGAGTTGTTGCCTTCACAAAATGGGATTGGAAAGAAGGTGCCCGATGATATACAAATTCTTCATACAGATTCTCTAATCAGGGAGGTATGTGAAACCATGTTGATAGATATGAGGAATTCAAAATCTGTAACTTTTCCCACAGGTTATTTAATCAGTAGTAAATTTGAACAGGTAGAGAGAGTTTTCAATGCAAATCATCCTGATCCTCTTGAGATTGAGAAAGCAAAGAAAGTATTGAAGGTCAGACAAAAAGCTTGGTGGATTCTTTTGTCTGTTCCCTATTTCTTCTCCACATTTCCCAGCATATTTATCTATTTTGTATATCTGAGTGGTTAATTTTCTCAAAGCAGGATCATGAGCAAGCACTAGTAGATGCAATTTCAAGGCTCGCTGATATTTCTGATGGTGAAAGTGGTATGTATCATTCCATCTTGTATCTTTCTCTAGACTTTGCCTCATGTCAGTCATTTTAAAGATTGCTTAATAATTGTTGGGTGCTTCCCAAGAAAATTTGACATGATATGACTCCATAGCTGCCAAAATGAATAGTCATCATCTGATTCTTGAACAAGTAGAGGCTTTTGGGGCAACATATGATTCAGATGACCATAAGCCTCTTGTTCATATCTCTCTTGAGGTTAAATATGAACTTTTTACTTAGGCCGTCTCAAAGCTGTTGCGTGGACTGAGCTTCAGTCTTTGGCATCATCCTGGACCTAGTGGTTGGGAATAAGACATGCTACCCTGTTTGCAAATCTCTAATGGTCAAATTTTTCTCCATTGTCTATTTCGCAGTTGTCAGTTCTATGTTTACCAAACACAGGATTAGGGTGGCAATCCCATTCTATGCTGATATGGGTGCCATCGTTACACAGCATTTGAATCACATACTTTCCCACTTTGCTTTTTTTGAAGTCACCAATATTATATTCACCCAGTCAAATAAGTAATAATTATAGAATTTCTATAATAGTGGATAAAATGGTCTCTTGCTTCATGGATGCTTGGCTCATACATGTTTTGGAAACGGGCATATACATTCCTGGATATATTAGTCCAGCTGTACTCTCTGTAGAACTTCATCCTATTTATTGAATTCCTATGTTCGGTCATTTTCTTGGAAACAGATGAAGGTGGCCGCCGTTATGGGCAGGCATTGGAGAGAGAATGACAAAACCAGATAATGGGGTAGCAGTGACTCATGCAGTGGTAGAGAGACAGTGATCTGACTTGAAGAATGTCCACCTTTTTTGTATAAAACCTTACCAGAATTATATATTGTTCCCCAACATGGAAGGGCTCTTGGTTAGGTTGGTGTAGGATATAGGTATTACTGTAGGAATCAAATTGTTGTAGCCAGGTGATAATTTCTTTGGTAACAGTAAAAATAGTCTCTTTCAATGTGTTACATTATTTGTTGATCAGTATCTAGCGTGCTATAATGTATAAATTTTGCCCCTTTTTGATTAATTTGTGTTCTCGCCTGTTGAAAGTGACTGCTTCTCATTGCTGTAACCTAACGAATGAAATCTTTTTTCTGATCTTCATCCTGGTTTACCCTATCAAAATTTACTTGTATTCGCTTTTTAAAAAAAGGTGGATGCACTATTGTCTGTCGTCAAAAACTCGGAAGTATGAAAGTGTGCTGAGGAAGTGGGATAAGTCGCGGAACCTTGTCATATCCCACTCATGATATTCCATGGGGCACCAATAAGAGAGAATAAAGGAGAAGCAATCATGCTCTCCCTTAGCCTCAGCTATCATCTGCCACATTCTGCTGGGAAAGTGGCTTTCGAGTCGCAACAAAATACGGGTCACTTCACATATGGAAGAATAACTCATAACATTGTATTTGTCGTCTTATCTTCACAAATTCTTGCTTTAAAAAATTATGAAGTTCATGAATCTGTTCCTTTCCCTTTTTACTTGGTCAATCTGTAATATATACATTGCTCGCTTATGGACCACAAAGGCTCCCCTGCTTCTGACAGGGTTTTAAAAAAATCAATCTGGAATTAATGTTTTTCTTTTAAAAAAAAGTTTCTTTTTAATTACTTAAAAAAAAAATTGGTACTGACGCCCTTTTAGATTGAGTTTAATAAGAATCTACAGCTTGAATAATCATCATGGTTAATATAATACAATAATGTATTATAGTACAGGTTTAATACAGCTTGGGATCCACTGCAATGTAAACGATTGTTTTGCTCCACGATTAAATAATAATAATAATAATAATAATAATAATAATAAATCAGTGTTTCCCAGATACATTTCACCGTCATTGGAACAGTGAAATAACATTTTTATTCTTAAACAAAATATTTGAGAAGCTTGCAATGAGAGATAGAATTGTCTTTTGAGGAGGATTCATTATTCATTACAAAATTAATTAGAGACAAATTAATCATGACGTCTTTTTTATCACAGCAAAATTGATATTTTGCCCTTAAATGCAAAAAAATGTTAAGCTTTCACTCATGCGCTTTTTTGTTTTTTTGTTTTTAAATTGCTCAATAAAATAACAACCATACCCTTTTAGAGAAAAAAAAAGAACACGCACATGGGCTTCTTTGTGTTTTCTATTTTTTAAACAGTCAAATTACATAATTGCCCTTGAATTAAAAAAATAAGGTTTGTTTCAAGGGCATTTTAGTCTTTTCATTCTAGTTTTTTTGAATTTTTTGGATTTAGTTGGGGGCTATTCGGTAATTTTGAATAATTAAATATTATTAAAAAAACTTGTTGACGTATCAGTGCGTGACAGCCCCCACGTCTTTTGGATGGCGCGTGTGGGGCTATAAGGTTGCCAAAATCCTCCATCCACAGCGAAGTTGAGAGTCGCGAATCATCCTCTTTCTGGAAATGTGGTGCATGCTCACGACGGAGATCCGGTTGGGCTACAAATGAGTTTTTTGTTTCCTCTCTCTTTTCTCTCTCATGCCTTTGAAATTCACGCCAGCCATTTCAAAAAATAATTGTGTCCTCAAGTTTTTTATTTTATCGATTTTGACCCTTATTCTTTTAATTACTATTTATTTTGCTTGTTGTTACCCATTTTGAGGCCCTACATAAATAAAAAAAATCAAAAAAATACAAAAAATATTGGAAGAATACACACACACACACACACACACACACTAGAATACCTAGGAAATCGCTGGAGACTAGTTAAGGAAGATCAAATATACAAGATTGAAAAATTTGATTGTGTATTTTTGACTGATGAAGGCCTTATTGGTAAAGAAAATTTAATTTGAGGAGGAAAACTCAATTGAATGTTTAAGAACTCAATTAGATTTTTTAAGGTTTATTTGAATTTATTTAGGGCTTAATTACAAGAAAAAATAATTTTAAAAGTCAATTTAAGCTTTAATTAGAAAAAAAAATAAAGTCTAGAGGTCGAATTGCAATTTTTAGGAGTTAATTTGGTCAAATCATGAGCTTAATTTCATAAATATTGAAGTTTGATGGCAATTATAGAATTGATTGAAGTCAAAAACCAATGACCAAACTAAAAAAGATGCGTGAATATAAGGGCTAGAATTAACCAAATTATGGGCTAAATTGAAAAAAATAAAAGTTTTTTTTATCAATTAAGGGTTAAAATGCACAAATTCAGAGTCAAAGACCAATAGGAAAAAATAAGCCAACTTAGGGGTTGACAATCGAGTTTGATGGGGTTTAAATTGCTTACAATTAAAAAGTTTTTGTATGAAGTAAAGGTGCATGTGTCACGATTGGAAGAACAAAGACTAAATCGAAACTTTAACAAATTTCAAATTCAAAACCCTAATTTCTAGGGTTTTAACCCAGACAACGCATCGTTCAGCCTCTATTTATTTTCTTACTTAGCAATTCATGATGATCAGATTGGCACCTTTCAAAAGCTCATTCGAAGTTCTAGACATCCAAATGACATGAGGTTATTTGCAAATGGAAGAGAAATATCTCATATACAGCTTTATTTCCATGAAATTAGATGTTTACATCCCAACTTTTTCATGAAAGTTCCTAACATCTTGTCATTGATCAAGTTGGCAACTTCAAACACATGAATGTGCAACTACATATCTACAAATTGAGCAAAGTTAGATTCAAATGAAAGGTGTATATCCTCTCTACTAAATTCAGGTGGTCCCAAATAACGATGATATCATAATTGCTCCAACAAAGCCTTGAAAGTAGACCATCTAGTCAGTTCTGACAGTTTTAGTTGATCGAGTTGGCAATTTTAAGCGCTTGAATGTGAAGTTACAAACCTCCAAATTGAACAGGGTTATATTCAAATGGAAGGTATGCATCCTCTCTACCAACTTTAAATGGTCACAGGCAATAATGACGTCAGAATTGCTTTAAAAAAACTTTAAAAGTGAGCAACTCAGTCATCCCTAACAGTGCAACAATCTTACAAAAATCGAGTTGATTTTATGTGTTTACACATAAAGGCTTCTTATTGAGTCCTTATCAGGAGTTCACAACACTCCTTTCAAGATAAGAGGTGATAAATGAATTCAAGACCTCCCAAAACCCTATAAATACCCCCCCAAACATGTTCACTAGGGGTAGAAAAAAATAGAAAAGAGAAAAGAAAAGAAGAAAGGATAAGAATATATAAGAAAAATGAGAGTAATAACAATAAGAATTATAAGTTTAGAGGTCCAAGAGTAAAAACCAAGTTTTTCTTAAACTTTGTAAGCTTGTGTGATGCAAAACTTTCCAAAGAAAAGCCAAAAGAGAATAACTTGTTCTAGGTATAAATTGCAAACCTAAAAATAGATCCTTTGTGGCTTACTTTTGTTGTTTTTGTTTATATTTATGTTTAGAAGCATAAAAAGAGGTTTGAATGCTTAATAAGCAATGTTGCATTCACCTCTTTATTGCTTATCTAGTTATTTTAAAGTCTGTGGTTTTTTTTTTAATGTTTTTAATGTATTAAAGTTTCTGTTTAAGCCTTTTTTTTCTTTTGATATATATGTATATGAATGTTGTTTAAAGTTTTGGTTTAGTTTAAGTTATACATGTTAATGCAAGGGTATTTATCCTTAGTATATTGAGCATGTTCATGCATAAAAATAGGTTTAGAAAACCAATTTTGAACCTATATTGCATGAAAATGTAGGCTCTTTTAAGTTGTTATTTTCTAGATTTGGTATTTCATGCTTCATTTTGATTGTTTGATGTTTTTTTATTGGTTTTTAGATTCAAACATGTTTATGTATGACACTATATCTTCTTGGGATAAAAAAGACATGCTTTAGAAGCGAAAAATGATATTTTCTGGCTTGACAGAAGCTGCCTTTGCTAGAAAACTTTTGGGCTTTCTGGGCATGTTTTTCATATTCTTGGAAAGAACATCACCTTACCCTCTAGATTTGGACCACATTTGGTCCATTTCTTAGGAAGAACATAATTTTTTTTGTGTTTGATCTGTTTTGTTCAATAATTTCTGAGTTTTTGTGTTTTTTGGGTGTTTAATCTATTTTTTGCTTTGGTTTTGTTTTGGGTTTTTTCCTTGTCAAACAAAGATTTTTGTGTCGGTTTATGGTTGAACAAAAAATTTCAGGTCAATCCGGTTATGTCCACCCAGTAAAAAAAAAACTATTTCTTGTTTTTTCTTTCATATGGCCAAAAATTCAAAAAAAAAATTGAGTAATTATTTTAAAATTCTAAAATACTTTTACATGGATTTAATAACAAGTTTGTAAAATTTCTAAGGATTTTGGCTTACATTTCAAAAATATCAAAACTATTTTTTTTTTAATATATGAGATTATGAACTTACATTTTCAAAAATATAGTTTGTTTTAATTTTTTTTATATTGACATTAAAACAGTTAAGTTTGTTACCTCAAAAGATAAAAACCTCCTTATTGGAGAAGACTTTTCTTCAACTTTAAATAGACCAACAGTTAAAAAAAACAATATTTTCTTAGTTTTTATCAAATAATTAAACAATACATCATACCCTAAATAGGATATATTAAGGGTGTCAATACTTTTCCTTTATGTAATCATCCTGTTTACCCTAGACCAGTTAGGGTAACCAGTGACCGAAATACTAGGTGATGATTCTCGTTTTTTTTTCTTTTACTAATAAAAGATAAGAATTCCTTGTCTTTTCCTTCCATATCATTCTCAACTATCCTGATTTAGGAGGATGATCGTCGCGACGTTGTATATTTGCGACGTTGCTTTTTGTGATTTTTGAAGTTTAGCTTTTTTTTTCAATTTCATCCCTGAATATTTTTATTCCATTTGATTTTTATATTCAATTTAATCCCCCTACTTTTGATTTCTCATTTTCTACGTTTTATTTATTTATATTTATTTTTTATTTTGTCTCTTACCAATTTATTGTAATTGTTTTCTTAATCCAATTTTGATCCTTATTCTTTTGATTGTTATTTTCTTATCATTTTCTTGATTTGTCTTTTTTTCCCCTCAACATCTTATTTCATTTAGGTTTCTTATCCAATTTTAATCCTCATTCTTTCAATTTAGCCCCTAATTATTTTTTTATTTTGTTTTTATTCCATATTTGGTCCATATTGTTTGAGTTTTAAATTGTTTTACGGTTGGAAATTTTACTTTATCATTTTTTTATGATTGCATTCCTATATAGTAATCTTTATCTTATAACCCGAGCTTGATTATGTTCGATCTTTTTGGGGGTTGTTTATTAAAAATTGTTTTTTTTTATATAAATTCATCATTTGATATTTGGTTATTAGACCTTTGACTTCATTGTTTGTTCCATTTTTTTTTTGTTGAGATATCTTAATCTTGTATCTTGGGTAACAAGTTAATCTGAGCTAACCGAAGTTAACTCAAATTTGTTTTTTCCTGTATTTTTTGTGAGCTTGGTTTTTTTCAATTTTATCCTTTGGCATTATATTATTGGCCCTTGAGTTTTGTGATTTTTTTCATTTTTCTTTCTATTGGGTTATCCTAAGTGCAGATTAGTCAAGTTAATCCGAGTTAGTTTTTCAAAAACAAATTTATTTAAATTAGGTTTTCTTTGCTAAGTCTTTCTTTTGGAAGTTTATTATGTTAATCCCAATCTCATGTTATGGGTAACGGGTTAGTTGAGTTAACCTTAATTAACTCAAGTTTTTTTTCCCTCGCCTTTGTTTTATGACATTGAATTTTTTTCTTAATTTTATCATTTTACATTAAATTATTGGCCCTTGATCTTTGTCAATTTTACCTTTTCTTTCTATTAGGTTATCTTGAGAGCGGGTAAGTAAATTTAACCCGGTTAGCTCCATTTTTTATGTTATTTTATTGAACTTTGTTCTTTTTTTACTAGGTCCTTCTTTAGAAATTCTATTTCTTTTTATCTCAATCTCATATCGTGAGTCATGGATTAGTCAAGTAACCCGGGTAAAATGAATAAATAAAAAAGCGATTGCTAAAATTATATAAAAATATTAAAAAAAGGAAAAAAAAACTTGTATCAAACCAGGTTAACCCACCAAATTTACGACTTGGGACATGAGATCGGGATAACCCTAGAGGAAGGAAATGAAAAATAAAAATAAAAGATGATTCAGAATTAATCTAATGTTGAAGAATCAAACTAAAATAAAATTATTAGAAAAAAGGGTTTAAGAAAATGACAAACTGATTCAAAATAATTCTTCAAACTTATGACCTCAATCATCAGAATGAGATTATCTTATAAAAGACAAATTAAAAAAAAATGGCTCAAGAATCTCAATAAACTAAATGTTAAGAGATGAAATTAGAAAAAAAACATTAATCTAAAAGAACATAAAAAATAAAAAAGACTATTGAAAAATCCAACTTAACCAAACGGGTTGACCCGTGAACCTTGTAACTCGATGCCTAAGACGGGTTGAGTCCTAAAAAATAAGGGAAGAAATGACCTGGCTTGACGGGGTCAAAATCTTGGGTTGATCAATGACACAATGAGTTGGGGGAACATCAAGTTAAAGGTCCTTGAGTTTTTACTCTATTATTATTATTATTATTATCAAAATAATACCCTTTTTACTTTTTAGCTAAATAAAAAATGAAGTGATTAGCGCGTGCGTGTGCGTGTGTGTATATATATAGGGTGTGAGTTTTTTACTGTAATATTAGACACAAATTACCATGAATTGCTACAGTAAAATTATTATTTCACCCTTTAGTCAAAGAAATGGAAGCCTTTATGTTGGGGTCAATTTGGTCTTTTTCAATGACCTATTGATTATTAAAATATTATTAGAGGGTATATGCATCTTTCCGAAAATTTTTAAATAGAAAAATAATTTATTTACCCCAAAATAAAAAAAATAAGTAGAACTGTTGAATAATTAATTTTATATTAAAAAAAATTGTTGACGCGTACTCATCACACATCAGTGCATGAGAGGTGTTTGTGCCATTTCGATGGCACGTGCGGTGTCTTTGAGTGGCCAAACCTGCATTTCCACCATGTTTTCTTCCTCCTAGTGTGGCACGTGAAGGTGGTTGATGGACAGTTTGTCACCAATGGTCATTTATTCCCCCCCCCCTTTTTCTCTCTCTATTCAAAAAAGTACATGTTTATCCTTTTTATTTGTACTATTTCAATTTCATTCTTTATTCTTTTGATTTCTGATTTTTATTCTTAGTATTTTCATAAAAGTGTTGCTTGTTTCAATTTAGTCATTTAATTACAATTTATCATATATTATTTTTACCAATTCAATCCTTATTATTTTGATTTCTAGTTTTTTTTAATTGATCCTTTCGTTAAAGTTTTATTAGTTTTCAATTTCATCCTCCAACCAAAGTTTATAGTGTATTATTTTCAATTTGACCCTCATTCTTTTTTATTTGTTTTTCTTTATATTAAAGTTATTTTTCTTTTCAATTTAACTCTCTAATTAAAAAAATTTCATTGCCTTGTATTTATTTTTTATTTTGATTTTCACCCTTATATATATATATATATATTAGATGTTTTTGTGTAATTATTTTGATTTGCTCAGGATTGGGCTTTGTGATTTTTTTTTGTATTTCTTCTAATCTAATGATCCAGGTCACATGTTTGAAAAGTTAATGCGATTTGACATTTTTTTTATCTCATTTTCTTTTCTAATTTCATCATTCTATATTATTTTTTAAAAAATTGGTTTTGTAGTTATTCTCAGTTTCTTTTCTATCGGTTTATCTTAGCCTCATGATTTAGATCATATTTTTTGCAAGCCTTTTTTGAATAGAGGGTTTTTTTTAAAAAAAAAATTATTGTGTATTTAATTTTTGAAGATATTTGATGCATCTATAATTTTTTTTGTTCTTTTTATTGATGAAATTTATTTTAAAAAATAAAAAATACTTATTTTTAGATAATATTTCTAACATGTTCGATCTTGCATAATATTTTTTTTCTTTTATTTTAGTCAATCAGTTTCATCTGTATGTCTATTTCTATTATATTTTGTTGATTTTAATAAATAAATTCAGTAAACACAACCGAATAAATGTTTTATTTTTCAGGATCAAATATCTTAACCTATATCTATTTCTTATTTTTTTTCAGTTTCGCTTTTAATTATTGTTAATGAATTTTATTTATTTATTTATATAAATAATTATTTATTTATTTAATTAGATGCTTGCATAGCCTTTTGAATTATACTTTGAATTATTTTATGTAATAAAACACACAAAAATAACTTTCCATATCCAATTTTTTTAAAACAAATATATACTCGCAACAAAGCACAAGAAAATAACTATTGTGTGTCTTTAGTCTTCAAATTATCCGGGTTGCAGGATGGATAGATTAAAATGCCATCATTTATATATAACCAGTTAGATTTTGAATAAAAAATTACTAGATTGACTTGCTAAATTTTATAATTACAAATAAAAAATTACTAGGTGGACTTGTCAAACAGAGCTAAATTTTGTAATTACAAATGTTTGTCGTCTAGGCTTAAAATTTCCAAATAACAAAACTCTATAATTCAAGCCTAGTGCCCCCATAACTTGTTCATATCTCGATGCCACAAACAATATACACTAAAAAAAATAAATTTGTGAAGGATTCAAGTCTTCGTAACCTTATTTTAAAGGAAAAAGATTATTTTATTTTTTAGTGAAAAGATATTTTAATATAGATCACACCTGCATTAATACGAATAAAAATAAATTATTACATATCACTTCGTCTTATTTTCGGACACAAACTTCTATCATCTGCACATGCTTTGTGGACAATTTCTATGCTTCCTGTTACGCTACTTCTCATGGTACCAGGTGGGGTTTGGAATCAGACCACATCTTAGATGCTGACTCTATCACCCAATACTACAGAAATGGTGCAAAAACAGTGACAGACCTTTATATATTTGCGTTTGATGTGCAGAAAGCAAGCTAGAAAAGCCAAAAGTGACCACTTTTTTTCTTTCTTGATCAAATCACCAATGGCAACATTCCATTGCCTGAGTTCTAGCTATTACCATTACAAGAATTGCAATACTGGTTTTGTGGACTTTAGATTCAAAAGAAGCAGCTATGTTGTCAGGTGTGAAAGGGCAAGTTGTTGTAATCAAGGTTCTTCATGTGTAGAGAGGGATGAGAAGAGGAGGCTCAGGATCTTGATTGCTGGTGGGGGTATAGGGGGGTTGGTTTTGGCTTTAGCAGCAAAACATAGAGGATATGACGTGAAGGTGTTTGAGAAGGATTTGAGTGCAGTAAGAGGGGAGGGTAGGCACAGGGGTCCTATTCAATTATTGAGTAGTGCTTTGGCAGTTTTGCAGGTTATTGATGGGAATGTTGCAAAGCAAATTATGGACGCTGGCTGTGTTACTGGTGACCGCATCAATGGCGTTGCAGATGGCGTCTCAGGTAAATGGTATGTAAATGTTGATCCCTCTACAGATTTTGGTTAAATCTTATTGAATTTTGATATCTTGTTAAGGCAGTATTAGCTCATGGATGCTAATGGTTATGGAAGTAAATGAGATTTTCCTTCATTGCTTGAAAATTTGCATCACTGTGCTTTGATTGGGAAAGTTGACATGTGATAAGTGGGCTGATGCACAACAAATATTCAAAATTTTCTTGGTCAGTTTTACAACTAGATCAGCGGAAAATTAATCATTTGTAATCGATTTAAGATTAAGTTTTGCAGGTTTATTAAATTTAATCTCTTGAATCATGCTATGAAGAGAGGACTCCCTGTTACCTCTGTTATATGTAGAATGGCATTGCAAGACATTTTACTCAACGGTGTTGGTTTAGACATAGTAAGAAACAAATCTAAAGTTGTTGACTTCATGCAAGATTCTAACAAGGTATGATCATGAATTAAAATCTCAATTTCTGCATGAACAAGCACAGATACTGATCCCTGGCATCTTTTGGTCAATCACAGGTTACAGTGATCCTTGAGGATGGACAGCATTATGATGGTGATGTTTTAGTTGGGGCAGATGGCATATGGTCAAAAGTAGGCTTCTCCTCTTCCTTAAATTTCTCTCTTTGATTTACACTCTAACATTAATTGTATATGTGTTGCCGATAATGTAGGTTCGGTCAAAACTTTTTGGGCAGGAGGATGCAAAATATTCAGATTATACATGCTATAGTGGACTTGCAAACTTTGTCCCACCTTATGTTGACTCTATTGGGTACGTGAATTGGTCTCATCACGTCGACGATATTAGATTTTGATATAGTTTTAGATAATCTTTTAGTTTGACATGTGTATGAATATCGGGACTGTTTGTGATGGTGTCTGGTTTGAAGGTATCGGGTGTTCTTAGGATTGAACCAGTACTTTGTTGCTTCAGATGTTGGAAATGGAAAGATGCAATGGTATGCTTTCCACAAAGAGCCTCCTAATAACACAGATCCTCCAAGAGGCAAATCTCTGAACTGCGCGTGTGTATGCTTGCAATAAAAATGATTCCTTTGACATGCTTGGCTTCAACCGAAAAATTAAAGTCTTTGAATGCTGCAGGAAAGAAGAAGAGACTGCTAAATTTGTTTGGACACTGGTGTAAGGAAGTAGTTGAACTAATATCAGAAACACAAGAGGATATGATTCTACGAAGGGACATTTATGATAGAGACATGATCCACACCTGGGGGATTGGAAGGGTGACTCTGCTAGGCGATGCTGCTCATCCGATGCAACCAAATCTGGGGCAAGGGGGTTGCATGGCAATTGAGGTATGTTCATTCACGACCAGGCTCCATCCCTTGATATTTCAGTATCCTAAGAAGCAATACCTTATTGATTAGTAATCGAGACCTATGAATAACGAATAGGTTTTTCAAAGATATGCTATATGAGTTCTCATAGGCTCAATCGTTTTGGCAAATCACGTATGCAGGACTGCTACCAACTTATTCTCGAGCTCGATAAGTTTGTCAAGAGTGGCTTAGATTTTCAACAGTCAAACGAAATTTCCACCATGCTTCGAAGGTAAGGTTTAGAGCCACAAAACTGAATTTCCCAGGATTCATGAGAATAATACCAACCACTTGATGAGGTTTCCGAACTTCAGAGCTGCCAAAATCATATGGAAACACATTTAATGCAACAAATCATTACTATATGTCACTTAGCTTGCTAGCATCAGCGGAAATCAAATTAATAGACATTAAATATTGATCATTCAAGTACACTTGATTTTTAGGAAAAAAGTTGGATGAGTTTTCTTATCAAAAGAAATGGAGCATGTTGCAATCTGATTGTTATGGCTTCATCATGCACAGGTACGAGAAGAAAAGAATGTTCCGCGTTAGTACAGTGCATGCAGCCAGCCGAATGGCATCGAAAGCGCTCACCGCTTACCGACCTTACATGGAATTTGGATCTGGCTCCTTGTCTGTAAGTTCTTACGACACTGTTTGTCCTATGATCTCAAATTGTGCGTTTCTCTACCCACGTTCATTTGTTATCAGTTTATGCTGTCACAGTATATATCATCTCCAAAGATAACCAAGCCCTCAGTTCTTGTGGTACGTGCTTTTCTACAAATTTTCATGCCGCAATTCATGATTTGGATGATGGCTGGCCATGGGTAAGAGAGATCTCTTTTACATTTATTGATACTCTTATACATGTCCAATGTCGCAAAACTTTTTGAAACAACCTCATTTCTGTTCTTGCAGATTTTGGTGAAAGAGGAACAGAAGAATTTGAACTCATGCTACCTTCAATGGCCTCACCTATGTTTTGAAATTAGTCCAGTTCTTAGAAAATGCCTACTTCCTGTGATGGGATTTCAGGTTAAGCAGGAGCAGTAATAACAAGAACATCAGAAATGTCATAATCACAGCACATAGAAGCAGCCATTTATGATCAATATTTACCTCCTAGACCATTTTCTCGGCCTCTTCACAGCCCCTTTCCTCCACTGTCCCTCCCACACTTTCCTGAACCATACTCACCTCAGCTGCCTTCTTCGATGGCCTGACAACGTTCCTCTTTGAGGACCTACTCTTCTGTTTTCAGGTTTTTTATCACTACTATTAATCAACACTCTTTCCTCCCTTTCCTCAACTTCCATCCTCTTTTCACACTCCACCACCATCACTAGCTCCTCTGTTATTCTTCTGCGGTGTCTCTACGGGAGAAATCTTCTTTATTCTGTTCAAGAAATCAACTGCACTTCATTTCTTCTCCGATGGATTGCCTCAGTTTCTTCTTTTCAGTTTTGGGAGTCTTAGGCTTATCAGATGCACCAACTTTTGTGCCAGGGCTTGCATTTTGCTTGTTGCTTGGAGGACTAGAACCTTTAGCAAGTGCTTGATTAGGCTAGATTCCTATGGTGTTTAAAGCATGAGATCTCAAGTTATGAGTACTCTTTAAAAATACACCACTAACAGTTTGACAAATCAAACCCTAAGATTTAATGGAAATAACACTAGCAGTTTGACAGATCGTATTAACTGATAAACATCATCTATAAACCAGAACCGTAACATGCGAGGAATGCTGAAATCTATCAAGAAAATAACACTAATAGTCCACTTGCATGGTCGCAATTAACACCATGATCAAATGAGTCCTTTACGCAAGAGAGTGCACCTTCCAGAATTTTAGAATTCAGAAACATGAGCTTACACTTAAACACCTACACTCCAACATTAGCCTGCAACAATGCAATTACATCCTGGAAAAGGATCACCCCCCATCACCTTCATTATTATCCACATTATGATCACTCTGGCATATACTTGATAGCTTGTTGATCATCCCCCATCTCTTGGATTAAAACCATGCAATTACATCCTGGAAAAGGATCATCCCCAGTTTGCAGACTACCATAAACTGTGACTGTCTGTATTGTTTGAATGGTTGACGTAGAGGAAAACATGACCATTGAAAGCTCACCGTCATTACAAGTCACTAAAAAGTTTTTAAGTGTCTAAAAACATTAAATTGGACACTCAATTGCAATCTGATGATTCTTGCATCAACAACATCAAACTTGGCAGTTCACCTGTAAGCAATAAGAGCTCTATTTTCCAAAATCCTGATATGTTTTCCTACGAGGCATATATGATAAAGTGCTGCTGGCAAACTCGTAAGGATGTATGGGGTCCGTCCTTTTCAGTAGTACGAATGGCATCATACAACCGAAATTCAAAATTGGGTTCCAAAATTGAGACATAGCCAACAAAGTGATAAAAAGAATTTCAGGATATTTCTACAGATTTGCATAACAAGAGATGGGAAATGAAATCAAGAATCATTTTCCTTTTGGATATATGAATTCCAAAATCCTTGTTATTCAGTAACGAACAAGTGCAACTTTCTATCCTCAAATTATTTCACGTGCCAAGTTGCTCTTCATTCTAACCATGGGCTCAGGACACTTTGTAACAAAGTCAAACCTGCATTGATTTGAGGCGTTACAAAATAAAGATAAGCCAAATGAAGCAAGCTCCCTAGGAGATAAACATTGAGGAGAGGAACCCTTGAAAGTAATAACTCAAAGAAAGCATCAAAGAACCTTCAAATTACATTAAGATCAAGCTTAAAATAAGTCTCCATCCCAGAAGAATAAAATTCCCTTGTACACCTCCTCTCTAAAGGCCACAAGCCATTCCAAACTCTATGATAAAGTGGTCTTCCCCTGAACACCTTGGTTGAGCCAAGACACTCTACAATAACATCAGCTACAACTGGGGATAAAGCCATTGTTCTAGCCACCATGTACCCAGTTGAGGGGTGGACTACCCCGGAAGCCCCACCAATAGCCATCACACTTTGAGGGATTTTTGGTAGAGGCCCCCCCCCATCGGAATTGAAGCTTTCTCGTCCTCGATAACATTCTTCACTTTGATTCCTAAATGCCTTAATCTTGCTACCATCCTACTATTAACCTCCATGTCAGATAATGCCGGCCTACTAACCAGGCAAGCCTCCTCTAAAAATACCGAGTTTGAATCAAATGGCATACAAAAATGTCCCCCCCCCCCCCCCCCCCACCCCCTCAAAGTATTTTTTATATTAAAAAATTAATATAATAGGTTAATTTTCTTTGTTAATTATTAATTGATTTAAAATCTTTTTTTTTCATTACGGTCTCTGCCTCTCTCTTTTCTATAATTTTTTTTTCAAATCGTAAGCTATTAATTAGTTAAGCAAGTAACCTCTTATACTTTATGCTTTAAAAAAAATTCCTTCATCTTTTCTATTTGTTTCATTATCTAATTTTAGCTTTATTTCTTTATAATTAGTTATAATGGATATGAATTAAAATGAGTTTTGATGAATTGATAAGTATTTTGCTATGAATTTCATATGAAAAATTATAATGATGAATTTACTAGTGATAAAAATGAAGTACATGACAACTTAAAAAATTAAGGATATAAGAGATAAATTAAAAAAAAACATTTAATATTTATGTTTAATCCACTTGTACAAAACAACAAGTCAGCAAAAACAACATCAATTTGTGACAATCTTTTTAAGCTATGATTTTAGATGTTATGTACCATATGTCAGCATATAATTGTTGCCAAAAACTTTCCTAATCCTTGGAAGATTTAGAAATAGATAAATGAAAGTTTGTTGTATATATTGAAAAAGATATTTTTAATGAGATTCAAAATAAAATCATTATGAAGCAGTTTTAAAATATAAAATCTCGAAGAGAACAATCATAATGTAAGTTTTTTTTATTTTAAAAGTATTTTTAAATTAATTTTACTTGACTTGAGTTGGTACATATATTTCAAATTAATTTCTTTATATAACACATGTTTGTATAACATATAATATCAAATATTTATTAGTAATCTATCCCCTTATGTAATAAGGTTCATTTTCTAGATGGAAATCTCTCCAATCCATAAGAACTATTTTATCCAAGTCAAATGGATGACCATCCACTTCAGCTAAAATTCCATAAGCAATCTGATATCCATGGTTTCTTGGCTTTTCATACTCATTGAAAGTAATAGCATGACCACTTGCATCAACAACTAAGCTAGCCTTTAGCTCAGTCCCATCGACTTAGATTCCTCGTGCTCCACATTCCCAACCTTAGACTTTATGAAATCTAACTCCATTCGAAACACAATTCTCTCACAACTTTGTCTTCAATTCCTTCCGACCAACACGACCATAAGGATGGTCTAGATACCTCGTCTTGTGCTCATCAATATAATGACAAGTTATAGGCCATGTTTTGTCCAAACAATCTACAAACCTCAGGCTCTCAAACTCATCAGCCCAAACACCATAGTTATTAAGCCATATAGAAAGTGGTGAAGGATCAACACAACATACCTCAATTCCATTGTTGGACACTTGCTCGGCTAGTGCAGGCCAGCTGATCAAGTCCCAATAATGATCACATCAAAGCTGCGGGACTTATGATCAGTAAGATCAAACTATGAGAGGTGTGTTAGCGTGAGCTATTAAAGAGTTATAGAAAGTATAGGAACCTGTTAGGTAAAGGAAATCCTACACGTCAGGGGACAACCTTAATTTCCGCATAAGAGATTGTGTTGTATAGAATAACTTCAACAATGTTTTTCTTTATATATAATTTATTTTACTCTGTTCTGGAAAGGAAGAATAAAACAGAATGACCTTCTAAGGTTAACATGGTATCAGAACAGGTTCTTAAAACCTCTGCTCAACCCACCCAATAATCAGAAGAGAACTCAAACCGGCTGGATTTCATGGCTGAATCAACTGACTTGACACAACAAATCAACCCCCAGACCGAATCAATTCTTACTAGCCTAACAACCAAGATAACAGAAGTCCTTTCCAGATCCTAGACCTCACCACACTCACCACCAGTTGATTCTTCGACAACTCTAATCAGCATCAAGTTGGATGACTCTAATTTTGCCTTATGGTCCTAAGTTATAGAGATGTATATCTCTAGCAAAGACAAGTTAGGATATATCAATGGAGACTCTCTTCAGCCTCCAGAAGTAGATCTATCATTCAGGAGATGGCAAACTGAAAATGCCATAGTAAAAAAATGGTTGATTAATTCAATGGACCCTTCCCTAATCACTAATTTCATTCGCTTCCCAACTACAAAACAGGTTTGGGATTTTGCTGCTATAACCTATTTTGATGGGACAGATACATCTCAAGTTTATGACCTCCACCGTCGGGTGACTCGCATGAAACAAGCTGGCGGATCCATTGAAAAATACTACAATGATCTTCAAGGCTTATGGTGAGAAATTGATTTTCGGCGTCCTAACCCAGTGGAATGTGCTGGTGACATTCAGAAATATAACTCAATCCTATAAGAAGATCGAGTTTATACCTTCCTTGATGGATTAGATGACCAGCTTGATAAGACTCGAAGTGATATGCTCCAACTAAAGCCATTCCCCATGGTTGAGCAGGCCTACGCTCATGTCAAACAGATGGTAATGACATCAAGTACAGAGATTGCTCCTGGTATGGTTATGACATCCAAAGGGACCAAGGCAGGCTATTATCATACACCACTAAAAACAGGATTTCTCTATCTAAGCAATGGAAAGGCAAATCCATCCTTCAAAACTAAGGTTTCATCAGATGGAATGAAATGCACTCACTGTGGCAACACCAAACACACTCGTAAAACCTGCTTCAAATTGCATGGATATTCATATTGATGGCATGATCTTCAAGCATGAAAGAAACAAGAGACTCCTATTATTGATGGCAGCACAAGGACAGTTGTGGTGGTCACAAAAAGAACCATCACTATCCCTCACCTTCCAAGTAGACAACACACATAATCCAGGTAACAGCAGTAATGCACTCTAGAGCTCTACTCACAATGATGATAACAAATGGATTCTTGACTCTAGAGCTACAGATCACATGACATTTGACTCTAATAATTTCTCTCAAACAATCCCGCCAAGACGAAGTCATATTGCTACTGTTAATGGGGTCACTTGTCCGGTTATAGGGGATGGAACTGTGATCCTATCTCCTTCTTTATCATTATCTCATACGTTACTTGTTCCTTCTCTTTCCCATAAAACTAATGTCTATAAGCCAAGTTACCGATGAACTCAAATGTATGGTATTAATATACTCTACTTTTTTGTCTCCCTCAATATATTCTCACAAAGGAGATAATTAGGCATGGTACTAAGAGAAAGGGAATTATAATATGTGGATGACCTGAGTCTAGGCAGAGCCAATCACATGCACTATGCGGTTAATAACAATGAAAGGCAGATTCGATTGTGGCACCATCGCTTAGGACATCCTTCAATTGGTTGTTTGAAACACTTATTTTCATATTTATTTTCCAATGCAATGCACTCAGATTTTATGTGTAATACTTTTATTTTAGCCAAAAGCCATAGGTCTACGTCCTGTGAGCATGAATAAAAGTGCAATTCCTTTTGTGTTAATACACTCCGATATGTGGGGACCTTTCTTGGTAACTACGTCCTTTGGTCATCGTTGGTTTATGACCTTTATTGATAACTGCACTTTAATGACATAGTTGTATTTATTGAAACACAAAAATGAAGTATTTGGTGTGTTCAAATCCTTTCATATCATGGTTCAGACACAATTTTCTACTAAGATTCAAACCCATCGGTCTGACAATAGAGGGGAATATGTTAATCAACAATTTCAAGCTTACTTTCAGACTCATGGCCTTCTCCATGAGACCTCGTGTTCCTAGACACCATAACAAAAAGGTATTGCTGAAAGGAAGAACAGGTACATATTAAAGACTACACGTGCTTCACTAATCGGGGCACATATGCCTAGACACTATTGGGGTGATGTTATTGTTATGGCCGTGTATTTATTGAATCGTATGCCAACAAAAGTTTTAACATTTCAAGCTCCATTGAAGGTTCTACCCGACGATGTTCCATTACCCACTATGTTCATGATTTCTCCTTGTATTTTTGGTTGTGTTGTATTTGTGCACTTCCATAAGAATCAAAGAACTAAGTTGGACCCATGCGCAGTCCGGTGCTTATTTTTAGGATATGATGTACATAAAAAAAGGTATTACTAGCTTGATCCTACCACCAAGCACACCTACATTATCATGGATGTCATGTTTCTAGAGTTTGACACCTTCTTTTCCTCACCGGCATCCAGTTCCACTCTTCAGGGGGAGCTCCAAGATAAAGAGCAGAATTGGTTGGACAATCAGCAACACCTACTAGGTGGTAAAAGGTTGGATGTTGAAGACAGTCCAAACAGTCCAGCACCGATGAAGGATGGAAATAATAGAATTGAACCGAATGATCAGAACGTTTTAAAAGTTAATATGAATCCAAGAGTTGATCTCGTATCATAGGCAAATACAGAATCTACAAATGAAGTTCCCCACCTCCTAATATCTAACCCCGACAACCCTTCTTCCGAGAGTATTCCTGAGGTAAGCTCTCCTACCACACCTTTACACACTAATGCCATGGATACATCTACTGGTTATACTCTACCTTTCAGGAACAATAGGGGCAAGCCACCAAACAGATACTCTCTAAGCATAAAAGACAGACGATCCAAGTACCCAATAACCAACTATGTGTCTACTCAAAGGCTATCCGAACCTTTCAGAACATTCATATATACACTTTTCTCGTGTACTATTCCCAGCAGCGTTGAAGAAGCCTTGATAGACCCAAACTGGACTAACGCTATAAGGGAAGAATTGGAGGCCTTACAGAAAAATAAAACATTGGCACTGGTAGCACTACTTAAAGGAAAGAAGACATTGGGGTATAAATGGATTTTCTCCATAAAATACAAGGCGGATGGGTCCATCGATCGACACAAGGCAAGGCTGGTGGCCAAGGGGTATACACAGACATATGGAATAGACTATCAGGAAACTTTCTCACCGGTAGCTAAACTAAACACTGTTAGAGTGTTGCTTTCTCTTGCAGCAAATTTAGATTGGCCACTACACCAACTTGACGTAAAAAATGCCTTCCTCCATAGTGATCTCAAGGAGGAGGTTTATGTGGACATTTTGTTGGGATATATGTCTTCCTTAAAGGAAAAGATGGCATGCAAACTACAATGAGCATTGTACGGATTAAAACAATTACCTCGTGCATAGTTTGGTCGGTTTTATTTGGCTATGAGGAAATATGGCTTTCAACAAAGCAATTCAGATCATACACTCTTTCTAAAACATCGATTGGGAAAGGTGACAGCTCTAATAGTCTATGTAGATGATATGATTGTTACAGGGGATGATGTGGAAGAAATATCTAAACTCCAAGAGCAACTGGCAACCGAATTTGAAATGAAGAATCTAAGAAGGCTGAAGTATTTTCTTGGGATTGAAGTAGCCAGGTCAAGACAAGGCATATTTCTTTCTCAAAGGAAATGTGTACTAGACTTACTATCAGAGGTAAGATTGCTGGAGTGTAAACACTCCTATTATTCAAAATCATAAACTTGGCGAATATACAGATCAGGTGCCAGCGAACAAAGAAAGGTATCAACGGCTAGTTGGTAAGCTTATCTATTTATCTCATACTCGCCCAAATATTGCCTACGCGGTGAGTGTAGTAAGTCAGTTCATGCACCGTCCTAGTGAAGACCATATGGATGTTATAACTTGGATTCTACGTCACCTAAAGTCCTTTCTTGGAAAAGAACTTATGTTCTCAAAAAATAATCAGTTGAATGTTGATGGTTACACAAACATTGACTTTGCAGGAAATGTGTTTGACAGGAAATCCACATCAGGCTATTTTGACATTTGTAGGAGGCAACCTCGTCACATGGAGAAGCAAGAAGCAAAAAGTAGTGGCATTATTCAGCGTTGAAGCTGAATTTTGAGGGATGGCTAAGGGTCTGTGTGAACTTCTTTAGCTCAAAAGGTTGCTCACGAAGATTAGCTTTACTCCTAGCTCTGAAATGAACTTGTTTTGTGATAACAAGGTAGCCATTGACATCTCCCATAATATTGTCCAGCATGACAGCACCAAGCACGTTGAGGTGGATCGGCATTTTATCAAGTAGAACCTTGACAAAAGAATTATTCAGTTCCCATTTCTCAAATCAAAAGATTAGCTGGCAGATATATTCACGAAGGCAGTGTACACAAGGAACTTCTACGACTCACTTGACAAGTTGGGCATAAAAGATATATATACACCAACTTGAGGGGGGGTGTTGGCGTGAGCTACTAAAATAAAGGAGTTGGAGAAAGTATAGGAATTTGTTAGGTAAAAGAAATCCTACACGTCAAGGGACAACCTTAATTTCCGCATAAGAGATTGTGTTGTATAGAATAACTTCAACAATATTTTTCTTTATATATAACTGATTGTACTCTGTTCTAGAAAGGATGAATAAAAAAGAATGACCTTTTAAGGTTAACAAGGTGATCAAAGTCCAACAAGTGTGGTTTCTGTAAGTTTTAAAGATATATATATATATATATATATATATATATATATATATATATATATATATATATATATATAAAGAGTATAATAGAGGTGTAAGTTTATGGATATGCAGCAAATAGAAAGAAGAAATAAATAAGAGTAGGTAAAAGAATGCAAACGGGAAATTCAATTTTATTATGCAACAAGCTTATATTATATAGAAACTGAAAAATAACTTAGAGACCGAGAATTAAGCCATGAACAATAACATGTTTCAACAAATTAACCACTTTCTAAAAACTAGGACAAACTAAAAACAAAATAGATGCATAAAACAATTTATGATTCTTAGACACGTTGCAGTCCTAAAAACAATCAACTAACATTCCTCCATGTTTTAGGAGCTGTAAACTCTGAGTTTTTGCCTAAGAGGTTCAAACTTGTTTGCTAGCAAAGGTTTTGTAAAAATGTATGCGAGCTGATCTTCAGATCTACAATAAATATGGCTCGCTTCTCCTTCCTTCTGCATTTCTCTTAAAAAGAAAAAATTGATCTTGAAATGCTTGGTTTTTCCATGAAAAACTGGATTGTGGGAGATTGCAATTGTTGTCTGATTGTCCACAAACACCTCTGTATCATTTAGTTACGTCAAATGTAAATCATAAAACAACTTCCTTAGCTGCAATGCTTGATTCACTTCTATTGTAGCACCAACAAATTCAGCCTCTATAATAGATTGTGCTACAATCTCTTACTTCTTAGAACTTTATGAGAAAATTCCTGATCCTAGGCTAAAATAGTACGCAGATGTACTCTTCATGTCATCCACGGATCCACCCCAATCACTGTCAGAAAATCCCAGCAATTTAAAGTTTTGACACTTCTTGAATTTTACATCAAAGTCAATAACTCCTTTGATGTATCTAATGACTCTTTTTATAGCTTTAAGATGCATTACACTAGCACAATGCATGTAACGAGAGAGAATGCTTACAACAAAAAGAATATTTGGCCTGGTTGTTGTTAGGTACATTAGGCAACCAATCATGCTTCTGAAATAGCCTTCTTCAACTTTGTCTGTGTCGTCCTCCTTCCTTAAGCTCTCCTTTGGATTCATTGGAGTAGCCATTGCCTTACAGTCCTCCATATGAAACTTCTTAAGAATTTTCTTGACATATTTCTTTTGACAGATGAAAACTTTATTTTCTAACTATTTAATCTCCATTCCCTGAAAGTATGCCATTAGTCCAAGGTCTGTCATTTTAAAAAAATTCAACATTTCCCTTTTGAACTCTTCGACAAGCTTGGCATTTCCTCCTGTGATTAAGAGATCATCAACGTAAAGAGAGACTATAAATAGATTATCTCCTTTACATTTCACATAAAGAGTAGCCTCTTACATGCTTTTCTGAAATCCTAGGCTTGACATATGCTTATCTATCTTGTTATACCATGCTCTAGCCATATAGAGTCTTCTTGAGCAAGTAGACCTTCTCCTTTTCACCTTGTTCCATGAATCCCTCGGGCTGTTAAACATAGATTTCCTCCTGTAAAATACCATTCAAAAAAGCAGATTTTACATCTAGTTGAAACACCTTCCACCTATTTTGAGATGTTATAGCTAGCACAGGCCGAATAGTATCTAATCTAGCAACAGGGGCAAATGTATCCAAGTAATCAACTCCAAAGACTTGAGCATATCCCTTGATAACAAGCCAGGCTTTGTGCTTGTTGATGGATCCATCTGCATTGAGCTTGGTTCTAAACACCCATTTTACTTCAATAATTTTTCTATCCTTTAACCTGTTAACTAGCACCCAAGTCTTGTTTTTTTATCATTGACAGCTCCTCCTCCATTGCCTTCTGCTATTTTTTGTCTTTAATAACTTCTTCATAACCAGCAGGTTCATAAATGGCCACATTGCATCTCTGATAGTTATCATGGAACAGTCTTGTTTCATGTATTGGCAAGTCATCTTCCAATTCTTTTTGCCACTATTCTGATGCTTTCTCTTCTCTTGTTTGGAAGGAAAGACTTGATTTTTGCTTGCTCGTGGATGTGTTTTTTGTTTGTTCCCAATTCCACTTCTCTTCTTCATTGAACAACACATCTCTACTAACAATTATCTTTCTTGTTTGAGGTTGATAAACCTTATATGCCTTTAAGGAAGAGCTATACCCAATAAAGATGATTGGTTTTGATTTTTTATCAAGTTTATCTTGCTTGGCCTATGGAATGTGAGAGAAACACAAGCAACCAAACACTCTAAGGAAATTGAGTAAAGGTTTATAGTCATATCATGCCTTAAATGGAGTTTTATCCTTCAATGCCTTGGTGGGTAATATGTTCTGCAAGAAAACAGTAGTATTAGCTGCTTCAGCCCAAAAATATTTGGGCAACTCCTTGTCATATAGCATGCATCTGGCCATCTCCATTATGTATCTATTTCTCCTTTCACTTACTCCATTTTGATGAGGAGTGTAGAGAGCAGTAAGCTGGTGTTCTATGCCATCTTCTTCACAAAACATATTAAATTCTGCTAAAGTGTACTCCTTTCCATTATCTGACCTTACAGCTTGAATTTTGCAGCCACTTTGATTTTCCATCATTTTTCTTGAACTTCCAGAAAACTCAATCTACTTCTGGCTTGAATTTCAAGAAAAAAAATCCAACACATTCTTAAAAAATCATCAATAAAAAAATGTAATATCTAATACCTGCTAATGATTCAGTTCTTTGAGGACTCAATATATCTATGTGGATTAGCTGTAACTTGTGAGTGGCTCTTCAGGATGACTTTGGGAATGGTCTCAGATTTTGTTTACCGTATTGACAAGCATGATAATTTGGTAAGTGATCTTTAAAGGTTGGTAAGCCAATTATGAGTTCCCTTTCCTACATAAGTAACATCCTTTGTAAGTGACAATGACCAAGTCGCTTGTGCCATATCTCGATATTGCAAGCTTTTGTGGAGAATGCAGCAAGTTCTTCTTTGATGGGATCAAAAGAAAAACTTTTTCCTTTCATTCTCACTTTGAGAATCTCCTCACTATTGACATCTAGTATGTGACAAAAACTATCTTCAAAGATCACTTTAAAGTCCTTTTCAATCAATTGGCCTATGCTCAATAAATTTTGATTAATTTCTGGTGCGTAGAGAACATCAGAAATTGTTTTTGTGACTGCAGTGCTGGTTATGGTGATTGTCCCTCTCCCTTTGACAGAAATGTAATCACCATTGCCAATTTTGACTTTAGTAATGTCAATTGGCCTCAAATCTCTGAAGAGTTTCTTGTCATTTTTCATGTGGTTAGTATAACCACTGTCAATTAACCAACTTTCTGTCGAACTACTACTTGCAAAGTAGGATGCTACAAAAAGCTAATCTTCATCCTCTTGTTTTGCAACTTGGGCGTCAACTTTCTGTTGCTGAGCTTTTCCCTTACAAATTACTGCTTCATGTCCCATTTGATTGCATTTTGAACATTTTGCATCAGGTCTCCTCCAACATTTGAATGGAGGGTGACCTTTCTTTTTACAGCGATGGCAAGGAGGGTATTTACCCTTGAAGCTTCCTTTTTTGCTGATGTTGTTATTCAAAACATGAGCAAAAGAATTTCCCTCTTGGCCTTTCTTCTATTTCCTTTTGTTTTTGTAAGCTCCGTAATGTTTTGCAAATAAGGCTCCTTCAGTGTTGACCTTTTGCCTCATATGTCATCTCTACTCTTATGCTTGTAAGGAATTAAGTTATTCCACCAACAAAATTTTTGACAGATCCTTGGTATTTTCCAAGGTAGTAACTGTCGCTTCATACCTTTCAGGTATTGTGACAAGGATTTTTTCTACAATCCTTGAATCACTAAATTCAGACCCGAGTAGCTTGACTTTATTTGCAATTCCAAGAAGTTTATCTGAATACTCTTTAATTGTTTCATATTCCTTCATCTTTTACAACTCAAAATCCCTTGTCAAATTTAAAACCTACATTCCTCTTATCCTTTCGTCTCCTGCATATTCTTCCTTGAGGTAATCCCATATAGACTTGGTTGTCTTACGAGACATTATTCTTGTGAAGATTGTTGATGACACCACAACAAACAAGCATGCTTTGGCCTTCGACTTCTTCGTCTTCATCTCTTTATGAGTTTTGATTTGTGTCATGGTGGGATTGTTTGAAAGCACAGGAACATCATAGTCTTCTTCCATTGCTCCCCAAAGATCCAAAGCTTCCAAATATGTCTCCATGTGTACTGCCCAAATCTGGTAGTTGTCTCCATTGAACACCGACGAAGCAATTAAGGAGAAACTTGTTTCGGCTTTCATGATACGTCAAGCTCACACACAGATCCCTTAAGAAAATAGCTCTGATACTAATTTGTAAGTTTTAAAGATAAAAAAAAGAGAGAGTATAACAGAGGTGTAAGTTTATGGATATACAGCAAATAGAAAGAAGGAAGAAATAAGAGTACGTAAAAGAATGCAAACGGGGAATTTAATTTTATTATGCAACAAGCTTATATTATATAGAAACTGAAAAATAACTTAGAGGCCGAGAATTAAGCCATGAACAACAACATGTTTCAGCAAACTAACCACTTCCTAAAGACTAAGCCAAACTAAAAACAGAATAAAAGCATAAAACAATTTATGATACTTTTTGATATTTAGACACGTTGCAGTCCTAAAAACAATCAACTAACAGTTTCGATAAAGGTTTGATCAGCTTGTCACACCGGACATCGCAGCGACCTTAAAAATTATTGAATCTTTGGAAAGAACGAATTTCTGGCATCCTGTTTTTTAATGGTGAATGGTCTTTGTTTAAGGAGTCGCCACCTAGTATTACGGTTACTAGGAACCCTAACTGGTCAACAGAGATTCTATGGTCCGAGACTGGTTACGTAAAAGAAAAGATATTATCACCCCTTAAACGTTCTGCCTAAGGCAGACTGCATTGCTAATCTTTGTCATTAATTGCTAACATTTTTGTTGTTTTATACTATGATTGTTTGAGTGTAATATTCCTGACTCTGGCGCCAGTGAATATTCAACTACGGATATTTCCAACTCTGGCGCTAGTAAATATTACGTAGGTATTAGAATAAATAAATTTAAATCATCATTTTTTATATTTTTGACTCTGGTGTCAGTGAATAAACAAATAAAAATCAATTTATTTTTTACTCATACGCATTATTTTTATTTTTTATGTAGCTAAATAAAAACAAAATAAAATAAAATAAAATAAATTTACATTAGTATTTTTATTCTTGACTCTGGCGTCAGTGAATATACCAAATAAATTTATTTTATTTTATCTTAAGTTTTTTTTTTTGCACGCATATTTTTTATATAACCAAATAAAATACAATGAAATAAATTTGAATTGGTATTTTTATTCTGACTATGGCGTCAATATATAAATAAAAAAATAATAAATTTATTTTTATATTTTTTTTACCTACACAATTTTTATTATATATTTTTTTATATTTTATATTTTTTTATTTTTGGGCGGGGCCCAGCTCAGCCCACATGGGCTGGGCTGAGCCCGGCTGGGCAAATTAAAACTGAAAAGCGAGAGAAGATGAAAAGAAATTTACCTGTGGGCTGCTGCTCCTGAAGATGAAGATGTGATGAAAGATTCGTCGACTAAGCTCCTTTCTTTTCCCTTCTCCTTTGTTCTTGCTTTTCTCTGATTGGTTTCTTCCTGCCTGTCCCCGTTCTGTGTTTATTTCATTCTCCTGTGGCCTTCTGTATAGTCTAGGATTCAGCCGCGCCCCCTCTATCTTTTTTTTATAACTGTTTTTTTTTTAATTTTTTGTAGGTTTTTATTAATGGTTTTCTTCTAGGTTTTTTTTTTATCTTCTAGGGTTTTTCTCAAATCATCCTTTTTTTTCTGGGGTTTTTCGCGTGTGAGAAACCAAGTTTTATAGTATTAGAGTCCTTTCGCGTGTGAGAAACCAAGTTTTAATCAAACTCATTCTCTTATTTGAAGTTTGAATTTGATTAAGAATCAAATTTGAAAGCGGATAACTATCATTATCTTAAAGACAAGGATTATCTCAAAGATAAAGATTATCTTGAAGATAGGGATTATCTTGAAGATAAAGATAGAATGACAAAAACACATTGTAGTCCTTAATTTTCATGGAAGTTTGACAAATCACACTTTTCATTGAAATAAATCTCTAATCTTTTAATTTTTCATTTTAAACCCTGTAAAAATTATATTAAAAGCTAAATGGCCAAAATTGGGTTATGATATAGCTCAAGAAAGCTTCCATATTTGCTGCTTTGAATTCTATGGTAGGACTTTCATGAAGGTGTAATTTTGGGGTTTGAAGAAGAGAATAGAGGAGTAGCTTTATGGTCAACTTGAGAAGTTTTAGCTGCAGGTGCTGGAGAAAAAAGCCTTATACAAAAGAGTGTAAGAAGGAGCGAGAGAGATGGCAGGCAGCAACACGAATGGTAAAGGGTCAGCGAAGTGGAGAAGTTGTTAATAATAGGAAATATTAAATTGGCAGATACTGTCAGGATATTTTTGCATAAATATATACAAAAGTTGGTTAAGTAGCCAACAAAAACACTTAGACAAGTTAACATGAAAAAGGCAAGTTACCTGTTATCTTTAATATTCATATATTAGATTAATGAATATATATAAAAAAAAAATAAAGTCAATATTATAAAAATATTTTACAGAAAAAAATTATAAAGTTATTATAGTTATAATATTTCTATTACATCAAAATATAGTTTCTAAAATATTCATAATCGATACTTTTTTATATATTGAACATTTATTAAAACCGTAAAAACTTATATATATATATATATATATATATATATAATTCTTTTCTTTATGAAATGAAACAATTGTTCTCATAAACCGAGGTATAAGGGATACTTAGAACTAATATGTAGGTGATTGTCATATGATATATACATTGAACTGACCCGCATGATAATTTTATATGGAGAGATCACTTATATCTATAAAAAAGCTTACGTGATGGTTGTGTAAGTGATCTTTAAGCTTAAGATCACTAAGTTATTTTATATAAAAAATATTATACTTTGATCATATTATATGTTATCTTAATGGAAATAACGAAATGGCAAATATTAGGTATAACATAAACTATATGAAAGTACTTAAGTGATCAAGATAAATTCATCATCTTAGGTGAATTAGGAGAAATGTTTCATTTGTTCTTAAATAGTATTGACTGATAAATTCTTAGACAAAGTAGAATGAGATTTGAAAAAAGTTTGAAATCTTATTCAAACGATCAATGACTATTATGTAGCGAATAAACATGATTTAACATGATAGACATACTACATGTTTTAATGTTAAATCAAATATTATTGATTAAATGATATTAATTACACTGAGAAACCAGTCACTGAAAGATTAAGTCAAACCACTAATAACTTTTCTAATATTTGAGGGATCATAACACGTTGCTAAACAATGTATCTGATTTTCAAATATAAATTAATCAATTGTTAATAAATTAAATTATTTAATTTATTAAATTATATTTAATTATAATTATAATTTATATTTGAACCAACATATTAAAAACCTAATGGAATTAAGAATTATTAGTCAGAAATTAAACTTTGATAATTTAATTAAGTATGACTTGATTAAAATATATTTTAGAAATTAAGGATTAGAATATAATTAATACAATAATTATATTTTTAAACCTAGAAAAATTAAGTAAGAATTTTATTGAGTTAATTTCTAAAAATAAATATATATATATATATATATATATATATATCATAAAAGATCAAAATTTTATATAAGAAATCTCTAAATTTATCGATTCATAGAAACTTTATTTTATAATTTCTACTATGTGTAAAATATTTGGAACCCGAGACAAGAAATTGATCTATGAAACAATGTCTAGTGAGTTCCCTTGACTGAGTGGAGTGTTTCCACAATTTTAACAACAACGTTAGTCATGTCATTACAGAAGACAGAGGGCTAGCTTGAGTGCGATAGTCTTCTTTTAAGTTAAACTACATGATTAGTGACTCAGGGCTTGAGGTTGCTTCAAGTAGCAAATAACATATTGTGGGGGTGCGCCGCAATAAAAATATAATTTTATTGTTTTTAATTAGAAGAGGTGTAGATTAGAATATATAAATTTTGAGCTTTATGGTTGCTTATATGATGGCTACTTGAGGCTTATATGGTCGTTAATTTCAGGATCCGTATGATTAGTCGAGGTATGCGTAAGCTGACCGAACACCCATATTAAATTAAAAAAAAAAAAAAAACAGGTATTTATCTGATAGATTCAAGTGTCGGTGGTTGTTGTTATCGTTTATAAAAGAAAAGAAAAGAAAAGATGTGTTTATGGGTAATCGATTAGCTTCGCTGCCCTAATCCCTAGCTTTATTATAGGTGCAATAAAAGGTTAGCCTCGATCCTTTTTTAAAAACATTAAAAGGGGAATTTTAAGGTGCATGCCATTGTATCAGTTTCCGATACGCACGATACAAGATGCCTAATAAAAAATATTTGTCCTATTCAATCTTGAATTTCGCGATTTATTATTACACCTATTGACTAGCATCTTTCCGTTATTTTATTTTTTGTACGACAATAATAACCTTTTTTTCTTTTTGCTAATTTATCGTGATATTTGATAAGTAATGATGTATAATAATATAATAAAATAATAATGGTGATTTCTTTAATGAATACTGGCCGTGATGGAGATGAATGTGCTGGCTAGTGTGTTTTGAAATATAGTTATAGTTATTTTTTAATTTTTTTTTAATATTAGTTTATTAAATAATTTAAAAATATCAAAAAAAATATTAATTTAAAGTAAAAAAATAAAAATTAATTTTTTTTCAAAAATATTTTTAATACGCAAAAAACAAATAGAGTTATATCTAAAATTTTAATTGTAATTTTTTTGAAAGTGAAATGACAGCAGTGGTGCTAAAGGTGATAACGAAAATTTTTTAATTTTTATGATTAAATTATATTTTTGAAAAAAAAATTTAATTTAATTTTAAATTTAATTTTTTTAATTTGTTGATACTAAAAATAAATTTTATAAAATAAAAAATATTATTTTAATATATTTTTAAATAAAAAATATTGTAAAAAAATGCACAGGTACCATTTTCGAACTAGCGCCAAAACGAGAATTGCAATATTAGTTTTGTTGAGTTTAGATTCAAAAGATGAGGAAGATATGTTGTCAGATGTGAGAAGGGCAAGTTGCGATCAGGACCATTCAAAGTGTGGAGAGGAATGAGAAGAGGAGGCCCGCCTGGGATCTTGATTGCCGGTGGGGGCGCCGGGAGAAGAGGGACAGCTGTTCTGCAAGCTACTTATCTAAAATTTATTAGCTGCACTTATGTCTATTATTTTTACATATGCATCAAATATTCTTAATATATTTTATTCTTTAACTATTTTTACACCTTTAACACAACCTTTAGTTTTATTTTATTCTCTCTCTCTCTCTCAATGGTGCAACTCCTCCATTCTATAGTTTTGCTTCATGATCTTGCCTTGCGCCTCCATTTTTCTTCTCTTCCCTCGAGCTGTAGGATTTTGATACCATGTTAGAACTCTGGCTCTGAGCTAATTGCTCATCTTGCTCTTGTTGACATGCCTTTCACCTATATATATTTTGGCTTTATCTTCTCTCTTTCTTACGTGGGACATTTTTACTTCAACAATTGCCAGACAAGTTGCATCACTATATGTACTTTGATTGTGAATTTGACATTAATTAATTTGCCCTGTACGATGAATAATAAGTTTGTAAACATTTTCTTGTTTACAAGAATGAATGAACTTTTACAGATAGAGGCCTTGAAAGATCGAAAGTAATATTAATCATTTGCAATTGATCGTTTCTTGTTCTTGTTTCAGGATTCCTCAGTTTGATCTCTTGACTCCTGCTATTAAGAGAGGATTTCCTCTTACCATACTAACATTAGAATGGCACTGCATGACTCGATGCAGTTGGTTTGGAGAAAGTAGGTAAGCGCAACCTGCAGTTCATATGGCGCCTGCTTTCCTGCAAATCTTCTGTCCACAATTCATGATTTGGTTGATGGCTAGCCGTGGGCAAGAGATCTCTTTTAGATCAATCAAGTCTGTGGAATCCACGTCGTAACTTTTTATTGGAAGACATTCTCACCATCATTCTATTCTTGGAGGTTTTGGCATCGCCTTTGTCTTCGAAATCAGTCGGTTCTTAGAAAATGCCTACTTCCTGCAATGGAAATCCGACTCAAGTAAGAGCAGATGTAACAAGATCATGTGGAATGTCATCAACGGATAATTATTAGTTGAGTAATTCAAATTAAACAGAAGGCTTGATTGCTACAACAGTCTTCGTTTTGTACAGTACTACACTTATTTCCCTCACTAATTATCATTAGCCCATGAATCACAAGCAAACCTATCAGTTAATCAAGGGTCAAGTCTTGTAAGATCCTCAACAAAATAACGATTACACTCGAGTAGCGGGGGAAGTAAATGACAAGCAAAGAAGAAATGGTAGCAAAACTACCAAGTGTAAAAAGAATTAGAGTGATACAATGTTACAGTGACTAAAAGATCAACGAACTGCTAACTGATTGGGTGATCAAACACTACTATACACTACATACATAATATACAGAAGCCATAGCAGCCATTTATGAATGGTGTTTACCTCCTAGACCGCTTTCTTGGCCTCTTTGCCACCTCCTTGCCGCCACTGTCCCTGCCACGCTTTCCTGAAACCCTACTCTCCTCTGCTGCCTTCTTCGATGGCCTCCCAACATTCTTCTTTGATGGACTACTCTCCTGCTTTCCTTGTTTTTTATCACTATTCTTCAACACTCTTTCTTTCCCTCTCTCTCCTTTCCCACCACTTCCTTCCATTTTTCGCTCTCCACCACTACTAGCTCCTCTATTATTATTCTTTGGTGTCTCTGCAGGAGAATTCTTCTTTATTCTCTTCAAGAAATCAACCGCACTTTTTTTCTTCTCCAATGGCAATGCCTCATTTTTCTTTTTTTCGGTTTTAGGAGTTTCAGACTTGTCAGGTGCAGCAACTTTTGTGTCAGGGCTTGTATTTTGCTTCTTGCTCGGAGAAGTAGAACTCTTCGCAAGATTCTTATTACCTCTCCTGGTACTTCTTGCACCAGTTACAGGCTTCTCTTCAGATTTCATCTTTAGCAAACCCTGCTCAACAGCAGGCGGTTTCAGATCATTTACTGGTTTGTTCTCATTGCTTTGCTGCTGCTGCTGCTGCTGCTGCTCAATCTTTGGCCCTAGGCTAGAAGAGGAAGGCTTAGCCGATATTGAACTGCGTTTACGACAAACTATAATAGGGATGGTAGACTTGTGTTTAGCGAGCAATGAATCTGATCTTTCAAGTTCACGTTTGGGTTGGGAAGGAATATTTTCTGGCACTACAGTAGAATCAGATTTTTGGGTATCTTTTCTCATTTCATCCATGACAAGGGATCGGATTTTGTGGGCGGTGAGTGATTCGACAGAGTGTTTGGGAAAGAAAACTAAAGCATTGTTGAAGAGAAGCAAAAGATCTCGGAAGAACAAAAGTTTTGAAGGAGAGTAGGAGCCTTGTTCTAGCTTTGTTTGTATTGCTTCCAAATCCATATGCTGCCGGATCATGTCTTTATACACACCCATTTCCTGGAGTTTTAAATATATGATTATGAATTTCTGATTCTTTACTGAATTATCAATGATAGAAAAGATGACTAGCAATCACACAAACAAAGAAGCTTCGCAATTTTAATCTTATTCTTTTCAAAATTATTAATCTCAGCCTAATACTCCAATAACAAGTCGAGCAAGTTAACTTAGATTAAAAAAACAAGTTAAAACATTAAAAAAAATCAAAAATCAAAAATCAAAATGGTTTTTATCAAGTCAATTACCACGTAGTACTTAGATAAGCAGCTTAGATTGATCAAGATCAAATAAAATATCACTGTTTCAATTTTTTAAAAAATTAAAATATCATCATTATAAAATAAATATAAAATTTAACTGAATCAACTGTCACCTATTAACTTAAATTAAATCATTTCAATTAAAAAACAAGTTAAAAGATTGAAAAAAATTAAAAATCAAAACGGTTTTACCAAGTCAATTACCACGCAGTCAGATAAGCAGCTTAGGTTAATCAAGGTCAAATAAAATATCATTGTTTCCATTTTTTTTTAAATTAAAATATCATCATTTTAAAAAAATATATAAAATTTAACTGAATCAACTGTCACCTAATTTTTTAAAGTCAGAGGCATTATTAAATGGTCTGGGCAAAATTATTGCACAAGCCAATTCATGAGAACCGAGAAAACAACGAGCCAACTGCCTCCATGAAAGCTTGGAATTGTTTTAGGCTCAATGAACTGGGCCAAGCTATAATCTTTTCTTTTAGAGGTGGGACCCAAATGGATAAGGAATTAGGATAATGTGGTGGCAGCTTATTTCACTACAAAAAACAAAGGCAAGAAAAGGTAGGAGATGATGGCTTTATCTTCTATTATTAGGATTGGTGCTGATTTATTAACTAACAACCCACTGAAGGAACACGTTGCATGAATTCAGGTTTACTCTTTGAAAAATCGTTGATATCAATCCTTAATAATCATCTAATCAAATAATCTTTGGGCTAATTTTGGGGAGAGAATTGAGCTGTTTGACAGTATAAAGACGAGAGGGAAGAACAAACGAATATATATGATTAAGGGAAACGACAAGGAAACAAAAAGGTGAAAAAAAATTATCTTTTTAATAATAATTTGTATCAAGATTTTGTACACACATGCGGATTTATTGCCTGTTTAAAAATATTGTTTTTTTTATATTTTTATTTTAAAATAATATTTTTTTATTTTTTTAAATTTATTTTTAATATTAATACATTAATGCAATCTACAAATATAAAAAAATTAATTTGAAATTATAAAAAATTATAAAATTATAAAAATACTCGAGTAAATCATAATGCTAAACATGAAATTAATCCACGTGTCCTACTTTGAGACCAATAAAAATAGCTACTTACTATTTTACAAAATTAGATTATTTAAATAAAATAATAATAATAAATATAATAAATTCAACAAATTTTTCTTAAAAAAATAAAATTGTTTAAATATATTGTAAAAACCATAAAAGAAATATTATTTATTAAAAACAAAAACAGAAAATATTAAGAGAAAAGCCCACACGTACATACCTGGCTCTCAAGCAGGCTTTCAAAAAGAGAACCATTTCTGTGGGCCCTAATCATCTCTAAAAACCCAACCACCGGTTCAGATTTCACCGCCACCGTTTCCTCACCGCCTGTTACTGAAACCTCCTCCTTTCTCTCGCTCCCTTTCCTCTTCCTCCCCGAATTCAACGACTCACTACTCAACTGAGTCACCGAGTCGCCAAACTCGCACGACTCCTCCCCTCCACCACCACCACCACCCTCATCCAGCGCCTTCCGATTCGACCCGCTCACAACCGGGTCCGGTTCACCAGACCCTCCCTGAACCGGTTCAACTTCCTCTAATTTCGCCACCGCATCTTCTCCCCCACCCGAGGCAGTCGAATTCGATTCATTCACCGACCGGTCCTCCCGGTCCGACTCCTCACCTGAAACCGAACCCGGTTTCCCCGGTTCATCCTCGTTTATCAATCTATCTGGCTTCAGATCTGGTTTTTCTGTATTGCCATCTCCTTCTTGAACGCTTCTCTCTCGCTCTTCCTCCAATTTTTTCACCTTCAATTGCAAAGTACTGTCAACAAATACGAATTTTTGTTTCAGATCTGAGCAAACCAAAAAACAAAGTACAAAATACAAGAAAAAAAGCAAAGAATATTCTTTTTTACAGGATGGAAACATCGTATCGTTGGACCTCTTGTTTCAACTCCGCAACACGGAGTTTACGAAGTTCCTCGAGCCATGGAACGCTTACAATATTATTATTAATAATATCAGTGTTAATGTTGTTTTGTTCTTCATCTTGATTATCCTCCTCCGGTGTATGGTTGTGATTGAGGTTGTTGATGATGGTGGTATTGAATCTGCGGTTTAGGTCAAGGTATTTCTGCTGGCAAATTTGAGCAGTGGTTAAGAGATGAGGAAGACAGGTTTTGGTTTGAAGTTCTAAAGCAACGGAATCCCAGTTCTTGAAACCATGACGCTTGACGGCACTTGCTAACAACAGCTCTTCCCACGTGCCCCATGACTGTTGGTTTTGGTGGTGAATGTCTTCTTCTTGGTTAGCCATGATTGGTTTGGTTTGGTTTTGATGGGGGAGGGAGCTGAGCTGAGCTGAGCTGAGTTAGAGTTAGGTCTGCCCTACCCTTTTCTTTCCTTCTTGCGATTCTATTCTAAAATTCTGCCCATGCTCTTCACGTCCCTCCTTTTGTTTTCAAAAGTAACAAACAACTTCTAGGGCTTGTGTGCTTTTTAAATTAATAAAACAACTTCGTATTTGTCATTTTTCTTGGCTTATCTTTTATTTTTATTTTTATTTTTTTAACCTAGGAATAGTAGAACAGAAGAAATTTTATTTTATTAAAAAAAGTTGAAAGGGGCTCTGAATTCACCGTTCTACACTTCTACTCTATATATTTTATATTTTATATTTTACAGTGGATGAAAATAATAAATTTATTATTTTACCCTTAAAAAAAGTTTTAGGCTAATAATTAAAGGTATAATTGTCTTTGTAATGAGAGCATGTAGGTATTTTTAAAATATTGATGAAGAGCATGTAAAAATAAAAATAAAATAAATATTTTTAAAATATTTACCTTGTTAAAAAGAAAAAGGAAAGCAGAAACATACAAGAAGCAAAATCAAACTCTTGTAAATGGAATCAAGGAATGACAGTGACAAGAAAGGGCCTGGTGATCAAATTGTGTGCTTTCTAGACTACAATACATAGTGGAAGGCTATTCTTTTGAAGCTATTTGGTATAAACTAGCTGAAAGAGCCATTCCTAAGTTTTACAACCTTCTATTCATCACTTTTACCCATTTTTGCAAAACCAAGCCTGGTTCAACTTAAGACGGCATACAATGACTTGTGAATTATTCCAGCTAAATTCTTTATGATGCAGAAACAAACTACTTAAAGGTGGAGAAAGTAGCATTAGCGTTGGCAAGTGTCTCTAGAAAGTTGAAGTCATACTTTCAAACTCATCAAATAATTGTCTTGCAAACCAACCATTTAGGCAAATTTTTTACAAGCCAAAATTATATGGGCGCCTAGTTAAATGGGCTATAAAGTTAGGAGAATTTGAACTTCAACACAAACATCGTCCAACAATAAAGGGTTAGACCTTGGTATATTTCATCATTGAATGCTATTTTATAAAACGCGTGGATACCCCTAATCATCCACCTTCAATGACAAAAATTTCAGCGAGCACATGTGTTACTTCCCTACTAGAAATTGTAGGTACATGGTGCTTCCAACATAAGTGGAAGTGGAGCTGGAATAATATTTATCAGTCCTGAAGAACAAGTATTAAAATATAGTATTCGTTTTGAGTTCCCTGCTACCAACAATGTAGTAGAATATGAAGCTCTTCTTGCTGGACTACATCTTGCAGAAGCTTTGAATGCCTATCCTTTCCAAGCTCACAGTGATTCTCAGTCAGTGGTTAATTAATGTCAAGGAACAAGTGAAGCAAGAGAACCCATCATGCAATCATATCTTCAAAAAGTCACACCTTATCTCAACATTGAGCACAAAAACATTTCAATCACTCGTATTCCCATAAAAGACAATCAACAAGCAGACCTCTTTTTAAATTAGCACGTTCTAATTTTGTGGAATTTCTTGTCAATGTTTGGGTAGAAGTCTTAGTGAACCTAATATTGGTAAAGATGATCGGGTAGTTGCTCTCATCAATATAATAAAAGGATCCCTATTAGAAAATATTTGTAGATAAAAGAGCTACCTTCAAACAAAAATGAAGTCATTTGCTTGATAGGGTGAGCATTAGGATAATATATAATTAACAACGTCTTATCAGAAGATCTATCTCGGTCCATTACTGAAATGTCTATCCCTGGAGGAGAGCTCCTATATTTTACAAAAAATACATGAAGGCATATGTGGTTTACATATAGACTTCATAGCTCTTGCATCTCAAACAACACGGGCAAAATTTTATTAACCAATTATACTTTAAGATGTCATGAGCCTAATAAATAGGTGTGACAAGTGTCAGAGATTTACTTCAGTTCCTCGATAACCATCTGCATAAATGATAGTTATAACTTCCCCTTGGCCATTTACATAATAGGAAATGGACATTCTAGGTCCATTCCCTAAGGCCACCAGTATGAGACAATTTGTCATAGTAATCGTGGACTATTTTACCAAGTAAGTTAAAGCAGAAGCTCTAGCAAAGATAACCAATAAAAAAATATTTTCTTTCTTTTAGAAAAATATAATATGTCGTTTTGGGCTACCTAGAATTTTGATCACTAATAATGGAACGTAATTTGACAATCAAAAGATGAGAGAACATTACCGAGGCTTCATATAGATCATCATTTCTTTTTACTATCCTACCCTCAGATAAATGATCAAGCTGAGTTGACTAGCATAATTTTGCTCAATGGACTTAAGAAAAATATAAAGGAAGCCAAGTCATAATAGGCAAAATTATTGAGTGAAATCTTATAGGCCTACAAAACAACTCAAAAAACATATATTGGTGAAACACTATTTCTTCTCACATATAGGACAAAAGCCATAATACCCGCTGAAATCAGATGTCCAGGCCATCGAGTTGTTCATTATACCTCAGAAGGCAATGAATAAGGTCTTAAGACCAACCTCGACATCCTAAAATAGTCACCTCTAGCAGCTGTAGTTAGGATGAAGTCTATAAGCTTAGAACTACTCAATATCACAACGTCAAGGTCAAGAATAGAAGATTCAAATTTGGAGACCTCATACTTAGAAAACTAGAGGTTATAGGAAATAGAGAGAGTAAGGGTAAACTAGCTCCAAAATAGGATGATCCTTTCAAAGTTATAAGAATTATCAAAGCTAATACATACCATCTACAAGATATGAAAGGAAAGAATCTCTCTCACACCTAGCATTCAAACCATCTAAAAATATATCATAGTGAATAGGAATGTGTGTTTCACATATAGATATTTTCATTTCTTTATCGTTGTGTATGGCCTACAAAATCCTAGGGGATAGTATGTGTTCTCTTCATAGGCACTCTCCAAGGGATAAACATGGTCTCTCTGCATGATACTACTCTTTAGCTTCCTTCATGACCTTTCTCTCTTCAACCCGCCTACTACTGGAGTGGGCACACATCATAAATGTCTAAAAACAAAAGAGATAATATAAGTTATCTTTCAGAATAGCATAAAACAAAATTAAATTAAATTAAATTAAATTTTTATCTTACTTGAAAAGTCATGTGTCCAATAATGACCAGAATACACTGAAAGCTGGGGTCGATCATTCTTTCCATATCTTAAGGACAGGTGGGGAGTTTTTTCAATGTCTTCATCATGTCCAACCCACCAGGTCCCAGTGTGGACCTCCCCTAGAGAACAATCTCTATTGTCCCTTTTCTTCTTCACTTAAAGTAGGCAAACAAATAGGGGCATGGTCCAACTTGAGATTGAAGAAGATATCCTTCATATTGAAAATTAGAGGAGTTTGACTAGAAGACACAAGAAACAAGTAAAGTAGACTTGTGAGAGTAGGACCGCTATGTAAAGAGGAAATAATCTCCACATCATAATCTAAATGGATAGAGACTTTCCTTCCCTTCCAATGAGAAGTGACCTCTAGAATGAATGAGGTTGGAGTAGGCACCTCAGGACCTCCTGATAGGGAAGAGCGAGACCCTTCGCTGCCTCTTGACAAACCTCATCAACAAGAAGATTAGTTACACAGATATCTTTATGAAATCCTCAGCTTGGACTTGAAATGTTGAAATCTCCTCAATGTTAATTTGAATGAAAGACCTAACATTTCATCTTCACTTCAATGGTTGATTTTCTTTAAAAGAGGAGTTGCCACTAGGAGAGGGTGTAGAAACGTTATTAAGCGTAGACGGGGTAGACCCACTGAATTCGGATCCAGCGGTCCTAGGTAAAAACCCTGCATAAAGAAACAGTAAAGGAATGAAAGGTATTGAAATAAAAAAACATATGAAAGTAAAATTACCTGAAACGCTATATAGCTCTTTAGGCATACAACTGATGTCATATTCAGTATGGAGGTTATCTAACCTAGTACAAACCCTCTCCTCCTTTGGGCCCAAGAATGATTTTTTATTTATACCCACTAGGGGTGTCACATTTGAACATCATGGCGACCAATTAAAAATTTATCTTGGAAAAAGAACAAATATCTGGTATCTTGTTCTTTAAAGGAATAGTCTTATTTAAGGAGTCGTCACCTGATATTATAGCTATTAGAAACCATAACTGGTTAACAGAGATTCTTTGGCACGAGACTGGTTATGCTAAAGGAAAGATATTATCACCCTTGAAGCATCCTACCTGAAGCATGCTGCATTGCTGGTTTTGTCTTAAATTGTTATGAATTTGTTTTCCTTTTTTTTTACAATGTTCCTGACTCTAGCATCAATGAATATTCACCTACGACTATTTCCAACCCTGTTGTTGGTAAATATTACATAACCCAAAAGATGTGGTACTCTTGACTTTGGCGTCAGTGAATATTGAACTACAAATACTTCTCACTCTAGCATTGGTAAATATTACGTAGTGAAAAAGAAAATTTATGGTATTCCTGACTCTGATGTCAGTGAATAAACCAATAAAATGAATTTAAATAAATACATATATACATAAATTTATTTTTTAGAGGGAGTTGGGTCTGACTTACCCTGTCCAGCCTGGTCACTGGCCTAAACCAATGACCCGACCGAGTAGCAAGCATTTGTCAACGCATGCCTACTACATAACCAAATGAATTATAATTCACTGCTACAGTAACAAGTGAATTATAATTCACAGCTACTGTAGCAAGTGGATTATAATGAAAAATGGAGGGAAGGCAAAGAACTTACCTGATGTTGGCCATGGAGACGCTGGTGAAGGAAGACTGGTCGGCTGCTTTCTCCTTCTCTTTTGTTTCTTCTTGTTCTCCACTGGTATTCCCTCCTCCCAGTTCATCTTATGCTTTCTCTATTCTCCTTCACATTCGTCTGTTTAGGAAAGTGTGGTGCAACTGAAGACGAGGACGATGGTAATAGAGACATGATGCTGCTGTCCGAACAAACACTCCCCTGTTTCTTCTTCTTTTCACTTGTTCTAGTCGTTTTGTTTTCTTAGTCTTCGATGTTGGCTTCGTTACCCTAGTCTCTTGTTCGTGTCCCTGTGTTTGTATATGTCTTATCTCTACTAAGAAGAGAAGGTTATTGTTGCCTGTTGCTATAGCTGGTGCATGCTCACGATGCACAGTGGTGGTTGTTGGATGTTGATGGAGCTGGAGGAGGCGTGTAGTGCTAGTCCGTATAGAGGAAGCTTCCTGCAGGGAAGCAGGAGTATAGGTTGTTGGTTTGTGCGCTGTTCACAACAGGTGCAGTCTTGCAGAGAATGGCTGGTGTAAGGATAAGTTATTGTTGGGGGGGCTGTCACAGGTTGGTCAGGATGGTGGCAGCATTGGCCAAAGGAAAAGGAAAGTGGAGTGAGGGGTGCTGGTTTTGCAAGTGACCACGATGGACGATGATGGTGAGGATGGAGGGGTATGCTTTGGTTGAGGAAGATGACCTTTCTTTTTATGTTCTGCTCAGTATAGGTTACGGGGATGAGCTGATGGAGGCCTGCTTTCTGGGGTTCCAAGCCAAGGAAAACTGGTGAAGATAAGAGAGCCCTTGCCCTGTGAAGATTTGGAGGCCAGGGAAGAAAAGAGAAAAAAAAGGGCGACGACGGCTAGTAAAGGGTTCGCCGCTTCACCCCTTTTTATGTTTTTTTTCTTCTTTTTAGTAATGTGTTTTTTTTTCTTGTAATGTCTTCCTCTGATTTTTTTTTTGTAATGTCCCTCCTATGATTTCTTGTAATGGCCTCCCCTATTACTTGTGCATGCATGAAGATCTGTATTTATAGTGCAAAAGTCTCATTGCGAACGGGAAACAAAATCCTAGACAAATTCATTATCTTCTTTGAATTTTAAATTTGATTAAGAATCAAATTCGAAAACGGATAACTATCATTATCCTGATGATAAGAATAGAATGACAAAAGCACATTAAAGTCCCTAGTTTTCACGCAAGTTGACATATCACAATTTTCATCGAAATAAATCCCTGATATTTTAATTTTACATTTTAACCTTACAAAATTAAATTAAAAGCCAACAGGCCCAAAATTAGGTTATAACAAGGGATGTCCTTCAATAATGAGTATAGCTCTAGATTGAGATATACTCATCTTAAGGTCTGCTAAGCCAGTATACCTCACTATTACTCGTTGATCTCTTCACTTTTTTTTTATCAAGAAGACTTTCTCTTCATGATATTTTTCATTGGTCTATGTTGTTTATTAATGAAAGTAAAAAAAAAAAAAACAAGGGATTAAAGGCCCCCCTTCAATGCTATTGATCAAGGTATAACATTGTCTAAATACCCTGACCGAAGACTCCTCGATTAAAAATCCTCAATAATATTTCAAATGAGAATAGAATAATCCATCCATTAGAATGAATTTGAGCAGGACTGAAGTTATAGTACCTTAGAACATCCATTACAAATCCTTGTGAAGGAAATGAGTTTTCAAACTCGTATAAACATAGGGGGTTGTAATGATAATATTACCTCCACTATATTTAGTGATCTAATAGCTGACTAGCACTGGCCAGGGATATTTGATCTCAAGTTACTTAACTCTGTTTGTCGTCCCCATGAGCCTTAGGCAATCTTAGTTGTCCTCTTAGGTTTGAAACCTCCTAGAGAACATCTTTATCTTTTCTTCTAGTAAAAAAAGGCTGGGCGCCATCCCTTTACGATCTAGGGCCAATTCTTATGGCCGAAGATCTTCAATGAGTGGTTTTAATTTTAGGCCTGAAATTGAAATCACCTTTAAAGGATATATTTCCTTTTTCCATTTCTAGAAGTCATAAGGGTATAAGAAAGAAAAGATTGAGAAAGGTTTTATGAAAGCATAAATAAAGAAGATCTGGTTTACCTAATCAATAAATTCCCCTCTACTGTCAAATTGCTCTCTTCTTGTAAAATATTGGAAGAACCTAAGTTTGGAGATCCTAGAAAAAAGTTCAAGAAATGTATAAGAAAAGTTTAAGACATGTATAAATATACCGACTTATCATCAGAGAGTCTTTAAGTCTCTCTAATTGAGATTGTTTTTGCAAGTATTCAAGCTTCTTTTATTAACTTGGAGTTCCTTAGATTAAAACGAAGAAATCTAAGCACTTGAATATATTAATTATCCACTATTTCAAACACTAAATAACCTTACAGTAACATATCTTGGATTTTAGGATATTATATATCACCTACAATTGAAACTTGGTAAATGATAACTAATTACTTTCCAAAAGTTATTGGCGGTAATTTGTAGGTGTCAACCTATCTTGGTGTAGGGGTGGGTATCAATTCAAAGGTGTGGTTTCGGTTAAAAAATCTAACCAAATTAAAAAAAAAAGAATCAACATTTTAAATCTAATCAAATTAGAACAAAAATAAAAATTAATCGGTTCAATTTGGTTTGTATCAGTTTTATTTTTGTTAAAGCTAAAATCTAAATGAGCAAAAAAAATAAAAATTGGGCTTGATTTTTTAAGACAAAAAATAAGTTGTTTGGTTCAATTTGATTATTTATATTATTAACTTTTTCAGTTTGATTTCAGGTCAATTTTTAAAATCTAAAACCAAACCAATTTTTTTTTTCCTTCTAATCAAACTATCCAGCAAATTTAATTTTATTATTTTTTTCAGTTTTTCAAATCAATTATAGATATTCAAGATAATCTAGTTATTTTGCTCATCCATGTTTTCCATGTTTGCGAGATCAATGTTTAGCCAATATATTAATGATAATCTAGTTAGGAGGGGAAAATAGTTTGAACAACAGAAGAGGAGGTTGCAAAAGTCTAATAGAAAGGGAAAATATGGACTTTAAAGGTCTTTCAATTTATAGATTAGAAAAGAGTCGCAATGAGTTAAAAAAGAAAAGGAAAAGAAATTGATGGAGTTTTTGTTTTTTTTAATTAATGGGATAAATAGGAGATCATGTCGCTTTTCTAAATGATGTAACCCTAAAAATTAATTTATTGAATCCAATCTTAAATAATGTTGCTGACATGGCATGTTAATAAATAAAGAATTTAAAAATGCTAGCTAGTTTTTAATTAAGAGCTGCCAGATCCAATAAAAGGTTAAATAGTTATAATAAAGTCATTTTCGTCTCTTGCTTCTTCTTTTTTTAAAAAAAAAACTTTTACTACTTTATGCTCTGAAAAGAAAATACAAGAAAGTGATTGGTAAAAAATTAAAAATAAATTGTTTAACTTCTAAGAGTAAAGAGTGGTGTTTATAAAAGTTGGTGAATAATCTTCTCGAGTAGAATATTGTTAAAGGAAATTATTTTCTCTATAATGTAAATAAAATTTTTTAGGTTATTAGTTACTATATAAGAATGTTTTTATATTAATTATTTAAAAAATTTAATTGTATTGAAAATCTTAATCTTAATTTTATATAATTTAATTAAATAAAATAAGAATAGGATCAACCGATGTAAATTCAAATCTCGAAGTACTTTTTTCCATGTTCATGTATTAAAATGAGAATAGGATTAATCAAAAAATAATTCAATTATAAGAACACAAAAACAATAACATCATTTCACTCATGATTATAATTTTAAATACACTAATGCCAGTTATTTTTTATTTTGAGATGAATATTATTCTTAGAGAGCAACAATTAGAGATCATAAAGCTACTCGTGACCTTTCACTCACTCGTATCTATTTATTTTAAAGAATATATATTATAAAAATATAAATGAGCATACAAAGTTAAAAAGATTTGATGGAGTTGGTTATCGGTTGCTCTTATTCAAAAATATATTCCGGAGAAAAATAAATTTTCAGGTACTATACTTTCATTTAAATCACTATTAGAAAACTTCATTTTAATCTCTATATTTCTTTTTCTTACAAATAAGTCCTTATTTGAAAGTTCTTTCACCCTCGTACTAGATAGCATTTACAGTCTAGCCTTTGAGATTAAATTTTGTTTTGCATTTACAGCAATGTCAAATAGGAATTTTGACCAATTAAGCTTTAAGGAAAAAAAAAAAATTGCCCTCTTAACCCTAACAACTTTAATCTCTTCTCTATCTTTAAGGGGTTCAAAATTTTGATTCTCGGTATCCAAGAAGCCATTCCATCTAAAAGTTTTACTAAAGGTAGAACAAAATGTCTATTTTCTGGCCTCTATAAGAATCTCATACCCAAATCCTTCATAATTTAGGAGAAATTGCAGCATTATTCATCTGCTTTTATGTTTTGGGAAATTTCTCTCATATACATTTTAAGAATTTTGAGAAATCTAGAGAATTGGTGTATACGTTGGGGACCCAATTGATAAAACAATCAATTCGGTGACTCAATTTAAAATTGGTTTGAGGTTGAGCCCTAATATGATGTTAACCCTCAATTATTATTTCCATAAAATTTTGTTCGAATCATAGTATAATTATACATTAGTTTCCAGCTACATTGCATAAGCATTTCTCAGCATCTCAAGGAGCTAATGGGCCTTAAAGCATGGTTTTAATAAAGTTGGAGAAGTGGGCTTGTTTTAAAGACAAAATCCAATTAAGAAATCGAAATATGAAAAGGCCCATGAATCCGAAGACCCAATATGGCATCCCTCCCTTGACACTAGCAGGTGGTGGCAAAAATGGAGACGATGATCTTGAATCTTCCAGCAAAGCAATCATAAAATGGATACTGTAACAGATTTCGGTGGTCTCACACCAGCCATCAGCGTAGGTATAAACTCCGAACGGTGTTGTCATATTCGGACATAGCAATGATCCATTAAAAATAATTTTATAAAAAAAAAAATATATATTTCACATCTTGTTCTCGAGGGAAATATGTCTTGTTCAAAGAGTCGCTGGTTACCTAATATTATGGTCATTAGAAACCCTAACTGGTCAACAGAAATTATATAGTACAAGACTGGTTACGCGAAATAAAAGATATTATCACCACTTAAGCGTCCTACCTGAGGTAAGCTACATTACTGATTTTATCTTAAATTATTACAAGTTTGTTTGTGTTCCGTTCTTATAGTCTTCCTATAATATTCTTGACGCTGGTATCAGTGAATATTTACATATAAATATTTTTAATTCTGGTGTTGGTAGTATTGCATAACCCAAAAAATATAGTATTTTTAACTCTGACGCCAGTGAATAAATCTGTAAAATTTGAATTTAAATAAAGAAGAAACAGTTGTTTTTAAGAATTGGATCTAACTTAGCTGTACGGGTTGGGCTAGATCCAGAAGCCCAATCCAATTACTGGCCCAGGCCAGTAACCAGCTCTCCAACTGTTGCATGCATGCGTGAATAATTCACGCATGCATGCAACCGTAACAATGTAATTGAATTGTTACAGGCAATAAGGAGGACTTACTCGAGCACAGCTACCGCAAGAGGCGAGGAGGGATACAGTCGGGCGCTGCTCATGGTTGACCAAGGGCAGAGGGGTGTGCAAGGCTGAGGTGGGCTTTAGCCCAGGAGAAAAAAATAAATCCTAACCTTCAATGTACAAAACTCTAATTCACACATAAATGCATATAAATGCAGCAATTAATAGTTTGAATAAGTTCTGAAAAAAAAATTAGTGCTCTAATGGAACTAAATTAAATTTTCTCAAATGTATTCTCATAAAAAAAAAACCCTGATTTGACATTAGTATTTTCATCTAATATTATTTAGGAATGCAAAATGATTCTTAACAAACAACTAAAACGTATAATTCAGTAAAAACCTAGTTAAAATATTGAATCTTTTTATTAAGTTTTTATATAAATAATCTATTTTTTATCTAACAAATTGATAAGAATATCTTCATGCAAAAATAATTAAATTATATTCTTTTCTTTATCTTTAATATTTTAAAAAATATAAATTTATTTTGGATTTCACATACATAGATTAAAAGATTTTAGTCGACAGATATTATGGTACTAAAAGCAAGATATTATTAAATATATTAATTTTCGGTTAAAATTAAAAAAACTAACCAATTTCCTCGTGATATCCACTAACTAAATCTTGTTAATACATTTATTAAAATTTAATTATTTTATATTATGAGCTTTTACAATAAATTCTCTTACAAAATAGAAAAGATAAATATTAATTGGGAAGATAAAATTATTATTAGCAAATAACCTAAATAAGATACTAGTGAAATCCTAATTGAGAAAATTGAATATTTTTCATTAATTTTAGATATGAATAGTTTATCTTTTATTAGATAAAAAGAAAATATTGTCTTCTTGAAAAAAATGGAGAACTCCTACTTGCGAACTTGAAATTTTATTTAATTATATCTTATTTTTTACCAACTAATAATGCATTGCTTCGAATTTGAGAGATGCTAAATTTGATTTTTTAGTTACATATGTGCAATATATTTGTACACAATATGAGATTGACATACCACATATGAATGTTTTGTATAAAAAGATTATAGGTGATTTATGTCAATAACAAAAATCAATACCAACATTATCATTATGATATATTTTACTCAATAATAGATTTTTAATTGGAATAATTAAATTCTAGATTTAGTGATGGGACAATGAAACTCTTTGTATTTATCTCTGCTTTAGAACCTAAAAACAACTTTAAATCATTTAAAGTTGATGTTATTTGCAAACTTGCTAAGAAATTTTATCATGAAGATTCCAATGAACAAGAGATGTATTATTTGAGATCTCAGATAGAGCATTATTAGATTGACGTGATTCATCATAAGAACTTTTAGAATATGTCTACCATTTTTGAATTATGTCGAGGATTAATTAAAATAAATAAGTCACAACACTATCATTTGATTGATAAGTTGATTTGTCTTATTTTGATTTTGTCTATTTTCATTGTCACTATAAAGCGAGCATTTTCAGCAATAAAACATGTTAAAATTGTGTTTCACAATAAAATAAAAGATAAGTTTTTAGCATATTTTATGATGATTTACATTGAACGAGAGCTTGCTGAAGATATTGATTTAGATTCGATCATAGATGAATTTTATTCCATAAAACATGGAAGGGTGCAACTTTAATAGTATAATTTATTTTTATTTTTTTTCAATTTTATATATTTTAAATCCAAATTAAAAATTTATTGTTAACTTGATAAATTTATATATATAAGTTAATGATTGATCTTGGAAAATAATTTATGTATATCTACTTAATAGCCCAGGGCAGGAAAAATTCATAGATCCGCCATTACGGTTGACAGTCCGACTTGATGTTCACGATGGAGACAACGTTGGTGGCGTGAAGGAGGGTTTCCAAATGTTGCTTTAATGGAGGACGAGAGGAGCACAGTGAAGCTTGTATGTGCTATTTGTTGTTGTTGCACTGCGATACTGGTGTTGCTCCAAGTGCTGGACCGAAAAGAAGGCTGCTGCTGGACATGCGGGGTGCAGCAGTAGGAGAGGAGGAAAGGATAGAAGGGTTCTCTCTGCTGCTGCTGCTGCTGGTAAGGTTGTTAAAATCGCGATTTAACTCGTAAAATAGTATGATTTTACAAGTTAATATATGTTTAACGTGCTGAATCACCTTAAAAACTTGAAAATTAATAAAATTGGGTTGAATTCGAGTGAAATCGGTAAAATCGTAAAAAATCATGATTTTAGTTCTGATTTTATGATTTTAACAAAAACATATACTGCACTGTAATAGTGCATTATATGTTTCCTCCAGACCAATAACGACATGCCATTTGTCCACACCAAAGATGTGTTGTCAGGCGCCAGCTACGCCCGAAAGGGATGACATATATGCTGCAATAGTGCACTTCCTTGTCAGGCTCGATTCCCAATACATGCCCTCTTGCCTTCACTTCAACGGACATGACCCGGGCTTAGCTAATGTGTTCTTAAATGCTAAGAGTACTAGCCAATGTGATCTCATGTAACATTTTTTAAAATTTATTTTTATTTAATTATATAAACATTAAAATATATATTCATAAAAAAAATAATTAAAATTTTAAGTCAAAATTATCTCTGCTCACGAGTAACATGATTTATAAAATAAAAACCAATGACAATTAAATACTTGTTAGATTCTAATAACTTGAATCAAAGAGGAAAGAAAATGTTTATCTTTATCTTTAATAAAAACTCAATTTCCTTATTCATGTATTTCTTGTTCTTTTTTTTTATATTTTTCAATTATTTTGATGTATTAATATTAAAAATAAAAAAAATTATTTTAATATATATAAATTTTTATTTAAACCATGTATTTTAAGTTGCTTGAACTATGTATGAATTTTTATTTGAACCATACATTTTAAGATACTTAACTATATATATATATATATAATTCTTTATGATTTTACGATTCGTTTTTACGATCCAAGTTTATTTTGCATTTTCCGTGCCGTGTTAAAAATGTGTTTTTGACAACCTTGACTGGTGGCTTATGTTTGCTCCCGGTTGCTGGAGCTATTGATGGCACTGTGATAGTAAGGGAGTTGCGGAGAGAGAGGAAGAGAGAATGATGGTCGGTGACCGGAAGGGAGAAAGACTTATTTTGTTTTTTAAAATTTAAGTATGATTAATAATTAAATTTGAAAACGAATAATTATATTTATCTTAATGATAAGGATAAAATAGCAAAAGCATATTATAGTTTATAGTTTCCGTGCAAGTTGATAAATTATATTTTTCATCAAAATAAATTTTTAATTTTATATTTTAACCCACATAAAATTAAATTAAAAACCATCATGCTAAAAATTGAGGTATACAATTCTCATGGATTGTGAGAAGGAGAATGCATGCTTGCAAACTTACATGATAGACAACCATGAAGTCGTTCCTATGATCATATTGGCCTCTCACAAGGATTCCAACAAGTGTCTTTAGCGAAAAACGTTGGTAATTCTGCTCTCAACTTCTGCATCTCCTCCATCTTAGAGTATTTACTCAAGTAAATTCTACTGCTAGAATTTGGCAGGCAAGGTCGCATATAAGCAGGATTCTCTTAACCCCAAAGTGAACTAGAATTTTATATTGGGATATCAGGATATGCATCTCCTCATTCCGTACTCTATTACATCCTCAAGATAAGGAAAAGTCAAGGTCAATAATAATATACAATTTGATAGTTAGATTGGTTGTATAATAGAAGCATAATATTTGTTCAACGAGTGCGGCTAACTGAACAGTGAACAAGATTTGGTGAGAACGGACCTAGTTGCTTCTCTGAAGGTTCATTATTCCAAAGTGGCATTGCCAGAAAGTTGAATCTCTTCGATAGTTATAAGGTCTTATTGCTTTCTATGTGCTAAGAGTGGTTTCTGGTGTAGGCAGTGCTGAGAAAGTAGAAAGAAAGCAAGGTTGAAGAATCAATTCATTATACTGTCAATTAACCTCTCTTTTAATGTCAGCACTTGAGCCTTAGCCTCATCATTAGCCTGTCACAGTAACTAGTAGGTTCAGCAATTTCCCCAACCTTTTTCCTTTCAGCTTAGTAAAAATTGCCTGTGAACCACTTGTTAGGTTCCATACGAATTTGTCATGGCCTGCCACCAACCAGCTACTTTGTTCCATCCAGCTCAGAGTTTTAGTTTTCAAATCCCTTAGTGCTCTTATGGTTATCAAAACATGTTAAACAAAAGCAACTTGACCTGGAAACTCTACCGCATCTTTAGTTGACTTTGCTTGATAGCAGAGTCAACGGTAGCACTGTGTGTGGATATCTTGCGAATTTGAGCAGAAGAGTTTGATTTACCACTAAAAACAAGTTGAGAGAAGAGAGAAAATCTGAGGTTCATGGGGAGGCTACCTGCCCAAACTGAAGCTGCAATTCAGCATTTCAGCCATCCACACCCATTACAGCTCTCCAATTACCAGCCCCAACAGACGCTTTGCCTAGCTTCATGTTCAGGTTGCAAGCTCAAGATCTCGGGATGGATCTACTCTTGCACACAGTGCAACTACTTTCTTCATGTTTCTTGTTCCCAAATGCCTCAACAGATCACTCATCCATATCACCAAAACCATGTTCTGTCTCTCCTCTCAACCCCCATGTATCCTGGAGACTTATTCAACTGTGATGCGTGTGGGAAGCAAGGAAATGGTTTCTCTTACCATTGTGGAACTTGCAACATTTATATCCATACCACATGTGCGGCCATGCCCTTGGTGCTCACCCACCAGTCTCATCATCACCAGTTGAATCTTACACCCTTTGTTCCTTACCCTAACATGAGCTTTTCTTGTGACATATGCCACAACTTTGGTTCCAAGCAATGGCTCTATAGGTGCAACCTCTGTGGATTTGATGCTCACTTGGATTGTGCCGTATCACAGCCAAATCCAGCTCAAGCTCAAGCCCAATACTACCAATCAGCAGCACCAGCATCAGGTATTCCTCGGTATCAGGCTGTTGGAACTCCACTGGCAACAGGTCCTGTCATGCAAAACCTTGCACCTAACAATTATGTGCCAAAAGCTGCTACCTCAAATGTTTTTGGATCAAATATGCCTATGTCTAATGGGAGACCAAGGGGGCAGGCGAATTCTTCATTGAACCAGCTAGGCTCTATATTGTTGCCGGCACTACTTGGTATTGGCATCGGTGGTCTTGGTGGTGGCAGAAATAATAGTGGCGGAGGTATTAATCTTGGAGGCACCTTTGGTGGGGGTGGCGGGGATTTATCATCATCATTAAGTGGAGTTGATATTGGAGGATTTGGAGGTGGAATGGACCTTGGAGGTGGTTCCAGTTTTTAGCTATCTATTCAGATTTTTCATGTGTATTGACAACGTCTGTTTCTCTATGCTTTAATAATCTGAGGTTCCAGGATTGTTTTCTTGCAAGAGAAAAACAGAATCCTTGGGATGGAAAAGAAAAGGCACCCTTAAATTCTAATTGTTGTATTATGATGATCATCATCAGTACTTGGGAATAAGATTTGCGTTGAAGGAAGCTACTAGCCATCAAGATCAACTCACTATCCCCATGAATAATCTGTTGTAGTTGATGCTGATTTCTGAGAAGAAAATTGTGATTTAAGACTTTTCATTGTGTTCTAAAGTTATATATATATATATATATATATATATATATATATATATATATATATATATATATATAGCCAATTATATAATAGACAAAAAAAAAACATTACATATCAAAATTATTTAATTTATATGCATTTGAAATTAATCATTCAAATTATTTTTTACTTCATATAGATTATTTAAAAATACAATACCATAGTTACAAGCTTTAGAGCTATTTGAAATTTATATAACTAGACATAAAAATGTAATAAAAAAAAAAAAACAATATCATGAGCACATGATTGATTTTTCTCAAAGATCATGGACAAAAATAGAAGATAATTAAGAGTATATGGACTAAAATGGAGATTTAAACAAAGCAGAAACCACCAAAAATATCATTAGCTCGCAAAAGAATATAACAGGACCAAAGTTTCTTGACCTGGTAGCTTTGGTGCCACAACTCCAATCACAAATCCTCAGGGACATCAAAGTCAGTGCTCAAAACGACAGCACTTTATACCCAGCTGGCCTTGAACATGCAAGAAACCAAGCACCTGTCAATCAATCCCTCAAACAACTACCACCTCTTGCTTTAGCTTTTATTGATTGCTATAAAATGATTTTATGGATAAATCTTTGATCTTGAAGAAGACCTGAGCTGTTCATCTGCTCCATACAGGTGCTTATCCTATTCTTTTCTTTTCTTTTTCAATTTCTTGATTATTATTGTTGTTATTGTTTGATTGTGTTTTTGTTTACAATCTTGGTCTTATTTACATTCTTGGGCCTCAAAAGATTAATGGGTTTTTTTTTTCTGTTTGCTTGAAAAAAATATTAAAAATATAGAGGGGAGAACTTTCAGTTTCTGGGTTTTGTTTTTTAGTGCCTAAATCAATGATTGAGCTGGTTTTGGATTTTTTTTTCATTTTGGTTGGAGTTCGATTTGGTTTGGATTTTAATTATTTTTTTCTTAAGCTGATTTTGATTTTCTTTTTTGGGTATGCATGGAGGGTTTAGTTTAGTAAAGTTTGGATTTTTTCCCCTCTTCTATAGTTATTTAGAGAGTGACAATTGTCTCAATTAATTTTTGTTTTTAGGGAGTTTAAGATAATGGGAAATTTCAGTTTCTGGGTGAGTTAAAGATTGTGTGTTTTTATTGTTCTTTGCAGGGTAGGGTATATTGAGATTCTGGTTTTTGTTGTAGAAAGATTTTTGAATCAGAGTGGTGTAAGTTTTTTGCTAGAAATAATGGATCTTGATTTGAACCAAGAGCCTTTATACCCTTCCAATGACTCGCTGTTGGGACTAGCATCCATACGAGATGAATTAGAAAACACCCATGGTCATATAGAAGAACGCCTCAGGCAGCTTGAAGCAGTTACTTTCAGGGCTAGACAACGACAGAGATGGAGACAAAGTCACTTTACCCCTCAAACAGTGAATGTTTCTGTGGAACCAGCTACTGTTAATGTTCACAGTGACGGTGGGCTGCTTATTGGGGAGGCTGGTGTTGCTACTGAAGAAAGGAGAGATGAGATGAATAAATTTGGCAAAAGAAAGAGTACCTATTTGATAGCTAAAGCATTAGGCAGGAAGGGGAATGGTAAGAAGGCCAGAACTGACAGGAGGAGTGTATTTGATTGTAACATATGCCTTGATATGGCACAAGATCCTATATTAACTTCTTGTGGACACCTGTTTTGTTGGCCGTGCTTCTATCAGCTGTCGTATGTTTACTCGAATGTGAAAGAATGCCCTGTTTGTGTGGAAGAGGTTACAGATACAAGCATTATTCCAATTTACGGCAATGGAAACAGTTATGATAACAAGAAGCTCAAGTTGAAGGAGTCTGGCTTGAAGGTTCCTCCTAGGCCCTCTGCACAAAGAGTTGAGAGTGTGAGGCAACAACTCATTAATCACGGTGCATTTTCTTCTTCCATTGAGGAAAGGATGCGGTATATTGGCAATGTGCTCATTGCAATGGGGGAGATACCTCCATCAGAGGGTCTTGATGGTGTTCCTCTTGAATCTGACAGAATCAGTTTCTTGGCAAATCGAACCAGTACTTCTCAGGCACTGCCTTCCATAGGGGCAGACAGCAGCCAGCACCACCGTTCTGTTCAAGTTTCTAGGTTACTGTTTCAAGGAGCTGCTTCACTATCCTCCTTTTCATCTGCAGTGAACACTGCAATGGAATCTGCTATGGAATCTACAGAAAGATTATTTGAGGACCTTGGGGCAATTTTGCACAGCCATCGTGGGAGAAGAAACCATCAACAATCTTCACGTCCTGCTGATAGAGATTCATTTTCAAGCATTGCTGCTGTTATTCAACCTGACAGCCAGAACCCGGATACTGTTGCCGATGCTGATTCTACATTGCCACAGTCTGCTTCTTCTTCCAGGCCTGACGATGTTGTCACTGTTTCTCAATTGGAAAGCCATAGAACGGGTACTGCTATAGAAAGCAATTTTAGTGTGCCCATTTCTTCATCTTCTAGAAGAAGAAATCTAGTTTTTAGGCTTTCAGAAGTGGACAATAGCGTAGAAACAAATTCTTCTTCATCCAGGAGAAGGATTGAAGTTCCTAGAGCTTCAGGGGCAGACAATGGAAATAACCGTGAACGTAGAAGGAGAAGCTTGAACTGATGTAGCCATAGAAATAAGGGTTAAATTGATTGCATGTTCCTTGTCTGAGTACTGTGATTTAGTTGTGTTGTTGGAAACTAATACATGTTTGTGTTTATGAAGACCGTGTTTGCCAATCTAGGCATTGAGTGCCAATTGCAATTTAAGCAAAATATTGGGATCACACTACAGGTGTTTATACTTTTGCTGTTGTAGATTTATTATCTGGCTTTCATTGGGAAACTATGTGGTTTCTTACTAAAGACGTGTTTACCGAAGCATGCAGCATCATCCTTGATTGCATAGTAGGTGTTCTATAAGACAGAAAGCAGCTATTTAACCGGTACGTGCATGAACTCTTGGTGAAAGATTCGTTTGGTTCTTTCTGCCTTTAGTTATATACATTATACACGTCAATAATTTTATTTAGTTTTTTATTTCCTATTTGAATTTTTTGCTTCCCTGTTCTTTTGTATTTGTGATATCCAAATTCAGTGCACCAAGAGACTTCACACTTAAACTTTTTGTTGCTCTGTTTGCTATGTACAGGCTTCTCTTTTTCTACACATTACCATACCATGTTGTGAAATTTTTTAGACACGTAACAGTATCCAAACAACTAGTTGATGCGTTGTTGAAAGATGACATTGGCTATCACATGGGTTTCATTAAGATATCTTGCATGCCTGGTTAATATCAAACTGCTAGCGGATATCGATTGAGGACTTTTGCCATCCTTGTTTCGTATCAATTACATCAGTTTCACGTGCATGACAATACTTCTTACCTTTCTTGCTCCATAATTTTTCATGTTCCTTATTTTTTAGGCTAGGGATAGAACAGTTATCTAGTTACTTTTGTTAGAAAATACATTATATGTCAAATACAAATATAGTAGTAGAAAAACATCTCATGGATCATCGATACATGGAGTTCTTCCAGAGGGGGACCCCTTGTTAGATTTTTAGGTTTAGTTGAGGTTTTAGTTTTGGGGGGTTTAAGTGTGCAAAGTTTGATATTTTAGGTGTGGAAATGAATTGATTATAGAAATGGTTATAGTGTCAGAGTTGAAAGAAACATTATAGGCCTTGGACTATTGAAGGGAAGGATTTTTATTGCAGAGAAGGTAGCATGCAAGGTTACATAGTAGAAAGCCTTAAATTTTTTGGCTTAGTTACAATTGCTTGGCTATTTCTGAGCCCTTTTACACGACATAGTACACAGTACGCATCAATTACTTGCACTGCTGAACTTCCACTTATTAACCACATATTTACCGACTCATTACTCTAAAAGCTAGAGCTACAACTACTTTGTCTCTAACTAATGTTTATCCAGAACTATCACTACCGAAACTAACAATGGTATTTTAGATTCCACCAAGTGGTAGCTCCTGACCTAATTTGCTTGTGGCAGGGAAATATTAGTCTTCCAAGGCAGAATCAGAATGATTATGTTTATTACATCTGGTGCCTAAGGCCGGTGATGTTAAGATCTGGCATGCAACAATAGTTTTGTGATGATTTTATCTTTGATCCCTCACTTGTGCTGTTAGTATTACTGCGTTTTAAAATGTGCAGTTTGAACTCATGGTATCATGGCAAGAGAATGGGTAAATGATGATTTATCATTAACTATTTGTTCATGCATGTTAAAACGTTACGGCTGTTAGCTGGTAACCTACGTATATTTTTTGTTTTGACTTTTTATGTCAAAAAAAATGAATTATAGGTTTCTTCGAATGTTTAAAAATGATAAGGTGTAGTATCAGGACATGTTCCAAATATGCAAAAGAACACTAGCAAAAACTGTAGGCAGACAATATGGCAGAGTCAAGCAAGTTTAAGAACGCAGAAAAAGGGACTTGAAGCCAACCGTTGTCAGACCATAAACCAGTTAAATAATTATCAATTGAGGCATATTTAAACTCTCCTACCACGAGCTAAATATGATTGTTTTGTCCTATCTGCAAACTGCATTTATGACAAGTCCAAATTTCACAGAGGCAATTTTTCTGAAAATTAGAAAAGATTTTTCGGACTATCAGACAAACTAAACGTAAGAAAGCTCAATTTAGTTTTGACATTTTTAATTGATTTTCTAACAACTATCTGTTCTCCTGAAAGTTGGAATAAACACATGACACAAGAAAAGAATCTGTTTGCAAGTTCATCACATATCTCAAATAGTATTCAAGGTTGAAGCGTTGGTTTTCACGATATCTATTATCTTTATGTCTCAAAATGCTTTCTCTGCTGACTGACAGGAGGGTTATCGGATTAGTGGAAAATCCTGCTCATTGGACTTTGGTTGATGCTAAAGGTGTTGGCAAATTCTAATACCCAAACAAGTGACTAAAAAATGCAGCATCCCTGTATCCTTTCTTAGAACTGGTATAATATGCCTCCAGTCTTGAAAGTATTGCATTCATATGGCCTCTCATTCTGGTTTCACTTGGCTAACGACTTAAATTGCTGCAGGGACAAGTTATTGTGAACCAGTTTGAAGCAATAGCTGCCCATGGACCATTAGGCGGAGAGGTAAGAATGCCTCAGATGAAGTGTTGATCTTAATTTGTGCATGCAACTTTGAGGGTAGGATTGGCCCTATTTCCTTAGAATGTGAACTAGAAGATTTTATCCATATTTCCTGTGGTCTTGCAGGGGAAAGGGGAAAAGGGCTCTCGTTTGAACTGTGAATCCCACTAATAGTCAATCCATTGATAATCTCTTAAAAAGAGAGCATGAATGATCACATATTGAGTCGAGTGTTTCAGTACGTGATCTAGCAAAGTGGTAGAGGGAAATCCCTACAGGTTAGTGATTCATTACTGGTGAAAGAGTGGGATCACACACTAAGCTTCTCAAAAACTATAGTTATCCTAAACGCATGCCACTTCTCTGGTGGACTATATTGGAGAGGTATTATTAGGTGTTTAAAAAGGATTTGTATTGACAATTAAGTAAAGGTTGGCCTCTCCTCCTCAATGTTTCGACAAAGAGCATCAATGGGTTGCCGGATTTTCTTTTCCAAGGCATTGAGAATTTATTGTTTGATTGGTTTTACCATCTGCTATCATGAGTTTCCTGCGAGAGTGTTTGAACAGGATAAGCAATGGAGTGTGCGCGCGCATTAGAATTGGTCCACTAAGCCCAACACAGCTGTCCTGCTATGATGCCTTGTTCTAATAACATATGCTAGGGTTTGGTTTTGGCCCTTCTTTATCTGATAATTTTACAGGTTTAATTCTATATGGTGTTGGCTCACTGTAACTAGCTGAGATTCAAAAAAATCAACGTATTATTTTAGTTATTTTAATTATTTTTACAGTTAATTTTAGATTTTAATTACGTTTTTTACCTGGCTTTAATTCAAAAGTGCGTAATTCGTCTTTTCTTTCATGAACTCTTCCCATGGCAATTACTATCTTGGCAACGAGATATTGCTTATGATCTTCATCAACTATTCCACAATTGTATTCTTCTGGCCTTTTATGCTGCAAAATAAAATTATTTCTAATTTTCATCATTGCACATATTTAATCGCTACTGCTATAATCCATAACCCGGCAACAAGCTTTTTTTTACCCATCAAATCACTATCTCTCTCGATCTTTCACTCGTCCGTGGCCCAACTTGCCATTTTTATGCTCCTCCTCCCCCGTTAAAATCTCTAGTGAGGTGCCATGTCTAATTTCTTAATTTTCTCCACCACAACTCTCTTCTTTTACTCATTGCGCAAACAATACCATGGAGTATAAGTTCAAAGTTATAGAGACAATAGGCCACCATTGATGTGCTTCTCCCTGTTCTTCTTTAGTTTGGAATATTTTTATGAACAAACATTGTAAGGTTTGTATGATACTTTTTCTTACCTTCGTTTTTTCTAAAACTTTTGTTTGGATTGTTTAAAAAAAACAAAAAAAAACAAAATTTAAGGTTGCTTTGCTAGGAACAATGCGTTATTTTGAATAGTGCAATCCATTAAGACTGTTACTTTTCTGAAAATTGTGATATTTTTCAAGTATGTTCTTGAAAAAGTGCTGGTTTGAAAGAAAGAAAAAAATTAGTCCCTTGTTAATTAAATTACAAGTCAAATCGGACAATTTTGTTAAATTACATTGCAACTCTTGTCTGCCTTAAATCAGACTCTGATTCATTGTGAAATATCCATGATTATCATTTCATGAGATCCTACACAGCTTGTGTGATTAATTTAAGATGTTCAATTCTTGCCGTGCGTTGTCTATAATGAACTATGTAAACCATGATGTGATACATATCATATTCAGCTGCTTGATTATGGTTTGATATTAATCAAGTACTCGTCATTTCGTGAAACCCTAGGCTAGGCTAGGCTAGGCTGCATAGCATGTATGGCTAGGCTGCATAGCAGGTTGCATTTTTGTCCGTGATAGAGCTAGTTTGGTAGTATAGTGGCGCTTTCTAACCGCAAATGTTAATTAATAAATATTTGCAAAAGCACTTTCTAACCGAAAAGAAGAAAGTCCTTGATAATTAATCAAAGGATGGGCTTGCTTACATGTGTAAAATACAATGATTTTGTACAGAAAAGATTAATATTTAGTTTAGACTCGCCATGAATGAGTTGTCTGGTCAAGGATGCCTCTCACTTTTCTTTCATCTTTTACACAAGCAAAAAGAAGGAACAGAACATGAACCCTACAAGCCCTGCCAGTAGGGGAACCACCTTATAATCACAAGAGTTCGAGGTTGCAGTTTCCTCATGAACCTTGTCTGCGTGTCTAGCAACTTGCATATGTGGAACCCAGTAAGAGGCCTCTGGTGACGAGGATGATGATGATGTTGATGATGATGATGTTGATGATGATGATGATGATATGATAGCAATAGCGATAGGGGTATGATAACGATTATAAAAGGAAAAAAAAAGGGGAAAAAAAAGGATTTATCTCCTAAATTCTTAATGATCATTGTACCAGTAAATGGCTATGATTGAACAACACTATAGAAACGTCTGTTTCTTTGAATACATCTCTCCTTGCATGAATAACCATTAAGCTATCACATCGTTACCTCCGTCCCATTTTACAATGTAGAGAAATTTATTTGTATTGATCTTCAGTGTGAACTCGTTTGTGTTTTTGTCCCTACTTGTGTCCAAGTCCTATATCCCTACCTCCTTTTTATATGGGACAGACAGTTCTTCTATTCTTGTTCAGGTCAGTTTACTCTTGTCTAATTTCATCCCCATGCCAGATCGATGCAGGTTATGAATCATAATTTCTTAGATAATTTGGTTATTTAAAGATAAAAGAGACGAGAATCATGTAGATAAAAGAACATGTTTTTCTTGTATTTTCTGTTTTAAAAGAATAAAAATTATAAAAACAGGATTATATTTATTTATATCTCTTCGATCAAAAACCTGTTTCATACATATATCTTAGAGATCTTTTGGGAAGCTAAGGCTCTTGGCTTCTTGTTCTTTTTCTTTTCTTGAATTTCTAGGGGTTTTTTTTTTTTTTTTGGCAAAAACTAGTGAAAAGGGTGGTTGGAAAAATTTAGAAAACTGTTTTGAAAGCCATTTGATAGCTAAAACTCAGAACCCATAAAATGAAGTGTTCGGCAAAGCCTGATCCCGGGCAGTGATTGGAGCAACCTCTCCAATTTATTATGACGAAATGGCTATATAAAATTGTCTTCCTCTTTACTAATTATGCTACAATCTTTAGCCATTTATCTGAATAAGGTTGTAAGTACCAAAAAGAACCAGGGAACGAGGCGGTACTAGGGCGAAAGGTCACCGTGTTCGATGCTTGAAAAGGGAACGTGAATCATGCTGGATCGAGAGCATGCACTCTTGATTAACCGGAGTAAAATTCAGGTGGATGAATATCAATTTTATTTTTTTTTAGTTTAACATGAGTGTCCGGATCAGTGTACATGCACCTCGACTAATCTCACGGGTCCTGAAGTTAATAACCATGTAAATCTCCAGTAGCCATCATATAAATAACTACATGGCTCGAACTTGAAACTATAGAAAAAACAAACATTTTAATCCCAAATTTTTACCAATTAATCACCACCGAAATGGTTATATATCTAGATTCTTATTAAAAAAAACAAGATAATATTATTTTAATTAAAAAAATATAAAGTTAGATTGACAACTCAATTACAACTGCCAAGAACAGGAAATAGCCCCAGCCCAACAAAAATCAACAGCTCTAAAAGCCACATGGATTTTAACGAATGTATCATAGCAACGTTGAAAAAGTGGAGCAAGCAAGATTGAAGATTTCAATGCTATAATGTTCAATGTTTTTGTGCCCCTTTACGAGCTTTGACAAAGCAAGGGAAATGGGTTTTTTTTTCTCTCAAGTCATACCTCATGGATTCTTCAAATTCAAGGGAGTGGAGATTTTCGTTGAGAAATTAATGATTGGTTGGATTCGGAGGTGCACATGCATGCTGAGACCATTTTTTTTCTTTATCGTTTTTCCCTCCCCATGACGCTTTGTACAAACTTTAGTGGAAGAGGTCACATGTTGAAGCTTTTATCTTCCTGACTCTTCAAAGCTTTAATGAGTGGAAAATATAGTTGAGAAATCAATGATTGGTACTTGTTGTTTATCATAAAGTTTATTATGTGACCGTGATGCAAGATTTCAATGTACATAATGAACAATCATGTTATGGTACGGTATATATTTCTTTTTATTATTATTAAGTGATAATCTCTTGATTAAATTACTGATCTTGTTTGTTTCCCAAGTGTGTTTGATTGCTGTTTTAAGAATAAAATATTAACCAAATATGATTTTATTTACTGTGTATCGATCCATCATTCACCCGGTTTTTATACTCTATCCAGTAAAAATACTAGCTAGCTCGGTTATAATTGCCCAGTAATCGTTGTCAAATGAATTTCTTTCTTTCTTTCTTTCTTTCATCAAATATTATATCTGAATTTAGTATAGATTAAATTAAACACAGTGAGCTTATGTTCTGTGCAATTTTTATTTCTTATTTTTTCAGGAATTAGCTCTGCAACCAACAAAGCTAAAAGGAGAGCAGGAGAAATAATGAAAGTGAGAGAAGGGAACGCAATCATGCAGCGATAAGGATTTGACTATGAGCCACATATGCACGCGTTGTAACAGCTGATGGCTGATGCTGACATTGTAAGAAGACCTAACTATTTTATAGACTTTTTTTTCTTTTTTTTATAGCCCTTTCTACCATCTGCGTCAGCCCCAAATGTAGACAGGAAGGTCCCCAGTCCCCACTGCTAGTATTCAAACTGATCACCCAACATTTCTCTCGTCTCTTCATCAAACTGTCACACAGCATAAAAGCATACATGCTGTGTACAATAATATGCTGTTTCTAGATGAGCAAAAGAGATTAAAAAGGGTCCAAGGAAATGTTACTGAGACTATGTGGAGCATAGTTAAGTGTAATACTTGATCTATCCTAGCGGATTGACTCGCACGGGATCAGAATCTAGTGGGGTTCATGAAAAAACCTAGATTTATAAAAAGAAAATATCATTCTAGTTTTTTTTAACGTTGTTTTAAAAGGTTTTTTTTTAATAAAAAAATCCAAATTAACCTAAATCGAGCATGAATTATCAAATTTATTAAATATAACAATGGAGTTGGGATAAAAATTTCATATGTTTTGATGAAGTTTCTCATGAACAAGTGTAACATGTGCATTATTAAGATCAATAGATGGTATTTATATCTTTATATTTGGAGGTATCGTGTTTTAACATCTTTTGTAAAAGAAAACATATACCAAGTTAAGAATGTTTTCTAAATATAGTTGGAAGGAGGAGGAGGATGTTTTCTAAATATAGTTGGGAGGAGGAGGAGGAGGAGAAGGTGACAAGTAATGAGGAGAGGGTAATAAAAGAGGAGGAGAAGGTGACAAGTAATGAGGAGAGGGTAATAAAAGAGGAGGAGAAAGTGACAAGTAATGAGGAGAGGGTAGTAAAAGAGGAGGAGATGATGGTGGTAGATTTCAGAAAAGGATGTAGTCCTCCTACCCAAAACAGGAACAAGGAGGGAGGGAGACAAGGCCAACACCATCACCGTCTTCCATTTATATTTCATACTTGGGATGATCAGTCACATCCAATAATTGTATACTTTAGGGTCCACAAATTATATGATCAAAACAAATAGTAATTCATCATTCAATCCAGCAAGAAAAATACTCTTTCTTTCTTTCTTTCTTTCTTTCTTTCTTTCAATGTGATGCATATTGTTCTCCCATTTTCAAATTAAGGAATTAATGTTAAAATTATAAATCCAAAAAAAAAAAACACTTCAGAAAACTGAATATGTTAGAAAAGAAATCGATATATCCATGAGGATGCGAGTCCTTCTCATTAAAACTATTAATTCATTAATAAAAAAATCAAAATAAATAAATAGTAGTGTCGTTTCTGTATAAAATAAAGGAAAAATCACTTGGAGAGTGGATATAAAATAGGTTATAGGAGGAAGGGAGTGAGAGATATGAAATGTGATGCAGTAGCAGTACTAATGATTGGAAATGTTGGTACTTGTCTCCTTCACATGGGGCACCTGTCCCCTCTCCTTTTGCCGCAAACCCAACCCTCTATAATTGGCCCCATAAACACACAAAATTCATACTATATAAATCTCATCTTTCCATCAATCAAATTAATCTTAGATTTTTTCTTATAAACTCAAGTTTGATTACTGTGATGAATTAACGAAGATTTATATAATTGTTAATTTTAAAATAGATAAGATTAATTAAGATATATATAAACTAACTTGAACATTCATATTAATAATAATAATAAAATAATCTTGATTTGAATGAATAATTAAATTGAGTTCATCGATCTAATTTGATTTTGTACTTATAAAAAAAACTGAACAAGTTTATTTTAATTTATGGGTCTTTTAATTGTGCTTTTTTAATAAGCATTGATTTAATGATTCTTTGATATATAATGAGTTTTTTTCTATCCGTTTTGGTAAACTCAGTACTTATTGATATATACGCTAATGAGTACCAAGGCATATGATTTCAAATGATAGTCTTTAACGATAGATATTTGATTTGGGCTGGTATTTTTTATTTCCCATGTCCGATGCAAACAAAAGCGAATGATTAAGGGATTTATATCAAAACTCTTAAAGACAGATAAAACACCACAAGTATAGAAAGACTTGTTTTTATTTATCCTGTTTTTATTTGCTGAAAGGCTATTATAATTTTTTATATATAAAAAAAAGAATAGAAAACCCTAATAATACTGAATATGAAAAAAAAACTAGAAAAACACTCCTTTCAAAGAGAAAAGAGACTAGAAAAGCATAATAAAAAAAAATAGATAAATATCTATTTTCTAAAAAAATTTCTTGCACCAGTTTAGTTTTCAATTTAAAATTATCTTCTATCAAGAATTTTTTTTTGTGTGTGGAGCACCCCATCATGCATCTTTAATATAATATTTTTATGCTAGTCACCCCATTATTGGTTATTAACATAACACCCTTGTGTAGTTGTCTTATCGTAGGTCTCACCACAAGGATTTCAACTAAAAGCAGCTAACATAAATAGAAACAACACACTGGTTCCTACATGTTTTTTTTCCCGAGAGGAAACCTTCCCATTCATTTCTAAAAAAACATGTTCTATTCTGCAACCTCTTCTAACCATGGTTGTTCTGCAGCACATAATAAAGGTCGTGAAACTCTAGACTTAGGCTCAATTAAGAAACTTAATTCCCAACAAATAAAATGTTGAATGATGAAATTAAAAAAATCAATTTAAAAAAACTTGTCTAGCAAACCCAAACGAACCTCCTAAACATGGGTTAACTTCCCAAACTTGCTACCATAAAATTCTTGATCAAGGCTTAATCAAGAAATTCAATCAATCAATTTAATATTAAATGATGAAATTAAAAAAAAATATCAATTTAAAAAATTTGTCAAAGTAAGAAAAATAACAATAAAAAAATTAAGATCAAATCCGATAGGAAACAAATAGAAGAAGGATGAAATCGTAAAAACATCAAATTTAAAAACCATCTCAAATAAAAAAAAATAGTTATTAAAAGAACAAGAATCAAATGTGACGGATGGAAAAAAAATCAATGGAGGATGAAATTGAAAAGGAATTCCAATTTTATAAATTACTTAAAATAAAACGAATAGTAATAAAAAAAAATGGACCAAATTGAAGGAAAAATAAATGAAATGGTTGCTTTAAAAATTTGAAGGGTCAAATGCATAAATTAAGGAGGGAAGATAAAAGAAAGGGAAAAAAACGAAAAATGTCACATGAGCTAAACCAGAAGTCTGTTGGTCACACTCGCTGCCTAAAGATGGAGGGGTAGCCAAGGCGATTCGAATATCATCTTGGAAGCTACCGTTTGGCGGTCGCAAGCCCTCTTATGCGCCGCTCGAAGGGTGCAGGCTTATCCTACTCACTAACGTGTTCATTACAAATGCCAACCACTTTTTATTTTTTAAATAATATCTTGCATTTATTAAATTATCAAATTGTTTACTAGCCAACTTGATTATAATAAAATAAAAAAAACATGACAATAACACGAAAGAATCCTTGTACTCCAAATAAATAAATTTTACTTTAAAAGGTAAATGAGTCATTTTCTTTTACATCAAAAATAAAAAATACAAAAAAACATCTAGATGTTAATTAATTTATTTTTATTTTTAAAGGTAGTTAAGTTATTTTAATGTACGGATAATTTTATATAATAAGATTATAAGATTTGAAATGAAAATCAAATACGGAATTTTATTGAAAGTCCGAGAGTAGTGGAATATCCTTGATGGAAATAAAATCGGATATAAGAGTTAAAAAAGAAACAGAGGAGGAGAATCCATCTACGAGGACACAACTAATAGCGACAGCCATATTGTATAAAAGGAAGAAAATCACAAATAAAATTACCAAAGGGAGGCTATAAACGGAAGGCTCGGAGTCCCCATCATCCCATGCCTGGTTCACGTGATTGACCCCACCCCCACCCCCACCCCCACCTCTCCCTTTTCTTTGACTTTTTTTTTATTTTATTTTTATGGCACTCGACTTGTCACGTGAACTCCTTGTACGTTCGTGGGAGGGAAATAAAGGCAGACTTTGACAACAAATATTATTTCATTTGAATTACAAAAACCAAAGAAAAATAATAATATATATATATATATATATATATATATATTAAGACAAAAAATAATACATAGTCTATACCATACAGAAAGCCCATTCGAGCGTGTAAAAATATGTGTATATACACACACATATAAGCCACTCTTTTAAAGTTATTAAAAGGTTGTTTTTAGCTATTTGTTAAGGTGTTGTTTTTAGAAAGCTATTAAAATAATATTTTTTTATTAATTTAAATTTTTTAATAAAAAATAAATTGAAACTCTTTCCCAAACTATATCTAAATTTGGTGTGTTTCCAAGTCATAAGTCAATTCAAACTAAAATAATTTCGTTTGAAGATTTTTTTAAAAGTTAAGCTGAATTTGAAATCATGAGTGGATTATATCTTAAGCAAAGTAAATTTGCACTAAATTTATTAAAAAAGAGAAGGGTCTCCTGAGTATTATTGATGCATTAATTGGGAAAACAATTGAAAAAAGGGGACAAAGTCACAGTGATTAAAGGATGATTAGTCAGTCCATGTGGGTTTTGTACCATGTCTAGTCTACTCTACGAATTTAAGTCTTGTAGTTATCTTCCCTCCTTCACCGGTCATTTCTCTTCATCAATCAATTAATTAATTAATAATTCGGTCTTTTCAAAGACTCCCTAGTCCCTCCCTCTACTGGGAAACGCATGCCCTGACATCACACTTGTGCCTTCGCTAGGATTTTACATTGGAGCCCCCTCCCTCCCTCCCTCCTCGAGACTTTTATTTGTGTACAGTTGAAAGGGAAAACTGTGGCAGCTTCGAGCATTGGACGTTAACCTCGATCAAGATTCGCAGAGATACTCTGATTTTGATCTCTTAAATTTAGGTCATCATCGCTTTTAAATCAAGTTGTACAGCTCCCTTTCGTGCAGTTTTCCTGGGTGGCCTTTATAGCTGCACCTGACTCTGTCGGAGTTTATAAAAATATATATAAAAAAATCAGTCCTCCCTTGTTAATTCAAATAGTTATTGATTCTTTTAGACAATTACTTGACCTCTTCATTTTTTCTTCCCTGGAGTGGTGATTAAATTAAAGAGATTAGTTAGGGTGTCTTGTGGAAGAGCAATCACAATAATTAACCCGGGTTGAAAATGAATTAATTTAAAAAAAAAGATTAAAATCAACACATTACATTCAATGACGGTCAAATTGAGATTGATTTTTTTAAAACACGGCGGCTCGAGCGAGTAGCAGGTAAGTTGGAACCAATGCCAGCCCTCCTGGTGGCGGGGCTGGATATAATAGCAGTGTTTTTGTGGCTGAAGTGCTCTCGAAGGTCCCTTTCTTTTCTTTACAGAATACAATCTTCAGACTTCAGAATTCATTCTGGTTCTCTCCTGCACTTGGAAAAATAGAGCTTCGACGTTGGTATAAAATCATTAAAGGCTGTTGCATGAGTTTCAATTATTGCAATGATCCCAAAAGCATGACAAATGTATCCATGCCACCCATATCTACCGTGTAATGCCGGTCATCACCTTTCAATGCTTATCATTAAAGTCTACGTCCTCTGCCCACTGCCTGGCCAGCATGACTTCAATTATTGCTAAGACCCCCCTAAAGCTATCACCTCCTCTCCCTTTTCCACTGTATGCTGCTGCCTCACCTCCATGCCTCATCCACATCAGGAGGTACCTCACCTGACAAGTCTTGTTTGATTCTGCTTTCACACAGTACCCATCTCTCCAAACAATTATTTACGCTTCTTGTATCTTTGGAAGATGCAAGGAGGTTAATGTTTGTCGACACGAGAAGGAAAGACGAGGTCGATGTCGAAGTTTAGTTTTTCATTCAATTAACAGGAAAAAAAAAAAACTCTCTGTTTTCTTAACAACAATAAGCGTATTCCCAACTAGTTTTCATGCATCAAAAGAATTCTTCTTCGTTCAAGTCTTGAACAAATCATCTACGGGATAAACCTGAAAAAAAATATCGAGAGATTTTTCAGATGGCTGTATGAGCACTGTTTGATATCTGTGCGCGCGCGCGCGTTGATTATAGGGTAGCACTAAAACATGTTTAGAACAAAGATTAATACTCAATTAAAAAAAAAAAAAAGGAGATTACTACTGAACGAAAAGGATAACATCAATTACTTTGACTGGGTAGTTGATATATGTATAAGAAATGTCATAGGGGGGGGAGGGGGGCTAAGGAAAGCCAAAGGATTTCTTGGATATGGAAAAAGGGCAAAACCACAGCTTCAAAATCTAGTGGATTTGACAAATGCATGGAGCTGGCCAAGAGGGACCCCGCCATTTGTTCTCAAAACTCCCTCTACCTCTCTTTTTCTCTTGCTCCTGCATTTTCTTCAATGTGCTATAAAGAGACCAGTCCAATCATCTCTTTTCCTTTTTCTTCAACCCGCTAGATTTCAAAACGGACACCCCCTTTTCACCCAACTGATTCACGAAATGTGTCCCTTAGAGGCGAAGGGTGCGTTTTATTAGTTGGCGAGTCAATCTCTCCTTAATCACACTTCAACTCCCTCCTGTATAGTAATTAATCGCTGCGGTTGTGCAGGTATTGGCGCTTGATCATCGTTAAAGACTGTTTAGTTAGTGTTAAATATGAAGAAAATATGATAAAGAATTTAAAAATATATCAATACATAGTATGGTTCTAAGCTTAAGAATTCAAAATATGATAAATATAAATATATTCTTTTTAATACTTAACATTATTGTGTGATGATGGGTTAAGATCTTGATATTTCATTTTCAAAAAAAGGAGAGGGGTATCAAATGCTATCTTCTTTAATTATCAGGCGGTCTCATGAACAATTATGGGGCATTGTTGTGCTGCTAGTGTTCACAAAACATATTTGGTGATGGGTAGTCCTGGCTAGGAGTACTTGGATTATTTACTAATTTTTGTAAAATCATTACTAAATTTTGTAAAATCATAATAATTATGCATTCCACCCTCCAAAATCAGCATGTTTTATCTCAAATCCTGTTTTAATTAGACCTGGCTTTGGATTTATTAATGGAGCTTTTATGATGACATTCTTGTTTAAGAATTTATAATTCATGCATATCCTGCTTCATACGTATTTACCTTTGCTGAAGATATATATATATATATATATATATATATATATATATATATATATATATATATATATATATATATATATATATATATATATATAAACACACACACACACACGTACATCTATCACCAAATTAAGGAGTGTGAATCATATCACTCGCTCTGATTTTGCTTTAAACATTTTACATATTTTCCAGGGGATGAATTGGACAATTAATTTAAACCATATAGGCATGATCCTCGTGAACAAATTTTATAATTTAAATGGATTTTGTACGGGTGTTCAACATGGAAAAAATGAAAAAAAAAAAAACAACCAATTCTCTAAGTCTTGTGGAAGAAAAAACACCCAATTAAGGTCAACTGCATGCATGTAGGGATGATATATGATGGGTATACAGAGGTCAGTTCGATAATATTAATGCTTTATTTATTATTATTTAAGTAAGATTATAATTTAAAAAATATTTATTCATCCGAGTTATATCAAGTTCGAATTTATCAAATTTTAATTAAATTATAATATTTAACAAATGGTTTCTTAACATAGTATCAGAGTCTTGATGACCAAGTGATCACGAGTTCGAATCTCATCATTCCTATTTATTTGATAAAAATTAAGCACAAGGTAATGTGAGCCTGTGCAAGTTTCAAGTTCAAAGGGCTTTCACTTGAGGGATGTGTTACAGAATAATATAAATCATATCTTGAGACCTCACATAATAGCTTAAACTATTAGGTTGAGATGATTTCTTAACATTTATTAAGTTTTAATTAAATTATCATAATTATTTAAAATGTCATAGGCATTGTAAACCATCAACAAAAGTACACCTACAAATTCTTTCAATGTTTAAAATATGATTGGAGAAAATATACTCTCCATAAGTGAGAGCTTGATCAGTTGATCACAATCTACCCTCATTCAAAGAAAAATCAGAATATACAAACCTCGAAAACCTTTTTATTAAAGATGGTTATATATATATATGGTCACGATGATTTCATGTAGGGCACAGGGGGCATGGACATCATGCAACGATCATCGAAATAAGAATAAATAATGGGTAATTATTATGGTAATTAACTATTTGCCATTATATTTTATTGAAGGGGAACAGAATGATTACAGGGAGACATACTGTTTAAATATTATGTAATTATTTCCATGTCGCATCGCATGGCAAAAGGAAAGAAAAACTCTTATAAACCTCATCTTGTGACCAAAAAAATAAAAATAAAAAATCTCTGGAGCAATTCACAAGCTGTATCCAAGCAGAGAGATTTACTGAGAACAGTCAATGAGTTAGGACATCTATGATGGTCCCAATCATGTATGTTTCACGAGGATGCATTGATGATAAAAGCATGATTTAATTAATCATGTTTATCACTAAGCTAAGTGTAATTAATATTACTGTCAGCTTCCATTCTCTAATTAAAATTAAAAAAATGGTGCTAGGATGTGTCTATTGCACTAGCTAGAGCTAATTATACGCCTTAATTCCTCATGATTGCAGAGTGTGATATTGCAATGCTACATGTGTATATTAATTAATTTTCACACCACATGATAGCGTTTGTGATTATAATGCCAAAAGATAGAAGCAAGTGTTGTTATGCTTGTCATTATGTTAATCAAGCCCTGACTGTGGGCTTCCGCAATAATGCCTTTTGAATCAGAAATCCGGAGAAAATGAATTACATTAATGTATGTATTAGGCTGAATATTACCACGGGCTCTACTTGGCTCTCCAGAAAAAAGAAAACTTCATGTACTTGCCTTGGAATACAAACCACACCCGTCGATTTTTCTTATTTATTTTCATGATTCGAATGTATTTATGTATGTATTGTTTGTATTTTGTTTTGTATGTATTTTCTACCATTTTTTACACGAGATGGGTGTCATGTCACGTATAATATAGGATAAATTACAATAACTTTCTCAAAGTATAATATAAAAAATATAATCCAAAGGTTTTAAAATACGACAAAACCCCTCTATGCTTAAGAAAATATTTTTTTTTAAAAAAAAAAGTCCTGTTGAGGTGACAATAGCAGCATAGGGTACTCCGTAATTAATTTAACGAGGTGACAAAACTAACACACACTGGCTTTTTTTTTGTTGTATTTAAATTTCATGATATGTCAACATCATACATATCTATTACAATTTTTGACGAAAATGATATTCAATAAAATAAAAAATTGTTAATATGTTAGTGATATGGATAGGGTCTTGTAAGAAAATTGATATAGAATATTATTAATATCAAGAAATCAGTAATTAATGATGAAAATGATTTAATAACCCATTTGGTTATTAAACATCAATTTAATTATCTACAAAATCAAGACTTAACCAGCCATGTCAAATTTGATATACAATTTTAAGTTTAATGTTTCTTTTATTTTCTGATTAGGTTTAAAAACTTTTTAGGTATGGTTATCCTTATACTTCAATTAAAAGAAAATACAAAAGATTAAACAAGGTTAATATAGTAACTTCATCAAGTCAAAGAATGAAAATAACAGTAGGAGTAGATGATATTTTTTTGCCAGTAATTCCCTTGTCAAAAAAAAAAAAAATCGTATGTAATCCTGTCGGTGAGTTGCAGTAGCATTTGCTGTAATTCCTTTTCAATTTTCTAAAATATACCGATGAAATATGTCCATCGGTAATCTCGTCAGTAATAATTTAAAAATATATTTTTAAAAAAATCTATTGAGCAGAAATGAAAAATAATTAAAAATAAGTAAATTAATATAAAATTTAAATATTTAAAAATCAATTATCTTAATATAAAAATCAAATATTTATTATAAATTTATATGTTCACATACAATGACATTAGAATAGATGCAGCGCTGAAGGAGGAGGAGGCTAGTCGTCCCCAAGACCGTATGGCCAATGAAAGGGTACACATGTACCACCCATCTGTAATTTTATATCTATGACCATTCGACGGAGTTCTTCATAATTCACAGAGAGTCGTTCATGTTTTTCATTAAGATGGGTTGTAAGTTCTTGTATCTAACAAGGCCACGAACTCTAGAAACTGAGTGCTCGGGACCGATTGTGAGCATCAAATGGTTGAAATACTACGAGCAGTTCATAAGTTCTCAGTCGTAGTGTTAAAGAGTCCGTATACCTAATTTTTATCAAGTCCATTGGACAATCCTGCCTCCAACCACAAATTCAGATTAATAAGGAGCGGCAAATAACTCGAATGAATTGAATCCGTCTCTACATAACTCGATTAGGTTCTTCATCTTCGATTGAACATTAACTGACATGACCTTGATTCATTCTCATCACATCCATAACCATATTCCTATAAGGATTATTATTGTCATCCACAACTTCATGGACGTTGCTAGCACTAAAAGTTAACCCAACCATCTTTTCTACCATAATCTCGTGAGGAATATATGGTTCTCCATGTGCATATCAACAAATGTATTGCTTCATGAACCTTTTTCTATGGAAGATGCATCGTTACAACATCTGGACTGAGAAACTTGTTATTTTTACACCTTTTGTATAGATATCTAATATCATCTCTACTAATATTTCTCAGATTAGATATTGCATAATTAATAAAATCTTGAACTCCATTACAATAATTCATCCTCTGCAACTCTTGATGTGAATCTTGATACATTCATGAACGATCATCCATTACTTTATTGAACTTATATAAAATAATTATGACAACATGTATTAATTAACTACGTTAACTAAATAAATTTGCAAAAATATTGGTTTAGCTCAATCTTATTCAATTTATTTTAATACTTCTCTTAATTCATTATCAATTATCGATATAAATACAAATTTGTACACATTTACCGAAAATTACAATTCAGAAATAAAATTGACAAAATATAAAATGGACTAATTAAATAAGCTATTATTTATTTTATTACAAAACACCCAAGTCGGTAATTCGATATAAGTTTCATCAATTTATAAACAAATACAGTTTTACAAAATCTAAAACAAACCTAACATGTATAAATCATAAATCCATACAACAAATTTGTTTGAGGAAAAACTATAAAACAAGTAAACACCCAAACAAAATACATGTACTACAAAAATATGTAAAAAAAATTAACATTTTAAAACTGTGCTCAAATAAAAAAAAAGATAGATTTACATACTTAAGATGGAGAATCTTCAATAAAATTTGAATCGGAACACAGATGCTGACAAACCGAATATTGTGGTGGCTGAAAAAGTTGTGTGAAGTCGAGTTGTGTTGAGATTCAAGAGGGAAGAGGTGGCTATTTTTTGCAGAAAAAAATAAACAAGAAAGATGTTGAAATGAGAGAAGGGAAGAGGAGGGTCGAACGTCATGTCATAAATTAAAATTATCGATAGATTGACCGACAAACATATTCCAATGGTAACTCCGTCGGTAATTCTGTCAATAGAAATGTCACATCACAATACGATTCACCTTCTTGAATTTCACTATAATACCATCCGTAATATTGTTGTTATATAACGATGCAAGTTTTCCTTCGAGATATTCACGGATAACTTTTACCGTCGAGCTTATTCCATCAGTAATGTTGTATATAAAACTTACATGTTATCGTATTGTTTGATTTTTTTTATAAAAAATTTTCACTATAGTACATATTTAGTACATATTGTAAGAATATTTTAATCGATATTTATCAATATATTTATTAACTGAAAAATTTTATCACTGTTTCTATTTGAATATACTAATTTTCTAATTATTACCCCCTCCATGAAAGAGGCTATGCCGCCGTGTGATATATGGCATGGCATGTAAAACACGGATGGCCCGAAACCTTTGGGTACCATCAAATTCAAAATATTTGGATGCCTATGAACATAGTAATTAATCCCGGCTTGTCACGGTAAGTTAATCTAAGCATTTTGGTTGTTAATTAGTAATTTAGTTGACTCCAACAAACTCAATTCAAGCTTGTTTGAGTTAACTCCAACGAGTTTTTTTAAATAAATAAAATAATATTATTTTAATTAAAATAATTATCAGAATCAACCCAACAAAATATGAATTAACATAATCGAGTTTTACATGTTCTAACCTGGAAGTCCAGATATTAGCCTCAAATTCTTTTAATAGTATATCCATCATTCTTAAATTTATAATTATACCAATCACCTCACAATTCTATATAGATTTTACTAATATGATAAGATTAAAAATATATCAGTAATTATTTATTTTTGATATAATAACTAAAAGACAAACAGATAGGACAGTGCTCTACACTATAAATAATATATTACAAATCCTAAGAGCAGCTCAATTGGTTATATATTGAGTTTATTTTTTAATGATTATGAGTTCGAGTTCTTTTAGAATCACTGAAAACTTACATGATCATTAATTTTAGAATTTGTGGGATTAATTAAGATAAACACAAGCTGGTCCGAACATTCATATTAATTTAAAAAATAAATAAAATAATAAATTATACAATACCGTTTAAAATATAACATTGAGCACGAAGATCCACAGTCTTTGCAATTGAAACCAACCGCTTGATGATATGATTTAATTAAAGAACATATAATTTCTTTTGATACTGAAATAATTCTTAAAATCTGTAATGGCCGGATTGATTCATATGATAAAAAAAAGGAGGCTTTTTGAATACGAGGTTTCATATTAAAATCTTGGTATGGGCTATTTAGTCAAGTATGATTAATCCATTTATGGAGATATTGTGAGCTTTAATCCTAACATAAATAAGTGGGGTTCTTTCAAGTATACAAGAGGTTTTGAACTAATTTTATACACTTTAATTTAATTAATAAATAAATTAATCAAGATAAAATTCAATTTATTTTATTTTTTATATCATTCCATCACCTTTATCTTGTTTCTTCAAATATCTATAAATTAAAAACATTGGTAGATAAGTTTTTTTTTAAAACTAATTTTAATATTAATTATTTTTTGAATTGCAAATCAGTAAGGCAAATCTCTAATTTACTTTTTATCATTCGCATTTTTTATATATATAATAATCAAGAGAATATATTAATAAAGCTAGTGTCGGTAAATAGATGCCAATCCAACACTTTTTACCATTTTTTAAATAAATTAAACTTCACTTGAAGTTTAATTTTTAATATTTAAAATAATTTTAAACATAACATTTATTAAAATATCTAAATTAAATTCATTTCAGACAGTTACAAACATGCTATAAATATTTATAAGAAATTTGCCAATCCATTTCTCCTCTTGAAAAGAAAATTATTAATTACATAATGTTAAAAAATCAGTTTAATCCAATAACTTAAGTTGTTAGGTGAGATCCTAAGATATGATTTATATTATTCTCTAACACCCCCTCAAGTGAAAGTTTTTTGGACTTGAAATTTACACAGGTTCACATTACCTTATACTTAATTTTTATCAAATAAATGAGGATGATGAGATTCGATCTCATGCCCGTCTGGTCATCAAGTTTCTGATATCATGTCACAAAATCAATTCAACCTAATAGTTTCAACTATTAGGTGAGGTCTCAAGATATAATTTATATTATTTTCTAACATATAATTTTAAAAGAGAGAAAAAAATGAAATATATTTATAACTTAATTTACAAATTTTACCTGAATGGAATTGATATCACATTCTGAAAGATAAGAAATTATAAAATAGATCTAGAATATTACATCATTCATAGATTAAATTAATAAATATAAAATTACATAAGATGTATACATCATTTTTATTTATAATTTATTAGTGATGTGATATATCAAGTATATCCAAGGATTTCTTGCAATCGAGTGAGGGTGGGGTAGCCCATGGCAAAATGATAAAGAAACTCTCTCATAGTCTCTTTCCCACAGGGTTTTCCACAAGTAATTGTCAACCTGGGATTGTCGGTCAATATGGTTTCTCAATTCTTAAAAGACAGAAAAAATAAATAAAATAAAAACTACTAAATAGTGTTAATTAAAAAAAATAAAAAAACTGTTGGGTCTGCGCTTAAATTATTAAGACAGACGAGGAGGGTAGGAAGACAGAATCTCTCTCTCTCTATAAAGACTCTCACAAGAGCTTTTACTCCCAAGACTTCCCTCTCTCTTCTTCTTCTCCCCTCGTTTTCTCTTCCCTTACATGCAAAATAGAATAGACATGGAGCTTGGATTAAGCTTGGGAGATGCAGCTACTGCTTCAAAGCCATTTGGGTTCATGGAGAAATCTACAAAGCTCACCAACAAAGCCAGTTTAGGGTTTTGCATGGGCTTATCAATTGGTCAAAATCACACACCACAAGAAGATGAAGATAAAGAGAAACACGGCAATAATGATCATAAATCTGACAATACAAACACAACAACAGCAGCAGAAGCCAATAAGAGAAAAAGTCTGACAGTAGACACCACCGATTCACCTATCCAGCTCGATCTTCTCCCTAACACTCCTGTCCCTCGTAACCGAAACAGCTCCCCCACTTATGTGGTCTATGATAATGGTACCAAAACCCCTTCTTTTCTCTGAATATTTGAGATTTTATGTTCATGGTAACATCTCTTAAACCTGTTTTTCAACCCCTCCAAAAAGAGGTCCCCAAACCTTTTGTTTTCTATCTTATTATCTGGTTTTTGAGCCAGACATCCCAACAAACTATCTTATCCACATGACTCTTACTTTCTTTATATAGATGCGTGTATGTGTGTGCTGGTTTTTTAATTTTTTTGTAGGACTAATTGTGAGTTTGGCTCTACAGGTAACATGTCAAGAGGTTTTGATGTGAATAGATTCCCTGCTGTGATGGTTCATGAAGATCAGGCTGATCAAGATGTGGCTGCCCTTTCATCTTCACCACCGAACAGTGCAACCTCTTCTTTTCAAATGGATTTTTGCATGTACAGTAGTAAAGGTAGAAGTGAATCACATAATGAAGCTGATCAAGCTGAAAGAGCTTCTTCAAGAGCCAGTGATGAAGATGAAAATGGTAGCGCTAGAAAGAAACTCAGGCTCTCTAAAGATCAGTCTGCTTTTCTTGAAGAAAGCTTCAAAGAGCACAATACGCTTACTCCTGTAAGAGAATCATGTCTAAAGATTACCCTTTATGGTTAACTTGCTTCTCGATCTTGATTAATTTGCTAATCTTTTTCTCTAATTTATATGATGATGTAGAAACAAAAGCTTGCACTTGCTAAAGAGCTTAATCTCCGTCCTCGCCAAGTAGAAGTCTGGTTTCAAAATAGAAGAGCAAGGTAATTAATTTTTGTTAATTAATGGTTGGCTTGGATTTAATCGAGTAATAAATTGTTTGTTTTAATCCTATATTTAATCTTCAAATTCGCAGGACCAAATTGAAGCAAACTGAAGTGGATTGTGAGTACTTGAAGAGATGTTGTGAGACATTAACAGAAGAGAATAGAAGATTACATAAGGAGCTTCAAGAATTAAGAGCTTTAAAGACTTCAAATCCATTTTACATGCAACTTCCAGCCACAACTCTCACCATGTGCCCCTCTTGTGAGCGAGTTGCCACCACTTCCACCTCCACCGCAGCCACCACCGCCACCGCCACTCCCACAGCAACCACTGCAACCACCACCACCACAACCAATAACCAGAACAACACCGCTGACCCCACATCTAAAACCACAGGGTTGTCGCTTGGTAGTACAAGACCAAGGTTCTATCCATTTTCTCACACACAGACTCACCCCCACCAGCACACAGCATGATTAACGGGGAGAATATTATAGGAAGGCCTTTGTTTTGATATGTACATATATACAAGGCTTCTTGACAGAATCTTGATAGGTTAATTTTGTCTCTTGATTGGATTGTTTTTTCTTCCTTCCTTCTTTCAATTACACTGCGTTTTTTTCTCTGCTTTCTTTCTTGATTTAGTTGTGACGGAATCAGAGAAAAAAGAATACAAGAAAAAAAAGAAAGAAATACATATCTTAGGAGAAGGGTGTTTATCTCTATTTTCTTAGTATAATTAATACTAAAGTAAATTTTGTTTAATTAGCATATATTCCTTTCTTGTTAATTTATTTAATTAAGTGTGTGCTTAGTTGATTGCTTAAATAAGGTATATGGGCGTGGATTAAGGCATGCTTTAAGAAAGGGGAGATTTTGTGTCTGCTACTTTTGATGATTTGATTCAAATCACGTTGATTATTTAGGGGAGGCGTGGGGGGTTGATTGAAAACAAATAAATAAATGTAGGACCAAATTATGATGAGCACAGGGGTGTCTTATTGATGGACATGTCTCTTAAAGTAGGGTACCCTTTTGGAGTCCCAATTATGAGAAGGGAGGGAAGTGTACTCCTTTCCTTCTCATCTGGCTTGCGTATATTTTAATTTCGGAGTGTTTTGGTGTGTTATTTTGAAGTTGTAATATATATATAATTTAAATTTAAAGATAAATTAATTTAAAATTATATAATTTAAATTTTAAATGTAACTAAAAAAATAAGGGTTGAATTTAACTCTAAAAAAATTCAACATAACATTTTTTTAAAAAAATATTTAGATGAAAATATATAAGATCGATTCAGGTCCTGAGTTAGTTTTTTAAATTTGTCATAAGAATATTATAATTCTAAATAAAACAAATTAATAAATTATGAAGTTTAATCTAAAAAAACAATAAAATAACTTAAGGCTATTGGGGTCAATTCATGAAATTCATGATTCCAGTCATGAGACTAAGATAAATTCATAGAAAATAAATCAGAACAAGTGACAGTTTAATTCATAATCAACCAGATGCTGAATATGTTGAATGATTAAACTAAAAAAAAAATGAGTCAATTAAAATAATAACTCGAGTTAGCTAGGTTAGCTCGTGAAACCTGTAACATATATCATAAGATTGAGATAACAACAAAAAAAACCACAATAAATTATAAAGTTACTATTAACCAAGTGTCAGATGATAAAATTAAAAAAAACATAATTTTTTTTTAAAAAAATAAAAGAAAAAAAATCTATTTGACTGGAAAGAAATGACCGGAATAGAACCAGAATGTTCTAGACAGAATTTGGGCTGAATTTTCAAAACAGATGAAATATGTTTCAGTTTGTTCTGTTTTTTAAAATTGAAAGGGATATACCGATTATTTTAAGCAGAACATAACGGAATTAACAACCTTAAATATTAGTACTCATTTTTTTATTTACGCATTAGAAGTCACGTGACTTATCATGAGACGAAACTGTTCTATTTATTACTGTTTTATGCTTATAATAATAACAACAACAGTAATAATTATAATAATTTGATTTTATAGGAAGAGATCGATTAATAGATTAATAGAACAATGAATTATTTCATGTTACTTTTTAATAGAAACTAGGTTTGATTTAGATACGTAAAATTAGAATGTGATGGATTTAATAATTCAATAATTTCATATTACTGTTTAAACATCAATACATAGAACGTGATGAATTTAAGTTATGCCGATGGATAATTAGTACCGTGAGGAAGGGTTGCATGCATCGCACCTGAGATTCTTGAAAAAGAAGGCAAATCCCATAAATATTAAATATCATCCCTTTTCATCTCTATTGATTTTCCACTCGCTTAATATATAGTTTGTATACAAGGAAGTCATAGAATTAAATAAAAAAAAACAATTACATTAAAAAGAAGTACTTGGATTGTTTAGGTGTGGAATTAATGAGTATATATATATATATATATATATATATATATATATATATATATATATATAACTCTCAATCAATAAATACTAAATTAATTCTCACCTATAAATTGTTCATCCATATGATCATTATGCAATTGTTTTTTATTTGACTTTTTCTTACGAGGTCCATCTAATTCCTTAACCACAAAGCAATGTCCAAAACTAATGACTAGGATTCCCCGGTACCTACAAAAAAGTACTCCAATGATAGCGTAGTTTCACTGAATATGGGCACATATTCTTCCTCCCTTCTAATTATCAGGGCATAAAAATAACAAGGGAAATTAAATAGTTTCTTCCCCTGGTTTATGCCATGTCCGACCGCCGGTCCTCTTCTCTCCTCTCCGGTCGCTTTCCTAGCTTTCTTTTTGGTGCTTCATGTTTTGAGCAATATATATATATATATATATATATATATATATATATATATATATATATATGTATGTATGTATGTATGTATGTATATTCCGAAATAGTTTCGATATTATTTTGAAGAATCACACAAAAATCCGGGATGAGTGCTTGAATTTGTCATAGAAAGTGTTTAGTTTTACTGGCCATGCATGAGTACTTTTGTTTTACAATTGATTTAATTAGTCGGCGAGCATCATATGTATGACCAGATGTGTATATTAATTTCATGCATGCCCATGGATAGATAATCGAATGTTGAATTAATTGTGTCTCCCTTGCTTTTGAAGGCAAATTAAGGCATGCCTCCATATATTTAAGAATTAAATAACATAAACAAACAGATGTCTTGTCTATGATTAGGGCAACACAGAATCTAAACAAAACAAGAATTCAATCATCATGCATGCAGGCGAGACACGCCCTGGCTCTACACCCTACGGGAAGTCACGGAACACACCAGCACAGCACAAGAAAACAAAAAACAAAATGCTAAGCAAAGATTATGGGTTTAATTATAGTGTTAAGTAGCCGACCAAGGACCCACTGCCAAATCCTTATTGGGAATTAATTATAGGGCTGAAAAAAAGGACATGACCTAGTCACCTAAATAGAAAGCTCAGGTTCAATTATTATATGTCCTCCAATGATTTGAGCTACGTTTTGTGTCTATCGATCTCACTGATGATTTCATAAGCAATCCCTTGAGAAGAAATTAAAATATATACGTGAAAATGACTAATTATTTTTTCTTCTTTTTTTTTTACCTCCATTCATTTCCATCGGAAACACCCATGATGTATCTTGAAGAGATAACATCCACTCCCATGTCATATTAATCAGCTTTTCGTGGGTGTGATTACTTTATAGACATTTCAAAGATTGCGATTGACCGTTCATCGAAAAAGAAAAAGAAAAAGAAAAGATTGTGATCGACCTACAACTAATGTTGGAGTAGATATGGAGAATATGGTTAGGGTTATGGTTGATCTTTTATATATATATATATATATATATATATATATATATATATACATATATATATATATATATGTATATGTATGTATGTATGTATGTATGGTGGAGGAGGTGAGTAATTTCCTAGGTAAAGTTGCATGAGTGGGGCACTATCTTTTCTTCAACCATTTCAAAGATTAGTATTATGAATTGAAAGGGAAGGAAAACACTGATCACTGGTCTCATCATGTGGGAAACAAACTTAATGAACAAAAACGACTCGGTCATCATGTAGGGTTTGTACGTTCCCCGATAACCACTTGATTTGTGCCCTATCCATGTGATGCATGATATAAAATTAGAGAAGAACTAGCTAGGATGTTAAAAAAATAATTTTAGAATTTGTACCAAGTCGATCTTGTTTCAAGGTCAGTAACTGTCTTTTTTTTAGCAGATTATTTGGTGTCAAATAATTAATTCAATAAAAAAAATTAAGTTTTAGGTGGATTTCAAGATATAATTTGTATTATTTTCTAACATACTTCTTAAAATAAAAGCCTTTCTGTCTTGAAATTTGTACATGTTCATATTATTTTGTGCTTAATTTTTATTAAATAAATAAAGATGATGAGATTTGAATTCGTGACTGCTTAGTAATCAAAACTTTGATATTATATTAAATAATCAATTCAACCCAAAAACTTAAACTTTTAGATGAGATGAGATCCTAAAATATAATTTATATTATTTTTTAATATCTGCTAAGTTAATTTGATCAATGCATTTTTATTCATAAAAACAAAATAACAAAGAAACTAGGAGGTTAAAAAAAACATCAAAACAATATTTGTTAGACACAAGTTATTTTTTTTAAAAAAATTTGATTGAGTTTTATCTTGAATTGATTGGGACGACTCGCTGGCCCATTTTGAATTTAATAATTAGCTAGGTTAATAATCATATCTTACATTAAATAAATAAATTATAGAAAAAATAATATATAAAGTGGAGCATGACCTACCACCATTTAAATGAAACTCAATAATAAAAACTTACCAATTAACAAGTATTCAATTTCACACCCAACAATTTCTCCAAGTATAATTTGCATTTGCTGATTAAAAGAGAGAGAAAGAGAAGCATATTGCTGAATCAATTTTCTTTTTATTTCCATGTTTTTTATGTTCATGAAATGTGAAAACCATGCTCACTCGTGGATGTTCAAAATTTCTTTTCTATCCTATACATTTTAGAATTTCTAAAAGACCAATGATTTATTTCAAGGAGAAATTAAATTAAAATGGAACAGCGGTAGTGCCACCAGAGGCCGCCGCAGGGGCTGGCGCAATGCTTCCATGTTCCATGTTGGACACGCAAAAGGCAATGATATGCGGAATGTTAAAGGCGAAACATGCAAGGCGTTGAAATTTGCAAAAAAGAAAATACTTTTTGACTCTGTGAATCCTTTCAAACCCCTCATTCTTATCCGTCGAACCCCTTCACTTGAAATAAGAATGATTATCTTAAAAGTAATTAAGGTGAAGTAAGAACATAGGTCATTAAAGACTAAACCAATCTTAAGAAAAGATTAATTAATGGTAGTAGTTGGGTGAAGTCATTGTAAGTATGATGATTATTGTTATGATAAGTTTATAATTATTATATTTCATGAAAAGATTGATGGAATTGTCTCGTAGGAATTTTGGTGCGTTTTGTGCTCTGCCTTTTAGGATGGCTCTTGGTGTGGGTTAGTGACTTTTTACCAACTTTGATTCCCATTTGCTTGTTTATCAAAGTTTTCGGGATGGTTCGAGTTAATTAAGGTTGAATAAGGTAAATTAAAATTGATATTATTTTATATATATTAAAAAAATTGAATCGATCAAGTTTTTTAAATTAATTTTTACCTGATTTAATTTAAATTTAATTTTAAAATCACTGATTTAAAAGGATTTTGTGTGTGTATTATATTAAAAAAACTGAATCAATCAGGTTGAATCATGTTTTTTTTACTTAATTTGTTTTTTTTTCGAGTTTTAAAATCTCTAGAATTTTTTCAACACCTTAATAGAATTATTAAAGAAAAAGTTGAATACATAAAACATCTAGAAAGCCATAAATTCAATGACCTTTCAGCCAAAAATACAAAATAAAGATTCGCGAGGGTATTTGTAAACATGAAAAATCCCAAGTTACTCTAGTTGTTAAACAATATTCTGTAATTAATAGCTATATAAACAACCTTAATTTTGAAACTGGTAGATTTTTAATCAACAGTACTCACAGAAAATCTTCCAACCAGCTAAAGTGGCTGATGCTATAGCATCGTCGGTAATGGTTTTAGACCGTGGCTGGATTCCATAAATAATTAAAACAACTAATTAAACCATGAATGGATCGGATTCCATGCTAAAACACTCAGTATCTATGAAAAAAGTGGTGCCTTCAGATTTTTCCAACGATCCATTGAGCCACCTAGTTGCCTAGTTTTTCTTTTTTTAATCAATTAATTTCTCTATGGCTGACGGAGTCTTGAGAGTCAGATTTTTAGTAAAAAGAAATATATCAAGAGTCCAAATGATAGTTTGGTCGGCTAGCTAGTTATGACTCCACAAGACCAAGTTGTAAGAAAATTCAATGGACCGTTCAAATTAGAAAAATACTCATAATCCTTCGAATGACAAAGGAGTAATGACAACAAACAACATGTACATAATTAACTCCTAGCTACTAAGGTCATAATTGCAACGCTATAATGGGAGAGGCCAGAGGGCAGTCGATGATGTTAGTTTCTAGATTTATTCAAAGGGCCAATTACCATGAGATTTGATTATCAAGGTTGGACCAAAATGAGAAGAAATAATGTTTTTAGTTTCAATAATGGAGGTATAACATGTTTGATACACCATGTGTAATGCTCCCCAAGATTCAAAACTTTGGCTATTGACTTGAATTCATGTGGGTTGAATCGTGTTGATTCATCTTTCTTACATGTATTGCATGTAATCATGTTGATTTTGTCAAAACTAATTATGTTCATACAAAATAATTGCAACAAGTCAATTCTTGAGTGCTTAATCTCATGGCCACGAGATCTTTTCTTCTTCCTAGCAATCTGTGTTATTATCTCGTGCAAACATCTTTAAACATGGCTTAAATACAAAAACACACGTTATGATTGTGTGCAAAAAAACATACATGATATTTGTGGTCGACGGCATTAAAATAGCACTTGGAATTATGGTAATTGTTGTATTTTAAAGTATGTTTTTCTTAAAAATATATTAAAATAATATATTTTTTATTTTAAAATTTATTTTTGAGCAATTTAAAAAAAATTAAAAAAAATCAAATTTTTGTGAAATGGGCCACGTTCTTAGGGGATTTCAATGCTATATAATAGTAGTATGATGGCCAATGTATGGGATTTCAATGCTTAGTATATACATACATGCATAGATTTGATTTTGAAAAGTACATACCTCAATGCTTCTACATATTATTAACATATCTTGGATTATCACTTCAAGCGAATTTAACAGCTCCTTTTATGTTACCAGGCCACAGCCACTAATTTTTCGTGGGGGTAGGAGTGCTTGTAGAGGCCCATCGTCCGTCAATGGCTGCGAGACCGAAGGGAACTCAATATTCAACATGGTACTTTTAGTTTTCAGGAGAACAGAGTTTTTGCTAATACAAAACATCAAGAAAAAACACAAGAAAATTTTCAAAATATACACACAAGCCATTATATTTAGTGAAGCATCCCGTATCAAAATCACGATCTCATAGCTTGCAATATTCTTCCAAGTTTTTTCTCTTACAAGGCACAGAGAGATTCATATAGTTCATCAGAAAACTCGTAAGACAGTTGAAGAATATGTTTGTTTTCGTGAAACAAACCACCAAACGCAATTTACAACGATCGATTGGAAATGAGGCAACAATGAATATAACCATTCAGGGGAAATATTACATTTCTGATAACTCTTTCCAGCCCAAGGAGAAATAAAATCCATGTCTTTTTATCTGTCCCAAGGGGATATTGCGTTTCTAAGCTTTTGATATGGCCTTTGCTGGGATCTGGGTCACCGCTCTCCACCACTAAAGTGCTTCAATTTTCCCTTCTCTCAAGAAAACTGTTGTGTATTTACTGAGATTCAATGGGAGGGTGCAATAATATGTAAAATGTCTCGTTGTGCAGTGTGGGTCGGTCAGTTCTCCGCAGGAGTATCGTTTCTAAACTGTTCTACATGTGGAGGGAGGAGTAGAGCAAGCCTACTTTTGTATCTTGCAATTCGTTTTAATCGCCCTTCCCTTAACCTACAACGCAAAAACAGCAAGTGTTTGTCATCATTTGCATAGTATGCTTAAGCAACCACACTGAAAACCTGCTTGCTTGGGAGGATCAGGAAATCCTGAACCATCTTGGAGGAACTAATATACAAAAGGATCCTTCTTAGGGAATATAAAATGCCATAAACGTTGAAATGCTGATTAAACAATTAAAGAAAATGGCAGCCAATGGATGGTATTGGCCAACTTCTGAGAATCTAACCATGGTAAACCAAAGAATATTAAAACTTCCTAGAGAGCAGTCAACTAAAAGATCACTTAAGCCTTTGTTGAGAAAGTTTTAAGTGTTTTTCTTTTCTTCCATCCCTTTTCATATAACTTGCTAAGCAATATAAATGGAAGGGATAATTACAAAAACCCTCTTGTAGTTTGATCTGAATTTCACTTTCCCTATATACTTTTATAAATTACATTTTCCATCTTGTAGTTTACACTTTCAATAACATTTTACATCCTCAACAATGCATTTTGTTTGATCCAGGATATAAAGTGTAATTTATAAAGGCATAGAGGGAAAATGAAATTCCGATCAAACTATAGGAAGTATTTTGTAATTATCCCTAAATGGAACTAAAACTAGGACCCAGCAACCATAATTATTGGTCCATGAACTTAGGATCAAGACAACTTTATTTGGTCGATGTATTAAACAGCTCAAGCTATCAATTTATTTTGGAAGATACGATTTTTCTTTTCAAGCAATGGCATCCTCAGCCTCATACAATAAAAGAATCCAGCAATTCAACAAAGATCAAAGATGGAACAATAAGTTCAGAGGAACTTACCGTGCTCTAACTTTTTTAGCATGCTTAATATGTCTCTTTAGGAGTTCTGCTGCTGATAAATGATCAACAGGTTCCTCATCCTGAAAGTAAACATGGGAAAAAGGAGGAGAAAATAAATGCAAAGATGTCTTGTTTAATGGCCAACTTGATACTATATATTGATAGCAGTGCACAGAAGCCAGTATGACTACAAAAAAACAGCAAGTGAGTAATTAAATGATGTAGTAGATGAGAGATGAGTAATCAGAAGACCAACCTTCTTCTCCTTTTCAACTTCTTCTTCACTTTCCTCCTTTGGCAAAAGAGGTCTTGGAAGAGGCTTTACACTATCTCCATAGTGAACCTACCCAATTCATAACAGAAATAAGAGAAGAATAATCTAAGTCTTCCAGTATAGAATGAAGGGTTTTTATGTAATTATTAGTAATTTAGCTTTTTATATTTAATTAGGAAATTTTATTAGTTTTATAACAAAAAATGATATTTTATTAGGATTCTTGTTTTCTATTTGATTTAGACTGCTAGGGTTTCCTACTGTCTATATCTAAACCTCCTATTGCAATGTATTCAGACTTGGAAGTTGAGTACTGTTTCATTCTACTTTCTTCCAGCTCTCCTCGGTGTTTTCTTTCATATTAGCCCGCTTTGTAGGGATTTACTCTCTTCTATAGGGTTTCCTTTTTCTTTTTTCAATTAATCCCTCTTCTATAGGGAATTCTTCAACTTCTATCAATTATTAAACCCTTGTCCTACATCAGTAAGCATGCACGTGGTCTATGCTTTATAAGACCGACATGGTTCACAAAGTGATAAACAACCACAAGTATGTTTTGAGCATGTATATCAGTATCCTGATTTTGTTTGCAGAGAGAAAAAGACACAAATGAGGATAAAAAACAATTTTGGAATGTGAAGTGCAGAATTTTTAGTCCAACCAGTCATTAGGGTTCATAATTTAAACATCTTCCCATGTCTTCTGTTCTATGTATACCAATGTGGAGTACTATTCATGAGAAACAAATGTCTATACGTGACACATGCTTAAGAAAGAAACTCTTATCAACCAAAAAGAAAGTGATAAGAGAACTGCAAAACTAGCTTCTATCCAGCTCAAAATGGCTTCCATGCAACCAGGTGGTGATAGTTGATGCCACATAAAACTGATTTTGAGGTTCTAACATATAAGACTAGTGAATTTTATTTGACTGTGGATATTATGTATTGTTCTTCATGGTGAAGACCAGGCATAAAGTAAAAGACACACCTAAAGGCACAAAAATAAACGATACACCTACAGCAGCAAAGGAGTTTCTCTTGTCACTGACTCGCAGTAAAACAGCATATTAAAAGTTGTTGGGAATTAATTAACTAAGAGTGTGCTGGAAAAATACTTTAAAAATATGGCATTTTCTCAGCACATGCAAAATGGTAATCCCAACAAAAGTGTAATGCAAACCTCGCTTTCCTCAGGAAATCCATTTCTCAACCATGATCGGCAAAGAGCATAAAGAGGAGCTCCATCAGATATTCTTACCTACAGACAAAACACATCAGTAAGTAACAGCAATATGATATCATTACAAAGATTCGACTTTAGTAGCATAGCACTAATCTACAGAATCTCCACAGACATTCCATAAAGGAAACTACCCTGTCTTGTTAAATAATAATGATCAGTTAAATAATAATGATCAGTTAATATAATTTTCTATTAGTCTGAGGAGCAGGGAGCACCTCCTATTTTGTATAGCAGTAGGAGGTCTAAGCATACCAATTAACATAAAGAATTCATTGTGTACCTAGGACATCTCTAACTCAACAAAGGGAGGTAGAAAAAATTACATTGAGAGAAGGAACTCTGTCAAGAGAACAGGGCCAAGGGCCACCTTGGCAATTCAGAATCATTTTAATGCTGTCTCCTGTATTATATTGGCACCCACTACCTCTAAATGATGGTCCGTGGACCAAATAGTTTTCAAAAATCATTATAGCAAGAAAAACTGATGACTTGTCTTGATGAAAATCCTTATTTTGCTCCATTTTGTATCACAAATATATAGAACCTTACACAAGCAGACAAACTAAAGCTACACTATGATACTTCTACATGTTCTTATGGCCCTCAAATTCAACTTGCAGAAGCTGATGATGCAGGACTAGTTCTATGGGACAGTTTGTAATAGGCAGAAACTAGAGTTTAAGGCTTATAATAGGTGTTTCAGGGCTTTAGACAGGTCTGAAAGAAACAGAAAGTGAAAGAAAAACAGAATATAAACTACTAACCTCAAACCAGTAGGAATCATTCCTTGAATATGAACCTAAGCCTCATCCCTAGGGTTTAACTAATCACTCCTCAATGAAAGGATCACACTCTCCATACATCAAGCAAAAAGGCAGCACTTCCTTCATAATAAATCTGCCATACTGAGATTGAAAGACTACAAGTTTATGTAGGATTGAGTTATTACTAATCCTAAATGGGACTTCGATTCAGATGCCTAAGAAAGACAAACAAGTTCCAGCAATCAGAAAAATTACATAGTTGTCAACTAGAAGCAGCCTCTTCTGAAACTAAAAACAACCTGAAAAACTTAAACCAACTCTCATAACAAATAGTCTAAGCCTTTATTCTACCAAATACAGCTTGGATTGAATATCTCCTTTTGTCCCTTGCTTAAGCATGCACCCAAAGTCAAGTTTAGATCACTAGACTGCATCAGCTAACCCTCAGGTGTGTTCTATAAATAATCAACAATCATTAAATATCTAAAAAATTGCAGCAATTTTAAGGCAATTGCTTTAGGTAATCTAACATTATGAACTTCGAAAAGTAACAAGAACCATGATGTTGATATATGCATTACTTGCTTAACAAACATGCAAATCGTGCTCAGCTAAGAATCAACTAGACTATTTGGAGATGAGAGTGACCTCTCAAATCAATATATGTATATTTGCAAAATATTTATCTGAATTTACACATACAGTAAAGTATTTGTAACAAATGCTCCAAGTTCCATGAAAAGAAATGAGGTTTTCTTACTTTTCGATCTCTAACCACCATAAGATTGTCATCTCTGCTTCTATCCCTGCAAACACAAGAAAAAACTTTAAATGTTACTGCTTGCCCATATGTGCTGTGAAGGGCAAAATGACATAAAGCATAACCCAATAACATTAACTTCACAAAAAGAATCACCTCAAATTTTTATAGCCATTTGAATCGGAAACCGGAGATGGAGCAACCTAAAAGAAATAAAACAAGCAATAAACTAAAGATGCACGATACAATCAATAAGGACAATATCAGGGGAAGCTAAATTTTGGGTCTATACAAGAATAATTTTGACAATCAATAAGTTTCTAGCAAGACATAAATGCAGCAGTTATGCATAAAATCACTCAACACTGCTGTTACGCAAGAAACATAAACAAAAAGATACCAGTCATTCAATTGCATCAAAATCTCGACTCGACGCTTACAAGGTAAAATCCTTCCATTCAAAATTAACCAATTATTGAAATCCCACGTTCTATATCAACAATAATAATCCTACATGTTCACATTAGTGCAAACAATTCGAATTCGAGACCCAGATTAAACTTAAATCTTTAATAATTCTGCAAACGGTGAGCATAAAAATCCAAATAATAGAGAACCCACATCGTTTTTTACCAAACAAAAACATATAAATATAAACCTTGAGTTGGCCGGTGACCGGAATTCCCTTAATAGGAGCAGCAACAGAGCCGACACCGAGACCAAAACCAACATAATTGTGATGCTGCAAGTGAGTAGGGTGCTGCCTGCTCATCATCAAATGCTGCTGCTGCACATTATGAAGATGATGAAGATCCCCCAATTGTTGAGGATTTGGATGAGAACGTGAACTCGGGGACCCAACGACTGTAGTAGGAGTATGGGGCCTGTAAGCAACCCCAGCTCCGCGTGGATGGTACGCGCCTTGGTTTGCAGGGGTCTGATCTTGTTGGGGGCGAACAGGTCTGGGAATGAACCCACGACCGGAGGAGGCAACTGGGTAGAGAACACCTTGATGATTGGGAGGTATTATTGGATTTGGGGTTTGGGTTTGAGGTCTGATTACTGGGTAGATGTGTTGGTGGTGGATTTGGAATGGAGATTGGGGCCTCGGTGGGGTTGTTGTGGTGGGGGTGAAGGGGCGGGTTGTGGCGGCGGCGGCGGCTGAGTTAGGAGTGGTTGTGGCCATGGTGGCGGGGAAATTGGAGGGTTTCTCTGTGTTTTTGGTTGTCGTCATTTTTTTGAAAATTGAAATTGAAAAGGAACGGTGCGCTTCGTTTATTTGTTTAAATTTTAATGAAGAGTTATAGTGTTGGAGAAAAAGAGACTATTCTAATCTTGATTGGTTACTGTGTTTATCTCTATTTTATATTATAATTATCTAATAATTACAGTTTGAACACCATTAAATTTCCTAGAGAGTTATCACTTAGATCTGGGTCTAGAAGCAGGCCCAAATTCCCATATCTTTTTTTTAACCCATATTCATCTGGGCCTAGAGGTCTTTTATAGGGTTTTTGTTTTTTTAATGATGGATTTAAATGCATAAATGTGATTGGAAGGCTAAAATACATTACGATTTATATATATCTAGTGATTATTTTTTAAAATGTATTTTATTTAAAAAGATATATATAAACACTCTTCTGGTATTTATATTTTAATTTATTTTATGAAATCTTATATGATTTGTTTATCTTTTTCACTGAACTTATAAAATGAGTCTTATTTACAGCTTTTTAATTAAGCTTGCACTAATTCACAAGCTTAATTGAGTCATCTGATGGACCCTAATGAGTTAAAGCTTAGCAAAGCTCAAACTCAACTCGTTTAAGCAGCAAGCTTTAAAACAGACTCACAAAACCTCTTTATATTTTAACAAATGAGTTCGATCCGAGCTTTTTGGCGAGCAAGGCTTAGCCGCTACGTTTGCAGCCCTGAACAGAGCTACGAAGATGGAAGAACTTGATGACATGAGCTGCTCGTTTTAAAAGAGAAATCTCTCTTTTTCATTCCACACAATTTGGAAGTAGCTAGAGATCCTTATTTTCTAGCTAGAAATTAAGTGACTTGTTGTTTGTTCTGATATACGAATCAAGATTATACGTGTTCGGATTTAAACTTGATGAGAAATTGTTTCCCTGTTCTGCACTCCATTCACAAATGAAGAAACAACTTCAGAAGCATGCGTGTTCTGTGCACCCAAAAGGCACTTGAATACAGTAATGTTGCAGGTTTTTGGAAAGGATGCAGATATGAAAATACTGCTGTAACCTGAATCTTGCAGTAGAAGCCATAGGAGCAATACATATAACCAGGTGTGCTTGTTAAAGCATTCAAGCAGTACCGTTCCCCACATCAAAATGCGCTGCCAAGATCAATGCCATCAAACTTGCACTCACAGATGGCAATGTCTTCTTCCTTCTCTACGTTATTATTTACTTATTGATGAAAAGCAATAAGAGATCAAATCAACAGAATTCAGTCAACATTTACAAATTCACAATACCATATTTCCAACCTGACTATTCAAAACATGCAAGCAAAGAACTACTGGAAAAGAATCCGGCATGCACCAGAATTCATCTCTCTGTGAACACGAGCTTTCCTTATTGCCTTAGCTGGGATCTGGATCCTTCAATTTTCCCTTCCCTTGAGAAAACTGTCGTGTGTTTACGGAGACTCAACGGGAAAGAAGAGGAACGGTGGAAGATCAGATTCATGTCAAGTACAGTTATAGTGGTACAAGGTGCGTGAGCATGCTGACCCTGTACCCTTCTGAAACTCATTTGAAGTACCAACCAACACCTTGACATTAACGTAGCATCAATTTATAACTTGAGCATAGGATATGTTTCGTCGAAGATGATCAGAGAGAAGTGAAACAAAGAAAGACAACAAAGCTTTTCAAAACAAGGATAAATCAATATACGTGTTTGCAAGAGGCAGCATCTTGCTGCGATGCTTGAAGCTTTACCACCACAAAATTAAGAAACACACCTCCTTACGAATGACAAATTCAAATCCTAAACAGAGTATGAGGCAGCCATCCCAGCCAGTAGACATGCAGAGCATCAGCAACAGAGACTTTGAACAAACTCTAAGATCAGGAACACGAAAAGACTACTCCTTTCTTCTGTGATACACATACGCACAACCAACCCGGACTTGATGCAGTTTTAGATAGTGAAGGAATACAGTATTAAACTTTCAATGGCGCTATGGTAATGCTGTGCTCAATGTCACCGATTTAGCGGGTTGGTTCAGGTTTTATTTTATTTTTAAAATTTTTAGTTTTAATATTAGATTGTTTGATAATTAATTTTATAATTTTATTCAAATTGTTTTTGTTAATGATTTTTTTGATCTTTTAATTTGTTTTTGTTAACGATTGTTTTTACCTTTTATTAGCAAAAATAATTATTTGATTAAACAAAATATCTATTTTAAAAAACAAAATTACTATATATAACCGAGTACAAGACTTGTGTTGCGAAATTTAATGTCTTAATCTTAGTTATATTTTTATTAAATATTAATTTATTTAATTAAATATGTGTATAAGCATTCAGGTTATGATAGAAAACATTTTATAACCAAAAACATATTGAAAAAACATGTATATTTATATTTTTTTCACTGAAAAAATATATAATCTGTAGCAAAGCACGACTCAAATAGCTAGTTAACAAAAAATTAAAAGAGGTGGTGATTTTACCATGCAACATCTCATAAAATACTATTTATTACAATAATATTTTTTTAATCTATATTTTTTAAAAAATTTAATCATTCAACATTTAATTTATTGAAGATCAGCCTTTATGGTTTGTTGCAGTTTGCCTTCCAAGTGGTTATTTCATTCTCATAAACCTTGTTACGGGTTTAGTAGATTGACTCAATTTTTTTTCTTTGTTTTTTATTGGTTTTTTTTTTAACTTCATTCTTCAACATTTTATCGATTAGGAATTAGACTTTATGATTTGTTTTAATTTATTTTCTAAGAGGTTATTTCGATCTCATGATCCGGATCATAAGTTTTGCAAGTTAACAGGGTAGACCCATGACCTGGTTAGAATGAGCTCTTTTATTGTGTCCTTTTTCTATATTGATTTTTTTTCAATTTTATTTTTAAAAAACAAGCTTATTTGGAATTAGGCTTTATAATGTACTTCGATTTGCTTTATATAGAATTATATCAGTTTCATAATTTGGGTTGTGGGTTTGGTAGGTCAGCCGGGGTTGACTTGGATCATTTTTTTACTTACTTTCTATGAGGTTATTCTGGTCTCATGAGTTTCACTTGTTAACCCGAGTTGACTCAAGTCGTTCTTTTGTGTTTTTTTTAATTGATTTTTTTTCAATTCCAACCTCCAATATTGAGTTGTTTGGAAATTAGAATTCATAATTTATTTTAATTTATTTTTTATGCGGTTATCTTGGTCTCACAACCCAAGTTATGAATTTTAGCAGGTTAACTTGGGTTGACTCGCGTTTTTTTTGTTTCAATTACATGCTTCAACATTTGGTTAATTAGGAACTGGACTTCATAATTTGTTTTAGTTTTTCTTTATATGAGATTATCATGATCTCATAGCTCGGGTCGCAAATTTGGCAAGTTATCACGGATGACCTGAGTTAATCCAATACTTTATTGTTTCAATATTAAAAAGAAAATATATCGTCGTGAATTTCTTAGTCAAACTATATTTTTAATAATTATCCAGATTGTCTTAGAACCCGTCAAATTAAATTAATAGGATCAATTGTCAAACAATTTAATTTTTTTTTTTTGCAAGAAAACTTTTAACAACACCTTAATATTTCTTTACATTAAAATCTTTATTGTTTCATTATTAAAAAAAAAATATCATCGTGAATTTTTTAATCAAACTATATTTTTAATAATCATCTAGTTTGTCTTAGAATCTGGCAAGTTAATAAGATTAATTTTTATGTGATTTAATTTTTTTTATATATAAAAACCATTAACAACATTTTAATATTTTTTTACATTAAAAAAAAATATCTGACCTAAAACATAGCACAACGATATAGTTTATACACTAAGAGAAACTTGAATGAAACATATGCGTATCCACTTGAAGAATAATATTGATACTTTCCTCTACTTAGAGAGTCCAAGTAAAATTCTTTATATTTTTTTTGCCTAAGCCTAGGTGTTTTGATTCCTTTCTTGGTCGGTGATCTATAGGAATTAACTTCATTTCTGATCGATTACGCTCTCTTTATTCTCTCATTTGTCAATCTTTGCTCTCTTTTCTCTTTCTCCTTTTCCTTTTGCTTTGTTGGCGCCATATAAATTTCTTGATATTCAATACTAAGTGAAAAGGTGATATATTGGTGTTGCTAAAGAGTTAAATCATTTTAAACATCACTTAATAGATTTTTAAATTAAAATATAATATAGTATGAATTTATGCAAATTTAATTATATCTGGAAACAGTTCTACACAATTAATTATGTAGAGAGGGCAAACATGTTTTTATCCCCCCCTGCGAGATTACTGGATTTAATACATTCTATTTGTTCTCATATGAAGAGAGAGAGAGAGAGAGAGAGAGAGAGAGATGGGATTGCATCAATCTTACTTCCTTTACAAGCAAAAAAGCTGGATTGCAGATCAATACATTGTTCTTTTGAAATAATGGCAGTATTCCAAGATTTCATGATCTTGCATGCATTAAGTTTTGGTCAGATATTCTTGAAGGAACGTGTCTACTGTAAAGGTGCAAGCTCAATTTCAGGGGAGTCAACTCAAAGAAAAATGAAAGCCAGCTAAGAACTTACAAGTTATTATAAACTAATGTTTGAGCCTCAAATTGCTTGGCTTCAAATGGTGGCAGACCTAAAAGGAAAAGGAAAAAAGAAGACTTGGAAATTAAAAAAAGGTGCATCCATTAAAGGGATCTTAAATGTTTGCCTAGAGATCAACAAAGTAAACCGAGAAAGAAATAACTTGCTTACTCTCCTCCAACTACCATATATACATAGGTTTGTGAATGATGGATCATCAGAAGGTAACCTTCAGAAAAGAGGAGATATAATGGCAGCAAAACCATTGATCAGTCGCAAGAATTCTCTGCGTCCATGTGTGAAGCATTTCAGCCATTCACATCCATTACGTCCAGTTGATGTGAGAGAAGAAGAGGAAATTATATGTTCAGGTTGTGAGCTAGACCTTTCAGGTTCTGCTTACAAGTGCACAAAGTCCACATGCGATTTCTTCCTTCACAAGTCCTGCTTTGAATTGCCGCGAGAGCTCGAACACACCTCTCACCCTCAACATTTACTTGCCCTTCTTTCTTCCCCTCCTGGTGATGATTCCAAGTTCACTTGTAATGCTTGTGGTGATTATGGTACTTCTTTTGCTTATCATTGCGCTACTTGCCAATTCAACCTCCATGTTGGGTGTGCTTTCTTGCCCAAAACCATGAAGCATGTAGACCACAATCACCCACTTACTCTTTTGTATTCCACTAATTTTCTGGACAAGGAGGGCCTAGTCTTCACCTGTGATGTCTGCAGGAAAGAAGTTTCTCAGACCAGCTGGGTCTACTATTGTCTAGATTGCGATTATGGTACTGACCTACATTGCACAACTCCGGCTGAGTGTTGAAGAGAAGCCAACAGGAAGCTCTAGATCATGCTTGAAAACTAGAAGCTGCTGCTGCCTCAGCATTTTTGTTGATGTGCTTGGATTGTTCTGTGCTTATCTTTATTAACCCTTTACATATTTGGCTTGATTTATTTTATTTGATTGTTTTTTTCCTTATTTTCTGGCTTCGAATGATGATTTACATTTTGTGGCTTATAATCCAAAGATACACAAAAACCATGTAAAATAAAAATATCCATCCCACAGTCCGCTGATGCCAGTTTAAATTACACTATTACCAGGTACGACTTCCATGACGAATGCATCAATACACTTCTCATCCTCCAGGACCTTCACGCCAGCCCTTATCTAGAGCAGCGGATCTCATATGTGCCATCTGTCCCTCAACCTATGTTGACCATTGCAATGTAATAGTTGAAGAGTAGATTGGGTAACGAAATTTAACAAATGCAATTCACATTATGTTTCAATAATCTTCGTGGTAGGATTTACAACTTTTGACAGAACAAATATAACACTTTTACTACATCTCATGAAAGCTCTATCAGCTCCAAAAGACCCTACGAACAAGACACAAAACACTATAGGCATAATTCTGTACTGTCTTGGTATCTAGCCACACTGATACATACTGCGTATTAATATTTAACAACCATTTCTGATCTACAGTAGAAATGCTAGACAAGACCTATTTGAAATGTAGCATATTTTCTCTTAGATGTGATCATGCAAGTAGTATGGAGATGTAGATACACGTCCGCTGATGAGATCTTAGAGATGCATTACTCCTTGTTTCTAGAAGTGCGGTCTTTTCTCGGCCCACCAAGAATACGGGAGATCTGAAGACCTCGACTGAAAGCTTGGTTGAACAGCATTCGAGTTTGGAACTCGGAAACAAATGGGAACCAAGCCAAGAATGCAACGGGTGTGAATAGAAGCAAACCCATGACTATTTCATAACCACGAGCAAGTGTCCGGACCGATCCCCAAAAGCCAGCGTGCTGTATAAGTGGCTTGCAGGCCTGTGCAATCTGAAATAAAATGATCGACCAAAAAAAGCTGTGAAAAATAAATATCTTTTCCAGAACAGTATCCAACTAAAGCGATTTCTTACAAGGCACCATGATTTACTAACCAGCAGCAGTCCCCATCCAGAAGGCAAGAATGCAAGAATGCAGACTATAACATCCCGTATTGTCATGTGAGGGAGTGCTATCAAGGTGATGAATACGGAAATAAAAGTTATGAATATGAGACCCTTAATGAGCCGAAACAAGAGTTGGAAGTTTGCACTGAGCTGTCTTCTTCCTACAGCTACAGCCTGTAAAATAATTCAACAGAATTATCAGTACTAGCCAGCTCGGGGAATTTAATTTGCTTAATTTTATAGTTAAATGTGAAGCCCTAAACAGAGCCAGTAAAATTGGGGTGCAGTAAATAGAAAAACAAAATCTTTGAATAACCAACGTCCAGCAAACCAACTTTACAATCAACTGCACAACTTATGACGTGCAATTATGATTAGCATCAGGATATTTGGTTCTAACACTGCAGATATTCAAGGCAGAGGATTTGCGCAGACAGGTACCATAGGAAAATGATCCAAGTGAGAAAAAGGACATAATAATAATAATAAAAAAAAAAAAAAGCTATTCTGAGATGCATAATAGCAGGCTGAAGATCTTTGTGACTAACCTTCATTAAAAACAATACTAGAATGATCACAATCCATGAAACACCATAAACCTGTAAGCCAGAGGAAATTTAAGTTCAGAATAATTTTAATTCTTTCTTCTTAAACATCATAATTATATTGAGAACACAGAGACATGAAGAAGAAAAATGATGATAAACAGTATACCAGAAAACTTTTGGTCTTGTCAACAATACTGAGATGGTACACAAGGCCATACTGAAAGATGAAAAAGCGCAGTGACAACAGTATCTCCACAATGATGCCTCGCTTCCCAGAAAAGCGGAGATGCTCCTGCTCCTTTTCCCACCAGGATTCCCAACTTTTATCTGGATGAACACCAATCCCTCCACGGTTATTTATCCACTTATTCCAATCTGTATAGTCATCAAGAATCTTTTGCCACTCAAACCCTGATGGATTGAAAAGGAAAGGAGCAAAAAGCCATGTCCCCACCATGAACCACATTGATATAGTGATTAAAACATATGCAACTACACCTCTGTATGAACGCCCAAATATATGGAATACAAGAAGCAGAATCATCAATTCAATCCCTTTGACGAAATGGCTGCGAGAATACAACCTGTAGTTATCAGCAAACTTAGCATGGAACACTACAAAGCCACGGCCAGTAGCTCTGTATGCTGAACCTCCATGCAGCAATGTCCTTCCATAATAGTGAGTCTTTGTTCCAAGAGAAAATGTGAAAAATACAGGGGCCAATTGTAACTGCATCAATATGAAATCACTTAATGCATTACGAAATCCTTTCTCCAGACCAATTTCCATCATCATAGGCAAAGCCATCAAAAATCCAATTTGCACAAAAGACTGAGAAGCAAGAGCTACTTGAAGAGCCTTGTTGTCTCTAATAGCTCGCTGAGTACTTAAGCCTTTTTCGAGTCCACTGAGAACGAGATATAGGCGGCCATATAGAAACACATAGACAGTGAGTACAGTTAACTGCCAAAGAAGAATCGAGGACTTTTGGATTAGTATAGAGAATGGTAATGCATATACCTAGTGCGAAAGAATGTGCATTTCAGACATACCATAGTACTAAAATAGAAACCAATTGTGGTGAAGTAGCATGACAGCATTCGGAAAAAATCAAATCGATGTCCAAGCCTATATATGTCGCGACTCAATGTCTGCTCACCATTCCCATTGGCTATCTTTGCCTCGAACATAGATATCTGGTTAAGGCCCACATCCCTCCCTTTACCAACTTGGATATATTCATGATGAGTAACATTGCCTTCACGTAATGTAGAATTGAAACCTGATGACAATTGAAAAAAGAAAATAATGGGTTGCAAAGCCAAAAAAACCATATACTCATCAGTGTAAAGTACATAAAATATCACAATGCCTGCAAATATGTCCTCGCTTAAATTGATGACTTTAGAAGCTTTGCTGACACCCCCTCTCGTCAAGTGAAATAGTCTATCAAAAACATCCGGGTGACCATAATGGAACCGTACTCTGGATGAGGAACAGATATTATTAATTATAAAGGTAAGAAACAAAACAGACAGCAAAAGTCATACATACAAGACTAATAGTTATGTATGTAAAGTAATGAAAATAGAGAAACTGTAACACCAGAATGCTATTGCCCTCTCTTTTACAGATGAAATTAAAAATGTGGCACATATAAACACATGCTAGCAGCAGATATCTGCCAGCCTGAAAATTTAGAGCCCAATCATCGCTGTGTTAACAAAGCACAAAGACTGCACCATATCCAACCCAATCTCCCACCAAAAATAAAAATAAAAAAAAAACAAAAAAAAAACCTATTATAGCTCTAGCAATATATATGTTTGGGAGTTAATAATAGGGTGTTTCAGGTACTTCCTTCAAACTGCAAACCATACAGTGGTCAATACACGGATAAAGTTCTTTTGCTGCATTGACATGATATGGTGCATTAATTTAATTAGTATATAAACCATAAACATGAGATTTTCTGAATTGAAGCTGGAATCTTACTTCAAAGGGCTAGCCAACAATCTCTGACCAATAGTCACAAAACTAGTCTCCTGATTTGACATAAACCATGCTAGAGATGAAACACTGCACAGATCAACCAAAACCTTTAGTGAATGCAGAAATTGAATCTTAATATTGCAGCAGCACAGCTACTATAGTTCATTTTCCAAGAAAAAACAGCACAGTACCTGCCAGTGAATATGTGCTCCCTGAGCCCAAGAATTGTCGGATATCTCACACCATCATGCTTTTTAAGAAATTCTTGAAGCAAGTTCCTCACTTTGAAGGCTTCTTCCATGTAGTTATCCTATCGCATGGATACGTATCAATTGAGTTTCTCTACAGATTGACTTTTCCATAATCTATTTGCTTTTCACTGAATGGAGTACCTGGTTCATGTCTATTGTTTGCAAGGCTTCCCCGCGAGTGAAAATAATGGCATGGTTCTGATTTTCTGGCTTTCCCTCACCTAACATTGCTGGCCCTGGAAGTTTTATCCGATAAATTACCTGCAGAATGAAATTCAACAGAGTGATTGCAGGAATCATGCTAATCATAATAAAATGCCTTCAGTTAAATAAAGAAGAATCACATGATTCTCACACTCCACGCCACAAATGTTCATGGACACATACACCAGTTATATGAGTTTTCTTATCGATGAAACTCAAAATGCATGTCATAGTAGGTTTAGTCTTCAAGTGTTTGGGGTGGGGGTGGGGGTGGGGGTGGGGGTGAGAGGAGAAGAAATCATAAAAATCCCCATGTATTAATAGTCCTTTTCAATTAACTTTTAGATCAAACCTTCTGAAAACAGAAGCAGCTTAAATGACTTCAACCGATTAAAGTTCACAATAATACTTGATGAATAGAATAAGACAGGACTTATGAGGATGTAGTAATCCTTTCCCCTTATTATGTTATATTAGACAATCATGTTCAATAAATCAATTGCCAAGAACAGTGCACGGATTTGAAAACATTACTTGCCTCACTGACACTGCATCAAACATTTTTCCGTTTTCTTCCTTGATCATAGAGTTTAGCATACAGTGAATACTTAATCAATAGATAATAGTGTGACAGTAAATCAAATGTCTATCAAGCATTTCATGCATTATTTCATTTAAGAATAAAGCCAGCAGTAACTTTCTCAAACAATTAAATTAAATTAGATTCCTGAATATTATAAAATCCGAACAAGCTGTAAAACACACTAAGACTGGTACCTGGTCTAAATTTTGAATTGGCTCGGAAGAATCAATAGGTTTGGTTGGAGGAGCAACTTTCACGAGAGTTGAATAATAAACCTTCTCAACCATCTTTTTGGATTTATCTTTTCCAGTTTCTTCAACTTCATCGATATAAGCCACGCGAAGTGATGGATATCTGCCTCCAGGAAAACAATGAAATGATACAACCAGTTCCTCACAAATGCCAAAAGAAGTCAAAAGGATAGTGTCAGAAAATAGGCAAAGAAAAATTGGGAAACCTACGTTGTCATGAGCCTCAAAATGTCTTTGGCAAGAGGATGACCTGCACGTTTGTGCTTGCCATATTCTTGGCATGACACGACATATGTAAATTTCAAGTCAGCTATTGCTTGACATTGTTGCCAAGTTGAGTTATCACTCTTGGATGGTCCCTCACTATTTAATTCAGCAGCCTTGTAGCCCTTCATTAGTTCTGATACAAGCAACATTAAATAGGATTTGATTCAATGTAAAAGGGATGACATAATCTGACATTTACAATCAAGCTTTGGCCAAGTACCTTCATCATTTGCCATATCAAGGAATGCTTGAAGTTCCAAAGCTTTTCGGTAATACATCATTCCTCGTACTTATTTGTCAAAGATATCAAGCAGAAAAGCATAGAATGCTTATTGTCAATATATTGTCAAAATAAGAATTCTGCTCTATGATTTCTCAAAAAGATACACAAACGCTGCAGGTCAGGGTGGCAGGAGAGAGGTTCCTACCTGTTTTTGTTAATGTTTGGCTTCTATATGATGCCCACAAACGGAGTTCTTCCTCCAATACATCATTTGCACGGAGTTCTTCCTCGTTGTTACATCCAACCCGCTCGAGGAAGTTTTTCCATTCATCTGTGTGGAATCATAAATACATGATAAAATATATTATTTTTCTGTACAAAATTTTACCAAGGACAATCAGTTGAAAAGGAAATAAGATTAGGAAAAAGAATGGATGATGTTAACCTGGAAAGATCTTTTGCAAGTAAAAAAGGATAGAAACGCCATCATCATTTTGCTTTTCCAGAAGATTTATAGAGTAATTAACCTCTTCGCGGTAATAAGGAGTTAGGACACTAAAACAGAAGAAAAATGTGTCACATTACACATGCAAGTAGTAACAGTCGTCTGCAAGTAACCGTGCAATAATGCAAAGAACAATACAGCAATGGTAAAACTTGGCTCTATAGTGCTTCAGGTTTCACAGCAGGTACCATAGTTAAGAGACCCAGCCAGGCCAAGGAAACCCAAGTCAAAAGCAAAAGGACATTTTAAGTCTTAAACGTCATTGTTTCAAAACAATTTAAAAAACAAAGGTTACAGATGACTTTGTTTTGAATAAAAAAAAAATTCCACGAGTCTCACCTAAGTTTGCCAGGTCATGGATTGACCCATCAGGTCAACTACATAGCTGGTCCAAAAGGAAACCCAGCCCAGACCAAGACCTGGGTCGGCAGGTCACGAAGTCAACCCACCAGGCAAGGTTGGGTTTCATAACAGTGGTAGGTACAAAGTTCATAAAAAAAAATTAAATAAAGAGGGGAAAGAGAAGAAGAAGATTCAGGTAATCACGGTGCCAATCCAAGTCTAGCTAAAACTTTGCATTTGACATTGCTAATGTATATGCGATCATGAAAACAGAAGTTTAATTTATGCTGTAAAGAAGATGGATGTGAAGACAGCTTACGTGAATGAAAGCATATTTCGAACTTTAGGTGCACTAGGCATGTCCATGAACAATGAATTGGAGAAGAAAGAAATGCGCCTTCTAGCTTCCAAGTTAGATGGAACATCCATAGCAGACTCCTTCACAGTAAGCAATAGATGAAGCCTTCTGATCTATTGGAAATATCAAATTATACACATGAGATTAGAATGTCATCTCCAATTGTGCCGCGTAGTCATAGAAAGAGAGAGGAAAAGAAAGGCGGCTCTAGAAGAAAGAGTGAGAAACCATTCAGACAATAATAACACGCTACTATAGTTGACTTGCCAAATTGAAAATGGAAGAAAGGAATTAGGTCAAATGAACCTGAGTGATATTTACAAGCTAAAAACTAGAGAAAACAAGAGCAGCCACATGGTGGACATACTATCAAAAGGGGCTTACTCTTTCTTTCCAATCTTCTGTCTCTGGAACTGGAAACCTGAGTTTGCCGAGAAACGTATGTTGCTGATCAATTGGTGTCATTCCCTCATCATTTCCATAAGATCCACCATGGTTTGAATCCATCAAACTACAGCCGGAAATAATAATTGCATAGCACAATTATACAAAAGTTAACAATGTATAGAAGAAACAGTTGCATTCAAATAATATACCTAGGAATATCATCCTCCAGTATGTCCCTGGTCACGACCTCTAGCATGTCAAGCAAGAGGATGACAACACGATTCTTGTCTTCTTTGTTATTGATTATCTGTAATATATACTGTTTCAGTTAGGAGGGGTATAGCTTGACCCAACAGATATACACACCAGTTTTTGTCAGAAAATGATACCAAAAAGTCAATTAGCTTCACAAATTGTTCATTGAGAATTGGTAGGGCACTCATATTTAATTCTTGTATCAGGGTGTCCTTTTCTATATATTCATCAACTCTGGCGAAGATATCTTCTATAACCCTGAACATAGCAAACAGTTAAGATGATAACCAAATTTATCTTGACTGAAAACACAAGTCCTCCTTCCAATTTTGACTAATAATATACATAGCATTGAACTCACTTTTTTTCCCCATCTCCTTGAACCAAAAACTTGATGATACTTTTAAAAGAAGCATAGCACTCACGAACTGCACAGTGCATATAATTGTCTGAAGCCAACCTATTTTTCAGTTCACGGTCATTTCGATTGCTGTCTTTTGCCATATCCAATGCTATTGGGATCTGTATGGTATGTAGGTTAGATTTATAGGTCTAAGTGAGGCTAGAAAACTAAATAATTCAGGAACAAATGAACCTTGCTAGCAAGCAAAAATGGAGGCCATTGAATGAGGTCTAGTTCACGATCAGCCCAATAGGGAACAAGCATCAAATTCATTTCCCTGCAGATTTGACAGTTATTAGAATCTATAATAACATTCACCCCAATTCTAAGAAGGCAGCAAAATATTCCACTTGCAATTCCTTACGATACCTATTATCTATCAAATCCTCCTCCCAGAAGCTAGTGATTATTTTATTCCACATTTGTGCAAACCTTGCTTCCTCCTTCTCTTTGTTGGATTCGGTCTGAACTAACAAGCCAATTGGTTAAGACTCTAAGATGGGCATTTCAGATAATAAAATGGCAAAAGACATTGAAGATGTGGGTCTCTAGCACCTACAGTCCCAGTATTTGTACGAGAGAAAATGGCTCTCAGTCCTCTCTTCTTGATAGTCTCAACCTTTTCATGAGGAATCAAGCAGGCATTGAAGGCACCTGGTAATGATTCGAATCGAGACCTCAACATTCCTAATGTACGAATCTGCAAATGAAACAGAAACAATAATTATAGAATTTTACTAAAAAGTATGATCAAAGAGTATTTTTCATATATGCTAAACAAATGTTACCGACACCTTTTCTTCATAGTGAACTGACTAAACACCCATGGGATTAAGGCACCATTTGGTATTGCACGTCGGGTGCTTTTGAGAAATGCTTTTCAAAGTGCATTTGGGTTTTAAAGGCATCAATTTCAAGCCTTTTTTTGATGATTTTCAACGATTTGGATGAATGAGAAAGTGACTTCTCTCAGCTCACTTGTTAACATAACCATGCAGTGATAGCTATAGAAGTCAAAATACCTTTTGTTTAGTTGTGTAGGCTAATAAACTATTAAGCATTCCTAATATCAGTTTAAATACCGGTGAATCAATTTATCTACCGATCCATAAGTGCCTATATATTTTCTTTGAGTCAAATTTTCAAACAAACAACATTTGCAGCATGTTTGGAACCCTCTGAATTTAATTAAATTCAGAGGTTTTAATGAAATCTTAGGTTTGGAATCCTTTTGAGTGTTAAGAATTGAATTTCAAATACAAATTAATCTCTAAAAATACTACAAAAGTAAATCAGAGACCAACCCCTCTGATTCACAATTTCAAAGTAGAGAAATTTAATATTAATACTAACTTTCTCAAAATACTCATCTCTTATTTTTAAAGACATTTGAAGAAATAAAATAAAGGTAATGAGTAATATAGAAAATAAAATGAATTGAATTTTATATTTTCCAAACATGTGAATTCAAATTATTTATCAATAGAAATCAAATCAAACACTATAATTGAATTCAACTGCAGTAGATAATTCCTTCCAAACAACCTATTAGAGATAAGATCCCATCAATATGCTTTAAACGGGTATCAAACAATCCTTGCCTTCATGATCAAGAAATAATTTGCTGCACATACTCGGACATAGGCATACAGCCAAAAGTTCAAATATAAATACAATCTATAGAGCAAAGCTATCTTTACCAACCTCTCCAAGACGGCGAAATGCGCCATATATGCCTCCAAATATAGTTGAGTAGATGGCATACCAGATCTGAGTATCCATAAAATAGACCTAAAAAGGAATCACTTAGATCAAACAGTAAGCTTGACAGTTAAAAAACAATTGCAGAGAGATGCCAATGGAACAAACGTACAAGAACAACAGGAGCCCACAAAGAAATCACGACACCAATATTACTGTTGGCTGCATACAGATAATGATGGCATTATAAAACATTTTCATCATACAAGAACTTAGAAGAATGCATTTCACTCATGCTATTACCTCGAGGAAAAAACTCATGCCACTGGTAGTTGCGTATGTGAACCTTCATGACAGCTTTTGTTGGACCAACAAGTGGCTTAATCTGCAAAAAAGAAGGTTTGTTTGTAGAAACCCATTACTTGCCTCCCAAAATTCGTTCTTATCTCTTTCCATTTTTTGTCAAATAGACTTCGTTGCAGGTAGGATAAAAAGCCTATAATTGCAAAAAACAAATATGAATGTTGTTATTTTTGTCTGCGTGCGATGAAATATTTGAAATGGGATTAAAAACCCGGTGTGTATTAGACCAAGATAATCGACCACCATAAAAGTTAATAAACAGAAAAAAAAAGTGTGGCTTGTTTGACCAAACAGGCCAACAATGAATTGGCTGCCTCGTTCAAATTGCGATTTGGTTTATAAAAAGTAACATCACAGTTATTATAGTCTTGTCTAACCCTAGCTTAAATGTGAAATAAAAAACTATCAAAGGATTAAATCAGAAAAAAAAATGAGGCATTGAAATGAAAAGACGACAACACACTATATTGACTTGGATTAACACGTGAAATTTACAACCCAAGTAATAGACATGACCATAATGAGTTAACTTGGTTGAATAATCTGTCTCTTTTTTCCCTTCCTTTATTCTCTTCCCGTTTGAGCCTTAATTGACCACAAATTGGATTAAATATGGAAGTAAATTGAAAAGTTATAAAAGAATAGAAGCTAAAATTTTAAAAAATATCACATTGTATTGACCTCAGTCAACTTGAATTACCGACAAAATTTAGAACCCAAATCAAAACATAATATCAATTAGGCATAATTTTTTAAGCTAAGCGATAAAAAAAGATGTAATTGCATTTTTTATTTTAAGTTAAATAAAAAAAATTCAATGATAACAAATAGTTAAAATGTATTTTAAAAAAAAATAAGGGAAAATGCATTAAAAAAAAACCCTAGATGTTGTGAATTAACCCATTGAATCTGCAATCCATGCCAACAACTCAACCAGGTCTAATAATTTTTTTTCTTAATTTTTTCTTGCACCTAAACAAAGAATAAAAATAATTGAAAAAAATATAAAAAAAACCTACCAAAAGAGCCCAAGCACACGAGCCTGGTGGCCCGGCACATCTGGGTTGCTTAGGCCCACACACCTGGGCCTTATATTTTTTTTTAATCTTTTTAAGGGCTGGACAACAAGTTTTTTTTAAAAAAAAAATCAGACATGTCATTTGTCTGTTAAGATTCCGGCCATCACAGTGGCGGCTGAAAAATCAAGGCATGCCTAATTTTGTCCAAAAATCCCATTTTGTTACCCATTTTAACCAAAAAACAAAACGTCTCATTTTTTTTTTTAAACACCCTCACAACCCCTAAAAACCTGGAAAAAATGCTAAAAAAGGCCCCCAAACACAAAATCAAACCTGATTACATTTTTCTTCTTCAACTCTGATCTATTTTTTAGGTAATATTGAGGTTTAAAACAACCATCATCAAACTCCTTCATTAAATGAACTCATTGACACCAATATCAACTAATTCGGTGGCCGGAATATGCGAAAACGACTCTCTTTATGTCAGAATCTAACGAAACTTTATCTCCTTACAAAATCAGAGACTAAAAATAATAAAAATAAAGTTTTGTATCAAAACTAAATTTAGAAAAATATAAGGAACCAAAAAGGTCTAATTTTCAAAATTGAGGGACTAAATTGTACTTTGTATGCCAACTTTAAACAAACCACCTATTTTTGGTGACTTTTCTAAGTTGGTCCTCTGTCTTTCAATTTTCTCCCTTGTCAACAAATTTGAAGTAATTGGCTATTAATTTTGCAATTAAAGGACACAATTTATGGAAAAAAAAAATTAAAGGGACCAAAAATTAAAAAAAATTAAAAAAAAGCATTGCTCCATTGTTGTGAAGCAATTATTGGTTTTCATCAATTCATTAAGTCCAGATATTAACACTTCTTTTCTTTTGCTTTAGCTTTGTTTTTTAAGAAAGAAATTATTAAGTACACAATAGATGAAAATACTAATGTTGCATTAACTTCAACATTCGATGCTTGCTGGTGAAAATGGCAACCTAGATTCACTTGCTTAAGGAGGTTGATTTAACGTTCATTAAGTAGGATGGAAAAGAGTATAATGAGCAAGAGATGTACCTCTACGAAAAAACTGAATGCTAATTTTGACACTAGTAGGAGAACCCAAAACATGGTGTACCTAGAGAATTAAAGCAAATAAAAGTTCCAGTAAGAGGAGATAATAACTCAGTAGTCATGGAAGCCACAAGCATCCAAAAGTCCAGATATTAACACTTACTTCAACAGTGAAACAGAACTCTCATGCATTCCCCTTCCAACATAAAGCCGAGGCTGCAAGAAATCAGATTACATGCAAGTGGTTGCAGGTATGTTCGTATATGTAAAACTTCCATAGAATGCAATTATCAAGGAAGTTTTAAAGCAAGATTTTGCATACCTGTGACCACCACATCAGGAACAACACAATCTTATTGTTTGAACGTTCAAGAACCCTCCGAATTAATGGGAACACAAACAATAACACAGAGAGGATATTTGGAGACAAGTAAATTAGGATAGCCATGATGAACAAAGAAGGCGAACTTGGACTACTGCCAAACCATTTCTTAATGGTCTGTCCAAGTCCAGGAGGATTTTTCCAACTATACGCATAAGTTACTGGTAGAACTATGACCCATGCTGCAGCTGAAAGAACCTTTAAAACATATCTTATTTTCACGTAAAATGGCATAGTCTTCCTTGCCTTCCACATCAGAATGATATCAATGACAGCTGAAAATAAAATAGAATCGTCAATTTGAATTGATAAATGCATAAGTGCATGGTACAGAATGTAGCAGTGTTTTCTGATTACCATGAAATTATAAGCTACAATCTTTAATCAAAAAGGCTATGTATTGACTAGTAGCACCAGATGCTTAAACTCTTGGAATTCGCAAAATTAAGGCACATACCGTCAACATGGTCTAGATGGCTTATCATTCAAGGACAGAAAGAGTTGGGAAAAACTCTGTTACTGGCTTTCATTTTTATTCTTCTTTCTAAACATCATTATAACTCTTTTCAACCTGTATTTAATATTTTGCTTATATGATTTTTAGTTTTATGTTTTCATCAGAAAAAACAGAGGTTTCAAAAAGGAGGTTTCCACAATATGGATACGAGGAAAGTGTGAGTTCACAACTCTGCAAGACAAGCTTCTATATAAATGTCTAGATCATCACATTTACCTCTAAGAAACTTGCTCAAAATTTTAACTGTGCCATCCAAATTGGAATCAAATGACCAATTGAACTTTCACGGAAAACTGTCAAACCTTCAACCAGTATGCAGTCATATTAAATATTCTGTGTAACTCGTGCTATTCATCAATCTGGTATTTCAAATTGGGGTAGTGTGACAGCTTCCAAAGAGAATTAGAATTGGTGAATGGTGATATATAAGCTATACTTAAAACTAACTGGACATGCCAATGAGCTTCTAGCTCAATTGGCACCAATGCCTCTGTTTCTGTAACTAATTGGACATGAGATAAATGTAAAGGTCTGTAAGCTCAACAAAATAATGAGCAATGCTCAAACACGAAGTCTTTAAGAGAACTTTTTTCTCTACCTTGTCCAAAATTTAGTATCGTAGAAGTGATGAAGATGCTCAAAACTTTCTTGAAAACATCACCCTCAAATATAGAACTCAATTTTCCTGATCCATTCCAAGCAATGATGATCATCGCCTTAATTGAAGGGAACATGCCAAAAAAAATCATTTGTTCAATATATCATCAGAAAAGAAAAGTCTAAAAATATTCATTATATAGCGCAGCCAAAAAGCAGAGAGGTTTACCTGTAAAGACAGAATAAAGAAGCTCCACATTCTATCAAAACTTCTGAAAATATGCCAAAATGATCTTATTTCAACAAAATTAACTTTTCCAATCCATCGATCCCCTGTAACTGGTTTCTTAACCTGATAATCAGAAGTGGAGAAATACCAACCATGAGAAGTGATATATCAGGACCAAAATTTTTCTGACATGGCAATATCCATTATGTTTGCAAAGTTTTAATTTGTAAGAGATAATTTCTTTGAATCACAAATTCAAGACAAATATGCTCCACTTTCAGAATGCTGCCAAGGATTGACTTTTTGAAGTGAAAGAATGCGGTATATCCAATGAATTGAGCTAATCAGTAATTAAGTGCTTAGAACCTAGAATATAGTTCAACAAGACAGTCTAGGTATATGTAATTTTAGAAGAGAGAGAAAGGAATCAAAGAGTAAATATAACTTCAAAAATCTGTCCATCCAAGGATATATGTCATAAATGGGTGTCAGCACTCAGAGACACATACTCTACTGTTCTTCGCATTCCCGATCTCTCATCCATGTTACTCCTCTCAGAGGCTAGACCAGAGATGCAAATCATGCTCCTCAAAGATGCGGGAGCTTTCAACAAAAAAAAATAGAAGAAGAAGAAGAAGAAGAGCCAAATTGGATATTCTGAAGCTTATTTAGCCTACTGTCTCTCCATCATAGCCTTACCAATGAGGTTTGCCAGCTGTGACCTCCCCCATCATGAAGGATAAAGAAAGGGAAAACATCTCGGAGGCACATGCGGCATAGATGGTTGTTAAATCATTACAATTTGCCTTTTGCACAATCGTGTCTAAGAATGACGCCAAGTCAGATGAAATTGCTACCAATATGCAAACTGCATCTCTCGGTGTTGATAATGGATAATATGTAAAGCATGTTCAAGTGTTGCAGATTTCAAGTATTAGACGAAACATAACTCATGGGCGTGCACCACATACCAAGCCCTGAAATTGAAGCTAGAGGCATTGTGTTGAAACGCACATTAGGCAAGGCTCAAGCCCTAAAGGTTTAAATGGTGGTGGCCAAACATATGGATCATTTCACCATCTTTAATTGTAAAGTGCTAACATGAAGAAGGAATATGGGTTACCAAATTGCAGAGCTAATCCCACAGTATTTACTGCAGTCATGAATTGAAAGCAGGGGAGATGAAGAAAGGCAAGCAAACAAACAAAAAACATAGGCCCAAAATTATAGCCTACCTCATCTTTTTCAGCTCGAAGCCCCAATGCAGAGGGGCAAAAAAAATCAGCATCAGCACGCATGGGCCATCCTAATCGGAAACAATCAGCTGACCTACAATTCCAAACCAGCTCACAATTTACAGCTTACAGCATTCACAGATTGGAAAGCCTGAGCAAGAGAATAAAGCATTATACCAAAAGTATTCATTCAAATCATCATAGTTTCTCCATTGAGAATGCTTTGAACTTCCATCTTTGCTCATTTTTGCTTCCCTTGCTATTGTGTCATATATCGGTTTTACTACTTTCCTTAGAAAAGCCTCATTTTCACCACCATAGGCTGGCTTTATATGCTCACCCGTCATTGGACTGACACTCCCAGCCAACATTCCATACAGTTCAAATGCCATCTATAAATATTGAGTTCAATAAGTCAAAGCATCCTTAACCTTTAAATATTCCACTATTCAAAAAGAAAATCAAAACTCATAAAAGAAAAATCAAGTATAAAGAATCAAAATATATTCACAAATCAATGAGAAATACTGTTTGTCTCCAAATGCACATCAAATCATGAAAATTTGCTATCTACTCAATCTACTTGTCATGTTGTTGAGCCTTACAATGTTTTTTTATTACTTTTACTACATGAATACCCGAAAGAAGAAATCCCTTTTTGATTAATATTTGTTACTTCAATTAACTGCAAATTGAAGAACTCTTATAGTCACATAAAAAATGCATTGAATAGGTATCTCTATCTAGCACCTTCCAGCTTCCCCAAAACTCAAAAACAGAGAACAAAGCAACAAATTGATAAGTTTCTTCTGCCTTCATTATCTCTTTATCTGTAGTCTATACAAGTCTTGAAAAGTACATTATTTTCTGATTATAACTCTTCCAGCTTCTCATGATTTGCCAATGAGAATATTTCCTAAACTGAAGAAACTGTCTAAAAGATTAATCTTTTAAGTAACACTGCAGGAAATAAATAGATAAATACATTGCATGCAAACATTCTACATTCTTCTTCACATGTAAATAGGATTTCCAATGAAAGTATAATAAGAAGATTGTACTGCCTATTCTGACACATCCCTCATCTATGGATGTACGCTTGTAATCTCTAAACAAGTCAAATCCTTGAAACCTATTTATTGCTTCTTATCTCAGCAACACAATCAGCATTCCAAGCAAATATTAAGACTGTTCTTGAGAGAACCTGGTTATTATACAAAATATAGGTGATCTAGGATAACTTCTTTTTTTGCCAACTTCACATCCAGTAGCTTGCAAACTGAATAAAAAATAGCCTAACAGGGAAAATTTAGGGAGCTGTTTAGGTCTGACAGGTTTAAAAAAGAAAATCAAACATGAAATAGAAAAATATACTGAAACATTCTTCATTTAGGTGTGTCATCATAAGAAGTTGAAAGCCAAATCTCTTGCATACATGATGATATATATAGCAAAGGCATTCTGGCATGAATCTCAAGTTTGCTGCTTCTCCCCATATAAGAAGATACAGACCCATATAGAGTAGTTTTCTCTGTTGCACTTCTTGTTGAATAGTCGGCAGCCTACCATTTAAAATAGCAGCACAACTAATGAAAACGGTATGAATGAAAATGAAAGTAAGAACAAAAGAGAACATAAGAATGAGGTGCTCTGCACTTCCTGTAAGTGAACTGAAGAAAAAAATAAGAGCACCAAATCCATACTGGTTATATAAGAAGACTTCAATTTCCCACTCAGCATTTCTAGAATAATGATGATAATGAAAATAAATTATGTGATTTTAAAGGTGGAAAGCTCACCAAAGGCTACTTTTGCGTCCTAAATACTTGCACCATTTTTTGTAGTTCTTAAACAGTTTCTTCATAATATCTGTCACGGCCATGTCATCCAACTAACAAGAAAAAAACGTACAGAAAGTTGATTGATGCATGAGAATATTTCCAAAGTAAGGAAAATAAACCTTAAATGAGAAGTAAACAACCTTGGGTTGCTGATCAGGCTTTGGAAATTGCCGTATATGCACATTCGCAAGCAACAGAATCAAGTGCTCCCTTTGATTTTCCACATTATCTTTCTACATATCATCACTTTATTACAGCCAACCAAAGAACTCTTGGATATAACAGGAAGCAACCAAGTTAGTCACTCACCTGAAAGCCAAACATAGCCTGAAGCCAATCTAAAATGTCTTCATTTACTCTCTTCTTGTGCCCCTTTGGCCATGGAAGACCCCTGGTGTTTCGAAGTGCAATAACAGTAGCTTTAATCTGTAAGTTACATAACCAACCAAGAGTTTTCATCAGTACTCAAAAAAGAGTAGCAGAAAAATATAAAACAAAAGATTTCAGACAAGGAAGATGGAATTGACCTCAGGATATCTCATGATAACTTGATGTTCACTTTCAGGATCAAGAGGAAGAATATTATAGGGTACATAAATTCGGTTCTTTTCTTCAACTTCAGTCTGAGCTTCCAAAACCTACAATAGAAAACAAGGAAAGAAGAGAGCCCTTATACAAAATTTCCAATATATGATACAACTATTCAATAAATGAATGTTTCCAGATTCAAGTATATTTTTCTAAAAAAGATGGACGGGTATTAAATGCCTCATAAGGAAAAATTATCAGCCTAACCTCATCATCTACTTTCACAGACTCTGTCTGGTTGACAGCCCTCAAAACCTCAAATAGGACAGCAGCAGTTTGATAAGCTTTTGTAAGTTGGGCACTGAACTAGGAAGGTGAACTTGATATGAGAAATCAAAAAAAGTACATCCAAGGCAAGTTAATTTACCAATAAATCAGGTCTGTACCAAAAAAACTTACCGATCAGCTTTATCAGCGGCATCTCGTAAAGCTTGTATATACTTCTGATAGTAATCTAGATAAAATCTCTGCATTTCTCGAGCATCACTTATCGTCTTTCCTTGCATGGTGGTGTCATTTTCCTGTTAGACCAAAAGCATAAATATAATTTCAAGTAATTCCAAATGGATCCTTCACAAAATATCAAAATGGTGTAAATTTAAAAAGCAGTTGGAAGGCTCCAAATTAGGGAGGATGGCATGGAGATGAAAGACCACAAACAATGGCTGCTGGAAACATTAATAAATCTTTTTGAATCAATAGGAACACTTTCAAATAAAGCAAACCAAGAATTGTAAACTGTAACTTGAAGTCCATGTGACAAAAGAAATCTACAAGGTGCTTGGTTGAGAGAAATCTGTCTTGATATTACATACATGCTCAAGGAATTGTCCTTCACAAGATTACATTTCTTATCCTTAGGAGGAAAATACTAAGCCAAATCTGTCTTAATGAAAATTAGACCTGATAAGCATGTGAAATGAGAGTTTACCCTTTCCAAACGTTGTAGAAGTGCAGTTTTAAACTGCCGAACACCACGCCCACTAGATGTGGGATCTAGTCTGTGAGCTTTCTCAAAGGCATAGAACCGACCTATTAAAAAATGATAAACGGTATATGAGTAAATAACACTACTTATCTACCTAGTACCAAATATATACATATACGTGTGTGAATAAGGAAATGTTGAAAAGCCAGAACTCTAAGGGAACTTGTTAACTCTATTCAATATGAAGTTCTCATTTCCTTCTTTAAACACATCCACATTTTGAAGCTTCTATTTCACAAATATGTCTACAGAATCATTAGAAGAAAAACAAAAAGAAAATCCTCCAGTTGGATAAAAGATCCTATACGAACAAGAGGATTCCAGTGATGAGAGATGATTTTATTCATGCTTAAAACGCAAATGAGCATGCTAACATGCACCAAACAAAAATAATAATTAATTAACTTACAGAGATAAGCAACTCTAGGGTTGCTTCCCTCAACTTGATTAGCAACACGGAGAATTGGAGCAATCTCAACCAGAGAAGAAGGCACCACCTCACTATCCAACATGGACTCTCCTAGATTACCAGCAGTCTGAGTCCGCAGAATCTGCCTCTGCGGTGGTTGCCGATCAGACCCCCTTCTAGTTGACATCTCTGATGCGTAGTAAAGATCAACTTAAAATGTCTTTGCTTACCTGCCATAACCCATCAAACATCAACAAGAGGAGGGGAGAGAAGGAGAGAAAGGGGGCTAAAACAGCTCACCCTGTTTGGTTTCTTTGTTACTTGCCAAAATCAAAACTTTGAACCTAGGAAATTCCATCATTCACATAAAACTTAATTCAATTATAGACTTGGCTAAATATGTTTTACGTTTCCCTTTCTAAAACAAGAAAATAAGAGACAATGCCCACAGTTTTGCTTTATTCCTTTTCCGTTCATCTGTTTATCTAGCAAATTATCATTATCTTTTGATAAGCCAGATTGAATTAGACAAAAGCATTATGAGACCAGTAGACCAGTATGGAGAAAGGAAACAAATATAACAGACAGATAATGCCAGAAACAAACAAAGAAAAAGCAAAAGGTAGGACATGAAGAAATCTTCAGACCAGCCTGATTACATCAGCATAAGCATAAGCATCCCCAAAGCAGCACCATATCAACCAAAATCACAGGATAGTGCAAATCTCCATAGAAAAGCATAAAAATGTTTAGCACCGAATGAGAGCAACGATAAATAAAACATCAGAGATACCAAAAACAGAGGACCCCCTACCACAGACTCGAACAATCAAGAATCCCTCCCAAGTTCACCGAGCCTGGAACCAAACTAACTAAACAAATCAGATCCACCAAATACTAACTAAAACCACCACACAACACCACCCACAACCCAACACCCACCAAGTGTTATGTTTAGCTAAATAGGAATCCAGTCAATTCCTTGTTACTTGTTCTACTTTTGCAGCAATCGAACCATATACAATGAGAAAGTTGTTAAAAAAAAAAAAAAACTCTTTCCTAACCATAGATATGGTTTCACCCCGGCAAAATCAAGCCGGCCCTCTACGTAGTTGGTGATAAAACCAAGAAAATTCAAATACAGATGAGTGAAGCATAGGCTGAATTGGGAATCAGTTTTCTTCTCTATTCGTGTCTGTTGTAAAATATGCAATTTATAAAGCATGAGATGCTAAGTAAAACCCAACCAGCCCAACAGAACAAACAAAACAAGAAATGAATTCTTGTTCTTGAAAGTAAAGAAAGAACAACAAAAGCAGATAAAGATTACCACTTTAAATATGTTTGAAGAACCAGAAGCAGGGAAAGAAAAACAACAAAAGAAACAAGAACTTCAATAGCTCTACTCCTTCCAAGAACAAGTTCCTTGCTAGGCAGTAAAAGAAACAAGAAAATCAGAGAAAGAGAAAGATTACCACTTTATTAACAGAAAGAACCAAGAACCTCAGCAAGTCTACTTGATGATCATCAAGCCAAAGATCTCACTCTCTTTGACCTTCTTGACTTTTCCAAGAAATCCAACCCACTAGAGCAAAAAATAATAATTTCACAACAACTAGATACTGGGCAGTAAAAGAAACAAGAAAGGGAAAGAAAGGGAAAGATTACCATAAAGAACCAAAAAACACTTCAAGAATTCTGCATGATCATCAACCCCAGGACTTCATTTTCTTAAACTGATTGCTTTACAAACACGTATATGTATCTGCACAGAACAGTCCAGCAAGAAAAAGAAAAGGAAGGATAGAAACTGCAGCAAAATATTAAGTTATGACAGAGAGTTGGAAACTACGAACGTGGGAGGGATAAGGGTAGAAGAGAAGAAGAAAGAAAGCAACTGCAACAAGTCGAGTGACTTTAGTCTACGGTACAGGCACTTTTTTTCTACTTTCTTTTTCCAATAAGAAAATGCCACCCCGCCATTTCTCTAGCTATCTTCTCTCTTTCACTAAAGAGTGAAATCGACTTGATCATAATTTAGAAAAAGAAAGACGTGAGAAGAATAAAATAATACAAGCAGCCGGTAGAGAATTGCTGTTTTTAAGTTTCGGTGGGTTAAACGTGAGATTTGTCCCTGTAATATTGTTTTGGCTGGATCTTATCTCTGTACTAATTTATTTCTCTATCTAGTCCTTTTTTTTTTTGGCTTAGTTTTATTTAGCTATGCTTTTAAATTTTAATTTTTTTTGTTTCCTAAAAATCTCTTACACGTTTCTGCGAATATGTCAAGGCTTGAATCACTAACTACACTGCATAGGGAGGAACCCTTTTAAATACTAACAAAAGAAGAACAGGGTGTACAGGGATGGCATTGAAAATTAAGTTGATGCAAGGACTACATTAAAAAAAAAGTATAGGGATGAATCCACCCAAGTTTTGTCTTAAAGTCTGATTTTTATTGGTGTTACGGTTGAAACTGTATTTATTTTAAAAAAAATATTAAATAATAGTATTTTAATGATTTTTAATATTTTAAAAAAATAATTATTATTATGATTTATTGGTGTTATGGTTCAAACTGCGTTTTAAAAGTATATTTATTTAAAAAAAATATTAAATAATATTTTTTTAGTAATTTTTAATATTTTAAAAAATAACATAAAAAATATTCTGATATATTTTAAAAAAACTGGCTTTGCTTATTTTATTGTGAGACTGAATGCATATGATTATACCTTCCAAGTCAAGCGTGTGTGTACGCGTGTGAGTGTTCTCTTGGTAATGCTGTACCGTGCAAGTATTATAAGTTATGATTATTATATTATTATAAATTAAAAAACATACTAAAAAGCGTGGGTGAAATATTACTCTCAACACCGCTGTCCACACAGTGTTCAACATGAAATTTTTTTTAATATTAACACATTAAAAATATATATAAAAATAAATTTAAATAAAAATAAATAAAATTTAGGGAAATATTAGCTTGAAGACAGTTCCAAATATCCGCAATGTACCCTACCTGTAGCCGATCCTCCATCTCACAAGCACAACCAACATATATGCATAGGTAACCATAGTTTTTCTCTTATACTACTTATTTTTTGTCCTAAATAATTTTATCCATGGCTTTACGTGGCGTTACCTTAGCAATATATAAATCCCATGCTGTTCTCATACCCTCAATAATTCAAGGCAAGACTGATTGGACAGCTCCGAACGAAGACAAGAGTAGCTGGCAAATTGGAATTTATCAAAGACGACGACTGGAGAGCACTGAGAAGACGACAACACATTCTTGATGTAATAAACTACACTTATTTTCCAAGTGCTGTCACCTCTCTTTAAAGCAAAGCAAAGCAAGAGACGGAAAGGAGGGTAGCTGAGGAATATTTTTTAACTGGTTTAATTAAAAAAAATTAGTTAATTTTAAAGCATGTAAAAATAATTAAGATATACATAAATTAATTTAGATATTTATTTTAATTGAAAAAACAAAAAGAAAAAGAAAAAGAAAGAAGAGGCTGGACAGAAATACCCAGGTAAGAAAGTTAGGTTTAATGCTACATCAAGGTTCAATTACATCAATAACTTCATCTGTTCACAGCCGAATGTGAAAGCTATCTTCTCCCATGAGGGGAAAAAAAATTAATATCGTGTAACAAAAAAAAAGGTTTCAATGTCAAGGCCGGTATTGAGCTTTAATCTTACAAGATTTAACTTGGAGGTAGATTATTTATCCCCTACTTATTTAGTTTGATCAATGTTGTTTTTGGATCGGTTTACGCATGGATCCAAACAAAATATTATTAAAAAAGATTTTTAAAAAAAATAAATACATCTTTCATATTGTTTTTTTCTATTATTTTCATGCATTTAAATAAAAAAATATCTCCCGTCTTATCTCTCACTACATTCACAAGTTGATCGATGGAGAACAAAAACATTGGAGAACAAAAACAACAGGGGTTCCGAACAGAAAATAAAAGGGTGGAACCGGTGGGAAAGAAGAAAAGGCAAAGGGCCCAGCACAGCACGAGGATAACAAAGTGAAAGATATCTGAGGATGAGTGCTGATTAAGGTAACAGCTACTTTTATGAACAGACCTCGCACAGCGACACTCTCATGGCACGACAGTACTGTTAGAAGGACCGTAGCCCGAGATATCTCATCAGGTCTTTCTTGTTGGGTTGGAAAGCTGTGGAAAGAAAAGAGGCTGTTTTTGTAATCCTCGCTGATGTCAGCATACGCATGATCACAGCCAAAAAAATCAATTTCTCAGAAATCTGCTACCTTTAGAACCTGCTTCCATTCCTCTTCCTCACAGCCCCCTCCATGGGCCCTCTTCTACGACACCACAGGACCCTTTCCACCGAAATGTTTGAAAGTGTAGTTATAAATATTTAATAAAATATTTTTTATTTTATAATATTTTAAAATAATAATTTTTATTTTTAAAAAATTATTTTTATATTAACATATTTTAATTTTAAATAAAAAAATTAAAATTTTAAAAAACACTGGTTAGATCACGTTTCTAAACAGTCACTAAGAAAAAAATAAAAAATTACCGACGACACGGCACATCTTGTTAAACTTGCAATATAGACAATGAGATTAAAATAATTTTATAAAAAATAAATAAAAAATATAAATTTAAAAAAAATTAAGGAAAAACTAGTTAAGAAAAATATTATTTTAATAAATAATATTTTAATATATTTATAAGATATGTAGAAAGAATAATTTTATAGGAAAAATGGTAAAATGACATTTTGTTCAGCAGTTTTGCTGGAACATGTAAAATAAACATTAAACAGTTAAAATAATAATTTTTTTGGCTTTCTATTTAATATTTCTTAAGTATTTTTTTTGAAAATATATTAAAATAATATTATTTTTAATTTATTTTTTAAAATTTATTTTTAATATCAACACATAAATAGAATTAAAATACATAAAAAATAATTTTTTAAAAAAATAAAATTTTTAAAAAATCTAGCTCGTACTCTACCACAAAATTAAAAATATACTAAAACTGCTCAGCCTTTCACTGTAGCAATCCATAGTGAAAGGCTGAGCTGTTTCTTTATTTTTTTTATTTTTTTTAAGCTATTTTTCTTTTTCTTTTTATTTTTTTCTTTTTTGATGCCTTTAGCTTTTTTCTTTCTTTCTTTGTTTTTTTTCTTTTAATAAATTTTTTTTGTTTAATTTAGTTTGTTAATGTTAATATTTTTTTAATTTAGTTATTAGACTTTTATGACATTAATCCCGGGTTTAACAGATTAACTTGATTTCATAAGTTAACCCGGATTTTTTTTCTTTTTAATTAATTTTTTTCGTTTACTTTAGTTTGTTAATGTTAAATTTCTTTCTATTTAGTTATCAGACTTTCATGACACATATCTCAGGTTTCACGAGTTAACTTGGTTTTACAGGTTAACCCAGTTAATTCTACATTAACCCGTCCATTTTTTTTTTATTTTTTTTGTTAATGTTAAATTTTTTTTTATTTAATTATTAGACTTTCATGATAAGGATCTCAGGTTTAACAGGTTAATCTGGTTTGACGAGTTAACCCAGAGCTTTTTTTTTCTTTTTAATTAATTTTTTTGTTTACTTTAGTTTGTTAATGTTAAATTTCTTTCTATTTAGTTTGTTAATTTTTTTTTTTGATGCCTTTAGCTTTTTTCTTTCTTTGTTTGTTTTTTTTCTTTTAATAAATTTTTTTTTGTTTAATTTAGTTTAAGCTATTTTTTTTCATTTTTTCATTTTTGATGCCTTTAGCTTTTTTCTTTTTTTTCTTTGTTTTTTTTCTTTTAATAAATTTTCTTTTGTTTAATTTAGTTTGTTAATGTTAATATTTTTTTAATTTAGTTATCAGACTTTTATGACATTGATCCCGGATTTAATAAGTTAACTTGGTTTCGCGAGTTAAGACTTTCATGACACATATCTCAGATTTCACGGGTTAACCCAGTTAATTCTGGATTAACCCGTCTATTTTTTTTGTTTTTTTATTTTGTTAATGTTAAAAAAAAATTTATTTAGTTATTAGACTTTCATGACAAGGATCCTAGGTTTAACAGGTTAATCTGGTTTGACGAGTTTTTTAGTTTTTTTTCTTTTTAATTAATTTTTTTGTTTACTTTAGTTTGTTAATGTTAAATTTCTTTCTATTATCAGACTTTCATGACACATATCCCAGGTTTGACTGGTTAACCTGGTTTCACGGGTTAACTGAGTTAATTCTTGGTTAACCCATCAATTTTTTTTTTTCTATTTAGTTATCAAACTTTCATGACATGAATCCCAAGTTTGATGGGTTAACCTAGTTTGAAGGGTTAACCTAGTTAATTCAGATTTTTTTTCTTTTTCTTCATTAATTTTTTTTCTTCATGTTGGTTTTTTTTCTTTATTTTTTTCTTTTTAATTAATCTATTTAATTATCACACTTTTATGACACGATCTTACGGTCAGATCCACATCCAAGGCTCTTGGATCTGGTGTTGCAGTAAAACTCACTTAAACTTGAGTCATGTAAGTTTAATATTATTATTAATATTATAAATATTGCTCTTGGATCTGGTGTTGCAGTAAAACTCACTTAAACTTGAGTCATGTAAGTTTAATATTATTATTAATATTATAAATATTACTCTTGGGTCAAGCATTGCAGTTAGATTCAAGGCTTTTTGGTATATCTTTGTAGAAAGATCTAACACTCTTAGATCTTAGCCTTTTTTATATTTTTTTATGCAAGAAAAAAAATTAACCCATGGGTATGCCTTTCTTTTTTTCCCTTTTTAAGCCTTTTACTGTGGACTGCACAGTGCAGTCCATAGTAAAAAAGTTGATGCCTTAGTTTTTTTCTAGCTTTTTTCTTTTTTTTTTTAATTATTTTTTTAATTTACTTTCTTAATATTAAATTTTTTCTATTTAATTATCAGACTTTTATGGCACAGATCCCGGGTTTGACGTGTTAGCCCAGTTAATTCAGATTTTTTTTCTTTTTCTTCATTAATTATTTTCTTCATGTTGGTTTTTTTTCTATGTTTTTTTCTTTTTACTTAATCTATTTAATTATCACATTTTTATGATACGACCTTGTAGCCAGACTCACGTCCAAGGTTATTGGGTCTGGTATTGCAGTCAAACCCACTTAAACTTGGGTCATGCAAGTTTAATGTTATTATTAATATTATAAATATTACTCTTGGGTCAGACGTTGTAGCTAAACCTAAGACTCTTGGGCATAGTTTTGCAAAAAGACCTAACACTTTTAAATCTTAGTTTTTTTTGATATTTTTTATGCAAAAAAAGATTGACCCGCGGCATCGCGCGGGTCATCTAACTAGTAATATGCTAAGGTGTGTGAGGTTGAGGTCTTCTGCTAAAACCAGAGCAGCTGAGAGTTTAGGTGGGGTCCTTTTATCTTTTTAAGGTTGAACAGTTGGATCAGTTGATCCGAAAGAAGGCAAAGGCATAATAAACAGGCTAATCACATCAATGCGAACCAACACAATATAACACCATACTAGTATTTTTTTAAGGATGATTGTATTAATTATAAAAATGGCTACATTCAAACCTAAAAACTTTCAATAATTTGAGTTATTTATGTTTTTCTGAAAATATGCCATGATTATTTAACAAGAATAGCTAAACTTAACCTTGAAGGGTGTAGTTCAATTGGTCAAACCCTTAGTTTACTTCTTAGAGGTCACCAATTCGGGTCTCACAAATCTCAGGGCTACTAAAGGCTTCCATGATCATTAACTTTAGGAGCCGTCACCATATAGTAGGTGATCAGTGGTAAGAGTTTAAGATTAAGGGGTTTGCTCTCTCTATGGTCTCAGTTTCGAGCCTTGTAATTGCTAATATGATGGTTACTGGAGACTTACGTGGTCATTAACTTCAAGACCCGTGGGATTAGTCGAGGGGTGCATAAACTGGTCCGGACACTCATGTTAATAATAATAAAAAAATGATTAATATGCTTAATCTAAGATCTCGAAAAGATTATATGATCTTATCTAAAAGAATATAAATTGTTTCAATGAATTTATCCTAGATTCATTGATCGATGTCTAACGCAACCGACACATGATTAATTAATTAAATCACAGTCCTGTCCTCGTCAGCCTACTTGAAAAACATTCATTGCTTTACCTAAAAGCTTTGTCGCATTATCTTCCAAATAAGTTTTTTATATTTTTCAATTGGATCCTCTTATCAATTTGTATTAACAGTAATTAGTTTCATTAATTGGATTGGGCAGGGGACGCTTTCATGCATGCTCCACCACTGCAACGGTTCTCTTTTAACTTTATTTAATGTGTATTTTATCCAATAAAACGAAATCTCTTCTATATAAAAATTTAATTTAAGTCTACTATATACTTCATGCTTCGGTCTCTTCAGTGTAGAAATAATAACCGAACACAACCCTATTGCTTTCGGACCTAATTGATCATTATTGTATACATCAGGTACTAAATTTGAGGTTTCCCAAAAAAAAAAAAACAAATTATACTGAAGAAAGCGGAGGGAGAGAGAGAGATAGAAGAAATCCAAAAGATGGCAGAAGAAGGGAAATCAGATGCACAGCTCTTTCAGCTCCTCTCCAATCTCCTCCAACAAGTAGGTTTCTTTTCCTTTTCACACTGCTTTTTCTCTCTATTTCTTCTATTAATTAATTTAATTATATGTTTTACTTTTCTTAATTCTTGTGTTGATAATTGTTTGATTTGGGGTGTTGAAGAATGGGAATTTGACATATGATTGAGCATCTGGGGACCAATGAAATTGGGTTTTTTTTTATGATATAGTGAAATTTCTAATCTGGGTTTTCTCAAGTTATGTCTTTTATTTCTGATTTGATGGTATTTGCTTGAGTTTGTTGACATTCACAAGGTGTATTCTAATTCCTGATTACGAAAAGAAGAGAAAATCACTAAATATTGTTAATCTCATTACATTCCACCTATTTGATTCAGGAATTATTTGAGAATTATCCCAAGTTCTCGTTTCAGAGACGTGCACAATTTGATTTTGGTTTAGTTTTGTACATGTACATGAAGAAATGATCTGTAAATCGTGTTATTATAGTTACAAATATGCTTTTATCCAAGGATCTCTTGGAGGTTTACGCAACTGAATTGCCTTCAGAGAGCAAAAAAGTGCTCAAGGAACGTCATAGAACGAAGCCTTACATAGGAGCAGGATTCCGTGGAATGTTCATAAGTACATGGGGTAGCAGCAGTTGATGCTTATTATGCAATAAGAAGCTGCATTTGATATGCTCCATGGAATGTACCAATGATGTGAACTTGTTTTTGCAATTCAGGAGTTTGAATTTTGCACACACTGTGTGGGTTGTATTGTGGTGGGAAGCGTGCTTTATTAGCCTCATTGAGCATGACTGTCTTACCCCTTCCACCTGCAGCTGAAAAGTTTTTGGCTCTGAAATTCTCCTCGAAGGACCAGCTGTCTTATTTAAGATAACTGATCAGAAAGTCCAATTTTCCTCATGCAACTTGGTATTGTTTTCTCTTGTTAATTCGAGAGATGCCTATATAAAGAGAAGCTTCGTTTTTGTGATGGAGTTGAAGACGCAATGCTGAAGGGGAATCTCTCTATGCGCTGATCCCCAGTTACAAATAGGACACAGGGCATAACTTAATTGCTTAATTTTTATCTCTCGGTCCTATGAATCTTTGATGTTTTGTCGGTGTTTCTTTTCATTCACTGGTCTCGTTAATCTAGGTGGAAGCGCAATCAAACGAGGAAGAAGTTGAGCTGCGCTCCAAAATTGAAGCACTTGGATTGGAGGTTGCAAAACTTCCTTCAAAGTCGACAAATAATCTTGATGAGGTACAATAAAGTCCTTTTTTTACCTTTTTCAGATGTTAAAAACCCCCACCCCCAAAAGCAATGTTCCCCTTTCAGAGTATAACCATAAATCTTTCAAGAGTTTGCTTAATGTGGGTGCTTTGATTTTATCAATAGCTGGAAATAGCGAGAGAGTTGGATAAATTATCAGCCAAGTTAGATGACGTGGATGAAATGATATCCTCGGCTCTGGCTTCAGATCCACAAGTGCAGTCACTCTTAAGTGACACTGCTGATGTATGGATGCCAGTTATTACTGCTAACGCTGATGAACGTCGGAATTTTACTGCATCAGTTGGCAATGATAAATCCGAAGAGAAAGGAGAAAATCCCAAATAATTATTGCAGGCCTGTTCTTATGATTTAGTTTCTGCTTCGAGTTCTGAAATGACACTGTTGTATAACCTTTTATGTCTTCCCAATATTTCTAATACATTTTGGTAATAATTTTTGTATTTTTTGTGGAAGATTTTTTCAAAAGTATTTTTTGTTTTAAAATGTATTAAAATAGATATTTTTTAATTTTTAATGTCAAAACCATTGAAAAACAATAAAAAATAATATTAATTTGATATCTTTTTAATCAAAATATGCTTTTAAAACACAAAAAAACAAAACAAAAACTAACACATTTTTAAACACTCGCTTAACCTTCCCTTCTAACAATAAAATATCATGCATTAGCTAATGTACCGTGGAGCAGGTCACTGGTACCGGAAGGACAAGTTAGCTCTCTGGATTATCACATTGTGCAGAAATATAGTCTTGTTGCTTGGTCGTCTTCCTCCTTAAATCGGTGCCATGACACCCGTTTCTCTTTTGTTCTCCTACAAGTCCATTGTGCCTCAACATGAGGCCCCTATATAAGATGCTAGATAAATTAAAGCTTCCCATTGATTGTTCTCTGTACATCAACTTAGCTGGGGTTGCAAGCTAGTGCCTTGACAGGAGGAAAAAGAAGTCTCAGGCTAGTTCTTAACAGCTACTTGGCACTAAATGCATCGACTGTATTATTCTGTTATTGGGGTTTTTTTCAAGTTTCAACTAATTGTTTGCTTAAAAAAAAAAATACTAGAGCAGTTGTTTGAATCCAGGTGGAGTGATTGCAGACTTGCAGTTACAAGTACAAACTTTTTTGGGGCAACCTAGTTTTCCATTTACATGTCCAAACATCTGACATACGTGGTTTCTTGTGTCCTTGTTGAGTAGAGGTCAAGCTTCTGCTCCGAAAATGAACAGTACAATATTCGATCTACTTGGAAAGCGGCACCTTAACAATTAGACCAAACAGCCACATGATGATAGACCCAAAAACCCAACATAAGAGGGAAAAAACTAGGAATCCTGCCAAAATAGTTAGGAATGGAGGACCTTGGGCATCATCGCTGGATATTGTCCTGCCGGATTTCTCTTCGCTGGAATCTCCATCAGAAGGGCTGGAGTTTGAAGCAAACACAGTATATAACCTTGTCCTTAACTGCAATCTTGCGGCATTTCTGAACCTGGACCCAAAAGAAATTAAAATACTTGATATAAAGTGCAAAGGCATCGGTTTGAGCAACAGCACACAAGTACTTCACCAACAGATGTGTACACAAACATGTAAAACAAATATCTCATTTGAAAAAGCTACGAGCATAAGATATCAAGTCTTGGATACAATTCGGACAGTTTGCTAACTTTTCAAGCTATAATCAACATCTTTAGCCTCACTGCTGCTTTCTTTATGCAGCTACCATGTGGTTCCATCATTTTGTAATTAAACACTAATCCAAATGAATTTCAAATTCATCACTTCATACATATGGGATAATGATATAATCCATTCAACAACATACCAAACCATATCAAAGTAAGTCTTCATGAAGATATTAAAATAATCAAATGTCATTGGGCGTTTTAACAAATGAGTTCATACCCCTTGATCAACCAAATAGGCCTTCTCTAAAAGGAGTTAACATGCCATTAAAATATATATATCCACATAGACAACATCCAAAAGGTCAGAGATATAGACGCAATCCAATCAACACTTCCATTTTTCTTCTCTTTACTGTATCTTCTGGCAACCAAACTGTGTGACTATAAACCAACTCTATTGGTTAACCCAAAGCATAATTAGCATACGGAACAAAAAAGTATAATCAAATAGAACTTCGGAGGAGCTTGAGAAATTTGTAATGTTGTAAAGAGCAAGCCAAAAGAGCACATTAGTATTGTTACGATATTCAACAAAAACATATAACCCAGCAAGCACAGAGATATAAGGGCCATTGAAGACCTCAGCACTTAATCAGTGCCAAATTTAATCGGTATCAGCTTAAGCACATACTTGATAACAAGAACTAATGAGTTAGCCTAATACATGGTCTCAATGCAGAGGAGACGGTGACAAATATCATTCTCATACCAAGCAAGGATATACAATCCAAGAGTTTACGCGGCCATTTGGCCCCACAATTTAGCCACCGCACAACTAATAACGTGGAAAGAGTAGGTGGAGAAACTCATATGGAAAGTTATCCATGACCATAGCAAACATTATACATAAAAAAATATTAATTATTCGACACGTATTTAGGAGAAAAAGTGTAGAGGAAGGGTGGTGTAACAATTTATTAGGACATTTAGAGCCATGATGTGGATTTCATGTTCACAAGCACATCATCCATGAATTGACACAAAGCATAGTAATTCCACAACAGTTAACAAATAAATTTACTTGAAAATTTTCTTCTCATGCATCTTAGAATCAGCATTATATTGTGATAATTATCAGTTGCTCCAAATAATACCAGGCGAGATGCCTAAAAGAAGTATGTTTATAGTAACATTAATTAATCTATTATGCAATTTTCAAATAAAATATAAAACTAAATCCAGAGTTTGTGATAAATACACATTCAATCCACGGGGTTGAATGAGTGATTTTCTAGGATCACCTTTCCAAAGATGCAAGATTTTGTAATCTCTAGAGATGTCAAAATAATAATCATAAACCTTCAAATAAGTTTTCTATATAAGCTCTCGCTCAAGGCCACCAAACGCACCTTGTTCCATTTTCATCCTAGACATTTGCTTCTTTCTCAATGGAAAAGAAACAACATGAGAGCGCCCTTTTCAAGGTAAGTGATTACTATGCCTAAATGAAATTTAAATCATTTTCAGAATCCTCAATAGAGTTTGCTACTTCTTAATATGTTTTGCTTATTGTTAGTATCAGCGTGCACGAGGTAAGCAACCCCAAATGATTGCAACCAAAATTCGAATGAGGGAAGAATTGAAGGAACCCGTGACAAAAGATTTTATCAGTCTGATTAATGCTAATGACAGCAAGAAATGTGCCAACATATGTCCTAAAATTAAGAAAGGAAAAGCTTTTGATCTGAATAAAAAACCACCAGAGAAGGACTGTGACGTAGCTTCAAGCTCTAATCATCGAGAATCAAACAAAGTTGAGCTACCTCTGTCAAAGGACAATTTGGATCTGACATTGCGACTATGCTCTGTTAATGCTTTGCCCTGATCGACATCTTGCAAGAGTACATGACCAAATCTTTCAGGTTTTCGAATGATTTTTTTCAATATTCAAACTATGGTAGTAAACACATCCAACTTTCTGAAATTCTCTTCCAATTGCTAATAATATTAGATTTCAAATTGTAATGGGGAAAAAGATATTGTTCAGAGCATTACTTGCTTATTTAGCAATATGTATTTGTATTTTAAGAACACCAATAATTAATCAATTATATATATATATATATAAAAAAGCAAAAGAATAAGGAAGCCAAGATCTGATCCACTCATGCTGCCAATGTATGTGTCCTAAATTGCTAACATTTCCTATCAATTTCAAATGGTTAAATGCACCTCTAAAAGTACCAGGATCAGATCTCACACTTACAGAAATGAATTGTGTATTCGCAGTTCATTCAATAATTGTTCAACAAAATGAGTCATCAAAATCACATTGATTCCAATGCTACCTTTCAAACTCAATCAATAAGAACTAGTACTTTTCAATACCATTCCTTTTTTATAATCCAGCACTCACCATTCCCAACTCCTTTATAAGCACTTGCAAAACATTCAGTGTAGCTTTAGAAAATGACAATGTTGTCATTCGAAAACACCAATATAAATTTCAAAGATCTGAACTTTCGTCCCTGAAAATGAAATCATGTTCCTTCTTTTCTTTTCTTTTTTTGAACCACCAGGATATAAACTGATATACAGAATATAACTCTTCACTGCTTAAACCAAGTGCCTAAATCCAAGAAATAATGCATGCCCACAAGTGGGTTTCTACTTCAGAAGCACCAAACAACTCACTCTCTTATTTATCTAATGAGCAAAAGAAGAAAACCCAAGAAATATAAAATACTATAAAACAAAGAAACAGCTGCAAAAGCATTGATAGGCATGATGACTAATAAAAGAACGAAACAAAAAAAGAAGCAAACTTTTGGAGATTATGAACACCTGAAACTGAGAGGGGTTTGAGAGCGGTTGCTGCCAAGTTTGATAGAGTGAAAATGAGGTATGCAACTGCAACTATTTGGACCATGAAACCCATGAATCAGTTTGGGAGAAGAAAAGGAAGAAGCCATTTTTCTTCTCTTCTTACTATTTCCGATGGAAATATGATAATGGAATTATTCAGTGCCATAAAAAAAATATTCGAGTGATTTGATGAAGGTAGAATAAATTATTCTTTAGTCCCTATATTTCAAGTGTGATTATATCTTACTACCTCATATTTGCAAACCCACAACTAAATTTCTAGTGAAACTAAGCCAAATTGGTTAAAAAATAATGTACTCAAAGACTTTTATTTCCTCTAGTTTTTATTTTTTATAGATCTTCCTAGATAACACAAATACAAAAACTCTTCTCATAAATAAATAAAAATAATATTTAATAATGCTATTTAAATAGCATATATAGTTAACAAAAATATTATTTACTGGGTTGATTAAACAATTTTAAGAGCATAAGAGATATAAATTAAAGAATTTAAGAAAAAAATAAAAAATAATAATTGATTGAATTAAAATACACAAAGATAAAAAAAAATAAAAATAAAATTGACACACAATTGATTAATGAAGCTTAGGATGCCCGTTAAACTGAAGGTGTGATCAATGGGGGAGTACTAGTAAATCAGCTGCCACAATCTCATGCATATGAATGCATGCAACTCCTAATCACTCTCTAATTTATTCTTTTGATTTTTTTATAAATTGAATGATTAACTAAATTCTATATCTTTGTTTTCAATATTTTCCTCTTCCTAGCTTGAACAGATACTTAACAGCAAATTAAGCCCTCCATGGAAGAAGTACCTGATCCTCGACTTGGATTGACGTTGTCTTCCGATATGATACAAGACCCTACTTTGCTCATCTCCTTTCCTACGGAGGGTCAAAGAAGACAGCAATTTTATTGAAAATCGTTCCAGAAAGGTTCTTGCCATGCCATATCATTAAATATTCTTGTTTGAAATAGACTTGACTCGTTTATTTTTTTACTATACAGAAGGATAGAGCAGCTGTGGTCGGAGACGCTGTTTATTACATCAAACAACTTGTCCGAACAGTTGATGAACTCAAACAACTGGTGGGGAGAACGAAAATGAAGAAATATGGGGTTGTCAACGTTAATACAAAGCCTACTGTTCTTGGATCACGGTATAATCATTCGTGCAATAATATTAATAATGGATCAATATCATTTTCTAAGAAGCTTACTGAAGATACAGAGATAGATCGATGTTCACATTATATAGTTGATGAAGTTATCATTAAGTCCTTCACCGAAAGAAGAAGAACATTAATCATTGCTCGCTGTCTGCGTCCAAGGTTCTTGATAAGCTTCATTTAGATCTCCGGTTTGTTTCCGGTCACTACATTGGCTGCGATAACTATTGTTTTCAGTTGAAAACCAAGGTCTGGACGAACATTAATTTGCCGTAACTGCATATATTGTTATTATGAAATTTAGCTTGGTCTGCGTATGTTGCGAATGTACTTTGAATTGCTTGGCAGATTAACGGAGGATCGAGTGCTGATGCGCTTACCATAACCGATAAGCTGACTGAGGTTCTGGACAACCGTTGTTCTTAAGAGGGCAGGGCAAAGAAATTATGGTTTTGAAGGTGATGCTCTTAGACGTTAACAAATCATCATGCTGAGATTGAGGACTGAGAATGTGCTGATTAAGGCGTCATGAGATGCTATATATCAATTAATTTGGTCTGATTGGATCTCGTGGCTTTTGTTGCCTCTGTTGCTTGGAGTTCATAGCCTGTGTTTTGCTGCAGTTTGAATATAATAATAATAATAATAATAATAATAATAATATTCAGTCGACAAAATCACATCTTAAAGAATAATAATATTCAGTCGACAAAATCACATCTTAAAGCAAAAAAATAACACTTTCGATCAATGAAAACAAAAAGAAAAATAAGTAAAAAAAATTATATTGAATGATTAAATTGAAAAAAATTAAAAAAAAAAAAATATAGCAATTATAAGTTAAAAAAAAACAAGAGACTACTCGGGTCAACCCGCCTAACCTATAAATCAGGTTATGAGACCGAAATAATCTGAAAAAAAGTAAAATGAAGAAAATAATGAAACCTATTTTTTTTAAAAAAAAAACAATGCTGAATGTTAAATAATGACATGGAAAAGATTAGAAAAATAGCAATTATAAGCCAAAAAAAGCTTGAGCCCACCTCGGGTCAAGTTATGAGATCGAGATAACACTATAGTGAAACAAAAATAAAAAAAATCATGAAATCTAATTTTTAAAAACCCAATGTCAAATTATGATATGGGACAAAAATAAGTAAAAAACAAAAAAAACGATACCAACCCTTGTTAGCTTATAAAACCCGTGTCTTAGGCCATTTAATCGAAAACACTAGATATGAGAAAACCACAAAGATCAATTCTCAATAAATTAAATATTGAAAGATGAAATGAAAAAAAATCAATAACACAAAATGATCCAAAAGAAAAAAATAGTTATTAAAAGGCAAAAAAAAAAAGAGCGCGAACCACCTAGGTTAACTCGTCAAACCAACGGGCCAGCTCATAAGATCTGGATAAATCTATAAAAAGATAAAGAAGAATACCATGAAGCCTATTCTTTTTAAAACCAACATCGAGTAATGATGCCGAAAAAGAAAAGAAAAAGTCTAAAAGAAAACATGAGAACCCATGCCAATTTACAAAACTCATGACCCGGATCATATGATTGGAAGTATCATATTCGAAAAAAACACAATTCTCAATTTAAAAAAATTAATTATTAAATGATAAAATTAAAAAAAATCAATCATAAAAAAATTTAAAAGAAGAAATAGAACCGATACACAAATATACCCAACTAAGAGGATTGTTTTGAAATTTTAAATGTCATGTGCGAATATCGAGGGGAAGAGAGAAAAGAAAAAAAAGTGTTTATAATGACAATCCGTTCATTAAAAAAAAAAAAACACAATGTTGTGAGAAACCTAATGACTCAATTGAAGAAATATTTTGGTCATCGAATGAAGGCGCACACGCCACCGAAATGCGGCGGCCTCTCCTATGCGTCTGACAACTTTTTTTTATTTTTATTTTTTAATTACTTTAAATGACCAATCTTCCCCTCAATTAACCTACTTATAACTAAAAAAGCCAACGTGAAAACATGAATTTATCATTGAATCAAGCCTAAATAAGTTCCAAGATAAAGGTTGATTTTGTGATTTCACTATGCTAAGAATAATGAAAACACACAAATGCCCCTGCAGCAAGGATTAATTAATTATGACATAAAGTGTAAGGTAGTAATTAACATATGCAAAAAACATGAAAACTCAAAAAGCCTCCTCTGAGAACGAAATATGTGAGTGTTTTCTTTTAAAAGCAGAGAAGGTTTTTACTTTTAAGAAAAAAAAGATAAAAATACGTTTGTATTCTCATTAAAAATAAGAACAACAAATGAATCACATGGAAAATATTATTTAACCCATGAACTTAATCTTCTGACTTGATTTGGGGAAGGACAAAAAATATATATATAATTTTACTATTACAATCCATCCACAGTAAATTATCTCTTGTACTGTCGCGTGATATCTCATCAGCATCACCTGTATATTTTTTATTAATTTAATTTGTTCACCTGGCAAATCCTCATTCTCCTCTATTTATTGTTTCGGGTGGGACAAAACACTTATAATGGGATGCTAATGCATTGTGTTTGCATTAATTTTAGGTGTTCTAAGCCATCATCCCGAGGTGGGGCAGACAAGTTTTGTGGAATGGACTTTGGACTGTTCACGAGTGAATTGCACTGTTCACATGAACAGTGCAATTCACTTGCACTGTTCACGGGTTTTTTTTTTTTAAGTGTGTTAATTGTATTAATTTTTTTTTTAAAAAAAACTAGTTTAGAGAATTAAATTCATTCGCAATGTGAACAATATTTTTTTCTCAAAAAATTAGTATAGAGTGAATTAAATTCACGCGCACAGTAATATCAATTTTATATCTGATAATATTTTATCTAATTTTATTACACGCTCAAAAAGTTATGAAAATTATAGTTCTTATCGGATGAATTTTGAACGTAATGGAATTATAAATAGTTTAAAAGAATAATAAAAAATATTTTATATAAAGTATTATTTTTTTCATGATGTAATAAGAGTAATTAATTTTACAATATTTAAATTTAAAACCATCAATATTAGTATATTTTTAAAAAAATTATTTTATAACCTCAATTTCAAAAGCATTCTTAACCAAACACATTAAATTACTTTTTCTTCAACCTCAATTTCAACCACAGTTTTAACCAAACACCTATTTTTTCAAACTAACCTCAACTAAAAATATTTTTTATAAAACAACTTTTTTTAAACCATAACCACAATAACTACCATAATACCAAATACTTTGCTTCAACACGATCATAGACATAAATGACCAACGATCATATCAAGAGAAATGAGAATGTCAGATTTTATCACGTCCAAAAATCCAAAAAAGGTGTTGAAGAAAGAGGCTTAGCTCTGCGGGGGCTGATTTAAAATCGAAAATAGATAGGATTAGGCTAACAACAAATCCAGCCAGAAGGCCAGGTGAGCGGACAGGGAAAACTAGGACGAAAAGGAGTGTCATGTGAGTCAAAAGGAAATGAGCAACACAGCACTATTTTATTCAATGGGCTCCATGAAGCTTTGATTCATGTTCATAACTTTACTCTCAACAAGCTTCACAATAAAAAGTTGGTATCGATCAAAATGAAATTTGAGGTTGTCACCTAGTTGTAACTGAAAATTTTGCGGAAGAAACTCAACACCTGACTTTGAAACACCTGGAAATTTGACTACAATGGAACTCATTAATTTTACACCAGTCCTCTATCCAACACGAAACTCGTGTTTCTGATAAATTATTACTGAGGAAAACAGGATGGCATTCTTCTTCAGTTGTCAGGAGCTTTCTTGCAGTGCTTCTCAAGCAATTCCATTGTAACACTCTTTGGCCTCTCCAGCGGCAATCCAAGAGCTCGATCCCATATCAGCTGAATGAACAAAAGTGTATCAGTAAAATCTAAGGCACCAAACAGGATCACAGAAAATGATAATGACTGTAGAACAAACCTGAGAGCAAATACCAATACTCCTTGATACACCGAAAAGTACAGTATAGTACCTATCAAAAAGCAATTTAAAGGAGCGTTATCATCTTTCCTCATAAGTTATGTGGTTGCTATTGAAAAGTCAATGTGGTAATATGTTATTCAAAGAAACATAAATGCAATACCTAGCTTCAGTTAAACCGTAGTAGTTCAGCAACACCCCACTGTGAGCATCAACATTAGGCCATGGGTTTTTAACCTAAAAGCAGAAATAAAATCCATATTAGAATAAGAAGCCACTCCCAGATAGGATTGCAGGACCATCAGATTTTGCGAGCAATTGGATCCATGGACAAAAATACAGACGGTATTCTTGCTACCTAAAAGACAAGAGCATTATTCCATGTTATTTATGTTTTCAGCCTAGATCAAAAGGATAAACAACTTGCCTTGCCCAGCTGGGTAAGAACTGGAGGTACAACTTCATATAGCTTAGAGACCTGTTAAGGTCAAAACTAGGTTAGCTAGTGAAAGAATTGTCCACGGGATTAAAAAAACCATGTGTATTAAAAAGGCATGGCCTTGTTAATGTAACATGATCAGGATAAAGTGACAACCAGCTGGAACAATGGATCTTCAGGTAAATGCTTCAATGCAAACTCCCTTTGACATGTATATCTTGGATCAGTCTTGCGTAGAACTCCATGACCAAATCCAGGAACAACCTGCAAAATAAGGGAGTTGTGAATGAAGAGAAATGTGTGAATTAAACACAACTAAAGCAGAAGTAGGACTATTGTGAAGTAACAATGTGAGAGGAACTAAGATATTTATAGATTTTGAAAAGCGTCAGCCAACTGTTCTTATTTCAAAATGACATAAACTGACATAAACTACCTTTCCGCTATTTAAAGTTTTCCAAACATAGTCTTTAAGTTGTTCTGTGGTTATATTCTCTCCACACTCTTCTACCACGGATTTGATCCAAAGGAGAACTTCCTGCAACCACAAAATTCTGATGAGCAAGAAGAGAAGCAATAGCAATCATCTACGGCAGAAAGAAAGTGATGCCAGCATTCAAAGGAACTTGCTTTTTGTAATAGATTACACAGTTGGTGATCTTGATGTTAGAAATAAATGTGAAAAACCCTACACAGATAGCAAGAGAAACATTTTGGTTTATCAATCTATTTATGGTACAAAGAAAAGAGGGGCAAACAAGAGCAACAAATGCCTGATATATTGGTTAAGTTTTATAAGATCTCCTCATTTATATATTAACAAGTGATTTAGTCTCAATATCACTCATGGACTTTGTACTCACAATTTGCAAAAAGTTTTTTTTCCTTTCTATTTTTATATATGAATTGCTCCATCCAATGGTTTTCAGTGAAGTATTGCCTATAAATGAGAAACTCTTATTGCCAGACATGGTTTCCCACCCATTTGCATAGATATGTGACTGTGATCGGGCATCTTTGCTTTTGCAGTTACTAAGGATATGTGACAGAGTTTGAGTGTCTATAGCCAATACCAAAACAATCAGAACTTCTAGAGAGCATTCTTGAGTCCAGATTTTTGCTTGTCTTTAGTTCAAAAATACAACGCAAGTTGGGTACCTTATAATCTAAGAGATCCATAACTTTTAAGTTGCATATTTAGAAATCAAGCTCATTGTCAAGTGTCAACAAATTAGAAATCTTTAGGGTAATATGATAGCGCCCGCAGAAAGGGACAACCTAAGACTTTTGGTCCTTGTTCTTAATATATCTTCTTCAGCACAAACTAAAATGTCGATCCTACTCCAAAGCCCCAGAACAGACGAAGAAAGGACATCAACGAAGAATTAGGTGAGAGAGAGAATAGAGAGTAAGCTGGATCAGAAGATAGGACTTAAGCTGCCATACCTGATTTGCCAAGCCATGGAGTGGCCCAGCTAAACCATTCAATGCAGCTGCAAATGAAAGATAAGGATCTGAAAGTGCACTAGCAACCTGAACACAGCACAACATTCATTCAAGGAAAACCATATGCATTAGCATTTAACTGGATAAGAAGCCATACACAATACCCCTCCCTTCCCACCTAAAAAAAGGGGGGTGAGTAGGTGAAGTCCTGAAAGTGCATAACTTGAGTAACTTACCAGGTGACCAGCATGAGCACTGACATTCCCACCTTCATGGTCGCTGCATCACATTAAGAAAAGAAAGAAAAATTAGCATGATAAAATGCTTCTCTGTTTACCACATGCATCACATGAAAGTCACTAGAATTTTCTTCAATCCAAGAAAAGAACAAGATATACAAACCTATGGATTGTAACATAAAGCCTCATAAGCTCTTGCATTTCAGGACTATCAAATCCCAACATGTGTGAAAAATTTCCACCATAATCCAAAGAGTCATTCATAGGAATAACTTTCCCATCTTTGTAAATCCTTCAAGAAACACGAAAAGATCAAGGAAATCAAAATCAATTTCATGAAATGTAATATTATAAGCACAGTGAATTAAGTCCCGCATAAAACACCCAACTACCAGAAATTTGTGTTTGTGTTTGTGTGTGTGTGTGTGTGTGTGTGAGAGAGAGAGAGAGAGAGAGAGAGAGAGAGATTTTGCACGCTCATAGATTTGCAAAAGTGGCTCAAGGATGAAAATATTCACAGAGAGTTCTTGCTCAAGAAAAAAAATTATCCCCACAATACAGGAGTAGCGAAAGTTTTCAAAACACTACATTCAACACCATGCCCCAGCCTTTTCTGATGCTATCAGGCACAATATGCAAGGTTGAATGCTGTATAAAATGCTCACTGACCTTCGATAAATATATGAAGCTACTATTGGCACACGTGCAATCAGACTAAGAGAATCCTCATACGTTGGCTCCCAGTACCTATGAATTTACATTGTTATAACACCAGAATAACACATATAACACTAATAAATGAGGAGAAAAATTCTAAAAACCTTACTTTGATTTATGAATCCCTTTTTCATAGGCTTTTTGAAATTCACTCTGAACCTGAAAGACCATCAACAAATACAAAAATACAAGTCAACTAACACTATTTAATGTGTCTTCTTCCGGATAACATGTTAAATTATTCAGTTAATCTTTCCCCACTCCACAATTTTATCTCTTAGAGCCTCAATTGGTCACGCATGTCACAGATAAGCTCTCAATAAGTCGTATTAGAAAATCAAAAACAACAATGGTCATTTTGAATTAGCTGAACTGTGATGATAAATACAATCTAAGCTATGATAAAAGAGGACAGAAGGTGGGCCACATATATATAACGGTGTCAGAGCATTTCTCTACCTGTAGGGCCATAACACCAGTTGCAAACTGAGTCATTGGATGAGCAGTGACAGGTAGGGCATCAATGGCCTTAAAGACATAATCTGCAACCAAGAACAAGAGGTCATTCGCCATGCTAATCACGAATGCAAACAAAAAAATTAATACTTCCAGGTCAATAAACAGTTGAAAATCAATGAGAGGGATGCATTAAACAGGACCAGCTGCCACAAGAAATATACTGTGCCATCCAGCTGCTAAAAAACTTATTAGCGGTGCAGTTTCTCAAAAAGAAAAAACTATGGACCTGGAACAGAGGCACGGTCACGCAATTCCTTTGATAAGGCACCGACTTGCTCTTTGGTTGGTACCTAAAACAAAAGAAGAGAAGAAATGCTAAATGATGGCGAGAGAAAAAATTTATGATGACTTATGATGTTGTGTACCTTTCCCGTTAAAAGAAGCCAAAGAAGACCCTCTGGCAAAGGTTCTCCACCAGGCTTTGCAGCTGGCAACAATTTTTGGCATTCAGGAATTGACATGCCCCTAAAGCGAATTCCCTGAGAAACAATGCACAATAACTGAAATGTGATGCGGGCCTATAGTAGATTTTTTAAGTCTACTTATTTTGGGAAAAAAAAATTGGGCTTAATTTTATTATTCTAGTTTCCTATTTCTATTATGACTTATTTTATTGGGTGTCAGTAAATGAGTACCCTAAGGAGACATTTAGTTTTCAATTGGAAATAAAGACTTGGATTGTTTACAAGATTGGGCGTGCTCTTGATTTAGTCCTTTAAGATCAAGATTGTCTCTCTTATTTGTGATTTTTTTTTGTTTCTATCCTACATCAATTTTCTTGTTTTGATGATTTTTCTCTCATCCTAAATCAATTCAGCACCCGCTGTAATCAAATTGTTTAAAATAAGAAAAATAGAATAGTTTATGATGATTGATTAATTAATATTTATCCATACCTCATCTGGATCAAGTAATGAAGTCTCCCACAGTAATCCAGTCATTCCTCTCATCCCCCCAAGCACCTTACCAATTCAGCGAACAAATAATTCAATCAGAAGTTACACAACAAATAACAACTGTTATATTAATAGAAATTAAACAGAATTGTGACTTATTGATCTAAAAACAAACAGCAAAACTCAGAACTATAATTACCATGTCAACAGTAATATTTCCCAATTGAACTTTTCCATACTCTGACTTAAGCTTCTTCAGGCGCTCCTGCAACGAAATGAAAAATAAGAAACTATGAATACTTGTAGCAATCTGCAAGAACTAGCTTTATCAGATTTTGTACAAAAACTTGTTGCGACAAAGTTAATTGAGTGTAAGGTGCAAGCACCAAAAAGTTAAGACATAAGAGAAATTATCATTGCTTTTTAAACGAGGAAATACATACCTGTTGTTCTGGGATCAATTCCTTCAGCTGAGAATGAAGGTCCTAAAAATTCAAGAGAGAGGGAGAGTAAGAATCACTATAAAAGAAAACAAAGCAAATCAAATAACAAATTGCAACAGAAACCACATTGGTCCGCGTCAAAAACATCAAAACCCTAAACACCATCCCGATGATTTTTAAGATATGGAGGAGAGAGAAGAAAAGATGAGTACAAGATCAGAAGAGATGGTCTGCGTTTGAATCCATCTGAAAGAATTGCTGAGGTTTGACTGTTTCTGAACCTGATGCTGCTGCATTAATCCAATCTAATCAAATCAAATCATCCTTCTATCCAAAAATAAAAAAATGGAGGCTTGTAAAGAGAGAGAACAGCAGAAGTTACAGCATGAGAACGAAGCCTGGAAAGAAGAGGAACGCTTCGAAAGAAAACCATGCCGAGCAATCAATCACCTACACAGTCAGTCAATGAATCAAAAAAGGTTTAGGTTTTGACTAAATGAAGAATTGATAAAAGACAACTCAATCGAACGATCAAATCATGCAGGTGATCAAAGTAATACCCAATAATTGAAACGGAAGTGCAGAGAAATAAAGGGGAAAAAAAAATACTGAAATGAAGGATGGAGAGAACGTTAATCGTAGACGATCAATTTTAGATTTATGAAATGCCTTCGCCGTTGTTTAGTCTTATTGAAAATTAAACCTTCACTTGATTGAATATTCCATTCCAATTACCATGAGTTAATAATACCGATATTTTTTCCCTATTTTATTTTGTTGACCAACCTACAAGTCAAACCCTAATTTTAGTTTTTTTTTGTTTTCCAAACGTTGCGAAATACTGAAATTTGTTATATTTCATTGACACGAGAGATTCATCTATTGACTAATGAGTTTTTATTTGTTTTTAATTTTTTTATATTTAATTTTAAAAAATGATACAAAACTAGCGTTAGATGTGTGTTTTTAAAATGATTCGATCAAAGAATTTAGTCTAAATTACTCTAAATATAAATATATAAGAAAAGGCACGAGAAATAATAAACTGACCAGTGACCTCATTTCATTGGATGGAAAGAATCAACGCTAAAAAGGAAGTGAGAACAGACACAAACAGCTATTTTCAGAATTAGCTAAAAACAAAGGAAAAATCAACAACCCATGTCACAAATATGAACAAAGAATTGGACTTTAGCACACAAAAACCCAGTAACATAATTCATAACAGGGTATGAACCAGAAGATTCAGTAATGGTAAAAGAAACCCTCTTCAAATTCCAACTCTAACAGCTAAGAATAAACACGAGAAATTGAAAAAACAAGCATCTGAATCACACACACAAAAAGGCATTTTGAGTGAGAAAACAGAGCAACAAAGACCAAGTTCAGATTTTCTTACCTGAGTTCTTGGAAATTTGAGGCTTCGTCGCTTTGCTAATTAAAATAATGTGGGGAGAAAGAAAGGGGTTTGGTTGAGAGAGGCAGGGGTCTTGTGTTATTTATAGACCGGACACAAACAAGACCATTCTATTTTCCCTTTTATATATATATATATATATATATATATACTGATACATATTTTTAATTAAATAAATTAAAAATCGTTTATTCAATCAAAACAAATTAAAAAACCTCATTCCTAACAAATTAAAATTAACTAATCAAACTTCTTATAATTTTTTATTTTATTATATAATAATAAAAATAAAATCTCTTAAAATAAAAAATTAACTAAATATTTAGATGTTTATTTGAAATTACAATAACGTTACCCAATTAAATTAAAAATCAATAGAATATCAAATTTAAAAAAAATATCAAGCAAGAAAAATTATCAAAGACCTAATTACAAGATTATTTGATTATTAATGAGAAAAAATAGTGTAACTAGACACCGGCTGCGTCTAATTTCCAGTGAGCAGAGGTCTCGAGAAAGTGATGTTTTATACAAAGAAAACTCATTTTTTCACCCTATATCGATGGCCTTAAAGATTTTAAAAAACTTGATAATGCCTTGTAGACAATTTAAAAGTTATTAGTCTTCAAAGACTCTTGTAACGTGATAGTAAAAAGCTTGAAATCTATATAGTAGATTTTGAGTTTGAGTCAGTACGTGCATATTTTGTAAAAGTTTGGGATAGCCGTGAGTTTATTCGCTCACCTAAATCTATAAAGTGTACTTTTCAGAGGTGAGGTTCGCTCAAATTTAAAAAAAAAACTTAAAAATTAGTTCAAGAATAAATAAATAAATAAATGTTCAATGTGGCCATAAAATAATGCAATTAATGAAAACAATTGTTGTTCAATTTGGCCATAAATAAAGTAATTGATGAGAAAAAGGTTCGATAATCAAGATGAAAAAAGAATCACCGAATAGAGTTTCTTATAATAATTATAATTGTCTGGCCATTTGCCCTTTGGACAAATCAGACATGAGCGTGCCAAATATTCAAATGTCAAAGAGGTATCGAATTTTGACCAGGCACTTTTCATTAGTTGGTGGTGGAGGCTATTTACGTCATATTTGGATAAATAAAAGTTGAAGTCAATCACATCAGCAAAAATCTGCACGTTTCCGCAGAACTGGTTGGCAGGGATTGTTGCCCTCGCTTTGATTGGATTAAAAAAGAAAAAAGAAAAAAAGAAATGTACGTCATTGGCTGAAAAAGGTGGCACCAATATTTACAGGAGAATCGCTCTTGATGCCAGGTGTAAGATGCTTATTCTGGCATAACTGAAGCCAAACTCGCCTGGAGCACATATTGTCTGGTGGATGAATGCTGATGCCCATATGCCCATGTGATGTGATGGAGAATTTAGAGCCTGACTGTGAGTATAACTGTGATTGTTTTTTTTATATTTATCTAACCCAACTTGATAATTGACCTAGTAAAATAACTAGGTTACAGGTTTTATGGGTTAATCCAGATTAAAAACAAAAATACATATTAATATGGTTCTTTAGACATAAAATATCACATTAATATATATGCTAGCATAATTAACAAGAAAATATCACATTAACATATATACTAGTATAATTAATTAGCATCAATAGATTAGAAGGTGCATTTATCTTCAAATAAACAAATGTTTAGTAACGTAACAACATATTTCATAAGAAGGGATGCATTCATCATGTTCAACTAATAATCCGGATTTAAGGATAACAGTTCCAGAACAATTAATCTATCACATGATGAATAGCTAGTATTGACACAAACAAACATTATTGAATAAAAAGGTTGTATGTGTTGGAAGTGGTACTTGCAGAAATATTGCTCATGTAATCTCATCAAACCGAAACTGCATACAGGAAGATAATTTTGCTCCAAGTGCAAGCAATTATGTAAATAAAAACAGAAAGAAACATATGGAAAGATAGGGCCGTCCATGTTTTGCCATGTAGTGTTATCCATACACCCAAGGTTGTTAAAATCGCGATTCAACTCGTAAAATTGTCCGCTTTTACGAGTTAATGTAGGCTTTACGTGCTAAATCGTCTATAAAACTCGGAATCGGGTAAAATAGTGATTTTACACCCGATTGAACGAGTTTGCCTATAGGAAATAAAGATGCAATTCAGCTGTCAGGTGTCGACTGCCTATTGGCTTTACCAGATCAAAAGCAATTCATATTTCACTGAAACAATCAGTCTTCTCTCTTCTCTTCAGATTCACCGTTCACATTCAAAAATCAAAGAATCATAACATAAAATCAAAATCCTCAGCCACTCAGTCTCTTAATCTCTTTCTCTCAGCTAACAATCAACCACCGTCCACCTATACAACAACCCTCGCCCCTCATCTTTTTTATTTTTCCACCATCGACGGCGTCCTTTTCAGCAGCCACCGTGAGAACTAGAGTCCACACAACAACAACGGCGTCTCTCCATTCTTCACCAGGTAAGTTACTCTGTTTTTCTTGTTTCATTTCCTACAAAAATTCACCGGTTCTCTCTTCTCTATCGATAACTACCTGCGTCTCTTTTTCCCTGTCGCTTCTTACTTTGATGTTAATATTCACTGGTACTTCTTTGATTGAATTTGCAGGCTCCAACCTTGACTGCAATATTGATCTGCATCTACTCAGCCTCGGTGCTCACTGCTCAAAATAGAGGTAAGCTTCTTAGTTTCTTACCATGTCCGTTTCTTTACAGTTTAATGATGTTAATTGTTAAAGATTAATATTTTGATTCAAAGTTTCTGTGACTCTGTTAGTCTGTCTAATGTCTATTGTTGAGAGTTTGCTTGTGAATTTTAGATTCAAATTTAATCGTGCGTGTGTGACTCTGTTTTAGATTCAATGCTGCATTGCTGCTGCTGCTGAGTTGTGAATTATGATTTTGTGATGAATGGATTTATAGTAGAAATGGGTGTTGCCATTCCACGTGTTAGAGAGTATAGATTGTAATATAAAATTATTCGTAAACATCACCGAGCTTATAAAACAATTGTTGAGATCTTATTCAACTTTGATTTTATGCATTAAATATTTTAAAGTTTGATTTCGATTATATATATCAATTCTAAGTCAATTCAATACTTCTCTCTGAATATATGATCTTTTCTTTAATGCTCTATAATTGCTTTCATTTATTTATTGTTTACTTGGTATTACATTATTCAATGTGATTCATGTGAATTGCTAAGAAAGATGCTATAAATGCATAATTCGGTATACTGTTCTTGCATTATATATTCTGTTCAATCAATTAGTATTCTGCTGCTGCATTGCTTCTGCTGCTGAGTGTGTACTAAAATCAAGTTTGTAACCTGTTATAAAATGTTTGGATTGATTACAGGGCTGATTTGAATTGATTCTTGAATTGTTGAACTTATGGCATCTAGAAAAAAATCTTCTGGTAATAGGCTTGATGTGGGATGGCAACATGGGATAGATATTGATAAGAATTCTAGAAAAGTTCAGTGCAAGTATTGTCAAAAAATTATTAGTGGAGGTATTTTTCGTTTTAAACAGCATTTGGCTTGCACTCGTAAGGATGTTGAGCCATGTTAACAAGTACCAGAAAATGTTAAGCAAATGATTTTAGGTGTTTTGGTGAAAAATCTAGAAGCAACTGAAAAGAAAAGAAAGACCCTTCAATATAGTGTAAATGAGAATGATGATGATGAAATAAAAGAAATTCCTAATGATGCTGAAATGGAGAGTCATGGTACTGAAGATGATTTGGAGATTCAAATTGATGATATTGGTGTTGGTACTAGTAGCAGCACTAATGCTCATAATATTGGTGTTGGTACTAGTAGTGACACTAATAATCCTCTTGATGCTAATGATATTGATGAATGTCTGAGGAATAATGAGGAAGATGAAAACAATGAAACTGGTTTTAGTTTACATGACACACCAGCAGATTATTTGTTTTAAATTTGTTAATTATTAGCTAATGAAAAGTTATTTAAATTATGTATGGATTTTTATTTGAAGCATGTATTTTAAGGTGCTTGAACTATCATGTATTTTAAGGTGCTATGAATTTTTATTTGAAGCATGAATTTTTTTTTATGTATTTTAAAATTCCTTACGATTTTACGATCTATTTTTACGATCTGAGTTTGTTTAGTAATTTCCGTGCCATGTCAAACTCGCGATTTTAACAACCTTGCATACACCACTATAAGCTAAATATAAAAGTGTTTTTTGCCAAGTTCTAACAAATCTTGTAATTGATTCTGACTATATTTTCATATTGATCTGGTTCTGTGTTCTATAATCAGTGTGAAAAAAAAAACAACAATTTACACTAACCTAATGATGATGCATGAAACAAGATGAAGAACCAGTCAGGGGGCTGATCATAAGAGTTAACTGTTGAAAAGTAAACTAACACAAAGCCAGAAACCACCGACTCCTGAATAAATTTCAATGAGTGGTATTCATATCAAATCACTAGAGCACTTGGATTTCGAAGGCCATAACTAATCAAACTTGAAGCACATAGTAAAAGACAACTTGAGTGAATTCCAGATATTCTAAATGGCAGGTAGGTTCTCAATTTAGCAGCTGCAATATTGCAAAAGAACCAACTCGGTAATAAAATTATAGAACATTAAACTTGCAGAAGCAGAAATGGTAAATTATTGCCAACAACATTAAACCTAAAATAAAACATTGTGAAGCAGAAAGAGAAAGTACCTAACTTATAATAGTGAAATCTAGCTTCTCTTTCAGACCACTGGTGCAAAGTTCTACAAGATCATAACAAGATCCAGTAAGGGGCTAGAAAATTCAAAGACAAAAAAAAACAGAGAAATCAAGCAGAACTACCAGCAGAAGAAGATAACTTGATTGTTCGAACTGCAAATAAAAAAATTAGGGCAAAAACTTTAGCTTTTCTTTTGCTTTCCCAAATTCCCCGAGACAGGTGAGTTAATATATATATTCTGGGTCTCACCTGGGTTAGGCCGGGTCAGACTGGGTCACCCGGGTCAGGTGGGTCTGGCCGGTTTTTTTCTTGTGCTGGTCTTTTGTGTTGCCCGAACTGGTCTGGATACCGGGTCGACCCGCCGGGCCGATCTGGGTTATTAAATCCGCACATATTCTCTTTATTTTCTTTTCTTTCTTTCGGCGGTCATTGTTTATCCTTTCTTTTCTATAAAATATAAAGTTATTAAATCATTACGAAAAAGTCAATTGCTCCGTATAAAAAAATTTGCTTGGGCTCTCTTGGCGCTCCTATGTTTACCAAGTTTCCACTGAAAGAAAATGTTTTCAAAAATTATTTATTTTTTAAAAATCATGTAATGGCGTGGTATAAAAATTATTTATTTTTATATTTAAAAAATATTTTAAAAAATAATATTTTTTTATTTTTTTAAATTATTTTTTTATGATTTCAATTCAACGAGCAAAATTAAATTTTTTAAAAATAAAAAAAATATTATTTTAAAATATTTTAAAATAAGAAATATTTTAAAAATAAATTATTTCCACAAACTCAAATATATATTTTTAAATAAAAAAATATTCTAAAAAAAAACTATTACTACAAGTTCAAACATCACCCTCCATAACCCTGCTGATATAGCACTTGGTATTAAAAAAAGAATCAGTGAAAGTGACGCGCCTTTCTCATTCCTCATTTAAGATTTTCAAAGAAAATCGCTTCAGTTTCGGAAACCAAGATCAACAATGTCGGGGCTCAAGCGATGCTTGGGTTCCTCCTTATAGATCGGGCCGGATTTTGGGCTGACCTGGGCTGATTGATGTCTGTTCTCTTATTATGCGAAAGTCCAGCTTAGAAAAATAAACACACAGCAAGAATAAACACACAGCAAGAATAAAAAAATATGTATACGTATATGTATATATAAAGAAACTAATACTGGGATTTGACCCGAAATTATCCCGGATCATACCGGGTCAGAAAAGAGGTATTTTGGTTCAGTATTACAAGGAGCTCGAGGAGGGGAGGATAAAAAGAAGAAGACAGCATGGAGGCATAAAAGAGTCAAAACACAGAAACAAGAACAAAAGGTTAATAAAGTCATGATTTTATTTCAGAAACAGGTTAAGAGGGTTTGTCTCGTGGAACGCTAGGCTAAATAATGAAAAGCAGTAATTTTTACTTTAGTAAAACCTGTGGTATAACCTTATTGTTTAGTAGGACCCACCTCTAAATCACACATCAAATTTTTAACCAAGTAGCTATAAATTATGGTTAAGACAAAATACAGCCCCAACCATAATATCAAATAAATTCTAAATATAAAATATTTTTGTGAATAAATAATTCTAAGACCCATTAATTTTCTTGACAAAAATAGTACTACAATTTTTAAGAGTATATTTGTTTTTATATTTAATAAAAATGAAATTTTTTTTATTTTTTTTATTGTTTCAAATTAATTTTTTAATTAATAAACCTTGCGTTTGCTTACACTTCTACACTCAACAAGGCTGCTAGCCACAAGACCCCCTGCTTGCGTTCATTTCCTCAGCATCAATGCCTGTCATCCTTCAAAGGTTGCCAGAGAAACAAGGAATATTAATTAGAAGTGTCTTGCTTTGTTTCTTTTCCCCTCCTTGAGAGAGGGATGGTGGATTAGCAGAGCTTCTTCTTCCTTTTTTTCATTGATGTGTCTGTTGTGTTAGGCATTAATCATGGATGGATTATGATACAAATCTCAGGTTTGATAGATTAACCTAATTTATAGGATTAACAAAGTTAATTCAGATTTTTTTCTTTTTTTTTCATTAGTTTTTTTTTCTTTATTTTTTTAATTAATCTATTTAATTATCACACTTTTATTACACGACCTTGCAACCAGACCCACATCCAAAGCTCTTGAGTCTGGTGTTGCAGCCAGACTCACTTAAACTTGAGTAATGTAAGTTTAATATTATTATTAATATTATAAATATTACTCTTGGGTCAAGCGTTACAGCTAGACCTAGGGGTGATCATTTTCGGTTTGGTTTTCACTTGAAAAAATTAACCAAACCGAAATTATTCTTTTTTAAAATTTAAAACCGAACCGAAACCAGTTCAAATCTAATGGTTTTGGTTCGGTTTTTGTTGTTTAAAAACCGGTAAAACTGAGAATCAAATCTTGTTTTTGTTCTTCAAAGAACTTGATCCAGTTTACAACCAAAGTCGCAAATTAGAACATAATGAAAAAAGGCTAAAACCCACAAAATATCAAGGAAAATAGAAATTAGAGATTAATCAAGATGGCAAGAAAAACAGATGTGTTCATAGTGAGCGAGTTGGATCCAAATAAGAGCTCAAATTAGTGTTTTTAGAAAAATAGATATGCTAGGGAGAGGAGAATTTGATGGAGAAATAATTAAGATGCAGGGAGGCAAAGAGAGAAAATGAGGGGTGAGGGGCTGCTGAATTTATTGCTAGGGAGAGAAGAGAAAATTCTTTTGGGTTTTCTAATCGGTTAAGTTTTTTTTTTTAGTTTGGTTTTGTAACCACCCTGATTTTTGTACATTTTTTTTCGTGATATATTAGAAATTTTAAGGTAAATTTTTTTTTAATGATATACAGGTTCCATTAAAATTTCTACCAAAATTTCGGCAGAGTCTCCCCTATACTGGTAGATCCCAAGTTATTGACATATACCCTGTTTACACTTCTAATCTTGGTTTCCATCACTCATTGAAATATTACCATTTTCAGTCTTACATTTACATGAGGGTTTATACATCTACATATTTAAATTATAAATTTCCAGAGGCTTCACAGGTTTTTTGATTTTCTCGATTTAATCGGTTTTTTGGGTTTTCTGCTCACCTCTAGCTAGACCCAAGGTTTTTTAGTATATTTTTACAGAAAGACTTAATACTCTTAGATCTTAGTCTTTTCTATATTTTTCATGCAAGAAAAAAAATTAACCTGTGGTGTATGCCTTTAGTTTTTTTTTTTGCTTTTTTCTTTTTTTTTTAATTAATTTTTTTAATGTACTTTCTTAATATTAATTTTTTTATTTAATTATCATACTTTTATGACATAGATCCCAGATTTGACGGGTTAATCCAATTGATTCATATTTTTTTTTCCTTTTTGTCATTAGTTTTTTTCTTCTTGTAGGTTTTTTTCTCTTTGCTTTTTCCTTTTTAATTATTTTTTTAATTTATTTCATTAATATTAAATCCTTTTCTATTTAGTTATCACACTTTCATGACATGAATCCTAGGTTTGACGGGTTAACCTGATTTTGCGGGTTAACCCAGTTGATTCAGATTTTTTTTCTTTTTTTTCATTAGTTTTTTTCTTCCAATTTTATATTTTAATATTGTATGCAGTCTACAGTGAAAAGCTGATAACTTAGTTTTTTTTTCTTTTTATGCCTTTCATTGTGGACTGCACAATGCAGTTCACGATGAAAAGGCTGATGCCTTCTTTTTTTTTAATTATTTTTTATTTACTTTGTTGATATTAATTATTTTTTCTATTTAGTTATTAGACTTTCATGACACGGATCTCAGATTTGAAGGGTTAACCCGGTTAATTTAGATTTTTTTTCTTTTTCTTCACTAGTTTTTTTTCTTCTTATAGGTTTTTTGTCTTTTTTATTTAAATTAGTTCATTAATATTAATTTTTTTTATTTAGTTATCGGCTAATGCTTTTAGTTTTTCTTTTTGCTTTTTTGCCATTTTTTTGCCTTTGATTGTGGACTGCATTGTGCAGTCCACAGTGAAAAGGTTGATGCCTTTTATTTTTTTTTGTTTTTTAATTAATTTTTTTTAATTTAGTTTGTTAATGTTTAATTTTTTTCTATTTAGTTATCAAACTTTCATGACATGGATCCCGGGTTTGACGGGTTAGCCTAGTTAATTCGAGGTTAACCCGCTAATTTTTTTTTTTCTATTTAGTTATCAAACTTTCACGACATGAATCTAAGGTTTGACGAGTTAACCTGCTTTGAAGGGTTAACCCCGTTAATTCAGATTTTTTTCTTTTTCTTCATTAGTTTTTTTCTTTCTGTTGGTTCTTTTCTTTGTTTTTTCTTTTTAATTAATCTATTTAATTATCACACTTTTATGACACGACCTTGCAGCCAGACCCACATCCAAGGCTATTAGGTCTGGTATTGCAGTTATACCCACTAAAACTTAGGTCATGTAAGTTTAATGTTATTATTAATATTATAAATATTACTCTTGGATCAGGTGTTGCAGCTAAACCCAAAATTCTTGAATATAACTTTGCAGAAAGACCTAACACTTTTAAATTTTTTTTTGATATTTTTTATGAAAAAAATTAACTCATCATGTAACTAGTTAAGTAATACTCTAAAAGGCGTGGGGAAAGCACTATAGCTTCCCCACGCCTTTCACTTATTAATATATTATATTATTATAATTATTATATTATATTATAATTATTATTACTATCCTTTCACTTATTAATATATTATATTATTATAATTGTTATATTATATTATAATTATTATATTATATTATATTATATTATAGAACTGTCTTTATTTTTTTTCCTTCTTATTTTTATTTTTTTTATGAATTTTTTTTGTTTGATTTAGTTTGTTAATATTAATTTTTTTTATTTAGTTATCAGATTTTCATGATACGGATCCCGGGTTTGATGGGTTAACCTGGTTTGACGAGTTAACCCGGATTTTTTCATTTTTAATTAATTTTTTTTCTTTTAATTTAGTTTGTTGATGTTAAATTTCTTTCTATTTAATTATCAGACTTTCATGACACGTATCCTAAGCTTGACGGGTTAACTTGGTTTGATAGGTTAACCTAGTTAAATCTGGGTAAACCCGTTAATTTTTTTTCTATTTAGTTGTCATACTTTCATGACGCGAATCTCAAGTTTTACGGGTTAACCCAATTAATTCAGATTTTTTTTGTTTTTCTTCATTAGTTTTTTTCTTCATGTTGGTTTTTTCTTTGTTTTTTTAATTAATCTATTTAATTATTATATTTTTATAAAACGACCTTATAGCCAGACCCACATCCAATATTCTTGGGTCCGGTGTTGCAGTCAGGCTCACTTAAACTTGGATCATGCAAGTTTAGTGTTATTATTAATATTACTTTTAGGTCAGGCGTTGTAACCAAACGCAAGACTTTTGAGTGTAGCTTTGCAGAAAAACCCAAAACTTTTAAATTTTAGTTTTTTTTATATTTTTTATGAAAAAAAATGACCGGCGGCATCGCGCAGGTAATATAACTAGTTATAATTAAAAAGCGTGACATAAAAAAATAGTTTTATCTAAACTTTTTAAATTTTATAACATATACCGACAGTGCAAGTCATGCCTTTCCAAAAGATAAATAAAGAAAGATTTTGTCGTTTAAGAAGACAAATCTCTCCTCTTTTGGTCATGAAAAAAAAAAAATCTCTTATAATTTATTGAGGGCTATGAAAAGAAAGCCGATGGGAAGCTGATGTCATGGTGGCAGCTTTGAGAATTGAGCACCGAAGGAGGAGGCAAACGCGTGTTCTATGGGATTGCACGTGACAAAAAGGCCCTCTTCGTGGTCACCCAAGAAGACGACAAAATCACCTTTTTCAGAAATGTTTTTTACAATAATTTACGCGTGTTATTGTTTAAGTGGCCTGTGATAATGTTCGTTGGACAGCGCCGCCCCCACCGACTCCTCGCCATGCTTCATTTCCTGCTATGAACAGTCGTTTTGTAGCTACTTCTACTGTTATTATAAACGATAAAGGATAGGTTCGTTAGTTCTTCTTCACTATTTAGGCTTCAAATCTATTACAAGCGTGTTTGACAGTGTGATTGTGGGTGCTTTTCAAATAACTTTTCGTGCCAAAATGCATGCCAACGATGTTTTTTTATTTTTTAAAAATCATTTTTAACATCAGCACATCAAAACGATCCAAAACGTACAAACCATATTAAATTTTAGCAAAAAAAAAACAAAAAATTTTCAAATTTTTTGGAAACGTGGCCGCAGCCGCGTTCCCAAACGGTCCCTACAATATGACATCACGGTAGGTGCCCCTTTTGCAATGCCATAAATGTTAGATTTGTATTTTTTTTTAGGTATTTGATGTGTTGTGATATTAAAAATAAAAAAATTTTAAAAATTATTATTTTATTATATTTGTAATTGAAAAATATTTTAAAAAATTTAATGCAAAAACCAAACATAAATAAACCACTTCTTAGAATTATGTGTTTCAGTATTTTTTACTATCCGATTTCAAAAATTTAATTAAAAATTTAAGAGTTAAAAAATAAAATATTTAATGCGCTGGATCGGTCACGAGCAAATCAAAAGTTGTATATTTAATTAAAGCTAATTTTATTCCAAACAATTGCATATTTGCGATAATACTTAGCACTTTAAGAAATAATTAGTGTAAAATATATTTCATGGGAATTTTATAAGAAATTCTACAGGGTAAGAGGGGCCTACCCTTGATCATTTGTTTTCGAGATCCTACCGCGCCCTGGATTTCTTGGTCCTACTGGAATTGACATCGCCAATTTTTGAGGCGTCACTTCACGGGAAATAATATCTCGATCAGTCACGAGGCAATGCTTTCATGCATAGCTGTTATGTCCGGAGTGTCTTGGAAGTTTAATAATGTTTTTTTTTTTAAAAAAATATATAAAAATTGAAGCACTAATGATAGGAGGACATTTTTGTTTTTACATTTTAAAAATATTTAAAAAAAATTGATTTTTTTTTAATTTTTTGATTCATTTCAAATTAATATTTTTTTGATCTTTTCAGATCATTTTAATATGCTGATGTCAAAAATAATTTTTTAAAAATAAAAAAATATTATTTAAATGCATTTCTAAATAAAAAATACTTTAAAAAGCAACTATTACAAGGCTACAACACTCTCTAACACCTTTTAAAAATCTTTTAAGGAAAATAGAAAAATCACTTGCCATCACAGCCTCGCAATTAGAGGTTGATTTATATGGAAGGTCATTTATTTATTTATTTATAGTGTCATGATTTTTTAAGTTATATTTAAATTAGTTTAATTTGATTTGATTTTTTTAGTTTTCACTTTACAAAATAAAAATTAAACTGAATGTTTTTTTTTTAATTTTCTAATTAGTTTAATTAATTTTTTTCATGATTTAATTTTTCTGGTTATTTGTTTTAGTTATTTTTAATAAATTATAAACGTAAATTGTAATTTTTAAGAGAATAAAAGTGAAGTGAGGAAATAATTAATATGTAAAAGAATTAGGGTAATATTTTTATTATTAATAATATTTTAAAAAAACAATTTGATTAGTTAGATTATTGTTTTTTTTTATGGAATTTTTCTGTCATGGAATAAGAATTCCTGGGGAGATGAAATCTACGATCCGATTGATTCAAGAGGGGTACGTATGGCAATGGAACTTTCGATCTTGACAAGTGAAGTAACGGAGAGCTTTCATTGTGACCTATCAATAATAACTATTCAAGACATTTTAAATGATAGCAATGGATAATTATCCTTTAATTAGTTATTAATTTTTTAAAATAAAATATAGTCAAATTAACAAATAGTATTTGTTTATTAATTATCTTTTCATTATAGATTTGATGGATATTGATGACTTTGAAGATGACGTTGATTTTGAAATGTTTTAATTCATTGACATTTCATCCAGGATTTGCTTATTTAAATATCTAAAAACTTAAGATGTTAATTTATCCCATCAAATTCTTTTATTCTTTTAATCATAAATTATGGTTATTATCATTTAATTACATATTTCAGAATTTAAATCTGGTTTTAAATATGAATATTTAAATTATGTCTATGATTGTTGTTATTTGAGTATTTAAAATATTAAGTTAGTTTATATTTTGTAGATTTTTTTGGTTTCAATATTGTTGAAACTCCCATGGCTAGCAAATTGATAACCTCTTGACCTCCAAACTTTTCTAGATACGTCCTCAAGTAGGGAAGAAAGAAGGGATTTTGAGAGACATTAGAGAATCTAGCTAGCTTTGAAAAAGTCTATATTTCTCTACAGCCACACAGTAGTTTACCGTGTTCCTTTTTATTGCTAGAAGTCCAACTAAGCCCATGTGGTCTCCCCATCGGCTTGCATTGAATGGCTGCCGATACCTTTCTTGGTGGATGTGGTGTGACCTCCCTCCCTCCCTCCCTCCCTCCCGCGCTTGCATGCCAGCCCAGCGACTACATTTTCAATTCCTCCCTGCATTTGCGTTTTATTTTAAGCAGCTCTGACGAGCTTTTGGGCTTCATCTCCATGAACACACTTTTAAATCCACAATGAGAACTCATTATCTTTTCTTCTAAGAAAAGTAAAGCTAAAAAAACAAAATTTCCAAAAAAAAAACCCTAAAAAGCGGGCCCGATATAAAGCTCTTCCTAAAGCACAATTCTTTCCCTTCCATTCCAATCCATGACCAATTCAATCCAAACTTCCACCGCTGGCACTGCCACCAAACACCCCTCCAAACGTAGAAAGCTAACCACAGACCGCCACCAGAACCACCAAGAACAGCTTCTCATACCAGGTCTTCCTGACCACGTAGCCCAACTTTGCCTCTCCCTTGTCCACCCTTCTACACTTTACCCTGTTTGCCACTCATGGCGTCGCCTAATCTACTCCCTTTCTTTCCCTCCTTTTCTATCTCTCTACGCGGTTTTATCATCAACAAATATAAATCACCGCCTTTCCAATAACAATCCAATCCAATCCTTCAACTTTGACCCCATTTCTTCTAAATGGGATTCTCTCCCTCCTCCACCACCAGACCCACCACTCCATCTCCTTCTCCGCCACCCTTGCTTCATCTCCCGTGACCTTCCTATCCAGTCCATCTCTGCTTGTGGTCGCTTGATACTTATTGCTGCTACTTCTCACAATTTTTCCCCAGCTCTCTCTCGCCCTCTTGTTTTTAATCCACTCTCAGGCGTATGGGGCTTTGGCCCCCCACTCACCGCACCTCGCCGCTGGTGTGCTGCAGGCTCAGCAAAGGACACGGTCTATGTGGCGAGTGGGATCGGATCCCAGTTCAACGCGGACGTGTCCAAGTCAGTAGAGAAGTGGGATTTGCAAAGCAAGAACGTCGGGATCTCCACCACCGCCAATAAAACAATTACATGGAAATGGGAAAAGGTTAAAGAACTAAAAGATGGGAGATTTTGTAGGGATGCTATCGATGCAGTGGGGTGGAGAGGGAAACTTTGTATGGTGAACATGAAAGGAGATGCACCTAAAGAAGGGCTTGTTTATGACACTGAGAAAGACGCATGGGAGAACATGCCAGAGGGTATGCTTGCAGGATGGAGAGGACCCGTAGCATCCATGGATGAAGAGACTATGTTTGTGGTGGATGAAGCCAGGGGTGTGCTTAGAAAGTATGATCCAGAAAGGGATTATTGGGAGCATATGATGGAGTCAGAAAGGCTTGTTGGAGCACAGAAGATTGCTGCTGGTGGCGGTAGAGTTTGTGTTATTCGCGGCTGTAGTACTGAGATTGTGGTGCTGGATGTGGCGGCGCTTCCGGTGAAACTATGGGTGGTGAAAACGCCACCGGGATTTGAAGCCTTGGCAATTCATATTTTGCCAAGGATGAGCCGGCCAGATTTTTGATTTCCTGGTATTCCCATGGTTTTTATTTTTATTTTTTAAAAATCTTATATGATCTGTGATCTTATGTTGCGTCTTGGCCTAATTTTCTGCTCATTGTTGTACTGCAATTTTTTTTTTTATCATTCTTTTAATCTCAGTTTATTCTGATTGAAAGTGCAAATTTGTCGTTTCTAGGATCAATACAGTACTGATGCTGATCCCAGCAAGATTTCGTGTGCCCAGAGTATAGTTTGCTTGCCCACTTCAGCCACCGCTGTTAAAAATATATTTAGAAAACCATTTTTTTTAATTTTTTTATTGCAAAAGAAATGCTAAAAACTAAGTTAACAAAAAAATGTTTTTGTACCCTTTAACTTCACGAAGAGAAAAATATTTTCCATATATTATTGATTTACAGTATATTATTATGTAATTACTTCAATTCATTATAATCATATTATTTTAATCATTATTAATCAATTTTATTATTATTTTAATATATTTTCAAGTAAAAAATATTTTAAAAAACAACAATAACTACATTTTCAAACAAACCATTACAATTATTATAAACATCACACTATTGTATAATTATATATTATGACTACCTTCATTATTGTCATTTAAACATTACCACCACAAATACTATCATTAGTTTACCACACCAGCTATCACTGTTTCTATCACAGCAAATCTTACCCTAATAACTATCACCACTACAATCCCTATATCACAAATACAATATCTTTTATTATTATATTATCATTAATCTAAAAATAAATTTATAAAAAAAACATTTTGTCTGGTATATCAATCAAACAACGAATATAACTTGTTTTTTTTAAAAAAAGTTTTTTGCAAAACAAATGTATCCTTAAAGGATAAACATAGCAAGAATATGCTTAGCAAAGATATTAACGATGGCCTCATAATAAAAACAACGTCAAATAATAATTGTTTGTAAATATATTCGAAGCCTGTAATCCCATGAATTGTGTTAAAAGTGTTTCAATAATAGTTCTGTAGGTTATAGTTTTGGTGCGTTTATAAACTTGTTTTCTTGATCAGGGTTTAATTTCTAATTAATGTCAATTCATTTATACAGTTGGATCGCATACATACATACAAGTGATTTCAAACCATGCTCGTCAAAGATCGACCTGTTCATATATAAATGTTAACGGAGACATTTTCCCCATATATAATTAATGCATGTGAAGTGGGAAAATGGAGATTAATGAAAAAGTTGGGACATGCACCGTGTTAAGGCTGAACTAGCAGCCTTAATATAGCAAGTTCTAGGCTAATGAAAGAGTCTTTAATCAAACGGTACCCTTGTTGTTTTTGTAGTAAATAGATGTGTGCATGTACAGCGATCATGCTCCCTTAAGATTTGATAATAATATTAGTCAAATTACGAACGAAAGCAAAGAATCTTCGATGCATCTGAGTTTTAGAATAAGAACAGAGCATTAGAACAAGAAAATAATAACAGGTAAAGTACTTTTAAAGCTTTGGGGATGGGACAGAGGGACCGGCAGTGGCAGTCGACGGTGGGAGAATGCAACAGTAGAATATTGCATGCTTAAGAAGGAGAGAAAAGGCAATTTTTCATAACCACTCAACAGCATTTCTGTCCACCGCCCCCACACCAGCAACTAAAACTTTTCGTATTCATTTCTACTTTGTAATTTCTCTTGTTTTGATTGCGAAAGTCAAGCCATGCCTTTATGCCGGGTCCCCAGTTGGCTTTGAATATTAATCACCGCAGCCCCGGCTGTCTAGGTCATCCTCATGAATGTCAGCTGCACCTTTCCACAAAAACAAGACACGTACTACTTCAGCTTTACAGATTCTGGATAGCGTGCGGCGTCAGTCCATGTCTTCCAGGGTTTTATGCAGTCCAGTGAACAGCTTCCTGCTATCTGTTGACCGTCAAAGCACAAGCCTTTTATACATTAATTCCTTAATGGATGGTCATTTTTACAGTGTGGTCGTTCATAAATACAATCCATAAAAAAATATAATAAATAGATATCACAGTTTCGATAGATTTTTAAAACCTGCTCAATCCATATAAACAGTATTTTTTATTTTCTTCTCATATTTTTTTTTTTGGTTTGTGATCACTCACATAGTTACCTCTCATCCTCTTTCTTTTAGGCCATGTTTGTTTTTTGAAAAGTAGTTTTTGAAAAACTACTTTCCAAACTTTCCTGTGTTTGTTTGTCATTAGAAAAGGTGGTTAACGGAAAACACTTTTCAGTCAAAGAAAAACACTTTCCAGTCAACGGAAAACACTTTCCAGTTAAAGAAAAATTTGACTTAGTTTTCAGGAAAGTGTTTTCCTTTTGGCTATGTTTGTTTTCTGGAAAGTGGTTTCCGGGAACACACTTTCCAAACTTTCATGTGTTTGTTTGTCATTAGAAAAGTTGGTCAACGGAAAACACTTTCCAGTCAAAGAAAATTTTGGCTTGGTTTTCAGGAAAGTGTTTTCCTGGAAAATTTGGGCGGAAAACACTTTTTGAAAGTTGTGAAAAAATTAGAAATATTATTATTTGCTTATTATATCAAATTTGATCCTCAAACTTTTGATTATTATATATATTTTGTTTTGAATATTTATTTTTTAATTTCATCTCTTAAAATTTAATTTTTTTTATTAACTTTGGTCCTTATTTTTATAATTGCTATTTGCTTTTTCCTTATCATTTTTTTATTGAAATTTTTTATCTATCAAATTTGGTCCTCATTCTTTTGATTGTTACTTATTTTATTTGAAATAATTTATGAAATGTTAATTATTATTATTTCAATTTCTTGATCTTTCAATTTTTTTTTATTTTTTATTTGATCTTTATTATTTTGATTATTATTTATTTTATCTGAGATAATTTATGAAATTATATTTTTTTTCAATTTCATTCCCATTCAACTTTTTAATTTGTAAGATTTGTTCCTCATTATTTTAATAAACTTGAAAAAATAAAACATTAATAAGTTATTTTTCAGTTCATTTTTCATAACACAACCAAACACTGGAAAGTGTTTTCCAACTTATTTTCTATTACACTACCAAATATTAGAAAATATTTTCTCAGAATTCACTTTCTCTGAAATTCACTTTTTAAAAAAAAACTATTTTTCAGCAAACAAACGAGGTCTTAGTATCTTTCTTTTCAATTCTCTCCTTCAAACCTAAGATACTTATAATTTTTTTTTTGTCTCTCTCATCAATGCTATGTGGCTTTCATGTCACTGATTTAGCTTTCGACTAGTTTAGCGTGAAACATTGGTTTTTTACCTTAAGCTCGCCTGTGACTGCCCTGCTCTCCCAAGTCAGTTTGGCAAGCGGTTGAACTTGAAGCTTCTTTCCAATCATCTACCAATGTGAGATCCCAAGGTTTGACACGCTTTTAGAAGGAAGAAATTTATTTTTGACCATGTGTGCACAAGGTAACCTAATGCTACTTTTTTTGTTTTGTTTTAGTGTTCACTGGTTACATGACCCGTGCGATGTCACGGGTCAATTTTTTTTTTTGCATAAAAAATATAAAAAAATTAAAATTTAAAAGTATTAGGTTTTTCTGCAAAGTTATACTCAAGAGTCTTGAGTTTGACTGCAACGCCTGATTCAAAAATAATATTTATAATAACATTAAACTTGCATGACTCAAGTTTAAGTGGGTCTGACTGTAATACCAGACCCAATAGCCTTGGATGTGGGTTTGGCTGCAAGGTCGTGTTATAAAGTGTGATAATTAAATAGATTAATTGAAAAAAACAAAGAAAAAAACCAACAGAAAGAAAAAAACTAATGAAGAAAAAGAAAAACAATCTGAATTAATTGGGTTAACCCGTCAAACCTTGGATTTGTGTCGTGAAAGTTTGATAACTAAATAGAAAAAAAAATTGACGGGTTAACTTAGCTAGAATTAACTAGGCTAACTCATCAAATTAGGTTAACCTGTCAAACCCGGGACCCGTGTCATGAAAGTTTGATAACTAAATAGAAAAAAATTGAACATTAACAAACTAAATTAAACAAAAAAAATTAATTAAAAAGAAAAAACAAAAGGTATCAGCCTTTTCACTGTAGACTGCAATGTGCAGTCCACAGTCAAAGGCATAAAAATGAGAAAACAAAAGGAAAAAAAGAAAAACTAAAGGCATCAGTCGATAACTAAATAGAAAAAAATTAATATTAATGAACTAAATTATATGAAAAAATATTAATTAAAAATAAAAAATAAAAGAAAATAAACTTATAAGAAGAAAAAAACTAATGAAGAAAAAGAAAAAAAATCTAAATTAACTGGGTTAACCCGTCAAACCTGAGATCCGTGTAATGAAAGTCTGATAAATGAATAAAAAAGAAATTTAATATCAACAAACTAAATAAAAAAATTAATTAAAAAGAAAAAAAAGGCATCGGCTTTCTCACCGTGGACTGCATTGTGCAGTCCACCATGAAAGGCATTAAAAGAAAGAAAGAAAAACTAAAGGCATCAACCTTTTCACTGTGGACTGCATACAATATTAAAAGATGAAATATGAAGAAAAAAACTAATGAGAAAAAAGAAAAAAAATCTGAATCAGCTGGGTTAACCCGTAAAATCAGGTTAACCCATAAAATCTAAGATTTGTGTCATGAAAGTATGATAACTAAATAGAAAAAATATTTCATATTAATGAACTAAATTAAAAAAAAGATTAATTTAAAAGGAAAAAACAAAGAGAAAAAAATCTATAGGAAGAAAAAAAACTAATGAAGAAAAAGAAAAAATATTGAATCAACTGGGTTAACCCGTCAAACCTGGGATCCGTGTCATGGAAGTCTGATAATTAAACAAAAAAATTTAATTTTAAGAAACTATAGAAAAAAAAAAACTAAAGGTATCAACTTTTTCACCATGGACTGCATGATGCAATACACAGTAAAAGGCTTAAAAAGAAAAAGAAAGAAAAAAAAACAAAGGCATACCACATGTTAATTTTTTTTTCTTGCATAAAAAATATAAAAAGGCTAAGATCTAAGAGTATTAGGTCTTTCTGCAAAGATATACCCAAGAGCCTTGGGTTTAGTTGCAACGCGTGACCCAAGAATAATATTTATAATATTAATAATAATATTAAACTTACATGACTCAAGTTTAAGTGAGTCTGGCTGCAAGACCGGACTCAAGAGCCTTGGATGTGGGTCTTGCTACAAGATTGTGTCATAAAAATGTGATAATAATATATATTAATTAAAAAGAAAAAAACAAAGAAAAAAAACCAACAAGAAGAAAAAAGCTAATGAAGAAAAAGAAAAAAATTTGAATTAACTGGGTTAACCGTCAAGCCCGGGATACGTGTCATGAAAGTCTGATAATTAAATAGAAAGAAATCTAACATTAACAAACTAAAATAAACGAAAAAAATTAATTAAAAATAAAAAAAATAAAAAAAAATTCTGGGTTAACTCATCAAATCAGGTTAATCCGTGTTATGTAAGTTTGATAACTAAATAAAAAAACAAAAAAAAGAAAAACAATTAAAAATAAAAAAAAGATAGCTCAGCGTTTAACTGTGGACTGCACTGTGCAGTGCACAGTGAAACACTGATGCATTTTAGTATATGTTACTAGTTGCTATGCCCGCGAATTGCCGCAGGCTTATGGCATACTTGTGCGTTGTCATGGATTTATATAAAAAAATCATATGAAGAAACACTATTACAATCCAAAATGTTTTCAAGAAAAATTAAACTACAATGCTAAATTCTCAACCAGCTTATTATTAAAAAAATAAAATAGACAAAGATAATTTAAAAAAAATCATAGAAAAACAAAAGAAAAAAAATCATGTGGGGAAACACTGCAACAATCTATAGTGTTTTGTGAGGAAATATACAATTGTAATTCTCAACGAACTTAATATTAAAAAAGTAAAATCAATAAAGATAATTTTGGAAAAAGTCATAAAAAAAAACTATGCAGGAAAACACTATAGCAATCTATAGTGTTTCATGAGAAAATCTACAGTTGTAATTTTCAACCAGCTCAATATTAATAATAATAAAATTGATCAAGACAATTTTGAAAAAAATTATATATAAAAAATCATGTGGGGAAATACTTTAGCAATCAACAGTGTTTTAAAGAAAAAAACTACAAAGTTAAATTTTCAACCAGCTCAGTATGAAAAAAATAAATTCGACAAAGATAATTTTGAAAAATAAATCAATAAAAAAACATGTGGGGAAATACAGTAGCAAGAAAAAAATAATGTGGGGAAACACTGTAACAATTCACAATGTTTTTTTTTCAAGAAAAAAACTATAAAGTTAAATTATCAACCAGCTCAATATGAAAAAAACTAAAATTGACAAAGACAATTTTGAAAAAAAAACAAAGAAAAAAAAAACCATATGGAAAAACACTATAGCAATCAACAATGTTTTAAAGAAAAAACTACAAAGCTAAATTTTCAACCAGCTCAATATTAAAAAATTAAAATCGACAAAAATAATTCTGAAAAAACACAAAAAAAATTACATTTTTGAGGAAGAAAAAAAAAAGCAAAAATAAAAACAAAAAAATAAAGAAAAAAACACGTGGGGAAAGCTAAAGCTAAATTCTCAACCAGCTCAATATTAAAAAAAATAAATTCAACAAAGATAATTTTGATAAAAAAACATGTGGAGAAAATACTGTAGTAATCTACAATGTTTTTTTATATAAAAAAACTATAAAACTAAATTATCAACCAGCTCAATATGAAAAAAAACCCAAAAAGAACTATTTTGAAAAAAAATTTCATAAAAAGAAAGAAAAAAATCATAGAGGGAAGCATTATAGTAATCCACAATGTTTTTTTTTAAATGATATAGCTAAATTCTCAATCAGTTCAATATTAGAAAAAAAATCAGCAAAAATAATTTTGAAAAAAACATACAAATTGTTTTTTTTTAAAAAAGAAATCAATCATGAGAAAAGAAAAAAAAACAAGTAAAAAAAACTAAAAAAAATATTAGTATAATGAAAATAAAAGATGTGGGGAAAGCTTCCCACGCCTTTTAGAGTATTGTTAATTATATAATATAATTATAATTGTTATAATTGCTAGTTTTTGGTTCATCTTCTCATAGGATTCGCAGTGAACTCTTCAAAATGGAACTTGACTCTCTTATTTTAATCAGTTGATTTAACGGTTCCCTTTTCTTTTCCTCTCACTCTTTGCTGCTATAATGTATCATAAACAACCGATCAGTTCTTAAACATGAATTCTATACACGGAATCAGAACCTTAATTGCCATTTGTTCCAATTCATTCATATAATGTGTCCTTGAAAACAATCTAGAACCCGCTGGGATTTATCTTTGACAATCAAAGCCGGCGGACCTGCTGAGTTCATAACCTGGACTTCGTTGGCAGGGGCGGAGCAAGAGAAAAAAATTAGGGAGGGCCAAATTCTAAATTAGGGGGGAAGAAAATTTTTTATTACTTTTATTAAATATTTATAAGGGAGGGGGCATTTTCTTGCAGGGGCCGGGGCCCCTGCCAGCCCCCCCCTCCCTCCGCCACTGTTCGTTGGAAATCTTGAATAATGGACATGGTTTGCTCCAATTGTGTCTGTGTTTGTGTTTGGATATATCATCAAGCGGACCTTGATTGATTGAAATGAATCAGTTTTTTACTTTTTTTTTTCTGTCATATTATCAAAGAATAACAACTTCTAGTTTGGTTGAATCTTTTCACTTCTAATATTTACTATTTTACACTCTCTTTATTTAAAACAAGATTATCTTAGTGGCTCTTCATCCTTGGTCAGGGCGCGTGATTAATAAACTTCTAGTTTGACATCATCGGCTTTTTATTTTTTTTTCTTTTTAATTTTAGCGCACGACACTTTAAATTTTTAAAGAAACCTTTTAATTTGTTTTTCCTTCAAATTTTGTCCCTGTTTTTTTTTAAATAATTTTACAAATTAAATTTGTTTTTCAATTTCATCTTCCTTTAATTTTCTCATCTATCAAATTTGGTTCATGTTCTTTTGATTGTTATAATTTGTTTAATTTTAGATCATCTTTAAAGTTAATTCTTTTATAATTTCATCCTTATTCAACTTTGTTAACTATTAGATTTGATTCTTTTTTTTATTCTTATTTATTTTGCTTTGACAAATTTTTTAAATTGATATTTATTTATTTATTTTAGTTTTCAACATTAAATTGGTTGTGAATTGAGCTTTTTGGTGAAGTACCGTTGTAGGATTTCACGGGATGCGAGTTTAGAAAATTAATTCAGCTTTAGGAGATTCGCCTGACTTTGCTTGTTTTTTCCCCTTTATTTAATTTTTTTTTAATATTTATTTATTTTTTAAATTTCATCTCTAATTCTTTTACAACTCTTTAATTTAGTTTCAAATTTAATCCAACTCGAGGTCAAGCAAGACCCAATTAAAGTTCAACTAGGAAGAGAATAAGAGAAGAAAAAAGAAAGACATGGATTGTCTATCCTGATTAACTCATTGTAATAGTGTTCATTATCCATGCAGTCAATTTCACAAGTTAACCGGAGTTCATTTAATATATTATTATTTTTTCATTTTGCTCCTCATTTTTTTTTTAAAGTTTTAATCTTTTAACAACCTATTATTTCACATTTAAACTAAGGTTAGCTAGATGTTAAAACTATGTCGACGTGGAATTTGTTTTAATTAGATCACCATTTGATTGGGGGGGGGGGGGGGCTTACTTGACTTGCTTAGATTGAACAAATCAAAATATTGCACGAAAAGCACTCAGTGGCGTGTGTATACCCAGAATTGGAAACTCCAGATAAAGACAAATAAATAAATAAATCAAGCATCGTGCATAGCATGACAAGTCAATTAAAACGAAACCAGACGGTTTCGGCCATGTACATTTTGAGAAATTATGGGTTATTGCATAAAAAAATAAATTGTAGTAAGGATTTTAAATTTTAATTGTAATAAGTATATTAAAATGATATTAAAATAATTAATTTAAAATAAAAAAAATATTTTTTAAAATTTTCATAAATATTTTTAAAACACAAAATGCTTCCAAATATCTTCATCAAAACCATGTGGCTGTCTGCATATAAAAACAAAATAAATAGATATTTAACTGTAAAAATTATCCTACGTTGAATAATTAAAACACACACACACAAACATAAATCTTTAAAGCCCTCAGTGCTGTTGAATGACGAACTGGCTAAACTACTCAGATCAAAAGCATTCATTGAGCTTGGATCCATTGCCTTTTCTTTCTTTGGACATGTACAAGAGTCATGGCCGTCATTTTTCACACTTGGCACACCTTCTTTTCTAACCTTTTCAAATGGCGAAAGATCACCTCTCGTAAAAGCAATTGAAGTGTCTAGCGTGGATATAAAGCTAGGATTCTCGAACCTCTGAGTTAAAGATTTAAGCTGCAAGGGAATTTTTTTTCTGGTGTGTTTAGCAGTTACTAAGCTATGAGGAGGCGGTCTGCTTCAAAATTTATTAATTGGCTCTTGGGTTTGAAGAATTCCAGTCCCTCCATGGTATGTAGCCATTTTCTATTCCTTTTCTTTTCTTTGCACTCTTAGTTTTTCATTAAGATTCTGCATGACTGGACATCCTTGTAGCATCCTATTTATGTTTAATTTACATTTTTTGGGGTGTTTGCTTTTTTAGAATATCTGTGAAAGCAATGAGTGTTGTGTCCGCTAGTAATGTCTTTTCTCATGGGGATGGGACTAATTGATGCTTTGATGCAATGTCCAAAACTAGCTCCTCGCTGCCGCGTGCATTTAGGGAACCATATCAGATGATTTGAAGTTGTTTTCATTTGATCACAATGCTACTTAGTGAAGCCCGTGAATTTTTTTTTTTTCAAATTTTTAAATCTTTCCTTTTGTTTGTTCTAGCAGAACATCTTCAATTTTCTCTCATCATGTTTTTGACATGCTACGCCATTAATGCCAATCTCCTAATTTTTTCGTTCATAATACACGAGGAAAATTCATTGCTCTGTGACTACTAAGGGGAATTATAGTGAAAAAACTGTTCTTTCTCAACAAACTTCCATCTTAGTGTCTTTTTATGATTGTTAACCTTGGGAGATTTGGCTTTAGGATGGTCTTTCTTCACGTCAAGGTTGATGACAGTATACGACTACTGTTATCTGATCACTTTTCATAGTCATTAGGTTATTCCACAAGCCTTTTGATGTTCAATTATTTGATGTATACCCAAATACAACTCTAAAAGTGTTTTCACTAATCTCTATCATCTAAAGGAATTATGTTGATCAATTATGTGCTTGTTGCACCTGCTTGTGTTTACACCTTGAGCATGCCTGATGATTTTCAGTATTTTGATTGCTACTGTAGTTAACATGCAAGTTTAAAATGGTAACGATGTTCAGAATTCAATTGTAGGTTGATTGTGAGGTTGGATCTTATTCTGCATCCAGAAAGAGCAAATGCCAAGGTTCTTTTAGCGGCCATCTTAATGGTTCCTTGACAAAGGCGTATACAACTTCATGTGCTAAGTTGTCAGAAGATCCACAGAGCACCACTTCTGAAATGTTAATTGATTCATTTGGGAGGATGCACACTTACTTGAGGATCTCCTCGACAGATCGTCGCAATCCAAATTGTCAATACTGTATGCAGGGTGTGGAGCTCACTCCGAGCCCTCAATTACTCTCGCAGAATGAGATTGTTCATTTGGCAAATCTCTTTGTAAGCTCTGGAGTAGATAAAATTCGTTTGACTGGTGGTGAGCCAACCATTAGAAAAGGTATTGAAGACATGCTTACAGCTGTCTAACTTGAAAGGACTAAAGCCATTGGCCATGGCAGCCAATGGAATCACTCTGCGAGAAAACTTCCAGAGCTGAAAGAATGCGGGCTTACTTCTGTAAATATCAGCTTAGACACATTGGTCCCGGCAAAATTTGAATTTTTGACCAGGCGGAAAGGTCATGAAAGAGTTGTGGATTCAATTAATACTGCTGTGGACTGTCAATCCAGCAAAAGTATATATCATCTTTGCAATTCTGTTGGTCTTTGCTTTCTCTCCTAATTATGCTCTCTTCATATTCAATATCTTAACACGTACAATTCTTTTATTGACTGCTGCAACGATAGGTTCACTATTAGTCACATATTTATTTATTTACTAATTCTTCATCTAATGTAGAAATATTTATATTTATTTTTCTTCCTTTCAGGTGCCACAGATCCATCACAGCATTCTCTTTTAGATGACTGTCATACCACGGCACATAGTGCTACTCTACTCTAGTGTACACAATATTATCTGCAATTTGACTAACAGGTTGCCAATTGAGTAGGAGTGCTTGTTACATTCTTAGTATTAAGGATCTTCTCCTTTTCTTTCTGGTAACCATCGAAGAGAAAACTTTAGTTCTTCTATCCCACTTGCTCGGGCAGCATCCTCTTTCTTTTCTTCTTGTGGTTGTTGCAACTATTACATTGAATTTGGTTGAATTGAGTTATCTTATTGCAGACTTTTTCTTTGCGTGTTTCATATTTATGTGGCTCAACCTAAAATTGTCTCCGTCCATCTTGCCTCCCATTGACTGACATAAAAAGCAGCCAAAACCATTTAACAAGAGAACATTTTGTATGAGATCAGAGGTGTGCTATCATACTAAATGGTCAAAAAAAAAAAAAAAAGAGAGAGAAAGAAAAACCTGTAAGATTTAAACTCCATGCATCCTTGGGATTCATACAAACTCGGAAATTACAATATTTTGTTTTGATTTCTAAAGGTTATTTGTCCTTTTCAGGTTAGCTTGGGAGATCCCCTTCGTCGAGGTGCTGAAGAACGTGAGCTTAAGGAAATAATTGGGGCAGCGGTATGAAATTTGTAGTCTTGCCAGCGTTTTCTAAAATAGATAGATGTTGCAGATCATCATTAGGATTAACATTCCTTGCACTGTCCTAAGCTGCGATTGCAGTTACTTCCCTGGTCCAGTGTTACTCCATTCCGGGCTATAGTTTTGGAACTAATGCACATGAATTTTTATTAATTTTTAGCAACCTGTCTCTTATGAATGAATTTTAAAAGAATTTCACTGGAAATAAAAATACTAGTACTTAAATCAATGCATGCCTTAATTCTAGTGAAAAATATGTATCCTTTTTCATTAAATGATTAAAAGTTTACCAATCTAGCTGAACTGATGTAGAAACCAAGAGATTCTAGCAGTATTGTGTTTAAAAATAAATATGCTTTGTTATTAAGCTTTTATTGCTTGTCTCATTGAATTTATCTTGTTTGCTTCAGATCAAGAAGGAAAAAAGCTTCACATGCTGGGATGTTTGACATTGCAAAAACGGTGAATAGGCCAATGATACATATAGGTGGCCAAGGCCTGGCGTGTCCGCGGACCCCTTTTCTGAATGCTAATGTTGAATTTTCTATAGATGGTACCTGTTTAGTGTTCATCCAGATGGAAATGTTTCCTGCATTATTTATTCAGATCGGTCCAACTCCATTGTCGGTGAATTTTTTTTTTCTCTTAAAGTTGCTTTCAACCTCAAAAAACTAGCATATCTTATGGTGTTTATTTAATTAGAAGAATATTAGGCTTGGTCACACCTTTCGTGGGAGGTGAATTGGTGCTCTCACAGACAAAATACTTCCAACTAAAAAGCTACTTACAGGTAAGATCCTAGGCATGTGAGTGCGGTACTGCAGTGCACTCTTAATATAGTACAGAGATTTGGTGGTTTTGGAAAAAACTAAAGTACCTAGTCTGCTCTTCAAGCTTCCCTCGGGATTTCACCATGACAATTTCCACTCATCGAGTTGGAGAAATTTTACAAAAATCTTAGCCAGCTCACTTGAGTTGTTTCAAATCTGAAACTTCCCTCGAGCTTTTCCACCTACTCTTATACAGCATGTGAATCTTGCTAGCCCAGATTTATCTGCACTCAACCCATCAAGATATCACCTGTTACCCCTGTTTTCTCTCTGGACGAACCCATAGTTGAAGCATTTTCTCTGGTTAGTTTAGTTAGCAGTGAAGCATAGGTGCATAAATGAGAGCGAATCTTTATAAATTATGTTTCCATTTACCCTCTCTTTATGCTTAGGACCACTTTATCTTATGAAGATGCTGCGAAAAGCATAGCAACTGATTACCCTTCTAAAAGTCCGCTATGAACACTCAATCTAAAGCTAAAATAGAGTTTTACTTTTAAGAACGGCTTGTTAGCTTGAAAGTAATTTTTTTTAGAAAGTAAATTCTGAAAAAAACTTTTTAGAAAAGTAAATTTTTTTGATATTTGATAGTGTAATGAAAAATAAGTTGGAAAACACTTTGCAGTGTTTGGTTATGTCATGGAAAATGAGTTAGAAAATAACTTATTAATGTTTTATTTTTTTCAAGTTTATTAAAATAATAAGGAACAAATCTTACAAATTAAAAAAGTTGAATGATAATAAAATTGAAAAAAAATATAATTTCATAAATTATCTCAAATAAAATTAATAATAATCAAAACAATAGAGATCAAATCTAAAAAATTAAAAAAATTAAAAGATAAAGAAATTAAAATAATAATAATTAACATTTCATAAATTATTTCAAATAAAATAATTAACAATCAAAAGAATGAGGACTAAATTTGATAGATAAAAAATTTCAATTAAAAAATGATAAGGGAAAAACAAATAACAATTATAAAAATAAGAACCAAAATTAATATAAAAATTAAATTCTAAGGGATGAAATTAAAAAATAAATATTCAAAACAAAATATATATAGCAATAAAAAATTTGAAGACCAAATTTGATATAATCAACAAATAATATGACATTTCTAATTTTTTCACAACTTCCAGAAAGTGTTTTCCGCCCAAAATAAAAGAAAAACACTTTCTTGAAAACCAAGCCAAATTTTCTTTGACCAACTTTTCTAATAGCAAACAAACACATGAAAGTTTGGAAAGTGATTTCCTGAAAATCAATTTCCAAGAAACAAACACAGCCTAAAACACAATTGCAATTCCTTTCAAGTTTGGTGAGGCGATGTAGAGTAGAAACGACTCATGTTATTGTTAGAGAATAATATATATCATATCTTGGGATTTCACCAAACAACTTAAGTTTTATGGTTGAATTGATTCTTTGACATGATATCAGAACCTTGATGACTAAGCGGTCACGAGTTCAAATCTTACCATCCCTATTTATTTGATAAAAATTAAGTATAAGGTAATATAGCATGTGCAAGTTTCAAGCCCAAAGGACTTTCACTAGAGAGGACGTGTTAGAGAATAATATAAATCATATCTTGGGACTTCATCTAACAGCTTAAGCTTTTGGGTTGAATTGGTTCTTTGATAGATATTGCATTGAGATGAAAACCACATTGCTTGCTAACCATGAGCCATCACCACTCCTAAAAATTCAAAATCAATGGGCAAGACGTGATCAAAATTCATCCTAGACCTTAGAAGAACTTTCGGATATTGTACCTGAAATTTGTAATGATTACCTTTACAATCATGGTGACAAATGTTTTTCAGTTCTGTCATTTTTGTGCCTTGCTTGTACGATCAACTTTACTTTAAATAAAGTAGAGGCTTTGATTCATTAAGCAAGCCATGCATTATTTTACACTGATCATGTAATCATATACAGAGAATACTATGGATAAAATATCATATTGGACCACAGTTTAGGAAAAAACAGAAAGACCTTGTTGTTTAATCATATACATGATATAAGCCATTGATTTTAGTGAATCAGCTAGGTCTTATTTGCTAAGAAATATGTTTATTTTGTTTTATTTGTTAAGGGTAGAATAATATGTTAAATTTAGTTAAAACAATAACTTTAGAATAAAGTGATCAATAAAAACCCTAGCCTCCTTCTCTTTTACATTTGTATTTTTTTTTGTGTTAATTTGGATTGCTTTAACATGATATCATAGCTGGGGTTTGAGGCAGAGCCCTAAAATAGATGATATTTGTTTAGTTTTTGCAAATCTGGTATTTTATCTTCCCTTCAGTTTTTACAATTTGGTATTTGCGTTCTGTTTATGTATTGTTATTTTGTTTTGGAGTAATCGTATAACTTTGAGAAGATATTTGTTCAGTTTCTGTGATATCTATTCATTTCTGCAATCTGGTATTTTGTTTTTCGGTGCTTTTGTGTTCTGGTTTTCTTTGTTTGTTGATTATGGCTATTGGAAGATATGATTCGCTTTAGTTTGTATGTGTGAGGTTAGATGGAAAGAACTATTCGTATTGGAGTTATGTAATGAGAAATTTCCTTAAGGGTAAAAAGATGTGGGGATATGTTAGTGTAACTTATGTGATACCTAAGAATACGGAGGAGAATGATATACTTTGATAGATACATAAGAAACAAACAATGCAAAGATTATTATTTGAATTGACAATTCTATTGAGCATTCTATAGGTATGCAGTTGGTAAAATATGAGACAACAAAAGAGGTTTGAGATCATCTGCAAAGGTTATTCACGCAATCAAATTTTGCAAAGCAATATCAATTAGAGAATGACATAGTAGCTCTTCACCAGAAGAATATGAGTATTCATGAGTTTTATTCTGTTATGACAGATTTTTGGGATTAATTGACTCTTACATAATTGACATAATTAAAGGTATGTGGTGCCTGTATTGATCGTAGAGATATACAACAATTAATACCATTTTTATAGCACTTCATAATGATTTTAAAGGACTTAGAGGTTCAATTCTGCATTGTTCTCCACTGTCTTTTGTTGACTCTGTTATTAGTGAGTTATTGGCTGAAGAAATACATCTTTAGTCTTATTCTAAAATGAGAATTCTTTCTGTTTAAAATCCTTTTGTACAAGCAGTATCCTCTAAGTCATTCTCTAATAATTAGAATAAGCCTTAAACAAGGGCTGCCTTCGACGAGTGCAGTTTCTGTAAACAGAAAGGTCATTGGAAGACTTAGTGTTCTAAGTTGAGACAACAAAAACAAGTTTGGAATCCTGACAACCAATCACAATCCAATGCTCATAGACCACCACACCACAACACTGCAACAATAATTTTGTTATCTATCATCGATCCTAGTACTCTAGCTGAGCAATTTCAGAAGTTTCTCTCCTTACAGCCACAAGCAATGTACGCTTCTTTTTCTGTAGGTTAGTTGCCTCATAGTTTCTAAGGTATGTCACATTCTGAATGGGTTTTGGATTTTGGTGCTTCATATCATATGTCTCCAGATTCTTTATCTTTTATTTCTGTGTCCCCTTCGCTCTTTATTCCTGTTATGACTGCCGATAGCACTCCTATGCCCTTAACAGGTGTTGGTTCTATTATCACAACTCATCTGTCTCTCCCTAATGCTTATCTTATTCTGAAACTTAGATTGAATCTTGCCTTTGTTGGTAAGTTATGTGATTTTGGTGATTATTTAATGATTTTTCCTATTTTTTTTTGTTGTGTACAAGATCTACAATCTTAGAAGTTGATTGGAACATGCCTTAGGGAGAATGGATTGATTGGAACAGGCCATAGGGAGAATGAACTATATATTTTGGATGAGTTAAAAGTGCTAGTTGGTGCTGTTACTATTACTACTGTTTGATTTGTCTTCTTTTCATTTGAGTCCTTCATCTTCTAGTTTTTATTTATGACATTCTCATCTAGGTCATGTTTCGTCTTCTCGTTTGAAATTTTTAGCATCTGCAAGAGCTTTAGGAAATTTTAAAACTTGTGATATTTCTGATTATAGTGGATATAAACCGATGAAATTTTTTGCTTTACCTTTTAATCAAAGTATTTCTGTTTCTTCTTTCCAATTTAACTTGATTTATTATGATGTATGAGGACCTTATCCTATTGCCATAAAGAGGGTCTCGATATCATGTTTCTTTTATTGATAATCATATTTATTATTGTTGGGTTTATTTAATAAAACATCATTCCGAATTCTTTGAGATATATACAACCTTTCGAGCTTTTTTCAAAACTCAACATTCTACTGTTATCAAATGCTTTAGGTGTGATTTGAGTGGGGAATACACCTCTAATAAATTTTGTGAGTTGCTTGCCTTAGATAGAACCATTAACTAAACTTCATGTACATATTCTTGAGCAAAATGAAGTTGCTGCAAGAAAACATAGGCACATTGTCGAAATTGCTCGTTCTTTCTTGTATCTACTTTTGTTCTTAGTGAATTTTAGGGAGAAACTGTCATTACTGTTGCAACTTTGATTAATACAATCTCATCTTCTTATATTTTAGGTTTTTCTCATTTCAAAAAGTTATATCGGTATACCCCTGATTATTCCTCCTTTAGAGTTTTTTGTTGTATTTGTTTCGTTCTTTGTCCTCATGTAAAACACAGTAAGTTGTTCTCTCGATTTGCTATTTGTATCTTTCTTGGTTATGGTGAAAGTAAAAAGGGATATTGTTGTTTTGATCCAATAACTCAGAAACTTTATATCCCATCATGTTGTCTTTCTCAAGCATATACCTTTATTTTCTTGTCCATCAACTACTCATAGCTTGACTAGATCTGATCTTATTTGTGTGTGCGTGTGTGTGTATTCGAAGGTTTCTTATAGTTTATCATCTTAGGTTTCTAGTACTTCAGATACCTCTCCCCATGTTCGACCAATTTGTACTTATCATTCTGCAAGTACTAACACTTTACTCTCCAGCACACCTGCAGCTTCATTCTCATATACAATCCCTCAAGCTTCATCTGAGATTATGGATCCACCTTTATGTCAATCCACACACATTTGTAAGTCTACAAAGCTACCAGATTTTTGTTTATTCTTGTTATTCATCATATACTTTCGTTTTAGCTTTTTTTCATTGTCTTTTTGAGCCCTCTTCCTATGAAGAGACAATTCTTGATCCTCTTTGACAGCGAGTTATGGATGAGGAACTTTCTGCTTTGCATAAGATAGATACTTGAAATTTGGTTCCTTTACCTCTTGATAAGAATGTTGTTGGTTGTCATTGGGTGTATAAGATCAAGACTAATTCTGATGGGTATATTAAGTGATACAAAACTATGTTGGTTGTAAAAGGATACTCTCAACAGTATAGTATGAATTATGAGGAGACATTAGCCCTTATTGCAAAAATGATTACTATTCATACTTGTATTGCCATAGCTTTGGTTCGTTAGTGGTATATCTCTTAACTTGATGTTAAAAATGCCTTCTTGAATAGAGATCTTTAAGAAAAAGTTTATATAACGCCCTCTCCTGGTGTTTCACATGACTCTGGGTATGTTTATAAGCTCAAGAAAGCGTTATATGGTCTCAAACAAGCACCTCGTGCTTGGTTTGAGAAATTTTTTGTTGTGATCTCCTCTTTTGGCTTTATTTCTAGTAGTCATGATTCTTTTTTTTTTATTAAGTGCACTGATGTAGGTCTTATCATTCTGTCTTTATATGTTGATGACATGATTATTACTGGTGATGATATTGATGGTATTTCAGTTTTGAAGATAAAGTTGGCTAGACAGTTTGAAATGAAGAATTTGGGTTATCTTCGATATTTCCTGGGTATTGAGGTAGCTTACTCACCCATTGGGTTACCTTCTTTCTCAATCAAAATATATTGCAAATGTTTTTTAGCGGCCTAGACTTACTGATAACAAAACTGTAGATACTCCTATTGAGGTTAACGCAATGTATTCTTCTTTTGATGACTTATCTTTAACACTTTGACAAATCCTACTTTATACCGTACTATTGTTAGGAGCTTAATATATCTCACTATTACTCGTCTAGATATTGCATATATTGTTCATATTATTAGTTAGTTTGTTACTTCTTCTACTACTGTTCACTAGGCAACTGTTCTTTGTAATTTACAATATCTTCGGGTAACAGTCTTACAGAGTCTTTTATATACTTCTATCCACCTCTTCTTTAGAGCTGTGTGCATACTCTGATGCTGATCATGATAGTGATCCCACATATTGCAAGTTTGTTACTGGTTTCTATATCTTTTTAGGTGATTCTCTCATTTCTTGGAAGAGCAAGAAACAATATATTGTTTTTCAATCTTCAATCGAAGCAGAATATCGTGCTATGACATCTACTATCAAAGAGATTGTTTGGTTACGTTGGTTACTTGTGGATATGAGAGTTTCCCTTTCTCATCCTACTCCTATGTATTGTGACAACCAAAGTTCTATTCATATTGCTCACAACTTGGTTTTTTTATAAACGAACTAAGCACATTGAGATCAATTGTCATCTTACTCATCATCATCTCAAGCATGACACCATTACTTTGCCTTTTGTTTCTTCTTCTTTACAAATTGCAGATTTCTTTACCAATTCGTATTTCATTTCTCATTGTCGTTTTCTAGTTGACAAACTCTCAATATTTGTAGCTGCCGCATCATGAGTTTGAGAGGAGATGTTAAGAAATATATTTATTTTGTTTTATTTGTTAAGGGTAAAATATTATTTTTAGTTTAGCCTACATTTAATCTCTTTATATTTATTTTAAAATAATAACTTTAGAATAAAATGATCAATGAAAACCTAGCCTCCTTCTCTCTTACGTTTGTATTTCTTTTGTATTAATTTGAATTGCTTTAACATTATCATCATCATCAATTTTCTTCTAATTTACCTGCTTCTTTGCATTTGTATGAACAAACAACTGGTCGTCCTCGTAGTGTAATGTGAATTATATGTGTGTAAAGGATGATAATCTAGCATCCTAGATATCGCATTATTGCTGGTCAAATATTGTAGGGATCTCCAGTTTCCCATCTTCTCATCAAAATCTCAAGTCAATGGACGCTATGAGATCATTGTTCTCAGCATTGCTTGGAGCAGTTTCCTTCTAATGTTCTTCTTTTCACATTGTTTTCTTTGGTTATTTTATTACAATTCGGATTAATGAAAGTCAGTAAAAAACAGCATGATGCCATTTCTAAAAAAACACGAAAGAGAAACAACATAACGAGCTAATTAGATTATGAGTTCAGAGAGGAGGTGGGCGTGAGCTTGTCATACTAAATAGACATTTCTCCTGAATTTTCTGGTCTATGATTGTCCATGTATGATAATAGTATAAGACAAACGGAAGTAAATCATATTGAGTGTAGTATAAGATTTCACAAAGTAGCACACATCACCGTAATCTTGCAATTTGGGGCGGCTAGATATTTTATTGAAGAAACATGGAAGGTGTTCAATTAGCTGCTGCTTTCAAGATTTATTTGTCGAGGAAGTTGACAGAGGCAGGTGTTGACTTTGTGTCTTGTCTGAAACTTTGGATTTTCTCCTCTCGAGTTTGTAAAACTCAAAAGGATTAAAATTGAAAGTTATTGGAAATGCTCTTTCAACGGAATTCTTGGTGCCTGCGTTTATTTTTCACTGTAAAATTGATCGAATGGTTCAAGATTTATATTTCGAGCAAGAATGGATAGAACTCTGTTGATAAACAAGCTTAAGCAATAAGCGAAATGACACCAGATGAATCTTGATTTCTAATATGAATATTGTTGTCTTATCAGCAAGGCCAACCATGATTACCCAACATTATAGAATGAACTCTCGGTTATCCAACAGTTAACATTTTAATTCATATGCAAGGAGGAGGAGAAGAGAGGATAGGGTTTTAGGGAGCCTCGATCCCTGAACGCCTCTCCACTTCACATCAAACTGAGAGCAAAATCTTAGGCAAAAACACCAAAGCAAGCATGTGATTCCAAGTCTAAGAAGAAACAAATAAAAAACAGGGTTGTAGCTATCGCCTCACAGCCTTCCCAGTTTTTCAAACTCAAGGGAAAAATGAAAAATTAATGGAGAATAGTCATCAGCAAAAATGACAAAGCAAGCATGCAATTCCAATTAATTAAGTCCAGTTGCTCATTGCAATGCATGCAATATAAAAGATCAGCAAAATATATATACGTTTCAATGCGTACATGGTCGAGATCAGATCATAAAGTCAATAATGAAAAGGCATATAAGCCAAAAGAAGAAGAAGAAAAGAAACCCCCAATGAACCCAGTTCTTGAAGTCAATCCTCCATATATAGAGCTGTTTCGCTAAGCAAACCCCATGAAACAGAAACCTGGAGAAACCATGTAAGAAGATCGAGGAAGTCCATGCAAGCCCCATACTATATATGACGAAATCAATCAGGCGCCATCCATACCTGCAAACCCATCAAAGAAACAATATCTAATTTCATATCAGCTTTTCTGGCAAGAGAGAGTCATTGACTGACAGAACAAAGAAACACAAAATAAAACCGGCCATGCCCTCAAACTAAACTTTTTTTTGGATAATTGCCCTCAAACTAAACTAATCCACCTTTTGCCAAGAAAGGTGCGTGTCTTCATAACCATCCATTTCATGAGAAGATTGTGAATTAGGTGTTGTCAAAGAAAAGTTGTTGCTCACATCTGGTACAAAACCTTTCAAATCTCCATACCCATCAAGGGAATTAAAGTTACTCGAACAATTCTGACCCCCCAACATTTCATTTGCTTCCACCTCCACCCTGAGTTTCTCTCCTCTCATCAAACTAGGCAATCCTAGCTCTGGCAGCTGCTGCATCGCTTTCTTGCTTGACTCACATATTGAGGAACCGGTCTTCTTTCTCTTGCCTGGAGCACTGCTTCTTGCTTTCTTCTTGATCATGCCTTCACTTCCACATGGTTGACCAGTGAGTCTTTGAACAAGCTCTCTAAAATTTGCAACATCAGTCTTTATAACTTTTGGTGCAAATACGTGAATTATGCGAACTTTGGGCTTGATCAACTGTGATATTACATGTGACTCTCTGTGCATGCCTAGCTTGGAAGAAGCTGATGAACTAGGGTTACATGAGCGTGGCCTTACTATGCCTTCCATGGCTACACGCGCGCACACACTAGGAAGTTACAATTAATAAAGCAAGAAAGGAGGCTAGGAGAAGAGAGAAGGGGGCTTGTAGCATGCAGCTAGCCAGGTTCAGATGAAATTAACGTGTCCGTTGTTTTTTGCAGGGAATAAACGGAGGCTTAAATAGAAGAGAAGTCGGGCGATTGACTTAATTAAAAAAAAAAAAGGATTTTTGGTAATTAATTAAGGGTCGATAAGGCTGTCTTTTGGATATTCATAGAATCACAAATATAGAATTACAAGGGTCAATGAAATAAACCATCCAGCAACTGACATTGATTTGCCTTTGCCTTCCTGCAGCTAGCCAAGTACAAAATACGTATATACTACGTACATGTACTATATAACACATTAATTATCTCAATTCCCATCTTATTACAGCCCACAGAGTTTTTGGGGTTTTTATAATATGCTATTAAAATAAAACATCAGATCAAGTTCATTATGATTATTCAATCTTTAGGAACTTTCTTGACTTTCGAACTTTTAGTGTCAAGAGAAACACAGAATGTCGAAGGAAGTAGTTCAAACAAATTTAATGATTTAATTTTCTAATTTTTTGATTATCGATCAATTAAAAGTAACAACACTACAGAAAAACCTTAAGAGACAGACCACTTTATAGTTAAAATTTATTTTTTTCCTCTGATTTTTTATTTTAAATTTTAAAACCAGCTCCTTGAATATATTAAATCAATGTGCATGAGAATTGAATTGAGAAAAAAATTGTTTTAAATATTGATGCCACCATTATTAAACTTGATTTGACTTGACAGATTGACTTAAAACCCGATTATCCCATTATCTAACTCATGCCAGTGTTAAAAAAAATTTAACTTAAAATTAACTTGGTTGATTCAACAGATCAACTCGCAAACCAGACAAAACCTAGTAAAAAACCTAGTTGAAGCTGCGTTTGTTTCCTGGAAAGTGATTTTTTGAAAAACCACTTTCCAAACTTTCCTGTATTTGTTTGCCATTAGAAAAGTTGATCAACAGAAAACACTCTCTGGTCAACGGAAAACACTTTCCAATCAAAGAAAAATTTGGTCTGGTTTACAGGAAAGTGTTTTCCTTTGATTTTGGGCGGAAAATACTTTCCGGAAATTGTGAAAAATTTAGAAATATCATATTATTTGCTGATTAATCAAATTTGGTCCTCAAACTTTTGATTGCTACATATATTTTGTTTTGAATATTTGTTTTTCAATTTCATCTCTTAGAATTTAATTTTTATATTAACTTTGGTCCTTATTTTTATAATTGTTATTTGCTTTTTCCTTATCATTTTTTAATTGAAATTTTTTATCTATTAAATTTGGTCCTCGTTCTTTTAATTGGTACTTATTTTATTTGAAATAATTAATGAAATGTTAATTATTATTATTTTAATTTCTTCATCTTTCAATTTTTTTATTTTTTAGATTTAATCTCTATTATTTTGATTATTATTTATTTTATTTGAGATAATTTATGAAATTATATTTTTTTTTCAATTTCATTCTCATTCAACTTTTAAATTTGTAAGATTTATTCATCATTATTTTTATAAACTTGAAAAAATTAAAACATTAATAAGTTATTTTTTAACTCATTTTCCATGACATAACCAAACACTTGAAAGTGTTTTCCAACTTATTTTCCATTGCACTACCAAATATCAGAAAATAATTCACTTTCTCGGAATTTATTTTCTAAAAGAAAATTATTTTCCAGTAAATAAACAATGCTAAATAATATAGTTTTACGTTATTTTATTTTTTAAAAATGATCTACCTTTATCAACACACTTAATCCTTGACCAGGCCTAACATCAGGTAGAACCCGGATCAAGTTCAGAAACCATGGTTGATACTACAAGATGACTGGGATATCTAACAAGAACAATAAGCGTGTAAGAAAATTGTCAAATTAGGGAAGGTGCTAGCAAGGCTGGCGAGGTGAGGTCTTGAGAGAGAGTAACCGCTTGATGTGTGCTCGTGGATGTGCACGTGAAGGTGGCAGTGCAGAGGCCTTACAATTGCCAAAGTCTGTGCTGTGTACTGAGAATCAAATCGGAGACGACGACACACACAAGACTCGTGCATGAGAAACCCACATGCTCATAGAGTCATGATCCTGCAGAGATCATACCATGGCTGACACCAAGATTTGTCACAGGAAATTCATGATTCTTTCTACTTTTCCTCGTAATTGTCTCTTCTATCACCAGCTCTATGGATCGGGCTTAGGAATCCATCCCCTTAGGATTATGTAGTTATATCTCCATGGCATCATTTTATATAATTCCTTTCGGGTGAAGAAACTGGGGTTTATTCCGACAAAAACATGCTCTGCATGTACACCTCTCTATGTTCTTACGCCTTCATACGTGAATTTATCTCTTATGTATTAGAGGGATTTCTCAATTGATACTTCAGTTATAAAACTCGTTGCTACCCCGTTTTTGTTTTCTTTTTAAGAAAAAAATTGACAGTTTTCAAGAAGAAATAAGTGATAAAAAATGGCGTTGACACATGAACAAATACGATAAAATTAATTAATTAAATGTGTACTAATTTCAACAAGTTTATTGCCAAGCTTGTGTAGTCATGATGATGGGGATGAGAGAGTTGCAAAAACGCTGCCAACACATCAATTTGACTTGGCAATGAATAGAAAAATTCTGAAGAAGCCAAATCGATTTGCCGTCATCCAAGCTGCTTGGTAATATTCAAAGATCAGTTTAAGTGTTCTTTTCTAATTTGGAAGGATTAACTTCAAACTATAATTAAGTAGAAAATTAAAATGTTATTAATTTCCACTACCATGTCGATTACCCATTTACCAATACTTGAGCAAGTTATTCTTCGGATAGATTACCCTACTATTAAGACAAAGATCAACAATTTAAAATTAAGATATAGTTATTTGTTATGTTTTGATGATGATAAAATTATAGATACACCATTTATTTATAATATTAATTAATTAATTTTATCTAATTATTATTTGTTGGCATGAACTGTCATTGAGATTAATTGCTGAAATCACGAGGATAGAATCCATTAGCTCCACAAAATATGTATCACCATGATCCTAGCCAAATTCTATGTAAATTACTTTCCATACTTAGCAGCCGTGTATATGCTATAAGAACATGCTCATATTCAGAACAGAAAATAAGAAGAAATATATCATTGTAACATGGTATCAGAGCGTCAACTCTAGGATCTGTCTGATTCTTTCTATGAGCCAACAGAAAAAAAGGGAAAGAAGATAGAATTCTGGAAGATTGAGAAAATGAGAGATCCTACCTCCTCAACAGAAAACTCCCAAGCAGATCCTTCAACCCTTGCTGACTTAACATCCAGAATATCACAGATGTTGAGTCAGACAACAACTGCAGCAACTCATGAATCTGTTGCTGCACCAATCGGTATCAAGTTGAATGATACGAACTATGGACTCTGGTCCCAAGTTGTCGAGATGTATATCTCTGGTAAAGACAAGTTGGGATACATAAATGGAGATCTTCCACAACCTACAGAGACAGATCCTGCTTTCAGAAAGTGGAGAATTGAAAATGCAGTGGTAAAAGGATGGCTAATCAACTCCATGGAACCAAAACTAATTGGAAATTACATCAGATTTCCAACGGCTAAGGCAGTATGTGATACTATTGCCACAACGTATTTTGATGGCTCCGACACCTCACAAGTCTATGATCTCAAGAGAAGGGTGACAAGACTCAAACAGGGGGAAGGATCAATCGAGACATATTACAACACTCTTCAAAGTCTTTGGAGAGAGATTGATTTTCGACGTCCAAATCCCATGAAGTGTGAAGTTGATATACAGAAATATAACTCTATTATACAGGAAGATAGAGTTTATACTTTCTTGGACGGACTTGATGATCGCTTGGACAAGATTCGAGCTGATGTGCTTCAACTTCACCCTTTTCCAACAATTGAACAGGCATATGCCCATGTCCGACGAGAAGATCTGAGACAAATGGTGACGTTATCAAAAGCAGATACCAGTTCCAGCATGGCCATGATATCAAAAGGAGGACAGAAATCGCGACAACAACCTTCTCTTCAGATGGTAATGGATGGGAAACCAGGCATGAAATCAAAAACACAAGTTGAGGGAGGTGGTTGTACACACTGTGGGAATATGAAACACACTAAGGAAACCTGTTTCAAGCTCCATGGATATCCGGACTGGTGGCATGAACTCAAGACAAAGAAAAAGCGTGAAAGTGGTCGTGCTGCACTTGTCAGCTCTGAGAGAACTTCTTCTTCATCAATCAACCCTCACCTTTCTCTTATATCTCAAGAGGATTTTTCACCAGCAGCAGCAAATTGTTCCCTGGCCCAGAATGAATCAGGTAACCACGACTGGATTATTGATTCTGGGGCAATTGATCACATGACATACGATCCACAAGACTTTATTGAAACGACTCAACCAAAACGGACATGCATAACCAATGCAAACGGTGATAAATATCCAGTTACAGGGGCCGAAGAAGTAGCACTGTCATCCTCTTTCTCTTTATCAAACACTTTACTTGTTCCAACTCTTTCCAATAAATTATTGTCAGTGGGACAAGTTACTGAGGATTTGAACTGCTGCGCACTAATCTATCCAAAAATTTGCTTGTTTCAGGATATTCTAACCAAGGAGATTATTGGTCGTGGTACTAAACGAGGGGGGCTATACTACATTGATGACTTCAGAATTTGTCAGGCAAACAATGCTCATCATCTTGGTAACAAAGAACGTGATATCTGGTTGTGGCATCACCGCTTGGGACACCCGTCATTCTCCTACTTAAGACATTTATTTCCTAGTTTGTTTTCCAACTCAGACAATACAATGTTAAAATGTAAAACCTGCATTTTAGCTAAAAGTCATCGAGTTTCCTATCCAATAAATTCAAAAAGGTGTGAGACACTATTTATGTTAATTCACTCGGACGTATGGGGACCAGCCCCCATTTCAGTTTCTTCAGGCATCAGATGGTTTGTGATTTTTGTGGATGACTGCACACGCATGACATGGCTATATTTGATGAAAAGTAAGAATGAGGTAGCAAGGATTTTTCGCTCTTTCCATACTATGAACAAGACTCAATTCTCTGCCAAACTTCAGATCCTCCGTTCTGACAATGGTGGGGAGTATGACAATAAAGAGCTGCAGGAGTACTTCCAAGCATGTGGGCTATACCATGAGACAACATGCTCCCAAACACCACAACAAAATGGTGTTGCAGAGAGGAAGAACAGACATATTCTAGAAACAACTCGAGCCCTCTTAACAGCAGCAAATGCACCTCCACGGTATTGGACAGATGCAGTCACAGCCGCTGTCTATTTGCTGAACCGAATGCCGTCTAGGGTGTTAAACTTCAACACTCCATTACAAGCTCTCGCCCATCATGTGTCTCTCCCGTCTATACTTATGCTTCCACCAAAAATATTTGGATGTGTAGCTTATGTCCATCTTCATAAAAATCAAAGAACCAAACTTGATCCATGTGCAGTCCGCTGCATCTTCCTGGGCTATGCACAACATAAGAAGGGCTACCGATGCTATGATCCTGCAACAAGACGTCTTTACGTCACAATGGATGTTACATTTCTAGAAACTGAATGCTTCTTTCAAGAGCCAGGTTCCCATTCTTCTCTTCAGGGGGAGATGATTAGTGAAGAGCAGAACATAGACCATGGTTATAATTGGGAGAACTGGCCATGGTTTAGAGACACAAATACAAGAGTTGGGCAGAATAATGGCATAGAGAATGAACAAGAACAAGAACAGCTCACTAACACAGAAGGTGGCACAAATACAAGAGTTGGGCAGAATAATGAGACAGAGAATGAACAAGAACAAGGACAGCCCACTGATATAGAAGATGGCAGAGTTGGATAGAACAACGAGATAGAGAATGAACAAGAACAAGAACAGCCCCCTCTCGGTTCAGTATCAACCAATCATTCTCCTAAGAATAATCCTGAGGTACAGTTCCCAAATCTCTCTCTTAATAATATTGAAGATAGTTTTGTTGGCTACAAATTACCCCCCAGGTATAACCGCGGCAAGCCACCAAGTCGATACTCACCAGACCATAGAGAGGAGAAAACTAAATATCCAATTGCTAATCATGCCAGTACCCAAAGACTGTCACAGCCACTTAAGACCTTTGTGCACAAACTGTCTTCTGAACACATCCCAAACACAGTGCAAGAAGCCTTGGGAAATCCAAAATGGAATCAAGCAATAATCGAAGAGATGGCAGCTTTACAAAAGAATGAAACATGGGAGCTCATGCCACTACTAGAAGGGAAGAAAGCAGTAGGATGTAAATGGATATTCTCTATTGAATATAAGGCAGATGGAACAATAGATCGATACAAGGCAAGGCTTATCGCAAAAGGATATACACAATCATATGGCATCGACTATCAAGAGACGTTTTCACCAGTGGCAAAATTAAATACGGTCAGGGTATTGCTGTCAATCTCTGCAAATTTAGATTGGCCACTCCACCAGTTCGACGTAAAAAATGCAATTCTTCATGGGAACCTTGAAGAAGAAGTGTATATGGATGTCCCACCAGGCTTTGCTACCTCACATGCTGGAGTAGTGTGCAAGCTACAGAAGGCACTATATGGTCTGAAACAATCTCCAAGGGCATGGTTTGGACGGTTTAGTTTGGCCATGAAGAAGTATGGCTTCAAACAAAGCAATTCAGATCACACTTTATTCCTAAAACATCGGGGGAAAATGGTAACTGCCCTTTTAATTTATGTTGATGATATGATAATTACAGGAAATGATGAGGAGGAGATCTCGAGCTTGCAAGAACATTTGGCGACTGAGTTCGAAATGAAAAACCTTGGAGGACTAAAATATTTTTTGGGGATTGAAGTGGCTCGATCAAGTAAAGGGATATTTCTCTCACAAAGAAAGTATGTACTTGACCTACTAGCTGAGACAGGTATGCTCGATTGTAAACCAGCAGACACACCAACAGTCCAAAACCACAAACTAGGTGAGCATCCAAATCAAATACCCACTAACAGAGAAAGGTATCAGCGACTAGTTGGGAAGTTGATTTATCTATCTCATACTCGACCAGACATTGCCTATGCTGTGAGCTTGGTGAGTCAATTTATGCATAGCCCAAGTGAAGGGCACATGGAAGCTGTATTCCGGATCTTACGATATTTGAAGGCATCTCCAGGAAAAGGGCTTATGTTCAGGAAGTATAACCACCTAAACATTGATGGGTATACAGATGCAGATTGGGCTGGAAACATTGTTGATAGAAAGTCTACTTCTGGGTATTTCACCTTTGTTGGAGGAAACTTAGTCACTTGGAGAAGTAAGAAACAGAAAGTTGTGGCATTATCTAGTGCAGAGGCTGAGTTTCGTGGCATGGCCAAAGGACTTTGCGAGCTTCTTTGGCTAAGGGAGTTAGTGGAAGAAATTGGCTACTCATCTAGGCCACCTATGAGGCTGTTTTGTGACAATAAAGCAGCTATACAAATCGCACAAAATCCAGTTCAACATGACAGGACAAAACATGTTGAAATAGATCGACATTTTATCAAAGAAAAGCTCGAGGCCAAAATAGTTCAATTCCCATTTGTAAAATCAGAAAACCAACTAGCGGAAATTCTCACAAAAGCTGTTTCAAGCAAGGTGTTCCATAACTCGCTAGACAAGTTGGGCATTAAAGACATCTATGCACCAACTTGAGGGGGAGTGTTGGCATGAACTGTCATTGAGATTAATTGCTGAAATCACGATGATAGAATCCATTAGCTCCACAAAATATGTATCACCATGATCCTAGCCAAATTCTATGTAAATAGTTATTACTTTCCATACTTAGCAGCCGTGTATATGCTATAAGAACTTGCTCATATTCAGAACAGAAAATAAGAAGAAATATATCATTGTAACATTATTCACGTACGTATCAACCACATTTCTTGTCGCTCGTCCTTGATCTCTTCTAACTTTCAATTTTCTTAAATTATTTTAAAAAAATATTTTGATTTTTTTTTTAAATTGAGATGTTTGACTTGCTTTGTCAGGTCGTTTCCTTTTCTGAAAAAATATTTGCCCAACTTATAAATTCACCATGCAAGTTTTGCCTGCACGAATATAATTAAGGCATCAACATAAATATTTATATCTCAATCTATCTATTTCCTAATAGGTCAATATTTTCTTAATTTCATCATAAAAGTGCTTATTGGTCAATTTGTTCATCTATTTATATATTTCTTTGTTTATATGTAAAATTATTACCGACAAGAGTTTTTTCAACAGATTATTTCTGTACATGAGCCTATCGGTAAAATTTGTGCCAATATATGAATATAAATACTGACAGAAAATTCCATTGGTAAATCTAAATATTCTAGTAGTGGCATGTAATAATCCTAACATAATGTTCATATAATTTCAGCTTAATTAATTGTTTTATGTGATGATGTTGTAAAATCCAAAATATTAGGGAAGTTATTTTGTTTTAACATTTGAATGATGGATAATGATGTGTTCATATCCATCTTCTATTCTTCATAACTGAGGATTTTAGGGGGCTGGTGATGAGGACTGAATTTCCTGCAAAACAATCCCTTTTTAGGGATCTTTGGGACTCCCGATGATTAAGTCAGTGACTTTATTATAAGAATTTGCAGTAAATGAGCATTAAATTTTAAGAACAAGAAAGTTTATCCTCAGTTTATGCACGATAAATGCTGAGAATAAGTTGTAAGAGAGTGAAGATGATAAACCTCTTTCCTGGGTCATTCATAAAGTATTTATAACCTTGAATTTTCTATTTTCTTACTCAAGGGGTTGTAGGTCTTTTCATTTTTCATATCAAAGTGGGAGGAAGACCCTTATAATTAATATTAATATTGGTTGTAAGTATTTCCTTACATGACATTAATTGTTGATAGAAGTATCATGTGTCTATAGAAGATGACCCTGCATCAATTTACACGTGATATTAATATCGATGAAATCAATCCATTATAATCAACATTAATACTAATTGATGTATGGAAGACTCTTAGAAAAATTTTTACACAGCTATGGTGTAGGAACATGATGAACCTAGATTCTCATCTTAGGTGCTTGTATCCAGAGAAATCCTTTGCTCGAAAGGGCGTAGATCTTGGCGTTTTAGGCTTGGCATGTAACCGAGCTCAAGGAGGCCGGGTCTGACATCTCGCTATACCCACAAGCGCTTAGGTCTAGCGCATAGTCAAGTTCAAGGAGGTTGTATCTGATATCTTTCCAAACCCACAGGTGTTTGGGCATAGGACACAACTGAGCCCAAAGAAGTTAGGTATAATATCTTGCTAGACCATAAGCGCTTGAGTCTGATATATTGCCAAATCCAAGAGGATTCACTACACTATTAAACAGTTTTACCGACGGACTAACTCCCTCGGTGACAGGAATGCAATACGTCGGTGAAATAATTACCGACGACCTCACCGACGGAACACGTCCGTCGGTATACCAGTCGTCGGTAACTCCCATTTTCATCACTAAGTCTATCGCAAATAAAAAAAACACCCACCGACGAAACACCGACTGTCTTATAGACGGATATACACGCGCAAAAAAAAAAAGTTTCCCGCGGGAACATCACCGACGGAATAAATCCGTCTGCAATTTCAATGGTAATTACCGACGGATATTTCGTTGGTAATTATGGCATGGCTGGTAATTGTTTGGCAACCCTCTGTGAACTACCGACAGATATTATCCGTCGGTAAATCTGTCTGTATTTAATCACCGACGGATATATTCCGTCGGTACTTGTGGCATGGCTGGTAATTGTTTGGCAACTCTCTGTGAAATACCGACAGATATTATCCGTCGGTATGTATTTAAAATATATAAAAATAATAATTTATTAATAGTAAAAAACCTTAATAAACAAATAAAAATGGATTAAACATTAAAAATATAAAAGTAATGTTAAGTAATATTCATTACAAATTTAATGTGTTTAAAAAACAAAATTAAACTAGAATAGCGGCGGAGCTGGAGGAGGAGGAGGAGGAGGAGGCTGGTTGTTCCCGGGACCATACAGCCAAAAAGAAGTTGCACAAGTATCGTCACCCATCTTTGATCTCATCTCCATGACTATTTGACGGAGCTCATCATAATTCGTCGAGAGTTGTTGATATTGTTGTTTCAACGCAATGAACTCCTCAGACTGGGTGTTCGATACTGATGAAGAGCTTCCAACAGTTGAGACACTACGAGCCGAACGCAAGTTTTCAGCCATAGTGTTGGAGAGCCCGTAGACCTGATTTTTATCGGGTCCACCAGACGATCCTGCCTCCATCCACAAATCTGGATCGAAATCTAGATGGGTCGACGGATTGTCCCCTTATCTCTCCCTCAACCAGCTATTATAGGTCTCCTGAAAATTCTGTCGGTAAAAAAATCATCAAATGCAATTCAAGAAATTAATAACTTACAAAATAAAATGAATGAACGAACATACCACGAAGTGCTGAGCACGGTTGTCCACGAACTGTTGCACCCCCTTTTGGCAGTCTTGACTCCGCACATGCGTCTCTACAAATAGCTCCATTGGACTCGGTTCACATCCAAGAGACGCAGCCTGTAAGGAAAAAATAGGTTGAAAGTTAAATATATTATAAGGAATGACAAATTAATTAACGATATATTTCATTAAAATTAATCTTACCATCCGCTTTGCATGTGCGCTGAATGGGACGGATCCGCTAGTGTGCGTGGTCACCGAACCATGAATTTGCCGGTTCCAGTTGTCGATGCCGAACTGTGAGCGCTGTGAGAACCGCTCTGATGTCACGTGCTCAATATATGCTGTCCATATTTCCCCCGAGATGAATGGCGGTTTGAATTCCTGCCAAACCGCCACCTCATTCCATCCTTCAAGACCGTTATCCCTCACATGTCTTTTTGATTTTTTTGGGTGTCATACTAAAAATCACGCAACCTGCTTCCATAGTAACAAATTAGAATTTAAAACATAAAATTATAAAACAAAAATAAATATTATTTTCGATGTTACCTAATTGCCGCGTGATTCTTCCATACCCTCCTCACAACATTGTTGTCCGCCCCATCCCACTCAAATTTGTTCTGTGTATATAAATAATTCATATAAAATAAAAATAGTACAAGATATAAAATTATAAAAATCATTTATTAAAAATAAGCTGAAAATTAAAAATTTACATCGACCTGAAATCGCTTAAACCATGCATCGATATTAGGTTTCCACTCAGGATGTCTGGAAACCTGGCTCCATTGAAACAATGGAATCTCCATCGACGATTTAAACGCCAATGTTATAGTCCTTGCAGCCTCAATGTTTGTTAACCTGAAATTAAATAAAAGTAGTAATAGTAATTAGTTGTTCATAAATTATGTTATAAGTATATATATATATATATATAAACTAAAACCTAAACAAACTTACATTGAGAGGTCATCCTTTCATTGTGCCTGGTACTTGCGGGTGAATTGACCCCGCTGTGAAGGCACACCACTTTTGCGTTGTGAAACCGCGCTAGAAGAGGCAGCATCACAAGTTGGCGTAGATTCCTCGCCGTGATCAGCACCTAAGGATACGTCCTCCTCGCTGCTAGAAGAACTAGCTGCAACCGTCTTCTGACGACGTGCTGTAGATTTCATTCTACGCATCTACATAAATTTATATGAATAATTACATAATTAACTTCAATTATTTAAAAAAAAATTAGACAGAGTCTCCCCTATACTGGGGGGTCCCAAGTTATCGACAAAATCATATTACACTTCCAATTTTATTTCACATCCCGATCCAATCATCTTGGATCTCAACCCAAATCATCATCAACACAACATTTTATTCAATAACATCATATAATGATATTCAAGTAAAAGAATCAATTTCAACTATGAACATTCATTGTTAAATTGGTACTTAGAGTTACAAATATTAGATTAAAGTCATACATTCAAATTTACAGATTAATATTACATTTCAAGTTTTAGGAGACAAGACTCTTAATTTATAAATAATTACATGGTCAAAAGCAAAAGCTAACTAAATCAATATCATTCCTAACACGATCGATCCTAATGGATCTCAAAATAGAAATTAACGTGTACACATAAATATAAAAATGTAATAACAAGCAATAACAATGATATGTTAACAATAATATCCTAAATTAAGATAAACTAATTAAATGTAATTCTATATATATAAATTAACATTTTTAACATAAATTCAACAATAACAATTATAGCAATACAAACAATAATATCCTAAATTAAGATAAACTAATTAAATGTAATTCTATATATATAAATTAACATTTTTAACATAAATTCAACAATAAAAATTATAGCAATACAAACAATAATATCATAAAATTAATAAATAAAATTAAAAAACTAAAAAACACTACACAAAACAACATAAACACAAAACAAACAATACACAAAACTAAAAAACACTATATCAATTCAAAATAAATTTGGGAATAAAAAATACTTACCTTAATAGTGTGTTGAATTTAAGATTTTATCTACAAACAATACACAAAACAAAGAACACTAAAAAATATATATTAATTAAAATAAAAAAAATACAAAGAAAAAGAAAAAAGAATACATACCTTTTAAAACTACCACCAAAACAATAAAATCCCTTCTAAAAGCTAAATATAAACCGAGAGAGAGGAGAAGAGAAATGGAGAAGAAGAGAAACGGAAGCAGAGAAGAAAATGAACCAAGTGGGGGGGGGTGAGGGGGTTATATATAGCAATTTTTCTGACGGTATTACCGACGGAAATTAATTGTTGTCGGTGGCATTAAATTTCATCGCTAATACTGTCAGAAATTAATTGAAAATCATCACCAAAAAAGTTCGAAAATCCTGCCAGACTTTTCGATCCGTCGAAAACTCTATCGGTATTTGTGCAGACGGACACGTGTCAGACATGCGTGCGCTTCGGGATGTGCGTCAGTCCATCGGTATTTGATGTCTGTAAGTCCGTCGGTATACCCGTCGGTGATTGTGGCACAATCTCGTAATTTTTTTTCAACTCTCATGAAATACCGACGGGTTATAGTCCGTTGGTAACGCCGTCGGTGAATGTGGCACAATCCCGTAATTTTTTTTCAACTCTCTATGAAATACCGACGGGTTATAGTCCGTCGGTAAAGCCGTCGATGAAACCATAAATTTTTCTTATTTTTTTTTATATAACCCTGTCACAAAATCTTGAATTGCAATCTTACAGCACACACAACACAATAACAAAGGCTGACCATTAAATAAGAATAAATATTTCATGTTTCAAATTATTACATTATAAAATAAGGCTTTATAACATGTTTAGTTAGTCGGAATTTTCATCTTTGTCCTCTATTGAATTGTTATCATCAGCTTCATCACACTCTTCAATTTCATTATCATTTTCTTCAACAACATTCTTTTTTCCACTAGTAGAGCTCAGAACAACATTCAACTCCTCTGTGTCAACATCAACAAGATAATCGTTGAAAACATGAAAATTTGAATTTTCTTCTAAGTCAATCGACGGAGCAACTCGGTATGGTTCAACCAACTCACTAGTTTGAAAGACTTCATCTATCACACTTGTGTCTTTGTTCTCATCCTGAACAACCTCGACACGACCCTTGGGTTTTGTTTTTAAAACGGATAACCAATCAACTCTTGATCGGTCCTTTCTAAAGGAAGGGGTGTATGTGTAATAAACTTGTTGCATTGCTTTGCGAAAACAAAGACATCGTTTACGTTGCGGTGTCTAGCTTTTAAGTTGATTTCAACGAGACCATAGTGAGGATCTACTCTCATTCCTCTGTCAGTTGTGTCATACCAATAGCATTTGAATAAAAACACTCTATTTTGCTCGCTATGATATTGCAGTTCGATGACCTCTTCCAATCTACCATAGTAGTCAACTTCAAACTCACTAGAAGTCGATCCCTTAATACAAACACCGTTGTTGTATGTCTTTCTTCCATGACCATATTCTTCAGTGTGAAAGACATGTCCATTGACAAAATACCCTTTATAGCACTTGACTTTTCTTTTAGGGCCTAGGCTTAGTGAAAACAGTGAAATAGCAGCACTACCTCCTATTTGATAAACCTTGTAAATTAAATATAATAATAATCAATAAACGGATATTATGTAATATTGACGTACAATTAATTACATTGCAAGAGATAATGAGTTTGTGATAGGACTTACATGTGTTCTAAACCATATGGCAAATTGTTCATCTTGTAATTGAAAGATCTGGGATTCGGTCAGCAGTGAGTTATTGGATAGTAAGTATCGTCGATGTTGCCTGCAAGGTTGTTCCAAATTATCTGAGTGTATGGTATCACAAAACATAAATAGTACACTCTTGACAAAGATTAAGTCGAACATCTACTTACTTAATAAAAGGTCTCAACTCATCACAGTTAAATAGGACATAATTATGTGCTTTTCTGAACTCTATTTCAGACAAATATCTTCCCCTCACGATATTTTTAGGTATGGGTCATCCAGGATTGGAGAATATTGACAAGTTCCCACTTGAATGCACTTCACCACCATTATCATGCCGTGGAACACGGTTTATCCTCGTTCTCAAATGAGGTTCGAAATAGTATGAGATATATGTTGAGATCTCCTCAACAATATACGCCTTACATATTGACGCCTCAACATGCACCTTGTTCTTAACCTTTTTTGAAGATTGAACAAGTACCTGCATATATATATATATATATATATATATATTAATAAAAAATTATCAATTAAAAACATTAAAATAAAAATAAAAACATTTAATTATAAATGTTATAGCAACTGTAATATCTAACCTCTCGAATGGATACATTCATCTGTACTGGACCGGTCCTCCAAATTTTACCTCAAACGGTAAATGTACGGGTAGATGCTCAATTGAGTCAAAAAATGATGGAGGGAATATCATCTCAAGTTTGCATATTGTCTCGATGATATTCTTTTCAAGCCTTTCAATGTGATCAACATTCAACTTGCTGGAGCATATATCTCTGAAGAAATGACTAATCTCCGTTAGTGCATCCCATATCCCCTTTGGCAACAAATCACGAAAAGCTAATGGGATGAGTGTTTGCATAAACACATGGCAGTCATGACTCTTCATTCTATATAATCTGCATTCCTCCATATTAACCAGCCTTGATATGTTCGAGGCATGTCCATCGGGGAAACGCAGACTCTTAAGCCATTTGTAGACTAATAGTTGTGCGTTTTTCTCTAGCATGAAGCTTGCTCTTGGTTCTGCGACCCGTGACCCATCACAAACCAACTCCATATTTTTACGGTTACAGAATAGCGCTACATCCAATCTAGCCTTGATGTTGTCCTTTGTCTTTCCCTTCACATCCATGACGGTGTTGAAAATGTTCTCAAACACATTCTTTTCAATGTGCATGACGTCAAGGTTATGGCAGAGAAGATTGGTCTTCCAATAAGAAAGCTCCCAAAACATACTTCGCTTCACCCAATTATGGGTCAAACCAAAACCAGGAAACTTCTGCTTACCTGATTGGAGACCAAACACAATTTCACTGTACTCTGACACAACATCAAACAATTCTTCACCGGAAAGACGAGGGGGTGCAACATCATTTTCAACTCTGCCAACAAAGAAATCCTTTCTGTTCTTTCTGTACCTGTGGTTATGTGGCAATAAACGACGGTGACAGTAAAAAAAAGAAGCTTTACCCCCGTTTGTTAGCGTGAATGCCTTGTTGTTCTCCATACAGTATGGACATGCTAGCTTTCCATGCGTGCTCCAACCAGAAACCATTCCATAAGCTGGGAAATCATTGATAGTCCATATCAAAGCCGCTCTCATAACAAAATTTTGTTTCCTCGAGATGTCATAAGTCAAAGCTCTAGAGGACCATAACTGCGTCAACTCATCAATCAACGGACGAAGACAAACATCTATATTCCGACCCAGACTGCTCGGACCTGGTATGACCATAGATAAAAACATGAACTCCGGCCTTATACACATCCCCGGTGGCAAGTTATAAACCGTCAGTATGACCGGCCAACAAGAATAAGGAGCAGCAAATGACCCGAATGGGTTGAATCCGTCTGTACACAACCCAAGACGCACGTTCCTTGATTCAGCTGAAAAGTGAGGATGCATACTGTTAAAGTGTTTCCAGGCTTCACCGTCAGAAGGATGAATCATCACTCCATCAACCGCATGGTGTGATTAATGCCATGTCATGTGCTCAGCAGTTCTTGGTGACATGAATAACCTCTGCAGTCTAGGTGTGATTGGGAAGTATCTAAGTTTTTTATATGCCACGAGAGTCTTCCCTCTACCAGTTCTAGGTTTGTAACGGGAATGCCCGCATGTCATGCACTCGGTTATCTCAGCATTTTCAATGTAGTATAACATGCAGAAGTTAGGGCATATATCAATTTTCTGGTATCCTAAACCGAGGGGTTTCATCATGGACTTGGCAGCATAGAAGTTCTCTTTCAGCCTGTTCCCTTCAGGTAAAATGCTTCTCGCTCATTCAATAATCTTGTCATAACCGGCCTCACTCAACCCGTGATCTGACTTGATGGTGAACACCTGTGCTATGGCTGATAATTTACTGTGGTTCGAGCAACCATCCCATAATAGTTCGTTAGAATCTCTCAATAGATCAAAAAACCTTGCTGCATCTGCATTATGTTCTTCTTCTACGATTGGACATTCCCTGACATTACCTTCACTCATTCTCATTGCATCCATAACCATATTCTTGTAAGGATTACTGTTCTCATTTCCAACTTCATGCATGTTGCTAGCACTAGAAGTTGACCCAACCACCTGTTCTTCCATGCTCTCATCAAGAACAAATAGTTCTCCGTGAGCATACCAACACAAATAATCTTCCATGAACCCTTTGGTTAGAAGATGCATCGTTACAACATCTTGATGCAGAAACTTTAAATTTTTACACTTCCTGCATGGACACCTAATACCGCCATTAGTAAAATTCCTTGGAATAGATGTTGCGAAATTAATAAAACCCTGGACACCGTTACAATAATCCATATTCCGCAATCCTTGGGGTGAGTCCCGATACATCCATGAACGATCATCCATGACTTCTATTGAACCTCTATAAAACATAACAAAAATATTGGTTTTCCCCGACATTATCCAACAAACTAAAACAACACTTATGTTAAATATTCATTATCAATTATCAACTATCAACGTTCATATATACAAATTTATACATATATAAATTTACAGAAATCACAACTTCGAAATAGAATTGATAACAATTAAACAAGACTCGTTAAACAAGCTATTAATTATTTATTTTATCACAACAACACATTTAATTCGGTGTAATTCAAACAAAATTTCAACAATTTACAAACAAATATAATTTGACAAAATCTAAAACAAACTATAACAACTACAAAATTATACATTCATACTACAAGTTTCTTTGACAAATAACAATTAAACAAGTACAAACGTTAACAAAATACATATACTAAAACAATAAAATTCACAATTAAATATTAAAACTAAAAAGGATAGATTTACTTACAAAAAATGATAAAATCTACAAGAAACGGATATTGTGACCACGTACAAGATATAAGAAACTTGAGTGCTCGTGTTGAGAATAGTGGAGAGTTGGGATGGGTGTTTGGCTGTAGTTTGGGAGGGGAGCTGCAGTTTGGGAGGGGAGAGGTGGGATGGGAAAGAAGAAGAAGGAGAAACAGAGGAAGAGAGTGTCGGCAGAGAGGTGGGTATATAATGATTTTTTCCGATGGAATCACCGACGGAATACTCCGTCGGTGACAGTGTCACGTCACTGTACAGCTATCTCAGTTTGAATCTCTCGGTAATTCCGTCGGTAAAATCATCTGACGTCACCACGCCGTTGCATATTTCCAGATAAACTGTATACCCCGTCGATGAAACGGTCGGTATATACCGACGGAAGTATTCCATCGGTATATACCGACCGTGTCGCCAACGGATTTAGTCCGTCGGTATATACCGACAGATTGTGAGACGGAATTATTTCCATTGGTAATTATTACCGACGGAAAATATTTGTCGGTAAGTTCGTTGGTTTTCTCCGGTTTTCTGGTAGTGATTGAGCTTGGTATTTTGCTAGACCCGGGTCTTGGCCTCTACTAAATTTTTGTAATGAATCTTCTGTCTATTTATTCTTTTTAGCTATGGACTTTATGAGAAAAATTGTTTTTAGCATGAATTACGTCCATCCATCATTCTGATTATACAAAAAAGTTTCAATTGATTAACTTTTTCTTGAAGTCCCTCTTATTTACATGTTCCAGTCACATATGTCACAAGTGGATAGAAAGATTATTTGAATTAACTAAACCAACAACGGTTAACTCTCAAAGATTATAAAGGCCGTCAACTAGCTTTCGTTTTGTATTTAAATTGTTTAATTCAGTGATTACAATTCGTATTTGAAGGCATCGTGCATGATGAGATTAAATCCTTTATGTGTGTATATATTTGGTTGTTTAATGAGGAGGAAAGAAATACCAGCAGCTAGTTTTCTTCACCCATTGTATGTCGTGCCAGAGGCTGATTTGATTCTTTTTTTTTTAAATATTAAAACAAAACTATTTTAAATTAAATAGATTAATTAAGATTAGTTCACTAAACTCGTGATATAAATTTTAAGTTTAATTATAAGTCGAGTTTTTCGACTAGATAAAAAAAGAACTAATATTTTCTTTTTGTTAATATTACTGAGAAATCAAGCAAAGTTCAAAATTAACTAGTTAGCTGGATTAGCAAAATTAAGACACAAGTTTGGATTCAAGAATTGTTTGACATTGAAACAAGGTGCGAGTACGTACTTTTGACTGGTAATGGAGAGAACCAGCAGGAGGTCGATTTGTATCAACATGATGCATGCGTAATTAGAAGGTGCTATATTATTAATAAGTTGGATTAAATTATGTAAAAAACCCAAAAGGAAACAGATCAAGATGATTGTTAAGTTGTCTTTTTAGCCTAACAACCGATTACAACTAGTGGAAGGCCTCGCGCAATGTTTTGTCATGGATTCTCCTCTGCCTAGCTACAAAAAGTTTCCAAAATATTTTATCATACCTCATTGGATCATGACTATTAAAAATTGTTACAACTTTTCTAAAAATCAAGAGTTTGACTTTACAAGTTGGAGTTTTTAATTATATAGCTAAAAAGTCTTGGAAAATCAAGATAAATTGCAAGACTTTTTCTTGTTTTTTTTTTTATAAATAATAATAATAATAATCAAATACTGGGATTTTTGTGAAATGACGTCTTCTTCTTCTTCTTCTTCTTCTGTTTAATTGATTAGCCACGTACGCAACTTATTTATGGAAGTTTAGAAACAAATTAATGGACATTAAAAAGATAATTTAGGCAAAGTTGGGAAGCAAGTACGAACCCTACATTGCCTCCAATTCTTCTACGTTTCTCCTTTTCTTCTAAAAATCTTGATTTTAAAAACTAGCTAGCTTGATTTGAATTCTATTTGACTTTGAGCAAGTAATATTGCAAGCTGATAATACTAAATTTATACCAAATTAAGGCTTGGAAAAGTATTTTAGCCTTAGTATAGGAGCGTGGCAACTAGCACAAGTAATTGCAAAATGCTTGTTTTCACATATCCTTCCCCGGACGTAAACTTCACCAAAAATTTGGAGGTCACTGTCTACAATACGTGATTAACATTTGACATAATTGTTAAATGGTTTGCAGCTTTCTTCGGCTTCTTTTGTTATTTCCCTTTTCTTGTACAAGAAGTATCTGCAGTTATGAATTGATTGAGTGAACTAGAATTTATAAAAATCAGCTAGCATTTTAAATTTTAAAATTAAAATAAGATTATTTTAATATTTTTATAAGTCAAATTGACTTAATCAATTGGGACAGCTCTAAATTAACTTTCTTGTAACCTAGCTAGTTCAGATCAAGAAATGGATCAATCGACCTAAAAAAAAGATATTTTAAACGAAAAAATATATTAGACATACACCACGGTACCACAAATAGGATTAACGATAATAGGTACCATTGATCGAGTTTCTCTATTTTCATAGGAACTCGTTACCCATTAAATAATGAATTTAGATATTTCATACTATATTTATTGGGTTTTAGGAATTCATATAAGTATTTATTATTTGATTATTATTTAGTATTCAATAAAAAACAAAATAGTAATATATATTTGAAGTGTGTGTGTGTGGTGTATCATATCAGTATTAAGATATGTAAATATTATATTGGATTAAAAAAATATAATGTTCAACATGTGTGTGTCTATATATATATATATATATATATATATATATATATATATATATATATATATATATATATATACCAGGTTAAGTGTAAGTAGAATTTTGAGTTGAATTTAACAATATTTATATTATATTTATTATTTATTAAATAAAATAATTATCTAAAAAAAAATTCATTCAATCAATATTACTATCAACGTATAAATTTGAGGACACGGTTTTGATATTTTCTTTTTCATTTTAATTTAAATGCCTAACCAACTTGATTGAAGCTAGATTATTTCCGAAAGACTAATTGGTAGTAAAAAATACGGATGCTTAATTGATTTCTTTTGTATTTAAAATAATTGATTTATTATCGAGTGCTCCGCACGTGATATATTCATGTTACTTTTAATTTATGAATAAGATAATATATTGCCTTAAAATTGACAATCAAAGAAAACCAAACTCCATCTTTGAATAAAAATCTATATAATTATCTTGAATAATTCGTATAAAATGAAAATATTTAGAATCTTCCATCTTCTATGAAGATTTAAAGTTAAGAAGCTAAGATTTGCCTTTTTTGTTGTTAAATTGTAGCAACGAAACATTTTTCTATCTTTTTTTTTCCTTTAAATTCAAGAATTGAAATTTAAATAAATTATTAATTTGTAAAACATAATAAATATAGAAAATATAATGTTGAAAAATAAAATTAAAAAATAATTAATTAATTACGGTTAGTTCCGAAAAGAAAATTCTTAAAACCATTAACTTGCTGGGAAAGTGTTGGGGTGGCTACGTAGACTGACCGATGCATCTTAACCTCCTTCATTTAATATGTTTTGTTTAAAGCATGAGATTATATAATGTACGCTACTGTATCATTTTCTCGCATTTGTCCCCCTTAATTAATTATTTACCAAGGAATCTGCAGCACTATCAAATTTAATTTAAGACTATTAGACTCTAAATAAATAAATAAATAATACTTTTGAGATCTGCACATTTTCTTTCTTTTGTACCTAGGAGGAAAGTGAAAGGAAATTAAAGGAGAGGATATACAAAAACGTAATTATAAAACCTTGAGTCAACTTTAGGTAATATCCGTGTTAAGAGTTACTGGGTTAATTTTGGGTTAATCTTAAAAAAAATATTTTTTTAAATAATTAAAACAATATTATTTTGATAAAATAAATTATCAGGTTGAGGGTTGAGTTTTAATCAAGTTTTACTCCTGCTCAATTTATTATAAACCCTTGAATAAATTTTATAAAATGAATAAGGAAAATATTATGTTAAGTGAGTAAAGTAAATATTTGAGTTATAAACCCCTGAATAAATTTTATATTATGTTAAGTGAGTAAAGTAAATATTTGAGTTACAGGGATGATGATAGACTTTGAGAATTTGGAGTAAAATGTTCATTAGTTAGTTTCAAAAAAATAAATGTGTAAAATGCTGGAAAAATAAAAAGAAAGACTAGAAATAAAAACTAGACGAAAGAAATAAATAAGGAAAGAAATATTATGGAATATAGTTTAATAAAATTTGATATGGCCTGATTTAATTTTGATGATACCACGTGTTGGAACCTGAAAACATTTACCTGTAAAATAAGAAAGATATAAAAGAGGGGAATAATAGGAATTAACTTAAATTGTTATATGGTATGCTTTGACCGGCCATAAGGGTGAGGAAGAGAGAGCTCTCGAGAAATCTTGTGAAAAACTTGGGAAAAATCAAAGATTTGGAAGAAAAATTGTGAGATTTTGTGTGATGAAACACCTAAACACTTGGATTAAGAGAAACTAGTGAGGAAAAAGGAGTGTTATAGAGAGGAAATCAAGGAAGAAGGAGGAGGAGCCCATAGTTTGGATCAGGAGACACTAGAGAATTTGTAACGGGCGTAGATTTGATAGGTAAAGTATTTCACAATTATCTGGTTAACTTAAATTTGTTTTAACTAAGTTTGAGAAAAATCCCTAAATTATTGAATTAGAGTTCATGAATGAGCTTTGGGGGAAATTAAAATTAGCTGTAAATTATTGAAATAGAGATGGAGATGATTAAAGAAAGTGAGAAATTATGATGAAAGGAAGTAAAAACATTTGATGTAGGAGGTGGTTAGGAGAATGGAAATTAGAAGTGTGGTGTTGTGTTTAAATGTTGTAATTGTATATTATTGAATTAGAGTACAATTGTGGTGGTGATGTTTGATGATGAGTTTAATGATTTTTTTAAGTGGAATTGAAAATTTTGTATAGATCACCTTTATGATTAGCTGGTAAATGTAATAAAGAAATGTATAATGGTATTGTAAATGATTATTTATTTTTGGTACAAGATGATAAATTGATGTAATATAGGGAAATTGTATGTAATTAGTGTAACTTTTTTTTTTTTGATTTACATGGTTGTCCGAGCCAGCTTGCGCGCACCACGACTAATCCCACGGCTCACTGAACATCCTGCAAACCGAGTGGGCATGTAAGGCACCGCGGGGGTGACAGGCGTGCACGTGAGGACTCGAACCCAGGAGCAGCAGGAGGAGACAAGCCCCTCCTACCGCCAGGCCAAGACCCTCGGTGCATAATTAGTGTAACTTACTATGTAATGATGATGAGAAAGGAATTCAATTAGTTTATCTAGTTAAGAATGAGATTTAGTATGTGTTGAATTGAATTTTTTTATGAAAATTATGTAGTAACATAAGTATTTGTTGTATATTGTAGTTAGAGGGGATTGACTTGCTAGAGGTGCATATAGGTATTCATCATCTTATTTGAATTTAAAAGTTATTAAATGCTATTTTTATAAATATTTTATTTGATTGAAGCGTAACGATTGTTGGAAATGTAAAGCAAAATAAGAAATAATATTGCGAATGTAATTACTAATTGAGATATGTGAGGGGATAATTAAATTATTGGTAACCATATGAATTTGCTAAATTGACTGGTATCTGTTAGGAAATAGATAGATTAATGACAACCATAAAAAAATAACCGGAATATAAATAACCAAATGAGGAAAGCTAAAATTACAGTGACAACAATGTAGAATAGTTGAAAATATTTAATGTTAAATTAAAAGATATGGGTTAAAGTTGTTGAGTTGATCAAAATATTAAGGAAAATAATGTAGATATATATAGTTGGCAAAATGTTTTGTTTATAATAATAATAATAATAATAACTAAATCTTTATTGTACTATTTATGTTATTATTTGTGCACTTACAAGTTCTTCACAAGCCAAGCGGAGCATTATGTTTTAGTTAAATAAATTTTGTAGCTTGATAATAAAAAAATGTAATTAATAATATACTTTATATCTTTTAGAGATGTATGCAATTAAGTTTCAGGCTAGATGTTTTAAGCTTTTGAATAGGATTAATTACTTGTAAATAATATTGTGTATGGTATGTTGATTATTATATATTAATGAAGTAATTTAAGTAGATGAATTGTATTGTATGTTTAATTTTAAATTTAAATACATATTTAGTAAAAACTTATGTTTTAAATTCATTCATTCACTTGCTATGCAACATGATTGTTTGATACTAACAAAGAATATATGTATGTTGTTGGAATGTTAAAAATGAAATTGAGATGAGAAGTGATCCATGATGATGGTTGGGTCCAATATAAGTTTTGAAATTGAATATGTGATTAGAGTAAATATCAATAATTTATTATGCTTAAAACTAAAAATAAAAATAAAAATAAAAATATATCAAATTTTCTGCAAGGATGTATGAAATATAAAAATAAAACTCCAATTATTTTTTTTATCAAAAAGTTGAGAATAACCATAATATATGTGGTATTTAAACATGAGGATATTACATTCATGGTTTTTAATGGATTAGTTCAGGTTACTTTTTTTTTTTCGGACAACTTCGACTAGTCTAAATCCTAAATTGATTAAGTTTTAAAATAAACTATATATTAAATCGATCTGGTTTAATGACTAGGTTAAAAAATATTTAATGTTCATATCAATGAGAACTAATAAAAATGAATCTTAACTAGCTAGGAATGAATCATATCTAGCTAGGAAGACATTGAATCCATTTCGCCTCATCCCTCCCTTTTACTTTGTTCCTATATTCATCTTCTTCCTTTTACTCCACCACCTCCTCTTCACTTATATATAATACTAAACATAATTTTAAAGCATCAAATAGCTTGATCACAAAAAAAAAAAAAACATAACTTAAAGTACGCATTCTATAGAAAATTAACTAATTTCAAACTTCAAACTGTATATTCTTGATATGAACATTGATACAATACTGAAAAATGAACCAATAAATTAAAGAATCACTCAAATCCTCATACATGCAATATATTGAACACAATTTTGCACAACTAATAAAATTATAATTCTAGCTATAATCACAACACGTATATTTTGATCAAAACCCAGTATATATATGAAGCTAGCTAGCTAGCCTAATCAATTAATTAATCAGCAAAACAAGACCTTCGATCTTTAGACCTCTCAACTGTAGGGGATTGCATTGGTGCGGTGTTTGAAGAAGCAGGAGACAACTCACCACCAGCAGGTAAGTCTTGTAGAGCAGCAAGAATCCGCTGGATGCTAACAGAGCGAGCTATCTTGAAGCTAGATGATCTCCTCTCCCTATGTGTCTTGGAGAAAATATTGGATGATTTTGAAAGGATGAGATAAACCAATGCTTGCACCGCAACAAACACCCCCACCTTCAATAACATGTCCCCTGTGCTGCTTTCCATCATCATAATATTTCTTTCGTCTGGTCTCAGTGTACACACAATTGAATAGCTTGCCGAATCCTTTACTCCAATTTCAGCCCATAAAACCACGCATATATAGTGAGAGGCATCAGCCTTCAGCCTTGCTCGTTTGACTGGGAGGCTCACTTATTCAAACTTTGAATCATTGGGCAAGTGGGCTTCTTGTTCATGTATAAATATATAATCTTTAATCCTTTCCACGCATAGATACGTGTAGGATGATAACAACTTGATGTTCACACAATTGTAAGGACAGGGTCCTACCCTCTGTATTCCGTGCCCAGACAGCAACTAATTGGCCGAAACTTACCGCCCCAAAGGCATTGCGTGGAAGTTTCCAGGTAGGGTTGACTACGGGACCTGATCAATCTTGATTTCTAGAACTGTATACATGGTCTACAATTAAAGCCCTTAAACATTCACCGGTCAACATCACCAGCTACGCAAGAACATTAGCGATTACTAATTCTTTGGTTTTTGGTACGGTAGGGATATAATTACTATTGTTCAATGGAAAAGTAAACATGTAATCCTGCTAACTATTCAGAGTTCAGTGAACGTGATTAGGCTTTGTTTCACGTGCATTTAATGGTTCAAATTAATGAATGCTTGATTTCATTTCTTAAAGAACTGATCAAACTTTCTATTGATGGGGTCATGAAGAATGATGATTAGATTACTTATACAACACGAGAGAGCTTTCTGCTGTTATATCAAAATCTCTAGAAAGAAATAAAGGACGAGTTCCAAGGCAGAAGGTGTTTGCTTCTAAGGCATTATGCGGCTCCACAACGCTCCGTGGTGTCCATTTGCTGCACGTGACACCTAATTTTCAATCCTTGGCCAAAAGCTGATGCCTAAACTACTGGATTTGCCCCCACAAGCACCTTGATGCTACGCAAATACAAATTAGATTTGATAGTAATTGTATATAAAAGGTTACTTTTTTTTCCAGAATCTGATGATCACGATCTTTTACTGAAAAGGGCTCAAATGATTATTAGACCTTTTAACGGCCGAAACAAATATTAGGTAGACTTTCGAAGTTTGTAGTTACTGCCAACTTTTTTTTATTGTTGTTTGTTCCTCATTAAGATAAAATGATGAAGAGCCAGCTAAGCTGCCTTTTGCAACGCTTTCGAAGGACTAAAGTTGGTAAAATCAGGCAATTGGATATTATATCTGAACTATTTTTTAACTTGAAGCATTCCCAAGATGAAGAAAACATGATAGGACGAAGAAAAATCAATTCAACCACGCTGTATTTCTGGCCAAAATCCAATCCCAAACAAGGTATTACTTTACAATATCCATAGTGAAAGTCTGAAGGGGAGAAGGAGATGCACAACCATCACAAGTTCTTTGTGTAACACAATCGTTCACTGTTGATTTACACCTCACTGGATCAATTCCAAACCAAAAACCCAAAATCCCCAGAAGCGTTTATTTACCTGCATTCAAATTCTGAAATGGACATGTATTAGTTGGTTAATGACCAATACCAAGTCTCAGCCTGATATAAAGAAACAGCGTACCATATATGCGTAAAATAACTAACTAGCTTGCTAACAAGACCTGGTTATCCCAATTGTGCAGGGACACCATGCCAGAGCTAGACATCCTAGCAAAGATCTCCTAATCTATATTATGCCCTGCCAAAATGGTTTGTTCGTTGTTAGGAATCAACAAATAATCATAGCAGTCTCTGTATCCATTAACTCTTTTGCAGATCAATAGCACAATTCTCTGATTGCCAACTTTACGAGGCACAATCCTATGACAGGCTAAGCTGGAGCTTCATAGATGATAATTCGAAGGAATTTACTGCACATCAGGTAACACCTACAAAGAGTATTTGTCTTTAACAAAGACTACATATTAATTATGAGAATTTCAAGCACCATTAGATTTACAGTATATGAAGAATCTCGTCATCCATCCTCATCCAAAACACTACTTCTCATGGTCTGGATTTCATTGGTACAAGTTCTGAAAATTCTCTCTATACATTAAAATTTGTTGCAAATCTATATATTTCATCCGAGGATACAACTGGATGAATTAGTTTTCAGGTCATTCTTTTATCTCACCCAACTAGAATGTTATGATCTGGAATCAAGTTATATCCAAGAAAATGATTTGCGAAATCAAATTCCATACATACAAATCTAGCTTAAAACCAGTATATTATCCCTATCCCTCAGGGCTTAGCTTTCTAGTTTGGTATGATTTTAATTGCGTTATAGTCTATCTTCCCAAATTCCATGAATACCACCCTGTATGTCATCTATGTTCAACGAGAATGCATTACAGGAAATTGACCAGGCAGCATGCTCAATCATAATGGGAGAAGAAGCTTCACTCTATTCTCATCCACAACACGGTTTTATAGACTTTTGTACAGCACTAAGTTCATTAGAACCGAGCAAGAACATTAATATGAGGAAACAAATTACTTTCACATGGTTGAAAACAGACACAAAATCTGTTCAACATATATATGCCAAGAACAAGTAGCAAGGCAAAATTTAGCAAGCTATCATTGCTGAAATTTAGTAACTAGAAAGTATTACCATCGATTTGATATATGTAAATTTAATCAGAAGCATTTAGAAGGACTTCGAATTCAAATGAAACAATTTTTTGATTGACCTAAAATAGGGAAAGCAAGTAAAAAGACAGCAGACAGCATACTCCTATTGAATTGTCAGAGATAGCAGAAATTGTGTGAGGTTAGCAGTTAGACACAGTCAATCCAAGATCAATGCAACGTTGAAATTATGCTTCCATACCCATAACCTAATAAAACAACTTTAGACAATCCTAATTACTGCTACTCAAATCAGCAAATCAACAAAATTCAGAAGCACAAATTCAATTTCATAAAGAAACAAAACCAATGTGAAGAAAAACATGCAACAGTCAATAAAAATCCAAGCATTCACCCCTAAAATCTAAGCAACCCACATAATTCTGACATGAAAAAATATATCCCACCACTATTTTTTATAAAAAAATACAACTTTAAAATTAAAGAAATTGAAAGATTACCAAAAGTGTGGAGGAAGAGAGGTGGACAAAACCCCGACATGATCATGATTAGCATCATGATGAGGATGATCAGGAGACCAAGTTTCCAAATTCTCCTCTCTGACTACTGGCGTTTGTAACTGGAAGCGACAGAGAGGACAAGAGTTGTGGTTAGAAAGCCAGGGGAGAATGCAGCCTGGATGGTACAAGTGACTGCAGGGCAGCTGCTTGGCCTCAACATCAATCAAGAACTGATCTTTACACACTGCACACACAAGCATTGGATCCATTTCTAGCATGCAAGAAGTGATTTTTATGGTGGGGATGATCGAGTCAATAGTGGCGTTTGTATTATCATCTTCACAATCGCAATGGCTATTGGTGTTGAGATGTTGAAGGAAGTTGAGGAAGGAGGGGCTGTCAAGGAGGAAAGTGGCGGTGTCAGCGGTGGTGGAGGTGGGAATGGGGTCCATGAGTTCAAGAAAGTCATGGTGGCAGTGAGGGCAAAGAGGAGTGGTGGTGGTGAGAAGGTGGATGCTGAGGTCACATTCATGACACCAGTAGGTTTGCCATTCATTTGTTGGGGTGGAAGACATTGTTGGTGTACTTTTTTCGTTGCTCTGATCAGTGTGACTTAGCTTTTGGCGTTGTAATCTCTTCTTGGCTAGGCTGATTCCCTGAACAATAATGGGGTAATAAAAAAGAGGAAAGAAGGGGGTGGGGGGTTGTGAGATGTGGAAGTGAATCTGAAGGATAACTTGTTATTTGTTTGCTTCTAGTTTGGAGTTTGGAGGATGGAAAGGAAACGAGGAGGTTAGGTGGGGTCTATCTATGTGATATTGTGATGTGATGTCCTCTTCTGGCCTTGGGTAGCTGCCCTTTCTTGTCATCTTAGCTACATTTCTCTCTCATTCATTACATTCTAATATTTAAGATGGATCACGATCATTGACGTCGCTTTGGCCGAGTGGTTAAGGCGTGTGCCTGCTAAGTACATGGGGTTTCCCCGCGAGAGTTCGAATCTCTCAGGCGACGTATTGTTTTTTTTCCCCGTACTCTTTCCAACATCAATCAAAATTGTCAGGAAATCCACAACTAGTATAATCTAGTTAACAGGTGGAGATTTCAGTAAAGTAAAACTGAAGACAAATACAAGCCTGCAATTATGGCTGCTGGCACAAGATGTTGGCTACAGACTACACCTCAGGTGAAGATTGTGAGTCCTTAGGGTACTTTGAACTGCGTCCATTCCACTGAATGGTGATTTGCAGAATCTGCTGTTTTTGAAACTGTTGGATGAACCATCTTTATTTATTTTTGCAATGTCATGTGGGTTTCATTTGCATAGTTGGATTATATCTTACTAGGTTTTGAAGCAAATGCTACAAAAGAATAAGGATTTTCATATCTTTGCCAAGAATCTGATTATGTGGAATGAGAGGTAGAAGGGTGTCTTGGTAGTCTTGAAAGGTGGAATTGTATGTGCTTGTACACAGAGATACATATGTTTTCCCATAGCAACCCTATAGCCCAGTGGACAGTAGTCTGAGATTTAGCGCTGAGCGCTAGTGATTAGTAATTAGCAAGTCAGGGGACGTCCGAGATTCTATTTTGTGCAAAATTTTGTAGTTTTTTTTTTATATATATATGGGATTGATTGCTTTTACAGAGAAATAATGATCCGACTTCTATTTTGTATTTCAATGCAGTGCTGCAGATTTACAATAGCTCGAGGAGTGGCTCAGAAAATTGTCATGGCTAGTATGGTCAAGCAAATGCAATTGAAATTCAACCAATATTGATGTTGTTGTGTGCTGAAATCTTGGATCTGCAACGCAAGATTAGGTTTTTCAGTATTGCCATACTAGCGGTATGGTTGTGCTGTGCGGCAAGACATTGTGATGGTCAGGAAGACTGTTCCTCCTTTTCTGCTTCTGCTCCTGTACCTGCTGCTGCTGCTTCTAATTTAGATAGTCATGGGTTTGAAGATGATAAAACATCAACGGAGTCCTAGTTTTAAACACAAGTGGAGAAGCCAGAGGTAAATCTTTACCTAGAAGAACCTAGCAATTATCTAAATACTGAAATTGATGTCTCACAATATTGACTTTCATCTTCAGTAACAGATTCAGGGCGACCAGGAATTCTCACAATTTCTTAGCCAGCTAAGTTTGCTTTCGTTATTGTAAACTCTGTGTTCCGACTATATTCTATGGACTATACATTCTGGTTATCTAAAATCTGGTCTAGGAAAGCGGGCAATTTGGGGAAGTTAACTATTAGTGTAAAGATAGATATATCTGTATGATAATTGCTTGTGAGTGAGGTGATTTGAACAGTGTCATTTCACTATTGATACTGTTGATGAGTCTTCTTTAGCACATTGCAGAATCTGGAGGTTTCTTTTTTCAAATGCCCTGTAAAGATTAAATAAGGAACACTTGAGATTTTGATGCAGTTGGCATATATACTTAGTGGAGAATAAGCATATAAATGGAATCATGTTCTGTTCTCTCTAGTTACTTAGTAGGAAAGACCATATTCTTGAGGACTGAAGTGGATGCCATGATGTGTAGATGAGTAGATGACATTCAACAAAATGAAAAGATATTGTTCTGTTCAGTGCAGGGGATCCTTTCAAAGCTTCTATATGAACAAATTGTATGCAAAACCCTTGAGAAATGCCTTCAAACTGGCTTAAGTTGGCAATTTAAGGTGCAAAATCAAAGCATAGATTGCAGTCATAAACTAATTGGGGCCCTGGAATTTTATGCTTCATCCCAGTTTCTGAAGCTTGGAGTACATCTAATCAGCCTGTAGATCCCATATTGTAATTGAAAAGCGAAACTCAGACAAGATCTCCATTTCTTAAATAGGAACAAAAATTTATTGCAAATCAAAGAGGCAGAGACAGTAACACACATATGACACAAATTTTATTGAAGGGGGCAATCACAATGGATTCGAAAATTAACACAACTAGAGCTCAGCAGAGAGAGAGAGAGAGAGAGAATGCTCAAGCTGAAGAAGGCCATTGAGGGAGAGCTTAGAGGCCTCAAGATTGGCATCTTTCTTGATAAAAACCCTGGTCGTCATCTTCAAGAGGGCAGAGACAGTAACGCATATTACACACATATTTTATTAAGGGTTTCAAAATTAACACAACTAGATCTCGGCAGAGAGAGAGTTTATGGTCCAGCCGAAGAAGGCTGTTGAGGGAGCTTAGAGGCCTCAAGATCAGCAGCTTGCTTGATAAAACCCTGGTCATCATCTTCAAGAGCCATCTGAATAGGACTAGACCCCAACCCATCAGCAATAGCAAGCATGATCTTCTTCAACTCTGACCTGTACTCTTCAAGATCAACACTTCCACTCTGATCACAATCAAACTTGTCAAAGATTGAGTCATACAGATTTGTGAGCTCCTCAGGTGCTGTGGCCACGTCCACTCCAAAGTGGGTTTCGATCAAACGCAAGGTTTCGAAGGCCTTGCGGAGTTCAGAGCGGGACAAGACTCCATCGTTGTTGAGGTCAAGCTTTGTAAATGCCTCGTCCACACTCTTATTGAACTGAGCCTCGTCGTTAACAAAGTCACGTATTGTTGATCCATCTATGATCACCACTCCCATTTTCCGTTGATATTTTTTCCGCTGCCCTTTCTCTGTTGAAGGAATGAAGAAAGGAGTGAGATGAGATTTCGGTGGCAATTATTAACTGTTCTAGGGAGACCTTAGATTAGTTTCAATCTTATATATCCTCATTCTCAATTGAGTCCAATTCTATAAATTCTATCAATTTGATCCTCAACGTTTTCTTAAGAAATATCAGGTCTTTCTTATGATTTCCATCAAAATTTCTTCCAATTGACTCCCATTTTAGTACAATGTTAAATTTTGTAATTTTTTCTGTTCAATTGCGTTAAGTCAACGCTGCTTTAGCGTAGAGAATATGCATATTAAATTTAAATTATCAATAGAAATTGATAAAAGGATGCAATTGAGAAAAATAGCAATTTTCAAAACCTAATTGATAAAATCTAGCAGTTTGGGATCCAATTTAATACACCTATATATAGGCTTAAGGCTTTTCTTGGGAAATTTCAAATTAACCATTCTCAATTTTACCAAAAAAAGAAAAAGAAATTGTTAATTGGACTCCTGAAAGTTCAGATACTCCATCTTTTCCAGAACACTAAAAGGAGGACTCAATTGAGAATATGTAAATAGATTGGGGGAGACCATTGAGATATTCCTTTTGTTTTCTTTTTCATGGCCGGTGCCTTTCTTTCTGATTTTCAGGGACGCAAAGTCAGGTGGCAAAAACATGAGGCTACAAATGTGGACGACGGACAGATGGTGGCCTACCGTCATGTTGTGCGGTTGGTGCCGCGGGTTTCCCAAATCCACTTGCCATGCTTTCAACTATTTTTTTAGGACAGCTTGCAATATTTTTGTTTTTACACCTGAAATATGATAAAAAAAAAAAAAAAGTTATTGACCAGAATAGGCTTGGGATCCATTATACAAATGGACCAAGTCCTCCTATGATGCCAGGGCACAGGCTGAACAAGTTCTTGTGAGAGCCCATCGGCCCAATGGGACATGATGGGTGACAAAAGAGCAAATAAATAAATAAAAGAAATGAAAATATCTAATGATTTAAGGCCATTAAACAGGAACAAAGAAAGGAATGAAAGGCAAAGAAAACTGGAAGAACAGGAGGAATGAAGAGAGGATTGAGATGAGGTCCGGGCTGCAATTATAGATTCCTTTTCCAGTTCTGAATAATTTGATGGTGCTGATATTGAAATTCTGCAGAAAATTATGTGAACGTTTTTCTTTTCCTGCAAACACTTGGACGACAACTTCCCAGCTTGAGATACACGGAATGGACAGCCTAAGTTGTATAGTGGGATCGATTAGCAGAGGATGTAGTAGAGGGGATTCAAAGGTGTTTGCAGCATCAAAAGGTTCTCTCTAGCTTATATGGCTAGTCTAGTGGAATGGATGGTACCTGCCTGCTGTTGAAGGTGGTGATGCAGCTACTGGAATACAACTAGTATTTCCTTGCCTTGAAGTGTTTGTTCTACATTATGAGTCATGCCATGATGAACAGAGACTTTGAGCTTTAAGACTGAAACATTTATATCGAATTTTATTTTTTTTATGTGTGATTTTTTTTTATTGATTTTGTTGTTTTAGAACTTGATCTGATTTTCATTAAGATCATATTTTTTACATGTATTTATGAACATGATTAAGATATTTTTTGTTATGTAGCCTAGTGGCCCACTTTTTAATAAATGTTCCCTTAGAGACTCTTTTTGAGTTGATGAACTTTTTCTTTGATTATAAACCCATATTACAAGTCTTAAACCAAACAGTTTCTTATTCAAGTTGTTGAACTAGTGGAGCATCATACACCATTATAAAAGATTTTGAAAATAAAAATTCTAGTAAAGGTTTGAAGTTTCGGAAAGGTGAAAGATCGTTCTTTAATTTGAACCAAAATTTTATTATGTTGAACGATAAATCTTTCAATAGAGAAGGTTAATGTAGCTTTGATGTTTTTAAAATTCAAAATGGCTGGAAGGAGTGTATAATATTTTATGTCTGGTTTTGAGTATTTTGCTCTATTGATTTTGATAGCTTTTAAACTACCTTACCAAAGATTTTCTACTTTGAACTAAGCCACATTACAATCCTTGAAAAGACTTTATGATTTGTGAAATACATGTAATTTAAATGGTGGAGAGGGAGATGATCTCCAAGCTTATGGTAGATCACTTTCATTGGCACGAACTTGAGTGAAACACTAACATTTCAAATGCATGAAATTTGAGTGATTATTCTTATAAGTCTACTATTTGATTATTTTATTTTGAAATAAAAACACTTGATAAATCAATTTTAAATTGATTGGAACGTCATTCATGATATGTTATGATGGTTTGAGACTTTTATTATTTTTCGTTAATGGCATTATATTTTTTACAATGAAAAAGTAAATTTAAATTTTGCCTGATGACGTGCAAAAAATAAGTGGGGTAATTTGATAAATGCAAGGCATACATATGATTTTAATCCTTTTAGATTATGTTTTTAATGTTTTTTTATCTTATTTGAGCTTATTAGAAGTTATTTTATGAGTTTGGCATACCTAATAAACTTTGAGAATTAATTGCTAAAAAATAAAAAATTCTGCATTTTATATTTCAGACTTTACTTCTTGTGACAAGTTTTTTTATCAAGTTAGAGTTTCAGAATGTGAACGTAGGCTTCATCTAAGTTTAAGTACACATATCAAGCTTTTCAGGAAGGTATTATACGCAGAAATTCGAGTTTATTTGGATCTCTAATACACTTGCAAAGATCAGGTCGGAAATCTACTTGTAGCAAAATTCTCTGTTTTCACACTTAATATTCAGATGGATATATCTTGAGCTTTAGATATATAAGTCAGGTCATTCAAAAGCCTAAATTCATTGACACATTCGGGGTTACAACGTTTATGAAAGGCTCCATATCAAAAATAATCGTTTTCAAGATGAAAAGTCTAACAAAGATGAAGTACGAGTTTTATCTCTTAATCTGAAGGGAAACTAATAGTTTGAGGGTCTTACCATTAAGAAAAAAATCTAATGGGATCAAATAGATTTTCTCTACAACCTATAACCTCCTAATCTTTACCCTTGATATCTTATTATGAAAGCTACCTATTGAGATACAAAAACACCAAGAGATCAATGTGAGAAGGGATATTTGTTTTGGTTGTTGGAATTTTCACAAAGGTCTTCGCTACTGGAATTTCCTAGAATATGAGCAATTAAATCTTGAGTTCAGTTCAAGAGAAATAGACGTTATCTCCCTTAGTAGTTGTGAGAAGTAACGTTTTCATTGTAATTCTTTCATATTCAAGTACTAATTTATCATTATGCTATTGATTTCTTTTCATGGTAATTGAATTATTTTGAGATAGCACATGTGCTTTCTAGTTTCTTTCAATCTATAATTGTTGTTAGGGATAAAAACAAAAAGCAAAAGAATTAACTTGATTGATACAACTTTTACCTTAATTTGTTAGAAAAGAATAAGCTAAGTTAAATTGTTGAAGCTTTTGAATGGTTGCTTAGAATAAATTTAACAGAATTTTCTCCTAAGGCTACTACCGAGTGAATGAGAATTGTTTTTCAATATTAAATTCTCTTTATGGTAAGAAATTGATTAGAAAGTTTTATCTCATTAATTTACTCATAATCTCCTTGACCTCTCTAGCTTTAAAGGATATTAAATTTATTTGCTTTACTTGTATATAAGGATATTTATGTTACTTCGATGATCAATAGATTTATAGAAATATGTGTCTATACCCTTGAATTAAATTTACGATATATCGATTCATCATTTTTATTTTCAAAATCTTGTTTAAATTTTGATTCAAATCACCTTTTGTCCTTTTTTATTTCGGTATCTTATAAGAAGATTAAATAAGATTTTTCTTGGGTTTGACCTGGTTTTCACAGTCATACTACAAAATTATTTTGCTATTGATAATAAAATTAAAATTATATTTTGGAGATTCCAATTACTAACCAATTAGAGTTTGCCTCACTCAATTGAAGAAATCGCAAATTGGTCCTCTCTCATAGGAGTTGGAGGAATTTCCTGGCTCCCTTGAAAACTTACTTAATAAAAAAACTAAAAAACCGATTAAACCGATTAAATCGGAAAAATTAATCGAAAAAACCGAACCGTGAAAAAAACTGGTTAAAATCTTGAAAAAACAAACCGATTCGGTTTGGTTTCAGTTTTATAAGCCTGAAATTGAAAAAACTGAACCGAATCCTAACCAAAAAAACCATGTCAAACTGGAAAAAAACCGATTTCGGTTTGGTTTTGGTTTTTTTTTAAAAAATTCTGTTTTGTTATTTTTTTTTATAAAAACCAAACCGAACCAAAAATAATCATCTCTGAATGGAATGATAAACTTAAGAGTGTTGTACCACATCAGCTTCAACACCTCACTTCCCTTGAGAAATTGAAGAGAGGAATTTTTACCTTTATCCTCTATGCTTTATATGTTTATTTGATTCTCATGTTTTATCTTCCCCTTGAATTTACTAATGAATTAGAACAAAAGAAAGAAGAAGATGATAGCTTGCCAAAACTCATTGCAGATTCTTTCTCATGCTGCTAACTGCTTGCCTACTAAGTAAACCGCTTTTCTTTTCTTTTTCTCTGACGTCTAATTGATTGTATGTAGCCAGTGTTCACAGAGTTGGTTTCTTTCATAGCTTCTATTTAAATCTCTAAAATTTAAAAATTTTGCCTTTCTGCTTAATTAATGCAATGCATGACTTTTTTTGCAATCCTTGTTTCCATATGTATGACTTACTTTTATTTACACCTACCTTTATGTTCATAGTTTTGGTTCATAATTAACGCAAGGCATGACTTTTTTTGCTTTTTTCGAGTGCAAATGTGCTGCTCTGATATAGCAGATTCCATTTCTAATTCCTGTGTTAAGGGTTGCTTTTGTTATTGTAGAAAAATTGACTGTGCAACTTATACTAGAGATATCTATTTCTGATATTTTGTTTAAGGTTACGGTGTCTTTTATTGTTTTGTTTAATTGCTTTTCCAGCTGTTCTGCTCGATTTTAAATCATAGGTGAGGAGCTTTTCTAGCAAATGTGTTGCCCTTATATTATTTTTAACTTTTGTTGCAATTCATTGGTGTGATTCAGTTAGCAAGCTCATAGACAAGTAAAACACATACCTGATTCATTGTCTGCACTTCTAGACTTTTGTTTCATTTTCCTAATGCCAATTTGGTTGTGAAGGTCCTGTATGATGGTTTATTTGCTTTTTAATCTTTCTTTTCTTTTCTTTTCTTTCAACCTGATTGAATGATCACATGTTGGTTTTGTTGGTGGGAGAAACCACTTGTGGTGGCTTTGAAACACTCGGAGGGGATAAAACACAATGTTTTATTTCAATAACAAATAGCTTACAACAACTTGAAAAGCTTACAATACACACCCTCTCTTTTTCTCTCTCTAGTGTTTCTCTCTACTCTCTCCACACAGAATAGCATCCACTTAGCTACCTATTTATACACGAATTCAAAACAAGATAATTCAACCTTCAAGTGTGAAGATGGCTAGCGACATACAGCTGGTGGCTGGGCGGTGACAACTGGTGGCTGCAAGTGGTGGTTGCCTTTTTTGACCTTCTAGATTGAGTTTAATGCAACAAATCCCCCATTTAAACTCAATCGAGGGATGTCATGTCAAGCATGAACTTCAGTCTGATAAATACTTCTCCCTTCAATGGCTTTGTAAAGATATCTACAACTTGATCATTTGTCTTGCAGGATATCAGCTCGACTTCTTTGTTCTTTACATGCTCTCGGATGAAGTGATGACGTGTATCAATGTGTTTACTTTTTTCATGATACAACGGGTTCTTTGCCAATTCAATCGCTGATCGATTATCGATATAAATCTCTGTAGGATTTTCTTGAGAAAATCCCAAATGCTTCAACATGTTCCTTAATCATATTAAATGGCATACAGCTGAATTGGCAGCAACATACTCAGCTTCACAGCTTGATAACGTTACTATCGATTGCTTCTTGGATGACCATGTGAAAGATGTATTTCCCATGAAAAAGACAAACCTTGTTGTGCTTTTTCTTTCATTCAGATCTCTACCCTAATCACTATCCGAGTAGCCAACAAGATTGAAGTTTGTACTTGAGGTATAAAACATACCTTCATTTATTGTTCCTTTGATGTAGCGAAGAATTCTCTTGGCTGCATTCAAGTGAGACTGGTCTGGTGTCTCCATATATCTGCTGATAAGACCAACTCCGTAGAGTATATCCGGTCTAGTACATGTCAAGTACCTTAAGCTTCCTACTAAGCTTTTGAAGTAAGCTGGATCAACATTTCCAACTTTACTCTTCCTCAATTCTACTCCATTCTCAACTGGAGTTGATACCGGATTGCAGCTTTCTATCTTGAACCTTTCAAGAATGTATTTGGCATAACTGCTTTGGAATACAAAAATCCCTTCTTCTTTCTGCACCACTTCTAAGCCAAGAAAGTGCGCCATCAGACCAATGTCTGTCATCTCAAACTCCTGTACCATGCTTTTCTTGAAGGCTTGAAACATGGTAGGGTTGTTGCCGGCGAATAGCAAATCATCAACATATAGGCACACAAATAATACGCAGCCGTCTGCTTCTTTCTTCACATATATTGCATGTTTATATAGACATTTTTCAAATCCATTATCTTGAAAATACCTGTCAATTCTGGTATTCCAAGGACGCGGAGCTTACTTCAAACCGTAGAGAGCTTTCTTCATCTTGTACACTTTGCTTTCATTTTCAGCTTTGATGTATCTAAGTGGTTGTTCAACATAGATTTCTTCTTCTAGGAAGCCATTTAGAAATGCTGACTTCACATCGAGTTGATAGATCTTCCATCTATGTTGTGCAGCTAGTGAGATCATCAGTTTGATTGTCTCTAGCCGAGCTACTGGAGCAAATACTTATCCATAGTCAATGCCTTCTCTTTGTTTGTAGCCTTTTGCCACTAATCTTGCTTTGTATCTTTGCACTTCTCCTTTTGCATTCTTCTTTGTCTTATAGACCTATTTGACACCTATTGCTTTCTTGTTTTCTGGTAGATAAGTCAACTTCCAGGTATCATTCTTCTCAATGGCATGTATTTCTTCATCCATTGCTTCTATCCACTTCTCTTCTGTGGTAGCTTCATTGAAGCTAAGTGGGTCACTATCTGCAAAGAAACAAAATAGAGTTGTATCTTCTATGACTTGAGTGGCATCGTACAACTCGTTTAGATTTCTCATCCTTCTTGGTCCTTCTGATAATGATGTTGATGATGGTGTTAATGTTGATTCTGGTGTGTTTCTCCTGTTGAATACAGGGAATCTGTGTACCGGACTTTGTGGCTCATCTATCGGTAATATCGGACCTTCTGCAAGTACTGGTGGTACTTCCACTTCATCTTCAAGGATCAAATCAGTGCTGATCCATTTGACTGCTTCTTGGTCATCCTTCCATTCACAAGTTTTATCTTCTTTAAAGATAACATCTCTACTCATAATTACCTTCTTTGTGATAGGATTATACAGCTTGTATCCCATCCTTTTCTCACCATATCCGACAAAGATGCATTTCTCGCTTTTATCATCGAGTTTGGTCCTTGCATCTAGGATCTTTGCATATGCCACACAACCAAAGACTCGAAAATGAGTAACACTTGATTTGTGACCACTCCATGCTTCTTGTTGAGCGACAGCTTGCAAACTTTTGGTTGGGCAGCGATTCAGTAGATACACTGCATATGATACAGCTTCAGCCTGGTATTGTTTGGGTAGCTTCTTTGCTTTGAGTAGACTTCTGGCCATGTCAAGAATCGTCTGATTCTTTCTCTCAGCTACACCATTCAGTTGTAGTGTATACGCAGGTGTTGTCTGATGCCTTGTTGTGTACAAAAAGCTTCAAAGTCATTTGCTGTATATTCTCCACCTTGATCAAATCTCACGGTTCTGATCTTATAGCCACTTTGCTTCTCAACAATTGCTTTAAAATCTTTAAAACAATTGAACACTTCTGACTTCCTCTTTAGAAAGTATATCCACGTCTTTCTGCTAAAATCATCAATGAAAGTAAGGAAGTACTTATTTTGTCCAGTTGACATAGGCTTTATACGACCACACACATCTGTGTGCACTAACTCCAATGGCCTCTTTACTTTCCAGTTGACTTCTTTGGCAAAACTGGATCTGTGATGTTTGCTGAGAACACAACTCTCACAGACTTCATCTGGATGATCAATGTGGGGCATACCTTTGACCATCTTCTTGCTTGCTAGCATCTTCAGCCTTGTGAAATTCAGATGTCCAAGCCTCAGGTGCCAAAGCCACTCTTCACTGTTGGTGATGACACTCAAACACTTTGTTGCATCATATTAGATATTTAAAGGAAACATCCTATTCATGGACATTTTCACATAGGCAATTAATTTTCCATTGTAGTCTGTAACTGTCAGATGACAATTCTTCATGAAAAGTGTATAACCTTTCTCCAGAAGTTGACCTATGCTTACCAAGTTCTGCTTTATGGCTGGGACATAGTAGACATCGGCGATGTAGCTATGATCACCATTCTTCAACTTGATTGGGATGTTGCCTTTACCTTTCAATGGAACTTTTGATGTATCTTCAAATGTGACTAGACCTTATAAGGTCTCATCTAGATCGCCAAATAGATCTCGTTGGCCACACATGTGATTGCTGGCTCCAGAATCAAGATACCAAATATTCTCTTGATTCTTATCAAGTCCTTGTTGGACAAATAATGCAGCTGCTCCTCTGTTGTTGGCATCCTCCTCTACATAGTTGGCATGCTCACGTACCTCTAATGGAGCTTTCCCTTGACATTCAGTGCTATAGTGCCCAAATTGATTGCAATTATAACACTGGATATTCCTCTTGTCACGGTTATTGTAATCGCTTCCTCTTTCTCTAGGAGTAAATGCTTGTTGTCCTCGACCTCCTCTAGTGGTGTTTCTACAACCTCTTCCTTTAAAGCTTGTATTCCAAGATCCTCTTCCTTGAAATCGCTGAAATCCTCCTCGTGTTTGTTGACTTCTTTCTCGAGTGGTATATCCACTAGTTGAAGTCTCCCCTTGCTCATATCTGTCTTTGAGAGACAACTTTACTTGTAAGGCATGCTCAATTTCCTTATCTCCATTTCTTTTCACGATCCTTTGCTCATGAGCTTACAAAGAACTCATAAGTTCATCCACCATCAACTTGTCCACTTCTTTGGACTCTTCAATAGCAACAACAACAAAATCAAATTTTGGATCTAGGGATCTCAAAATTTTCTCAGTAATCCGAGCATCTGTGAGGGCTTCTCCATTTCTTCTCATCTGATTGACTATCACCATAATTCTTGTGTGATAGTCAGAAATAGATTCTAGGGCCTTTATTTGCAATAATTCAAACTCACCTCGCAAAGATTGGAGACGAATCTTCTTGATTCTGTCAGCACCTTTGTATTTTTGTTGGAGAGCCTCCCATATCTCTTTTGATGTTTATGCGGAAGCAATGATCTCAAATATGGCTTCGTCAAGACCTTGATAGATGATGGTCTTTGCTTTGTTGTCTTTCTTTCTATTGGCTTTAAGGACTTGTTTTTCTGCCTCTTGCAGAGTATCTTCTACTTCTTTGGACTCTGATTCATCATAACCATATTGCACAATCTCTATATACTCTTGTGAACTAAGAAATGCCTTCAATCTAATACACCAACTATCATAGTTGTCTTTGGTTAGCTTTGGGATGAGTGTTTGTGCATTTTATGTAGTCATTTTGCTCTTTGAATTACTATATCACCTTCTGGGAGTTGAATTTGGCAAAACGGACACTGTAGATCGATCTGGAATGCTTAAAACAGTAGGGAATCGGTCTGACTTTGTTGGAAATAGGTTAGAAATGAGCTGAATCGGTCAAAAAACCGATTCTATACGTCGGGCGGTTTGCTGGGGTTGAACCGGGAATATTCTGGGGAATATTCTATCGGCTCGGCTGCGGCTCGGCTTCGGCTCAACTTGACGATCAGCTTGAGGGCTCAGCTCGGCGCAAATATAGCGCACGTGGAATCCAGTCGTCGTCTACCTCTGGGCGCGTCGTCTACACTAGCAGAATCTTTAGGTGGCGCGTGTGGGATACCTCTTACTCCGATGAAGCTGATTCTTGCACCAGTGAGTTCATATGGATGAACTCTACACGGTGGAATGATCAAAATGTGTTTTTGACAACTTTGAAAATTCGGATATATCCCAAAACTCCTCTGTTTTCTGATGAACGGGGCTCTTATACCAATTGTTGGTGGGAGAAACCACTTGTGGTGGCTTTGAAACACTCGAAGGGGATAAAACACACTGTTTTATTTCAAGAACAAATAGCTTACAACAACTTGAAAAGCTCACAATACACACCCTCTCTTTCTCTCTCTCTAATGTTTCTCTCTACTCTCTCTAGTGTTTCTCTCTACTCTCTCCACACAAAATAACATCCACTTAGCTACCTATTTATACACGAATTCAAAACAAGATAATTCAACCTTCAAGTGTGAAGGCGGCTGGCAGCATATAGCTGGTGGCTGGTGGTTGGCGGCTACAAGTGATGGCTGGGCGATGACAGTTGGTGGCTGCAAGTGGTAGTTGCCTTTCTTTACCTTTTAGATTGAGTTTAATGCAACAGGTTTAGGGATTATAAAGGAAGGATAATACTTGCAGATTTCAAGAAAGTGGATAATCAGGCATGTGCACAGATTGCAGAAGTCCAAGCTATTATACATAGATTAGCATAGGCAAGAGCTGTTGGTTTGCAAGTACAGATGTGGAACTTGACAGATTCTTGGTTATTTCGCAAAATGACAAGCCGTTTTAGTCTGCACTGCTTGTAATCCACCTTATATGATGATGTTGATATTGTGGACCTAGGGATATGATTTTTGAAACAGTTGTAGTTGTGACAGCCTCTTGTCACTTAGAGAAGAACCCCACTTTGTAGTCTATTTATTGATTTACTGGAACAGTTTAAGTGGACTACAGTCCCATGAGGTTTCCTCCATACTGCGGGTTTTCCACGTAAAATTATCGTGTCTTGTTTTTGTGATTGCTGGTCTTGGATTGTGTTACTCATGTATATTTCGATTATTTTTGGAAAAGTAGTGGGACTTGTGCTTGTTTATGCCTGCTATAGCAAAAATTTACTGAAGCTAGTGGTTCTGAGTGGCTCAGGATTTCTGGTATCCCACAAATCAAGATGGATCTCCACTTTATACAAAGAAGTTTCACATCATCAAGTTCTATTTTTTTTTTTACAAGAAGTTCTCAAAAGACTAATTTTTTATGGCGCTATATTATCTATTGTTTTGGGATACAACTTTATTTTTCTTGTATTATCTTGTCAGTGAATGATGAACAACAACATGTCTCAGTGTTATCTCAGTTGATTTTTGTAATCTATCTCCAATTAATGGTCTGATTTTTTTGGTAACCTGATTTTCTTGGTTTTAATCACTCTCAATCGGATGTTTTTAATCTTATCAGTGTAATGCCAAAATTCTAGCTCAATCTTCTGGAAATCTTATGCCAATGCTTGGAAAACTGGTTCAAAAAAATTTCAATTCGTTCAGCAATGAAACTTGATTCTGATATCAGTTGTGTCAGAGGATTTAAGGCGTTCAATAGGCAGCAACTTCTATTTTCTGATATGTAGAAAGTCTCAGCAACTACACATGCGAGCCATTCTGATAAATTTACCTCTAATGCTTTTAGTAATACAGGCACGGCTATTGCTGCTTGTAGATATCTTGCATGGGATAGAGAACATGGTGGCGGATTATCTTCCTAAAGTGACTCAACTTCAATGAACAACTGTGCAGGATGTTGTCATCGTCAATGCCATTCATTTTCTTCCGTTTCTTCTTGCATGTATGTTTCAATCTCTTCACACTCATAGGGTGTGGTCCATTTGTAAGCTTAAACTACTAATATGAGTTGAGCAAGACAACTTCTGGCATTGATTGAGCAGGACATTTAAAATAAACAGATCACATAAAAGCTGTGTTCTGAAGGTATTTACTTACTGATTAGATTATATGGAGGTATACAGTAGAAGAATTAATTTACTTAATTATTAGCTGACAGATTAGTTTCAATTTTCAAAAGTTTTATAACAGAAGAGTACATCAAAACTCTCACACACCCCTTCTACCAGAGTCAGACTTGGTCAAAGATCTTAATCTAACAAGAAACTTTGCCTTCCTCTTCTTTCCATTAGTCTTCCCCGGAGATGAGTCCCAATTCTCCGGTGACCCCACCGTTAACACACTCTGAGGTGATCTTGTCAAGGCCGCCATATCTTCATACTCTATACTGGTATTTAGATGTTCAGTGCTGCCAGTACTCAAAATTCTGGCTTGCATTGCAGACACCACTTCTTTTATTGCTAAATCAACATTGTTCCCTCTATTCCGCAGCAATATCTCCCCTATCTGAGCAGGAGTGAGTGCGCCACCTGACCGTATACAGCTCTCTACCACATCAAACGAAGAATGCCACTCTATCCCAAGATAGTTCATAGCCAATGCCTTGAATGCATGCATCCCACAGGTGCCTAAGCTAACATGCACGTCCATCCGCCCGCATCGAACCAATGCAGGATCCACATTTTCTCGATGATTGGTTGTGAACACTATTATCCTCTCCTCCCCACAACAAGACCATAATCCATCTGTGAAGTTGAGGAGACCTGACAAGGTAACACGCCCACTCTCCTCTAATAACTGATCATTGCCTGTACCCAGGTCCTTATTATAACCTGATGATGATGATCTTTTCCTTCTTGTTGCAGTAGCAGTAGTGGCCTTCATCATTCTATCAGCAGTCAGATCAAGGGAGCAGTCTATGTCCTCAATGACAATTATTGATCGATTACTAGTCTGGATTAGTAAAGCTCTGAGCTCTGAGTTGTCAGTGACTTTGGTGAGTTCAAGATCATAAACATCATAGCACAAATAATTAGCCATTGCAGCTATCAGACTTGATTTGCCCGACCCTGGTGGACCATAAAGCAAGTATCCCCTCTTCCATGCCCGTCCAACTCTGTGATAAAACTCTCTGCCACTAGCAAATGCCTTCAAGTCCTCCATCATCTGCTTCTTCAAGTGAGGCTCAAGAGCCAGAGTTTCGAAGGTGGATGGATGACGGAAAGGAACTGAGACCCAGCCTGACTCGTATGAAGCATTGCCATTGTTAGTAAACAGCCTCCTTTCTCTTGACACTCGCTCAAACTCTTCAGCACGTGATGTCACGTGCTGGATATAAGGCGACAGAAGCAAATGCCGGAGTCGCTTTGGAAGCTTGAGAGTGAAGCTACGTTTCTCTTCTAATGAGTCCTGGACAGTGTCCACATGGTGTGTCCAAGAAAGAGAATGGCCATTGAAGGAGTCGTGGATGGTATGATTGGGAGCTATAGTGAAGGAAATGCAATTGGATGACTTGGAACGGGAGAGGGTGAAGCGTCGGCAGGTGGAGGCAGTGGCAGAGGAATTGACAGAGTTGAGATAGAGGTTGACATGGCGGTAGAGATCATTGATGTCAACACCACAGTAGCCATTAAATTCAGGGATGTCAAAGTATGAATATGGGGAGATGAAGTCCTGGAGGGACTCATAGAGGGAGTGAAGAAGGGAGAGGAGTTGTGTAGGTAAGATGTTTTGAAGAACTGTGAGAAGGCCTAAGAGTGACCAAAGTTGTGACAATATCTCCATGTTTGTCTGTTGTATGTTTTTTGGGTTGGTGAATTGTGATTTTGTCTCTGCCTAGCTATATGCAATGTTTGAGGAGGTTCGGCATTTATATCATGGAAGATGACAAATGGGAGGAGGGTGGGGATTGTTTATTGATGATTATGTTGGGTATATAGTGTATGTATATGGTTTTGAGTAAGATATCTGCAACCTTATGGAAAACTCTAAAAAGAGACATATGAAGGCAAAGACAGTGAGTGTTCAGAGGTCTGGAAAAAGCAGCAGCAAAGATAAAGTTAAAGGTGAAGCCGACCAGTCTTCTTTTGCTTTTGTTTTTCCATGTAAGCTGCAATAGCACTACTAGACGCGCTAGCTAGAGTAGAAAGAAAGAAAAAAAGTAGAGAAGAGGCACACTAGGGCATGGAGTGTGCATGTAAACACACGAGAAGATAGATTGCTTTTGCTTTTGCTCCCCTCTTTACCAATCATCTTTTGCTTTTTCCTTCTCTAATATGGGGTTCGCTTAGGTCAGAGAATGTTCTTGGGAATAATTACACTCATCATGATCAGAGAATATATACATGATAATTGTGCGATTGGTGACAGCATATAGTAGTAGTCCCATAAATCATCCTATTCATGATGTTTCACATTTACACTGTATTACATAGCTCTCCCATTCAATCAATCAACTTGGTTCTCTTTTCTTAATCTGACTTTCTTTTCTCTATACATGCATGATCACTGGAATATTGAGAAATGTGTTATATACCTTGAGAGGCTAAGATTTGCCGTGGCTAGCCACTTAATTTCGGATGATTGCTAAAAAAAAGGTATTAGAAAGTATAGATATAAATCCCGATTTAGCTCAAGACTTGTTATGTTATAAGTTGAATAGGTCAATTCAGATTAAGAAAAGATATAAAATTAGTCGAGGTTAATCTACTAAATTGACTAGATTAACTTTTAATTTTGATATAAAACACCATCCAAGTTAATAAATAATTAGTTTGTCTTACTAGGTTATGTTAGGTTTAATAAGTGGCTTGGTTGCACACTTGATAATCAGCTATGACTACTAATTTCAGGTCCGATCATGATGAAAGTGAAGCTAGCAAGAGAGAGGTCTAGCTAGGTGAGAACAATAGAAAGGGAAATAGGGCATATTGCAAAAATTAATGCTGCAACTTTTATATCCTTTTATATTCAGAAAATTAGCTTTGAAGATGACGAGTAAAGTTTCTTGAGAAATCCCAGGAATAAAATTCACATGAAAGGGAATGTGGAAAAGTTGTAGAAATTTCATTGTTAATTTGTTCGAAATTATAAAGATCCATTTGGATAGTCCGCTTAGTCTAAAAGGAGTACTCCATTGGATCTTACATGATCATAATTGAGCATGCATGCCCTGTTGCCTCATGTCATCAGTAGTTTTTTCATGGCATTATAAAATTATAGAACGCATGATTTAACCAAATTTATGCTGGTAAATGCACGATCCAATTCCAAGCTGGGAAAGAAAGAATTAATCACTGCTCTATTTTCTTCACTTTTTTTGTTGTGAAAAGAAGAGTGGCGGTGGATAATGAGCGGATCGAACATATTCTCTTCCGCTCCACTCGAAAATTTCTCAAAACTTTGAATGCTTTAATTTGCTTTTAAGCAAAGTTTGATTTACAGTTCTTTTGCCAAAATTTGGTCCAAAAATACTTTGAAGAAAGTGAGGGAATGCTCACCCTTCAGATTGCAATCTAGCGGTGATATACCGCTGTCCTACATGTGTTTTGGTTACACTTTTAGTTTTTTTAAGCTATGAAAAATGGTTGAGATTTGTTAAAGGAGAAAACAAAGCAAAAGGGAAAAAAGAAAAAAAGGGTTTTTGTTAACATGAAAAGCCACAACCAGCAAGCATGGAGGGCTTGGAGAAAACTCGGAAAGCTGTGTTTCTAGCTAGCTAGGAGAATCAAGAATAAAGCCATGGATTATAAAGGCTCCACCTCCAATGTCAAACATCAAGTGGCTAGGATTCGATCAACCAAGAATTCTATCATATATATATATATACGCACACTATCAGTGTAGTAAAGCATAGTTAAGATGACCAAACACAGTAGAGTTGTCCATGCATGCACTGTAATTAATTTCTTTTCAACATGAGTTTGCATTGCTTTCCTTGTCAAAATCTCATGTTTTTAGGGTTATTTTAACGTATATTTTGCTTCTCTATATATGATGGTTGGTTTGCTAAGATAACTACGTACTTGTTGTGATGATGGGCGACGATAGTTCTTCCCTTGAAAATCATCAAAGATCATTAACGACCAGTCAAGAGGCATTGACAGTTGGGATTCTTCTTGTCCTAGACTAGGATTGTACTTCATTAACAAGTGGAGAGACAGTGCGTGGACAAAAGCAGTGCTTTATTAACAAAAGAAGAAAAAAGAGATAAAGAAGCTTTGGAATGGCAACTTATCCACCTCACATTGCGCACTCACACACATGATGAGAAGAAGAAGAAGAAAGCAGCAGCAGCAGCAGCCAGCTAGCTAGCTAGATTGGGTTTTGAACTTCATTATAATTTATATCCCCACAACTAATTAAATTGGGATATCAATACAGATAAAGGGCTTTACGAGAGAGAGATTTTTTTCTAAAATGAATAGCATTTAATAAAAACAAAAATCATAATTATTTTTATGGTAAGTGATAACATCATATACCATTTAAAGTTTTTAAATAAAATATTTTTTTGTATGTAATTATTTCGTAAATTAAGAAGCACTTGTGAATAAACAACCGATTAAAAGGAGATTGACATGAAAAATCAATTAAAATGCACCTTTTCCATTTTTAATTTAAGTTCTTTTTTTTTTGTTTGGATGTGTGTGTGTGTTAGCTTCACAAGTAGAGATGGCATAAACTAAAAAGGGAGGGTTGGATTTTCACATGACATTAATCATCTAGTTACATCATTCATAAGATAATCCTGGTAGTGATCACTGTTTAAGCACTAAAAAATGGGATAAAAAGAAAAAAGAAAAAGGAAAGCATATTTGCATTTACCTATATTGTACTGTTTTAAATTATTTATTTTATATTAAGACTGTTAAAGAACCATCTCAATCCAATAATAGTTTAACCCACATTATCTTGTGCTTATCTAACACAACCCACGTTATCTTGTGCTTAATTTTTATCAAATAAATGGGGATGGTGAGATTCGAACTCATGATCGTTTAGTCATCAAGACTTTGATACCATGTCAAAAAACTATCTCAACCCAATTGCTTAAATTGTTAGGTGAGGTCTCAAAATATTATTTATATTATTCTTTAATAGAGACATCTTGTTATAATTAATTACAACAAGAATTTCAAACAAATTAATTGAAAAAAATGAATTGGTGATTATGTTGATAAAACAAGAATAAGAATTGTAAAGAAATTTCTAAATAGAATTGTAAGATAATACAAGGATATATCTAATTTTATATTTTAGGAAATCCACAACTTCGTTTGTCATCATTATTGTTTTTATTTTTATTTTATATTTTTTAAAATTTTGAAAATAACTTTTAAACATAGAAAATAAAGAATAACGGTTGAAAAATTAACAATTAGGAAAAAAATTGATAGAATTTGGCATGCTAGTATGTAAAAATCTTGAAAATAAATTTTAGAAAACAAAAAAGAAAAAATAGCAATGTACCAATCAAGCACTAAAATAATATTTGATTACTATCCCTAGATAAAAGAGACGGAGATAGAAGAGACAAGATAAAAAAGAAAACAGATACAAAATTGTATTTGGTAGTGATGTTCAAGATAAAATAATTATTTCTATATTTTGTTTGGTTATGGTGGACATGACATAATAAAATATATATAAAAAATATTTTATTTTTAATATGTATTTTTATTAAACTTACATATTTAAAAATAAAAAACAATTAGATATTTTTTTTTTTTTGCTTTAGTTATAAAACCAAGACTACTTGACCGATTGACCTAGGACATGGATTGTTCTGAGTTTAAGAAAAAATAAAGAAATGATTGACTTGACTTGACCTAGTCAAAAACTTAGTTCAACCAGGGATAAAACACGAGTCAGATGGTTTTATTTGAAATACAAATTTAGTCAAAATAAGATTTCTTTGTTTTTTTATAAAAAAAAACTAGGTCGATTGGGTTAACATTTTTGACTTGTGACATGAACCTTGTCTTGGGTTGACTCTCGAATTAGGTTTTAAAATTATGACAATTATCACTTTTACTTATATGTTGACTCGGGTTAACCTATGTTGATCCTCCTGACCCGTAACTTGGACCTTACCTCAATCGACCTCTAAATCGAGTTTTAAAACTATGATAATAACAATTTTTATCCTTATATTGACATGTATCAACCTAGGTTAACCCTCCTGATCCTTGATCTAGGCTTCACCCTAGGTTAACTCCAAATCAAGTTTTAAAACTATGATAATAACTATTTTTATTTTATATTGACCAAGATCAACCTGAGTTGAGCCTCCTAACATGTGACTCGAGCCTTACCTTGGGTCAATTTCCCAGTTGGGTTTTAAAATTATGATAATAATCATTTTTATTCTTATATTGACCCAGGTCAACTTTCAATTCCACTCGTGACTCGGGCCTTGCCCTGAATCATTTTCCTAATCGATTTTCAAAACTATGATAATAATCATTTTTATTGTTATGTTGACCCGGGTCAACCTGGCTCGTGACACGGGTCTTGCTCTAGGTTGACCCTCGAATCGTGTTTTAAAACTATGATAATAACTATTTTTATTCTTATGTTGACTCGAGTCATCCCGACTCATGATCGAAACCTTGACCAGTGACCAGGGATTTGCGCCGGATTGATCCTCGAGTTGGATTTTAAAATTATAATAATTATTATTTTTATCCTTAAATATCTTGATTGAAAATTTTTGAAATTAAAATTTTTTTACAATGATATTTTAAAATAAAAAATAATAAATATTGTGTATAAAAACTTGTTTTCTTTGTACCTCCTATTTTAAAAATAAAAAATTATCTCTAAAATTATCTTTAAAAAAATTAATTTTTATATTCTGACATTTATTTTATCAACTAAATATATTTTTATTGCTAATATTTTCTCCGTTACTTAAATGTCATCAAATGCAATTAGTTGCAGCAGTGGCAAGTATAGAAAGAGAGCGAAGGGGAAACGTGTGAAATGGAGTGGAGAGCCCGCAAAAATAAATGGGCTTTCCTCTAAATGGTCCTCGGCCCATTATCTATAAGACCTAGAAGATCTCAGTAACTTGAAATCATGTGTTCTTCTAATTCGCTGAATCGTTTATTTTTGCTCTCTTATTTCTATACTTAATTAATTAGTGACCTTTCTTTTCTTTTATTTTTTAATTTATCTGGGGTCCAGTAATTTTCATTTATTAAGGGTTGATTTGTTGTACAATACATTGTAAAAAAATGGTGCATCAGACACTGAATAATTTTATGTCATGAGTGACCGCTATAAAATTATGTTATTAAGGGAAAATATATTTTAGAGTCAACAAAGGTAAATGTAAACCAAACATGGGAAAGAAAATGTTTCTTTTATTAGGTAAATCATCGAGAATAAATCAATTTTTGGGTAGAAACAATTTTTTAAAATAGCATCAGTGCCTTGTTAATCAAGTAATTACGAGTTCAAATCTTATCATCTTCATTTTATTTTATAAAAATTAAACACAAAGTAATATGAATATATGTAAGTTTCAAGCTCAAAAAGCTTTCACTTGAGAAAGTATATTAGCACTACTAAAAACAGGGGCTATTAGCATCTGAATTTAGCAACGGATAATTCCGTTGCTAAATTCAGTAACGGGTTTGCAATGGATTACACATATATTATTTTTTTAATATTAGCAACAGGCTTTAGCAATGGAAAATTCGTTGCTAAAGGCAATGTAAAGTTTGCAACGGATTATCCATTGCTAATTGAAAAAATAATTATTTAAATCTTAATATAAAACCAAAATTATATAAACCGTTGATTACTTTTGATATGATAAAATCTCAACCGTTTAAATCGCAAATTACTCTCCCCCCACACCCTTAGAAACGTAAACAGAGAACAACAAAACCAACAGCTGAAAATTAATTAACTCACAGTCTCCTTTGTCCTTAAAAACATCCATAACTGTAGAAAAAACACCCTCTCTTCATCGATTTGATTTTCCTTTGTCCCAAACTTTCCATCTTCTTCTCATTCATCTTCAACATCCCTAATTTTTGTTCTTCATCTTCTTCTCCTTCATCTTAATAGTTTCAATCTTTCTCTGTAAACCATAAAAAACACAGACCCATGGCAACATCGCACCAAACATATCATTATCACCATCAAACATCCTGATTTACCCTTTCTCTTTGTAAACAGGTTGGGTTTTGCACTCTTTTCTTCAATAATTCAGATAATTAATTTAGGATTTATGTTTTTCTCTGTTGCAATTTAACATACACTAAAAAGTTTTAACCTAACTTTCTCAATCTCAGGTGTTATTTTGTTGTGTAGATTCATCTCGCTCACCTATAACTCAAGTACACAGGTAACAAAAAAAAATTTATCGATACTTTAAATAATGGTTTTAGGCTATTAATTCGATAATAAAAGGTTTATGAAATGTTTTTATCATGATATATAACCTAATTATGCATGTTTAATTGAAATTTATCAAAACCCCTAATTTAATTTTTAGGGTTACGGTTCATAAATTGAATGTTTTTAGGCAAGTGGACCAATGCTGGTAATTCATGTGTCTAGAAGAGAGTGATTGATGGAAATTATGCATGTTTAATTGAAAAATTATCAAAACCCCCAATTTAATTTTTAGGGTTACGGTTCATAAATTGAATGATTTTAGGCAATTAGACCAATGTTGGTAATTCAAGTGTCTGAAAGAGAGCGATTGATGGAAATTTCTTGTTACTCTTATAGTAGATTTATTTTATACTATATTCCTGAATTTTAAAATTGAACAGCTTTTAGAAGTAGGATAGACTCTGGTTACTTTTTAAGAACTGCATTAAGAAGTTTTTTTCTTGTAAATTGATTTACATTGATGAATGTTTTGTTCTCCAAGAAAGTTTTTTAGTAATTTAGAATAAGGCTTACATAGCTTGTCTTTTCTGTCCTCATGTTTCGCACGGATGAAATGTTTCAATTATGTTATAAATTTTCAGTATATTCTTCCATTAATCAAGTATAGAATTCTTTATGGTGGTGGATGGTCGATTTAGGGGCTACCAGTACTGATATTATTTCTGTTTTTCATAGTTTAACTTGGATTTGTTTTAAAGATTAGCAATGGTTATAACTGGATGGGTTTAACATACTGTTTATGTTTTTTTTATTTTCCAACAATATGAATGGCTTATTGGATCACAATATAAACCATAGAGTTGGTTAAGTCTGATTGGGTTGCAATAAGAAAACCTCCACCTTGGGTCATTGATTCTTGGGGCTTAGGTAAGTCTATTTTGCTCCATTTTTAGATGATTGCTTAATTATATCATGCTTAATTTGTCTATTTATCATGCCTATCCTAATCTTTTTAATTAATTGGAACTCTGCTATTCATTGGGACAAGATAATGCATATTTAAATTTATTTTCCTTGTAGATCCTAGTTTTGGAGGTTCATATGAACATGATGCTAGTTATATTCAATTAAATTTTCTGGGCATAGGATTGTCTTTTTTCTTTCCTTATTCAATGACAGTTTGTATAAAAAAATTAATTAAATGATTTTCTTTCATTAAATCTGATATTAAGTTTATTTTTGGATAGAAATTATGAGACCAAAATGAAACCTGGAGGTGATTGAATAATATATCAATTAACTGCAAATTTATTCTGATTATTACTAGAAAGTCAATAGTTCCTTGTTGTGAATTCTTGGTCCTAACTGTCCTTCTATTGATCTGACTTTTGGTTAGCTAGGTTTATTTACAGCTAAGTTATTTCTGCTATTCTTTTTGTGCCTTGTTGTTTTGCTCTTTGAACTAAAAGCATCTCATTGGAATTTCTTTTTATGCAAAGGCTCGGTTTTGTAGAAAAATAATGTCCTAACCATACAGATTCCTATTAAGTTATAGGTTTTAAGAGATAATAATTAGAGTAAATTATAATTTAGTCTATGCATTTTTTATGATTTTATAAGTTAGTCATTATATTTTTGAAAACCATAAGTTAGTTCCTTGTTATAAATTAAATGTTAGTTATTTTGAAATTTCAAAATGCATTTGTAATCTTGTTCAAGATTGAAATTTTTCAGGTTAGATCTTAGAATAAAAAAAATTGTTATGAGAAGACAAGTTCCAAAAAAATATTAAAAATCTATAGTTTAACTTGAATATGCTTTATGTTTTTCATAGTTTAACTTGGATTTGTTTTAAAGACTAGCAATGGTTATACAAATTGGATGGGTTTAACATATTGTTTATGTTTTTTATTTTTCTAGCAATATAAATGGCTTATTGGATCACAATATAATCCAATAGAGTTGGCTAAGTATGATTGGGTTGCAATAAGAAAACCTTCACCTTGGGCTATTAATTCTTGTGGTTTAGGTAAGTCTATTTTGCTCTATTTTTATATGGTTGCTAATTTATATCATGCTTAATTTCTCTATTTATTATGCATATCCTAATCTTTTCATTTAATTGGAACTCTGTCTTTCATTGGGACAAGATAATGCATATTTCAATTTATTTTTCTTATAAATCCTAGTTTTGGAGGTTAATATGAACATAATGCCGGTTATATTCAAATAAATTTTCTGGGCATACGACTGTCTTTTTTCTTTCCTTATTCAATAACAATTTGTATAAAAAAATTAATTGAATGATTTTTTTTCATTGCAATCCTCTATCTTTGAATTCTAACATTCCTTAATAAATGTATTTTAAATGACTATTAATTTGGGCTTACAAGGTTGCAATAAAAAAAAGAGAAAAAAAAAATCATGGTAATCTATAGTAATTTGTTTCCTGCTAAGTTATTATGATCATTTATGATGTTCTAAAAGTCATTGGAAAAAACTTTGAATGCCTTAGAAAACAATATCAAGCAATATGGTATCAGGGTGGTAAATTACTAGGACCTAGTTTCGTATTCTGTTTATTCACAACATAGGTTTATTATAAAAGATGGTCTCAATCAAGATCTTTTTTTTTTATCATTACAATTCGATCAAAGTGTACGTTTAGCTCTAAGTTTAGAAAAACTATTTTTTTTTTACTATTTTTTTCATAACAGTCCCCTATTTTTGAACCATTTCATTTTTTAATAAATATGTTTTAAATGACTATTAATTTAGGTCTACAAGGTTGCAATTAAAAAAAACAAAAAAAAGATGAATTATTATGGCAATCTATAGTGGTTTGTTTCCTAGTTAATTGTAGTTTAGATAACAATATTTTCTCCACACCTTTTAAAGTAGTTTTTGTTTTTTTTATTCAATAAGTATTTTTTGTTATTTAATAACATATGCATATAAAGCTAAATTTACCTTGCAAAAATATTCAATTTTGATCAATAAAGATATATTTATTAATTTATTTAATAAAAAAGTAAAAGATTCTATAATAAATAGTTAAGTGATGTAGAAGGCGGTAGAAATCAAATTAATCATTAAAACTTTCTTTATTTTTATGGGGGCAATGATGAAAATTTTTAAATATTGAGTTTCATTATATTTGAAATTTAATAATAAACTCATGTACATAAATAATTTATTATTTAGAGACAATAAATTATTTACTATGCTTATTTTGATACAAAAGAAAAGGAAATCAAACTCTTAAAACATGTCAAGTAATTTGGTCAACTCCAAAAATAAGGATATAAGCATTTCAAAATTAACATAAGAAAAATAATTAATAATTAAATCTTTATTGTTAGTTTTTTCTTGCTTCTAAATGACAACAAGTCTAAAAAAGTGGTTGTATGTATTTTTATTTGATTATTTATTTATATAACTTAAGTATTATTTAACATCCAAATGAATTTATTATTGCATGTATTTTATTTGTAGGAAAATTATAAAATGAAGATGATTTCAAAGTATGGAACTAATCGGGAAATCATCTTTCATTTGATGGAGCAGTTTGGTGTGTAGTTTCAAGAGGAGTTACAAAGGATAGGATATATGGTGCACCTCGTATGCCAAAATCTATAGTTAGTACAAGCTCTTCGTCACATTCCTACTCGATGAAGTCATCATATCCCAATTCATCGTATCGAGCATTGCAAAAGGAGATAAAGAATAAAGAAGAGGAGATAAAGAAAAAAAATGATTTTATTCTTGAAATGAAACGACAGATGAATTACATAAAAGAATATCTTATGAACAATCTTGAATACCATGAAGGGACATCAATATTGGCCAAGGTATGCCACCACCTTTGACCCCATCAATGCCGCCACCTATGACTCCCCAGATAATGACACCTATGGATCCCACATCTCAACCAATTTATCGAGCTACACCTCGACCACTATATCCTGATTTATTTTTTGTCGATCCACAATATCATGGTTCATCTCCGCAACCAGCACCATGATTGTATCTTTTGTTGTTTCTTTTTATTGTATTTTGACTTATTTGTATTAATGCAAGTTTAGGTAAATTTTTATAACATGAATATTATTTTAATTCCATTTTTTATTAGTGATACAATTATTTTTATTTATGTTGGTTATATATATTCTACAACTTTTTAAATATCCATAAATAATTAATTAAACAAATTAAATGACATTGTGTTTGATAAATAAAAAATTAATTTAATAAGAATAATATAGTCAGCAACGGATTGTCCGTTGCTTATTGTAAATAATTCATCAATCAGCAACGGACAATCAGTTGCTGATTCACAAAGCCAGCAACGGATTTTTCGTTGCTAAAATGAGCAACGGAAAATCTATTGCTGATTGTAAGCAATGGAATTTTCATTGCTGCAAAATCAGCAACGGACAAATCCGTTGCTAAAAAAACAGCAACAACAAATTTGCATATGATATTTGTCGTTACTGATTTCGTTGCTAAATTGTTTTAGCAACGAATTTTAGCGTTATTTGTAACGGAGTAGTTAGTTGCTAATTCCTATATTTTTTTAGTAGTGTAGAGAATAATATAAATAATATCTTAAAGTCTCACCTAATAAATTAAGCTTTTATGTGAGATGGTTCTTTGTGATATCAGAGCCTTGATGACCAAAGTAATCACAAGTTCAAATCTTACCACTCTCATTCTAATTAATAAAAATTAAGCACAATATATTATGGGCTCGTACAAGTTTCAAGTTCAAAGGGCTTTCACTTGAGGAAGTGTGTTAGAGAGTAATATAAAACTGTGCTTGAAACCTCATGTAATAACTTAAGCTTTTAGGTTGAGATAATTTTTAATATAGTATCAAAGCTTTATTGACCAAATAATCACGAATTTTAATCTCATCACCCTTATTTTATTTGATAAAAATCAAGCACAAGGTAGTGTTAGCATGTATAGGTTTCAAATTTAAATGGCTTTCACTAGGAAATGTATTAGAGAATCATATAAATCATATATCAAGACTTCACTTTTACATTTTTGTTGTATCTAAAAGAATCATTTTAATTTAAAATTTTAAGTTATTAGACGAGATTTCAAAAATAATTTTATATTATTTTCAAATAATTTGAAGGTGGGAAAGATATAACTTGAATTCTTCTTATCTTTCCGGTACATAATTGAAGATCTCACTTGTTGTCTTAGGCAAAAACCAAAATAAAGTTGTGCACTCATCTACCTTGAATTCTTCTTATCTTTCCGTGAACTTACCTAATAATTGTTGTGACATTTTCCTACCTAATGCATCCTAATTTTGAAAACCCAAATTTTTAAATATTATTCCTTTCTGTGGACACCATGTAAAGGGATGTGTCTCCATTTGAAACATAGAAAATCATAACTAACCTTAGCAAAAAAAAAAACTCATATAAGTCCGTGTTAATCGATTTTCAATTGGATCCCAAACTATCAATTTCACTCCCAAAGTGACAGAAGTTCCTCAATCTAGTCACCCTTTCTGAATCAAAATATTTTTTTATGCCCAAAAGAAATTGCTTGGGAAATTAAATTTTGAGTTTTTTTTTCAATAAAAAAGGGGAAGAGTTTAAATAGATGACTCGATAAAGGAATATATGATACATTGGTGACCCAATTGAGATATTGATACTTGGGGGATTACATTTAGAATAAGTTCATAGTTGAGGGACTAATTGGGTGGTTTGGCCAAATGAAAAGCAAGACTCACAGATCACAAGGCAATATTCTAGGATCCAAAACAAATCAAAGCAAAATGCTTTATGCAAAGGCTACAATACTGCTGGATTATAGAACTCTTTGCTTCTTTTTTTACTGCAACAAAATTGAAAAGTGGCATCCAAGGCTGCACATCATTGCGCTGCTATTCCCACTGTCCTTTTACACAGTTATTTGCATAGCACAAGTCAGCAGCAGTTGATATTAACACCCTTGTGATTAGAGATATAGAAATAAAAACACAAATACCATTCTTTCGTCTATGATTACAATCATATTAATTACAAGTCAGCAAAGATTAAACGGCTCGCAAAATCTGGATGCCCACCACAGATTTTTCCTCAGCAAGCCCTTGATCTCCAGTCTCCCCCAGCAAAGAAAACTATGCGTGATTCTTTCATTTGGTTACAGTACTACAGATATTGATATATATTACAAGTGGACACGCATGGTGGCTAAAGGCTAAAGGCATACTGTATTATGATCTGCTTAAAAGAGGAAACCAACGTTCTTGGAAATAAGAGTGGTAAGAGATCAGGAAGAAGAGAAAAACAAGCAGAAACCCGACTCCCCAAGGAGTTCCTCCAGCTCTATGTAGAGAGTCTTTCTCTGGAAAGGGAAGGTAATAGGAAAGCCGCCTGCCATATTGATGATCATCATTCGAAAACCAATGAACAAGTAGCAAAAGCAGCAAGGGAGACGCCATTAGAATCAGCTTCCCCTGATCAAACATGCTCTCTAACACCGGCTCATATTTGATGTACCAAGTTAAACCAATGAACATTAGCAGAATAAGCAGGAAAAAGCAAAGGTGTATCGGTAATGGAGGATGAGAGTTATAAGATGATGACGACGACGATGAATAACTATTACCCATGTTTTCTTCAATATTATTTCCAATTGTTACCCTAATAAAAAAAATTAGTCTTGAATCTTGATGTGTTGTGAAGAGAGGGGAGACACTAAGAGGGTTTATATAGAGAAAGGATGCATGTCAGAATTAATTTAATTTAGTTCTATTTTTTGCACAATGAAGAAAAGCGAGGACTTTACTTGCAAAACAAGCAATCAGATCCCTGCTTTTGATAAAAAAAAATATATATATTCCAACTGGATATTCCCAACGGACGGTGACAATATTATATATATGGCTGATATTCATCTTGTGACAAGTTGACTAATGAAGAACTGCCTCGTCCATGGAACAGATTTCCAGCCATTGACTACATTTTATATGGCTGATATTTCATTTTACTCTGTTGCGATCTCTACCTTCATTCTTTTAATTTCAGGGTAATTATTTTTTATTTAGTTTGATTTTTATTAAAAAATAATAATTAAATTAAAAAAAATACTGAAACCGATCGGTTTCGATTCGGTTCAATTTGGTTTTTAGAATAAAAATCAGTTCAAATCAGTTTGGCCTGATTTTTCGATTTGGTTAAGTTCGGTTATATATATATATATATATAGCTGTATATTCTAAATATAATTAAATTGATTCTTCTTTAGCTGTTTAAGCTTAATTATACTTAATTCGTAATTTAATTGTTGGGGTAAGTTAATCAAACAATTACTCGTGGTAATTTTATTTAATTTTACCAGAGTGAAGATTCATCTTTATTACCACCAGTAAAGATTAAATATATAGAATTTTACATGAGTAGGTTTATTTGTAGCTATCAAAATTTAAGCATATTTAATTTGAAGGTTCAATAGTTTGAATTAGATTTTGATATATTTAAAAAGCTTAAATTTTGATATATTAATGGATCAGGTAAAGATCAGAGTTGGTGATCCAATGGGCTTAAGGTCCAAAGACCTTTCTAAATTCCATTGGGCTGACATCTGTCCTTGTCAAAATACAAAGCTTCAATTTCCTAGAGCTCCAGAAAACACTAAACGAGCGGGTAATTTACCTGACCCGATTCTACTGTGAATTCGCACGCACGATGACACACTACGCGCCGCGCCCGCCTTGACTTCTCTTTACGTGTCAGAGAGGCATGGAGTTTGCTTGTAAAGAACTTTATTTTTTTCTTCTATTTTGATTTAAATTAAATAATGAAAAATATACTTCTAGGGTTTTATTTTATTAGACGCTATTCAATTTTTACTTTGTTTTTTTATAAAATTATATATATATGTATATATATATATATATTTTAATCTTATTCATTATCTTACTTGTGAGCTTGCTTTTGCTTTTTATTATAATGACAAATTGTTGTCTGAAAAAAATCCTGGTGAAACAAATACTAGAAAAATAAGCATACTAATGAGATAAATGGCTTTGGTTAAACATATGGTTTTTTAATATTTATTTAATGAGATTTTTTTATATTAATTCTAATTGCTTTTGTTTTCTATTGAAATAAGACTTCATGAAGGAAAAATATATTTTTTTTTGTTGAAAAAAAAATTAATAAGAAAAGAAAGAATTATGAAAGAAAAATATTTTAATATTTTTTTGACAAAAAAATATTTTTAAATAGTTTCTCATATCACGAAATCATATATCTTAAAATTAATATATTATTTATTGATTAAATGTTAATTTATTTAATTAGATGTGTCTATCGATATTTTAATTTATTAATGAAAATTTTTTCATATCTCGAAATAGATTGAGAAACATGTTTATTTATTTTGTTTATTAAAAAATAAATTATATAACCCTATGCGAAGCGAAACTATATTGAAATATCCAGTGTTTGTGTATGTATGGTGTCATCAAAACGGTGAATGATGTCACAAGAAGCCACCATCAATTAAGGCCACTGGCGCCTGGATGTTTCCGCCAATCATGACAAAAGAATTACAGGGCACATATCATCATTGTTCTTGCCAATGGTGGGTTGGTGAAGTGACCCACTTTCCAGTCCCCTTTGGACTCTTGCAGTGGCTGGCCACTACAGCATGCTCTTCTCCGATATTCCTTCTTTACACTGTCTCTTGTTCACATTGCCACCCCCACGAATTTTAGTAAACCCCACTTGACTATCACTGAGGTAGTGTCTGATATTTATTTTGATATTTTTTTTTAATTTTTAAAATTTAGTTTTGATACAGCTCACAAGACTATATTATTTTTTATTTTCAGATACACCAAAGAGTGAAAATGATTTTATTATGAGCGAGGGCGCTCCATCCAAGCTCCACTATCTTCCTGTTCGCATTTTACTTGATTTTACAAAAGCTGAAACCCCTCAGATTAAAAAATGTTATCCATTGAAGAAAGTTCCAACAAAAAAGTAGCATGCGCTGGCTCTGTTCTTAGCGAGTGAGTCCGTGTGTAATCAAATAAATTGATCACACAAGTGTTATAAATTGAAACCTCTGTCTTCCTTGTATGCATGCTTAACTTCTTGGGGTGTCCTCTATAACTGTATAGTATTGTTGTTCATACCCTGTAGCAATGGATTCCCATTCCCATTACACTACAATTCGACTAACAATGTTCGGCATAGTGTTGATGTCAGTTATGGTTAGCTTAGCAATGGCAGGTAAGGACAAAGATAGTGAAGAATGTGCAGAGCAGCTGGTAGGACTGGCTACATGTCTGCCTTATGTTGGAGGAGATGCCAAAGCTCCTACCCCAGATTGCTGCAATGGTCTAAAGCAGGTCCTGAAGGACAACAAAAAGTGCCTGTGTGTCATTATTAAAGACAGGAATGATCCTGAATTGGGTCTCAAGATCAACGCCACTCTTGCTTTGAGCCTCCCTTCTGTTTGCCATGCCCCTGCCAACGTTTCCCAGTGCCCCGGTAAGTTAGCAGAAAGAAGGTTATGATATATTCCAATAACTGATATATGTTGTTGATTAAGATATCAGTGCCCTGTTTGATTTATTGATGTTCGACGCAGCTCTTCTCAACCTGCCTCCAAACTCACCAGATGCTCAGATTTTCTATCAATTAGCAAACAGCTCTAATCATATTGCCAGCAGCCCCGCTCTCAGCCCCAGCCCTGGAGGTAATTATTGTGCTTGCTCCTTTCAATGAAATGAAATGAAATGAACTAGAAGCTATTGTTATCGGAAATGAATTAGATTTATAACAAGATTGTTGTATTGATTCGATGCATGGTATGGTGGCGGCAGGTGCCCAGCCCCAGGGAAGAAGTGCTCAACAGGAGAGCAATGGATGCCACAGTGGGAAGATAAACTTTGGCTTGGAGATTGTTTCTTTAGGGGTTCTAGGGTGGTGTTTCAATATCTATTCACACTTGTTCGTGTAGGCATCCCATCCTATATATATATATATATATATATAGCTTGAATTCAATCTTTTGAGAACAAAGGGAAATAAGGACTGGCTTTCGTAAAAGTAGTGTTGAATTCCCAGCACTAGTGTTGAATTTCGATGTCAACCTGCAATTTTAATGATTTTGGACTTGGTGAAACCGAGAAAATACAGAGGACGGGCTATTCACACTTGTTAGCCTCTCTCTCTCTCTCTTCTCGTTCAAATGAAAACAACACCTCGCCTTGGATGCATAATTATTAAACTGATCTGTATATATTCAGCAATTTATTGACTCAGAACCGAGGTTAAGTTTGGTTTTTTCTTAAATTGAATTGGAGGTTAATCAAGTGATCTAATTGACCAGTCACGCTCACTCTAGTAATTTTTTATTAGTTTTTATCTAAATCAACGTTTATTTTGTTTAAAAAACAAAAACAATATATTTTAGAATTAACCAAACAAATTTATTACCTAAACTTTCGATACCATCTATAAATGTCAAAATAAAAAATTTATATAACATTTTATTATGAATTGTAAAAATAAAATTATTATTTTGCCTCTCATTCACCTTAATAAATGGCCTTACTTAGAAGGGTAGTAGAGTTCTTTTTTTATTTTATATTAACCGTAAAAAATACTAAATTATCATTGGATCGACAAGAAATTATATGTCTTTAATCTAGGGGTATTTCTATTTTTTTCTATTTTAGATTATGATTAGATTACTAAAATACCCTTTAAATCAAAGCAATCAAAGCTTTTGGTCAGTTGATATTTATGTCTTTTCATGTTGGTTATTTTTTTTATCAAGGATATTATTTTATTTTACCAGAATAAAGTAATAATAGATTTTAAAAAGCTATTGACGCATATATAAAAGGCGTCTGCACATTTTGAACGACGCGTGTGGCGTCTCTTTGTTATTAAACCTAATCGTTCATCGTGTAGTTAAATGCGTCACTACATCGTCTTCCAGCTGGTGAAACGTGTGTCATCAACATATGAGTAGTTTGTCACTGACAAGCTTTTTTCTTTTTCCTTTTCTTTTCTCTTTCCTCCCAAAAAATTATTGATTGGTCTTCTTTATTTTTTGGTATCTATGATTTGTTCTTTTTTTTTTATTTTGTATTTTTGTCATTGACTCTTTAATAAGAGTTTTGTTTTCTTTCAATTTAGTCCAATTTCAATTTGTAATAAATTATCATTTTCAATTTGGTCCTTATTCTTTTGAATTTTTTTTACTTGATCCTTTTATATATATATGTAATAAAAATAATAATAAAATCTCTTTCCTAAAGAAACGGCAGCTCAATAAGGCCAGTTCACCAAGGCAGCGGTCTCTCTCTCTCTCTCTAGATCTATCTCTCTAGAGAGTCTTCTTGAGGACATAATTTGGGTTGCTGAAAATTCAAGTAAGCAATATAATGTCATTGAGTTCCGCGAACGTGGGATATTCGTCTAGATGACTTGGCTGCTAAAAATATCTCTCTCCATAATTTCCAACTTAACATGACCCACCAAAAGTCCAATTCTCAACTTGTTCTCACCTAAATCCAAACCTGTTTATTTTTACTTTCCACACTCAGCACGCAATCCATTCCTCCCTCTCCCTCTCCCTCTCTCCAATGGAAAATACATAATCACTTGGAAAATACATTTTTATGGCATAAAATATAATTTAAATATAAAGGACCAGCACCTCATCAGACGTGGATAGAGACTCAATTAATGAAAAGTTCGAAACTTTCGAGATATCAATTAGAAAATATTTAGTTTGGTCTAGAATTGATGGATTAATTAGGTACTTTTTGAGATTTTTCTCCTTTTCTTTAATATATTGAATGAAAATATTTTTTAAATAATCGTTGCATCCAATTCGGAGTTCATCGAACATAAAATTTTAGTTATGAATTAAACATGTTAATTAATCAATTATTATTTTTTTTAAAAAATTAAAACAATATATTTTAAAAAATTTTAAATTAAAATGAGTTTTGATACATGAATTAAACACTGTTTGGGCACCGCGTTTCATAAAAATTTAAACTTTTTGATAAAAATTAATTTTTTTATATGTTTTGAATTATTTTGATATGCTGATCTTAAAAATAATTTTAAAAAAATAAAAAAATATATATTATTTTAATATATTTCAACATGAAAAATATTTTAAAAAATAATCATAATTATATTTTCAAACATGCTCATTGATGGTCAAGTTGGCGAAATTAAAATGGAAAACTCTGAATTGATTTTTTTTAACATCCACCATAGATAAAGGACAAATTAATTAATGGGGTCTCAAATCAAACAAAAGCGGTGGTCTCGTGTGGAATCAGTATATTTGGTGCGTCCCATTGAATATTCAGTCTTTCCAATATTCACGCTTTCAGTGATTGATATTTTTGGAAACATTTTCCGTTATCATTTGATTATTAAGAGCATTTTAGGTTTTAATATTGCGGATCAAAAGAAAATTTCAGGTCTCTCTCTCCCTCTCAGAAGAACTTCCTTTTGATCTAATTAACTTGGTTGATTTAAAAACAATTTGATTAATTGATGAAAAAAGTATGAAGATAAAAGAAAAAAAATAAAATTATTTAAAAAACAAAGCCTTCTAACCTATTTTATTACCTAACCCAAATTTAAAATTAAATTGCGTGGAAAGTTATCCTGACATGATGCAGTTATTTTAATTGGTCCAAAAACAACTTGATCTACTTGTTAAAAAAAAATCCGAAGATAAAATTAAAAAAAAAATGATAAAAAAAAATTTTAACCTGACTTTTTATATAATCTGAATTTACAATTAAACAATGTGAAAGTTTTCTTGAAGTAAGACTGGTTCAAAAATAATTCGAATTTATATTAAAAAAATAGAGAAAAAAAAGGAATAAAATTAAAATAAAAAAGGGGATGAATGAAAAAAATAATGGTTAAATTGATTAATTTTTTTAAAAAAAAATTCATGGTTTATATAAACAACAGAGCAACAAAGCTACATAACGAATCTCAGTTTTTTTATTGGATAGAAGGTAAATTATTCAAGCAACTTTATGCGAGCTTCTAATTTAGCTTAGATCTCACATTGCATTTTTTTTTAATTTTTCTACCTGAGATTTATGGATCTAAACACTCCTTTTACCCATTCTAGTTAATTTTATTAAGTGTTCTATATATATATATATATATATAAACCATTCCTTATCCTTCGTTTTTATCTTTAAAATTATAATATTAGTGTAATAATTAATTGAAATTCACATGTGTTTGATTTTAAATAGTTCTTCATGACCAGTTTTGCATGGAATGACGGTTAATAACTTTGAAGATATATATAAATTATTTAAAAAACTGTAAACACAAATGAAATGAAGACAAAACCTCATGAAGTAAACAGAGAGAGAAAATAATCAAACTTTACTTTATTGGTAACATGCATTATAAACAATAGATAGAGCAAAATATTATACTTGCATTTGAGAAGATCATTAAGCTGAGTGCTTAATTAAGAATTAGTAGATTTTCAGGGACTGATTTGATATTTAACCTTTAGATCCGATGCTTTTGTCTCAGTTTGAACTTTGAAGTGTTGTTTGCTTTAGTCACATGTTTGAAGTTCCCTCAACGAAGGAAAGACTGTTAGGTGAAGGGACAGAGAGAGAGAGAGAGAGAGAGAGAGAGAGAGATGTGTCATCCGTAAACACGTAAAGAAGAAGGCATTTGCGTAATAGAAACACGAGATTGTCTTACTTTCTGGGGTAATCTTATAATTCTCTCAATTGGTTTCCCTCTTGTATACTTAACCGAAAGAGATGATGGAAGGATGAAATTGAAAATTTCTAAATACATTGGGACCTAATTGGTAAAGAGATTAGGAGCTGGGGACTGATAATAATAGATGCTTTTTTAATTATTTATTGTAATCTTATCAATGAAATGTTAGTATGAAAATTAAGACATTGTTATATCTCTACAAGGATAAAAATATAAATTTAATTTTTAAAAAAATATATTTATTCAGACAGGTAATTATGAATTCTAAATAAAACTAGTTTTATTTTTTAAAAAGATGTGAGAATATATATATATATATATATATATATATATATATATATATAACCTCGTGAAGACATGCTAAAATATTTCAAAATGAAGATATATCGCTATAATTAAAAAAACTGACAGCCAACGGAATTTACAATCTTGTTACTTGCCGCTCTCTTTCTTAAACAAATGAGATTCCATGGATGACGTGGTCTTTTGTGACTCACTGATTGATTCAGTTAAATTCCTTTATCCTTCTTTCTTTCTTTCGAGTCTTGGAGTGTTGAATGACTACACTGACCTCTTCAAATATCTAAAAAATCTTTATTACAAGATCCGGCCCGGACTTAAACCCAAATTTAAGGCTTAAATGGATTTAACCGGGTTTATTAATCTTTGTTAATAATATGATATCATTTTAGATATTTCCTAAAAGAACTGAAATAATATTGTTTTGGAAAAAAATCATTGACGGAATCTCATTCAAGTCTTGACCAAATCTCAATTTATGAATAAATTTATTAGGTTATAACCGATGCAGAAACAAACCAATCCTGAACCGTTAAATAAAAACGTCAAAAATCGAACAGGCTAGGGTAAGGGAGGGGCAATCTTGTCATCTGGACCATCAATCACTGCATTGCCTTGAAAAATGAAAGAGAGAGACTGACATTCCGAATTTCCAAAAGGTCAGGCAGTTAGCTAAATGCCAGATACAAACAGAGAAGCTTATGTAAATAATGGAAATGAAACAAAAAGAAGGTAAAGCACAAAACAGAACCGCCTTTCCTTTCCCTCCCCTTGCAGTAACCTTGTAGTAAAGTAAAGCAAGCATAATGAGGAATGATGTTGAAAACGATGATGATGATTCGTACCCTAAGCCTGTCGGAAGACGGTGTGTTTTCTATTACGGCGTCGGTCATATGCTCAACGACATCACAGCTGCCTGTTGGTTTACTTATCTTCTACTGTTCTTGACGGAAATTGGACTATCCCCGAGGTAACTATGCTGCCATACAATTTTATGTTATCCTTGTTGTAGTATTGGTGATATTTACGCCACTTATTATTATTGCGCAGGGATGCTGCTATAGCTATGCTTGCAGGTCAGATAGCTGATGGTTTTGCTACTGTATTTGCTGGAGAACTGGTACCTATGCCTAACTCTCTTTATTAGAAAAAAAAAATGTTTGTCTAAGGAGGGTTTTGATTTTTGGAATTTGAATTTGACAGACGAATGCTCTGCTCTACATCTGAAATTTTGTCTTCTAAATTGTTGAATGATTTTAATTTTTGGAGGAGTAATTTTTGTTTGCTTGCTTGATAGATAGACAGGTTTGGACATTTCAAAGTATGGCATGGTGCAGGATCTATCTTGGTTGCCATCTCATTTTCTTCAGTTTTTGGCGGTTGCTTGCCATGCAAAATCTTGGCTTCCTGTTCGTCCGTAGTAGAAACTGTTTCATACAGCACGTCTGCTGCAATCTTCAATGTGGGTTGGGCTGCCACCCAAGTTTCACACATGTAATGATCTCTGTAGTCTAGTTCTGCTAGTTACAATGTGCTTTCACTATTATTCATTCTTCAAAGCAGAACATAAGCCAACAATTTTAATTTTTTCCTGATTTTTCCACTGCTTGATAGAAAAGCCGAATTGGTGTCCAATTGTTTGTTTAGAGATAAACAAAGAAAAACAATAATCTCTCATAGACTCCATGGAAGAGTTACAGATATGGTGTAATTGTATCTGTTATAAAGCTGCAGCTTATGCACTATCAACTTCAATTTCTCCTTTTGTTATAGGTCGATGGTGAATTGCATTTCACTGAATTCATCAAGCAGGGTGGTAATGACAAGCTGTCGGAATGCTTTTACAATGGTCATCTTCTCTCTAAATTTTGAATTAGTGCTTTATTTCTTTCAGTACTTATTAATGCAGCAGAATTGGAGGTGATGTTCATTTTCTTTTGTTGATTTAATCTCCAAATGTTTATAGGTTGCAAACCTCAGTCTTTATGCTGTCGCACTAGTAGTATTCAGTTCCATTAAAGCAACAACTCATGCGGATATTGAAAATCAGGTATGAGATTGCTCTATGTTGATTTTGTTCTAAGAGCTTGTTTTGGGTCTTGTCTTTACATTTGCCTCAAATGTGCAGTACCGCTGGATTGCGTACACATCAATTTTTATTGGATGCTGCTTTGTGGGAATATTTCATCTTGGCACTAAAGAGCCAAGGTACTGCCAATCGTCTTGATCTTTTTTGCAGTTCTTAGATGGTGTTTTGGTAGTTGCTAATGTTGAATAGTGTAGCACAGTGGCAGTGAATGACTCTGATGAGTACTGATCACTTGTCGATATACATGCTTTTACTTTCAAGGTGTAATACTGAAGAAAAATGTCAACCTTTTTTCCATTTAAATCATAATATGGATGCCACTTTGGTATTTTAATTTTGTACACTGCACTCATGGTTCTCAAGCATAATGTGAAGGCTCGAACTTGAGGTTTCTTGGGGTGGGAGGGACATGAGTACCAGTAGCTGCTAGTTAGTTATAGTAATAGAATTACCCTTTTATTGCAGGTTAAAGATATGCGTACATGGAACTAGTAATGCAAGGATATCATGGGCATACTGGTTCAAGAAAGTTTTATACTATCAAGTTGGTCTTGTCTATATGCTTACCAGACTTGTACAAAATGTTTCACAGGTCAGAACACATTTCCTTTGTCTCACTTGGCACTTGTTTCATTTAATCTCAAGTTATATATATGCATGTAAGTATTCAAGATACTTAACTTTCTCTGCTTGAAATATGTGGGAAGCCAAAGTTCACCATGGATCCATTCTTTTTTAAACGACAAATTGCACCGTGTCAATAAATTTCCTGGAGTAATTGTCCTTTTAAGTCCATTAAGAACATGGGAAGAATTTTGCAAGAAATTGGCATTCATTTTTTTTAGTTGTTGATATTTTATGAGCATAACTATGTGTGTGCAAGCTATCTGTCATTTTGAGAGAAATTGGCTTTCATTATAAGTAGGTTTTACACCCAGATGGCTTCATTTTCTTCAGGTATATCTTGCATTCTATGTTATGGATGATTTGCAGATGGCCAAGTCAGCTAAAGCTTTGGTAGGTTCCCAGACATTGTCACCATCAATTTTATCAGTCTTAGATGCATTGACTTTGGGAAATGAATAAACTAATAAGATGCCTGATTGATGGAAGTAGGTTCCTGCAATCATCTATATGAGCAGCTTCTTTGTATCTGTCATTATGCAGGTGATCCTCATACCTTGTTTGAAATCTTTATGTTACTTCTGCATGTTCTTTCCTTCCATTGATAATCAAGTTTCAAGCATTCATATTCTAGGAAATGTCATGGACTGGCCAACGCCTGAAAGCCTGCTATTCCGCTGGTGGCATTCTCTGGGTATTCTGTGGGGCAGGCATCCTCTTTTTACCTAGAAACTTGAGTGCTTTCATGTACGTCATATCAGTACTTATTGGGATAGCAAATGCTCTAATGACGGTATGATATATGATTTTGCACTTTAGACTATACTTCATGTCATGGAATTATGTGGTTTAGTCTCCATTCTTAGTTATTCTTTAGTTTCACAAGTCCTAGTGGCTTCCTGCTTCCCAATGAGTGTAAATGTGTTTCTTGTACTCAAAAGGAAATACCACGAAAGAAAATTTACATATGCGCTTGATTTGTATGATGGACTCTCTCAGTCCCGTGACAAAGATTGGCCAAATTCACATACAAAGCTTTCAGTTTTAACTGTCATTGACAGTTGGTAGTCTTGATCTTAGTTTATTAAACATGGGCTTAGCTTCTTAGACACCGCAATAGAAATGAAAATTGTAGATTGTTGGTGAAAAGAAAAGGAAGAATTATTACATGGAACACCAGTACAATGGAAAGAAATATATGGACCTTGAGATTGTCATATTGGGATTCCAAGGCTGGTTTCACCTGCCATCATGATATCCTATTTTTAAAATCTTGTATTTTAATTTTATTTATTATTGTTATGAATTTGTTACTGCCTTAAATTTTGTGAATGACTTAAATTTGCTGCTCCTGTTGTTGTTGTTGCTGGGTTTTTTCTTTATATTTCTTTACCCAAATATGAATAACAGGTAACTGGAGTAAGCATGCAAAGCATTCTAGTTGGTTCAGATCTAAATGGCTGTGCATTTGTATATGGATCTTTGAGTTTCCTAGACAAGATTTCATGTGGGCTTGCTGTCTTTGCCCTTCAGTCTTTTCAGAGTAAGTCTTCTCCAATTGCAAGGCCTTTTCTAATCTTTTCTCTGCACAAAAAGTAGAGAAAAAATAAAGCTGGTTGCGGTGTTTGCATGGAAATGTGGTTGGTAGACTATATTTCTATTTAAGAGTAACTTTATGCCAAAGATGGAAGATTGCAGATATACCTTTTTAACATTTTGTTTCTATATGCTGCATCTGAACATGAAACCTCAACGGTGGTTTAGGGTTGAATGTGTTTTACAATGCCCTGGAATAACCATCACAAGTAGATGATTCTTACCATTACTGCCATGAGTTAATTTGGAAGATACAAACCACAAATTTAAAGCGAGGATGATATAATCCCATTTCATAATCATTCAGCACTCACATTTTACTTACAAAGCCCTTCAGTTGGTTCATGGCCTGAATCTTCTTAACACCATCCACACTCTTTTACGCAGGCTCCTCACCGAAAACAGAGGAAGCCCTTTCTACAGATTATATTTCAGTCACAAGATATGGCTTGGGTCTGCTTCCAGCTGTTTGTTCACTTGCTGGGGTGGCTATTACATACACTATGAAACTCCAGACACAGGATTCAAAATCCTTGATGGAACCGCTGCTGGAATGATTTACCAAAGCTCCCAATTTGTACAAAAAGCCCTGACTCGCTCACCTCATTTGCTGCCATTTGACTACCAATCTGAATGCTAGAGTGCCGAAGGCCAAGCGATTCCAAGCAGCTAGAAGCTTGTTGGAATGCAGATATACTCGTACGTAACAAGTTGGGGGATCTTTTGTTTTTTTCCTTGCTCCCTTTTGGGATGTAATCATTGATATTTCATTTATGCTCACAAGATGTTTTTTAATAGAATTTTCATATTATAATTCTTACATTGTTTCGCACAATGTTGTGAAACAGTTGTATTAAATCTCACGAAATTAAAGTCTAATTCAAGTTAGGGCATTCACTTTGTGTTCCTGTGTGTTAGGAAACCTTGAGCTGAGTTATTGTCATGTTTAGAGGCAGCAAACCCTGTGCATGGATTCTGCCCAACTAACCTCGTGTAGAGCTATTGTGTTGGGAGTGCACTTAAATCATGTTTTTTAAAAGTTCTAAATTTGTTTTTGAATTAAATTAATATTTTGGGATGCTTTTAAATTATTTTGATGTAATGAATCAAAAATAAATTTTAAAAAATAAAAAAATTGTTTTAATATATTTTTAAATAAAAAATATTTTAAAAAAATAATTTTACAGAAAAATAGTCATGCGCCCTAATAAAAAAAATTTCAATTATTTGTTTATTAATAAATAAATAGATAGGAAAACTTACTAAATCTTAATGCAATATAGAAAATAAAATCCTAATTTATTTTTATTTTATAAAATTTATTATTACTAATAAGCTTTTGGCCTAGTGATTGCGAGCTGTTTGTACTTGCAAAGACGATTAAAGATGATATCAATGATTATAATTAGCATCATAAACTCTAGTTTAAATTTGTCTTTCAAAATAAAAAGATTAAAGATATGAGACATTCATTGGGTTAAAAGGTACTTTAATGCATACAGTAATATAATTGAGAAATGATAAACATCATGAACCTAAATACCAAAACGCAAGATAAATCTTCTTTTAAAGTCGTTTTACCTTTTTACCTACTTTGTAGTTTTGTTAAGTGGTATCCATTGCCCATTTCTTCTCACAAATTAAATTTCTAGTTTTCGAATAATTTAAAGACTTTTGAAGTTCAATATTTCAAGTTAATCTTGAGACATAAGTTTTAATTTTAGTTGGAAGGATATAATGGTAAATTGGATCCTTAATTATAATTTAAAAGCACTATGAATGGTGAAATTCCTAAATTGATTTTAAGTAATAAGACTTATATTAATTTTTCTACTTAGGTTAGTACTTCTAATTTCTTTTGATTTATGTCAATTCTTCATTTTATTTTATTTGATATTTCCGTCGACTTCTTCTATACGTGATACTTTGAGATGCTTTTATTATCAGCAAAACATGATGATGATAATTTTTTTTTATAAATGTAATTTGGAAATAGAATTCATTTAAAAATAAAAAACAGAGAAATTTTTTTTTATGAGTTTAAGGTTAGAAGTTGAGTGGATTGATTTACAAGTTAATGATTTAGCTTATTTAAAACAAAAATTTTAAATAATATTATTTGAATAAAAAAATTTAATTCAAAATAAACCAGTTTTAAATTAATATGTCAATGAGTTCACCAAGATTTTATAACCATATATAAAACAAGAAATATAAAGCAAAAAATCTTGAATGGTGTAGTTCAACTGGTCAGATTTTAAGTTTGCTCTCTAAAAATCATCAGTTCGAGTCCCATAAACCTTAAGGCCACTAAAAACTTATATGATCTTTAACTTTAGGACCCGTGAGATTAGTTGAAGTGCATACAAATTAACCCGACATCCACATTTGAAAAAAAAGAAAGAAGAAGAAGCAAAGATTGCTGTTAGCCATAGAAAAGGTTAATTGCATATCTCAGCCCTTTACTTTCAATATCTTCTCAATATGGTCCCCAGATTGTTTTTTTATGTGAAGTTAATCTTTACAGACTCAGTCAAGAATGCAGGCCTTCCTTAACGCGCTGTACTAATGAAGAAAGTTCTCCGTTATAGCGTTGATTCAAAACATTTGTTATTACAATTTGGGGAAAAAAAAACATAATGATTTTGTTGCAAAATTATTATTTTTTCAGATTCTATTTAAATGAAAAATTTAAAGTATGATTAAAAAAATCTTGCATTTGGAAAATGGTTCATCCAGAAGAAACAATCAAAAGGAAAAAATTGCACAGAGCACCAAAAAGGACAACTAATTTCTACTAATATCTTCGTGCAAAATTATAGGAGAATCACAAAAAATCTGCCAGATGCGTGCATGCATGTGTAGTAGAAACATACATAAATACATTACATACATAAATACATACATACATATATATATATATATATATATATATATATATATATATATAGAGAGAGAGAGAGAGAGAGAGTTTCCATTGGAGGATTAATAGCCAATCGAAATCAAGGCGCCATGTCGAGGAGTATTTTATGTATATATGCGTAAGTAGTGATCAGAAGAGTCCCAGGAAAATATGCATGGCCTACATGGGCAACCGGAGAAGTGACTTTTTCCGGGATCCATTATTCATGCGTGTGTCACGCTTGATTCTGATCAAATGGCTTAACACTTTGACATAGCGACCCACCATTCCCTTAAGCTTCACTCCTTCAATTCCTTCTTTTGCTTGTTTCATTGTTACTAATTGAAGCTGCTTTTCTTCTCCCTTGAAATGCTGGCCAAGGGAATTCCTGCTTCCTGATAATTTCCTCTCAATGTTTTCATCATCTCCGCCCCTTGTTTCCTGCAGCACCAGCTTGGTGGGTTCACTTTCTTGGTTGCCTGCGTTGTCGATTATAAGTTGCTTCAGGCTGCTTTTACGATCTTCTTCAACATCAACTGTTTCAGGAAAGCTCTCCGTTTCTTTATCATGGACAACAACATCTTTAGCATCACTCTCTTCTTCTGTCGAGACTGTTGTGGGATTTCGATTGGCTTCTTCGAAATTCATGAACGGCTTTCTTGTTCTCCTGGACATAGTAATATCATAACGGGGTTTGCATGGAATATTGCACCGCTCACTTCCCATTATTCTTTATCTGCGACCACTATTACTACGAACTTGCAGAAGGGAAGAGCTTTGAGTGCTTGATGCATACAAAAAAAACTAAATATATGCTTGTGGCAAGGATAGAAAATAAGATCAAAAGAGAGAAAATTTGAGGGTCTAGCTAGGTCTACTTGTGTGGTTAAAAGAGGTTTACTTTGTGAACAATCAAGAAGGTGAAACGTCTGTTTTCGATCGATTGGTGGTTGTCCATCTCTTGCAACCAAATGATTGGTAACCCTCCGCCAAGAATTATTATAAACACCTCTTAAATCTTCATTAGAAAACACGAAGCAGCACCAAACACCTACAATGGATTCGTTGTGTTAATCACTTCCCCTCTCTCTCTCTATATATATAGATGCGGAGATCCCGAGGGTTTACCTGTTGATTAACAAGGTATATTCCATTCTTTTATTTTTTAAATTTAAATTTTAAAACCAACATTTTAAAAACAATTATTTAGTTCCCATGAATTAATACCAATATATCTCTTATATTCTAATGAATAATGATATAGAAAGGGAATACAACCATTTCCATGTGAATGGTAATTTTTTTTTTTATGTAACCTTTTTATGGGGTAGGTGACTTGCTTGCTTTCAATGAACAATGAGCAGAAGCTTGAAATTTCAATTTTCTCTTCGGTATCCATCACAAATTTTCATGATTTGAGCTTGAATAAAGGAAGGGAACAAGTTAAGAAAGTTTTTGGATCGATTTATAATATGGAGCCTAATTTATGATGCATCAATCAATCATGAATAGGAGATAGAACATTTAATTTTTCCCTTCCAAGGATGATAAACCATGAGCAAAAGGCATTGATCTCCTATGTGTTAGCTTTTATATGAAGATGAAAGGGAACGGGAAAAGGGAAAAGGGGAAATCATTGACAATTAAGGTTAGTAGACTCACCGGTGAAGGATGTATTTGGAAATGTAGTTAGCATCGTGTTTTTTTTAATTTATAATTTTTTTTAAATGAATTTTTTTAATTATTTCAAATCATTTTGATGTGTTGATGTTAAAAATAATTTTTTTAAAAATAAATTTTTTTTATTTTAATACATTTCTAAATAAAAAATATTTTAAATCATCATTGCTACCACAATTCTAAATACACTGAAAAAAATAAGGGCCGGAGCACATCCATTTGCCAGCAAAAAATATAAAAAAGGGAAAAGAATGTATTTGTCCCCAAATTACTATGAGATTTCTAATTAGGCCCCCACCTATGTTTCATTTTCCAATAAAACCCCTCCATCCATAATTTATTATAAACTTGACTATCTTCTACTAAAAATTGCACACTTTCATCACATACTCTATTTAATCTCATGGGATTATCTTGATGATTAAAAATTAAGATGATTAAGAAGGTATGCTTTGTTCTTTGACTTTTTGGATTCAAATTTTAGGCTCAACATCCCAGAAAAATTATTAAATTTCTCTAAACACACTAAGTTGATATGATGATGCGTTCTTGGGACGTATAGGGAGAAAACTCAGTCTCAGTTGATATATAAACTAACCTAAAAATATCATTTAGAGTCGAAAAAAATCTCATGGTTTATCATTTTTACTACGAAAAAAATCTCATGTTTTCCCGAGAAATTTCCCAAAAGTAATTCTTTCTTAAAATGAAATGTAAGCAAATTATTAGATTTCTCTAAACACGCCAAGCTGATATGATGATCATTTGATGATGTGTTCTTGGGTCCAGGGAGAAAACTCAGTCCTTGTTGATATACAAAATAGCCTAAGAAAATCATTTATGGTTGAAAAAAATCTCAAGCTTTATTTCGTCATATGTTTTCATGAGAAATTTCCCAAAAGTAATTCTTTTTTTACAATGAAATGTAGGCACCCACATCTTCTCCTTTTAGCGTTAAATTAGACTAGTGCTTGCGATTTGTTGCTGGATTAATTTTTTTTTGTTGCTGGATTAATTATTATTTTTTTTTGCATAAAAACTGATATTTTACTATTATAAGAGTGTTTTTTTAAAATAAAAAAAACATGATTGGAGTCATAAACCCAACTAGGTTGAATAACTAGTTTTAATTTAATTAAATAAAAAAAATACGACAATAGATAAATAAAATTTAAAAAAAAAAGTGATTATAATTACTAAGAAAAAAAATATTATTTAAAAAAAAACAAATAACATATCTCAATTCATAACTCTTTAAATATGAAAGAATAAATAAGTTAAAAAAATAACAAAAAAAATTAATTCTAGTTAATTTACGTTAGCATGACAAAAGAGATTGCGGATTTAGAATTACATATCATTAGCTAATTTACTAAGCAATATAATGTTTATTTGTTTGTACGTAGATGATTTAATTTTTACAGATAATGACTCCATCATGATTTAGGAATTCAAGCTGTCTATGATGAAGAAATTTGAAATGCTGGCTTAGATCTTACAACGTATTTCCTGGGAATTGAAGTAAAATAATGTAGCAGTGGAATTTTCATTTCACAAGCTAAGTATGTAGAAAATGTTTTGAAGAAGTTTGTCATGGAAGATTGTTAGCCTGTGGATACTCCAGTCAAGTGTGGAATCAAGCTAACTAAAGAAGAAGAATAAGGAGCATCGGTGAATCCAACATATTATAAAAGTATTGTAGGGTGTTTGTGATGTCTAACATATACCAGACTAGATATTTTATATAGAGTTGGTTTCATCAGTAGGTACATGGAATAACCAAGGAGTTTACATTTGAAAGCAGCTAAGAGGATTCTGCATTTGTTAATGGATCCTTAAGCTATTGTTTATTCTATTCATCCTCACAAAGTTTTGAGATCACTGGTTATAGTGATAGTGATTGAGCTACAAATCTTGAAGAGAGAAACAGCAGAACTAGTTTTGTGTTTTATTTGGGAGAATTAACTTTTACATGGTCATCCAGTAGAATACATTGTTGCAGCCTCTTGTGTGTGTCATGCAGTTTGGTTGAGGAAGTTATTAGAAGAACTATAACAAAAGCAGAAGGAAACTACACGAATTTTTGTTAATAAAAAGTCTGCAATTGATTTAGCAAAGAATTCAGTCGATAAACGTTCAAAACATATCGATACACGTTTCCATTTCATAAGAGAGTATGCTAAAGAAAGAGAAGTGAAGTTAGTTTATGTTAGAACAAATAAAAAAGTGGCTGATATTTTTACGAAACCATTGAAGATAAAGACGTTTTGTTACTTGCAGAAGAAACTTGGAGTTATGACGATTGAAAAAACAAGTTTAAAAGGGGGAGAATGTTGAAGATTAAACTTGTATTGGAAACTAAGAATCTTTAAGGTAGCAATGTCATGAAGTTAGTGTTATCATAATTGAGTCAATAGTTTTATTTAAGGCCTTCGAGATTTTTAAAAGACATTATTAAACGTCTAAATAGTTGTGACTTGTGAGTGTTCTGTTAATGAAAGTGTGTGAGTACCAATATCAGTTTCTTGTTTTCTACCCTATGGTGTATGTGTGTGAGTGAGCCTCCCAGGGAGCCTCCGAGTTCATTTTTCTAACAGATGCCTTGTGCTGGGAGCCCTAAGGATTTGGTTCCCAGTGATTCTTCGCCCAATAGTTGTCGTAATATTACATCAGCTGATTTTAGCAAGGACAAGTAGAAGAAAAAATTAAGGCTGCCAAGACCATCAAAGTTTAACAATGTTGTAAAAAAATCAGGAAATATTGTGGATTATTCCAAGTCCAACCACAGGAAAAGGGATTCTTTGGGGAATGGCGGGAGCAAGGTGCAATGTGGTTTGGATCAGACGCGGAGATTTTGTTTGGACTCTGCTAGGAGGATCTATTGACTGATTCTTCGCTTCAAATGATAAAGATTTATTGCACTTTTGCTTGACATATGCGACATATATTAATGGTTCTAATTAATATATTTTTCACTATTCTGTCAGTGATAAACTAGCTGTTGCTGCAGGTTCTTTCCAAGATTGACTCGTCACACAAGTCCCTGTCTCTATGCTTTCGCCATTGAAAACCAGGAATGAGACCTCGTCACCCATTCAACTGTCAAGCCGACCATGTTGTTCCGAATAGTTCAAGTTACCCTGAGTTCCAAAACTTGGTCCAAAAGTAGAATTTCCTGATGCAATTCCTCTTGCCATTCACAATCTTGGAAAGGTCTGAGTCATACCCATATTATGAGATTCCAATCCAGATCGTGCCATTGCCGATTTCTTTATAATTTCTTCATCATGAAAAGAACTCGGTTCTTATGTTATTGGTGTTTTCGGGAAACTCTAGGCTGTAAGAATGCTGCAGTTTTGGCTGCGACACGTGAACTTGAAGAAGCATCGGCTGTTGACAACGTGATTCAGTGCACGCAGTAGCAATCCCTTGACCTTTTCTATCATTTTACTGACAACTTGTTGGCATCCTTATGTTTTTCATTTCCTGCATTGTTGCTGACCGATGAGCAACCCCCTTCCCCCAGGGCCTCAACACCCTTTTCTTATTCATCTAATCAAAATGTTTTGTTTAACAGAGTGAGTGTCTCGCTCAGACGTGTCTCACCATATTTTTAGAGCTAATTTGCCAATTTCCACATGACCCAGGGATAGAATGGTTCTAGCTAGTGAAAAAGAACAAAGTACGTACCGATGCCATTTCCTCCCAAATATCACGTTGCCCATTTTTTAGGTGATGAAATTAACCATTGGTCTTGACTGTCATAGAGGCTAAAAGAGAAGCAAGAGAGGTCCTGAGACTTCTTGCTCAAAAGAACCAGAGTCAGGGGATTTAGGACTCATACCAGTAATCTATCAGCAGGCTTAGAAAGCCAGGTTGGAAGGCTGAAAGGACGCATGCAACATGCTGTCCCCCAGTCGTCCTGTTACAAACCCGATGTGACTGTTTAGAGAACAATGAAAGGAGCTCCTAAGTGAGAGTCATTGAGCATGCTGATAATATAGATGATGAGTTGAGAAATTTGAATGCTAAGTTTAACACACGACATATGTTATCTTCTGTGTTGATCATTAAGAACCTGGTTTTGTTTTTGTTCTTTTTTGTTTTTAAGGATAATCTTAATGTATGGAATCTTCGTACAGCTGGCTAGTGGAGATGTATATCAATCTTCAACTTGTCGATTTATGTAGAGATCCAGTATGTTTCAAAGAAAATTTAGCTTAGGGAAGTCATAAATTAGCTAGCTATTTTTACTGATGCACCTCATGGAAAAATTTCATCTAACAGCATCTTCAGGACCGTTAACGGAGCAATATTCGGACCTCTACCAGAACATGCAGAGTCAGAAATACCATTCTTTACTAGTGACGCAAGCCTTCTTGAAGCAAAATCAAGCATTTATGATAGCCTGTGATGTGTATAGCCTCGTGTATGTAAAAGTTAAACAAATACTAATGTAGCATCTTGGGTTCATTCTGCTATACAGACTAATCTTTCTATATTCAGTTTGTTCAAGAAGCCCGGGAAGAGTGTAGGTTTGACAGTGATAAACGTCATTAAGTCATCCTAGATAATTCCATGGAAGAACTAAATTCCGCGAATCAATCACCTTTAAAAAAACCAAGCCCTGGAAACCAAAACAAGTTCATACCAGATTCAAGTACTAGGCAGGTTTCATCCCCTTCAAAACGATGCATCACCTCTGTAAAGAAAGTGAATCCTGGAAGTAGGGATTGTCCCATGGGAAGGGAATTAAACGAGACGGCAACTTTATCAGAAATACTGCTCTTAGGTTCTCGTGAATGGTTCTTGAGGTGTATTGAGTATTCATTGAACGTGGGTTTTGGGTTATGCCGAGGGAAACCTTCTGAGATTGCAGGTCTTCTTGGGCTGCTTAAAAGGATGACTTATTCGGGGGTGTGGTTAAGGTTGATGCAAGAATAGAAGGCTTAAAGAAGAAATTATATGGATTTCTGGGATGCACATCATATATAACATTCAGATGTTCCATTTTCTTCACAGGTAAACCACAGCTGGCCTAGGATTAGGAAAGCTGACAGCCAGAGATATATCAAGCTGTGTTCCTTTTATATACAATAGATTGCTTGAACAATTTACATCTATTGTCAGTTAGTTTTTATGAATTATGATGGAACTTCAGAGTTCAACTTCAAACATATGCAAAGTGTAAGCGATGTTTATGGATATAGTGATGCTACCCCAAGAAGCATTTGACATATAATCTTGTTGGAGTGATCAATTTTCAAAAGAAATATATAATAATCGATCTCCATTTCTTAAATGCCATTCCACATGTTCCTATATTCCCTTAACACAAATAACAGCGGAAGTTGTAAAGAAGTTGATGCTTTGGACAGAATAAACTACGGAAAATCTATCACTGAACATTCAGTTGGTCAAGAAATAGCCATCCTCAGATGCTGAATCAACTGGGTTATGTGAAGGTGATGGTGTTTTCTCAACATAAGTCGAAGCAGCTTTTGCCAGGACCTTCAATCCCCTGCAAGACTTCATGTGCGAGTGCAATTTCTCAGGCCTGAACGACTTCCCACACTGCCTGCGTTTTTGCAACGTAGATTTTAGTTGCTAATAACACAAACTTGGAGGATATTAAGTACTATAATAATCGGTAGGCTTTGGATCAGAACAGACACTCCAATATATAATCTATGGCCAGAGATGAAGCAACTATTTATGTCTCATCAACAACAAGAATAGCATAGAAATAACAGAGAGAGAGAAAGGACCCCAGAAAAGGAAGGGTACATATATTGATTCAGATTGTAATTCATATATGAACTTTGTGGCTTACAGAAACTTGTCAATCTGCTAGCGTAAGGAGAAAGCAAGAAGATATCAGATCACAAACAGAAAATCTATAACGAGCAAAAAATAATGTTTGACTGAGAGATTGCTTTTGTTTTGATTAGGAACTAGATACTTAACCGGTCAGATGGACAATATATTGTCATAATCTAAAGAAAGCGACTCTTGTCTCCTCTTCCTTCTTTAGTGCCAGGCAAAAAGGAGCTAGCAATAACTGTATAAGCATCCCAAAGCGTTTGCCGCTTCTGATCTCATTTCTCCATCACCACACAACGTAAGAGTAGGTCAACTATTAAACAACCATGACTTTTTCATGCAAGTCTATTTGTCCAAGGCATCACCCATCAGTAGGTTTTACTAATTTCTTAGAATACAACATTAATTATGAATTTCCCAAATGGTCAAATCTTAAATTAGAAAGGAAATGGGTTACTTGGCTTACGAGCAGGTGGGTACAGCCACTGGCTTGTATGCAGGAGAAACCACTTTTGGACTGCCAAATCCATTATGCTGCTTCTTTGAACTTCTCGCCCCGTCAAAGCTTTTCCTGCTAATACAATACGGTACAACCAATCCGCATTCTTAATATTAATGGCCCATTTGTACATTCATGACACTGGCAAGTTTTGATAGAGTACTAGAACTAATTTTTAAGTAGTTTTTTTTGTTATATATACCTAGCATTAGCAGTATTGTGTTGCCGTTGTTGTTGGACTTGATTCCAAGGAGTACCAAAAACTCTGGCAGACCCTCCAAGTTCTTCTCCTTTACAAATATGACCAGCCGGCTTGTCGATTGGCTTGTATTTATTTTTGTTTTTTTGGCTTTGGAGAACCAATGCGGCATCATTTGTATCAACAGCACCACATGTAATCAAATTACGTAGCACCTTGGATGTTCCAGTTGAATAGCTCTTACTCCTTGTAAATGTAGATTGTGATGATGATGGGGAGGGGAATGAACTTGGGGTGCCCATCTTTTCGATGCTGCTGGTGTTGTCTTTCCTCTCCTCTTGGTTTTTCTTGCTCTTGCCCAGAAAAATGGTGTAAAAGGATGAATGTTCCACCTTATTGTCTATCTGTTCTTGGTAACGAGAGTTGTTGCGTTTGCATGCATCCTCTTCCTTTTCTTCTTCTTCTTCTTCTTCGATGGAATCGTCAGTCACTGTTGAAATCTCTGAGTTGAATGTAGGTGATTCTTTAGATATCTCAGTTGATGATGTATTTCTTGAGGTAGTGTCTTTACAAATTTGGTTTGGTGAAGGGCGTTGCTCATGATTCTGTGCTTTGTTTTCAACTAGTTCAACTCCAGTATTCTCTTGCTTTTCACCATCTGCACTACCAACTGTATCATTTTCAAGCACCAAAAAAAACTGACATTAATTACTGAAATCAAAATAATATTTTTAAATTAAATCAAATGAAAATCAACTGTGTATGTGTGTCTATATATATATATATATGGTAGCATCAGTGATTATGAGGAATATTTAACGTACCAAAGGGATTAGCAGGAGGGGCTAAAATTTCAGATCCTTTGAGGACATATTCATTGTCAGAGATTGGGGTAATAAGATCATCATCAAGTAAATCTTGCCAAACATAACCTTTCTTGTATCTCCTGTTTAATTTCAAATTAAAAAAGAAAAGAGGTTAATGTAATCACCATTAATTAAATAAGCATATATAAATTGTGGTCCAAATTAAAATAACACAAAATCAAACCTCTTATAGGACCAAGCAAAGGCTTTTGGCATGTCTTTTCCTCGCAAGTCCGCAAGCCACCTCTTGACATCTATCTTAAATATTGATTTTCAAAATTTATGATCGCCAACATATATAACCATCAATCAAAACCTTGCAATGTTATTGCACACAGCACTAAACATGTAAATTAATTAAGAAACTAATATTAATCAGGGTGATAATATATATATATATAGTTAGGACCTAGGAGAAGGATTAATGAAGAAATTAATTACCTCTTAGATAAACACCATTTCGATTAGAATGATGGACACGAATGAGATGAGGATGCTGATCAATACGGCCCAAGTTATGGCTGAGAAAGTAAATGATATGAATAAGTCTCACTTCTCCAGCTCCAGCCCCACTGCTGCTGCAGCTTGTGGGTATTCCTGATGATACTTCCATTCTTTTTTATCTTCTCCTGCACGTTAATCTGTTTGAACTAATTAAATATATATATAACAAGAACAAGAACAAGAGCAAGAGCAAGAAGAAACAACAGTCCACTTCTTTTCAGGCACTACCACTGCCTCTCGCGCACATTGATTATATCAATCTATATTATTTATACATTATTATAAAATAAATTGTAGCAACACCATATGTAAGTAAATGTTATAGTATCTGTAGATGATCACCAGAGCATGATAATCCAAGAGAAAGAGAGAGGAAAGGATCTGTTTGTCCCTCAGCAGCCGGCCTGCAGGTGCACCTCCACTACTAGCTAAAAAGTTATAATTCAACTACATATATAATTATTGCTCTCCTCTATAGATGTTTCGAGCATCGATCGATCGGTTATTTAGTAATGCATGAGCATATAGTTAGAGATAATTTAATGCAGGCCTACCAAAAAAGAAGAATCTTAATTAAAAAAAAAAAAGAGAGAGAGGAGTATTACCACTGACACATATTAAAATTCGTGATTTAATTGCCCAGTAAAGATTAATTACTTTTCCCTCGATCTTTTCACTTTGTCTAGTTCTGTGCGAGAGCGAGATAAAGAGATTTGTAAGAAAGAAAAAGAAGAAGGAAAGAAATGGAGATGGTGACTTGTACTGAGGGCTTACAGAGAAAGAGAGAGCTCTGCTCACTCTATATAAATATTATGCAAATACAAATATATATTTGTAGAGAAAAGATGACGGTGGCTGCCAACCTTTGTATCAGATTTCCCGCGATTGATTAACTAACTTACCATACCTAACTTACCATAGCTAGCTCCTGGAAGGGGGAAAAAACAGTTAAAATTTAATGATTTCATGTATTTTTGTGGTTGCGATTGCTGCATGATATTGTCTATGAGCCATAATCAAATTCAAGGGCTACTTAGGCAAATAATTAGGTGCACCGTGAAGATTCTAGGAAGAGTGCAATGATTCACCTTGTTATAATAAGGTTAGGAAAACAAAAACAACCAAGACATGCGTAATATTAATTTGAAAAGAAAAATAAAAGAAGGAAAATGGAATGAATTAGCCTAAAAATCGATTAATTATTATGCCAAAAATACTTTGATGATTATGTTGATCACGAGTAGACAAAATATTATGCTAAAAACAAACTTTGAATATTATGCTATCAATTTCAATGGATCACGCTATAGTAATTGGCTAGATATCTTTCTTCCCAGTGAGGAAAAAGCAACGCATCTTAATCTATTTAGCTACAGAGTTTTAAATGATTGATTTGGTGATGAAGAAAGTATGTTTTATTTAAAAAAAATAGAGAAATTTAAACTTTAAAGTTAATATTTAAGAAAAATAATTTTTTTCTGAAGGGACTAATTAAATCGATGTATAGATTGCATGCAGTACTCTCTCAAAAGCACTCAAGAAAAGTTTGATCTTGGTTTACACATTAGGTGATTCAAAGATGGTCTTTGTCATCGAAAAATAGTTTCTAACTATGTATTTAATGAATTTTAGCGAGCATAAATACACTTGTTTTATTATGAGTATTCCTCCATTGAAAACAACGAAAATCTTTTTTATTTTTTTTGGCTAAATGTGCATGCAAGTTGGTTTAATTAGAGTCGAGAGGAAAACTGAAGATATATTCATTAATTTATCAAGAGAAATCAAGAAAATGCATGTTGATTCTTACTCTTTTCCCTTCATTCCTTCACTTCAATATCGCAAGATTCTGGAAGAGATGATCTTTTTACACACAGATACGTACAGACTGCAGCCAAATGCAAAGAAGCTTTAGCTAACTTGAACCTTAATATATGATCTTTCAGTGAGAGAGAAAGAGATCGAGACACGCACATCAAGATGATTCCTTAATATTGGTAAGTTCCAGTCTACAAGAGGAAGACGGAGATGTTTGCATGATATAGCTAGCTACAGCTGGGATTAATTTCCTTGGACGACGTGTTGGGATGTGATTGATGGTGAAATTGCATATTATTTTTCCAGACAAATTAGGTGCCGTTCGTCTCAGCTGTAATTACTATGACAAAATTATATATATATACACACATGCATATTTGTAATTTTGTGCATGATATATATCCGTTCTGCCAATTATACCTTTAAGGGTATAATATTGTCTTTTGTTGACAGTTGAGAATTAGTGGTAGAGGTGGTTAGTTCGTCGATCACGCTCAATGATGCATAGGTATGTGGGTGGAATGTTGATCGTGGATTAATTATTGTGTTTGGAATATAAAAGATATAAATTATTAAATCTGTTATTTGTGTTTTGAAATGATAAAAAAATTATTTTAAAATTCGTTCTTTCAACTAAATTTATATAAATTTGTTTGTTTATTTATTGTTTTTTTTAATCTTGAGGTATTAACTAAATACAGTATTTAAATATTTGTTGTGTTTAGGTTTTATTTTTTGTTTAGCATTACAATGTATTGTATTTTTAAAAAATATTTTTTAATTAAAAATATATTAAAATAATATTTTTTTTATTTTTAAAATTAATATATTAAAATCATTCAAAAATATCTTTAAAAAATTAATTTAATATTATTTCAAATAAAAAAACAATTAAAAAAATATTTTAACAAAAATAGAACGCACAAAAAGCGCTCAATTAATGTTTAATACATTAAGAACCCGTTTGGCTAGGTGGTGGCATCTACGTTTCCTGCGGCCAAATTTTGCAAGCTGTTTGGTTAATTAATAAACATTGGTTACTGTATATGGATCCATGAAATATTGCGTTGGAAATGCAAGAAAAAAGGAAGCAGCTAGGCGCTACTTCCTGCGCGTTACAAGAAAAGAACCGTGCTCCACGGTTCAATGAACAGTTGATGCATGCCTCCACTGTTCACTGAATAATTTTTTTTTTAAACCAGTGCAGTTAATTGATTTCACTCGCACTGTTCACGTGAACGTGAACAATATTTTTTTTTTTCAGAAATTAATTTAAGATGAATTAAATTTATTTGTACTGTAATCTCAATTTTATTCTTGATAATATTTTACCTAATTTTGTAGTTCTTGTCAGATGAATTTTGTACGTAATGGAATTGTAGATAGTTTAATGGAATAATAATTTTTATATATATATAAAGTATGATTTATTTTATGATACAATAGCAATAGTTAAATCCACAATATTTAAATTAAAAACCATCAATATTAATATATATATTTTTAAAATTATTTTATAACCTCAATTTCAAAAGCACTCTTAACCAAACATATTAAACTATTTTTTCTTCAACCTCAATTTCAACTACAGTTTTAACCAAACACCTATTTTTTCAAATCAACCTCAACTAAAAGTATTCTTTATAAAACAACTTTTTTCAAATCACAACCACAACAGCTACCGCAATACTAAATATGATATTTGATCTTATAAAATATGATATTTACTTGTTTGTGTCTACTAAATTTATTTAGTACAATCAATAAAAGATATAATAGAAATAGAAATTGAGTAAAACAAAAGAAAAGATATATTATTCAAGGTCAAACATATTAAAAATATTATTTTAAAATAAATATTTTTTTATAAATTAAGAATCATCTGTATAAAATAAAAATAATTATTCAAAAATTAAATACAAACATTTTTTTTCAAAAAAAAAATCAAGATAGTCTAAATCATGAATTCAAGATAAACCAATAGAAAAAAATTAAAGATAATCACAAAACTAATATTTTTTTAAAAATAATATAGAATAATAAAATTATAAAAGAAAATGAGAAAAGAAAGGTTGTTGAGCCACATTAACTTTTCAAACTCGTTACTCTTATCATTAGATTGGAAGCATCACAGATGATAAAATCACAAAACTCAATCCCCAACAAATCAAACGTGAACTAGAAAAAAAAATCAATCATATAAAAAATTATAATTAAAAGAATGAGGATGAAAATAAAAATAAAAAATAATTAGAGGGCATAAAAAAATAAAATTAAAGGGTTAAATTGAAAAAAAAACTTTAACAGAAAAAAAATCAAAAGAATAAGGGATAAGTTAAAAAAAAATAACATAAATTTTGATTAAAAAATAAAATTAAAGACCAATAAAGCTTTAACAAAAGAGCCAAGAGAGAAAATAAAAAATTAAAAGAATAATGATCAAATTGAAAAAAAAACATATTACAAATTGCAATTTAAAAACCAATTTGAAAACATAAATTTTTTTTATAAAAGGATAAATGATGAAAATAAACAATAAAAAACATTTAAAAAATAAGAGAACAGACGTGTATTTTCTCATAGAGAAAAAAGAAGGCAAAAAAAAAAAAAGACCTTGTTCTGTTTTTCGTACCATTATTATACATATAACTAAACCGTGTGGAGGATTTACTGTTCCCTCACACACAAAACACTGTGGATTACAACAGTAATCCACAGTGATTCTTCTCCTTCTTTTTTTTTTTTTACTTTTCCCTTTTTTTTTGTTTTTTTTTCAAATTTTTCAAAAAAAATTTTCAACTTTCTTATTTTTTCTTTTTTTTTTCATTTATTTTTTTTCAAAATTATTTTTGTTAATTTTACCTTTTAAATATTGACCTGGTTAAAATTTTTGCTTTGTAATTTTTTTCTTTAAAATACTATGGATTGCTGTGATGTTTTTCCACTTAGTTTTTTTATTTTATTTCTTTATTTTTTTTCAACTTTCTTATTTTTTCTTTTTTTTTCTTTTATTTTTTTTCAAAATTATTTTTGTTGATTTTACCTTTTAAATATTGACCTGGTTAAAATTTTTGCTTTGTAATTTTTTTTCTTTAAAATACTATGGATTGCTGTGATGTTTTTCCACTTAGTTTTTCTATTTTATTTCTTTATTTTTCAAAATTATATTTGTCGATTTTTTTTTAATATTGAGCTGATTGAGAATTTGGTTTTGTAATTTTTTTTCTTTAAAACATTGTTGATTGCTACAGTGTTTCTCCGCATGATTTTTTTCTCCAAAATTATCTTTTTTTTATTTTATTTTTTAATATTGAGCTGGTTAAAAATTACAGTTACAATATGTGAGGAAAGCACTGTAACTTTTTTAAAAAATTACTGTTCATTGCTACAGTGTTTTTTCCCACATGGTTTTTTTTATAATTTTTTTCAAATTATCCTTTTCAATTTTATTTTTTTAATATTAAGTTGTTTGTGAATTACAATTACAAGTCATTACAAATAAGGCAAAATCATGTGGGGAAGCACCGTAGCTTTTATCACAAAACACTCTGAATTGCTACAGTATTTCCAACATGATTTTTTTTCCTCTTTTTGGTGTTTGTTTTGTTTTTTTTCTTAAATTGTCTCTTTCGATTTTTTTTTTTAATATTGAGCTGATTAAGAATTTAGCTTTATAATTTCTCTTTAAAACACTGTGAATTGTTGCAGTGTTTTTCTATGTGATTTTTTTATGATTTTTTTCAAAATTATCTTTGTCGATTTTTTTTTAATATTGAGTTGGTTAAGAATTATAATTACAATAAAACTAAATCATATGAGGAAAGAGTTGTAGTTTTTCTAACAAAACACTGTGGATTACTACAATATTTCTCTAAATGGTTTTTTATTTTATTTTATTGGGAAAAACGTTATAGTTTTCCTCACAAAATATTGTCAATTGCTACAATGTTTTTTTCATGGGTTTTTTTCCTTCCAAAATTATCTTTGTTGGTTTTTTTTTAATATTAAGTTGGTAGAGAATTTAGCTTTGTAATTTTTTTTTCTTTTTATTAACTGAAAAGTTAAATCATGTGGCGAAAGCACTGTATCTTTCCTCACAAAACACTGTAAATTACTACAAATCATTTTGTTCAGTCTCTAAGTTTTGGATCACCAACACAACTTTTTTTTTCGTCATGAAATATTTGCTTCATCATGCCTTTAATTTCTATTACTTATCTAGTGCTGGTTCACAATTATAACACTATCAAATATATTTATTTTATAAACCCGCGGCAGCACGCGGACATGCCATCTCGTAGCTATCTATAACTGGAGGAAGGCGGATATGTACTTGGGAGAACGGATTCAAAAGAGAGCGAGCCATGTTTCAATCGACAGTTATCAACCAACCATGAGACGAGCCCCACTAGCTTCTTTTTCATAAACTTTTTGTTCAGTCGAGCTATATAAACTCTGTTTTTCTTCATTATCTGTGGTTGCAATCATAAGGTAATTGTTGTTGATGGAGAATAGTAGACCTCTTTTTCAATCCTTCGTCCTGAAAGTGCCCTACCGCAAATGCGATCTGGGAAGGGAACTAACTTGTCCATAATGTAATGTAAGAGGTAATCAGGACGCCATGCCCAAGATGAGTTAGAGATAGAAGCCCTGGCAATGGATGACTATTGAAGGAGATGATAAAGGATAACGAGAGCGGTTACCGTAAGAGGGAAGAAGAAAAAAACGACAAATATTATATTAATGTTTGATTGCTAGATGAGAAGAGGACTAAACGGAGACCGAGATGGCAATCCAGAAATCCATCCGAAGCAAGAATATCAAGATCCTAAAATTTCTGTAATCCGAATGCATATTGGTAAAGAAGAAAGATTTGTTCAACATACAGAACAATTGCGAATCTAAAAAATTAGAGAATCGATTACCACTTTCATAAAACTCAAACTTAAAAACGTGATTTAAGAAACTAATAAAAAAGAGTACGCAGAGCATTGCCCAAAACATGCTGAAGAAAAGGAGTACAGGTCAGCTAAAAGTGAAATTACCTAAAGTTGAACATTCAGAGCATGACTTCCAAAAAAAATACAAGGAATTGCACAACAAAATATGAAATTAAAAAAATTTACAACATTAAATTTTCAATTAAAGCAAATAAAACTGTGAATATAGATACTCACGTATCTTGTAATAATCTTCACATAAAGGACCTTCAATGATAATTTGTTGAGTGCCAGAAGTGCCACCCTACCAAAAAAAAAAGCATTAAATAAGTGAAAGAATTTCCATGATATACGTGCTCTCTGTTTCATTCACAAAGCAGAAGACACACACAAATACAATGACTCACCTTTTGGCTTGGATTCCCAACTTTACGCAGTGTCACGTACTCTCCACATCGCAATGCCCCGCCAGCAAATTCTACCTGTAAAGATTATCACTCATCAATCTTTTTATGTAAGTACTCATTGATGTGTTCCTTGCTAAGTTTTCTTGTAAAATAGAAAAGGGAAAAAAGAGTACCTGAACGCCCTTGCTGGCTAGAAACTGTTTGAAATCCGCCATTTTCAAGTCACCAACAAGAACAGATTTATGTGGAGGGGCTGGAGATGAGATGGGCAGTAATGACAGCATACCATTCTCTGTCTTCCCTACCTCAGCATCAACCCACGCTACTTCATAGTCTCCCAACTGAAATTGCAAATTATGTCAGTCACAATTAGTGGTACATGCAGATAAATAAATGCTGTTAAACATCATAAATGTTTGGTATGCTGAGATGATACCTTTTTAAAAAGCACATTACTCATCAGCTTCTCTGAAAGTTGCACCTGTATGTCACAATGGATGGCAAAAGAAAAATGAAGGCTGGTCATTGATAATAAATGTTCTTGTAGGAATCAAAGTTTTCCAGCATTCGTACCTTGTATGCACACAAATCAGAGGTAACATCAATTGTCTCTTCAATTTGGGGAGCATAAACCTGGACATTCTTTATATTTAGGAAATGCTGCTTCAAGTGTTCTGTGGCCTCAGCTGATCCATGCACCATAACCTTCGAGGAAAAAGATAAAGCCCATGTGGTTAATTATTTCAGTAAGGATCTCCTCCACATAGAATCCTTAAAAGTGCCATGTTTTGTGCATGATAAAATTGTTGGGGTTGATCCACCCATATAAATGGACCTTAAACAGGAAAATCCTACTTCAAAGGCATTTTGAAGCTATTTGGCTTCTGACTTCAACCCAAAAGGCAAAAAAGAAAAGAACACCCTGGACTTGGTTAAGTTCCTAATGCTCGAGAAAAAGTGCTGTCCATCCACTTTGAATAACACTGTGACTCTTGTGCTTATGCATGCATATTGACCCAATAAGAGCAATACAATCACAAGCAAACTAGAACAAACAAAAGTCATTCACAAGATCCATGCTAACAACCCAAGAAAAATCCTATTGCTAAGCCACTTGCTACAACAAAAATTATAACACAAAGGAACCGAATTTCCAAACCTGCTGTTAAATCATATATCTTTATGTACATGTTAAATTATATAAATTTCCAAGCACGGGGTTTTCTTACAAGCTTCAAGGGTGCCACATGGGTAAGAATGGATTTAATTGAGCGTCCATCAGAACGCCCTTCATAGTCCATGTAAATCAATGAACACTTCACTTGCACCTGATTACCATTGAAGAACAAAGATTCAGCAATATGAAACCCTTTCCTCACCCTATTGGAATGAACCACCGAAACCTATTCACAGATAGCTCCACCCATAATTAACTTACAGTCAGTTCATTCGAGACAACTTTTGATGGCTTTGTATCAAGTATCAAACTAGCAGACCCTTCATCAAGTTTTCCATCAATATCCGCACCAACCTGCGATGAAAGATGAAGTAGTAGATAATATAGCAACCATTTATAAGGCTGAAGGAGATAAAAGATAGAAGTAAAACTATCAACTTCAGCAGATGAGGACTCTCCATAGATGAATATCACAGATAAAGCAACCAAGAATGCACATGTTCTACACTGAAAAGGAACTCACATGCATAGCTGCTTGGTCCATGTCTTCATCCTGAACTACATAATCATCAGGATTTATGACTTCGCCAAATTCATCCCACTCTAAGCTATTCTCATAGAATGGAAACATTGGAGCAACACTGGTGGATGGAGGAACAAATCCATCAATTAAGATGTCCCGGTGTCCACTCCCACGTGAACCAACCACTGCAAAGTACAATCAAAGGATTTAGTAGTGCATGAGATAATGGTGCAACTGAAGGAAATCACAGCAGTGCTTTATCATAAACTGGAAGAAGAGTACCATCCAGTGGAGAATGTGTGTTGCCAGAATCAATGACCATTGGATCACTCAAATTGTTGTCAGGCCCATGAGACACTTTTGATTCCTCCTCTTTGATCAGACTAGCTTTGAGTTCCTCTTCCCTTTTCAACCGCTTTTGCTCTTCTTCATAAGCAATTAACTCATCCCCGACCAGGGGAACCCTCCTTGACATGGTCATTTTAACAGCTTTTGGAGGTGGATCTGCCTGAAGCATGCGAGCTAGCGTGCCAAACTACATGTGCACAGCCAGTTCTTAGGATATGCACTCCATGCAGAAAATTGAAAATCAACTACGCATAAATCGTGCTCAAGCCTCAGAAACAGAACTAACGCAGACGAGCAGCATGCACAACAAATAATGAAAATGCTAACATTCACAACGATTGCAACACTGAAAGACATCAAGAACATTCATACCTGGCCCCTTTCTGTAAAGAGCACAAGATTCTTGACATCAGCCGCCCATTCAGCAAATATATCATGAGAAAAACCTGCTTCCAAACTAGCCACAGATGCTAGAACAACCTAATTGAGGTGTTCCAAGTCAACATCATTGAAAATAATAGAAAACATTAATATCATTTACCCTCCAAGCTACTGCATGTCTAACCTTTGGACCAGTTGAAGCATTATCTAATTCATCCTTGCTTATCAGAAGTGTCACATGTCTGCAAATTTTGGTCATAAAGTCACCTAAGATGAATAGTTAATAAAATATACCAACAGTGAGATAAGCCAGAGCAGAGCTAGATATATTATTAGTAAAGCCTAATTTGCAAAATAGATTTGAAAATCGAGGACAATGTGGAAGCTAAATAGACTTAAGTTGTGGAATACATGAACAAACCACTTACTTCATAAGAAAAGCATTATCACGTGAAGTTTCAAAAGACTTTGCAATTGAATCACTCATCCACTCCAGGAAACTTTTGATGTAATCAATGGTGCTTGATGAAACATACGAGAGAAAGAATATGGGATAGTTCAAAAACCGTTGTCCCCAGAACTGCAATTTACATTAAGACTCGAACTTTATGAATGTAATATGGTCAGCTATAACAAAACCAGTACCAGTTTCATTCTCCTTACTGACCTGTTCCAATATTAGTAGAAGTTCCAAAACTCGGCCAGCAGAATCAACAGGTAGTAATACATTTCCACCACCTTCTAGAGTCTTTAAAATAGTCTCTAAGTCAATTACAGAGAAACAAACATAAGAAATAGTTGAACCATGCTTTTGAGCAGTTACCTGCAAGCAAATATTTATTTACTTTCTTCACAGCACAATTAAGAAAACAATTGCAATCATGGTTGGGAAGTATTAATTATCGTCACGAAGAATAAAACTTCAACCGTCAACAAACCAGAAAGATAAAATACCAAGGAATTGTTTGTCTCTTTGCTGTCTAGAAGGCTGACTATTTAAAGCATTATAAGCATCAGTTATCAGAACAGCAGGCCGGTAGAACGACTCCAAAACAGTTCCATTCAAATGCCTGGTAATCAACAACCACACCAATAATTACATTCCCTTTTTCCATCAATTCATTGCACTAATTTTCCATCATACCTACCTTTCTTTTCGATGATTGAAATCAACAGCATAAACAACATCCTCTCCATCTTTCGTTATCTTCCACACAGTTCCTCCCAGTAAATGTCCCGCCACATGCGGCGCAATAACAATCCCCTCTCCCTTCCCTAAAACCATCAGAATTGCACACATTTTAGTAAAAATTAAACAAAAATAAAAAAATAAAAAGAAGTACGCACCTGAAAGATGATGATTTTGAGAGTATGTAAGCCTAGTAAAATTCTGGAAAGCGGAATCAATATCATCTAAACTAAACAAATCAAACTCCGAAACCGCCTGAAATGCAATTAAAATGAGAAATTAGCAACAAATACAGCTACCATAATAAAATAACACTGAAAATGAGTAAAACTGACCTTGCGAGAGAAAGACTGGTCGTACATGGTGAGAAGACCTAATCGATAAACAGGTTCAGTGGAAAAAACAGGAGCGTTGAGTCCGAATTGTTTCATAGCAAAAGGCAACGCGCCTAAGTGAAGCATGTCGCCGTAAGATAACAGGACTGCATCGATTTTTGAAGCAACTTTAGAGAGAGGTTGAAGAAGAGAGGGGTCGAAGTGATCGTTCCAACCGCAATCGATTAAGAAATTGAAACCGTCGATGGAGACTAAGTAAGAGAGTGGATTTTCGTTGTATACACCGCTTAGTGGTGTCACTTGCACTGATGTTCCCATTTTCTCTGCTGCTCTGCTCCTCGTTCCTTCTGTGAAGGTGAAAAGGCTAGCTGGCTGGCTGGATTCGAGGGTTTTAGAGGGTGTTAGGAGCAGGGCGCTTCTGTTAAAGGAGGAGTAAGAGAAGCCGCAAGACGACGGCGTTTTTATTAATAACTACCTATAAAAGCAATACTGTTTATAAATCCATCTGATAATTAGCCATGCATATCATAGTGTTATTAAATTCTGTGCTCAAAATTATCTTATATTAAAAAAATTTGAGAAAAACAAAATAATTTTGCTTTATATATATATTTCAAGTCAATTGATTTTGTTTTTTAAACTGATATAGATTAGAAGATGCCCAAGCCACGCCCCAAGCCCATCCAAACAATTTTGTTTAATAAAAAATTAAAAAATAATAATTTCAGGTTAACCAAATTAATTTTATTTTTTAACCCGACATGTAATAACAACATGAATTTATTTTAATTTTATAAATATAATTTAAATTATGAATTTAATAGAATAACCCTAGTTTAATTATGGTTTTTGTATGTTAAGTTATTTTAGAGTTTTTTTTTTAATTTTAACATTTAACAGTGAATATATTGAAAGATAGAGCTTTATAATTTTTTTATTTATTTTTTATAAAGTTATCTTGATTTCATGACTCAAGTTGTGGGTTACTAGATTAGCCATGATTGATTTGAATTTTTTTATTTTATCATTTAATATTAGATTAATTTAAAATTAAATTTTATAATTTTTTTCAATTTGCTTTATATATTATTATTATGGTCTTAAGATCTGGATGGGTTACTGGTTTGGAATATTTACATGTGTTAACTTTTGTGGTTTTCTATTTTTTATTTTTTATTTTTTTTTAATATTGGGTTGAATAGTAATTGAATTTTTAATTTATTTATTTTTCTATAAAGTTATTATGATTTAGATTATAGATTTGATATATTAACTTTAGTTAATTCAATATAATGCAATCTTAATAGTTAAAAAAAATCATCTAATATATTATTGATATTTAAAAAATATTTTTTAATATATATCATATTTTAAATTATAATTAAAACTTTTTTATAAGAAAACACGTTAATAACAATTGAATAATTTGTTTACGTTAAAGAAAAATTATCCGCCGGCAACACAGCGCACTAATTATCTAAAGTATGATCAGGGTCAGGACTCAGGAACAGAACCGTCACTCTACAAATCGGGATTTCTTTTATTAATGAATTTAATCAAAGCGCCTGATTATTTTTTGGTGCAAATATCGAAGGCGATAAAAGCTAAAACTACCCTTTGAGGAAAAAAAAAAAAAAAAGGAAAGGAAAAGGAAAGAAAGAATTTCAAGCTTAATCATGACATGTAATTAGCCACCTTCAAACTTCATCTCCAGTCCAATTTCTTTTTAGTTTGGGTCCTGTTGGCCCTTCTTCCCCAAGCACTTCATTTGGCAGACTCCTGACAAACTTGTCAAATGCAGATTTGAGTTTTCCAGGCAATAGTTTCTCCACCTTCTTGATCTCTTCCGCAATGTCGTAGGTAAGTTTTGGACCCCATTTCCTGAAATAGTTGAGCCATGGTGGTTCAGTGATGGCCATGCCCAGATACTCAGCTGCCACCACTAAGGAATTTGTTCCTGTATCTATGAATTTCTTGCTTTTAGCTGTATCATTCCTAATTCCTATACTCCCACTCCCTTGTAAGACTAGACCTGGCTTGGCATACATGGCATGGCCATGTAAGGATGAGTAGGTCACAGCTTTGTTGCCGTTTTGAAACTCAAGTTCTGAAGAATTGACCCATGTTCCTCCACTGTGTTCCGAAAAATAGATACTCAACAACTCTCCATTAAAATTGCTGATCCTCAAGGTCAAATGCTCCCAGTCACCAACATGTTCTCCTATCTTTCCCAATGGAATATTTATGAATTCAACTTTAGCCTTAGAAGGACCGTTGAAAGGGTAGAACACCCACACAACTATATCAGTGAATGCGGCACCAAACATTGGCTTTATATGTAGATAGACTCGCGAGTCTTGTAAATCTCCTTTCTTTACCCTATCTTTGGCCCCTTCCTCCACAGGAAGATCCAGCCAATATGCACCATCATTTGAACCCCCTTGGGGAAGGTTCGAACCATTGGATTCGATTGGGACAGGTTTGGACTCCTCACCTCTTTCATATAGTAATGCCCCGTTTACAAAATACCACTCCACTGAAGAAGGAAGGTATTCTTCATCAGGATGAAAATATATCCAAGGAGAATATGCCTGAAAGATTGCTTTAATTTGGTCTAGGTTAGGCATGCAAGACAGATTAGACACGGCATTCTTCAAACAAGATAGAGAAACAGGAGCAGTGGTAGTTTTTTGGGCTACAAATGTTCCTACACAGACACCCATAGCTTGTGTCCCTCTATTGCTAGGAAACAGACTGAAAACATTGAAGCCATTTAGATCGCTCTCCTTACCTAGTCCCCATACCCAAGAGTCAAACTCGCATTGGTCGGTGAGGTCAGACCGGACACAGCGGATTTTTCCAAGGGGAGGCTTCTGAGGAGAATTGGTGACGACATGGCCAAGAGCTTTGTAACCATCGGGAGGAGTAGGTAGCCAAATGTAGCCAACGCCGTCTTGCTTGATTTTCAAAGACTCGCTGCTCCAAACCAGAGTATAATCAATCGGTTGCTTCAAGGCCGAGCCTGTCTCGTCTCTCCCTGCAAGAACCCATCCATAGAGCGACCTATTGTTGGGTTGGCTGTAGCAGCCAAGCATAGAGAAACCTTGTGGCAATTGTGAGGGTTCAAAGAAGGAAGCTCCAAGATCATCTGGTCCTCCTTCATGGGTGGCCCAGACTTTGTTGAAAGATGATATCTGGCACACTTGTAATCCATCGCCTAGATCAATGATTCCACTCCCAAAACCACCACCTGTTCATCTATCATTAGCGTGCGTATGTATTTCGAATTAAGGAGCAAAATAAAACAAACAAGATTGGCAGGACGATATAAACAGTGCGACAGCATTAAGGAAGGCAAGATGGACCAGAAAGGAAAAAGAAGAAGGAACCTACCTGGTGGCCAAGATGGTAATGGAGCAGGAAGCTTGAAAGAAGCATCAATTGGCAATACTTTTTGTTTCTTGGAGACACCTTCACAACTTATTGCAGATTGTTTCGAGGAAAGACAGCTCCCCATAACTGCCGGCTGAAAGTTTTTTCAAAGAGAGAGGGATTAAGCTTGAAAAGGAACACTTACGGACTGCTTGCTAGCTATACTATAAATATTAAAGGCACATGTACAAGGAGATCAAAGCCAAGACTAGACGAATATTCTGTTTATACGACAGCGTAAGGGATACATATATTCTGTTTATAGGACAGCGTAAGGGATACATATATTCTGTTTATAGGACAGCGTAAGGGATACATATATTCTGTTTACAGATATAAATATGGTTTTAAGACAATTTATATTTAGATACGTGGAAAAATAAATAGTTCCAAATTTACTACTCGATAAAAAACAATCACAATTTTTTTAAAAAAAATAATGTTGCATTCCAATTTAAAATATATTATTAATGCCAAAATAATATGTAGAGAATGTTTCTTAGATATACGGAAAAAAAATTTCGAGTAATCGATTCTTTTCTTTTGAGTGAATTCCTTAGCAACAATTCTTGCCTTGTGTCTTTCAATGTTTGCCCAATAAATCTATCCTTGTCTTAAAGATACATTTACATCTATAGACTCTTGTATTATTAGGCAACTCAATAAAGTCTCATACTCCTTTGTTATTCATAAAATTCATCTCTTCCTTTATGAAATTACACTTAATTCTAATTCTTTGTAACTTATAGCCTATGAAAATGATTCAAGATCATTTTAGGCTCTAAAGTTGTAGTCATATTCTTGTAGATACACAACATAACTATTAGAAATCATTGATCTCTTTGTTTTAGTAAATTTTCTCAATAATGTACCATCATCTTCTTGAAAAGTATTTGGTTCAACTAGATGTTCAGAAATTCTTGGTAATGCTTGAACTACCTGATCTATTGGAATGTTGTCAACAACTTGTGGAACTTCAACAATTGATTATTCAACATCGGTTTGTACTTGAGGATGTTGTGAAGAATAACCGATTTATCACTTGATATAGAAGGTTGTGATTCTAAAATAATTTTTCTCAGAAACTATGTTCGTGATTTGATCGCTCCCATTGATCAAGTCATTTTTAAGCAACATTGCATTTTTTTTATTCCACAATATTGGTGTTGTGAGATGGACAATAAAATTTGTACCCTTTATACCTTTCAACATATCCAATGAAATACCTATTAATGGTTCATGGGTCTAGCTTATTTTCTTGTGGATTGTAAATTCTTATTTCAGACGGGCATCCCCAAACACGCACATGTCATAAACTTGGTTTCCAACTTTTTAATAACTCAAATGGCATTTTTGGAACAACCTTGGTTAGAACTCGATTTAATATGTATAATGTTGTCTTAATGCTTCAGCTCATAAGGACTTAGGTATATTAGAGTTACTAAGCATACTACGCATTATGCCCAATAATGTTTTTTTTTTCCTACTACACCATTATAATATGATGAACCAGACATGGTGTATTTGGCAACTATCTCATTCTCTTAAAAAAACTTTGTGAATGGACCAGGTGTTTGTCCATCCTCTATGTATCTTCCATAATATTTATCACATTTATCTGATTTTACAATCTTAATTTATTTCCTATATTTTTTTCTTTATTTTAGCCTTAAAAATCTTAAAAGCATCTAATGGTTCATTCTTGTTATGAAGCAAGTAAAGATACATATATTGTGAATAATAATCTATAAAAGAGATGAAGTATTTATGATCATGTGAATCCATGTCTAGACTACATATATCATTATGAATGATTTCTAATATGTTTGAACTCCTATTAACACCTTTGTTTAACTTGTTGGTTTGTTTTCCTTTAATGCAATCCACACAAGTTTTGAAATTAGTAAAATGAAGATTACTAAGTATCTCATCATTTATTAATATCTTAATTCTCTCTATGGAGATATGTCTTAATCATCAGTGCTATAAAATAGAAGAATCCTCGTTAATAACACATCTTTTAATGTTAGTGTTGTCGCACGTGCGCGCGCGGCATGATAGGACGTCGAGATCAAGGAATAGCCATTTTGTTGTATGATTCAAGGTCACTAAGAGACCTAGAAGGACTAGTCTTATATGAATTTTAAGATAAGGAACTGGTTGTAGTTAGAAAATGTATTAACATCCCGGGTGCACGTTACCTAAGGTAAGCTGCATTTTATGGTCTAGATATGGTTTAAAGATATTGATGGTTCGTCCATATCTTAAAATAAAGATTTATGCTGATGAATAAATATAGTATTTTGAATTTATTATAGGCTTGTATACCCAAATAAATTCTTGTATGAAAAAATTCATTTAGGTGCTTTGACGTGCTTCACCTATCATGAAAGACAAAAGAGTTTTCCACAATTCATATATCATGGTGAAAAATACTCATAATTAAAATTGGTGAATATCCAAAAAAATTCTAAGAATTTCTAATCAACTCTTGATATTTAAATATCAGTCTACTCGTAGGTCTAATATTCATATTAGAATGTTGACCATTAATTCTAAAAAAATTAGGGTTTTTGAAATATTGGTCAAGTTCTCATGGATTCAATAAATTGGTTATTAAATCTAAAAATTCATGTAAAGATATTTTTGAACTTTTGTGTATAGAAAAAAAATGTTAAATCATACCATGTAATTTTTTATATTTTTAAAGCTAAAATATGATTTTTTTTATTTTATTTTTTTAGAGATTTGGTCATATGCACACCAAATAAAACACAATTGTTTTGTATTTTTTTGAAATGAGAATGTTTTTTTAAAATTTGGAAGTTTTTTAGATTTCGATGAAAAATGAGTATTTTAATATCATGTTAACATCTTACAGTATAAGGTTATAACCTCAATATTAAATAAAATTGTTGAAAAAACATGCATATGACCCATTAATAATTTTAAATTAGTCTTTGAAATTTTTTAGAATTTTTTCTGGAATTTTATTTAGGGTCTGTTTGGCAAAAAAAATATTTTTTATTCAAAGCAAAATTGTCAAAATAGATCTAAAGATGTATTTGCTAAACAACCCCTTAGGTAAAAAATTCCTCAATAAAAAAAATTATCAACCAAACAAAGTCTTGGTATCTAACCCAAAACAAAACCAATTGAATTGACTAGAAAACACTATTTCAACCTTGAACAAAACTGAACACCATTATTTGACCCGAAACTAAAGCAAAACAAATAATTAAACTAAAAACAAATCAAAACTAGTGAAAAGAACATAAAATTTCCTAACAAAAATAGATCAAACACCAAGAATATGAATAACACGATAAATATTCAAACTGAAACCCAGCAAACACAAATCACAAACCAAACAAGTTTTCATGTAATCAAGGCCACAATTTTGTCTATAATCATATGTAGATCAAGAATCAAACATCCATTTTGTTCAATTAACACTCAAAAACCACAATTTGATCAAAATGTATTTGGATAGTCAAAAGAATTCTAGAATCTAAATGCATGAATACATGTTATTGATGCATTTTAAACTAAGATTATTTGCTAAAAATGGCAAGCTAACATGTTTATGCCAAGAATTAACCCAAAACAACTCATAAATAAGAGGTTAAGGCAAAGTTCATGCAAGAACATGAACCTATAATATGGAAAATTTCTAGAAATTGAAGAACTAATGCCAAAACCTATATATAGCCTTCTAGGCCTCTAAATACAGTGGTTTTGGTCCTCACAAACTACATTATCAATACCAAATATAGTTGAATCCAAAGAACTAACAAAAAACATCAAATGATCATAAATATGCATTAAATTCCAACTTCATAACTGCAACTCCAATAACAGCCAACAAAAACATCAAATTTTGATTAAAAAATTATTCTTTAAACAATTGGAACTCAAACCATATTTAGGAACTAAGAACATACACTAACAAAAACAGAAAAAGGCATTAAACACCCATTGCCACCTTTTGACAGAATCCAAAACTCTTCTATTTTATCAATATCAGTCACAAATATATTGTCTTAACACTCAGTAACATCAATAACAACTCCAAACAATATTTAAATAATAAAAATAACATTTTTATCTATTAATCAAAATAAAACTAGAAAACATCATAACACTAAAACAAGTTAAAAAAACATCAAAAGAGGTTTAAACATTAAAAAAACATGAATGAGCAGGCCACATCGACTTCACTTTTGAGTTTTTACATGGTTATACCTTCTTAAAGTTTGTTGACTATAGGCTACTATTTCTACTTCTTTTTTTCTTCATTCCTTCTTTCCCTTTCACTCTTTTTCTATCCAAAACTTACTAGACTTTTTATGTTAGGCTTTTGAACCTTTACAAAATGATCTATTAACCAACTATATCCCCATATTTTTCCTTTCTCTCTCTTTCTCCTTTGATTTCTAAGGGTATTTATAAGGTTTTTTTCTAGATTTTTTTATGGATTCCCTTAAAAATTGATCAAAACTTAGCTCTTTTATCAAAGTGAGAGGGTTCTGAACAAAAGCTAATATCTAGAAGCTGTTATATTAGGCTGGTTTTGCAATTGTGATTTTGGTTTCAGGGGTACTTGGTGGTTTTGCTAGACTTAAAAGGCAATGAACTATTTTTAGCCTTTTGATCTTAAGATAGATGTTTTAAAGCCATTAATATAATCCCTTTGAGAAGCTTTAAATGTGAACACATGAAAAAATATATGGTTTTTTTAAAAAATAGGTGTCACAATAGAGGCTAACTGGGTTGACCACTTTTAAGACGTCACTATAGCAACTCTGATGTAAACATAATAAAAAAAATATCTAAAGTTGGTAGAGGAGGTGCACACATTTTATTTGGATTCAACCTTACTCAATTTAGAGGTCCATAACTTTACATTCATTTGTTCGTTTAAAAGTGTCAAATCGATCAACCCAGAATCTAAAAATATAGAGAAGTTGATCAGGGACAAGATATTGGAGGCTTTTATGGAAGAATTGAGTAGGGGTGAGCAAAACCGGTTCGGTTCGGTTTTTAACTAAAAAACTAACCAAAATCAAATTTTAAAAAACTTAAAAATTCAAACCGAAACCGAACTGAAACCGGTTCGAACCGACCGGTTTCGGTTCGGTTCGGTTCGGTTTTTTTAATAGAAAAACCGGAAAACCTGTCTCTCTGAAAGTCGGGGCCTTTCTAGCCCCCTCGTCACCTAGTGGTTCCTCCATTTTTAAGCTAAACAAGCCTGCTTCTCAATTAACCACCACAACAACAAGATATCCTACTGTAAGAATGATTGAATTTAATTTATAAAAAAAAAACTAGAAATTTACATGCTAAAAGCGAAGAAGAAGATAAAGTGAAACATGTATCCTTAGATTCAAATGATGGCGCTTGGATCCAGAAACAAATGCAACTTCCTTAGCAAAACGCAACTTCCTTAGCAAAACTCCAAGCTTCCTCTCCTCTCTGTGGATTCAAGTGGAAGGAATGTCCAAAGCCAAACAAGTAGATCTAGCTAGTGAAGGAATTGCAGATGCAGCGTTTCAAAAACATGGAGTGGAGTGCTTTACAAACCCCCCACAACAAATGACGAATACCTTCCTGCTTTTTCTTTTTTGCCAAACAAGTAGATCTGCAGGTTCGGTGTGCTGGTGTGGTGTGTGACTATGTGTCCTACGATTCAAGGTTAGGTGTGACCGTGTGAGGGAGGGACGAGAGGGATGTGGTTGACTGGCGTTTGAAGATGAAGATGGTGAGAGAGGGATGTGGCTGGCTGTGGTCCTGTAGATGAAGATGGATTGATTTCGTTACAGATGTGAAATTGTGAATTGTGAGTTGAGGGAGCGGCTCAGGAGCAAGGAGAAGGACAGCTAGGGTTAAGAAAGATAACGCGTTTTTTTTTGTATTTATACTATAGTACCCCTTAAACCGAACCGGTTCGGTTCGGTTGGGGTTTTTCCGGTTTCAGGTTTCTGAAACCGAAACCTAACCGAACCGAAAATTTTTATAAAAATTTTAATCGGTTTAATCTGTTTTTTTTTTCGGTTCGGTTTTTTCAGTTATTTTTTCTCGGTTTTCTCGGTTTAATCGGGTTTTCGGTTTTTTTGCTCACCCCTAGAATTGAGGTGTAAATGTCTAATTTCATGGGCATAGGGTTATAGAGAAGGTGTTTCTAAGTTGAATGGTGGTGGTTACAACTTTTAAGATGGTTGGAGATACCACATTCATTCGTTTGAACATGCTCACTTGATCATTCAAAATTACCAAGAAAGGAGATGAATAGTGGATGAATAAAAACGTCGTCTAGGTTAAAACCTAGAAATTAGAGTTTTTTAATTTAGGATTTGGCCAATTTTAATCTGGTCAATACTTTGTCCAATTCTTTTTAATTACACCCATATTTATCTTCCAACTTTTTATTGCATACAACTATATCCTTGCCAGACTCAAATATCAGCCCTAGAATTCAGCGCCTTTTACAGACAAGACATTAGTTTCAATTTATTCAATTTCATCCTTAATTGACCACTTACAGGGTGGTTCTTAGTCTTGTGAATCTAAAATTAAGTCCTTAAATGGCCTATGAACTTTTTTTTTCTTGATTAGGCCCCTGATTTAACTAATTAAACCTTCTAAAGTTTAATTTCTAACCCTCAAACTTCAATTTCTTCCAATTAGCAACCAAATTGACTCCAAAAAACTGATTTTCCTTGTAAACAAGTCTTCAATAAAATTAATTAAGCCTTCTAAAATTCTCATTGAGTCCTAACCATCCAAATTTGTATTTCTTTACCCTAAATAAAAATGTTTTCACCAATGAGACCCTTTTTCAATCAAAATTGGGTTGTTCATTTTGTTGATCTTATACATTTTGATCCTCAAACATTTCCACTTGTTATCTTGGTCCTCTGCCACCAATCTTGGTTGATCTTCTAGGCTTTCTTCATGTATGTCTTATTTTATTTTTTATTATTATATAATTGTGTGTGTATGATCAAAAATAGGCAACAACAAGTGTGAACATGTATTAAACTATAAGTAACATTGTTTTGTAAATTAATGCCATAAAGACCATTAGATAAAACACAATTTCCAACACAATCAAATATATAAAATAAACTAAAAGTTTTTGAAAATTTAATAGAATAACCAAAAGGTACAAGTCTTGAAATCAAGTTTTTAGAAAAAATTGAACATAAAAAGTCATTTCCAACTCTAAAACAAAATCATTACTTAGAGTTAAATAACATGTTCCTATAACCTTCACATGTGAACACTTCTTGTTTCTCAAATATATGTTTTGTTCACTTCCGACTGATTTTCTTAGGTTTTGCACACCCTGCAAGGTATTTGAAATATGAATTGTAGAATCAGAATCAATCCACTATATGTTATAATTAGCAGCAACCATATTAGATTCACAACAAACAAATGAGATTGGAATACCTTTCTTTTTATGTTATTTCTGAAATTTAATGTATTCCTTCTTCATGTGTCATTCTTTTTAATGAAAGAAACATATGGATTCCTTCTTAATATCAAATTGAGGAGGCATTTTACCTTTTCCTTTTTATTGGCTGGAGTTTTGTCCTTCCTCCACGTTGCCAGCTTGCACTTTCTTCCAGTTCCATTACTAGCCTTCCTTCCTCTTGAACACACATGGTTATGAGTTTATTGATTGACCATGTGTATTTATATGTTTTATACTATATGTTAAAGGGTTCGTATTATTATGGGAGAGTATTCATAATATAGTGCATGAAAAATGATTCTTACATCTGAACCTCAAGATTCTTCATTTGAGACACAATATCTCCCATCTGCATGATGTGCTCACGCACATCTCTCATACTAGTGAGCCTCATGGATGAGTACTTCATGATTATAGTGCTTGCTAGTGCCTTATCTGAAATGATGAATTAATCATTAATTGCTTTTAACAAATCATGAATTTTCTCATATTGATCAACCAAAACACGTATACTAGTGAATATTCTAGTTTTTATGAACATCATATTAAAGTGATTAGATCGCTCTCATCGTTCATAAAGTGTAATATCCTCTAAAGTGTTGGTATTAACATCTGCAAGTTTTTATCTTTCTTAATTGTATAATCTATTTCCATGCACCCTAAATGAAATAGAATTCTTTCCTTTCATACTTTATAGTTATCACCCTTTAGATTGAGAATATCACAATAAATATAAGAGAAATTCACAGGTTGTATAATTGTTTTACAAATTTAAAGTGCATGCTCGTGTCAAAATTGAGGAATAAACAAGATTTCATACTTTACTAATGTAATTCATGCTAAAATTGAATATAATGACATAAAAGTTGCACGTGGGCTAAATTTTTAATTCAAGCATATTCAAATATATCGTATGATAAAATTATCAAATTATATACTTAATTCATAATTTTGTGGGTATATATCATGAGAGTAATTTGATATTCTATCCTAAACCTTACAATAAGACTATCAAATTATGTAATTAATTTATAATTCTTGTGGGTATATTATAAAAATAATTTGATATTTTATTCTAATCAATTATATAAATATAATGAAATATTCCTATGGGATAATATTTAAACTAAATTTTCAAGTCATAAATAAAATCAAGTTAATCATTGATTCAATTTGGGAATCAAGATTGCTTTTAAAATTGCTTAGGAAGATAAAATATGGCGGAATAAAAAAAAAATTGGCTACTAAAAAAATTCCATAAAGAAAACATAATTAAGTAGATTAATTGATTTCTTTGAGCACAAAATTTTTTAGATAGATATATCAATATAGATATCATATCAAGGTAGATATATTATTATAGGCTCTGATATCAACTATTAGACTTCATAGATCTAAATATATTTCTAAAATAATTTGTATTTAGATTTGAAGTGGAAAAATAAATAAATCAAAATCTACCTTATGTCATTGATGAAAAACACTTAAGAATTTTTTTTTTTTTGAGGTTTTAGTACTTTTAATCTTTGATACATTCAAATTTAATGATATATCTCTGTAGATAAAATTTAATAGATGTTTTGCTCACTTCTCACTGGTTTCCTTAGGTTTTGCACACCCTGCAATATATTTGAAATATGGATTCTAAAACCAGAATCAATCCACCATATGTTATAATTAACATCAACCATATTAGATTCATAACAAACAAATGAGATTGAAATACCTTCTTTTCATGTTATTTTTGAAATTTAGTATATTCTTCTTCATGTGTCATTTTTTTAATAAAAGAAACACGTGGATTCCTTTTTAATATCAACTTGATGAGGCATTTTGCCTTTCTTTTTTTTATTGGATGGAGTTTTGTCCTTCCTCAACGTTGCTGGCATTGCACTTTTTTCCAGTTCCATTACCAGCCTCCCTTACTCTTGAACACACATGGTCATGAGTTTATTGATTGACCATTTGTCTTTATATGTTTTATATTATATGTTAAAGGGTATGTATTATCGTGGGAGAGTATTCATAATATAGTGCACAAAAAAGAATTCTGATATCTCAACCTCAAGATTCTTCATTTGAGCCACAATGTCTCTCATCTGCATGATGTGCTCGCGCACATCTCTCATACTAGTGAGCCTCATGGATGAGAACTTCATGATTGGGGTGCTTGTTAGTGCCTTATCTGAAATGATGAATTAGTCATCAATTGCTTTTAGCAAATCATGAATTTTCTCATATTGATCAACCGAAACACGTATACAAGTGGATATTCTAGTTTTTATGAACATCATATTGAGGTGATTAGATCACTCCCATCGTTCATAAAGTGATATATCCTCTAAAGTGTTGGTATTAGCAACTGCAAGTGGTTTATCTTTTCTAATTGCATAATTTATGTCCATCTACCCTAAATGAAATAGAATTCTTTCTTTTCATACTTTAGAGCATCTCCAATGGGAGATGCTATTTCAAAGAGGCAAATCGATAAAATAACATTTTGAATAGTATAAATATAGCTTTTTTTACTATGCATATTCCAATGAAAAAAAGCCATTTGAAAAGCCAATTCTATTAGAATGGAATAAATAAGTGTTTTATTTTTTTTAATGATTTTGATGTTTTTTTTTCCACATGGCTAGATTTAATTTGTTTATTCTTTTGTTGGCCCCACTTTGTTAGTTTTGGCTCTTTTGAGAGATATGTAGGAATAGCATTTGTGGGAAAGAAAATGCATTTTAGCATTTTGTTTGGTTTTCCCTTTGGAGTATGAAAAAAAAAGCAAAGATAAACCAAAATATTAATTTTTTTATTTTTGGGTATCCATTTAGCTTCTCCATTGGATATGCTCTTATAGTTATCACCCTTTAGCTATATTGAGAATATCACAATGAATATAAGAGAAATTAACAGGTTATATAACTGTAAAAATAAATTTAGAATTATCAAATTATATACTTAATTCATAATTTTATGGGTATATATCATGAGAGTAATTTGATGTTCTATCCTAAACCTTACAATAAAAGTATCAAATTATGTAATTAATTTATAATTCTTGTGGGTATATTATAAAAATAATTTGATATTTTATTTTAATCAATTATATAAATATAATGAAATATTCCTATGGGATAATATTTATTATATTTAGTATAATTAATTACAATTAATGTCTATAATTCTTTATGTGATCCTAACATAGCATAATATATAATTTTATTTAGTTAAAGATGTCATGGATAATCTCTAATTATTTAAAATTATATAGATCACTAGACATTAAGTTAAGGCATAATTTTATATAGCATAAAATGATATGGTACCTTTTTTTAATTCATAAAAGAAGCACCAATAAAATAAAAGTAAAGCCATGAAAATTAACCAAGTAAAAAAAAACATCAAAGTGATAGCCACGTGAATTATAATTAAATATCCTAAGGAAAATAAAATGGATAGCCCAATTATTGAATGGTTAGAAATCAATTTTCCTAATGATTTATAATTTGTACAAAGCATCAAAACAACCCATAAAATAAAAACCCTAAGATGTTTATTTTTTAGCACAAATGGTTTTTAATTTATTCCTACACTATTGGGAATGTTGATGGAAATTATTCTAGGCATCATATTCATGGCAATTATTGAAACTCATTACACTATAAACTAAATTTTCAAGTCATAAATAAAATCAAGTAAATCATTTATAAAATATGATGGAATAAAAAAAATAAATTGACCACTAAAAATTTCATAACAAATACAATTAAGAAGATTAATTGATTTTTTTTAGCACAAAAATTTCTAGATAGATATATCAATATAGATATCATATCAAAGTAGAGGTATTATTACAAGTTCTGATACCAACTATTAAACTTGATAGATCTAAGTATGTTTCTAAAATAATTTCTATTTAGATTTGAAATGAAAAGATAAATACATCAAAATCTACCTTATATCATTGATGAAAAATACTTACGAATTTTTTTTAAAAGTTTTAGTACTTTTAAGTTTAGATACTTTTAAATTTAATGATATTTGTCTGTAGATAAAAGTCCGTATTTCAGTAAATAAGCTTTGAAACCAAAAATATTGTATTTGAACTCTTATTATTGATACAGCTATGATGCCATTAATTTATAAAATATGAATATGGGAGTCAACTTTATTGGACCAAATATTATATTAAAGTAACTCAAAAAATTGAATCGCACGTTAACACGGAAAAACACAACTTCAACGCAACGATGTACCGAAACAGAGGCAAAGAAAGCCAAAAAAAAAACAAATAAAAGTAGAGAGAAGCCAACGGATGTAACGTGCAAGGAAGACATTGGGATATACTCATGTATTTGGATGCCCTAAGCTTTGGAACGTTATCCCTCCACCTTGTCTTTCACAGCAAGCTCTATTTCTTTTAAAACCTTGCGTAATTGGTAGCTGTTGCCTTTACTTTAATCAATTTCTTTGCAAAGTTGCTTGGGTGATCCCTCATATACCTAATTCCCCAGAATATATAACAGATAGCAAGGAGGTGTCTACTCTTTATAGAAACCTCAAATTTTTTTTATTAACATGGATGTCTCGACTAATTTTACGGGTTTTGAAGTTAATGATCATATAAACTTATAGTAGTTATCATATTAGCAACTATAGAAATCAAATCTGAAAATACAGAAAAAACAAACCTTTAGTTTCAAAATTTTGTCACTGAAATTAGAAAAGTCAACCTTCCATTTAGAGTTGGTGTGCTCTTTCTAAAAGATTTCAGTTTCTGAATCAATTTCTTATAAAATAAAATGAAACAACCACGCTCTCTATGGATACAGAGTGTCTCACGTTGACATTAGTGACGATACCAATCAGCTGCATAAAAATATATATATTGTTTCCTATCCTGTGGATCTGTTTCTAGCTACATCATTTGTGTATAATAACTAGTTACTTGACTCTCTATGGATACAGAGTCGAGTTGTATACTTTTATTTTTTATAAAAAATATTATATATAAGTATTTTTGTAGTTTAAAAACTCTAAATTCAAATAAAAAAATCTTGTGGATGCATGTAATCAAATAATTGAAAATTATATATGTTAATAAATATATAAATAAAAAATTATTAACGATATCAAAAAATAAAACTTGAAAAATCAAGAGATAGGTGTACATTAAAATATTTAATATAAAAAAATAGAGTATTTATCCGGTTGTGTTTACTAAATTTTTTTATTAAAATAATTTTTTTATTTAAGCAAATGATAATAGAAATACAGACACAGATTAAATTGATTGAATAAACTAAAAGGGAAAAAATCATGCAATGCTACACATATTAGAAATATTATCTGAAAATAAAAAAATTCAAAAAAAAAATTCATCCCTACAAAAGATAAAAAAAAATTATAGGTAAATCAGAAAACTTTTTCAGATTTAAATGCATAAATAAAAAAATAATTGTCATTTAAAAGAGACCTTCAAACAAAATAAAAGAGAGAGGGAAGGAATACTAATTTAAATATAAATAAAAAAAGAAGAAGCAAAGGTCAGGCGTTGTTAGGCATGACAAGCCAAGCTAGTCACCTGACCCATTTTTTCAAGGCCAACGTGTGGCCCTGCCCTAACAGGGCTGTGCCATTAGGCCCTGCAACTAGTTAATCCCATTTTTTTTATAAAAAAAATCAAGGCTTAAATGTTTTTTTATTTTAAAATATTTTTCCAATTCATTTTTTACCCTAAAAAACCTATAAAACACTGTATGAACCATGATAAACCTATCTATGACATTAAAAAACCGCTTAAAAAATCAAAATCAACTCGAATTCAAAAATCAACCCGAACTCAGATATGTTTTTTCATAAATTTTAAAGGTAAAAAAACACCTAATATGAACTCCCTTCATTAAATAAAACCATATAACACAAATATCATATATTTTGGTGGCTTAAATCTGTATCAACGATACTTATACCAAAATTATCTTTCTATCGCTTGAATTTGGCACCGACCTCTTTCAACTAGGAACTAAAAAATAATAAAAATAAAATTTTATAACAAAATTGAATTGGAAAAATATTGAGGTGCTGAAATTGTATAATTTACATAATTTTTAATGTTCAAGGACCAAAGTGTATTTTTTATAAAAATTATGGTATGCCACCTCTGTTTGATGTTTTTTTTAATTTCGGTCCCTCTTCTTTTAATCCTTTTTTTTATAAGAAATCAAAATTAATTGGTCTTCAATTAGAATTAGATTATTTAAAAAAATTAAAAATTAAATTAAAAAATATATAAAATTTTGCATAACTTATCAACAATAATAAATGAAAGAATGAATAATAGAGCCACGAAAAGGCATACATTTTAGAATAATACGTAATTTGCTGGAGATTCCTTGGGTTGCATATAAAGACAGTAACAGGCCCTCATCCCCAGGCCTTGATAGAACATATCGTAGACATCTGGCAACGCCGGCCTTGTTTGCCTATAAAAAATATTGCAAAGAGAATCTAAGTCAAGCAGAAAATTTAAAGAGAGGCAGTGGAGGTTTTTTCCCAATAGTAACAGAACGGGCATCTTTTAAAGAGCAGACAAATTCTCTTCAAAGCCAGGTTTTATAACCATGGTTAATTTCATATAACATGCTGTGTATCCTTGAATTTTAACAAAGTTTTTGCCTAACTGTGAAGACGTAACTACAACGTATTTATGGGTCGTAACATCTTTAAAGATTGACAAAATTTTAATCTTAATCTTTAAAATTTAGATATTTTCATATATTATACCCTTGTAATTAGGTTTATCTGATGGAAAATGTGCATGTTGCCTGCCTCGCTTCCAAATCCAAAAAAAAAAAAAAAAAACATGTATCATTTTACATCATGATTTGTTTATTTTATTTTTAAATATATCTTAATATATTTTAAATTGGTATTTTGTAATTAAAATTCTATTTCTATCTCTATCCGGTTTGTAAATAAGATATGTTATATGCGTTATATATCATCTAAGGGAAAATCACAAAGCAAATAATTTATTGTGAATGTAATAGATAACCTACTTAAAATCAAATATAGATAAATTCAGTCTCAATGTAAGATCTTTAATACCAAAAAAGAAATATCCAATATATGAATTATTTAAATTATTTGAGACAACACAAGACATAGCTTTGGCAAAATATTGATAGCATTTAGTAATTCACTAGCTGTGTGGCCCGCGTTATGCCGCAGGTCAATTTGTTTTTTGCATAAAAAATATTAAAAAAACTAAAAATTAAGAGTGTTAGGTCTTTCTGTAAAATTATACCCAAGAGTCTTAGGTCTGGCCGCAACGCCTGACCCAAGAGTAATATTTATAATATTAATAATAATATTAAACTTGCATGACCCAAGTTTAAGTGGGTCTGGCTGCAACACTAAACCCAAGAGCCTTGGATGTGGGTCTGGCTGCAAGGTCGTGTTATAAAAACATGATAACAAAATAGAAAAAAATTAATATTACATAATGAAATTAAACAAAAAAAAAGATTAATTGAAAAGAAAAAAACAAGCAAAGCACTATTCCAATGAATAGTGCTTTGCAAGGAGGGGTACTGTAAAATCCCCTCATGAGATCACAATAATCTAATGAAAAGTAAACAAAACAAATCATAAAGTTTTATTCTTAATTAAAAAACAAAGAAAAAAACCTATAAGAAGAAAAAAACTATTGAAGAAAAAGAAAAAAATAAATTAACTAGGTTAACTCGTCAAAACTGAGATCCATGTTATGAAAGTCTGATAACCAAATAGAAAAAAAAATTAATATTAAGAAACTAAATTAAAAAAATTAATTAAAAAGGAAAAAAAAAGCATTAGCCTTTTCACTATGAACTGCACCAGAGCTTGCTGACAACTCCCCTGCTACTCCATGTCCCCCTGTTTGCACAGATACCGCTCAGCACTCCCCTAGACCAGATCCATTGGTGGCAACCTCTTGTGTTGGAGAAGTTCGGGGTTCTTCCCCTACTCGCACTGCACCACTGGCAGTGCACCCATGTGATGGTGAGGCTCACAACTCCTCCCCTTCCCGAACAACTATTTTGGCATCAGGGGTCGCAACGAGAGCATCTTAGAAGGTCGATGCCCGAGGGTCCAGGAGATCCCGGGGGCGACGGGCGCGCACTGTGCAGTCCACAGTAAAAGGCATAAAAACAGAAAAAAAGCAAAAAGGAAAAAAAGAAAAAAAGAACAGAAAAACTAAAGATATCAGCCGATAACTAAATAGAAAAAATTTTAATATTAACAAACTAAATGAAACAAAAAAAATTAATTAAAAAGAAAAAAAACCTATAGGAAGAAAAAAAAGTAATGAAGAAAAAGAAAAAAAATCTAAATTAACTGGGTTAACCGTTAAACCAGGTTAACCCGTCAAACCTGAGATCCGTGTCATGAAAGTCTGATAACTAAATAAAAAAAAATTTAATATTAACAAGCTAAATTACAAAAAAATTAATTAAAAAGAAAAAAAACAAAAGGCGTAAAAACAAAAAACAAAAAAGTAAAGGCATCAACCTTTGCATTGTGGACTCCACTGTGCAATCAACAGTAAAAGACTGATGCCTTTTAGTTGTAGTTAATATTAAAAGATGAAAGTGGAAGAAAAAAACAAATGAAGAAAAGAAAAAAAATCTGAATCAACTGTGTTAATCCGCCATATCATGTTAACTCGTCAAACCTGAGATTCGTTTCATGAGAGTGCAATAACTAAATAGAAAAAAAATTAATATTAATGAACTAAATTAAAAAAAAAAGATTAACTATAAAGAAAAAAACCTATAGGAAGAAAAAAACTAATGAAGAAAAAGAAAACAAATCTGAACTAATTAGGTTAACCTGTCAAACCAGAGATCCATGTTATGAAAGTCTGATAACTAAATAGAAAAAAATTAATTAAAAAGAAAAAAAAAGCATCAGCCTTTTCACTGTGGGGTACACTGTGTAGTCCATAGTGAAAGACATAAAAAGAAAAAAAACTAAAAGTATTAGCCTTTTCACCGTGGACTGCATATAATATTAAAAGATGAAATTGGAAGAAAAAAAATCTGAATCAACTGGTTTAACTCGCCAAATCAGGTTAACCCGTCAAACTTGAAATTCGTGTTATGAGAGTGTGATAACTAAATATGAAAAAAAAAATTAATATTAATGAACTAATTAAAAAGGAAAAAAGAAAGAGAAAAAACCTACAGGAAGAAAAAAAAACTAATGAAGAAAAAGAAAAAAAATCTGAATTAACTAGGTTAACCTGGCAAACCAGGTTAACCCGTCAAACATGGAATTCGTATCATGAAAGTCTGATAATTAAATAGAAAAAATTTAATATTAACAGACTAAATTAAAAAAAACAACAAAACAAAGAAAAAAGCCAAAAAAAACTAAAGACATCAGCCTTTTCACTATGAACTGCACTGTGCAGTCCACAGTAAAAGGCTTAAAAGAAAAAAAGAAAGAGCAAAGAAAAAAAACAAAGGCATACATCGCAGGTTTTTTTTTTTGCATAAAAAATGCTAAGATCTAAGAGTGTGAGGTCTTTCTACAAAAAAAATACCTAAGAGCCTTGGGTCTAGCTGCAACACTTAACCCAAGAGTAATATTAATAATATCAATAATAATGTTAAACTTGCATAACTCAAGTTTAAGTGAGTCTGGCTGCAACACCAGACCCAAGACCCTTGGATGTGGGTCTGGCTGCAAGGTCGTGTCATAAAAATGTGATAATTAAATAGATTAATTAAAAAAAAAAGAAAAAAACCTACAGAAGAAAAAAAACTAATGAAGAAAAGGAAAAAAATGTGAATTAAGTGGGTTAACCCGTCAAAGCTGGGATTTGTGTCATGAAAGTTTGATAACTAAATATAAAAAAAAAAGTTTAATGGGTTAACCCAGAATTAATTGGGTTAACCTGTTAAATCCGGGATCTGTGTCATGAAAGTTTGATAACTAAATAGAAAGAAATTTAACATTAACAAATTATATTAAACGAAAAAAATTAATTAAAAAGAAAAAAAGAAAAAAAATTATGGTTAACCCGTCAAGCCAGATTAACCCGCCAAACTTGGGATACGTGTCATGAAAGTCTGATAACTTAATAGAAAAAAAAATTAACATTAACAAATTAAATTAAACAAAAAAAATTTCATTAAAAAAAAACCCGGAAGGCAGTAGCCTTTTCACTGTGTACCGCATTTGTCGTAGTTATAGTTAATTTTTTTTATTAACGTGAGTGTCCGGGCCAGCTTGCACGCACCTCGACTAATCTCAAGGGCACTGAAGTTAACGATCATATAAGCCTCCAGTAGCCATCATATTAATAACCATATGGCTCGAATCTAAAATTATTGAGGGAACAAATCTTTTAATCTTAAGCTTTTATTACTGAGCTACCTACTGTATGGTTAGTTATAGTTAATTACTAACGAAGGTGTAGGTCTGGGTTCAAATTGTTAGAGGATGCACATCCATGTCAAAAAGCTCGAGATAATAGGTGGACGAGCCCTTTCATATTATAAGAAGTAACGAGCTAGATGGTCTCTGGAATATTGTCTTTTTAAAGAGTTATATTAGTTTTTTTTTAATTTTTTCAAATATAATCTTTGTATGTATAAAAAAGTCATAAAATAACAGATAAAGAACGGGCTACGTTCAACAATCTCAATTATTAAATGAAATAATTAAAAAAAAAACTCTTATAGTTTGATGTAATTTTTTTTATATATATTCTTATAAATTATATTTTACATCATGAGTCAAACAAAATGCAATGTCGAAGATATAAATTATTATTAATCATGCGAATTACATAATAAAAAGTTTAATTTATGAAAATATAAAGGAAAAGTCAAATTAAAATCAAACTATAGACTGGTTTTTGTAATTATCCCTTCTTAAATTTGTTGGTTTTGATAAATGTAAATATTTATCTAATATGAAAACATAAGAGATGATCTAACTGGAAATTTTATAATATTCAAGTTGTAACAATTAATAGTTACAATTTTAATTTTTATGTTTATTTTTTTTTATATTTCATATATTTTAAGTATTGGTAGTTATAAAATAAGTATCTTAAGAGTCTTCATAGATTAATTAAGTATTTAACAAAAAAACAAATAGAAAAAAAATATCACCATGAATGCACCAATTGATATAGTAAGATCCAGATAATTCCCTGCACTACCGACCATAACTTTCTTACATGTAAAAAATTTATGCTCAAATTAATAAAGATTTTTTTGACAATATTATTAATTTCAACTCAATATGTCAAACATGAAACCTCTTGAATATACTCTTTATTTAACTCGAGCTTTAAATTAAATTATATAGGAGTTGTCTAGGCATGACTCGGTTGACTTGGTGGGTTAAAAGAAACTCGAATGACTAGTAAAAATATGATTTGATTTTAAAAATATTTTCAAGATAATATCTTTTTTTGAAAAAATATTGAGACGATAATATATTGGATAACCTTGATTAATCTAAGTTAACTCATCAAACTTGCGACCTGAGTTATAAACTCCATTGATTTTAATAACTTTGTTTTTTTAAAAATATTTTTATTTAATTATATGACAAAAAATAGATGCTTGCAAAACCAAATACTAACTCAATATCAAGATGTTTTTCTGAGACCATGATAACACCGTATATAGAAAACTAAAATAAATAACAAAGTTGAATTTTTAATAAATACAATGTTGAAATATGAAAATTACAAGAAGAAAAAGAAAAGGCAAAAAAAGAAGAAGAAGAAAGAAAGAGCAAACAATAAGAAAAAAAGGTTATTGTTCTAATGAACAATAAGAACAGTAACATGTGAGGAGAGTAGCAATGATTTTCCTTTTCAATTAGTTATTGTTACTAGATAGCTTCCTTGTACTTTGCCGTGACTTGGACTGATTTTTTTAAAATATTAAAAAATAATGTTTAAGTGCTATAAGTGTATTTTAGAAAAGAAAAAAAATTAACAACATGTCATGTCATAGAAAGAGAACTAAAAAAAAAAAAAATTGTCAATCTCCAAAAATCAAAACGATGAAATAAAACAAAATAAATGAACAAATAAAATTAAAAAAAAAAGGAATACTAGCAAACACTAGTGATGGAATTTAAAAAAAAATAAGATTATGGATCTAGTGATGAAATTAAAAACAAATTAAAATTTGATAAAAGGGTTATGAATAAAATTTAAAAATAAAAACATTGGGGGCAAAAACTTTAAATATCATCAAATATTGAATTGAAAGGTAAAATTAAAAATTTTATGACCATAAATTCATAAAAGAATCCAAAACAAAAATAAAAATCAAGAAAGTGATCACCAAATCTTAAAAAAATAAAAAAATCAAAATCAAAATATACTATTTTAAAATTATGTTGGATTCGACATGTTGACTCGTAATATAGGGGACACATGTATAAAACCTTAAGAAGCTTTAGAAAAAAAAAAATCAAGAATTAGAGTTAGAGAAGTGAGATTTTATGAAATTGAAAACTTAATAACTCATTTAAGAGAAAAATCAAGTGGGAAATAGTAAAGGGATAAGGAGAGAAGGACGACAATCTTGGAGGAGAAAGAGAAGTTGGAAGACTTTTGATTAGTAAGTGGTGAAAACTCAAATCTTTATTTAGTAAAGTATTTAGACACAATTAAACATGTTTTACTAGATTTAGTTGGTTTTGATGGAATTTTTAGGGATTGAAGATTAGGGTTCTCTAGATGAGAATTGAAGAACATAATTGTGATAGACCATGAAAAATGATGAGAAAGTGAGAAATCTTGTTGAAATGACGTGAAAAGAAAACAAAATTCATAGTGGAAAGAGAAGCATGTGGCGAGCCAAAAGAGGGGATTTTTTTTTTTAAAGTATAGTAATGTATTAGATATTAGTGAGTTGTGCATAATTTAATTTCATGGCTTAAGTAATTTATACGATAACTTATTTGTTTTATTTCAGGTTCATCAAGAACATATACAGGATCAGTAGTATAACTTATCTTAGTGGGTACAATGTATTGATATAGTACTTTAGACTTAACTTGGCATGTAAATTTTAATGGTGTGTAGGATATGTAAATTAAATCACTCTCTTTTGAATATTGTAATAAATAAATTTATAAGTAGTTTTCTAGATGATATAATGACATAGAATTTAATGTGGGTGTTTTATTAATTTTGGTATGTGGGCTTGAAGTGTAGTGAATTTTTATAATTCTTTATATATATATATATATATATGAATTTTTATAATTCTTTATATATATATATATATATATATATATATATATATATATATATGGTCCTAATTTATCAATAATTGTTTATATCAACACTATTATTGTTAGGGGCATTACAAAAAACATATTCAGATGAAACCGAAAAAAATAAGTAAAAACAAAAATTAAACAAATTCGGATAAATCTTTTAAATCTAAGTTAATCTTTTAAAGTTAAAAATTGTTAAAATTCCACACCTAGGCTTAACTAAAAAGCTCAATATAAAACAAATTTAATGTTGAAGGGTGAGATTAATTAATTTAATTTTTTAAAAAATATTTTTTTAAAAGTAAGATCTAACAAATAGCACAAAAAAAACTGAGGCAATATCAAATAAATTTAATGTTGAAGGGTGAAATAAATAAATTTAATATATATAAAAAATTCATTTTAAAAGAGGTAGCCCGCATTACTCTAAAAAAATCAGAAAAATCCCATAAAAAATAAAAAATACCAGATGATGAAACAAAAAAAAAGATATTTAAAAAAGGAATAAAAAAACCAAGGAACCTTGTGTGAACATCCTAACCCTAGATTAATATCTCAAACTTGCAACCCGTTAAGTTTTAAATCCGAGCTCAACCAAGAAGGTCAACACCTGACAAGTTTAACGTTGAAGAATAAATCACAAAATGAAATCAAACCCAAAAAGTTTTAAATTTTAAAAATTAGATAAGAAAAAAACCCAAGAAGAAAGAAATCAAAAACCAAACTAATTCTATAAACCATTTGAAATAAAATAAATAGAGATTAAAAAAATGGAGACCAAATTAAACATATGAAAAAAATTCATTATGGATGAAATTGAAAAAGAAATCTAGTTTTATAAATTACTTCAAACAAGAAAAATACTAATCAAAAGGCCAGGGATAAATCTACAAAAATACAGAACTAAAAGGTTGTATTGAGTTTTTCAATAACCAAATTTCAAAGATAAAAAAATCAATGAGGGATGAAATTGAAAATAACTTTTTTTTTATAAATTATTTCAAATAAAATAAATATAAGAATCAAATTTGAAAACAAAACTAATTAAAGTTTTATAAGGACAACACGCAAAGTTGTTGAAATCGCAAGTTGACTCTTAAAATCTTACGATTTTACGAGTCAACATGTATATAACGTGTCAAATCGGGTTAAAAATCAAAATCGATCAAACTCGGTTAAAATCAATAAAATCAGACCGATTTTACGAGTTTGACCAATTTTGACCGATTTCAAGTTTTAACCCGCAAAAGTTAAAAAAATTACGGCCTCCTTGTTCGAGTCCCCTAAGACTTCACTACATAGTCCCCACTTCCTAGTCTCCCCTTTTCTCGTTGCCCAAATCTCAAATTTTCAATCTTAATAGACTAACACTAGCATTAGAGGATCTTGGGTATGGGAAAGCCTTATACTGTATTTTAGGCCGGAAAGGCATGATTGGAGGATCGAAATTATGAAAAGACAGAGGTAGATGGTGATGAATCAAAAGAATAAAATAAGAGATATGAATACTTATATAGAGAGAAATATTGTGTTTTAGACTAATTATTTGTTAACTACAAAGAGAGACGATAAAGACTTAGAGAGAACTTGAAATACATTTCTTGCTTGGTGGGATATTTGGACATTATTTCTAGGACTTGTTACTAACATAAATAGGTGGAAGGTGAAGTGGCATGAGTTTAAATTGATGTCATTTTGTATGTTTTTATTCTCGTTGTCACGGGTTCACTGTATTGGTCTCTATTAATTTTTTTTTGAAATTAGTGATATACCTTAGAATGTTGTATCATCTCACTAGTTGTCTGCAGTGTGTTTCAAGACCTGTCCTCTAGAAAATGTTCTGAAACTTTATCAATAAAACATAGATGTTCAATCTTATTTTTTTTCTTTTTGTATTTTTAAGTTATTTAAACCATGCATGAATTTTTATTTGAATTATGTATTTTAAAGTATTTGGATATTTGTATTATTTATTTCATTTTTATTTTAATTGTGTTATATTAATATTTACTACTTGACTGAAATTATCAGTATATAATTAATTAAAATATTTTTCTTGTGATTTTATGATTTGAGTTTATGATCTGAATTTATATTATATATTTTATATCATATATATAAAAAAGGTTTTTGATAATCTTGACAACACGTTTTTATTAAAATGAGAGAGAAAAGGAAAAAATAAAAAAAAGGGACGTTGATAGCAATCTAAAGGAAAATATGAAAAACATGTCATAAAATTCAGGTAGGTCCATAGCCACCTTGGAAGCCACCATTCGCCCACGTGAATTAGGGTGTGTTTGGTTTAGTTTTTGTGGTTGAGGTTGTGGTAGGGTACAACCTATTTATGTACAAAACTCAACCATAAAAGCTAATTTTTCTTGTTTTTTGTAATTTTTTTAGTAGATCCCACATCCAACCTCAACCTCCACCTCAGATACATACTCCACACTTGGATGCATGGACCACCACAAATTTGCTGCAGGCCCACGCACCTTCAAATTAATTATTTAAAGGGACGGAGACCAGAGTAGAAATTAAAGAGCAGCATCATCAACGTCCAAGAACACAGCAAATGGAGAAGCCGCTTGCTAAGCTCCACCTACAAGCAAACAAAAACTACTTGTTGGAAAACAAGTCAAAGTACCAGCAAAAGACTTCCGTTTTTTTGGCTAGCTACTTCTTTCGCTATATTTACATGTACCTGTAGCTTGCTCTTCCATGGATTGACTATTTCCTTAACCAATCCAATTTAGCAAGCATGACGAGTAACTTGGTAATAAGCAGCCGCTGTTCCTTATTCTTAAAGTTGTTTTTCTTGCTAGTTAGTGCCTCCCTTACAGCAACATCAGCTCAATGGGTATGGCCGAAGCCAAGAACCCTGTCTTGGCCGATCCCACTCGCCACTATTCTCTCCCCAAACTTCACTATCTCCTCCCCCTACCACCAACATCTCTCCCCTGCAGTCAACCGTTACCGCCTCCAAATCCTCACGGAGCACCACCGCCCTCTCGTTCCTCCCCCAGTCAACCTCTCCAACTCATCCCCTCCTTTGCAGGCCCTGACCATCACTGTCAAAGACCTCTCCGCCCCACTCCAACACTCCGTTGACGAGTCCTACGCCCTTGCCATCCCCACTGCTAGCTCCACCGCCAATCTGACGGCCGAGACTGTATGGGGCGCAATGAGGGGTCTGGAGACGTTTTCTCAACTGGTCTGGGGATTGAAACCATTGCTTGTCCCTGTTGGGCTCGACGTGTGGGACTCGCCTCTGTTTGAGCATAGAGGGATCATTTTGGATACCTCTAGGAATTACTACCCAGTGGATGACATTTTGAGGACCATCAAAGCCATGAGTGCTAATAAGCTCAACGTTTTCCATTGGCACATTACCGATTCTCACTCTTTTCCTTTAATGCTTCCATCTGAGCCTGCTCTTGCTGACAAAGGGTCTTATGGGAATGACATGCTCTACTCTCCAGCTGATGTTGCAGCAATTGTTCGGTTTGGTTTGGAGCATGGCGTCAGGGTTCTACCGGAAATTGATTCTCCAGGTATATTGATTATTTTCATTAATACCCCAAGCTTAATCAATCGCTCAATTCATTAGGAGATCGGGAATATATAATTAATTAATTAATTACATGCACTAGTGACTAGAGTAGCAAAATCATGCCACTACTGATTTTGTCAAATATCAAGTTTGTTAGATATATATATATATATATATATATATATATATATATATATATATATATATATTTTTTTTTTTGGGGGGGGGGGTTGTGGGTGGGGATAAGGTTAGATATCATGATCAGCAAATTATTAATCTGGCAGTGCAGATGCCGAACTCACTACCGGGACATGGTGCCACATTTGTTTATCAGATCAAACAAACGATGCATATATATACATATATAGCCAGAAACTTCATTTCCTAGCTAAAATGATATGTGATTGTGTACAGTATGTAATCCCTCACTCAATCTACAAGTACCAGGAATTTAGGATTAAGCATTTCTCCTATAATATATAGACAATGTGTCAATGGATCAATTTGGTACTGATGCTGTATATTATATATTTGGCTCTAGTTTGAACCTGAAAGTTGTTAGGTTCCCTTCACAGATTTTTCTTCTTTCAATGAAAGAGAGACAATAACTTAAATCAGCTCTAACTCAGCATTTTATTTGATGCACTTATGCTAAATCTTATTCAAATTCGTAAAGCATCATCCTTAATTGTATTAAAAAAAAGATATAAAGAGACCAAGCGATTTTGAATTCAAAAAAGCTAGTTTCTTGTAGTGTGGTCCAGTTAATGATGAGATTGTAATTCTATTCCACACTAACATCATCCTTTTTTCTCTCATTCTAAGGCTCTTCTAATGCCAAATTAAGAGTTTCAAAAACTTAGTATTTGTTCTTATGTTTGAACTAGTAGAGTGTGAAATGCAAAAGGAATGTTAATAAGAAAAATGAACTGGTAAAATCGTTTGAACCCACTGGGAAGAGTTGGTTTCTTGTAACTATAACGTGATGGAGGAGTGAATATATCATCCTTTTTTTATCTGGTTCTTGATTCAAAGCTATTTGAAAGACCTGACATGTAGGAATTATTGGTAATTGCAGCACATACAGGATCGTGGGCTGAAGCCTATCCAGATATCGTGACTTGCGCAAACATGTTCTGGTGGCCGGCTGAAAGCGAATGGGCTGACCGGCTTGCATCAGAACCAGGAACTGGCCAGCTAAATCCTTTGAACCCAAATACCTACCATGTTCTAAAAAATGTGATTGGTGACACAGTTGCCTTGTTTCCTGAACCGTTTTTCCATGCTGGAGGTGATGAGATCATCCCAGGCTGTTGGAAAGCTGACCCGGCCATTCAGTCCTTCCTATCCAAAAATGGAACTCTCAGTCAACTCCTTGAGAAATTTGTGAACACAACCTTCCCTTACATTGTGTCCCTCAATCGCACGGTGGTTTACTGGGAAGATATTTTGTTGGATGCCGATGTCAAGGTGGACCCTTCATTTCTTCCACCTGAGCATACCATCCTACAGACATGGAATAAAGGTCCCAGCAACACAAAACGTATCGTTTCTTTGGGTTACAGAGCTATTGTCTCATCATCAGAGTTTTATTATTTGGATTGTGGACATGGTGGTTTTCTTGGGAATGACAGCCAATATGATCCACCACCAACAAGTGGTGGCAGTGGCAATGGTGGATCATGGTGTGCACCTTTCAAAACATGGCAAACCATATATAACTATGACATAGCATATGGATTGACTCCGGAGGAGACCAAATTGGTGCTAGGGGGTGAAGTAGCATTATGGTCAGAGCAAGCAGACCCAACAGTTTTGGATGTGCGGATTTGGCCAAGAGCTTCAGCAATGGCTGAGACTTTATGGTCAGGGAACAGAGATGAGTCAGGCAAGAAGAGGTATGCAGAGGCAATGGATCGTTTAAATGAGTGGAGACATAGAATGGTCAACAAAGGAATCAGAGCTGAACCACTTCAGCCTCTCTGGTGCATCAAGAACCCTGGCATGTGCAACACAGTTCATCCAAGTGATTAGATAAGTATGGGATTTTTGTTGACCTTGTAATTTTATGAAATTGAATGTCCAAATCAATATCCATTTCTGCTATCAGAACATAGTTATGCTGGATATGGATATGTGTGTGAACTTATTTAAGAGTTACTGTAATAAAATTTATTTTGAAATGTTTTTTTTTCTTCGAAGACAGAATGGAATTTCAAGTTAATGCTTCTTTCTTTTTTTAGTCTAATGATTTTATTCATTAGTTTCATTTATACCCCCTTCTTAAATTTTCAACTTTGGAGGGATATCAGTAATTATAGTGTACTTAAGACGAATTCAACCCTTTATAAAGTTATTGTCTCCTTTCGCATTTGCACATTCACACTGCTAGTTCTTAAGAGAATGCATGCAACTCAGTGTTTAAAGTCTTGTCTTCCCTTACTAACCAAATCTGGATAACTATTTGATGATTGCTGATCTTTTCTTTTATCGTTATCAGTGAAGGAAAGGTATGTTTTTCTTTTGATTTGTTGAATTCTCTTTCTGTTTTTGTGCCTGTATTCTGTTACTGAACCAAATGGAATATTTAAATGACTCGTTTCCTTTTGGTCGGAACCAGTTGTGTTAATTGTCAGTAAGATGCTTCAGAATTGCTTTGTGAGTAATACACTGTATTTATGCTCTTGTAATTGACTTAATCAAATGTGTCTTTCCTTTTTAAACTCCTCTAAGACACCTTCATCTACTTGATGTAGCCTGTTCTCTGTTTGGTGTCTTGAGGTTATATGCTTAGAAGCATCAAAGCAACAGCAAAAATTCAATCCAGAGAAAAAAAAAGAAAGGAAAAGAGATAAAGAAACAAAGTACAGAAGGAAACTTCCTAAGCAGAAACTTCAACATTCGTAGATGAAGTTTTGTTGGCCTTGTTTCATTAGAAGCTGTAGAATAAGTAGAGTTTCTCGTCTTCGCTACCTTGTTCACTTTAGTAAAAGGTATTGGATCCCAGCCTCGCTTTTGGTTTTTCGTTTTTTGTTCCTACTGGTGTATTGACCATATTGACAATATGGTAATTGTGAACTTAATTTGAAAAAAGGTATAGGTAATTCTGCTAGTCATTTTTAAAGTTGTGTATTATTTTCTTTTGAATGAATTGTCCCTGTGCTTCGTAACAAAGATTTTGCATTGCTTGTATTTCTGTTTGAGTGCAGAATTCAATAAAGAAGGTTCAAGAATCAATGGACACAAAAGTAGACATGCAAGGCCCAGCTAGGAAGAAATTTAAAGTAGTGTCAATTGTTGCTGTTTTTAATAGAATTCATCCTCATGTAAGTGCAGTATTTCAATATTTTGACAACATACGTCTAAATTCTGACCTCATTGCATGGTGTATCGAGTAAAGCATTGTCTCCAATAACAATAGATTTGTGGTAATATAGATGTGCTTTTAGACAAAAGCTAGCGTCCTCTAGGCATAATTTCAAGGAAATTGGAAGAATCGCAAATATAGACTTGCATTGATTCCCTTGGGTTAATACTTGCAGGCATGTTTGCAGTCAACAGAACATCACTATAATGAACATACACTGTTTCCTGTCCACAAGGTAACCAGTCTAATCTCACTAACCAATACAGAAATAAAATGGCTCATTTGACAGAATAAGAGAGTGGTTAGTAATTTGTTTTGTTGAGATATATTATCGATTATAATGTGTACTTAGTCAAAGACAACACTGATTGCACCAATATTTGTTTTGGTAGTCTTCTGCTTCATCGTCAACACATGGGATGAACCAAGCACCACAAACACCACCACTTGATGGGGAAAATATTTGTTATTGTTGTAATATAATATGCTTAGTCTAAGTTGACCAACATAAGTAACACAAAGGAAAGTAAATTCTGAATAGCCAAGCTATTATAAACATAGACAATAGCCTGATGCACTTGCTTTACTCTATCGGTTAATCTATTAGAAAAAAATTATGAATGGTTGAGATATCCTTTCAGGAGACTGAGTGTCAGATTGATTTTCTGTTCTTTATACTTTTAATTAGGAACTAAATATAATAAATGGTGCTAACTCAAAATGTTTACACTCAGGGTTTGACATTACTTTTGGATTCCGTATTAGGTTTCGGCCTGCTGATGTTATATGCGCTGATGGATTATGAATGCAACTGGGTGTGTCCAGTTGCGTATTCCATCCTTTAGTATAGCACTGATAAGGTTTTTACTCAGGATGGAGTGGTTAGAATTAGTGAATTTTTCGGACTGTTAGAGAGGATTAGCCTCTTTTGGAAAATAGAGGCACCGGGGACTCGGGAGAAGACAGCACTCTGATTTATGTGAACTTGGCTATGACATCAAAGAATTTATTAGGAGTGTTCATTGGGTTTATTCTAAGGCCTAAAACGAAGTGGATCCAAGAAGAGTTCAATGGATTAAGTCAAGAAACTTGGGTTAAAAAGGTTCAAATCTGCTAGCCTAGACCTTTATCTACTTTTCAGGTCATATTTGGACAAAAAGAGTTTGTATGAGATTCTAATGGGATTGGAAACTATACATTTATATCTTCTAAACTATATATGTTAGGCCTGCTAATTCATTCAGATAAGAAAGAACGACATGTTTGAAGTTGGGCCTAGAATTTGTCAGCAAAATACAAAAATAGAAAAGACATTGTTTCCTTAAGAGTTATGAATTTCATTGACTACAGGTAGTTTTTAATGTTACTGAGAACTTATATGGTAGCCTTTGACTTATTTATTTTATTCCATATCAAATAAGAAGAATTAATTGGTCAGAAATTAATTCTTATTTTATAAGGCATCAAGCTTTTGTTCAACAAGTATTCTTCAACAATTATTTCTCTTGGGTGTTTTTCACTATTATATGCGGTAAAAGGTAAAAACAAATCTAACAAATCTTAGACTATTGTTTTATTTATTTTTATTATTTTAAATCTAATTTTAATTAGTTTGAGCTTTATTTAAATTGGATGCATGTCTTACTCCCATATAAATACTTTTATGTAAGGATTTTATTCCGTGCATATTGTATATGCTTTGTGTAGTGAGTGATTCTCATACTTTGATTGTTGATTGAAATATTCGAACTTATGGAAGGATTGACTAATCTTCATGGCATTTTCTATATTTCTTGTAATCTTAGCTTTCTTGGGAGAAAATCAATTTGTCAGTGGGTTTGTAGATCTGTATATTTGTAGGTTCGCATCAATTGGTATTATAGCTTGCTTTAATTTCAGGTTATATAGTTTCAATTTGTGCTTTTATTTCATGTTAATTTTCTTGATTATCTGTGTCTTAGTTTCAACTAGGTTTTTTTTTTTATCTTTGTTGAAGAGAGCTTCGAAGGTTTAAATAAAACCAATTAAAGCTGAAAAGAGAAAACAAAGTTAGGGAGACAAAGAAACCATGTAGGTCATTAGTTTAAATAGTGAAAATAAAGTGAGCCTTAAAAAAAAATAAAAGAAAAGAGAAAAGACTGAAATTCGAGTAACGAAGAAAAAAACTCAATTGAAGCAAAGAGTAGAAAGAAGGAAAAAGGAATCAGAAAAGAAGAGTGTAAAAAATATTAGTAAACACTTGAGTTTCTATGTAAAAAAGAGCGAGATCAAGAGCTTATTTTTCTAACATGTTTATGATTTTACTTAGACTATTGTTCTATTTATTTTTATTATTTTGAACCTAATTTTAATTAGTTTGGGTGCTCTCATGATGTTTCTTTTACTCACTCCACCTTCTGATGCTGCAATTTCTTGCAGTGATGTAATCAAGGACCTGAGGCCTTGTGTGAACTACCTCATGAATGGCACTGGGAAACCACCTGCTGCATGCTGTTCAGGAATCTCAGCTATTCAAGCTGCTGCATCAACCACGGCTGATAAGCAGGCAGCTTGTAACTGCATCAAGTCAGCTTCCAAGCAAATAAATCCAAAGCCCCAGTTAGCACAGGCTCTTCCAGCTAACTGTGGAATCACCTTGCCTTTCACTGTTTCACCCAATGTTGATTGTTCCAAGTAAGATACAAATGCCATCTCTCTCACTCTGATGACTTCCATCAATGTCTGCTCTTTTCTTTTCACTGCAGCTACCTGTACATCTCTATGTTAACCAAAATTGTTCCTTTTGCAGGATTACTTAGTTGAAATGGAAATGGTCTGGTGAATGCTTTTCGATCCTATATATTTCGAGTGAAATAGAATAGTTGTACCTCATTTCATTCATGTCTGCCTGTGTGTATGGGAAGCTAAGGAAAAATCGCAAAACAAATAATTTATTGTGAATGTGTTAATTCTATTATAGATGGCCTATTTAGAATCTAGTACAGAGAAATTCAGTCTCAATGTAAGATCCTTAATACCAAAAAAGAAATATCCAATAAATGAATTATTTAAATTATATGAGACAACACAAGACGTAGCTTTAGCAAAATAATGATAGCATTTAGTAATTCATCGCTAATGAATTGTTAGAGGATGCACATCCATCCCAAAAAGCTCAAGATAATAGGCGGATAAGCCCTCTCATATTATAAGAAGTAACGAGCTAGATGGTCTCTAGAATATTGTCTTTTTAAAGAGTTACATCAGTTTTATTTTTCTTTTTTAATTTTTTTTCAAATATAATCTTTTTATGTATAGAAAGGTCATAAACTAATAGATAAAGAATGGGCCGGAATAATAATAAAAACCTTCTAATAATTTGATTTGAATTTTACTTTCCTTTTATTTTCATAAATTATACTTTACATCACGAGTAAAGAAAATACAATGTTGAAGATGTAAATTATTATTAATTATGTAAACTACAGAATAAAAAGTTTAATTTATGAAAATATAGAGACAAAGTGAAACAAAATCAAACTATAAAAGGTTTTTTTGTAATTTTCTTTTATTAAATTTATTGGTTTTGATAAATGTAACTATTTATCTAAACTGAAAACATAAGTGATTATCTATCTGATAATTTATAATATTCAAGTTGTAATAATTAATAGTTACAATTTTATTTTTTTGTGTTTATTTTTTATATATATATTTCATAAATTTTAAGTATTGGTAGTTATAAATAAGTATCTTAAAAGTATTTGTAGATTAATTAAGTATTTAACAAAAAAAAAAAACTGGAAAAAAAACCCATCATGAATGCACCAATTCGTACATTAAGAACTAGATAATTCCCTGCACTACCGACCATAACTTTTTTACATGTAAAACAGTTATGCCCAAATTAAAAAAGAAATCTAGATAATGTCATTTAATTCAACTCAACATATCAAACATGAAACCTCTCAACCATGCTTTTTGTTTAACTTGAGTTTAAAATTAAATTATATATGAGTTGTCCTAACATGACTCAATCAACTTGACGAGTTAAAGAAAATTTGAACTACTGATAAAAACTTGATATTGATTTTAAAAATATTTTCAAGAAGACATATTTTCTTAAAAAGATTTTGAGACGACGACATATTGGATAAATCTCGATCAACCAAGATTAACTCATCAAACTTGCGACTTGGATTATGAACTTCATTAAGTTTAATAACTTAGATTTTTTTAAGAAAAACTATTTTTATTTAATTATATGATAAAAAAAAAACGTCTGCAAAACAGAACACCAACTCAATACCAAGATATTTTTCTGAGACTATGATAACCCTGTATAAAAAAAAAACTAAAATAAACAACAAAGTTGAATGTCCAATAAACACAATGTTAAAATATGAAAAATAAAATAGAAAAAAAAAAGAGCAAACAATAAAATAAAGGTTATTGTTCTAATGAACAATTAGAACAGTGACATAGTAACATAGTGAGGAGAGTAACAATGATTTTCCTTTTCAATTAGTTATTGTTACTAGATAGCTTACTAGTGCTTCGCTGCGGGCCGAGCTAAATTTTTTGAAGCGTAAAAAGACAATGCTTAAGTGTTATAAATGTATTTTGAAAAAAAAAAAATATTAAAAATTAGATATCATAGAAAGAGAACTAAAAATAATAATAATTGTCAATCTTCAAGAATCAAAACGATGAAAGATGAAATTAAAAAAAAAAAATCAATGAGAAAAAAATTCAAAAAATAATAATACCAGCAAACACAGGTGAAATTGAAAAAAAACATCCAAGATTATAGATCAAATGATAAAATTGAAAATAAATTAAAATTTGATAAAAGAACTAAGAATAAAAAATAAAAATAAAAATATTGAGGGTCAGAACCTCAAATATCATCAATTATTGAATTAAAGGGCAAAATTAAAAAAACTTTAAGGCCATAAATTCACAAAAGAATCTAAATAAAAATAAAAATCAAGAGAGTGAAGAATAAATCTGAAAAAAATTGAAAACAATTGAAAAAATCAAAATCAAAATCAAAATCAAAATACATTATTTTAAAGTCATGTTCAACCTGATAAATTGACTTGTGATCCAGGGGACCAGGGGCTTAGGCCAACTCGGGTTTCAAAAGAAATTGGAATAAAGCATGAAAAAAAATATAGGTAGTAAGTGTTTTTTGTTTTTTAAAATGAATAGAAAATCCCATAGAAAATGAAAATGAAAGTAAGAAAATGTAAATAACTAAAAAAAAAAAGAAGAAGAGAAAATAAACTTCTCCAACTAATTAAGGTGACTATTTACCTTAAAGGGATAATCTATGGATAAAATAAAATGAAATGTTTGGTGAATGTTTTTTTTTTAAAATAAAATTATGAAAATACTTAAGAAAAAAAAATACAGAAACGTGAATAAAACCTAGATAAAGGTGATGCTTGAGTAATAAAAATAGAGAAATACAATTTAATGAAATTGAAAATAGCTAAGTTTAAATTTAGCATAAATGAACAAAAAACTTATCAAGGAAGCACAAAAGATACAAGGTAGAGATATAAGAAGAATTGATTACATTGTTGGCTGTAATAGCATCTCCAATGCAAAATGTTAAATTAAAGAGCCAAATTGATAAAATAATTTTTTGAATAGTATAAATATAGCTTTTTTGTTTATTTGCATTCCAATGGTAAAAAGCTATTTAGAAAAATCAATAATATTTTAATATATTTCATGTTAAATTAATTTTAATATAATTATATAACTAATTTAAATATTTTATATATAATATAATTATGATGTTATTAATTATATAATTAATATGAGTAATTTATAAAAGTAATGTAAAATTAATGAAGTAATATGAAAGTTAAAAGATATAATTTAAAATTAAACTTAAAATTTATTTATATGACTATTTTTAATTTTCAGTTTTATATGTTACTATTAAAAAATTAATTTTTTAAAAGTAAATTCAAATTCAAACTTTGAAAAAAACCGCCAATATTTTAAATTTTGATTTTCAATTTTTTTTTTTAAAAATTCATGCTTTGAAAAAATGACCGCCACCATTTTAAATTTTAAAATTTCAAATTTTAAAAAAATTACAGCCAACATTTTAAATTTTAAAATTTCAAATTTTGAAAAAATAATTGTCAACATTCTAAGATTTCAAAATTTAAAAAAATAATCCATTTATAAATATTTTCATATACCTTAACATTTTTTTCTCATCATTCCATTTTTTTCTCTCCAATCAAAAATATATTTCATTAAAATTCATCATGAATCATTCTAATTTTAATTTTTATGATGCTTTTGATTTTGATGATGGCACTCTTGTGTTCGCTTTTCAAGTTGCTACCGCTAGTGGCGGAGGGAGGGGGGCTAAGAAATGCCCCTCCCTTGTAAATATTTAATAAAAGTAACATACTGCAAGGAAAATTCCCCTCCCTTGGCCCCCCCTAATTTTTTTTTCTTGCTCCGCCCCTGGCTACTGCTATGGTTGCTGAAGAAGAATCGAATAATTAAGGGCGGATAACATGGTATCATGACTCTATTCTTGGTCACAATATTATCAATTGTAATAGAAAGGAAGGTGAGTTAAGGTTATATAATGATTATTTTGCTGAAAATTCTAAATTCACTAAAACTCAATTTCAAAGAAGATTTAGGATGAGTCGTCGTCTTTTTCTTCGGATAGATGCTCATAATTCATATTTCAAACAAAGGAAAGATGCTCTTGGTGTTTTTAGTTTATCTTGCCTTCAAAAGGTAACTGCAGCTCACAGAATACTTACATATGGTATTCCTGCAGATCTTACTGATGAATATCTTTAAATTGGAGAAAGCACTGCGATAGAAAGTCTTAGAGCTTTCGTCAAAGCAATCGTAGAAGTTTTTGGTGATTGGTATCTAAGGGCACCAAACGAGGCCGATATTTGTCAATTATTATCAATTGGAAAGCAGCGTGGATTTCCAGGGATGTTAGGGAGCATTGACTGTATACATTGAAAATGGAAAAAATGCCCAATTGCATGGCATGGGATGTATACTGGTCATTGTCGTGAACTAACTATAATTCTAAAGGCGGTGGCTTCACAATATCTTTGGATATGACATGCCTTTTTTGGAATGCCTGGATTATTAAATGATATTAATGTTCTTGATCGGTCACCTATCTTCGCTGCACTTGTTGAAGGTTGTACTACTCATGTCAATTATACAATTAATGGGCATGAATATACAATGGGATACTATTTAACAGATGAGATTTATCCTAAATGGTCAACTTTTGTTAAGACAATCCCAAGGCCATTAGGAGCAAAGAGGAAATATTTTGCAAGTAAGCAAGAGTCTGCAAGAAAGGATATGGAGCGGGCATTTGGGGTGTTCCAATCTTGTTTTGCAATTATACGTGGACCTGTTCGATACTGGGATGAAGAAACGCTTGTAAATATTATGAAAGCTTGCATAACAATGCATAATATGATTATTGAGGATGAAGGAGCAATGAACATTGGATTTGACCATAAACGTTAAGTCAATTCCTTTATATCAGTTTCACATGGTGAAATACTAGAACTACATGATTTTCTTCAAACTCATAATCGAATTAGGGATAGAGCAACTAGCTCTCAACTATAAGAAGATTTGGTTGAACATTTATGGGAACAATATGGTAACAAGTAGACTCATTAGCTTTGAACTTCTTATGTCATCATAATTTTCAAGTTTTTTATGTTTTTTTTTTCATTATGGTTGTTATCTTTTAAGTTAATTAATCCTACTTATTGTTGTTAAGTGTTAAAAGAACTTCAAAAAAGTATTATAAATTGATATCACTTTTATAACAATATATTTAAAATAACCAAGAAATTTCTAAATATTTAATTAAAAATACATTACATTAAACAATAAATAAATCTAGTTAATTAAAAATTAAAACCCCTCTTTTGCATAATTTCTAACTTTCTATTTTGAAAATATGCTGCAGAAATTGGATCCAAATTAAAAATATCAATTTTCATAATTTGTTCTTCTTTCTCAATCCTGTCCAATTCTTGTTTCTTTTGACTTTGTTGAATCATCATAGCTTGTTGCTCTAACATAATTTTTCTGTCTTGTTTCTTCTAATCCTTAATTTCAACTAGAGTATCCCTGAATTGTTGTAAAAGATTTGTTACAGTCGTCTCCCCAACTTTATCTTTTCCTTGTTTACGTTTAAGTCGTTCATTTGCAGCCTTCTGACCAATTGATCTATCTTGATAAATCAATGATTCACTATCCTCTTCTAAACTAACAGAATCAGGGGTAGATGGAGCTAATGAAGTCGAACTTGCATTGGCATGACCTCTTGTTTCTTTTTTGACCTTTGATGTTGACTTGCACGCTCAAATTGTCATTTGGGTTCTTTTCTTAAGATAACCCAACAATGTTCCAATTGAAATCATTTGCCAACGCAAGAAGCATACATTTGTCGAGCATCATTAATCTGGTAAGTAAAAAATTAGAGAAATTAAATAATATTAAAATATATGTTAAACAATTTAACATGAAAATGAATATTAAAATTACCCTTGATTCTTCGGTCATTCCACTTTGCTGACGATTTTCAATTTGAGTAACAAATCTAATAAATTTACTGACTTCTCTATTTATTTCTTGCCATCTATTTGAGATGCTTATTTGGGAACGATTATTCAAGTTTCCTCATTTCTCTACAAAGTAAGCATATACTCGAGCACATAATTGTTTTGTTTGTTGTTTAACTCCTGTAATTGGATCTTTACTTGTATTTAGCCATGCAAAGACAAGTAAACAATCTTCCTCTGGTGAGAAGTTTTTACTTCTTTGTGATTTTTTTATTGTATGGACATTTAAATTCGAGTATGTTAAGTCATCAATTAATTAATTAGAATCACTTGGTTGAGAGAGAATATCTTCTGACTCACTCATAAGAAAGTTGGTGAAAGAGCTTGGAAAATTTGAATCTATCTACATTAAAAAAAATAATCAAGTTAAAATCTTATAAGAGAGCGTAAAAGAAGCGCACATTCAATGTCTAGCAATTTTGTAGTTTACATACATGTGAATTAATAATAAGTATTGCATTCTATTTGTTCTAACATTACAATTTGACTATTTTTTAGAATTAAAAGAGGATTGATATACTGGTTTAATTGTATTTTCAATAAGACAAAATATAATTAACCTCAAATTAAAACAGACAATCAAAAATAAATTTTAAATATGTCACTCTATATTTTTATCAATATCAGCTACCATTATTACTTCCTCTCAATTTTGTCAAAGATAACAACATAAATAAAAAATAAATTTCCTTGACCGATATCAAAAACATAAAATAACAAAGAAATAAAAATCATCACAAATATCAAATTAACAACAAAAGATCTACAAAATCAAGAGATATTAAAAAGAAAATAGAAAAAGCTTTTAAACAAACATACCTTTTAATTTCAGCTAATTAACACAACCGATGTTATTAATTAACTAGAGAATAATTAATTCTTGTTTTTCTAAATTTGAGAGAAGGATGAGGCACAATACAATATTTTTTGAAAAAAAAACAAGTTTCTTTCCTTCTTCTTTTAAAAAAAAAAAATTATTGACCAACGGCTATAAAAATAGTCGTTGCCAACGATAACTTTATTTTAGCTATTTCTACATAAACATGTAGAAATAGCTTTTCACATATTGAATAGCCATTTCGGCTATCCTTTTCCTTGCTGCGTTGGAGTTGTAAGAAAAGAAATAAAAGTTAAAAGTACATATTTTTAAATTTAACTCTTTATTCGGCTCTCCGGTGGTTGGAGATGCTCTAAATGGCCAACATGGTTGGCCATAAGAAAAAAAAAAAAAAGGAGCTTGAGAGTATTCTAGAATTGTGAGGAAAAAACCTTAAGAAACTTTAGAAAAAAAAAATCAAGAATTAGAGTGAGAGAAGTGAGATTTTGTAAAATTAAACACTTAATAACTCATTTAAGAGAAGAATCAAGTGGGAAATAGTAAAGGGATAAGGAGAGAAGGACGACAATCTTGGAGGAGAAAGAGAAGCATGTGGAAAAATGATGAGAAAGTGAGAAATCTTGTTGAAATGACGTGAAAAGAAAACAAAATTCATAGTGGAAAGAGAAGCATGTGGCGAGCCAAAAGAGGGGATTTTTTTTAGAAGTATAGTAATGTATTAGATATTAGTGAATTGGGCATAAGAACACCCTAAAAAGCAATATTTTTCAGTTTGGTGAAGAAGACATTAGATGGGATAACATTGTTCTCTAGGACCACGGTGAAATCGATGCCTTTTAGTTTTTCTTATAATTATTAATTAATTAATTAATTTTGCATGAAGATGAGTATGGTATGATAGAAAAAACAGGAAGGAAGCAAACCCAAGGATTAACTTCTCATTTGTGATTAATTTTATCCAATTAAAGGGACGGAGACCAGAGTAGAAATTAAAGAGCATCATCATCAACGTCCAAGAACGCAGCAAATGGAGAAGCCGCTTGCTAAGCTCCACCTACAAGCAAACAAAAACTACTTGTTGTAAAACAAGTCAAAGTACCAGCAAAAGACTTCTGTTTTTTTTGCTAGCTACTTCTTTCGCTATATATACATGTACCTGTAGCTTGCTCTTCCATGGATTGACTATTTCCTTAACCAATCCAATTTAGCAAGCATGACGAGTAACTTGGTAATAAGCAGCCGCTGTTCCTTATTCTTAATATTGTTTTTCTTGCTGGTTAGTGCCTCCCTTACGGCAACATCAGCTCAATGGGTATGGCCGAAGCCAAGAACCCTGTCTTGGCCGATCCCACTCGCCACTATTCTCTCCCCAAACTTCACCATCTCCTCCCCCTACCACCAACATCTCTCCCCTGCCGTCAACCGTTACCGCCTCCAAATCCTCACGGAGCACCACCGCCCTCTCGTTCCTCCCCCAGTCAACCTCTCCAACTCATCCCCTCCTTTGCAGGCCCTGACCATCACTGTCAAAGACCTCTCCGCCCCACTCCAACACTCCGCTGACGAGTCCTACGCCCTTGCCATCCCCACTGCTAGCTCCACCGCCAATCTGACGGCCGAGACTGTATGGGGCGCCATGAGGGGTCTGGAGACGTTTTCTCAACTGGTCTGGGGATTGAAACCATTGCTTGTCCCTGTTGGGCTCGACGTGTGGGACTCGCCTCTGTTTGAGCATAGAGGGATCATGTTGGATACCTCTAGGAATTACTACCCCGTGGATGACATTTTGAGGACCATCAATGCAATGAGTGCTAATAAGCTCAACGTTTTCCATTGGCACATTACCGATTCTCACTCTTTTCCTTTAATGCTTCCATCTGAGCCTGCTCTTGCTGACAAAGGGTCTTATGGGAATGACATGCTCTACTCTCCAGCTGATGTTGCAGCAATTGTTCGGTTTGGTTTGGAGCATGGCGTCAGGGTTCTACCGGAAATTGATTCTCCAGGTATATTGATTATTTTCATTAATGCCCCAAGCTTAATCAATCGCTCAATTCATTAGGAGATTGGGAATATATAATTAATTGATTACATGCACTAGTGACTAGAGTAGCAAACATCATGCCACTACTGATTTTGTCAAATATCAAGTTTGTTAGATATCTTTTTTTTTTCTTTGGAGGGGAGGGGGGGGGGGGGGGAGAGATAAGGTTATATATCATGATCATGCAAGTTCTTGATTAATTTCCTCAGCAAATTATTAATCTGGCAGTGCAGATGCCGAACTCACTACCGGGACATGGTGCCACATTTGTTTATCAAATCAAACAAACGATGCATATATATATATATAGCCAGAAACTTCATTTCCTAGCTAAAATGATTTGTGATTTTGTACAGTATGTAATCCCTCACTCAATCTACAAGTACCAGGAATTTAGGATTAAGCATTTCTCCTATAATATATAGACAATGTGTCAATGGATCAATTTGGCACTGATGCTGTATGTTATATATTTGGCTTTAGTTTGAACCTGAAGGTTGTTAGGTTCCCTTCACAGATTTTCCTTGTTTTAATGAAAGAGAGACAGTAACTTAAATCAGCTCTAACTCAGCATTTTATTTGATGCACTTATGCTAAATCTTATTCAAATTCGTAAAGCATCATCCTTAATTGTATTAAAAAAAAGATATAAAAAGACCAAGCGATTTTGAATTCGAAAAAGCTAGTTTCTTGCAGTGTGGTCCAGTTAATGATGAGATTGTAATTCTATTCCACACTAACATCATCCTTTTTTCTCTCATTATAAGGCTCTTCTAATGCCAAATTAAGAGTTTCAAAAACTTAATATTTGTTCTTATGTTTGAACTAGTAGAGTGTGAAATGCAAAAGGAATGTTAATAAGAAAAATGAACTGGTAAAATCGTTTGAACCCACTGGGAAGAGTTGGTTTCTTGTAACTATAACGCGATGGAGGAGTGAATATATCATCCTTTTTTTATCTGGTTCTTGATTCAAAGGGTATTTGAAAGACCTGACTTGTAGGAATTATTGGTAATTGCAGCACATACAGGATCGTGGGCTGAAGCCTATCCAGATATCGTGACTTGCGCAAACATGTTCTGGTGGCCGGCTGAAAGCGAATGGGCTGACCGGCTTGCATCAGAACCAGGAACTGGCCAGCTAAATCCTTTGAACCCAAATACCTACCATGTTCTAAAAAATGTGATTGGTGACACAGTTGCCTTGTTTCCTGAACCGTTTTTCCATGCTGGAGGTGATGAGATCATCCCAGGCTGTTGGAAAGCTGACCCGGCCATTCAGTCCTTCCTATCCAAAAATGGAACTCTCAGTCAACTCCTTGAGAAATTTGTGAACTCAACCTTCCCTTACATTGTGTCCCTCAATCGCACGGTGGTTTACTGGGAAGATATTTTGTTGGATGCCAATGTCAAGGTGGACCCTTCATTTCTTCCACCTGAGCATACCATCCTACAGACATGGAATAACGGTCCCAATAACACAAAACTGATTGTTTCTTCTGGTTACAGAGCTATTGTCTCATCCTCAGAGTTTTATTATTTGGATTGTGGCCATGGCGATTTTCCTGGGAATGACAGCCAATATGATCCACCACCAACAAGTGGTGACAGTGGCAATGGTGGATCATGGTGTGGACCTTTCAAAACATGGCAAACCATATATAACTATGACATAGCATATGGATTGACTCCGGAGGAGACCAAATTGGTGCTAGGGGGTGAAGTAGCATTATGGTCAGAGCAAGCAGACCCAACAGTTTTGGACGTGCGGATTTGGCCAAGAGCTTCAGCGATGGCTGAGACTTTATGGTCAGGGAACAGAGATGAGTCAGGAAAGAAGAGATATGCAGAGGCAATGGATCGTTTAAATGAATGGAGACATAGAATGGTCAACAAAGGAATCAGAGCTGAACCACTTCAGCCTCTCTGGTGCATCAAGAACCCTGGCATGTGCAACACAGTTCATCCAAGTGATTAGATAAGTGTGGGATTTTTGTTGACCTTGTAATTTTCTGAAACTGAATGTCCAAATCGATATCCATTTCTGCTATCAGAACATAGATATGCTGGATATGGATTTGTGTGTAAACTTATTCAAGAGTTACAGTAATAAAATTTATTTTGAATTGAATTTTTATCTTTGAAGACAGAATGGAATGGAGTACAGGAGTAGTTTCAAGTTAATGCGTCTTTCTTTTATTTAATCTATGATTCTATTCATTAGTTACATTTATATCCCCTTCTTATATTTCCCACTCTGGAGACAGAAAATTATTGTCTCCTTTCGCATTTGCACATTCATTCCTTTTGGTGGAAACCAGTTGTGTTAATTGTCTGTAAGATGCTTCAGAATTGCTTTGTGAGTAATACACTGTATTTATGTTCTAGTAATTGACGCTAATCAAATTTCTTTCCTTTTTAAACTCCTCCAAGACACGTTCATCTACTTGATGTAGCCTGTTCTCTGTTTGGTGTCTTGAGGTTATATGCTTGCATCAAAAGCAACAGATCCAGAGAAAAAAAAATGGAAAAGAAATAAATAAACAAAGTACCGAAGGAAACTTCCAAAGCAGAAACCTCAACATTCGTAGATGAAGTTTTGTTGACCTAGTTTCATTAGAAAGCTGTAGAATAGATAGAGTTTCTCTGTTTGCTACAAATGCTATCCAGTAACTATTGTCTTTGCTACCTTGTTCACTTTAGTAACTGGTATTAGATCCCAGCCTCGCTTTTGGTTTTTCGAATTTGTTCCTGCTGTTGTATTGTGTTCGGTTTTTCAAAATATATAGATGAAATGAAAACAATAAATTAAAATAATTTTTTTAGAGTTCGAATACTCAGACAAATTTAGAATTGTTTTAGGGTTTTGTATAAAAATTATTTGAAGATCAGATGTTGTTTTTGACTTTGAATATTTGTTTCAAAGGCTGAGTTGTTACAAATCACAAGTTGTCCAATTATTCGGCTTCTAATGGTAATCACACGAACCATCACTGAAAAATCTCTTCAACCCTTTTGAAAGAGAGAGATTGTTATACCTTAGACTTAGAGTACTAGCTCTTTTCTTTGGTGTTTTAGGTGTTTACATACTATACTCTACTTACATCACCCCTTAGAAAATAAGAGACATGGCTTTTTATTTATAGAGAAATCTAAAAATTCTATAAATGACAAAATATCAATTTGCCCCCTAATAATATCACATATATTATTTCAAGATAATTTTAGAAATTTATTCAATCAAGTCCCTACTTGATTTTTCTAGATTTAGAATTGTATTTTTCTATATAAATTACAATCTAGTCCTTAATTTCTAAAACTTATTTATAATCAAGTCATACTTGATTAATCATTCCATTTTAATTTTTGATCAAAAGTTCTTATGAGTGTAACCCATTAAGTTCTCTAATAAGTTGATCCAAATATAAATCATAATTCTTAATAAAAATATGATTAAATAAATTAATTTATTATTAATTCAACAATTGATTGATTTATATTTGAAGATCAAGTATTAGAAAAGTCATAAGTGATTTGACTTAACATTTCAGTGATCAGTTTCTCAGTGTAATTATTATCTCTTCATCAACAATGTTTCAATTTAGATATTATAGCATAAAATGTGTCGACTATGTCAAATCATATTTGTTTTTAACACCATAGTCATTGATTCTTTGAATAAAATTTGAAACTCTTTACAAATCTCATTCTACATTATGCAAAGATTTACAATTAATATTATTTAAGAACATATGGAATATTTTTTCTAATTCACCAAGGGTGATTAATTATCTCTTGATTACTTAAATACTTTCATATAATTCATGGTCTACTCAATATCTACTCATTTGTTACCAATAATTAGGATAACGTGTAGCAGGATTAAAACATAACACCCCCTATATAAGATAACTTAATAATCTCAAGTTTAAGGATCATTTACATAATCATCAAGTGAGTCTTTCCATAAACACAAATGATCTCTTCATATGAAATTCCCATGCGAGTCAATTCAGTAAATATGTTATCCGACAAGCATCTACATATTAGTTCTAGGTATCTCTTATTCCCCAACTTATGAGAACAACTGCTTCTTTTTACAAAAAAAAAAATATAATATGTATCAGTCTCAATAACTCTAATTAATATCCAGTTTTAATAGAGCATTGACCAAGAACATTTTATTATAAACAATAATTTGATGCAATAAGTATTTTATAATTATAACAACTTTATAATTTTATTTACAAAGTATTTTTGTCTCAAAAACTTTATCGTTACTCTAGATTCATTAATCAAATATTTAATTCATTAATCAAATATTTGATGAATATTAAATATAAATAAGGTTTTATTAATAAATTAAATATATTTACATGAATAAAATTAATACCACATATAATCAATTGATTGGCTACATGGGCATATGCACTAACGTATTAACCTTAAGTAAGATCAAGGAATCTGCAGGCTATAAATTTAAAGTAAGTGACAGTATGGTAATTGTGAACTTAATTAAAAAAAAAAAAGAAGGTATAGGTAATTCTGCTAATCATTTTGGCAATCATTACTCAAGGCTAAAGTAAATCATTTTTAAAGTTATGTATTATTTTCTTTGAATGAATTGTCCCTGTGCTTTGTAACAAAGATTTTGCGTTGTTTGTATTTCTCTTTGAGTGCAGAATTCAATGAAGAAGGTTCAAGAATCAATGGACATAAAAGAATACATGCAAGGCCCAGCTGGTAAGAAATTTAAAGCAGTGTCAATTGTTGCAGTTTCTAATAGAGTTCATCCTCATGAAAGTGCAGCACTTCAGTATTTTGACAGCATACGTCTAAATTCTGACCTCATTGCGTCGTGTGTCGAGCAGAGCAGTTGTCTCCAATAACAATGGATTTGTGGTGATATTGATGTGCTTTTAGACAAAAGCTAGGGTCCTCTTGGCATAATTTCAAGGAAATTGGAAGAGTCACAAATATAGACCTCATTGATTCCCTTGGGTTAATACTTGCAGGCATTGTCTGCAGTCAAGAGAACATCACTATAATGAACGTATGATGTTTCCTGTCCGCAACATAACCAGTCTAATCTCACTGATTGCACCGACATTTGTTTTGGTAGTCTTTTGCTTCATCGTCAACACATGGGATGAACCAAGCACCACAAACACCACCACTTGTAGGGGAAGATATTTGTTGTGTTGTAATATAATATGTTTAGTCTAAGTTGAACAACATAAGTAACACAAAGGAAAGCAAATTCTGAACAGCCAGGCTATTGTAAACATAGACAATAGCCTGATGTCCTTGCTTTACTTTTTCGATTAATTTATTAGAAAAAATTATGGATGGTTGAGATATCCTTTCAGGAGACTGAGTGTCAGATTGATTTCCTGTTCTTTATACTTTTAATTAGGAACTAGATATAATAAATGGTGCTAACTCAAAATGTTTACACTCAGGGTTTGACTTTACTTCTGGATTCCGTATTAGGTTTCGGCCAGCTGATGTTATTTGCTCTAATGGATTATGAATGCAACTGGATGCGTCCAGTTGCATATTCCATCCTTCAGTATAGCACTAATAACGTTTTTACTCAGGATGGAGTGGTCAGAATTAGTGAATTTTTCGGACTGCTCGACAGGATTAGCCTCTAGTGGAAAATAGAGGGACTAGGGACTCGGGAGAAGACAGAGCCCCCTTTTGACGCTGATTATGGAACAATAAGTCTTGTTTCAGGCAATTAGTATTGCAGACATTCTTGTACGAGTTAATATGGGACAATTTTCTTCATTAATCCCACCTAATTTGACTTTTATATTCCTTTGTTTGGATCATTTCTTCTTTTTATTTTCTTGCACTCATTAGCAACTGAATCATTGCAATTTTAGAATTTTCTAACCTTTCGTGTACATGTGAGTATCCCTCCAGGTTCACTATAAAATTGAAACAAGTGTAAAGGGAAATGCTCCAAGTTAGTCTTATCTCACCTCCTCCGGCGCCATGAACTCTCCAAGTGTTGTAGCGGCAGCAATGGCTGCTCTCATGATATTTCTTTTACTCACTCCACCTTCTGATGCTGCAATTTCTTGCAGTGATGTAATCAAGGACCTGAGGCCTTGTGTGAACTACCTCATGAATGGCACTGGGAAACCACCTGCTGCATGCTGTTCAGGAATCTCAGCTATTCAAACTACTGCATCAACCACGGCTGACAAGCAGGCAGCTTGTAACTGCATCAAGTCAGCTTCCAAGCAAATAAATCCAAAGCCCCAGTTAGCACAGGCTCTTCCAGCTAACTGTGGAATCACCTTGCCTTTCACTGTTTCACCCAATGTTGATTGTTCCAAGTAAGATACAAATGCCAACTCTCTCACTCTGATGACTTCCATCAATGTCTGCTCTTTTCTTTTCACTGCAGCTACCTATACATCTCTATGTTAACCAAAATTTGTTCCTTTTGCAGGATTACTTAGTTGAAATGGAAATGGTCTGGTGAATGCTTTTCGATCCATGTGCTCCTATATATTTCGAGTGAAATAGAATAGTTGTACCTCATTTCATTCATGTCTGCCTGTGTGTATGGGAAGCTTACCCTACTTTGTTTTAAGCTGGAATGCCCAGTGCCTTCTTTTCTCCAGTAAATAAAGATACCATTATTGTTATGGTTAAAATGAGTAAACTCACTCTTAATCCATGTTGCTGATGTGAAAGATGGAAAGAGTGTAGAGTTAAATAAAACTCATGCTGGATTGAAGTTTTCAGAGTTTGTTAGGATTTGCCATAATCTTTTTTTTTGTTATGTAACAAACAACAGCAGATTTTGTTGCTGTTTATTTGCTTTTGTTGTTTTTAAGAATAAGACTTATGATATCAATAAAGTAACCAAGTTTTCAGAATAGCTTTGTTCTTTGTTAACATTTACATTTTATTCTGTCAAAATCTATCAAATTGGTATCAGAGCAAAAAACTTCTTGAGAGACCTGTGAGGTTGAGAGAACATAAACACTTATCACCTTCCTTATTCAAAACACAAAAAACCAACCAACGAAAAATGAGTTCAGACTCTCCATTGAATGTAATGGCACCTCCAGTGTTTGGTGGAACAAATTATCAAGTGTGGGCTGTTTGAATGGAAGCATACCTTGATGCTAATGATCAGTGGGAAGCTGTTGCAGATACATATGAAGTTCCTCCTTTGCTTGACAATCCAACTATCGCTTAAATAAAAAATCACAGGGAGAAGAGGCAAAGAAAATCAAAAGCGAAAGCTAGTCTATTTGCAGCTGTTTCATCTTTAATTTTTACCAGAATTATGACACTGAAAATAGCAAATGAAACTTGGGACTTTCTGAAGTAGAAGCATGAAGGAAATGAACTAGTGAAAGGTATGAAAGTCCTAAATCTAATCAAATAATTTAAGATGCAAAGAATGAAAGGAGTTTGAAGGAAATGAATTAGTGAAAGGTATAAAAGTCCTAAATCTAATCAGAGAATTTGAAATGCAAAGAATGAAGGAATTAGATACCAACAAGAATTAGTCTGACAAACTTCTCGACATTGCTTACAAAGTAAGGCTTCTTGGTTTTAATTTCTCTGATTCAATGATTGTTCAAAAAGTTCTTGTAACGGTTCCTGAAAAATTTGAAGTCATAATATCATCGATAGAAAACTCAAAAACTCAAAAGATATAACAAGTATCACTTTAGCAGAACTATTATATGCATTGCAAGCTCAAGAACAAATAAGACTTATAAGGCAAGCAGGTTCTGTGAAAGGTGCATTTTTGCTAAGTCACATAACAATATATAACAAAGATATATAAATAACAGCAATAACAACACAACATTTTCATCATATCCTTAATGCAAAAAATCCAACCATCCACAAAACATATGTTGGTGGAGGCCGGATACAAAATATAACAAGTGTGGTCAATTAGGACATATTGAAAGGGTATACAAATCTCAACAACAACAAGGAGAAGTCAAAACTATTGTTTAATAACCTGAAGAAGAGCAACGGTTTATGGCTTCATGCTTTGTTACCAGTAACTCAATAGAAAGCTAGCTTATAGACAGTGGTTGTACAAGTCACATGACTTACGATCAAGAACTTTTCAAAAATCTTGGCAAAACTATCATTTCTAAAGTTAGAATTGTAAATGAAGCTTATCTAGCAGTAAAAGGCAAAGGAACAATGGCAATTAAAGGCATCACAAGTTTAAAATTAATTTCTAATGTCCTATATGTTCCTGAAATTAATCAAAATGTTTTGAGTATTGGTCAGCTGTTGGAGAAAAGATATAAGGTGTTATTTGAGGATAATTTTTGCTTGATTACTGATGCACAAAACAGAGAAGTGTTTAAAGTCCAAATGAAGAGTAAAAGCTTTGCCTTGAATTTTATGGAAGAAAAATAAGTTACGATACACAAAGAAGATAACAGTACAATGCTTTGGCATAAAAGATTGGAGCATTTTCATCATACAACCCTACTTTTTATGAAGAAGAATCTTGTGAAAGGCTTACCTGATTTAGAAGAAAAACTTTCTCTATGTGCAGCTTGTCACTATGAAAAGCAGACAAGACTTCCTTTTCTACAAAACAAGACTTGGAGAGCTACACAAAAACTACAGTTAATGCACATTAATGTGGGAGGACCTCTGAAACCATCATCATTGAATGGCAAATAAGTATTATATTGCTTTCATTGATGATCATACAAGAATGTGTTGGATTCATTTCATGAAATATAAATCTGAAGTTTTTGACATCTTCCTAAAAGTTTAAATGTCACAACTCGAATCCCGGGTCCATAATCGGCAATGCAGGAGCGGTGTCGAAAGGACACATCATCTATGCTAAGCCTCAGAGCGGACATATCAAAAGAATAAGTTATTCAAAAATACGCAGCATTTCATAATCTTCAAAAATATTATATTATTTAAAACTAATGAAATCAAAAGATAGTTCAAAACTCTTCATCGGTAATTAAAACAAAAAAAATAATTCATAATACTCACTACATTGTCAAAATCCAAACTTAATTGAAACAAGGTAATAATGGAGCATCTAAAACAACAAATCAAAACTAAAAGGAAAACCTCGCAAAATAAGTAAGGCATACCGACCAAAACTGAAGAAGCAGGAACACTCAACAAGTCCACATGCTAATAGAAACTAAGAACCTGAAATAATATTACGAATGACGGGTGAGTTCAACCAACTCAGTGAGGGAATAATATTTAATATACATTTTAGATATTTTAGATATTAATAGTTTGCAAGACTATTTATCTTGATATACATATACATATACATACTAAACATATTATTATAAAGTAGTGGAATACATGTCAGAGACCAGATGACACCCGAAGGTGACCAGATGACATCCAAAGGTGACCGGATGACACCCGAAGGTGACCACTATGGGATGATCAATCGCCACAGGTTGATACCTCTCTCACCAGCTAGGTATACAGAATACTATGTGCACATAGGCTAACTACTCTCCTTTAGCATGGAGTTACTGACAAGTCCTATATCAAAGCATAATAGATATTTACATAATCATTAAAGAAATGTATATCATATCAAATAGAATTTAGTTTGACAAATTGCGAATGCAAATTCAAGAATAAATGAATACTCGAAAAATAAAGCAAAATATATAAATATTCAAGAAATTAACTAGGTGTACTCATCGTATAATAAATATACATATTTATTTATATTATATGCATATTAAATATTATCCCACTCACCTGGAAGAATATAGATTAAAAGGAATATCAGATGAAAGACCCGAAAAACCTATTGAGGATCGTTAGGGAACCTACAATAAATATATGAAATATACTCAAAAGCAATTCAAAACAACACAATTAAAAGATTCCAATGCATAAAAGAAAACCAGGTTTAGTCTCTTAGGTTTAGGGACTAAAACGACAATTATCCAAAACAGGGACCAAAACATAATTTTACCCAAACTGGACCAAACTATAAATACATAACCATACTGAAATTTCAATCCTGTCCAGAACGACACAGGGACCAAACTGTAATTTTTTTAAAAGTTCATGGACTAAAATGTAAATTCCTAAAATTGAGGGATCAAACTGAAAATATTCTATATCAATTATCAGACTGAGATTCATCATCCTTAACCTCATAATAACACTGTACAGAATCTCAAAATACATTTAGGGATCAAATTGTAATTTTTCCAAAGTTTAGGGACTAAACTGAAATTTTCATAAATCAAGGACCAAAATAAAATTTGGTCATCTTCAATCTCAAGACCATTCTATCCAGATTTTACAGTAAGGTTAAAATGAATTTCTTAACCTATAAAAATTAATTTAAACAAATCAACTCACAAATTCTTATTTCTAACAACATACTAATTAATCACCTAACATTAAACCCTTAATAATCATAAATCAATCTTAACAACATAAACTTCTAATCCTTATAAACCCTAATCTGTCTCTCTCTCTCTCTCTTTCTCTCTCTCTCTCTCTCTCTCTAATCCTTCCATAAACAAATCATAATTAAAAGTAACATGAGAGAGAATCACTTACTTGTTACTTCCACTTTTCTTAAACCCAAAACTCATGATCAAAAACTGAAATCCTTGATTTTATGAGGAGAGGGTCACGGCGGCCACAAGACTTAAAAGGGAGAATAATAATTCTCTTCCAACTTTTCCTTATATACCTAGGTTAACTTAGGTTGGGTTTGGACTGACTTGGACTTGAGTTTGGCCCAAAAGTTTGGGTCTTACATTAAAGCTTGGGTGGAAAAACAAAGTACATACAAAGTACAGGTGATTAGATCGGACAATGGAATATAATATATCTTAGAGAAATTTAACAAATTGTGAAAAAAAAGGCATTGAGCACCAGTTGACATCACTTTATACCCCTCAACAAAATAGGGTGGTTGAGAGGAAAAACATAACACTTATGGAGATGACAAGGTGTTTATTACATGACAAAGGGCTGCCAAAGAATTTATGGGCTAAGGCTGCAAACACAATAGTTTTTCTATTGAACAAATTGCCAACAAAAACTCTGCAACAAAGGACTCCATTTGAAGCATGGTATGGCTATAAATCAAAGTTGTAGAATTTAAAAACTTTTAGTTGCCTTTGTTTCTCTTATATTCCTCAGGTTAAGAGAGAAAAACTTGATAAAAAGGTAGAATCTAGGATCTTTATAGGCTACAGTTCAGTTTCAAAAGCCTATAAGATTTATCTTTCACAAGACAACAAAATAATTGTTAGCAGGGACATCCAATTCTTTGAGTCAGAAAGTTGGAGCTGAGAGAATGATAAGAAGCTTGAATTCCGAGAGGAGAATGATGACATTGATGATGAACCTGTTACAAAAACCAGATCACTCTTTAACATCTATCAGAGTTGCAATGTTGCAATAATTAAGCCTGCATGATATGAAGAAGTCACGGCAGATCAACATTGGATGGTTGCAATGAAGGAGGAGTTTATGATGATTGAAAAAAACTAGACTTGGATGCTAGTGAATATGCCTGCACATAAAAAGGCCATAGGAGTCAAATGGGTTTATGGAACCAAATTCAATTATGATGATTCTATAAACAAATATAAGGCAAGGCTTGTTGTCAAAGGATATGCTCAGATGTTTGGGGTGGATTTCTCTGAGACTTTTGCTCTAGTTGCTAGACTTGAAACCATAAGAATGTTATTGGCTCTTGCTGCTCAAAATGGTTGGATTATACACCAAATGGACGTCAAATCTGCTTTCTTAAATGGATATTTGGAGGAGGAAATTTTTGTGGAGAAGTCTGAAGGTTTTGTTGTTCAAGGAGAAGAAGAGAAAGTATATCTATCGAAAAAGGCTCTATATGGTTTAAAGCAAGCACCAAGGGCTTGGTACAGTATGATTTATACATATAGACTTAAGCTTCACGAAAAGCCTAAGTGAATTCACACTATATCTTAAGAAGGTTAATGATGAATTACTTGTGGTTTCTCTTTATATTGATGATTTACTTGTGACAGGAAGCAACATGAAGCAGATTGATACTTTCAAAAGGAAAATGAAGAATGTTTTTGAGATAACTGATCCGGGAAAGATGATATTCTTCATTGCCATGGAAGTTAAACAAAAGTATAATGAAATCTTTATATGTCAGCACAAATATGACAAAGAGATTCTAAAAAAGTTTAACATGGAAGAATGCAGGCTCATAACAACACCAATGAATGAAAATGAGAAATTTTGCAAAGAAGATGGGGCTACAAAGATTGATGAAAAGCTTTATAGAACCTTAATATGTTATTTGATGTATCTTACTGCAACAAGACTACAAAACTAGACATTATGAATGCTACAAGTGTACTTTCAAGGTATATGCATTGTGCAAATGAACTTTATTTTCAAGTAGCAAAAAGAATTGTCATATACATCAAAGGAACAATTGTGTATGGATTGAGGTTCTGTCAAGTTAAAAACTTCACACTCCATGGTTATTCTGATAGTGATTGGGCCAATTGTGTTGATGACATGAGGAGTACTTCAGGTTATTAATTTAGCTTTAGTTCTGCTATTTTTTAATGGAGTTCTAAAAAACAAGAAGTCATTGCTCAGTCTATAGCAGAAGCAGAACATGTAGCTATTGTTGCTGCCGTGAATCAAGCTCTCTGGATTAGAAAATTGATGACTGATCTACATATGGAGCAAAAAAAAAGCACATAGATACTTGTAGACAATCAAGCTGCAATTTCAATTGCAAGAAATCCAATGTTTCATGGCAAAACAAAACACTTCAAGCTGAAATTGTATTTTCTACAAGAGGTGCGAAGAGAAGGTGAAATACAATAAAGAATCAAAATGTTGACATTCTGTATTAAGGATGATTCCTTGAATCATGCTGCAGATCCCATCAGTCACAAATCTGCCAATAATCAAGCATGTAACAACTAGGAAATAAAAGGAAAATTGTCTATGTATGTTAACTTTGCTTTTTCAACTCTGTAACCGTTAGGCAGCATATCCCTAACTTTAGCTTCCCTTGTTAAGAATAGATTGTGCAGGCTTCGTATATATAGAATACTGATCTCTGTATTAGGTGACATTCTTGTGTGAGCAAAATAATATTCTTCTGTAAACAAAAGTTGAAACAAGCTGTGCAATAGTTTATATTCAATATGGTATCAGAGCATCACTCCACCGAGAATTTGATCCCCAACCCTGAAAATTTTCCTTCACCCATCACAAACCCGCATTCCACCACAGAAGCTCCACTCATTGCCCTGAATATTGCAACCCAAATCAATGAGAAACTTACACCCTCAACCTTCCCTCAATGGCGTGCACAGTTTGAAGCTCTTTTAATTGAATACAATCTCATTGACTATGTTACTGGTGATAAACCATGTCCTCTCCAAAATAATTCCTCTGTTTCTTCTCTTCAAAAATCTCATTGGGTCAGGCAAGACAAGTTGATTCTAAGTGCTATCTTAGCCTCCACTACACCCACCATCACTCCATTTATCTCCGCTACAGCAACATCCCAAGCCGCTTGGTGTAAATTAAACACCATGTATGCCAGCAAATCACGCAGTCGTGCCATGCAATTAAAAGAGGAACTTACTTTAATCAAGAAAGCCAGTCGGTCGATTCCAGAATACATGCACACTGTCAAGGCCCTTGCTGATGAGATTGCACTCATTGATCATCCCATTTCAGAGGATGATCTTACTCTTTACATTCTAAATGGTTTGGGACCTGATTACAGAGAAATTGCAGCACCAATCCGGGCACGAGAACGCCCACTATCTTTTGAAGAACTTCATGACTTGCTTGTTAGTCATGAATGTTATCTGCGTCGTCTTGATGCTACCACGCAGCAACTCATTGCTACAGCCAATTTCTCCAATCGCCGCTCGACCTCTGGCTCTTCCAATGGAGGCAATGTTTACAGGAGTTTTAACAAACCAGCAAAAGGAGGTTACTTTAAATATGATGGTTCTCCTGCCCCATCTCGTTATAATGGTAATGGTAACTCACGTGACCATAAGAAGCACAACCAATTTAATGGTCAACGCAGGTATTCACCAAAATGCCAAATATGTGATCAATTTGGTCACACTGCTAAGCATTGCTCACAGTTCAACTCCTGTAATGCCACCGTTAATTGTGTCTCCACATCACAAGCCAAGGATACTAAATGGCTTATTGACTCTGCTGCTTCTCACAATATCACCGGTGATCTTGCAAAATTATCTGTTCATTCCGAATATGATGGTACTGATGAGGTTGTCATTGGTGATGGATCAGGTTTGCGTGTTTCACACACTGGATCATTAGCATTTCATTCACCCACTCGTACCTTTCATATCACTGATACTCTTTGTGTTCCAAGTATACACAAAAATCTTATTTCTGTTCATCATTTTACTCTCCGAAACAATGTTTGTATTGAATTTCACCCTTTCTTTTTTCTTGTCAAGGATCAGATCACGGGGGCGGTCCTATTCAAAGGTGTATGTGAAAATGGTGTTTACACACTCCCGGATTCACTGGTATCCTCTCCAAAAATGGTTGCAAATGTTCATGAACGGACGTCACTTGATGGGTGGCACAAACGTCTAGGACATCCGTCTCAAAAACTTGTTAACCAAATTATCAAATCTTTTTCACTTCCAATAAAACACAAAGATCACGTATCTTATCTTTGTACCTCTTGTTCAATCAATAAAGCTCATAAGCAACCATTTCGTTCAACTAGTCTTGTAAGTCATGCACCACTTGATCTCATTTATACCGATGTTTGGGGACCCTCCAATACAGTTGGCCTTGATGGTTCACGCTTTTACTTGATTTTGGTTGATCATTTTACCAAATATATATGGTTCTATCCCATGTCCAATAAATCTTGTGTTAGCTGTATTTTTCCTCAATTTAAACACCTTGTTGAAAAACAATTTCATACCAAAATCAAAAGCATTTATTCGGATAATGGTGGTGAATTTGTTGCCCTCAAACAATATTTTTCTATCCATGGCATTAGTCACTACACCACTGCCCCTCACACACCTCAACAAAATGGTGCATCGGAACGTCGCCACCGTCACTTAGTATAAACTGGTCTTACTCTACTACATGATGCATCTCTTCCTCTATCTTACTGGTCTCATGCATTTTCCACAGCTGCATATCTCATTAATAGACAACCAACTCCTCTGCTCCACAACAAAACCCCATTTGAAATCTTATTTTGTCAGCCTCCTAATTATCTCAAATTAAAAAAATTTGGATGTCGCTGTTTTCCCCTCACAAAACCATACAATACAAATAAACTTCAACCAAAAGCCACCGCGTGTTTGTTTCTAGGATATTCTACAACTCAGAATGCTTACAAGTGTCTAGACTTATCCACTAACAAACTCTATCTCTCTCGCCATGTCCTGTTTGATGAAAGTCACAGCCCATTTCAGGCACTCACTCCTGCATCCAGCTCCTCTACTCCATCCTCTTCGGCGACTGTGCCACTCATCGATGTACCTGTTCCACTGTAACCTTCACCAGTGATCTTGGATCGTGCTGCCATTTCTGCATCACCTTCAGGTACCGTCTCTGCTCTTCCTTTTTCTGTTGAGGAACAATTGCCATTTAATTCTCCATGTTATAGTCCTACTATTGTTCATCATAGTGAGACTATCACTTCCTCACCAGTTTTGCCATTAACACCGGCTTCTCCTTCACCACTCACCACCGATGTTCCTATCCCTGCTCATCTTTCTCCCACTGTGCTTGATGTTGTTTCTCATCCTCAGCCCCAGCGAACCCATTCCATGATTACTAGGTCCTTGAATCAAATTTACAAACCCAAGCAATTTCATGTTGTTACCAAACATCCCCTCCCTAATGCTATTGAACCCAGTTGTGTGAGCCAGGCATTAGGTGATTCACGGTGGCGCCAAGCCATGTCTGCAGAGCTCACGGCTCTAATGCGACACAGCACATGGACCTTAGTACCTCCCCCGAAACATTGTCTTCCCATCGGTTGTAAATGGGTGTTTTGGGTTAAGAGGAACGCTGATGGGACGATTGATCGCTTTAAGGCGAGACTTGTTGCCAAAGGATTCAATCAACATCCTGGGTTAGACTACAAGGAAACATTTAGTCTGGTTGTGAAACCGGCTACTATTCGGTCTGTATTGACCATTGCTGTCACCCAAGGCTGGCAATTGAGACAACTTGATGTTAATAATGCTTTTTTGTATGGTTTGTTAAATGACAATGTGTATATGGTTCAACCTCCGGGTTTCAAAGATGATACCCATCCTCAATATGTCTGTTGCCTGAACAAAGCCATTTATGGCCTCAAACAAGCCCCACGGGCTTGGTATTCTACTCTCAGAGGTGCCATTTTAGAATTTGGTTTCATGAAATCCAGAGCTGATTCCTCCTTGTTCATTTATAAGACCACATCTGTTACTTGTTACTTCTTGGTGTATGTGGATGATTTGGTTATTACAGGAAATGATCCAATCTTTGTCTCATCCATCATTGACCAACTAAGCAATCGGTTCTCTGTAAAAGACATGGGTCAGTTGCATTTTTTCCTGGGCATGGAGATTATTCCTACTACCACAGGTCTGTTTTTGTCTCAGCATAAATACATCAGGGACTTGTTAACAAAGCTGAATATGCATGGCGCAAAAGAAGTTATCACTCCATTATCCACCACTACTGTGCTCAAGCTTCTTGATGGCACATCCTCAGTTGATAGCACTGAATACAGGCGTATTATTGGTGCCCTGCAATACTTATCTCTCACCCGACCTGACATTTCTTTTGCAGTTAACAAGTTGTCCCAGTTTATGCATAAGCCGACGACAACACATTTGACAGCTGCAAAACGATTGCTTCGATACTTGAAGCATACAATCTTCCATGGCATTCATATTCGTAGAGACATGAACCCCAAATTCATTACATATTCTGATGCTGATTGGGCAGGTAATTGTGATGATCGAAAGTCCACTTCAGCATACATATGTTTTCTTGGTTCCAATCCTATTTCCTGGAGCTCCAAAAAACAACGAGCTGTGGCAAGGTCGTCCACTGAGGCTGAATATCGCGCCCTTGCCTCTGCTGCCTCTGAAACGCTATGGCTTCTAGCACTTTTTACTGAACTTGGCTATTCCACCTCAGCTCCTCCACAGCTCCTCTGTGACAATTTGGGTGCCACACATTTGAGTTTCAATCCGATTCAACATTCTAGGATGAAGCACATTCAAATTGACTTGCATTTTGTTCGTGATCTTGTTCAAATGGGTACTCTTCATGTTCATCACGTCAATACCCAAGATCAACTGGATGACCTCTTGACGAAACCTCTATCTCGACAACGGACAGAACTTCTTCGGACCAAGATTGGAGTAACCGATGGTGACTCCATCTTGCGGGGGCGTATTAAGGATGATTCCTTGAATCATGCTGCAGATCCCATCAGTCACAAATCTGCCAATAATCAAGCATGTAACAGCTAGGAAATAAAAGGAAAATTGTCTATGTATGTTAACTTTGCTTTTTCAACTCTGTAACCGTTAGGCAGCATATCCCTAACTTTAGCTTCCCTTGTTAAGAATAGATTGTGCAGGCTTCGTATATATAGAATACTGATCTCTGTATTAGATGACATTCTTGTGTGAGCAAAATAATATTCTTATGTAAACAAAAGTTGAAACAAGCTGTGCAATAGTTTATATTCAATATTCTGAGCAAGACACTTCCTAAAGCTTAGTACAAATTTTACAAATTTTTCAGACAAAGGCTTGGAGTCTGCAGCTCCAGGGCCAAAGAGGAGTGTTGAATTAATGTCTCAGAACCTGCTAATGTGGAAGATGCGAAGAATTTAGAGTTAAATAAAACTCATGCTGGATTGAAGTTTTCAGAGTTTGTTAGGATTTGTCATAATCTTCTTTTCTATGATGTAACAAACAACAGCAGATTTTGCTGCTGTTTGTTTGCTTTTGTTGCTTTTAACAAGTTGTTCAAATAACACTTATGGTGATCAATAAAGTAACCATGTTTTCAGAATAGCTTTGTTCTTCGTTAACATTTACATTTTATTTTGGCAAAATCTATCAATTATTATGGTTAAAATGAGTAAACTCACTCTTAATCCACTTATCAATGACGTATTTATCTATTTTTAATTATGGAAAAGACTCTCTCCCTCTCTTTTATCTCTATTTAACTTTAATGCTATAACAATGACGACATGGCCATCTGAACATATACACAATTACACATACATGATGAGATCTCCCAAAAAACAAGAAGAAGAAGAAGAAGAAGAAGAAGCACTCTTCCAGTCCATCGGATCTCAACATCATCGTAAGCACTTGCATTAAATAACTACTGGCAAATTGATGAGAACATTGACATCATTCGTGTAATATTTAAAGCTAAATTTGTCAACCAGCAATGCTTGATTGACCATTAACAATATATACATCTCAAGCTTAGGATTGGACAAATACATTAATCTGCTATTCATTTACTTTTTATTAATAAGGACGAGAATTCAGCTGGAACTTAAATGAATACCACATGAATGATGAACAGAGTGTCAACCTTAAATATATATACTTTGGTATTATATGTATTTTTAGATACACCTACAACATTTATATTTTTTTTAATTCAATACAATATAAATATATATAAAGGAGGAGAAAGAAAATTATTAGCCATCGATAGATTCAAATAAAATAAACTCAAAAAAACCCTAAATAGACCCGAAAAATCCTCTAAAATAGACCCAAAAAACACACATTGGACTCGGGTTATCAAACCCGAGCCCCATATATAGCTAGGGGGCAAGGAAAATTAACTCGGGCATGGTAGCCCAAGCTCATGATTGGCCAGGTGCATTGGCTCGAGCAACATGCTTGAGCCCATTCTGGGATGGCCACATGTACATCTAGACGTGCTACCCAGCATCCCCTTAGACTCGGGTGTACGCCTCGAGCCTAATATGTGTGGGTCCAAGCAACATGCCTGGATTTATTTTTTATTTTTAATAGGCTCGAGCCCAACACTTATTATAAAATTTTTCTGAGACTCCACATTAGTTCCTCAGTATTTTTCACTAATTCTATATATATTATTTTAACTATAACACAGTTTAAAATATCATAATAAAATTACATGATTTATAAATACATTATAAATCCTTGAAGCCAAATTTAATAATCCTTGAAGCCAAATTTAATAGATGATGTAGCTGCCAAATTTACAATAAAGAAGTTCTAATAAATTTATCAGTCCTCCTAGATGAAGATTTATTGTTTATGCATGATTAATTTTCTCCACAATTATGTTTTAGTAATACAATTCATCCAAGTAAAAAAAACAAAAAAGTGAGCATTGCTCGAATGTAATCACTTGAAATCCTCTCCATCACCCGTACTCCCATCACTAAAAAGAAAGCATGCTCTTTTATATAATCACAAAAATGCAACCACTACAAAAACCATGGGAGAATTTGAATTGTCAATTGAAAAAAGCAACGCACTAAAATTAGAGAATTTGAATTTGAAATGATTTTGAGGAAGAATTCAATTGAAAATTTAAATATATTTCACAAAGAGTCCCACAGCATCATCGTACAGGCCCACTTTCCAGTTTGAATCTAGATGGACACCACAAAAGACGAGGAGTAATAAATTATATATTTGCACTCCAAAGAATTTAATGGAGAAAGCAGTCAATTACAGCATAATATAAGTAAAGAAGTTGATTGACAGAAATGATAATCCAATTTCTTGAGTTTAAGAAACTGATCACTCTTCTCTTTCTTCTACCTCATACCACAGCTTAAATAAGGAATATCGGGAGGGAGTGAAAACCAGCTAGCCAGCACACCGCACATGCAGAAGGAAAGAAAGGCTCACGTACACCTTAGCTCCCTAGCCTAAAGAATAAGAAATGATATTGTACAATTTACTCGTACTAATACAGAGACACGAAGTAAAAAGAAAAAAGGGATGGATGAGGGGATCATCATCGTCGATCATGGGCAATTGGGGTTTCTTCCAGGACCACCATAGAAAAAGTAGGTGCCCCAATCACCACTCCTGCCGTTCTGGACATCATAGCAACTGGATTGCTCGGTAAAAGTGCCGAGCCCTTTAGGATCCCTGAGACTATTGGATCCGTCAACAATTTGAATATTCCTGAAGTAGCCAGCTTTTCCAAACCCTTCTTCAGGGAAATGCCCGCTCCCCATTTCAGTTGTTGTGTGTTGCTCATCTGATTCTGAGTTTACAATCTCACCTCCCCACTCTATCATCGTTGCGCTGTCTGTCAAGTAGGAAAAGAGGAAGCCTGGCCAGTATCCTAGCACGTAGTCATTCCCAAATTGAATCCACCAGTTTCCCTCTTTCGGGTCCTACAGACAACACAGACAACATCACTGAATGTGCCAACTCACGTGCAGGTACAGTCTGGTCTCAAATATTTTTTAAGAAAACAGCAACATAAGATGCATGCATGATAGGATAAAGACATGCATTGCGCCATTTATATGTCAGAGATTCTCTGCGTTTCGTTTATTTAATTTTTCAAAACACAAATGCAGGTAGATCAATTTACATGTTTCTTAAATTATACTCGTCTACCTTCCAAACAAGAAGGCTGATATCATACTGGGAGCCACGGTAGCCAGAAACAGGAAAGATGCTTGCCCCCATCGCTATTTCATTGTTGATTTGAATAAAGCCTGTGCACAGCAGATTGTAGCAACCTGTGGCTTGATAGGCGTCACTCTGTCACAAGACAATTAATCAATATTAATTGCTCCATTATAAGTAATTAACAGTCTGGCCAACCCATTATTAATGTTTAATAAATGAAGGTACTGATCATGAAAACAAGAAATAATACTTAAAATTAACGAAGACAAATTCATTAGTTAGTAGTACTTACAGTCCAATATGTGAAGAGTCTTGTTCTGTTATCTCCATATAGATCTGGACTAACCTGTTATTTACAGAGGTATAATTAAAGACCAAGCAAGATAATATGTACATATTGATGGTAATAATAATGTATGATTTTTTAAAAAGAAAATTAATTAACTTAAGATAACACAATTACCTGCCATCCAGCTTCAATGCTGTTAAGATCTTGACCAAAAGTACCTCCAAGGATCCAGATTTGAGACAAGCTGAATTCATTAGGCTGTTGTGTTTTGGGCTCCCAAACGTTAATGGTGGCCTTAGCTCCATAATACTTATCTCCTTCCACATATACTATCGCATGCTAATAAAGACTCCAAGCAAGAAAAACAAATATTATCTGTCAGAACAAATTAATTATAGAACCAACCAAGATACTTGAAGCTATAGCTGAAATTAATAATAAAACTAATTAAGTTTCTTTAATTTCCTTCACTATCTATGCGTTCGCTTAAATGCTAGCTAGTTAGCTACTGAATTAAATGAGACAAGATTAACTAATAATTATTAATTAAGTACTATGAGTATAACTTTGAAGTACGTACCTGGTGGCCAGTTTGAGTAATGAGGTCAGGTTGTGCAGACCTGGGTTGATGAGGAATTTTAGTGGGCTTCTTCTTGCCAAACCTTTCGACAGAGCTTGCCCTTAATACATCTTCTTTTTTAGTTCGCCTTATGGGAATAGTTCCTTCAGGACACCTTCCTTTCAAGTGCCACAACTGGGTTATTGGTTTTGATGATGTTGCTTTCTGTGCAGACACCCTTTTGCTTTCCTCGAACTTAGTCCCTTCTGGGTGGAAATTTGGTCTCGTCTGCAACCAGTCACAGGACGCTAATTAACAACCTAGATAAAATATGTAGCTAGCTAGCTGTTACACACACACACACACAATTAACAGTGGACTTACCTGAATTGTATGGTTCTTGAGCAGAGGATGATCAAAAGCCGGTTGGTGAGCAATATGGACGCAGTCGATGATATCTCCATCCGGGCTCTGTTATACAGTACACGATTTGCAATAATTATTACAAGAGTAGTTGAACGAATGGATGATGAAGACCAACAACTTGAAAAGGGTAGAGACAATAATAGATTAATAGCAACCAGCAGAAAGTAAGGGATTGAGGGAATTGATTAGAGATGAGAAAGAAGTAAAAAAAAGATAATCAGGTAGGACGAGGAGCTGACCTTGATGGTTTTAAGAGGAGGCTTGTTCAGGCGCTTCAAATGCTGGTGAGCATCCAACATTTTGTGCTGAGACATGGATATGCTGCTGCTTTTACGTGAAGCAGGTGCTGCTTCTGCGGATGTCATTTGGGAGCTGCAGGATAGCAATAAAATCACTATCAACAAACTGATAGTGCTACCCCAGCTCCTCCTCAGTAAATGTGCCGCCATCATTACCAAACGATTAATATGTATATCCCTCAATCCCCCTTCGCTATCCAAATTAATTACTAAAAAGATACCAAGAATGTACTATATATAAGAAGAAAGTAGTAATAAATTAGCAAGCTTAGCAGAGCCCAGTTGGGAAGTTGGAAGAGCAGGCTTCTATAGGCAGTAGTAGTGTTTCATAATTCAACAAGTTGAGGCTGTAGCGGTGTTAGCATCTGGGATGAGGATGGAATTGTGGTGGTGCCAACTAGATATTAGTGATATAGTAGTGGGAGTGAGTGGCCACGTTTGAGACCTTGGTTTGCCTTCCTGCCTGCTCAACGCAGCTTATCCTGCGCACCCCCCTACCCCCACTAATCACCCCTTGATTTGATCCATTCCCTACCACTTCATATACAGACAAACGGTTTCCCACTACAATCCAATAAAGATTGCCGACGCTTATCTTATGAATACCCCCCCTCCCTCACCTCTTTTGCTTCCCTTTGCTTTGCTTTTGCTGTAAAGTGGAGAATTAACAAATACTTAATACTTTATTTATTATATATACACGGGGACGAATCCAGAATTTGCAAAGTGAGGCGGGGGAATTGTATAGTTATGCTGGTGGGGGCAAAAGGATGGTCTTGAGGAAATGTATAATTTTCAAGGGTGATTTTATTTATACTTTATTGATCATGGGTTAATAATTTGTGACAGGAAACTTTTGGAGTTTCTGCAAGGAATTATGATAGCTAGCTAGCTAGCTAGCTTCAATTACGCCTTTTGGTGAAAACTGAAAAGCCGAAAGGGACAACATCACTTTTTTTTTAATTATTATTATCCTCTCGCCAGTTCAGTTCCCGTGATGACATTTTGGAATTCAAAAATTAGATAGCCTTCCCCTCCCCCCGCCCAAAAATAATTTTATGAAATCTTTTTGTGTTTAAAAAGATTTTTTAAAAAGAATTTAATTTTAATTTTGATGTGTTAATATTAAAAATAAATTATTTTGAAATATTTTAAAATAAAAAAACTTTTTAAAAATCAACTAGTTTCACAACAAATTCTTTAATGGTGACAATCAAACCACAAAATTTCCATTATTTTATTGTACATTTTGTTATATTGTTATATGCTTGATTTATTATGTGTTTTATATGATATTTTTTAAAATTATTATTTAATTTTATTTAGGATTTTTATTTTATTTTTACATTATTATATTAAAATTATTAAAATATACTAAAAAAATATAAATTTAATATTTTTTTCAAATCAAATACTTTTTTAAAATCCACATAAATATAATTTAAAATATAAAAACCAAAATTACCAGACCATAGCTCGGGGATGAGATAAACATAGATAGAGGCTGACTTGTCACATGCATAACAAGAAAGTCTCCTCTTTCTCTATCACTTAAACTCCATAGCGACAGCGATGATTCATGTATAGTTGCGTTTGGAAATACAAGTGTGTGGTTGTGTTTTAATATTTTTTATTTAAAATAATACTTTTTTTTAGATTTTAAAAGTTTTTAATTTTTTTAATTTTTAGATTTTTTATTGTGTTAATATTAAAAATAGATTTTAAAAATAAAAAATATATTATTTTAATATATTTTCAAACAAAAAAACACTTTAAAACATAATCTCTATTACACTTTTAAAAAAACCTCTATATTTTTCTATGGAAAAATTTTCCGTGTTTTATTAAATTTGGCTTGACTAGTGGGTTAACAAGGTAATTCATTGTCCCCACTTCAAATTTGTTTCAAATTAAATAAGATAAAGATTAATCTGGTATAATATAATCGACCTTGAGAATATATTAGTCAAAACCTAGATTATATTTTTTCTTAAAATATTTTTCAAAGTGATATCGATCTAATATATGCTTATAAAAAAAAATATTACAATGATGATGTTTTGGATTGATTTGTGTTAATTTAGGTTAACCCTCAAACCATAACCTGGGTTATGAGATTAATTGAGTTAATTTTTTTAAAAAAAAATCTATTTTTATTTAATTATAAAATAATAAAAATATATATATTTATAAGAAAGACAATGAAAAAAGCTATGGAGAAAAATATATATTTTTAATCAAAATTATCTTTTCTAATTCATGTAATTTTTTTTGTTGATTTGTCAACGAAACAATTTTTTTATTAACAACTTGGTTAATTGAATAAAAAGTAAAGGCAATAAGGAGAATATTAAAAAAAAAACCTATAACAATTTGATTAAAAAATAATATATATTTTTAATAAAAAAACATTTCTTTATATTCATGAAAACATGTTTTTCTTATGAGAAACATTATAATTTTCAAAGCAACTTTTAATTAGAAAATAAAAAAAACATTAATCAATATTTTTATGCACATAAAAAATATAAGAATAATATATTTGGAAAAATTATATAAAAACAATTACAAGAAAAAAAAATAATATAGGAGAAAAGATGGAACAAATAAACACGAGTGTCGTTTCATGGGGTCATTTTATAACTTAAGATTATAAATAATAATAATAAAAAAGAGTTGCATGTTTATGTTATCATGCATTGGTAAATTAGTGCTCCCATGTGTTATCAATAAGAAAAAATAGTGTTTTTAAGAACATAAAATAATGAAAATAATTGCTTTTGTTTTTTGGTAGAAAATTAATGATTTTGTGGTATAACAAAAGTCACCAGTTGTATTAAAAAAAAATGCTAGATATATAATCACAGGAAAAGGTAATAAAAATTGAATAATTTTAATTTTAGTACATTAATAATTTAAAATAAACCGATAAAATTGAAACATATAAAGTGAAATAATTTTAATATATAAAGTGAAATAATTTTAGCACATTAATAATTTTTAGGTGGAAGTAGATTATATCAGGAGATGCTTGATCATATATACGACGTCGTATCTGATTAAAAGTGAACGAAGTGAGCTTAGGATTGCATGGCTAATTAATATTTTTAATGATGGTCTGAAGAAATTAGAAAAACACTCAAAAAGTTAGTTATCAGCAGCATTCGCAACTTGACAAAAGCGCATCCATATATATATATATATATATATATATATATATATATATATATATATATATATATAAATGATATAAATGATTTGATTTGTCAAACATTGATTCAAAAGGCAGAACAGAGTAGAGACCCGTGAGGTGAATGTCATAGAAAACACACCCGTGATTATATGTCACGGAGTAAAGTATCAGCCAAATCATTGATATGGACAGCGTTACACCATCAAAGATAAGATAAAAAACAGACCCTCTTCTTCTTGTTTTTTTCTTTTTTTTAAAAAAAAAAAGGGCCGTCAAAGGTAGATTTCGGGCTGACTACTTGTATCTTGGGCTAGGCCCATGTGAGGCTATATGGGCCTTGGTGTAAATCTTGGCCACTGGCCACTCTTTTACATATTTTGAAAATCTTGCTTTGTCCATTCTAAAAAGGAATCCTCTAAACATTTCACGATATTGTCATTTTAAGTGGCATTGAATCACTGGTGGTGTAAAAAAATCATTTTAATTTATTAGTTTAAGTTGTTAGGTAAAGATTCAAAATATAATTTGAATTACTTTTTAATATACTTTCACAAATAAAAAAATTTTGAACTTGAAACTTGTGTATAGATCTGGATTATCTTATTTTTAATTTTTATTAAATAAATAAGGATAGTGAGATTCGAACTCATAATTACTTGGTTATCAAGATTCTGATATCTTATCAAAGAACTATCTTAATCTAATAGTTTAAACTATTAGATAATACCTCAAGATATAATTTATATTATTTTTAACACAAATCACATGTATTTGATGATGCACAAGCTCTTTAGAAGCCTTTCTAGAAGAGAATATAGAAAAATCTGGGCAAGAGAGGTTCCGGTAATAAAAAATTTACCCCCATAGATTATGAAAATGTAATAACATTCAATACATGAAATTAGACTAGATAGAACATGACAAATTTATTTATAATAATATTTGATGTGTAGGGGAGGCTGGCGGGGCTCGAGTTTTTGTTTTTTTAAAAAAAATCTTAATTTTTTCTTTAATAATTTAAAATTTTAAAATAAAAATTGATAAAATTTAAATTTAAACCCGACTCTCCTGACAATTTCTTGATATGCCCATGTTAATAGAAGACATAATAAAGAGCAGTTTTCTTCCATCCAACTGGAGTTCTGTTGTCCAATCTGAGCATGTTCTGGCATTGGAAGATTAGGAGTTAAAAGCAAGCCGACATGTACATGTGCATCATCACTAACTCGGTCTCTGGAGTCAGGAGTCAGGACAGCAAGAGCACCCAGCCTCCGGACAGAAGCAAAGTACAGAGCCCCATTTTTTCTAAGACTCAATCCCCACATCCTGGATGAAAATTAAACAGGGAAGTTTATTTTTATGTTTTAAAAGTATTTTTAAAATAAATAAATTTATTTTATGTTTTTATATTATTTTAACATATTAATATTAAAAATAAATTTTAAAAAATAAAAAAATTAATATATTTTTAAATAAAAATATATTTTAAAACATAACTATTTTTACAGTAAAAAAAAAGAGAGCTCACACTCTGACAACAGAAAGCAACCAAGCACGATGAGAGCAGCGGCCCTAAGTGGATTAATTGATATAGGACATCTCCTGAAAGCATGTTTGACAGTAGATTTGGTTTGAGATGGATTTATTTTTTAAATATTTATTATTAAAAAGTATTTTAAAATAATATTTTTTTAAAAAATTATTTTTGATATTAATATATTAAAACAGTCCATGATATTAAACTATTAATATAAAACAAAAAAATTAAGATTTTTCATACACATAATTTAATCGTATCGTAAAAACAAACACTTTCTTATTTTATCCCCCGATACTTGATAACACAGCCTTAACAAGTATGAATAATGATTAAAAATCCTGTAAAAAAATCAATACAATTCAAAAATTTAAGTTTTTAAGTGGCAGTTCAAGATGTGATTTATATTATTTTTTAACACATCCCTTCAACTGAAAGCTTTTTAACATTAAAGTTTATACTGACTCACATTACTTTATATTTATAGAGATGATGAAATTTAAACTCTTCACTGCAAATCAATTTAAATATTTAAATAATTTTTATAAAATTATAAAATATAATTTATATTATTATGTAGTAAATCCTACATTAAAAATGACGATTTAATAAATAAAAAACAAAAGCAAAAGGGGCTGGGCTGGAGTGATGAAGAGTAAGCTTTTGTATTGTATTTGAGGTCCCCTGGCAAAGGACCTTTTTCCCGATGTGAAATGGCCAAAATCCGGCACCGGCATGCATATCCTCTCCACCAGCCTCTCACCGGAAAGAAAAGTCCCACAGCCCGAAGGGCCCCCTCCCTCAGGTATGGTAAAGGTTAAGAGGGGTGCATGTATGGTTATGGTCCACTGGTTCATGATTTCCTTTCGAGAAATATGGTGGTGTCTTTCTGTGACTGGATTCTTGAAATCAGCTTTCCTGTTGCTTTCATCTTTACAAATGAATGAGAATCACCAATCTGTCCCCTTCTTCGGTTCTTTCTTCCAAGTCTCGTTGACTTTAGACCTATTTGAGAATGTTCAAAGGATAACTTTTAGAATAATTTTAAAAAATATATATTAAAATAATTTTTATTTTTAAAATTTTGCTTTTAATATAAACACATCAAGATAATAAAAATATATAAAATAATAATTTTTTAAAAAAAAAACTCCACTTTTTTAGAAAAACATGATTAATTCAAAACTTTGTGCATGTAATAGTATTACTAAACCCAGTCAGCTTATAATCATATTTCAAATTCAATATAATAAAAGTTAATTAAATAGAATAATTTAAAACTCAATTAACTTGGTTAAAATTAGTTTACTTTAAAAAAAATTAAAATAATATTATTTTAATTTGATTAGAATTATCCAACACATGACTCAGATCCTGATAATATTATCAAATCCAATAAGCTCGTGGGTAAACTTTGTAGATTAAATTTCAAATTAAATACAATGAAAGTTAATTAAATAAAATAATTCAAGACTCAATCAACTTAGTTAAAATTAATTTATTTTTTAAAAAAATTAAAATAATATTATTTTAAATTAATTAGAATTATCCAACACCGTCTTACTAATTTTTTCAAGTGCACGAACACACATAAACTATCATAAATTAGAAATGCAAAATCACCGAAACTTACCTACCAATTTAACAATGCTGCTAAACTAGTAGTACAAAATTATGAAAAATGAGCCCTGTCCAGAAACAATAAACTGCGATCATTCAATGGAACAGTACCATGACTTTAGCCATCACCATAGCATAAATGTATCTACCAGCAAGTTGATGAGGATTAAATTCTAGCTGTAGCTACTACGTGTGCCTTAAGAAATGAAGAGATTTTAATTCATGCGAGGGCTTCTTGTGGCGCCAAGTAAGCATCGTATGTGTAATGAGCAAAAAAGGTGGCAATGGAGTGGGAGCGGGAGGCGATGGTGGCTGCCTGCCTGCTACCTTTTGCTTTTGAGTTGCGACCACCCTGCACTCCCTCTACCTTTTTGAATTCCTTTTCAACATTCTTTTCTACTCTCAACTTCTTTAATCCAACACTAAGATATATGTCCATCCTTCTTTAGATTAAAACGACACTTCCATTCTCCATTCTGGCTAGCTCATACATTTCTTCTTCTATCCTCTCTTTCTCAAAACCATCACATTTTCACTTGCTTCCTATATTCATTCTCATTCTGAAGTTTATTTGATGATCATATAATAATCTTTTCAATATGGTAAGCTCCCTGATCATGGTTTTTTGTTTAATTCATTCTCCATTCTTTGATTTGCAAGCACAATGTTGAAATGATTTAATTTATGCTCTTCGTCTTGGATGATGATCCAGGGAACTCCAGTGAACATCATAGTTGGATCCCACGTGTGGATAGAGGATCCTGAGGAAGCATGGATGGATGGTGAAGTTACAGAAATCAAGGGCAGAGACGCCACCATAATCACCACAAATGGGAAAACTGTAAGACTTCTTCCTGTTAACTTGTATCATCCAATCTCTTCCATACTAGTTCAGATCATCATGTAAATATGGACTCTGAGTTTGAAACCATCTATATTCTAATACAAGGATTTTCTACTGATATAGTTGCAAAACTAAATATCTTTGAGATTCAGGATCCAAAGAATGACAAGAGATCCATTAGTGACCCTACATGTGTGCTGACTACTCCTGTATATTGAATATCTTGGACAAATCTGACTCTGCTAGCAATCCAGCACATCACGAAACTTTAATGCATGATATATACTTTTAATGTCTACATGATTCGAAATGAATACTTGTATACATAGGCCATCGACTGATGTTTAACTTTAGATTGAAGTTTTCTTATGAAACAATGAGACAACTGTTATAACATATGCTAGCCGTTGCAATAAGGAAAGGAGACAAGCTTATATATCACTCATACAATATCACTCTTTCATTAGTTAAACTTTCCTGAGTCTGGAATTGGTCAAGTATTTATGCTACATTGTTATGTTTTGAGCTTTCTTCTAAGAGACCAGCCTACAAGATATGAACTAACTAGATGAAGTTCGAAGTGTTGATTGGTATTAACATGAATTCATTGTTGATTCTTACCTCAACTCCAGGTAGTTGCTGATATTTCAAGTATATATCCAAAAGACACAGAGGCTCCACCAGCAGGAGTCGATGACATGACGAAATTAGCATATCTCCATGAACCAGGAGTCTTGTATAACCTTGCTTGCCGGTTTGCACTCAATGAGATATATGTGAGCCAACATTAATTGATATAACTGATGTCACCATAATTATTATTTTTATGAATTAGTCTTGAAACTACAGAATATAGATTCAAATAAAAAGCAGCATACTGATGAGCAGTGCTGAAATAAACAGACTTACACTGGGAACATTCTAATAGCGGTGAATCCTTTCCGGAGACTACCGCATTTATACAACATTCACATGATGGAGCAGTACAAAGGAGCTGTTTTTGGAGAGCTAAGTCCACACCTTTTTGCTGTGGCAGACACTTGTTACAGGTATACTGATAGAGCAAAAAAAAACAAGTTTAATTTGGTAGCACACCAATTCATGTCAATTGATTAACATGCATGGGCTGAATATAACATATTTTGTAACTAATATATATACATATATAAACACCTAATATCATCACTTGAAACATCAGAGCAATGATAAACGATCAGGGAAGCCAGTCCATTTTAGTAAGCGGGGAGAGTGGAGCTGGTAAAACAGAGACAACAAAGATGCTCATGAGATACCTTGCCTTCATGGGGGGGAGATCTGCGGGTAATGAAGGAAGAACAGTGGAACAACAAGTTTTGGAGGTAAGTTGAAAACTATGACAGTATCTTGCCTTTTGGATGATTCAACTACTGAACTGATTGAATGAAGAGTCATACTGATTTCCACTTCAGTCCAATCCAGTATTGGAAGCATTTGGGAATGCAAAAACTGTCAAAAACAACAACTCGAGGTGAAATTTAGATGCTTTATCTACGTTCTACTTTGTTCTAAAATTTTGTGTTTAACTCATAAAAATTTGGGTGGTCAATCAGTCGATTTGGAAAGTTTGTTGAGATACAATTTGATAAGAATGGGAAGATATCTGGAGCTGCAGTTCGTACTTACCTTCTTGAAAGATCACGTGTTTGCCAAGTCTCTGACCCGGAGAGAAACTACCATTGTTTTTACATGCTCTGCGCAGCACCACCAGAGGTGATTTCCTGACAACCATGCAAGAATTGTTGGCCTGGCCCTTCAGGAAAAGCTATCTGACTGATGTTCCCTTTCAGGATGTCGAGAGATTCAAGTTAGGGGACCCAAGAACTTTCCATTATTTGAACCAAACAAACTGTTACGAAGTAGCAAACGTAGATGATGCAAGGGAGTATTTGGAAACCAGAAATGCAATGGATATTGTCGGGATCAGCCAGGATGAACAGGTATGTACTCTTCCCATTCATACGGATGGTTTAATGGATTATTTATATCTGGCAATTTAGTGTAGAGATACACATTCCAGATTGACAAAGGGAGGTTCCTCTTTCGCAGGATGCAATATTCCGCATAGTAGCTGCAATCCTCCATCTCGGAAACATCAACTTTGTCAAAGGGAAGGAAGTTGATTCTTCTAAACTTAAGGATGATAAATCACACTACCATCTTCGAACAGCAGCGGAGCTACTGATGTTAGAACTATGACTTATTGTACCGCCAAAATAAAAATAAAAATACTGCTGTAATATCTAGTGATGCCACTTTGCTATCTAACAAATTAAATGCTTTAATTTAGGTGTGATGAGAAGGCACTGGAAGACTCACTTTGCAAGCGCGTCATAGTGACTCCAGATGGTAACATTACAAAACCTCTGGACCCAGCTTCAGCCGTCTTAAGTCGTGATGCCATGGCCAAGACTGTGTACTCAAGGCTGTTTGATTGGTAAGAAAATCAAACTCATTCATCTGACCAGTAACTTTATTCTCGACACTACAATATGCAAGCAGTAGCAGAAGTGCATTTTATAATTTGTTCAGGATGTTTTGCAAGTATATATGTACTTCATCCAAATCCTGGACATAGTTAATGTTTCCTCAGGAATATGATTTCTGCGAAAAAACTGTTCACATGATAGTTCTCTAACATTATTCCAGTTTCTCAATTATGCATTTGGAATTAGTTTTTATCCCATCAAAATAAGAAATTAACAAAAAAAGAGTCAATTGAATGTTCAGGATTGTGGATAAGATCAACAGTTCAATTGGTCAAGATCCTACTGCAACAAGTATAATCGGAGTCCTTGATATTTATGGCTTTGAAAGCTTCAAGATCAACAGGTACGTAGGAAACTATATATGGAGTTATTTTCAAATAATTATTTTAACAGGAACATCTAATCATGTAATAAATATTGTAGTTTTGAGCAGCTGTGTATCAACCTAACGAATGAGAAGTTACAACAACATTTTAACCAGGTAGGGATAAGATTCCTTTGCATGGTTTCGACCATCTCTATAAGCTTCTTCTTCTTCTTCTTATGCACACATGGATCTCTATCCACAGCATGTATTCAAGATGGAGCAAGAAGAGTATACAAGGGAGGAAATAAACTGGAGCTATGTAGAGTTCGTAGACAACCAGGATGTTTTGGATCTTATTGAGAAGGTAAGAGTGTTGCATTTCAAAGTAAAATATTCTATTCATGAAAAATTAACACTGTTTTTATGTCCTTGCCTGCAGAAACCAGGAGGTATAATAGCCCTTCTTGATGAAGCCTGGTATGTGAAAAGGATATGTCTAGTTGTGAAATTATTTATAAGGCTGTTTGTCTCAAGAAAAATAATTTTTAAAATTTGTTCATGTTTATTTATTATTAAAAAAAATTGATCAATAAAAATTATTTTTCTGTTAAAAAAATTTGAATTAATTCCAGAAAAGTATTTTCCTTTTATCTTGAGTAGAAAATATTTTTTAAAAAGTTATGAAAAACTCAAAAATTTCTTGTTATTTATTAATTATATTAAATTTGATTCTCAATCTTTTAATTATAATATATCTTTTTTCTTTAATTTTTTTTTTAGAATTTGATTTTTATATCAACTTTGGTTTTTTTTTATTGTTATTTTTTTTATATCACTTTCTTAATTGAAATATTTTATATATCAAAATTGATCTCTATTCTTTTGATTCTTATATATTTTATTTGAAATAATTTTTGAAATTGATTTTTTTTTTAATTTCATCATCTTTCAAATTTTTTATCTGATTCATTTGGTATCCATTTTTTTATTGTAATTTATTTTATTTGAAATAATTTATGAAATTAGATTTTTTTTTTAACTTCATCCTCCTTTAATTTTTTTATTTGTCAGATTTGGTCTTCATTCTTTTAATAAATTTTTTTAAAAAAATTAAATTATTTTTCAGCTCATTTCTTATGATATAACCAAATACTAAAAAATATTTTTTAACTTTTTCTATAACACTACAAAAATTCAAAAAATAATATATTTTATATGAAAACTACTTAAAGCTCAAGGAATTATATGTTAGTGAAGCTACTGTGACCCAAGGCAGTTAAAATTGTGGACGCTACGTAGCTACGTAATATTAATTAGGGGTGATTATTTTTTTTTTAGTTTTTATCTAAAAAAGTAATTAAATTGAATTTTAAAAAATAACCGAAACTGGTTCAAATCGACCGATTTCGGTTTGGTTTGGTTATTTTAGGACAAAAACCAAAACCCAACCGACTCATTTTCAGTTCGATTCAGTTATTTTATATTAAAAACCAAAAACTATATTATTTTTTAAGGTCTTTTTTGTAATTTTTAATGGGTTTGATTTCGGTTTGGCTTGGTTTTTTTGGTTCGGCTCGGTTTTGTTCGGTTTGGCTCGGTTCGGTTTTTTTTGTTTAAGGCTTATTAAACCGATACCGAACCGACCGGTCAGTTTTTTAAATATTTTTATCAATTTTTTTTCACAGTTCGGTTTTTTCGATTATTTTTTTAATTTTTCTGGTTTAATCAGTTTTTTTTATTTTTTTTCATGCACCCATCATATTAATGGAAAACAGAGCGAGGAAACTATGTGATTGTAAGCGATGTCATAAAAAGCTTGAAGTAAAAAGCTACAGAAATGTAGGTGAATGTTATGAAAGCAAGTGGAGCATTTCTTTTTAAACGTCTGAATACTTGATCTAAAGAAAAAGGAAGTGTAAATCCTTTAATTTTAGACCCATCTCCTATATTAAAGAGATCAAAAGGGTAAAGAGCAACAAATAAAAGCTGAATCATTAGATGTAAGGGTGAACGTCTCTGTAATGCAGCATGTTTCCCAAGTCAACTCATGAGACATTTGCACAGAAGATGTACCAGACATATAAAGCTCACAAACGCTTCAGCAAGCCGAAACTTGCTCGAACAGACTTCACAATCAATCATTATGCGGGAGATGTAAGCAATGTGTTCAGATCTTATTCTTGAACACCCGGCTAAATGAGGTATATTTGTAGGTTTCTAATCGTTGAGCCATTCTGTGAGCAGGTTACTTACCAAGCAGATCAGTTTCTTGATAAAAATAAAGATTATGTTGTAGCAGAACATCAAGCTCTATTAGATGCTTCCAGGTGTCCTTTTGTTGCTAACCTTTTCCCTCCACTACCTGAGGAGACATCTAAGCAATCCAAGTTCTCTTCAATTGGTACCCGCTTCAAGGTAAGCTTGTCCGCATGAAATAGCAGCATCCTGTATGATACAGAAAATAATTCAGACCGTGACTGACACTTAGCTTAAAATGAGCATCCAGCAACAATTACAAGCTTTAATGGAGACATTGAATACAACAGAACCGCATTACATAAGATGTGTAAAGCCAAATACAGTACTAAAGCCTGGAATCTTTGAGAACATCAATGTCTTAAACCAACTAAGATGTGGGGTAAGATAAATTCACTTGGTTCCTTATTGAGGACATGTAGCTTTGATTCTCAATTTTCTGATTGGGAAAAACATTTGTTTCCTAACTATTTATCAAGTTTCTCCGATTGATAATGATTATTCTAATGGATTTTACAACAGGGAGTACTAGAGGCAATTAGGATAAGTTGTGCTGGTTATCCAACCAAAAGAACATTTGATGAGTTCCTTGATCGTTTTGGAATGTTGGCTCCTGATGTTCTAGATGGGTATGAATTCTAGTGCGGTTACTTGTCATTTGGCATAAAGCATTTGTGGCACAGAAGCCTCAAAGTCAGGACTGGAATGAGAGTAATGAACTGTTTAGCTAAAAAAATTATTTTGAGCAGAAATTGTATCTTATCTAACAGAAGCTGACTGCAGTCGGTGACAGCTGAGTTAGAATATCTACTCAGCTGTTCTTCACTAACTATTCTCCAAAACTCAAAGTAACTTGAACTTCATATTAGTCCAACCATAACATTCTCTGTTTCTTCTGGGCAGATCTGATGAAAAATCAGCATGTGTTGCCGTCTTGGACAGGATGGGTTTAACGGGCTATCAGGTATGTTTGATCACGATATATATATATATATAAAAGAGCAATGTTCATAAACTATGTAAGAAGTAAAAAACAAAATATGATGTGCTATTGTAACATTCCCCCCCTGAATGCTTCATTTAGATTGGGAAGACAAAGGTGTTCCTCAGAGCTGGGCAGATGGCTGAGTTAGATGCAAGAAGAGCTGAAGTTTTGGCTAATGCTGTCAGGCGTATCCAGAGACAAATCCGGACACATCTGACCAGAAAAGAGTTCATCACCCTAAGGAGGGCTACAATTCATTTGCAGAAACTCTGGAGAGGTTAGCTCTCTTTTCCCCAAGTAATTAAATCTTTCCCTATAAAACAAGGAGGCAAACAGACCATCCGACTGAAGTAACTTGCACTGATGAGGAATGGTTAATTAGGTTTGCATGTTATACTTGGGCAACAGAATCATGCCATTCTAAAATAGTTGTGCTTGAGTTGGTCGAATTCTTTATGATTTTCTATATAAAAGTCAGATTTTGTGTCCATGACTTGATCCCAACTGAAAATGAGCCGGACCACCATTTGAAATCCTTGCCTAGAAAGAATAGAAGTCAGAAGATGACAATTCTCTATTTGCCTTGCCTCTTGTGCAGCACAACTTGCACGTAAGCTGTATGAACAGATGAGGAAGGAAGCAGCTTCTATCCGTATACAAAAGAATGTCCGTGCTCATGAAGCAAGAACATTTTACACTAACTTGCAAGCATCAGCAATAGTCATCCAAACTGGAATAAAAGCAATGGCAGCACGTAATGAATACAGATACAGAAGAAGAACCAAGGCTGCAATTATTATTCAGGTGACGCACTCTCAGGATGAGCTGCGGACAGAAGTTGTAAATCACAGGGGATCAAGAAGCATGTGACTAGAAATAGAATGAAATGAAGAGCTGAAAATTAAGAAAATATAATGCCAACAGGAATAAACATGAGATCAGATAAACATGGGGGGAAATGGCATTTGTTCGGATTTTCTTTCTTTCTTACTACATGCACAAGAATTAGCAATGCCAAAACATTCAGATGAACAATTTCTGACTAATAATTTTCCTATCTTATCATAACTTTATTTTGTTAGACTCGCTGGAGAAGATATTGTTCTCTTTCTTCGTATAAGCAGCATAAGATGGCAACTCTAGCATTGCAATGTCTTTGGAGAGCAAGGACAGCCAGGAAGGAGCTTAGAAAGCTCAGGATGGTGAGCTAACTATCTGTAGCAATTTAACTGCAATTCTCTACCATTTCTTGACATTCAACTATTCTATTGCACTATAATTACAGTCGGTGTTTTCACAATAGAAATAAAAATATACTGATGCAGGCTGCAAGAGAAACAGGGGCACTTAAAGAAGCTAAGGACAAGCTAGAGAAGCGTGTTGAAGAGCTCACATGGCGACTAGAATTTGAAAAGCACTTGCGGGTATATTTTACGTTCAAGTGCCAAAAAAGTGAGAATATTAGGAGAGTAATAGTTTTATCGTGCAACAAAAATGAAATGCGATTTTTTTGTTTTACAAAAGCACCATTAAATTTAGAAATGAACACTACTCATCAACAAATTTAAATGGCATTTCACTTACAGTGCAGGAAAATTATCACCTACAAATTGAACACATCCTACATGCATCCTTGCATATGTTGATTCCACAATCAGTTGTCTAAACAGTCAGTTACTCCCCCAAAATGCCCTGAGCCAAAAACTTTAAACTCTAGTTAAGAATGTAAGGTTGTCAAGAAATTTGCTAAAAATTTTCATGACATTTTTGTTTTTTTTGTTTTTTTGTTTTTTGTGCGTGTAGCTTGATCTGGAAGAAGCTAAAGGGCAAGAAATTGTAAAGCTGCAAAGTTCATTACATGAAATGCAAGGCCAGCTAGATGAAGCCCATGCCGCAATAATCCGGGAGAAAGAAGAGGCAAAGTTAGCTATAGAACAAGCTCCACCGGTCATTAAAGAGGTGCCGGTTGTGGACAACACCAAGCTGGAGTTACTCAAGAATCAGAATGATGAACTAGAGGTAACTTCTGACACAGTTCAACGACCTAACATCACATAGCAGTATCAATGCATTACATTATGTTGCTTTGATTGACAAATTTGACATAAGTTGTAGCTTTATACGTCATCATAAATAATTAACTAGGGTTGAGACAGAGAATTCTTAACAATCTATTTTCACTGTGAGCCAACATGTCACTGTGCTGGAAATATGCCAAGCAAGTTTTCTCTTTGTTTTGCTACAGGTGATAGAAGTTCCAGGTCAGAATCTAGCATGCATTAACAACGCAGATGCAATCTTATTATTGCACCGTGAATGATAAATATGGATTAAGATGTAAATGATTTGATAACCGCATGACAGAATTTTACAGAAGGAGAGGCATGAATCTCCCTACTTAAAAATTTACAGAGAGGAAGATTGTTACACATATGTGACAAAAAACCATCTCAACCCAATAATTTAAGCTATTAGGTGAAGTTCCAGAATATAATTTATATTATTTTCCAATACACCTGCTCAAGTGAAAGCCTTTTGGGCTTGAAACTTATATAGGCTCACATTATCTTATGCTTAATTTTTATCACATAAATGGAGGTGGTGAGATTTGAACTTAAGACCACTTGGTTATCAAGGCTCTGATACCATGTCAAAAAATTATCTCAACTCAATAATTTAAGCTCTTAGATAAAATTTCAGGATATAATTTATATTATTCTCTAACAATATGATAATATACACAGACGAGTGCACACATAATTCTAATGTTCTTTAAATGGATGATATAATTTTTATTCTGAACGCGTAGAATGAGCTAAGTGAGCTGAAGAAGAAGATGGAGGAATTCGAGAATAAGTGTTCTGAACTAGAGAAAGAAAGCAAGGCAAGAACTAAAGAGGCTGAAGAATCACACCTGAAAACGATGACACTTCAAGATACCATTGAAAGGTACTCCTCCATGGCTTTGTTACACAAGCACCTCTATGATCATTATCCAGGGTGTACTAACTCTTTATGATTTTCAGATTGGAATTAAATCTGTCCAACCTGGAATCAGAGAATCAGGTTTTACGACAGCAGGCTTTGGATGCATCAGAAATTGAGGGTCTCTCTGAAGAATTAAAAATGTAAGGCTCAGTCACATGATTAAACCGGGAGAATTCATCTTTTCCCCACTCTCTTCGTTTCTCTCCCATACAAATTAGCTGGAAGGGAAAACTCATGATGAGATGCAACAGAGTTCGGCTGATAGTACAATTGATGAGTGAGGAAAGGGATATCTGCACGTGTGTGTAATGGTGGATCTAATTGTACATGGAAGAAAAGGTTCTATGACATAACATCATACAATTAAACAAATCATGGAAACATGGCATGTTGTAGATTATTTAGCAAGAGTTCCTGGAAATTTGATTCGGTACTAGAAATTGATTCAGTTCTGTATGGTCAAGTTGAACTGGTTATACAGCATGTCAATTCACCATGAACTTTCTGAAACCGTAGCCCAATTATCAAACTACTTATTCTCATAAAAATATGAAAGCTTCGTATCCTTTTATCCAGCCTCAAGAGCAAGATTGCAGAGCTGGAGTCAGAGAATGAACTCCTCCGCAAACAACCAGCAATTGTAGAACAGATGACTCCTGAAATATTTATGCCTCGGGTCAAGGTATCTTTTCTAAGATTGTCCTTTTCCTTAGATAAAATTTATCACATAGTTTGTCATTTAACCTTGTATAATGATTTAGAGTTTTGAGAATGGTCATGGTCATCAAAGAGAAGAAGAGCCTCAAAGGACAAAGGTATGGCCACACCTTCCATGAACACATTTCCAGAAGAAAATAGATACTTCCATGAATTCATCCCAGACCTAATGATAAATTTTGTTTCCAGGAATCTGAGCCTCCCATCTCCCTCTTAACTACACAAAGATCCCTAACAGACAAACAGCAGGTAGCCAGCTGGATGCTGAATTCTTGCAAATACCCAGAAAAAAAGTCCAAAGAGCATCGCGCATCGATTGTGTAATTGCTGGAAAGAACATTCTGATATTTCTTCTCTATGAACAGGAAAACCATGATGTACTTATCAAGTGTCTTATGGAAGATAAGCGGTTTGACGAGGCCAGACCTGTCGCTGCTTGTGTTGCGTATAAAACACTTCTTCAGTGGAGATCCTTTGAAGCAGAGAAGGCAACTATTTTTGACAAGATTATTCACTCAATCCGATCATCAATAGAGGTAGCATTCTTCAACCAATTGAAGCATATTAACCATATACAAGGAAATTAAAGTACTATCAGTTAATTGTGATACTGATTTTCCATGTTGTGCTATTGAAGAGTCAAGACAACATCACTGATCTAGCATACTGGCTATCAAGTACTTCTACCCTTTTGTATCTGCTTCAAAATACTCTTAAAGCAAGCAATACAAAGAATGTATCTTCACGGCGTAACCGAAACTCGCCAGCTACCTTATTTGGTAGAATGGCGCTGGTAAGTTCTATCAAGTTAATTCTTTAGTAACATCTAATTCAATGACAAAATCGTAATACTCGAACATGCAATATCAGGGATTCCATTCATCTTCAGTTGGCATGGGAATGTCAAGTGGTTACAGTGGAATGGTGGGAAAAGGAAATGAACAATTAAAAGTGGAAGCTAAGTACCCAGCACTGCTATTTAAGCAACATCTGACTGCATACGTTGAGAAAATATATGGGCTGATCAGAGACAGTGTAAAGAAAGAGATTGGTCCATTTCTGAATTTGTGCATCCAAGTAAGCATATTGAATAAGAGTGAATCACATCACAAAGCAAGAGCTGAATCATTTACTTGAATGAACAGGCTCCAAGATCAATAAGAGCTATATCAATAAGAGGGTCATCCAAAAATATCCATTCCAGTATTGTTGCCAAACAGCAATCATCAAATAAACACTGGCAAAGCATTGTCAATAAGCTAGATCATACATTGGGCATACTGTCAGAGAACCATGTAAGAACGAACCTCCTTTCTAATAGGTTTTTCAGACTTAAGGTCTAAGTGCAGAGACTGGCAAAGGAAGTGTTTATCGCCTAACGTTTGGAAATTTTCAGGTCCCTCCAGTGTTCATGAGGAAAAACTTTAGTCAGGTTTTCTCATTCATAAATGTACAACTTTTTAACAGGTAAGAACTTTTCTTTTTTTTATTTGTCATGTGTTTAACTATATGTTCTCATTCTATGCTAAAACTCTATCCATATGGTTGACCTGGCAGCTTATTGCTTCGTCGTGAATGCTGCTCGTTTAGCAATGGAGAATATGTAAATGCCGGTTTGCAGGAATTGGAACAGTGGTGTCGTAAAGCATCAGATCAGGTAAGCAAAAGAACAATTAATATATAATTAGCAACGCAGAAAAAAAGACAATAACTCTAACATCTTGTTATTTATTCCATAGTTTGCAGGATCATCATGGGATGAACTCAGACACATAAGGCAAGCTGTTGGGTTTCTGGTACATCTTCTAGCAATCCGAAAAGGCCTTTATTTCTTTCCAGAATAGTGCATTTGATTTAAACTAACTAATGATTTGTTTTACTAATATATGCATGTAGGTCTCGCATCAAAAGGCTCAAAAATCCTTAGAAGAGATCACAAATGAACTCTGCCCGGTAAGTAAGTTTGCACGTAGTAAATAACAGAATTAGAACTGTGGTATAATATAATTTGTTGATTTTCTTTTGATAGATGTTGAGCATTCCACAAATATATCGCATTGGGACCATGTTCTGGGATGACAAATATGGAACTCAGGGATTATCTTCAGATGTAAGCAAAGAACTCTCTCTTTTACTGGTTTATTCTTTATTTGGAAGTGGGCTTCATTAAGAAAAATTATAAATGTTGCGTAGGTGATTAGCAAGATGAGAACACTGATGGCAGAAGATTCAATAAAAATGCCTAATAATACATTCTTACTTGATGTTGATTCAAGGTATGTATGATGAAGAGTGACAATATTTTATCTTCTCATGACTACTAATCTTCATTGTTTAAATACTAATCATTTGGTTTGGTTTCAGCATACCTTTCTCAATGGAAGAGATATTCGGATCCTTGAGTGCAATTCGTCTATCTAACATGGATCCTCCACCGCTGCTCCGTCAAAGACCAGATTTCCACTTTTTATTGCAGGAAACACAAACGGAAACAGCCTGCCTTTGATTTCATTTTTCATTTATTGATTTATTTGCTTATATACAGTTTGTTTTGCTTCCAAGGGGTGGGTGAGGTGTGACAGTGATTTCTACTTTTGCAATTCTTTTGTTTGTTGATCACATTCTCATCAATTTTTTAATGTACATGGGTTTTTGTCATCACAATGGTTCCTGAAAAAGGAAGATTTTTTTGTATCAAAGAAGAAGAAGATAATAACATTTCGTGATGTTTCTATATTTTCTACGTTGAAGCTTGTAAGATGACAACACCAGAAAATGATTACAAGCAGCCACCAAGGATTGAAGTTGCAAGAATCAATAGTGACAATGTTAGCATGTGACAGAGAGACAGCGCAAATGTCTTTTGTTGTGATTTTCTCTGCATATTCTGCTTGGTGAGTTCTTCATAAATGGATCGGATGACCAAACCACCCACCACATTAAACAAATCAAAGCTTATCCGTCTTTAGTATCTTCTTGATTGGCTTCCAATTCACTAGCATCAATACATAGTTCATCACTTAAGGTGCACTTGGATGCATCGCAATTCATCAATCTTGACCCATGATGAATTGATTGCAAGAAATTGAAATAAGCATACTTGATGTCGAACTGCATATCATACCCTGCCACGCATCCTTGTATGTTAGCATTGTGTGAAATTTAACAAGAAAAAAAAAGAGCCAAGAAATACTTGATTCTTACAATAGTTTATGGCAATAGTGCATCCATTGTCATCTGGACTCTGTCGAACATGATGAAACCACATACTTGGCCTGCATCAACTTCACGAGTTTAACCTTGATATTATGATGGGTTCATTATGCAGCACGATAGCCATGCCGCATTTCCCTCTAAAAATCACCCAAAACATTCACTTGTATGAAATGTATATCAAAGTAAATTTTTCTAATAATGGTATAATACAAAATAATGTAAGTGAAGCAAATTGAACAAGTAAATGAAATCTTTCTTACAAGTAGAGAATCTCGCCAGCCTTGACAGTACAATGAAAGGGTGTCGGACCATTGAAATACAGAGGAAATTTAGACATTTCAATCTCCTTAGTCTCTGGAGATGGATAAGGATTCACGCTGCACCATGGCACATATCTCAATGGCTTCTCCAACTCCAATCTAAATTCTCCACTGTCACTGGAATAAGAATACTGAGCAGCTGGGAAATCTTGAATGTACATGCGGTGCATGTCAGTAGGAGGAAGTAGCAAGAATTGCTTCTCCCCCGAAACAACAGCATACAGATTCTCATAATGGTCCTTGTGGAATGAAGTTTCAGATAAATGGTTTCCAATCCACAGATTCACCGCCTCCGGAAGGTAGCCTCCCAGTGCCTCAGTCGCCCATGGGATGTGGGCATCGCAGTCTGAAGCCAATGCCGAATATTCTTCCCGGAAGCAGTCATTCTGCTGCTGCAGGTATGCCACCAGATTTTTTCTTTCTGGATTCAGAACAAGATCAAGTGCACAAGGGAAAGGAACACGCTCCACGTGAGCAGAGGCGAAGCATATTTCTTCTTTTTTTGGGTTTTCTAGGGGAACAAGGGAATCGGCACGGCCATCTGGGGTGAGGTGAAGGGAGACGATGGAATTGGAAAGGGTGGAAGAGAGGTAAGAGAGACTAGGCCAACGGGTGAGAGCAGGCCAGTGGGAGACGGCATTAGAAATGATGCAAGGCTTGTTAGGGGATACAAAGTCTCTTAGGAATTGGAGTGGGGTTGGGGCTGAGTCTAGCCGTTGTATTCTGTTTCCCAGGCTTAGCTCCCTTACTTCCCCCCACAGCCCTTCTAGCAATCTTTCTCCCTCCTTCAACATTCCACTTTTCTTGTGCTTATGTCTGTCTTATTACATTCCGCCTTTCACCACTCTTTGTGCAAATCACTCTCACATGCCAGAGTCCTTGTCAACCCAAAAATAGAGCATGTTTCTACAACATAGAACACGGTGTACATGCATAAAGATCACAGTCATACATAATCAAAACCTTGAATTCTTCTCATAATTTCCAGGATATCACAAACTCAATTAATTAAGTTAATCATTCCTTAAACCTCACGTAATTCCCGAATTGAAAACGAAATATAAATTAATAAAATTCAAGACAAAAGTAGACTTTTACTCCATTTTTCTCAACAAAGTTAATTCATGGAATAACTACTGCTACTTGATTTTGCCCTAAATTAATAAAATTCCCAAAAGAAAACAAGACTTGATGTCAAACCATCCCACAAAATACAAATGTATGTTTCTATATCATAACTTGACAAGCCCATCTACTTTTCTTTCTTTTAAAAAAAAATAAAAAAAAGCTTAATTAATAGTAAATCAAAGAATCAGAAGCACAAGGGAAAGAAAGCTTGCCTTTGCGTTACCGTTACCGTACTGAGTTTTGTTTTAGAAGCCAAACAAAGAAAGAATGAATCTTTTCATGGTGGCAGCTCTGCTACTATTTATTAACAATACTTGTAAAAGTTGGGGTTTTCGAAAAAATAGCAGTGCAAAGACAGAGGCGCAGCGCACGAGATATTGAAGGAGAGATTTCTTTATTTTAAATTAATTTGTTTTAGTATTTTTATATTGTTATAATAAATTGATATTAAAAATAAATTTTAAAAAATAAAAAAATTATTATTCTAAGAAAATTATAAAACATGGAGTGGGATAAGAAAAACTGAAACATCGTAATTAAATAAAATATTTCTTCGAAATCAGTTTATTAAATTTATATTGAGTTTGAAAAATAAAAAAAAAACATAAATAATATATTTTTTCTTTTATATAAAAATACTTTTTAAAATAAGTAGAAGATTAAAATTATTTTTTAATATTTATATATTTATTTATTATTATAAATTTAATTTCCATTACAAATTGAATATACAAGTTCTTTCTTTTTTAAGTTAAGAATATAATATTTTTATGATAATTTTATGATAAATACGTAGTTTTCACTCTAGAGAAAAGGAAACTAAGAAAAGAGGAAAGAGATCAAGCCAAACAAAGAATAAAAAAGATTTTATATATTTTTTTTTTATTTTTTATTTTGATATATTAAAATCATATAAAAATATTTAAAATATTAATTTAATATTTTTTTATAAAACAAATTAAAAACATTTAAAAAAGCTTCTTGTGAAAAAAAAAACTCACAAAATAGTCTATTTTCAACTCAATTTATCATATTAAAAATCACAAAATCAAAACAGATAGATGCAAATTGTTTGTTTCATTTTTATTTATAGTAAAATCTAATAGCTTTTGTTTACATGACTTAACATTAGATAGCTTTTGTTTTTAAAAATATTTTTAAAATTTATTTTTATTTTAAAAAATTAAATTAATATTTTAAAATATTTTTTTATAATTTTAATATATTAATATTAAAAATTAAAAAAAAATCTAAAAAAAATTATTGCCCTTTATACTTATCAATTAGCCCTTACCTTTACTCTTGTTTTTGTTTTTTAATGCTATTAGCACATAGTTGGCAACTTCTCATCAAGCTTTTAACTCAAAAGGTATTAAAATATAAATCTTTAACACAATCATGTGGCATTTTTTTATTTTAGAAGTGTTTTTTTAAATATTTTTTATTTGAAAATATATTAAAATAATATTTTTTTATTTTTAAAATTTATTTTTAACAATAATATGTTAAAATAATAAAAAAAATTCAAAAAAATAATTTAAAACTAATTTTTTAAATTACTAGAAAGCAGCAGCAACATTTCCCTTTCTTATTTTACAGGAGGGAAGCAAGTAGCAGTAGCAAGGCCACAAGGATTGGAGAGGGAGAGAGAGGGAGATGGCGTTGATAATGATGAGATCGGTAGCAACGACTAGGAGAGGCTTCTTCAAACTGAAGCGGTCTTCCAGTGGTATCCGGGCATTCTCATCCCTACTAACCTCGCCGCCTTCCAAGGCCGTCGTCTACGAGCGGCACGGGCCGCCTGACGCCGTGACAAGGTATGTGTGCATGTATGTATGGTATATTTAGTTTAATGGTGAATGTTAAGTGGGTGGGTGAGTGGGTGCAGAGTAATAGAGATGGAAGGTGTGGAAGTGAAAGAGAAGGATGTCTGCGTCAAAATGATGGCAGCTCCAATCAATCCCTCTGATATAAATCGAATTGAAGGAGTATACCCAGTGAGGCCACCTTTGCCTGCAATCGGTGGATATGAGGGTGTAGGAGAGGTGCTTTCTGTGGGCTCTGCAGTGAAGCACCTCTCTCCTGGCGATTGGGTCATTCCATCTCCGCCTTCTTCTGGTAGCTATCGCCCCCCACCCCTCTCTCCCATAGATATATATCTTCATTCTTCTTCTTGCTGCTGTTATTTTTCGTTTTTTTCACTGTAGGAACGTGGCAGACTTACATTGTAAAAGAGGAGAGTGTTTGGCACAAAATCAGTAAGGATTCACCGATTGAATATGCTGCCACTATTACTGTCAATCCTTTGACTGCTTTAAGAATGCTTCAAGACTTTGTCACTCTAAATTCAGGTACTGTATCCATCCCATAACTATTTTTCCAATTAACCTTAAAATTTCATTTTTGTTTTTGTTTTTTATTATCAAATACATCATTGCAGGAGATTGTATAGTGCAAAATGGGGCTACAAGCATTGTTGGGCAGTGTATCATCCAGCTTGCACGACATCGGGGCATCCATAGTATCAATATAATAAGGGATAGGTGTTGTTTCAGTTCAAAGCCTTTTAGTGTTACTTTTCTAGTTTATTTAAGCATTGTGTGCTTGTTTTTGTGCATACTCTCCATGCCATTCCTACATTTGTGTTCGGTTTCTGTTGTTGCATTTGCTTGGTGTAATAGATTTGCTTCATCTTCCTCTGGAATGATGAGCAGATTTGATAAAATGAACTCCAGATTGGCTTCTATTTTTTCCATTGAATTTTGCCAAGGTGAAATTCAATCAGACTCGGTGTACTCACAGACCAAAAAAGGTTCATGAGCTCCATGTTACCAAACACTGCTTTTACCAAGGCTACTTTCAACACAACACTGCAATACCAAAAAAGCCCTTAGCGTAGCATATAATAACAGCCTTTTCCTGGTTTCCTTGAAGGAAACAAAGTTTTCAACGGATGACCAAAATATGTTCTGCCTTTTAGAATTCCCATGTGCATCACTTAGGGCATATGTGTTTGGATTAAGAAGGAGTTATGGCTTTATGATGATTTACATACCAAATCATAATGAAGTTCTAATTTAGTAAAAACAAAGCATGCTTGTAAAGCAAGGAGGATCTCTATGATGGTTGTAAAGCACACTGTCAAGTTTTTAAAGCTGTGAGTGTGAGATGAAAGGTCTGTTTGGTGACTTCATATCATCTGATGGTTTTTTTATTATTAATGTTTTAATGCAATTTCTGCCAGCTGACCTTCATTTACAAATTTATTCATCCTTCAGGGTTGGGTCAGATGAAGCAAAGGAAATGTTGAAAAGACTAGGAGCTGATGAAGTTTTTACTGAGAGCCAATTGGAAGTGAAAAATATTAAGGGTCTTCTGGTATCATTATCATCTATACACTCATTATGGTTGATAATTTAGTATATAAAGTGGGAAGTGTTTATTCTTTCTCAAATGTTTTTATACAAATTTATTTGTTAGACAAAGAGCAATTCATGAGGTGTGCCATTTTTTTCATGTCATTGACATACTAGACTAACTTGCCTGAACCTGCTTTGGGATTCAACTGTGTTGGTGGCAATTCAGCTTCTTTGGTTCTCAAATTCTTAAGGTGTGGGCATTCAATGATAAATTCTCTAGGAATTTTACCTTTGTTTCCTTTTTGTTTAACATGTACGTATCCTTTTATTATTATTTCTTGATTGCAAAAATATATATTTCCATCTTAATAAACTCTTGTGTTCAGGCATGGGGGAACAATGGTGACATATGGTGGAATGTCAAAAAAACCTATTACAGTATCAACATCTTCGTTCATTTTCAAGGTAAGTAGTGAATTTCCTTGCAACTGAATATGTGATAATGTGGCAGTTATTGAAATTCAGAAACTGCATTTTCATAAGATGGGTAAATTTATAAGAAACCCTTTTGAAGGATCATGAAATTACAGAGATCGTCCAAAAGTTTGAAATCCCTTCACTTTTAGGATAATATTACATAAACCCCCTATTATTCCAAGACTGCTCTTAATTACGATTTAAAAAGATTGTAAATTAAAAATAAAGCATGAGATTTTTCTTTTTTTTTTAGGATGTAAAAAATGGATGATGACAACATATGGATCCTATGACTTATTTTCGTGGACTTGAGTCATGAAAAAATAAATTGAGTGTTTTAACACTAGGGTTCAATTTTTCTATTGTTGTTTCTTACTTTTCTACGTTTTTGCTGATATCTTAGATAATTATTCACAACCTCAATTCAAGGCTTAAACCAGCTCTTAAATCTTCTTGTTAACCCTGAATCCTAAACAAATCATAACAATCTTTATTTCAATCTTAAACAAATTGAGTGTGAGTGTTTGTTTTTGCATTAAAACTTGATTTTCAAATTGTTTTTCACATGAAAAAACATTAAATTGATGTGTTTTTAGGTGTTTTTGAATGGTTTTGATGTGCTGATGTAAAAAAAAAAATGAAAAAACATCATTTGATGCAATTTCAATTGAAAAAAACTTTTGAAAAGTTCTCTGCACCACAATACCAAACACACACGTTAATATCTCTAGTGGAACATGTAAAGGTGAATAGTGGAATGAAATATAATTCAATGCAAGTTATATAACTTGTTTTGCTCACCTACTTGTATTTTCAAGCCTCAAACCTGTTTTGTAATCATCATCATGATCAATATTGCATGCCCAACTATGAAAGTGGTTCCTTCTAAGCCCATAAGCAATGCTTCTGTGGTTCTGTTTGTAATCTCTTGCTTGCATTGGTTACCTCTTTATTTTCTGTTGTCTGCAGGATCTTTCCTTGAGAGGATTCTGGCTGCAGAAATTAATGAATTCAGATAAAGTTAATGAATGTAGAAATTTGATTGACCATCTTCTTTGCCTAGCACGAGAAGGGAAGTTGAAATATGAGTGCGTATTCTTTGTGCAAATCTTGTCACTTTTTCAGTCACCGTAGAATTACTTGTGTTTTGCCAACTGATAATATTTACAAAGCGGGTGTTGTACTGTACCTCTTTGCAGAATGGAGTTGGTCTCTTTTGATGATTTTCATACTGCATTGGATAAAGCACTGGGAAAGCTGGGGAGCCAACCCAAACAGGTACTAAAATTCTAAGTCTTAAAGATCCAGATCGGTTTTGTACCTTAGTGGTGTAGCTCTTTGTATTATTATATGAATAACAAGATGCATTGTACTTTCATGGACAATATTATAATCACCGTTCAGTGATATTTGAATTAGGTTTTCTAGATGAACTATGCTTACAGTAATTTTTGTTATTCTATTCTGGTTCTGCAATATTTTACTGCATTATGCAAACTGTAGCTTGTTATTATGATTGGGAGTGTGATTGCGGTTGTTTTTTAAAGTTTTTTTTACTTGGAAATACATCAAAATAATATTTTTTTATATTTTTTAAAAATTATTTTTGATATCAGCACATCAAAATTATCGGAAAATATCAAAAAAAATATTAATTTGAAAAAATAAAATAAAATAAATTTAAATTTTTTTTAAAATACTTTTAAAACACAAAAGTAAACATATTAAAAATAACCTATTGAGAACTGGCAGCAGCACTATGACGCTTATGGTAGCTACAGCCGTCCTTCTAGTTGGATGCTTTGGTTGTCAATGTGTATTTCATTAAATGTTGGATAGGTATGGAATTAATATTAGTAGCAAGCTTATCATCATTTTTATACTGTATGTCAAAAATGTCAAAATTAGTTTATATGCAAGGTCACGGATATTTATCCGCTTAACCTAGGTTATTATTACTGGAAATTGGAAATTAAAAGGATGTTTGAGAATATAATAATTGTTTCTTTCGAATGGTTTTTCATTTAAAAATGTTTAAAAATAATTTTTTTTATTTTTTAAAAATTATTTTTGACATCAGTATATTAAAATATTCAAAAATATTATAAAAAAATTCAAATTTTTTAAATCTAAATTTAAATAGAAAAATAAATAAAATTATACCGAAAAGGTTTTTAATAGTGGGCTGTTATCTTTTAATGGTGTCGCATCTGTTAGGAATGGATTCGGAATTTGCACCCCTCATTACTTGTTCCGTGACACAAAATGTAAGGTAGGAGCCACAAGAAACACAAGTCCAAAAACCTAAAGGATCATTATGCTTACCTGAGGGTTCGAGGGTTAGGTGCAAAGCACACCTCTTTAAGCCCAAGTGTATCATATGATCTATCGTAGTAAGTTTGGATATAGCATGTAATACAATCCTAATTCAAGAACTCTCTATCACCTCTTGGGCTAGGTGTACATTATTTGTTCAGTTATGGCTAAAATCTTCTCAGATCGAAACGCGTTGTTTTAACTATCAAGGAGTGTACTTAGCTTGCGTAGAGCTTATAATACCATTCTCACTAAGATGAGGTAATTTAGAGCTCTTCGTCCTGTGAACCTATGAGGAACCCATGAGCCCTTATACCGCCACCGCCACCCTCGTATTAGACCCTGAAAAAACCGTCAATAGATCTCCCCTTCCATTTATCCTGGCGGAGGCACATCAAGAGGGTTGCCATTGTAATGATCCGCACCTCAAGTTAGATTGTCAGGGCACTAGTTCTACTTGTTTGGACTTCCACTTCCCCATCTTCTTCTTCCTTCGCAGCCCCCTAGTGAAGGCTTTGCCTCGTTCGAGGCCCCGCATTCCCTGAGGTGCAGGGGTTTATGCCTTGGCCCCAGTAGTTTAGGGTAATTCCTTCATCTTAGTGTTTACTACCCACCCTTTTCGAGGATGCAAAACATCGGTTTTTCTTTGGTTAGTGTCACGCCCTGAATCCAAAAAAAAATCATGGAAATACTTACTTTTATAGGCATGGAAGCATCTTAATTTCAATTAAGAAATTATATTCAAAATAGTAATCTATTAAAAAATACTTTAAATCATAGCAACCACGAGCCTGTTACCTGATAAGCAAGTCCTAGATTAGCTTTATAAATAACCAAGCACTCCTAGCAGCTTAATAATAACAATCATTATAAATTATATGTTCACTAATATCCAATTCTATACACAGCTTGTTTTTAATTTCTAGTTTAATCAAAGATTAAATATATCACTAGCTTAAATGACCCTAAAATTCCCTTTAAAATTCACCCAGCCTCATATTTTACTTATAAAATATCTGTTTTTTCAATAATTAAATACAAAATATAATAATGTAAAACATATGGCAACCATGGTCCAAAAATATTAATATTAGAAAATATGATTAGAAAAAGACTAAAAAAACATTTTTGTTTCAAGTCCAGCAGTATTCTATAAGCATAATTAAAGTGGAGGTGTCGAAAATTATTAACTGTAGCTATTATTTTAAAAATAATTTATTAAGTAAATAAATTAATTCGTATAGAAATAAAGTTCTTTGTGAAACACCTTCCACGTGTTCAAATTCCAAATAAAAATCAATTAATTTTACTATATCGGAACATTTAAAATCAAACTATAAAAATTGTTCACTCTTCAAAATAAATTTCAATTATTAACTATTAAATTTTAATAATTAGAAACATTTTTTCATGAATTTTGGATTTGTAGACCATTAGGTGAATTTCACTCTCCAATTAACTAGGAGTAGATTTTAAAAAAATTATGTTCTTATAAATTAAGAAATTAGAGATTCAAATAACTTCTTTTCAACGATTATAACTCTTAATCCACGACTTTAATTTAAGCAAATGATTTATCAAATCAAAGAACTCATGAAATCCTATAACTAAGTATCAGATTTTGACCATAACACTCATTGAAGGACTAGATTTTGATGGCCTAAAGTTACAAACTCATCATCTTCTTCTTCTTTTCAATTCCTTAACTTCACTATTACTTAACATGCCAAAAATATATAATATCACTTCCAATGATTTTCTATAAATCTAAGACTCCATTAGTATAGCACTCACTCCTCAAAAGTGATTACATATCAAATATCATAAAAATCTAATTCCTAAACCTTTCTTGATAACTAAAATAAAAGGTAAGGATAAAGAGCACATATCTTAAATTGATAAAAGAAAATAAAGAGTTTGGCTCTAGATCAAATCTCCTTATTGATCTTCTTCTCCCTTTCCATGATGATATAGGTCTTGATTGTCTAATCAAATAGAGCGTAAGTTACTTTGGGGTTTTATTTTCTTTTTATTCTCTAAAATATTGTGTAATTACTAATTTACCTACAATTACTTATAATACCCTTAACTAATAAAAATGGTATAATAGAAACCTAATTTATTATTATTGTTGTTCATGTATGTATGTTCTCGTTGCCCCTCAACTATAATCACCTATAATTACTCATTGAAGGATAATGTTATTCTTTCATATTTAATTTTTCAAGGTATTACAATTAATGTTGAACATATACAGAGGAGACAAAAAAAATATGTTTGGTAGAAGAGACAAAAATAAAAATATAAAATAAATATGTTTTTGATATAATTTTAGAGTGAATTTAAAAATGAAGTATGAAAGACGCACCCTCTTTATTATAACTCAATTTTTAACCCTTTATTTTTTTATATAATTTGAAAACAATTAGAAAAAAAATCCAAAAAGATGTATTTTTTCAGTAATTTTAATTAATTTCAATCATTTTGTTTTTATTTTATTTTTTATTTAATTTTTTTTGTTAAAAAAAATCTTGAAAATCATAAAAGCAAAAAAAAAAAATAAGAACAAAGATTTTGCATCTTGACCTGGGTGGGCTCTAATCGAGTATTTTCGACCTGTTTTTTAATTATACGTATTTTCTTGATTTTCATCCCATAACATTTTATTTGTTAGAGATTGAACTTCAACTTTTTTTTTATAGAGTTATTATGTTTTCATTTGAGTTATTAAGAATTGATTTTTGAATTTTTTTTTCCTATTTTTTTTATGAGATTATCCTAATTTTATAGCTATACTCATAGATTTTGCGAGTTAACCCGGTTTAATGAGTTTTTTTGTTGTTTTTTAAAACAAAAATTAATTTCATTCTTTAACATTGAGTTTTTTTTATACTCTAAATGGGCTTAGGTTTGGTCCTTTTTTACCTTTCTTTCATTGTCACTTTTTTTGTTAGTTTATTTATTGTAGTTGCATTTTTTCATTCATATTATTTATATTACTAATTGAATCAATGACTTGGGTCTTAAAAAAAATTTCTTAGCATTTTTTTTACATCAAAAAAATTTTATCGGCATGTGGTGAATCATTTGTCACAAGCCTAGTGAAATCTAGGAACTCAAGTGAAGTGAATAAAAATTAATAGTCTTAATCAAATATTGGATGCAAACTTGGTTAAGATTTAAGATTACTATAAAAACTTGAAAGTTAAAATAAAAAAATAATAATTCTTAAAGAGTTAAAGTTAATTATGTATAGGTGAATCCCTTTTGGCCATTAACCATAAAAACACTTAGATTTACAAGAAAAATCCAAGAAAAATCTTAAAAAGTCTCAACTTATAAAAGCAATTGTGATTAAAGTCATATTTATTTAAAGTCACTATCTATTTTTCATCTTGATTAGGTTTCAATTATACACACTCACAAGCTTATAATGTTTGTTTCATGTGAATTAAAAGGAGGGGATGTTAAGGAATTTGATGGTTTTGTAGAAATTCACAAGTTTTTACCTGATTAATTTATAGTTATGTTAATTTTTTATAATATAATTATGTTAATTACATATCTAATTAAAAATCCATTGATAGATAAAAAAATCTTAAAGATTTTTGTGTTTGCGCAAAAAATAGGAAAGACAACTTTTCAATTTCATAAAAAAACAGCTATAAACTCATCATTCAAAAGCAGCAGAAATGCTTCTCTCGATATTTGAAAGCATTGATTTGAGTAAAATCAAACTTTTGGTATGGAAGACTAATCCTTAAAACTAAATTACAATGTAAGACAAACCAACTTTTCGATGATATTAACAATAAGAAACAATGCTAAAAAAATCTTGCAATTCTTGAATGAGTATCCCGAGTTGATATCCTCTCATGTGCATAATCTCATCCTCCCCCTTATTTCTAATTACTAGGTCATTGCCTTGCTCTAAGTACATTGAATCAAACTTTTTTAAATGTAAAAAATAATGTCAAAAGCATGGATAATTTTTTGATATTGTCATTAAACCTAATCAAGCGAATCAATCTTGAAATTTTTTGATTCAGCTCTTTACCTAACTTAAGTTTCCAGTTTAACCATAATTCTTAATTTTTTCGCATCTTAATTCCAATTAAAAAATTATACTCAAAATAGTAATATGTTAAAAAAATACCTTAAATCATAAATTAAATAAATCCAATATAATTTATCTCACATCAAGAAAATTTAACTTCAAAATCAAATAAAACTAAATGTATTACAAGTTTAAGATCATAAAGTGGTCTAGTAATTGAAATATTGAAGTGTGGAAATCAACTATAAACTTCTGAAGCAACCACTTGACATTCTAAACCTTTTCCAAACCATCTGCAATAAATAAAGGTAATTGTCACATACTTAGTAAATAACATTTAATTTTTGGACCAAGCATGCCAAAACTTACTAATATATGTAACATCAAATTAATTCATTACTTATACCAAAATATTAATGTTTTTCAAAGATTCAAAAAATCTAAAAACACATTTATAAATCATTCACAAACTTAAATAATTCAAACCAGTTATATAAAGAGAATTTTATAGAATGTAATGAAAATTATGTAATACACACACACATCATACACTCGATAAAACACATTTCGACATTCTTTGGTCACTTCTTATCTAGAAAAAAAATATATTAAAAACTTGTGACCCTTGCTATATCATAGGCCTATCAATTTTATTTTATTTTTTTTAGTTTAACGTGGGTGTCCGGGTCAGCTTGCGCGCACCTCGACTAATCCCACGAGCCCTGAAGTTAACGACCATGTAAGCCTCCAGTGGCCATCATATGAGCAACCACAGGGCTCGAACCTGAGACCACAGAGGGAGCAAACCTCTTGATCCCAAGCTCTTACCACTGGGCCACCACCTAGATGGTTCATGTACAACATGAGTGTTTAAGCAATGATAATATTTGTAAAGAAATAATAAAAAATGCTCAAGTTATTTACTTGACTGGATCCAATAATATCGAATAATATAATAGTTTGATTTAATTCATAGACAATGATAGTAGATGAACCGTATAAAAATATTTAGTAACAAATAACTAAAACAAATAAGATGTAATTATCATACTCGTAAGAAAAGAAAAGAAAAGGATAGCTAAAGATTCATCGTCATTCTACTATAGACAATGTCCACCACCAGAAGACCTTGGTGAGATGGTCCAAATCCCAATGCAAAAGAGTGTATGACTATATTAAGAAATGGCACATAGGTTGCTAAAGCAGCGCTGAGGAAAAGAAAACAAAAATAAAAGGAGTGATCATTCGTTTATATTCAATCATTTAATTCTATTTAACTCAAGAATAAAACTTATCTATAAAATTAAGTTTGATAAAGAAAACAATAAAAAAAAAAACTCGAGAGAACCTAATAAAATAAAAAAACAAAGGATAAAACAAAAGACATAAAAAGTTGAAAAAAATAGAGTCCAATCTCCAATTAAATAAATACCAAAGGATAAAACTGAAAAATATTAGCTTTAAAAAATACCAAATAAAAAAATAAATCTTAAGCGAACCTTCTAAAGCTGGGTTAATTTTCAAAACTTGCAACTCGTGAAATCCTAAACATGAACTTAACCAAGAAACTAAAATCCAAACAAATTAAAAGTTGAAGGATGAAATCGAGTAAAAAAACAAATTTTAAAAGCTTTGCAAATAAAAAAAATAACAATCAAAAGAATGATGATGAAATCTAATAGGAAAAAAAATAATGGAGGGTGAAATTGGGAAAAAAAATCATCTCAGATTCTATAAATAGCAATTAAAATAATAAGGATCAAATATGAAAAAGTAAGAACTTGAATAAGGATGAAATTAAAATAAAATTTTAATTTAATAAATTATTTAAAATAAAATAAATAATAATTAAAAGAACATGAACTAAATAAAAAAGAAAGAAAAATTTAATAGTTGATATGAAGAATTGTAGGGCAAGACCAAAGACCAAGAAAGAGAAAGGAGAAGAAAAAAATTGAATGGTTGTTGGCGACGAACCGGCGAACTTATTTATGCACACATCTTTTTTCTTGAAAAACATGTCTGAGACGCATCAAAAACAACCCCAGAACGATAATCTTGGTCTCCTAAATCAGTCGCACGCATCGTTCTAAAACGACTGAGCGGCTGACGCATGCATATCAAAATGTTTTTTTATTTTTTTTATTTATTAAAATACTTAAAAGGATCCCACTATCGCAGCCCCGCCACTATCGCCTAATGGGCCCCTTCCCAGCATATTTTATGATTAACCCTTGGTCAATCGTGCGTTGAGCCCGGAATATCCACACGGAAAAGCTTCCCACCGGTTCGATCCTTACGGTGTGGAGTGGCTACCAAAGTCTGGACAACACGAATATATATATATATATATATATATTTTTTTATCATAAAGGCGATGACAAGGAAATTTCGTCCGCAATAAATAAATAAAGTTAACTCGCACGAACCTCATTCATTAACTCCTAATTTCCTTTCAACATACCCTGACCACCTGCATGAATTTGATACCTTGTTTTATTTCAAACATATTTTCCTTATTATAAAAATGTTTTTTGGTTGCTGATTACCTAAAATGAGGCATTTTTACCTCCTAAACATGGGAATTGAGTTGAAAAGAATAAAGATTTGTAAATGGACCTCTGAAGTTGATGCAGAATTTAATACGCTGGCCGGCCTTCACATGTCTCATGTTGTGTTTTTCAGGGTTTGTTTATTTTTATGTTTAAAAATTATTAATTATTTTTATTTTTTTATATTTTAAATTGATTTTTTTATATGTTTTCAAATCATTTTAATAAATTAATTTCAAAATAATTTTTTTTAAAATATTATTTTAATATATAGTTTTTTAAAAATATTTTAAAAAAGAATTATTATCCCATTCTTAAATTTATTAATGGCATTGAAGAGCATCTTCCTGTTTAAACCCCGGAAGAGATGAGTTTGAGTAGATTAGCAAATGCACGTGAGATAATTGATGCAGCAAACAACTCACTCTTGGAGAGCTACTTGTGGAAAACATTGCATTGAATGTATCTTCAAGTGTTTTATATTATGTTTTGGAAGGTTTTTAAAAAAAATTAATTTTTTTTTATTTTAAATTAATATTTTTTTAATGTTTTTAAATTATTTTGATGTGTTGGTATTAAAAATAATTTTAAAAAAATAAAAAAAATACTATTTTAATATATTTTAAAATAAAAAACACCTTAAAAAAACACTATTACATTTCCAAATACGTTTTATTTTTCCCATAAATTGCACTATGTACAAAAACTTAATTGATATCTCATCATGGAAATACAAATTTCATGTCTCTAAAATATCCACAGTAAATCTAAAAAAGTTTAATAAAAAGTAAAAAACACGGTCAGGTCTGTTTACCCTGCAATATCGCGCGCTTGGCTGAGTTTCTTAAGCAGCCGACAGTAAATCATCCACTTTTTTTGTTTTTTACAGAAAGTGAGGGCATATTCTGCAGCACAATTCTTCCTGCGATGCAGTAAATCAGGCTACCTTACATGGAAGCCACACGTGGCCCTGCGATCGCCGTCCCATCGCAGCCCCACCACTCTCGCCTAGTGGGCCCCTTCCCAGCATATTTAATGGCTAACCCTTGGTCAATCGTGCGTGAGCCTGGAATATCCACTGGGAAAAGCTCCCCCCCGGTTCGATGCTTACGGTTTGGAGTGACAACATGAATTTTTTATCATGAAGGCAAGGACAAGGAAATTTCGTACGCACTAAATAATTAAAGTTTAGCAGACTAACTCATCATCCTCATTAATTAACTCGTAAATTTCCTTCCGACACGAAACTTCTAGGGGCACGCCAAGTTTGGAAAGCAATCCAGCAAAACGGGGCCCATATCCTCCGCTTTTGAGACGTGGCCTCATTCAACTGGTTCAGCACATGTGGACCTGCTACTTTCAAACGTATTAAAACACAGATGATTATACTGTTTTTTAGTCCCTGTATTTTGAATTAAGTTGTAACTTAGTTTTTCATACTAATTTTAATTAATTTTTTAATTAGAGTCGGGAATAGGTTTTGAGATTACCCGTTAATAAAAACCGAATTTTAACTAAAAATCAAAAACTAAATCCACATAACATTGAATTTTATCATGAATACTATCAATAATGATAACACATGATTAACCATCTAATAAGTGATCTAACGGTAAGAGCTTAAAATTAAGAAGTTTGCTCTCTCTGTAGTCTCATATTCAAACCATGTGGTTGCTAATATGATGGCCATTGAAGGCTTACATGGTCGTTAACTTCAGAGCCCGTGAGATTAGTCAAGGTACATGAAAGCTGGCCTAGACACCCACGTTAATAAAAAATAAAAAATAAAAAAAATAATAACACATGATTAAATATAAAAATTAGAAAGATAAACTCAATAAAAAAATTATATTAAAACATGAAGCATCCTATACAAAATGGTACATAAAAAAATAACGATAAATGTTTTTACAATATGATGGTCAACACTCAATAAGAGCTAAGAGACTACATCATAAGGTTTTCAAAAATAGATGACTAAGTTATAACTAGTCTTAAATATAGGGACTGGAAGACTAATTTAATCAAACACAAGGGGCAGCGTTGATATTATTGACAAATGAAAAGAAAAGGTAAAGGGAGGGGAGAGAGACAGAGAGGATCTGAGCAATTGAATAGCTATCTTCTTCATAGTTTATGCTCACAGTCACGTATCTAAATACCGAGTAATAATTCTATATAAATACTGGAATAACAATTGGAGAGTGAGAGGGATATTAGTACTGCTAGTGGCTGCCGAGTATCTTTCCGGTAAGTCTCAGACCCTCTTCCATTTTTATTGACTTTTTAAGATCATTTTTGTTCGTTTCTCTCATTGAACAGATTTCCCTCTTCTGTTTTTCTTTTTGAAATAATTTGCTTGGATTCCTCAGTTTTAGTTTCCTGTACCAATTTAAGTTTTTGTTTTCTAAGTTTTTCCTAGCGATTATCAATTTCAGGTCAAAGGGTATAATTGATTGAGTTTCAGAAAGATTTGGGTTTTTTTAATTGATATTTCTCGATGGGTAAAGGAGGGGAAGATTATGGTAAAAAGGAGGAGAACGGTATCGAATCACGAAAAAAGGATGATGATACCTTCCCTGCTTGGGCTAAGGATGTCAAGGAATGTGAAGAGAAGTACGAAGTAAATCGTGAAGTTGGGTTGTCGGATGCGGATGTTGAGAAGAGGAGAAAGATCTATGGGTACAATGAATTGGAGAAACATGAGGGTGTTTCGATTTTTAAACTGATATTGGATCAATTTAATGACACCTTAGTTAGAATTTTGCTAGCTGCCGCGGTTATATCTTTTGTATTGGCTTGGTATGATGGGGATGAAGGGGGGGAGATGGAGATAACTGCGTTCGTGGAGCCGTTGGTGATTTTCTTGATCTTGATTGTCAATGCGATTGTTGGGGTCTGGCAGGAAAGTAACGCGGAGAAAGCATTGGAGGCTTTGAAGGAAATTCAATCAGAGCATGCCACTGTTATAAGAGATGCAAAGAAGTTCTCCAGCTTGCCTGCGAAGGAACTTGTCCCGGGGGATATTGTGGAGCTGAGAGTGGGTGATAAGGTGCCTGCAGATATGCGGGTTTTGCATTTGATTAGCTCCACACTTAGGGTTGAGCAAGGGTCGTTGACAGGAGAGAGTGAGGCGGTGAGCAAGACTGTTAAGCCTGTTGCAGAAAATACTGATATTCAAGGGAAAAAATGTATGGTTTTTGCAGGGACAACAGTAGTGAATGGGAACTGTATGTGCTTAGTTATGGCGACCGGAATGAATACTGAGATCGGGAAGGTGCATTCCCAGATTCATGAAGCCGCACAGAATGAGGAAGATACCCCATTGAAGAAAAAATTAAATGAGTTTGGAGAAGTTCTAACAGTGTTAATTGGAATTGTTTGTGCCGTAGTTTGGCTTATTAATGTGAAGTACTTCCTCACTTGGGAATATGTTGATGGTTGGCCAAAGAATTTTAAATTCTCATTTGAGAAGTGCACGTACTACTTTGAGATTGCTGTCGCACTGGCAGTGGCTGCTATACCAGAAGGGTTGCCAGCAGTCATCACTACATGTTTGGCACTTGGAACTCGAAAGATGGCTCAAAAGAATGCACTTGTTAGAAAACTGCCTAGTGTTGAGACTCTTGGTTGCACAACTGTCATTTGTTCTGATAAAACTGGTACTCTAACTACTAATCAGATGGCCGTATCAAAGCTTGTGGCTATGGGTTCTAGGGTTGGCACTCTGAGAGCCTTCAACGTGGAAGGGACTACCTATAGCCCTTTTGATGGAAAAATAGAAGATTGGCCTGTGGGTCGAATGGATTCTAACCTTCAAATGATTGCTAAGATTGCTGCTGTTTGCAATGATGCTGACGTGGAGCAATCTGGGAATCATTATGTTGCTGGTGGAATGCCCACGGAGGCTGCCTTAAAGGTAAAATCACCTTCAAAAATTGGATTTACGATTTTTAAATTGGATGTTGTCCCTGTAATCTCTCTTTCTGTTGGTGTGTGTGTGTTCATGGTTTTGTATGTATCACTTGTCATGTGCAATTTCTCGCAACTGTATACATGTCTACAATTCAGGGCTGAGCTCCTATCTGTGAAACATATGAATTTGCTTCATGATTAAAAGTTATATGGCACAAGGACTTAGTTAGTATGCAAGGTTTATGGGATATGGATTCCTTACTGACTTTTTTTGTTCTTTCCCATGCCAGGTTATGGTTGAAAAAATGGGATTTCCTGAAGGGCGTCACAATGAATCATCTTTAGGTTGTGGGGATGTTCTAGGTATATTACTTTATCTTGTTTAATTTCTGTTCACTATTTTTTTTAGTAGCTCTGACATGTACCTTTTTGGTCTATTTGGGTCCTATGTTCTTGCGCCATATAAGCTTGCTGCCAACTTTGGAATAAAATGGAGCAGCGGATTGCAACTCTTGAGTTTGACCGTGATAGAAAATCCATGGGGGTTATTGTGAATTCCATCTCCCACAAAAAATCATTGCTAGTGAAGGTTTGTTCTTCCCTTTGTTTGTCTTGTAGCTCAGCCTTTTACAGTTAAATTGTTTTGTTCTTTACAGCTAATATCAACTATAGCTGGTGATGAGGATCATGAACAGGGAAAAAAAGATATGATAGCGAACTTACTCTGTGAGAGTCAAAATAAGTAACTAGAAATTAGGTTTGCTTATTACTTGGGTCAGATGCTATGCAAAATTTTCCAATTATTTGAAAGAGTAGGAACAAACATGATCAAAGGGTACTTTTGGAACGTTTTGGTCTTTTAATTGAAAACTGCTCGTTAGAAATGAGTTGATGGACATTTACTGCAAGAACCAAAAATAACCTATAATTTCTTTCAATCTTAGGAACTTCCTTTTTTCAGTGATTCTTTTCTCAGAATAACATTTTAAGTAATAAATAATTGAATTTATCTAGCAATCTGCTGAGTTGTCTATGTTAATTTTGCTTTTTCACCGGAAAATTGTTACCCACAACATATGGCCTGGGTTGAATGTCTTGGATTTGTGAAAATTTTTAAATATGATGCCCCCCCTTTAATTTTGTTGCTGCTTTTGGGCTTTCTAGTTGAAGTTTTACATGGATAACTACAAGTTATTTTAAGCTTCTGTGTGCCTTCTTCATTTGTCATTTTAGTTTGTCGTGTGTATGGGGATTTGAGGTTAATGCTCTGCTCAAATGTTGCAGGGTGCAGTAGAGAACTTATTGGATAGAAGCACATCTATTCAGTTGCTTGACGGCTCTGTTGTAGCATTGGATCGGTATTCCAAGGATCTTATCTTACAAAGCCTTCATGAAATGTCAACAAGTGCATTACGTTGTCTAGGTTTTGCATACAAAGAGGACCTTTCAGAGTTTGAAACATATAATGGTGATGAAGACCACCCAGCTCATCAGCTCTTACTTGAGCCGCGTAATTATTCTTCAATTGAGAGCAATCTCACTTTTGTTGGTTTAGCTGGGCTTAGGGTGAGTTGGCACAGCAATCTTTTGTTTTCTGGTCTGTTTTGTATTTTTCACAACCATAATTAAAATTCATTATTCGATTTCAAATTGTTCAAGGATCCTCCTCGGAAAGAAGTTCGTCAAGCCATTGAGGACTGCAGAGCAGCTGGAATCCGTGTCATGGTCATTACAGGAGACAACAAGCATACAGCAGAAGCCATTTGTCGTGAAATAGGTGTTTTTGGACCTTATGATGATATCAGTTCTCACAGCTTGACTGGCAAAGAGTTTATGGACCGTCGTGATAAAAAAACTCATTTAAGACATAGTGGAGGGTTGTTGATCTCCAGGGCTGAACCAAGGCATAAGCAAGAAATAGTAAGGTTGCTTAAAGAGGATGGTGAAGTTGTTGCTATGACTGGAGATGGAGTAAATGATGCACCTGCCTTAAAGTTGGCTGATATTGGCATAGCAATGGGTATTGCTGGGACAGAGGTCAGTTTATCATAATTTGTGGATATACATTATGTGGACTTTATTAGTTAACGAACATCTGTGGGTATGTGAAAGTATATTGGCCAACTTCTCCTGCTGTAATTAAATCTCATGGTTTGTTCTCTTTTATGGTTGCTCTGCAAGTGTGTAATCATATATCACGTTGCTAGGCCATTTTAGTCAACTTCATGAAGTCCATGACACTCTGCATTTTATTTACCTACATTAGCTGTTCCATTTATCTATTAAATTTTTTCATGCCAACTACACATTTTCAGGTTGCCAAGGAAGCCTCTGACATGGTGTTAGCAGATGATAATTTTAGCACTATTGTTGCTGCTGTCGGCGAAGGCAGGGCCATTTACAACAACATGAAGGCTTTTATCAGGTTTGAGATTTTTCTGTTTTGGCAAATTTACATCAGTGTGGTCTATAATATAATAGCATATATTGGTGGACTGGAGCACAATTGACACAGGAAGTTCATGGTAATGTATTAAGGGGCTGTGAACAGTGTTTTGAAGGGTTTTAGGTTAAACTTTGATGGTTAAATATGGGGGTTTTGTTTGCTGGAAACTATAGATAGATGTGACCCTGATTTCTAGGAGACATTGAAGGTGGAAAACATAAGCCTCAAACCTGGCGTCCATATGAGTCTTGGCTTAGGGAGATTTTATCAAACAATTGAATAGCATATAGGTGGAAAATTTTATACATAAACTCTGATTCTCTATTGAAGATTACAGAGCTTTTGTATAGAGTTCCTAGTACTCCAAGTTCAGCAAGGACTTGGATTCCTATAAAAGAGGCACTGCTTTTTTCTATCTATACCTATGTTATTAAGGATTATTAAGACACTTACACATAAAGTTAAAGCATAGACCTAGAAAATTTCCAGAAAATCTGGATTTTACAAAAAAAAATACCCTTCTATGAAAATCACACAAATATACAATTAATTTGTTTCTTTTTGTCTGCTTCATTTTCTTGTAATTGGTATTGAAGTAGCAAAAAACATGCCTTCCACACGTTTCACCATAGCTATCATTATCAGGGATATTCCCATGTTTTTTTCAATCTGGTTTCATGTTCTGGATCGCAGCACATCCACATGCTGGATTGTCATATGCATGATCTAGAACGTGCAAACGGGTGATCCAATTTATTTTAAGGGAGGGAAGGGGGAGGGATGGAGAGCTGTGGAGAGAGGAGCAACGATGAAAAGCCAGGAAAGTGGGTAATAAAATGAAAAAACATGGTCGGCGGTGAGAAAGAGAGTATAAATGTGCACTGTGTATTGTGAGAAGCTAAAGTGGAGGCGGGAAGTTTCTGGGGGTTGAGTTTTAGGCTCTGATTAATTCAAACCTAATAGGATACAGCTTTTTTGTGCATGTGCTGCTAGTCATGTGTGCATATTCTGATGTGTGCCAATGCATTGTGCATACATTTGTCATTTGTTAAATAAACATCTCTTTGTATGAAATGATAATCTGAGATTTGTATTCTCATCATGTCAAAATTTGCGTCATTAGTAACTTGTACTTGTCATACAACCTCAATCTCTTGCATTGAAAATACCAGAGAAACTTGATTTCTGACTTGAAGATCTTCATTAACAATCTTCCTCCTATTCTTGGATTTTAAGTTTATTCAATTCGAATCAACTCCTTTTCTTTATAACCACAAAGTAACCTTTTATCTTTATTACTGCAAATTAACTTCTTTTTTCATCCCCTGTTTTCTCCCCCAATTATAAATACAGGTACATGATCTCCTCAAATATTGGTGAGGTTGCCTCTATATTTTTGACCGCTGCTTTGGGTATTCCAGAAGGAATGATCCCCGTTCAGCTTCTCTGGGTTAATTTGGTCACTGATGGGCCTCCAGCAACAGCGTTAGGGTTCAATCCCCCAGACGGAGATGTAATGAAAAAGCCTCCTAGAAGGAGCGATGACTCCTTAATTAATACCTGGATCTTATTCCGTTACCTGGTACAGAAACTACTTTTCCCGCAATCAGAGAGCTTTTCTTCTCTCCACAATCAGAAAACTTTTCTATTCTTGCTCTTTAGTTAGCTCTAATGCTGGGGAACTCGTTAACCTTAACGTGTGCTTGATGTGTAGGTGATTGGACTCTATGTTGGGATTGCAACAGTTGGTGTATTTATCATATGGTACACACATCACACATTCATGGGTATTGACCTTAGTGGAGATGGCCATAGTCTTGTCACTTACTCTCAGCTCGCAAACTGGGGCCAGTGTGGATCTTGGAAGGATTTTTCCGTGTCACCATTCACAGCTGGGTCGCAAGTGTTCAGCTTCGATGCAAATCCATGTGAATACTTCCGATCTGGAAAAATCAAGGCATCAACTCTCTCGCTTTCCGTATTGGTTGCCATTGAGATGTTCAATTCCCTCAACGCCCTCTCTGAGGACTGCAGCCTCTTGAGAATGCCCCCATGGGTCAATCCATGGCTCCTTTTAGCCATGTCTATTTCATTCGGCTTGCACGCTCTGATCCTTTACGTACCTTTCCTAGCTCAAGTATTTGGGATTGTTCCGCTCAGCTTTAACGAATGGCTTTTGGTACTGGCTGTGGCTTTCCCGGTCATTCTAATCGACGAGGTTCTCAAGTTTGTTGGGAGATGTACAAGAGGGTTGCGACGGTCTAATTCAACCAGACATTCAAAGCACAAGGCAGAGTAAGCGAGCTCTCGGAAAGGATCGTGGTTGGTTTGATGGATCTTCAGTTGGATTGCTAATTTTGGCCCATTACCTTAAACCCTTCACTTTTTAATACAATAAGGGTTGGCGTGGACTAAATTAGGTTTCGATTAGGCAGAATTGTATCGAGTACTTTTTTTAGAACAATGGATTATTCTGGAATTCAACTTGCAGATCTTTCATCTTAGTAGGCCGAAGAAACTCGTTTAAACACGCCCATGAAGGGTTGCATGCCTGGCTATAGTAAATCAAATGTTTCTTCTTCTTTTTTAAGAAATAGATAAAAAAAAAAAAAAAGTTCATGGACGCGTTTCTTTTATTTTTATTGTCTTCGTCCCTGTAATCAAATGCAATAAAGAAATTTGAAAAAAAAAATCGTCATTAATATGAAAAAGGGGATTGATTCTTCGACCTTAACATGCCCCAAGAGAATAAATCCGAATGCTATTTTAAAAAAACAGTGCTTTGAAGAAGTTGCTAATTTGGCTAGAAATGTCAGATTACCATGGATGGTTATTGGGGATTTTAATGAGATCCTGATGGCTACGGAAAAATCCGGGGGAGTTGGAGTAGATAATCATAGAATTCATCGTTTTGCTAAATGGGTTCAAGAATGTAAATTGATAGATTTAGGCAGCAAAGGTCCGAAATACACATGGAGAGGGGGTATTAGAAATGGTTATATGCGGGTTCAGGAAAGATTGGATAGGTGTTTTGGTAATGCTCAGTGGAGGCAGCTGTTCCAAGATGCTAATGTGTTAGTTCTTCCAAGGGTTAGGTTAGATCACCACCCTATCTTGGTAGAGCTCAAGGAGCAGAGAGTTACAGTTCAAGGAGAAGGAAGACCGTTTCGGTTTGAAGCAGCCTGGCTACAACATAGGGAGTTTGCAGAATTCTTGAAAAATCACTGGGAGACGGATGCAGAGGTGCCAACAGCCTTAGAAGGTTTGACGGTGCAGTTGAAGATATGGAATAAATGGGTGTATGGCAACATTTTCCAGAAGAAAAGAAAGGTTTTGGCGAGATTAGGCGGAATTCAGAAAGCAATAGCGGTTAGAGGAAATCCGCATCTGTACCAATTGGAGAATGACCTATCGGCTGAATATAATCAAATTCTTAGACAGGAGGAGATTCACTGGTTCCAGAAGTCAAGATGTAATTGGATCTCTTTTGGAGATAGGAACACTTCCTATTTCCACACGAAGACCATCATCAGAAGGCAAAGGAATAAAATAAAAGCTTTGAAGAATGAGCTGCAGGTTTGGGTTTGGGAGGAAAATAAGTTAAAGGATATGGCTAGGGATTTTTATCAAAAATTATTTTGGCAAGATCAGGAGGAGACTCTGGAAGATATTCGGTTGGAGGGTAATTTTCCGATTATTGATCAAAACCATATAAACCAACTAGAAGCCCCAATTCTAGACGATGAAATTAAGACGACTATATTTGGGATGAAGCCTTATAAAGCCCCGGGACCGGATGGGTATCAGCCAATATTTTTTCAGTCTCAGTGGCATGTGATTGGCCAATCTGTTTGCAGGTATGTTAGAGACATTTTTACAGGCAATAAGGACATGTCGAGAATAAATCACTCATATTTAGTCTTGATTCCAAAAGTCCAAATGCCTGAGTACCTACATCAGTTTAGACCAATTGGTCTTTGTAATGTGATTTTAAAGGCATTGTCAAAAGTAATAGTGGGGAGACTACAAGCTTTGATGCCGAATCTCATCAGTGAAGTGCAGAGCAGCTTTGTGCCGGGAAGATAAATTACAGACAATATTATCGTTGCCCAGGAAGTCATTCATTCCATGCGCAAGATGAAAGGTAAAAAAGGCTTTATGACGATTAAAGTGGATCTTGAAAAAGCTTATGATAGATTAAGCTGGAAGTTTATCAGAGAGACTCTCATTGATGCTAGACTTCCTAGTGATCTAATAAGAGTCATCATGCAGAGTATAGAAACACAAACACTTAGTGTGCTGTGGAATGGAAGTGCAACTCAGAAATTCAGTCCTAACAGAGGTATAAGACAAGGAGACCCGCTATCCCCATATATATTTGTTTTGTGCTTAGAAAAACTTTCTCAACTTATAAGCAGACAGGTGGAGGATAATAGTTGGAAGCCTTTTAGAATGAGAAGGAATGGGTTGAAGATTTCTCATTTATGTTTTGCAGACGACATGTTGTTGTTTACAGAGGCAAGTATGGATCAGCTGGAGAGAGTTACTAAATGTCTTGATACTTTTTGTGCAGCGTTGGGGCAGAAGGTTAGTAATACAAAGACAAAAATATATTTCTCAAAAAATGTATCAGTCTCCTTGGCGGGTGATATTAGCAGGAGAAGTGGTTTTCAAATCACTAAAGATATGGGGAAGTATTTAGGGGTGCCTTTACTTCACCAAAAAGTAACTAAGAATACATATAGTTACTTATTAGACAATATGCAGAAAAAATTAGCAGGTTGGAAAGCTAGTAATCTGTCTCTGGCAGGGAAGATAACTCTCTGTAAATCTGTGCTTTCCACGATCCCTTTATATCCGATGCAAGCTGCTGTTATCCCCAAACATACGTGCTATGAGATAGAGAAAATTTGCAGGAGATTCATATGGGGTCAACAAGAAGGTAGAGACAAAATCCATCTTGTGAATTGGAACAAGATGTGTCGGCCGAAGGAAGAAGGCGGGATGGGGTTAAAGAAAATGAAGTCAATGAATAGAGCCTTTTTAATGAAATTGGCTTGGGGAATGATGAAGGAGAATCATCTTTGGGTAAAAGTTCTAAAGGACAAGTATATGAGCACTAGGAGAAGGGAAGGTAATCCGGTGGCAATACCGTCTGACTCAGTGTTGTGGAAGGCCATTTGTAAAGAATGGGACATGGTGAACCAGAATGCAACCTGGAATGTAGGGAATGGCAAACGGATTTTATTTTGGAGAGACAGTTGGTTGGAGAGTTATGGGCCTATCATTAATCATTTAGAGAGGGAGGTGCAGGTAGAGACTCTTGATTATACGGTGGCTGATATGGTGGACGATAGGGGCAATTGGAAATGGGATGTGTTTGCCCATCTAATTCCTATGCAAATTGTGATGAGCATTGTTGGATACACTCCACCAATGCAAGATGGAATAAACGACACGGTGGGTTGGGATCATTCTTCAAATGGAAAGCTTACAGTCCGAACTGCTTATATGGTTTTAGAGGAAAGGGGGGAGATGGATCAAGACCCTATTTGGAGGTTGATTAGAAAGTGGCAAGGCATGGAGCGTATCAAAGTGTTTCTTTGGACGGTAGCCCATAATTCTATTATGACCAATGACCTGAGATATCGGAGACATTTAACAGCTAATAGATTTTGTGATCATTGTGGTACTGAAGTGGAAACATTAACCCATGCGTTGCGCGATTGCCCTAAAGCTCGTAAAATTTGGGAGGTGTTCGTAAAGGTAGAGAATAGAGAGTTATTCTTCAGTCAAAATTGGTATGCATGGCTGGTATCAAATATGTCCGCCAAAAATAGAAATACGGATCATGGGGCTTGGTCGTTGGAATTCGGAATAGCTCTATGGTATATTTGGAAAGAAAGGTGCAATAGAGTTTTTGGAGTAGATCAGGGTAATTGGTTTAGGGCTATTCTTGCTATAAAAAGAATGGTCCGGGATACTGAGTTTACTCAAAGGCATGGTAATGATAAGGGAAGAAGCAGTAAGGAAGATACTCAGGTTGGGTGGAAATACCCACAAGAAGAGCGGATCAAGCTAAACGTGGATGGATGCAGCAAAGGAAATCCAGGAGTGGCAGGTGCTGGAGGAGTGATTAGAGACCATTTGGGAGCGTGGATAGGGGGATTTGCAAGGAATATTGGTATTTGTTCGTCAGTTAATGCAGAGTTATGGGCGGTCTATATTGGGCTTCAACTTGCATGGGATAGAGGGTTTAGGAGGGTGGATTTGGAATCCGATTCCAAAGTTGTAGTGGGTCTCATTAATGGGGATAGTGTGAGAGTGGACAGGAATTATAATATAATTATGCAGATTAAAGGTATGTTAGGGAGGGATTGAGAAGTAACAACTTATCATGTGTATAGGGAGGCCAATTGTGTGGCCGATTGGTTGGCAAATTATGGGCTAACTAGGGATTTATTAGCCAGGGGATTAGATGTGTTAGAAGAACCACCGTCGAGGCTTTATCCCTTATTGTATTATGACCTGATTGGATCTACTGTTACTCGTTCAATTTAGAAGGGCTTATTAGCCCCGATTATTACCAAAAAAAAAAAAAAACATGCCCCAAGAGACCACCTCTGATACAGTGGCATCGCATACAACCGCAGCATCTAAGAAGGCGACGTCATGTCTGATCACGACCGTTGCTCAATCCCACTCTCTTCTCTTTCTCTTGACTCCACTCCACGTGGCTCCTTCCATTGCCTTCTCAGGTCCAGGCGCTTAACGCTGGAAATCCTGTTTTGAAAAGCTGCCTGTAGTTAACGCTGCGATAGAGGTTTGTCTGCTGTTCAATAGCTTTCTCTTTTTTTCTTTTTAATTTATTTCTTTTTGTTGGTGGTTTTGCCTGATGGGCCTTTTTTTTAATCTTTTCTTTTGGTATTCATAATCAGCATGGAGTTTATTTCGGAATTACATACGCTGATCTTATTGCTGATGTTCAAGTGAGGAGGCAAACGATACCCAATGCGAAGCGAAGGTGAGTTTTGGGACTGTTCAATGCTCTGTGGTTTGCTTAAGGCATTAAAGTTTCGAATCATTTTGGTAACGAGCCATGGTGACAAGTGAAGTCAAATTTATTGGAAGAAATCCAAGAATCTGTCTCATTTCTTGTTTGTGAATGACATGCGATGCATGTTTACGATGAAGTACTTTGCAACACATGTTTCTTAGAAATATGTAATGCTTTGATGTAATGGCATGCCAATCACATTACCCCCTCTCCCCACTTGACAAGTTCGACACAGAATTTTTTTCGCAATTCTCGGCGTTTCTTTTATAGAACACCATCACCGTTACTGGGGGAAAATAACCCTATTGAAGATATTCTATTCTCCAGTACAAATGAGTCTGGACTCATCGTTGAGCTATCATGATGCTAGTATGATTTGGGCCTCCAAGTTTTCATGTCCTTGGCTATGATTGTTGTTGCAAGTGCGGTTTAACTTCAGACAACTAGTTCTAATAGTCTCTCATTCTTCCTTTTGGGAAGTTTTTTGGGATTAGTTCTTATATTAGGAGGTGTAGGGCCAATCTCTGTCCAGCCTGAGGAAACCTGTGCATGCCCCTGATACCTTTCGGGACATGGGAGCATAAGAAAGGGGATCCCATCAACTTCTTCTGATATCAGAACAAGTGATAGACGAAACTCATCTTGGAACACAGAGTTTGAATTTTATGGACTTAATCATCAGCCTGCACCATGTATAAATCATATCATGAAAATTGTCGGTGCCTGGTTGGTCCTTGCAAATTGTGAGCTTCCAGCAAACAAACCAGCATTTCTGTGATGAGGAGAAAAATTGATTAGCTGGAACAAACATTGATGTTGATACATGTGTGTTGCTGTCACTCCTCACAGTTGAAATAAGAATCATTAGCATGCAAGAATGAGTGTTCAAAGGCAATTTAGCTAAAAACCACGAGGACGAATGATGCTAGAACATGAGAGCTTTTTCAAATTTCTGCTTGGATCGCCTTTTAATAATCAAGCTTGCTTAATCTTCTAGACATGGTAAATGTTGCATAATTCCTGTGTTGTCCTCTGGAGATGTGTGGCAATGATCATTACCCTTACAAGTCAAGTGCTGATGTAGAAAAAGTATCCTTGTGCTTCTAAGTGAATTGCTATTGTTTGTGTACTCTTGCTGCGGTCTAGTTCTGTCGATACCCAAATAGAATGTATTTTTATACAAGAAAAATTGCACTCTATCATTATCGTAACAATCTCTAATATGGAAATTGATTGATAAGATATACGATGTGTCTGAAAATATCATAGGCAGCCCTAATTTATACTAGTAAGTCTAAATCCTAATCCTCATAGGAAAGGGACTCACTGTTAAAAGTTATACAACTAATAAAAGATCCTAATAACTTGGGGATTCCAAAACTAAATAGGAAGACTAAAATTACAAAGAAAATATCAATTCTTCCAGAAGCTCTAAAAGTTGATTGTTTTCATGCATCCACACACGGTATTATTAGCAATTAAATAATGGTTAACCCTACAATTTATCAAGAAAAATGACTCCAAAGAAAACCAGTAACAATAGTATATATTACTTACCTTTTGGCATTGATTTCCTCAAATGCTAGTGTTTTAGGTTATCTGAAATACAAATTGTATGTCTGGCTGGTAGAGGTTCCTTTAATCATGTTTTGAGTGTTTGATTATCCTCCATAACTCATTGAATGGTTCTGCGAAGCAGCTGCTAATTGACCTACTGCATAAGAAATATAAGGACTTAAGGATGCCATCACGAAACCCCAGATTCGTGGCTCTCATGTTATTGCAGAATTGAGTTTGCATTGAAGAAAATGTGTAAATTACTAGATTTATAGAATATTTGGTGTTTTGACTAGACATTATTTACAATTGTTGCTATCGTCAACTTGAAGCGTCTAAGCCCCATTCACTCTCTACTTTCATTTTATTGTTGGATGTTCTACTCATCTGGAAGCAAAACACTGTTTTATCGATTTTCAAATTCAATGTGCATTGAGTTCTGTTTAGAATGGAAGCATCACTTGGGACTGTTGGGATCCCTACAGGTACAAAATTGATTTTCAAATTCAATGTGCGTTGAGTGCTGTTTAATAAATGATTATTTTTAAAAAAAGAACAAATAGTTGTGATTCATCCTACAGGTATCGGTATGAAAGTCTTATATACTTATAGGCTGATTTATTTTTGTTTTTAGCTGAAAAGTTGAAGCATGTTTTCACTAATCATCTGAGCTATACTCTTTCTGAGCTTTCAGTTACTAGTGCAATGGACTCGTGGAGAGAATCTCATTTTCACAAGTGCTGATTCTTCTGTAAATGAATTTAGAGGGCGATTTACAACTGGGTGATATGGAAAAGCCTTTTTCTTCCACCACTAGAGTATCCATAAATAGCTTCAAAAGCAATTGATTTTTCCGATGTTTTTAACAGCATGGGTGCAAATTGTTTAGCTAATATTCAGGCAACTTAGGCGCCACTTGCAACTAGTGGAGTATTTGAAGGAGGAAATGATGACACGAGACCTTTCACCAAATATGAGGGAATTAGAAGCCATGTGAGGACCCCCACCATGGTAGAATCAAAGAATTCAAACATATCAGACGTTATACTTCCTGCAATAGTAGATGAAAAGCATGATATGCAATCACAATAAGCATCCCTAGTTGTCAAATAAATGTTGTGTTATCTAATGTGAGTGCGATGAGTCAGACATCTACCCTGGACGTTGAGGCAAATACTAGTGCTGATAATGCTAGAACAGATACTATGTGTGAGAATGCTAATGTTCTTGCTCATCAGATTGAGAACTCCTCTGATGTAGTTTTATGTACAAAATGTTTCTTTGAATGAAGACATAATGGATATTGATGTTAAAGACTGAGAAAAAAATTCCAGTGACTGAAAAAGTTTCAACCAGTGAACAATTAGGAGAGTCGGGGAGATGATTCGATTACAATGGTAGATTATATTCCTCTTCTCGTTGCTGCTGATGAAACAAAAGTTGAAAATGTCTCTTCAGTTGCAAATAACCTGGAAGTTATGATGGATGAAGATGATAAATCTGTGACAAAAAAGTGTTTCAGGTAGAGAATAACTTAAGGAGTCTGAGAATGAAACAATTGCACTTGTGGATCATATTCCAGTCAAATAGCATGATAGTTAAAAGATATTCTTTCAGTTGCAAGAAGTTAGAACCTGGAGAAGCTAGCTGTGGAAGAGCAAGAGCATGGAGATACTGATACTAGAAGTATTGTTGTCGTGGATGATGATTTTGAAGTTAAAGACAACTCTTCTGTTGAAACTTGTATGTCTCTGGAGGAGGCGGGGATGAAAGGGCAAATGCATGAAGAACAAGCTAATGTTGAAAGTAATCATACAGCATCAGTTCCATTTCTACCAGGCATCCTTTAAATTAGTTTCGAGAGCTGGATGCTATAATGACTGCAATCAAGTTTTATTTTTTTCTTTGATGATTATTATAGTTTTCATGGTGCTTTGCCTTCTGTTATTTAAACTTGATTATCATGATTTATGAGATTAAAGGATGTAACAAGTTCATTTGGTTCTATCAAGAGTTTCCATTCTGGCAACAACTCTTCTTTTGGCATCAGCTAATTCTACTTTCTGTGTTCTGATTTGTTTTCTTTTGGGGATATTCCGCCATAGCTATCTGTTCACAATTTCTGCTTTCCTCATAGCCGAGGTGATTAGAAACCAGAATGAAAAGCAGACAATTCTGATTACAAAACTTGACTTCTGCTTAGATGTTGCTGGCCTCCTCCTTGAAATGTAACTGGAATCTTTTGCCTTGTTTCTTTAGATTGTCGAGGTGAAATGTGATATCTGGTCATGAGGTGGAGAAATATTGTTTTCAGATCTTATGGGTGCCCACTGTACTTAAAATTGTGTCCATGATACCTTGATCATGAGGGATATGCCATTACAAAAATCTTGACAAACTCACTTGTCAAAAAGAAAAGGTGAGCTTGTTAAAAAGCAGCTGTTTTTTTTTTCTTATAATGCTGTCAAAGTGAGATGGAAGTGCTGTTTCTTTCTCACAAAGGTTTAGCTTCTTACTCGTTTTTAGAGTCCATGGCAACTTGTTAGAAATTTATGCACCAACGGCCTTGTGGCCGAGTGGTACCGACCTTCGTATTTTTTAAGGGGCAAGTTGGCGTCCGAATCCCCTTTCGGCCTAAAAACTGGCCCCTTGCTATAGGGGGCCACTGGCCACAGTTTTCGCTTTTAACTTTGCCTGTCACGAACTGCTCATCGACCGTGGACTGCTAGGTTTTATCCATGACAAAAGGGATAAAATAATAATAAAAAAAAAACATTGAAATGTTCAGATTCTTAGAAATCTAAAGCTGAATTGGCTGTGTTTTTATCTCTCTCTAGTTTTGGTTTTTCTCTCCTGTGCTTGGAAACTAGAATAAACACATTGATTTTCTCTCTGTCTCCACGCTGAACAAAAGAGGGAAGCAGTAACTAACGTCTGTTTTTGCCCTCAAGTCTTTGGTCTCGTGGTTCCTCCATTCTAGGAGGTGTGAAGGTGGAGCTTCTAAAGCGACCATTTCAGGCTCAAGAGCCCCATTTCCATTATGAAAAAATGGCCCCTACTGCTTATGCTTCTCATGTGCATGTTCTGACTCGATGTTGACTTTTGTTCTTTGGGAACAAGGTGGGGCTTCAGGCTTGTGCTGTATTTTGGCATTAGGTTAAAAAAAAATGGTACCTAGGCCGCTCCTACAGTCTTTTTGCCTAATCTACCACTACCAAGACATGATTGTACATAGTATTATTATAGTAACAAGAATGCATGCCTTTCCAAATTAGCAGTTTACCCAGTTGTAATGGTTTCAGGTCGGTCATAATTTTTATAAATACTTTTAACATAAGTTATCATCATTCTATTTCAAATCCAATTTTTTTAAGGCTCTTGTTTGTTTTGTCTTGCAACTTGGACATGTGCGCTTGCCCTTTAAAACAAAATGGGTATTTATAAGTAGATTTTTTTATTTTTTATTTTTATTAAATAAGAAATTTATATGTGCGCGAGCGCGCCTGTATAATACCAGGGTATACGAATATTATATTGAATTTAAAAACTATAAATGCTTTTCGTATGCTTTGATCAGGTTTTGGGTTGGATTGGATCAAGTTTGATGATATTATACTCTATCCATTATCTTTATTGAGCAAGATAACTATAAAAAAAATCCACACATCTAAATCATGTCATATCAATATCTATCAAGTTTAGGTTAAATTATCGAGTTTAGTTTAATTTTATTTCTTACACCAGATATTTTTTTTTCCATGTACGATATCGATTACATGTCATTTTTTAGTTAATAAATCAAATGCTTTACAAGTAAGTGATCAATAAAAATTCTTAAAGAGAAAATGAAATCAATAAAATAATTCTCTCTATATAAAATTAAAAATAAATTACCTATCACAAGACTTAAATATTTTAAATAAAGTTCACACTCAATTATCAAATTTAATATATAAAAAAAACGATTCATCTCCCCGACATAAAGTATGCACATTGTAATTTATTGCTATATATAATTACATTTTCTTTCGTTGAATGCCTTGAATAATTCTTTTCTCTCTTTTTAAACTCGGGTATCATTATATGGATTTTCATTGGTTTCTGCATGTGCGTATTATGGTACAAGGAGCTTGTAATTTAAAAATGTATTAAAATAATTTTTTTATATTTTTTTTTTATATCAGAGCATCAAAACTATCAGAAAATATTAAAAATTATTAATTTGATTTCTTTCCAAGTGAAATACACTAAAAAAACAAAAGTTATGTCACTCTTAAACACTCATTGAGTTTGGAATGAGTTTTTTTGAATAAAATTCATGTTTTAGATTAATTAGTTTCTTATGCTTCAATTTCTACCCTTATATATGCGGAGGAGTGAGATAATATATAGATCAAAGGTAAATTATGTTACAACAAGAATAAGAAATAAAAAAAACCTATTAGAGGCACGACATATGGGATAATTATAGAATATTAGTCCTGGAAGTAATAAAGAGGGTAGAGTTTAAGCAAAAGTTCTTGTTGAATAAATAATTAGAATTAGCATATGAATCTTGTTTGATAAATAAACAATTAGTGGCAATTAGTAGTTGATTTTGTTAGTTAGATAGGCAGTTAGAATGGGAGGGAAATCCAATGTATATAAATCAGGAATTCCATAGCGTGCAATTCAAGAAATAACAATAAAGAAAATCTTGTAATTCTGTAATTTCATAATAATCTCCTTTCTTCTAATTCTCCCTCCCACTTATTTTGACCTCTTTGTTAAGATTAGTTCTTAACAAATTAGTATCAGGTCCCAAAAGATCCAATCATTACTGTTAAATATAGTTGAAAACAATAAAGATAGAGCCTTAGAAGAGCATGGAAACAAAATGGAAGAATAAATACAAAGAATACATGATGAATTTTAAGAATAATTACAAGGCATGAATGATGGATTTCTGCAGAATCAAAGGCAATGGGAAGAACAAAACATGAAGAACAAATAATTCATTTCTAAGTCGGCTTCAATAATGGTTATCTAAACCCTCGGTTATCGTAGGAAAATAATTATAAATGTAATGAAAGTATGGGGTGTTACAGGTTAACAATCAAGAAGCTGAAAAAGAAGGCAGAAATAGTTTATTGCCTGGTGTAAAGAACAATCCAATTTCTAATGGAATTCTACTTCAACTAAAAACACATACAAGAATAGAGAAGGTGAATTTTTTTGAAGCATAGGAACTTGGTTATAATAATGCTCTATCCAGGGTAGAGATAACAAATTTCTATGGAGATAACCCTCAAAGTTGGATTAGGAAATGTAAAAAAAAACAATTTAAGTTATACTTTTCTCTTGTTGGTTAGTGTGTTGAGATAGTTTCTATATACTTAAAAGGAAGAGCTGAGGTATGGTTTGAAAGATACATTCAAAACAGTAGAGGTATGGCTAGTTATGATGATTTTACAAAAGGAATTTGTATGATATTTGGCAATAAAGAAAATACGGTAGAAGAATTCAATAAATTGACATGGTAGAAAGGAATAAAAGAATACATTGAGAAGTTTAAAGAACTTAAATCTTTAATGATTGTCAAGAACTTTACATTGCCAGAATCTTATTACATTTCAAGCTTCATTAGTGGACTTAAGGAAGTTGTGAAGCTTATATTGAAAATTTTAAAGCTAATCACATTAATACAGGCATTTGAACAATCTAAATGGTAGGAAAAATCAAAACTTATTATGGCCAGGAGGAATAAGATGGCCACAAGATCAATGGTTCTAATCAATACTAATAGATGGACAAATAATCAACCATTAAAGTCTTATAATCCAGTTAAGAATGATACAACACAAGGTTCAAAACAACCTTAATAATATGTTTATGAATAAAAAAAACTACTGGAGCAATGTTATAAGTATGGAGAAAAGCATAGTCCTGGTTATTTATGTCATAATAAAAGTATACATTTGATAAAAGGAGATAAGAAATAAGAGGATGACTTTATAGAAGAAATAAAAGGTAGAAATAATGAGATAAATGCTGAAGATATTAAAGAATATGGCCTATCATTGAATGCATTGGTAGAAAGTTATGCCCATAACACAATCAGGATTAGAGAAAGTTATCTTAGAAAAAAATTAATGATCTTGATTATTAGTGGGAGTGCCTACAACTTCATTGATGAATGTGTTGTTAATGAGGTCAAAGCAGTGATGGAAATAATTACTACATTGGTTGTCACAATAGCAAATGAAAATGTGTTGAAATCTGTATAATGCTTAAAACTCTCATGCTTCATGGAAGGATATTAGTTTCAAATTGATCTAGGATTGTTGAAGCTAGAGAGATGTGATATGGTATTGGGAGTAGACTAGCTAAAAATATTCTTCTATTATGTTTGACTTTATTAAAATGAAGATTTCTTTTAAGAGAGAAGGAAAAATTGTTGAGTTAAAGGAAATGATTGAAGAAGCTAAATTGCAGATGATGGTGGCATCAAAGCTCTATAAAAAATTAAATGAAATAATATTTGGTTTTGTAGGTCAGTTGTCTTTTTTAACAGCCTTAGAAAAATTCAATAAGAAAGGAAGTAATACAAAGTGACAATATTATTGGAAAAATCTCAGCCTGTATTTGCTGAGCCAAAAACCTTACCTTCAGAAAGAAACTTGATCATAAAATCCCTCTTATCCTAAGTGATAAAATAATAATTATCATACCCTAAAAAAACTCTTTTATTTATAAAGATGAAATAAAAAAGTTGGTAAATGAGATTTTGACAAATAAAGTTATTCAACATAGTTCTAGCCCTTTTGCATCTCCAGTTCTCTTGGTAAAAAAGAAGGATAATACATGAAGGTTTTATATGTATTACAAGTAGTTGAACAATCTTACAATCAAAAATAAATTTTCAATCCCTCTTATAGATGAATTGTTAGATGAACTCAATGGATCCAGATACTTCTCAAAACTAGATTTGAGATCAGGTTACATCAACTAAAGATGAATACAAAATATATGAAAAAGATAGCCTTCAAGACTCATCAAAGACATTATGAATTCAAAGTAATGCCTTTTGGCTTGTCTAACACTCCAACCACGTTTCAAGCTTTGATGAATATTGTACTGGAGCTTTATTTGAGAAGATTTGTGTTAATATTTTTCGATGACACATTGACATATAGTTTTACAATGAAATTGCATATCATTCATTTAAGAACTATCTTAGAAACACTGATACACAATCAACTATTTGTAAAGAAATCTAAATACTCATTTTATGAAGAGAAAATGGGTTATCCAGGACATACTATCTTTGCAGAAAGGGTGGGAACTGATCCTTAAAAGACTGAAGATATGAGGACTTGGCCTATTTCTTATTCTATGAAGGAGTTGAGAAACGTTTTTGGTTTAGCTGGATATTACAGGAAACTCACTAGAGGTTTTAACATTATCAGCAAACCATTGACTGATTTATTAAAGAAAACAATTTCAAATGGAATGAAGTGGTTAATGCAACATTTGAGCAACTTAAAATGACCTTATGTGAGGCTCTAATATTGGCCTTATTGAATTTTCATAAGGTGTTTGTGCTAGAGACTGATGCTTGTGTTGTGGGGTTAGGAGGAATATTGAGTCAAAGGGCATACCTTTAGCTTATATTAGTAAGGCCTTAAGTCCTCAACACTTGGGGTTATCCATTTATGAAAAATAAAACATGTCCATCTTAATAACAATATACAAATGAAGACACTACCTAGAACATGATCAATTTGTCATAAAGACTGGCCATGAAAGTTTAAAGTATTTGTTTGAATATAAATTACATACTCCAATGCAAAGGAAAGGATTAACAAAGTTATTAGGATTGAAATATTTCATACAATACAGATAGGGAAGAGATAATTTCGTTGGAGATGCCTTGTTCAAAAAATAAGATTTGTATATAAACACCACATTGAATCTTGATGCAAACAAGAAGAAGCAATAAAGTATTCATGTTTTGACAACAATGGTGCCAGTATGGTATGAGGAGACCAATAAGTCCTATGCACTAAATCCTAAATTCAAGAATGTAGTGATTGAAAAATTGGTTAATGCTAATAGTTAGCCAGAATTTGAATTAGTGGATGGCATTCTGAATTATAAAAACAGGATTGTGATATGAAGTGATGAAGAATTAAGAAAAAGACTAGTTAATGCTTTTTATGATTCTTATATTAGAGGGCATGCATGGATTCAAAATTTTTGTAAGAGGCTAAAGGCATTGTCTTATTGGTCATCTATGAAACAACTAGTGAAATAGATGATAGAAGAATGTGATGTTTATAAAAGGAAAAAAATAGAAATAGTGGCTTATCCAGGGTTATTGCAGCCTCTACCAGTACCAAAGGGAACTTGAAGGGATATCACAATGGACTTTATTAAATCTCTACCTAAATCTAAAAAGATGCATTATTGGTGGTGCTAGATAGATTTACAAAATATGCTCATTTCATTATTTTAACTCATCATTATTCTGCTCATAATGTTGCTCAAGTATTCTTTAATCATTTCTACAAAAATCATGGATTGTCAGCCTCAATTGTAGTTGTAACTAACAAGGGATAAAATCTTTATAAGTGTATTCTGGAAAGAACTGTTTAAAAGGTTAGGTGTTCTTCCTTTGCTTACTATCTTCAAACAGATAGACAAACTAAGAGGGTCAATTAGTGTTTGTAAACTTACCTACGATGCATGATAATGTATAATCCTGTGAGATGGAATTCATAGTTGTCCTTAGCTTAATGGTGGTACAACACAAGTTACCATTCAACCATTAAAATGTCATTTTCAAGCATTGTATAGTTATTTCCCTCCTAATAGATAAATAGTTGCACAAGGGGTATCCTCAGTAGTAGCTGTGGAAGATATGTTAATAGCTAGAGAGAACATAGACAACATTCTTTAGTAGCAATTGTACTTAGCTAGAAACAAAATGAAACAAATTACTGATAAAGGTAGGACTGTGAGAGAATTCTAGATCGGTGATTTCATATATCTAAAATTACATCCATACAAGCATATGAGTGTAACTCTCAAGAAGAATTTCAAGCTTAATCCAAGGTTTTATGGCCTTTATAAGATAACTCAAAAGGTTGGTGTTGTAGCTTATAGATTACAGCTGCTAAAAGGTGTTTTAATTCATCTAGTTTTTCACATTTCACTATATATAAAAAAAAGGTTTGGGAGAATGCAGTTCTTTCTTCTAAACTGCCAATCATGGATGAATCTGGTAGGGTTAAAGTGACTTTATTAGCAATCTTACATAGAAAATTTAATGAAGGAAAAAAGGCTACTATGATAGGATTGGTAAGGTGGTCCAAACTCTTTGAAGAAAATGTCATCTGAGAAGATCTTGATGAACTCAATTTTCAAATTTCAACACATATTTTTTAGGTCAAGAATCCTTTTAAGGTGAGGCAGTTGTTACAACAAGAATAAGAAGCAGAAGAAAACTATTAGAGACATATGGGATAATTGTAGAATACCAATCTTAGAAGCAACATAGAGGGTATAGTTTAAGCATAAGTTCTTCTTGAAGAAATAATTAGAATTAGCACATGAATCTTGTTTGAAAAATAAATAGTTAGTGGCAGTTAATAGTTGATTTTGTTAGTTAGTTAAACAGTTAGAATTAGAGGGAAATCTAATGTCTATAATCATGAATTTTAAAATGTATAATTCAAGAAATATCAAAAAAGAAAATCCTGCAATTCTACATTTTCATAACTCTCTCTTTTCTTTTAATTATTTCTCCAACTTCTTTCGGTCTCTTTGTTAAGATTAGTTCTCAACAAATTATAAGACACTAATTTATATGAATATTAGTTATTAGTTTTATGTTACAAAACCATTTTATTTGCTTTTGTTTGATTTTCATTTCAAGTGTAAAAATTGATGGGAAAAGAAAAAAAACAAAAATAGGGACCAAAACAAAAATACTCAACCTAGAAGAAATAGAATAGGGAGGTGAGTTTCTTACCTTTTAAATTATTTATTTGTTCTAAATTTTAATTTCACTTTTATTGATATATTAAAAAAATGATATGGAATGGTTATGCGCAGAGTCTACATGACATAAAAGACTCTGTTTGGAAAATAAGTTAAAAAGGTGCCATGTTTTGATAAATAAAATTCAAAAGAACCTTGATTTATGAAAAAAAAAAAAAACAAGTAGAAAAAGCTTATATAACATTAGCATTTCTATGTAATGATGATGAGAGCCTTACTTTGTGATTAAATTCATTTGATTGCCAAAAATTTGAGTGCAGGGTAGCTCCTAACTTGATCACTAAAGTCGAGTAGCTTAATCTTTATTTTGGAAATTATTTGATTGTTTCTTTATAGTTTATACTTAGATCATTGTCACTTGTTGTGTTGCAGTTTAAATAAATTTTATTATTCAAATGTTGCTGATGTGATTTCTAGTAAAAATAAATAATCATGAATTCAAAATGTAATGCATATTGGACAATATCTTTTCTAAATATTGATAAGACGACGTATTAGATGAAATTATTTTAAAAAAAATAAGATGACTTGGGTTAACCTAATAAATCTACAGCTAGGGTCATGTGATTATGATAATCTTATAGAAAGTAAATCAAAATAAATTATGAATATCAGTTTTTAATCAACCCAATGTTAAAGGAAAGAATTGAAAGAAAAATATTAAATAAAAAAAATAAAAAAATAACTACTCGAGTCAACTCAGATTAACTTGTCAAACTAGTAACCTTGATCATAAGATCAGGATAACTCTATATAAAATAAATTGAAAAAAAAACTTATGAAACTCAATTTTCAATCAACCCAATATAAAATGATGAAATTTAAAAGAAATCAATTAAAAAAACAACAAAAACCAAAACAACTCAAATCAACTCGAGCTAACCTATTAAACCCTCCACCTGAATCATTAAACCGAGATAACTCTCTAAAAACCAAATAAAAAAGTTTATGAAGTTTTATTTTCAACAGATCCAATGTTGAAAGTTTAAATCAAGAAAAAAACTAAATTCATGAGATTGATATAACTCTACGTAAAGCAAATTGAAAAAACTTATGAACTGCAATTCCCAAACAACTTAATATTGAAAGATGAAATAAAAAAAAACTAAATAAAAAAAAGAAGTTTGAGTTGTTGAAGGGAGAGATTGAAAAAAAAATCAATTAAAAAGGGATTAAAAAAATAAAAAAAATCAATTTGTCAAACTCACAACTCGAGTCAGTCTGATTATGATAACGTTATAGAAAGTAAATTGAAAACAATTTACGAAGCCCAATTAAAAAAAGACCAAAAACTAAATAGAGTCAGCCTAAATCAACTTGACCTTGAAAAATGAGATCAAGATAATCATATCTAAATAAAAAATAATAATCAGCTCAATATTGAAGGATAAAATAAAAAAGAATCAATTAGAAAAAGCATTACGGAAAAAAATAGCCTAAATCCACTCGAGTTATCCTATTAAATTCGCGACCTAAATCATGATATTGGGATAAATTCATAAAAAATAAATAAAAAAATTATGAAGTCTTCACTTTCAACAGATCTAATGTTGAAGGTTTAAATCAAGAAAAAAAAAATTAAATCCATGAGACCGTTATATGACCCCACATATAGAAAATTGAAAAAAAATAAAAAAACACTATTCTCATACAATCTAATATTGAATGATTAAAAAAGCTAAAAAACAAATAAGATTGGATTGTTGAATGGTTAAATTGAAAAAAAAAACTAAACAGAAAACATTGTAATTATAGTGATTTAGTCTCACCATTTAGTATGTGTGTGTGTAATCTTTTTTTACTACAATCATGGTAGCAACTATATCTCTTGTTTATTTGCTAGAAAGCAATTTGTTTTTTTTTTCAAAAAATAGTTTTCATAAAAAGTGAATTTCTGAAAAGTTGATTATTTTTTTATGTTTGGCATTATCATAAAAAAAAATTGAATAATATTTTTTATTCTTTAATTATGCCATGAAAAATAAGTTTGAAAATCACTTATTAATATTTTTTTCAAGTTTATCTAACATGTATAAAATATTAAATGTAACTACTTATCCATTTATAATAAAATAATGAGATATAAAAAATGTAATGGTGGGAAACAAAAAAGAATTTACTATATCATATATTTATATATAATTTATTTTATAAAATGTAACTATGCATGTTATAGACATGCAACTATTGTTTGGTGTTTAGAGATCATTGAAAATAAATTTCTTTTCTATGGTATTCTAATTTTATACCATAATTTATAGACATGTAACATCTTCTTTATTTAAATTTACTTTCTAGCAATATTATCTAAATTAAAGTATTATATGCACTAATATATCAAATCAATATATTTTTATATTGTATATTAATATACCCTAATACACAAACACACCCCAAGTATAATTTTTGAATCATTCATGGAAAGAGTTTTTCAATCTTTCAAACCAAAAAACATTTTCTTCCATTTAAAGCTTATGAATTTTTTTTACTAGAAAGTAAGTTTTACTGACCAATTTTTCACAATATAGCCATACATGAAATGATACTTTCCATGATTTAAAATTTAAATTTTATAAAGTAAATTTTATAACACAATTTATGATTTAAAATGTATGAGTATTGTATAACATATCATGTTTCGTATTTGAATATATTTTCTAGTAATATTATCTAAATTAAAGTATTATATGCACTAATATATCAAGTCAATATACTTTTATATTGTATATTAATATACCCTAACACACACACACACACACCCACACACACCCACTATAGTTTTAGAGTCATTCATGTAAAGTGTTTTTTAATCTTTTAAACTAAAAAACATTTTCAATCATCTAGAGCTTATGATTTTTTTTTACTAGAAAGTAAATCTTACCAATCAATTTTTCACAATATAGCTAAACATGAAAAAAATTAGGAAAGTGTTTTATAGGAAAACATTTTTCAACAAATAAACAAAATATACTGAAAAATAAATTTTTTCTTTTTAAGTTTGCGTACTTAAAATCTTAACCATATATTATTTTTAGATTAAAAAAATATAAATAATTGTGCTATAAGAATAACATTATCATGATGTGCCATGTGTTTTAAAAGTCTAAGTTAAAGAATTAATTTGAACCAGTCAAAAATATTTTCTAATAAACAAGTATAATTTTTTATTTTATTGTTGGATAGAGTTGAAATTTGATTAAAATGTTCAAAAAGTCAATTTTATAATGGTTCAACTTCTTATAACTAACTAAGATCGAGATCATACTGAAATTAGCCTTATAAGTTATTTTTTAGGGATTTTCTTAATTTTTTAGTTATTTTGGGATTCCTTTCTTAGTCAGGTTTTAGAATCTTAATTTGATTTGATTTTAATTAGCTTATATTATTTTAATAATTTTATAGTTTATTTTCAAAATATATTATATATTGATTATTCCAAAATTTATTCTAAACTTTTTAATTTAGAGTTTTCTCTATATTTTATAAACTATAATTCTAGGGCTTGAGAAATCCCTTTTTTTTTTACTCTATAGTTTATAGCTGTAGTTTTAATTTTTAAAAGCTTAAAAAACCCTAATTTTATATCTTTGATCACTGTACACTGCGTCAATCAGACAAACACCTGGTCTATATTTTTAAGTAAAGGGTTAGCCATAACCTCAGTGGGTAACCCACCGCCGGCCGACAAAAATCAAGATCGCCGTCCTTCCCACCTCTATGGGTTCCCTGGAGAGTTATTTATGTATAGGCAGCCTTTATGGAAAGGGCAAGTTAAATTAGATTCAGGTTCTATAGTATATTTTCTCATGATTAGGTTGCATGAGCGGATAAATGATTAGCGATTAAATAATCCAATGTTTGCTTGAAAAAGCCAAAGAAACACTTTAAATAATATAATGTTTGCATATAAAGATGCTGCTTTTCTTTAATTAATAAAAAAAATAGCACTAATAAAGAGAACTTCTTCTTCTTCTTCTTCTTCTTCATGTTTTGTACTGAAATACTAATTAATACGAAGGATATTTAAATTTAAAAGATAACTAATTCTTGCTAGGAACAAGTACAGCAAACGTATGGCAGTGTGTTATGGTCTCCAAAGAAAGGAATGGCTCGTGCACATTGTTAAGGGTGTTAATATTGAGAACTTAATTAGATTGTAAATAGAATTTATAATTTAAAAGAAGGAGATGAAAAATAATTGAATTGATTCTATACCCTAATTAAATGATGGGTTTAATATTTGCATAAACTAAATATTATTTTATAATTAATTTTATAAATTTTTATTAATTAGAATAAAAATGATGAATTTCCAAATAGTAAATCAAGATTTATTTTATTTTATAATATCAATCCATGTCAAGAACCTAACAAAAGAAGAGGTGAAATCAATCGATCAAAATGATGAGTTGAGTTGAGTTGCTATTTAGATGATGCAAGTCATGTCTCTGAGAGGACTCCTAGTTCCGAAGAGTTCATCCATACTGGTGTTTCAATTGAAGAGAAAGTTGTAGTAATGTCCTTTCAAAGATATCTACAAATCAATTTGAAAAGCATCACGATATTATCACTTACAATTGAATAAATTTCATCCTTTTTTATTTTAAAAATATTAAAAAATAATAACTTTTTTACTATTTTTAAATTATTTTAATATATTAATACTAAAAATTAAAAAAACAATCACAGGATTGCACCTATCAAGTCGGTGAGTTCCTTTCAATCGTCGCAATCAATCTCTCTTGAGTCCTCCTTAGACGTTGACGGTGCAAATGATAATCCTTCTAAAGATAAGTACTAAAAGTCTTGGCGGAGCCACTCGATCTCCCACCAATTTGCAGTCCACTTTACCATCGGGATTCTTGGTTATCCTGCTCCAATGCTAATAAAAACAACTAAAACCTAAAGTTCTAATATATTTACGCAAACATAAAATTTTATTAAAAAAAATTTATGTTTGAATTTGCAGTCACTTAATTACCAACAGGATTCTTGGTTATTAAAAAAAGTTGATAGAACATAAAATGTTACAATTCAAAACACGCTAAAAAACTAAAAATCTCACCTGGTTAAGATGGTACATAGTAAAATAAGTTGTCAAACAATTAAAATCAATAGAATATTGATTTCATGATTAATTAAAAAATAATTATCTTCTAAAAATCTCATCTCAATTATAGATTAGAGACTTAAATTTTATATAAAATAAAATTTATATAAAGACAGAAAGAATGGTGATAAATTAAAAATCACTTGACAAATATTTTTTATTTAAAAATGTATTAAATAATTTTTTTATTTTTAGAAATTATTTTTGTCATCAGCACATCAAAATAATCTAAAAATACTAAAAATTATTAATTTAAAGTAAAAAAAAATAAAAAAAATAATTTTTTTCAAAAATACTTTTAAAATATAAAAATAAATAGTAATAAAATGATGCGAATTTCTTTTATACGTTGATTTGAAAACTTGGTGATATTAATGGTAGTGTAGCATAGTGGTATGCATGTTTTCGCGAACAAATATGTGTTTCGTCTTCTATTAACTCTTAAGAGTTTTTTTTTTTCATCAATAATATTAAAATCAATGTGTGCATTTCTTTGATATTATATTAAAATAATATCTCCACAAAAAAAAAAAAACATTTCTACCGGCAATTAATTAAAAGCCTCTGAGATTTCATGATGTTAACGAAATTATTATATCATCGGCAGCAGGGGCGCAACTTAGCCGTCAATTCTATGAAGGGTAAGGGGGGAGTTAAGGATGGCCCCCGTCAATGTATATAATACACAGCCTGTTGGGCCTTCAGACGAGGGAAAAACCAAAAAAAAAAAACATAATATCACCTAATTAAAGTAAACGAAAATAATCAGCACTTCAAACTGATCTTAATTACATAATAACAAACAAGAACCCTAAATCAATATTTGCCAATGGCACACTACTAGGAAACCAGGCAGAGAGTTGTGGCCATGCAGAAAGACTCCTTCATGATTCAAGGAACTGAATTTTCTGAGAATGAATCAAGAAAATCGATCCAGTTATCATCATCCTCTTCATCTTCTTCTCCACTTACGTTGCTCCATTGGAGTTGAGGATTCTTTTCAATCTCATCGTTCCTTGCAAACCGTCCTCGGATGCGTGGCCTGCTGTCTGCAAGTATTTTCCTGCACTCATACTAAATGCAAATTGAAATATTCATTTAGCACACAATCTACTTAATTATGAAAAAAAAAAAAAACCCTGGTTTTGTAGCCTAATAAAGAAACATACCAGCAATAAAACAGTCAGTCACGCACACATATGACGGGCAAATAAATGACGAGGCAAAAAAAAAAAAACAACTGTTGCAACTTCTTTCTAATAGTGTTGCGAGGGTCAAGTTGGATTTGACATAAAGCGAAGGCATGTGAGGATGAAGGAATAGCCACAATGCAATAGTGCTGTACAATAGAGGCCAGAGGTAAAAGGCGCCAGCTAGGTAATGTGCGCTTGGTATGCTTTTTAATTTAATATATATATATATACTAGTTATATTAGTTATTTCATCTCTGTTTTATTGATGGTCAGATAATTATTTTAATAAAAAATTTATATGTAAAATTTTTTAATGTGCTTTTTTACAAGAAAAAATATATCCTAATTATAAATTATAACGCTTTACATATATTTAGTTAAATAAATCAAGAATTGGGTAGGTCAAAAATTAAAAAAAAATAATATTTTTATATGACTTACCTCATTGGGGATTGCGGATCGAATTATTTTTTTTCTAACATAAAATAAAAATATATAGGTGTTTTTAATATATATTTTGACTAACACATGATAAAATAAAATTAAAATCATATAGGTTAATAATGACATGTAAAGTTTGAAATTAATTTTTTAAATAGTATAAAAATAAAAGAAATATTATAATTGTTACATAAAAACACTATTTACTTTTAGTTTTGTATAATAATTTTTCAAAACAAAAGTGTAATAAAAAAATAAAAACTACAAAAGAATGAAAATCAGAAAAAAAAAGTAAAAATAGAGTATAAAAGGATAAATATTTTAAGTATAAAGAATAAAAAATATTATTTTTTCTAAAAATTTTTAAAGAAAAATAAAAATAAAATAATATTATAAAAAATAAAATAATAATGATAAATAGATTAAATGTAAAAGAATAAACATATCAAGTATATAAAAAAAATTCTACAGAAACAAAAAATTATAAATTTTTCATTGTTACAATAAAAAAAAATTAATTATGTCATTTCTACTGTAAAAGAGGTTCGTTTTAGTATATATATATATAGTCTAATTAATACCTTAATCTTCTTGTTGAAGTTCCTTTGGTTCCTTTTGCTTCTGTACCTCTCAATTCTTTCTTTCTTCTCCTCTGGACTGTATTTGCATGCTTTGCTCATACTCTCTATGATCATACTGCTCTCACTTAACAATGGGCTCTCTGCTCTGTGACCATGCTGCACGACATTAACCACGCATCAGATAAACAACCACAAATATATATATAAAAAATCTAAATATCTTGGAAAGAAAAAGGAATAGGTGGGCGATCACTCACTTGCAAATCACCGGTGCTAAAAACCCTTCTGACAGGACTGGTGTCCATGTCCAAGAAATCATGGGGATGAGAAGCGAAATGACAATGATACCCATTCTTTTGAAACGAATGACTGCTAATGCTCCTCTGCATATTAACACTGCAGCTGCCACTTACAAGTGAACTTGGTGAGCCATAGCTACTGCACCCACTAGCAGTACTACTGGTACAGTGACTACCAACAGTACTCCCTAGTTCGATACCAGCAGCAGCAGCAGCAGCAACTGGGTCTGGGATTACCAACTGATCTGCTGCTAATGGCCTCGTGTTGATGACGCCGGAACTATTACACAGAGAGCTGCTGCTGCCAACGAATGTGTTGTTTCCGTTCATGGCTAAGTATTTATTTCTTCTTTTTTATTCTGGTTATGCCAAGGGATGAAGAGATTGGAGCTCAAGGCTTGTGGAGTACTTATGCTGCGACCCGAACATAACAGAGAGGGTAAAGAGCTGGAGCTGACGTGTACGATGACGCCATCTAAGTATGCGTTGACCTGACCTGCCTAGTTGGATCAGAAAATTACACCTCCTCCTCCTCTTCTATTCTCTGGGACAGGGTTTAGTTTCCACTCTACGATTTTTTTACCCTTTTTCCTTCCTTTTGTTTGATAGTCCTATTTATTTGGTTTTTTGTTCTGTAATACTTTATTGAGAAGTGCTCGTTATCATCTCCTCTTAAATTTGACCTACAGGTTCATACGGGATCTAGTGGTCTCCTAACCTAGTCTAAAAATATTAACTTGATTTAACCTGTTACTCGATTAACCTAACTAAAATTAAATTAATGTTCTTTTAATTTTTTATTCGATGACAAAGTATTATTATGAAGATTTAACTCGTACAAAACAGTAAGAACAAGAGCTCAAGCACAATTAAAAAAAGAAAAAAGAAAAAAAGAAGGCAATAGCAAAATTTAATGGACAGTGTCTTTCAAGTGGAGGGGTGTTTGAAAATGTATTAATAATTGTTTTTTAAAATATTTTTTACTTAAAAATGTATAAAAATAATATTTTTTATTTTTTAAAAAATATTTTTAAAATTAACATATAAAAATATTAAAAACATATTAATTTAAAATAAAACAAATTTAAAAAATTTAATTTTTTAAAAATACTTTTAAAATAAAAAACAACTAAGCTTTAAATCAATAAATTCATGAAAATTCCACCAATCACTCTGCAAGATGAAAACAATATTTTTTATTTGTAGAAAAACTTAGTTTTACTTGTGATGATGATATGGATTTTTTAACTTTACAACTCAACAATGTCGAGCTGTGAGTCCAAGACTAGTGTAGAATTAATTTTTCGACCCTGAGATTCAAGCAAAAACACACCGTAGGTTCAGAAATTCCCTGTCATGAAACTAAAATAATAAATAATAAAAATATAAAATAAATTGAACTTAAATTCTTAACTGATCTTGATTTTTGAAATAAAAACAATTATAATACTTGATTTCATATATATTTTTTAAAATTATTTAATTTAAAAATAATAAAAATTCAAATAATGCATAATTCAACTTCCATAACAACTCAGAAAAACATTGATGTGGATTGATCAAATATAAGAGATGGTTTTCATAATCTTCTTGCTTTTATATCTCACCAAAAAATATTCAATAAACATCTCTAACTAAAGCTTATAAGTAAAAACAATTTACTATAAACCTATGCTAGGAAATTGACATTTAATTTAATTAATCTTTCAGCTAATTTTTTATTTCAACTTGGTGTCCAAATTTAATTATTTTTTTAATTTGCATGACAAGAAGGATACAATTTATATTTTAATTTTTTATTCGATGACAAAGTATTATTATGAAGATTTAACTATATTGATACATAGCAAATCATATATATATTTGTTTGGGTATACCAAGAAAGCCTGCTACATGTTTGACAAAATGTCTCAAGGAGATGGTGTTAGTTTAATGGAGCTTTATTTCTGTTGTTGTATTAGTGAAATTACGAAAGAGAAAAATTAAAAAAATACAAATGAAAAAAACTATATTTATACATATGAGAGAGAGAGAAATGAGACTTTTGGAATTTTGTTGAATTATTTTGGTTATGATGTTTTGATTTGTTCTTAACTTGCTTCAATTCATTGCTTGCCCTGATTTTAAAACCAATTCTTCAACATTAATCATAAATTCTTATGTCTTAAACCACAAAACTGCAACTTTTAAATTTTACTAGTATGCATGTTTGTAGAGATAATTGAAGTTTAAGTTCCAGATAATATGAATCTCTTTGACTTGCTTAAGATCCTAAAATAAGCTATCTAGCTACATTTTCCTATTTTGTTAGTTAAAAAATCATCAAACTTTCTTGAATATACAAAATTTTCACTTAGATTGGATTTGGCCAGGTTCCCAAACTAAAAAATAATAATAAAGTGTGGTTAAAGTATAAATATTAGTTAAAATTAGAGATATTTATGAATATAGTCTGATCGAGTTTGAGTCAATAATCATAATAAACCAAATTTCTGATATTTTATAAATTATCAACCCAAATTATTTTAATTTTTTTAGCTGGTTTGACTAAGTTTTAGTGTATATAGATATTCATGAGTTAAACATCAAATCCTTTATTTCATGATATTCTTGGAAAAAATTACACTTATAAAGATAAATAACTTGGTAAATTACCTTATCAAATACATTTGAATTGCTAGTCAGATCTTCAAAACCCTTATTTGCAATCTGCATAACAAGAAGACAAAATTAATCCAATAGTTAAAAAAAAAAAAGATAACTATGTGAAAGAAAAGATGAAATCAATATCTACTGAGAAATAAAAAAAAAAGTTTTAAAACCGGCAACATAAATATAAAGAATTACATCTTAGATGATATTGATACGAAGTTTATAATATTTCAACACAAATTAAATTAAATTTCATTTTTGTAATTAAAAAATACATTTAAGATCAAAACATCAATAAAAATAAAAGAATAATTCAACAAAAAGTTACTAATTCTAAGACAAAATCCTATCTTTAATTTCAATGGCATGGGACATGTATTGTTCTCAAGAATGAGAAAAGGATATGGGTGCATGGACATAATTTTGTTCTCATGGGATAATTCTTGTAATGTCCTAAGAACACCACTTGCCTTTACTCAACAAAGCTTCTTCTCTCTGCTTTCAACAAAACCATTTTCTTAAGATTGGCCACATCATGGTATGGTATGAGATTCAAATGAAGAAACAACAAGAAGAAGCTTGTAATCAACTCATAAATAAGTATTGCATTATAAATTTAGACAAATCAAGTTATGGTAATATAGCTAAATACAACCTTATTATTTATTAATAGGATCAAAAATTTTCAAAAAAATCTAATTTAAAAAAGATACAAAGACATCTTACCTAAAATTAGAAAAAGAAACAAAGGAATAGCTAAATAGAAATAAAAACGTTAAAGGCTATTTAAAGTTTGAAGGAGAGAAATGAATGATGGAGAATGAGAAGCGGTTATGAGGAAAAACAAGAATAGGAAGAAGGGAAAATGCTATTTATATCAAGGATTTTTTAAGTTTATTTATATTTAATTAGCTATATGAGTTAAGTTGGTTTCAAACATCTTGACTCGCATATGATATATAATATTTATTTATTAAAGTTTTTTTTATTTATTACTATTTATAATATTTTTATTAACTTATTTTAACAGATTAAATCGGGTTAAATAATATAAATTTTGTGAATACTTTAATTTTTTTTAACACCCTTAGTTAAGACCAACCCGGCCAATTCATGAACACTCCTTGTAGATGCATTGCATAATGGAAGTTACCACTTCCTTGATTGAATTTATTTAAACTTAAAAACTCCAACTATTAATTTCTGAATGATAAAGATAATCTTTCCCATATTAAAATAAGGTTAGGAACTTAATCCGTTGTTGATGTCTAAGAAAATCCATTTAGGATGCTGTTATTACGATTTCTTCTATTCTCTCATTCTAACTTCATATTATTATAAAAATATTTTAACTATTTTTTTAAGGGTATTTTACTACTAATTTTTCCATCAAGTAATTAAATCCCCTAAAAAAATCATATCAACAAGAGATTAAAGGACTTAAAATTGTTTCTCCTACCAATGGATTTGCCTAATCTTAAAAATTAAACAAAAGTTATTGTTTGCAGTGTAAAATGGAGAACATGCATACTTTTAATATAAAAAGGAATATATGTTTAATGTTTTTTTATTACGAAAGTTGGAAAGGGAAAATTAACTTTAAAATCCCGTGGGCCTAGAATAGATTATCGGAAGGAAATTTTCTTAAGTTTTTTAATTTTAATGTAGATAGCTTATCTTCGATCATAGTGAAGAAATGAAGAAGTGAACTTAACTTAACTTTGGTTGAATGAAATCTATTTGTAATTCAATTTGACACTAATGTATGTATATAAAAAGAAAATAGATATTCAGTGGTAAAAACTTGAAATTAAAAAGTTTATTTTTCCTGTGATCTCATGTGATTGTTAATATAATAGTCACGAAAACTTATATGGTCGTTAACTTTAGAGTCTGTGGGATTAATTAAGATACGTATAAGATAGTCCGAACACTCATAGTAATTAAAAAAAAAATGAAAGGAGAGAAGTTTATTTCAAATCATTTGAAAACTCCATACATGAGAGAATAATTGAGAATGGCTGGGAAAATTAACACATAAGCCGGGAAAAAAATAGGTTTTATTATGGTATTTAAATTTTTATTTTTCTTTACATATTAGTCATTGTACTTTCATTTCAATTTTATCATTTCAAATTTATGAGTTGATATTTGTTTCAACTTATATTCCCTTGCATAACCGCGTGTCATAAAGTATTTTACCATTAAATTAATGATATATTTCACAAAATGCAATTTAAATTTATTATTAAAAAATTAAAAAAAAATAATGACTAAAATTGGCAGTCATAAAAACAGTTATTTTTATAAAAAGCACAAAAAAATTTAGCATTGTTCTTGAAGTTTCAAATTGTAGATATTTGACACCTGTTATGTTAGATTTTTTTAATTTTAATTTAAAAATTTATTTTTATAATGTTTTAAATTTTACTTGTTGAGAAAGTATTTCGAGTCATTGGAAAACAATAAAAAAAATATTATTAATTAATCATTAAAATAGTCAGATTTTATATTAATGAATTCGTTTCAGATATGAAAAATTGTTATATATATATATATAAAAGTAGATTGGATGATTAATTTGCCTTCTGTTTTGGTATAATTTTTAATTTTTACTAATTAAATGATGTTTTAAACTTAAAAATGTGTTTAATAAAGCTTGTAAGATATATTTTTTCTTAAGTTGAAAATTAATTCTGAGCCCAATTTCTCAGATCTTGGATCACTGTATCATCTATAAAAGCCAAAACATGCTTTCAAGATGCACCTTCGAATTTGTAATAGTGGAAAGTGGACTTGTTTTTACTCTGAAGTGAATGATTACTATTTGACTCAAATATTGGTTGTCAACTCAATCTTTATTTTTTCGAAACGATTTGAAATGCCTTCTCTACCGTTGTTTTTATTTTAAATCTATTTTGGCATGTCGATTGTTACATTAAAAAATTATTTTTATTTTATGATTTTAAATCATTTTAATGTATTAATATTAAAAATAAATTTTTAAAAATAAAAAAAATATTATTTTAATATATTTTCAAGCAAAAATAACTTTAAAAAACAACCACTGCCATAATCTCAAATACTACCTAAAACCATAATTTTACATATTATACTAAGCAAAAATTTATTTTTTTGTATATTTTTATATGTTATTTATATTTTCCCCTAGTTTTTATTTCTTTTTAGATTTCACATGTCAGGTATTTCTATACAAGGATAAATAAAACAATTATGTTAAAAAACTACAAGGAAGAAAATTTCATAATTTAATCATTATTTTAAAAATTATTTCAATAATTTCAATATATATATATATATATATATATAGACATCGAGGCGAGCCAATAAGTAAAAGGGATAAAAAAAAATTATCATCTAATTTTATAATAACTAAAAATCATAATTAGTCTTCAAAGGTTTTGGGTGAAGGCTAATTATGTAATTAAAAAATAGACATCATCCTATACATCCTACCTAAAATAAATTATATTGTTGTTTATTTTCAATGATAAATGTGTATTAATATGGTTTGCCTAACCGACATGTATGTTATTCAAGATATTGCTATTATTCACAAAACATAATTCAAAGGACAGGGTTCAGTGTTGAACCCTATCATCCTGGTTTATTTAATAGACTATATTAATTGGCCTTATTATCTATTAATATTCGAAGAACATGGTCTATTATGAGACCATTCAATCCTGAGCCTTTTAACAAATGATAGAATCATTTAATATAAGGTTTGAAAATTCATAATCATGGAGAATTAACTAATTAACATAAAAAGAATAAAGTTTAATTTTAGACCATTTTATCCTCGGTTATTTTGAAATGATGGGCACACCTATATACGAGACTTATTATGGTTTGAAAAAAAATCATATTATCAATTAAGTAATGTCCGAAGAAGAAGACCCGCTATTGAACCATTCCTTCCCAGGCTACTTAATAAATTATAGAAATATCAAATTGAATTTGTAAAATTGTGAAATGAAATGATTATGTAGTGACCAAATATTAATTAATATCATAGAGTTCATTTATTAATTAGTAATATTATTTGCTTAACAACATCCAAAGAACAAGGTCCAATATTGGACCATACCATCCTCGGTCGATGAATAATTAATGGAAACAATTACTTCATCGATCATATATTAATTGATCATATTGCTCGATAATAACATATGAAAAACATAGTCCAATATAAAATAATTCCATCTTACATCAATTAACAATTAATAAAAACAATTAACAAAAGGATCATTTTTATTTCATTTATTTTTATTAATCTTGTTTCTCATTAATCAACATCCAAAAAAACAGGCTCTAGTAATGCCTTTTTTATTTCACATTTTAAAAAAATAATTGGTCCTTAAAGTTTAACATAAATTTTTTACAATGGCTCAATATTTTTAAATTCAAGCTTATGGTTACATTCAACCATCTCTTAATATTCATCCAACTAACCAAACAAGCTTTAAAACTAACCCATGCTTCTTTCATAAATTTATCTTCAATAATCACATAACCAACTTAATCAAAACTAACAAATCTCATCTTTATCATTGATTGTGTTTTTTTTTAAATACACCATCATCGGATCAAATAATCAAACTCACATGCTTAAAAATTTAAATATCTAATAACAAAGTCTCAACCAAATCAATAATGTTCATTTATTATTCAAATTATTTCACATAATGCTTACAACAAAATTTTTATAACAAATCCAAAATAAATCTAATGTCTCATCATCTCAAAATCACAACCAAACAACACCAACAATTTCTAATATAATCAACAATGCTTCACATATATATTTTTTACAAGTTCAAATTTAAACCTCAACTTCATTAACTCATCGTAATCCAAACAATGCTAGCAACATTAACCTTTCAGTATTACCGCTCATCATTCATCAAAATCACTTAAAAAATCTAAAAAATATTACAATTCTCAACTTATCAATCAATTTATTTTACAAAAATCAACCATAAATCACATTCATTCTATCTTGTTTGTATCTTCAATATTAAGAACAAAAACAAGCTCTTTTTAAATCATTGATATTTTCAGATAAAAGGTTTTTATCCAACTCATAAACCATTTTTTTTTACTAACATCTCAAATACTCAATTTAATCAATCTAAAGTAATTTAACATCACAAATCATACACATAAATCACCATCAAACACTCAAATAAACCAAACAAATTGTTATTAATGAACTTACAAAAAAAGAGTCCAATTAAAAGACAATCTAAACATGAAAATAGGGTTAACATGTTAGGGTTTATAATCTTAAAAACCAACCTTCAATGGAGGAGCTGAAGGTCACCGAATCTGCTAGAATCCAACTAGAACAGTGGTGGTGCATTTGTCTTATGCGAGGGAGGAAAGAAGCTATTGTTAGCGTGTTGTTGCATGCTTTGCCAAGGTCTAAGAGGTGTATGGATGGTCCTTGTGTCGAAGGTGTTGTCAACGACCACCAGAGATGGGAGATCAACACTGTCAAAGTTCATTTCTTCTTTTCCTATCTCTTCTCTTCTCTCTTCTCCGTGAGTTACTGTTGCCGCCATCGACCATGGAGGAACTTAAGGACTGTGTATAATGATCTAGGTGGTGCCCGGTTAAAAGTTGTGTGTTTAGTGAGAAAGTGGTTATAGTTTTGATGTTTTGAGAGGGAGATGATGAATAACAAAAAAGAAAGAGAATGAATTTTTTCTTCTTTTATATTTTTATTTGAGTATGTGTGAGCTAAGTGAGAGAATGAGAGAGAGTGTTTTGGTGTGGTGTGTTTTCTTTGTTGGAGTGTTATGGTGTGTATAGGGTGTTGGTGTGTGTATGTTTTGAAAATAAGAGGGCGAAGCTCACGTTTTTTGCTCTCTTTTTTGTGATTTTTTAGAGTGTTTGGTTAGGTGTGAGTGGAGTAATAATGAGAGTGTTGTTATGTGTCAAAAAAGAAGGAGTAACCACCAATTTATTATACATAAAGCTAAATGGTGTGATATTTTTACTGTTTATGAATTATTATCCACCCTCTCACATTTTACTATGGATTACAATAGTGCAATTTTAAAAAAATTCAATTTGATCCTTAAATTTTGTGTTAGCACAATTAAGCCCAAATTAGAGCCCAATTGAATGTTTTTTTAAGGGTGAGAGTTGAATTGAAAGACAAGGGACTGAAGTGCAAAACAAGGGTAACATGAGTGGCATGTTCAAATTTATTTATGAAGTATATTTTTGTCCCCCATATATTTTTGTTATAAGGTGACTAGTCCTTTATATTTTTTAAAATTTTATTTCGATACTAAACTTTATTTTCATCATTTTTCAGTCCTTAATAGGTGAGATGAAAGAGAGAAAATGGCCAAAATCTAGCCTAAAGAAAAAAAAATGTCATTTCTTTGATTCTAGTCACCAAAATAATATTTTGTTCTATCTTGAAAGTGTCTAAAAAAACCAAATATGAGATCATGAAGAAATTGGTTTCCTTTTGGAGGTTAAGGATTGGTTTAAAAAAGTTACTAAGGTATTTTCTAGGTATTTTGGGTTGAAAATGAGTTTTTATAAGAAAAAAACTAACCACCCCGATTTTTCAGCTACTGTGATGACCAAAATATGGGTATGACAAACGACGCGTCGTTTGATGCATTTTTTTTTAATCATTTGTCCCATTATTTAACAAAAAAATAATAATAAAGGCTCATGTGCGGGCTCTTTAGGCATATACCAGCCACTGGTTGGCCTGACTTCATTCTTTTTTTCTCTTTTATAGTTTTTTTTTTATTTTTTTTTAATAATAATGCATTATTTGATACATTATTTTTTTAAAAAAAAAATTGGGTTTATATTTTAAATAGATTGTGATGATTTTTTTAATGTTTAGTTTATAAAGAAGTTAGTATACCAACTCCTGTAATAATAATGCATTATTTGATATGTTATTTTTAAAAAATAAATTTTGGATTTATATTTTAATTAGATTGTTATGATTTTTTTTTAATGTTTAATTTATAAAGGGGTAATTATACCCGCTCTTGTGAACAAGGTTACATCAATTAACAGACAAAATGATCAATGAATAACTAAAAGGGGAGCATATCTTTTATATCACATGCATGCAGAATAAAGTAGATTATCAAGGTAGACAAAAGGTAGTGTGCATATAATGTAGGCATTGCCTCCCACGCATGGGGGAGAATCGATGGTTTTTCACTAGCTTGATCTAACATTATGTGCACGAGCCTGCTATCTTTTATTTGTTGGTTACTAATCTTTATCAAAGTTCACTAAATAAACACTAGAAGAAGCTTTTAATTTTTCAATGTAGGATTGGAAGCATGTAAGTATATACATTCTATGTTTACAAGAAAAAAATGTGTTTTTTCAATATGAGATAAGAAATCTTTTTAGTTTAAATGCTTCAACTTAAAAGAAGAAGATGATATCTTTTCAATGTAAAATAAAAAATATTTTGAAATAATCTTTTAAACTTCATTATTTACAACATGTATAACCTACATCCACAAAAATTATTTCTTAAATTTTTAATATGAGAAATTAAAACCCAAATTTTTTTTTTAATTTTTCCAGGTTGACCAATGTTTATTAGGTCAACCACTAGGTCAAGTCTAATAACTATGGTGTTAGGTTGGTGTTTTAATTGTTAATTATTTTTTTATTAATTTTATCCTTTAATATTGGATTGGTTAAGAGATAAATTGCATGATTTATTTTTGTTTTTTGTTTTTTTTATAAGGTTATCGTTGTCTCAAATAAGTTTCTATTTTTAGGTCGATGCTCAATTTTGTAACCATATATTTTTATCATATAATTAAAAAATATATTTTATAAAAAACAAATTAGTAAATTCAATGGAGTCCATAACATGGTTTGCTGGGCAACTGAAATCGATCCAATATATCATTGTCTTAATAGTTTTTGTTAAAAAAAGTTATCATCTTGAAATTTTGTCAAAAGTTAACTTATGTTTTTACCAATTATCAAGATTACATTTGGATTCATGAAATCAATCAATTTAATTCGAACTAACTCATGAACAATTTAGTTTGAAACTCAAGTTAGGCAAATAGTTAGGTTGCAGGATTTTAAAATTGATCAATTAAGTCACGTTGAATAAAACAATTAAAAAATTCTTTGCACTCTTAATTTTTTTTTTTTGTGTCTGGCCTGAGCCCGAGCTCATGTAGTAGTACTACTCTAAATTTTCTAATTTCTAAACTTTTTTGTACTTTTCTATTTTTTTTTTAAGTTTCTACACCTTTTAAATTTTCCTTTCATAAGACGACTTCTTCCCCACCTTTTTTTTTTGCAATTATTATTTTTAGACTAAACTAGTTCTTATTATTTTTTCAATTACATTTTAATCCCTATTTTTTATTTGATTCATTTTTCCTTCTCTTTCCTTTTTTTTAATTTTTTATTCTTTTTTTTTTTGAAAAATTGTAAATATGAAAACAATAAGAAAAATGGTAAAAAAAAATCATGAAATAATTAAAAATTGACTAAATCTAGTCAAAAGCGTATTTTCTAAGAATTTTGGTATTTTTTTATTTTTCTGAAAATATATTTAAAACAGTGGTGAAAATGACTGATTCATAGACTCGGTAACATAATTGAGCTTTCATTACTTCAATATGTCAACTATTAAAATGACTGAATTTGATGTCAGCCATACGTTATGAAAACAGATCCTCTGAAGCTTCAGTGAATTGCCCTCTCAAACGTTTCGGTCCTTGTTTGGTCAATATATAGACTTAAGTCAATTGGAAACCGAATTGAGCAATGTTTTGTGGAGTGGTCCCTCGAAAGAGAAATCACTCGGTGCATGCATGTTTTTGCTGCCGAGCTTCGATGGACATTTTAAAATAATATTTAATTTTAATCGATACAAATTAATTTGAAAATATCATTGACAGTTCTTGAAATTAAAAAAAAAAAAAGAAGAAGATTAATGCCCACGACACAATTACTTACACTCCTCCCACTTGCTAATGGTTCACGCAGCAGTGCTCAAAGATCAACAATATTTCCAATGTCAAATTAAAACAAATTTGTCAGAAATCACTCAACTTCGAAATTGAGATTTAATTTCTTGCACTGTTTAGAAATCAAAAGAGATGAATTATTCGAATCAACTAGGAAATTGATTCGATGCTGCTATAATGGTGGGGTTGACGATAAATGCATGGATGCTATGGGACGTACTATAATGCTACAACATGTTTCTTGTCCATCATTTCATGACAAAAATTGAATCTTACAATATGGTCTCAATCGTACTGAATGATCAAATTTTATGTTTAGTGTGATTTAATTTTATAGGAATATTTAAAAACACTAAAAGACAAGGAGAAGTTATAGCATTGTAAGAGATATTTTACGATTTATTGGAATATTGAAATGATAAAGTTACCTATAATTCAAAAAAAAAACTTTGAACATTGTAGTAAGGGAAAGTTGTTTTTTCCACTATAAAACAATTGTTTTTTATAAATTATACGGGATTAGATTGATTATTTTTTTATTACATAGTAAAATCATTAATTCAACCCTAAAATTAAAAAATATATATAATGCCTATTATTAAGGTGCTTTTTGATCTTTTTAATTTTTTCAAAATAGTATAATTACTTTGATGTTTTTAAAGAAAAAATCAAAATAACTCTCTCATAAGAGTTATTTTTTTATTATTATTTTACATTGGTTTTATTGAAAGTTAGTAAAGGTTATTTTGGTAATTGATGTATAGTAAATATTATATAAAACAATTTTACACATATCTGTTTGTGGATGTCCCTCGCGTAGTTCTGGTGATGCGAGTGGGGTTGTTTAGCCACCAAATATTGCCTCTCAAGGTGGCACTTGAAAGGTCTTAGCGCTCCCAACGTAATGTGATGGCACGTGCCCCGAACGTGCTTTAGATTTGGTGTCGATGACTGTTTTTTTTTTTCTTTATCTCTATTTCTTCCTTGAATTTAATGCCAATCCATTCAAGATTTCATATCAGCCCATTTAATTTCTTGTTCCTTCACATTTGATCCTTTCCCTCTTGATTACTATTTTTTTATTCTAAATAAGACATGAAATTACATATTTTTTTAATTTCACCCCCTGTTATTTTTTAATCTTTCATATTTGGTCTTTATTCTTTTTATTACAATTTTTTTATTTTTAATAAACTATAAAATTACATTTTTTTTTCATTTTCACCCCCCCATTTATTTTTTTATCTTTCAAATTTGTTCATCATTCTTTTTATTGCAATTTATTTTGTCTATGATAACTTTTTAGGTTATCTTTTTTTACAAATTCATCCTCTATGATTTTTTTTCTATCAAATTTGATCTATATTCTTTTTATTGCTATCTTTTTCTTTGGCAAGTTTTTTCTTCATGATTTCATCATTCAAAATTAAATTGGTTGTAAATTAAGATTTTTTATTGAGTCCAGTTCAAGGATTTCATGGGTTGCGAGTTTTACAAATTAGACTATGTTTAAAAGGTTTTTCCGGGTTGGCTTTTTTTCTTTCCTTTTTTTTAAAGCAAATGTTGTTTATTGTTTTTTGCTTTTTTAAAAAAAAATATTTATTATTTTTTATGGTTTTTCTTCTATGATATTAGTTTTGGATTCATAACTAGAGTAATTAATTTTAAAGGTTAATATGGGTTGAGTATTTTTTTGTCCTTTTTTTAAAATTCATTTTCATTCTCCAACACATAATTTATTTGAATTTGATCTTCCCGCCTTTTTCTTTCTTTTCTTTTTATCAGGTTATCTTGATCTCATACTCTATGGTTGTAGGGTTTGCGGCTTAACCCAAGCTAACTTAGTTTTTTTGTTGATATGGAGTTAGTCCCGAGTTTATGACTAGAGTCATTAATTTTAAAGGTTAACGCGGATTGATTTTTTTTTGTTTTGTTTTTAAATTGAATTATTTCAATTTCACCCTTAAACATTTGATTTATTGAAAATTGATCTTCATATTTTTTGTCCTTTCCTTTCCTTTCTATTGGGTTATCTTGATATATTTTTTTTTACAATTTCATCCTCTATTTATCTATCAAATTTGATCCATTTTTTTTTTAATCTTTTTTTCTTTGGCAAGTTTTTTAAATTGATGTTTTTTTTCTAATTTTATCCTTTAAAATTAAATTGGTTGAGAATTATCATTCTTAATTGAACTCGATTCAAGGATTTTATCCAAAAATTATGGGTTAACTCATATTTTTTTTCATTGCTTTCAAAAAAAAAACATTTCATTTTTGTCCTTTAGTATTAAGTTGTTTGATAATTAAACTTCATGATATTATTCAATTTTCTTTCCAACACATTCAACATGGTATCATTACTAGATCAAATATTTTTCATCTTGACCCGAGTGGGCTAGGATCGAGTTTTTTTATCATTTTTAAATTATATTTTTTTTCTTAATTTTCACCGTTCAACATTTTATGTGCTAGGGATTGAGCTTCACTTTTTTTTTTTTTTTGTGGAGTTATCTTATTCTCATTTGATTTATTAGGAATTAGTCTTCGAACTTTTTATTAATGTGTTTCTTTCTATGAGATTATCTCGATCTTATATCTATGGTTGCGAAGTTCACGAGGTCACTCGGTTTAACTGGGGTTTTTTTTGTTGTTGAATTGTTTTAATTTTTTTCAGTTTCGCCTTTCAATATCGAATTATTTTATAATCTAGACTAGCTCAAATCAAGTTCTTTTACCTTTTTTTCATTGTTATTTTTTTATCTGTTTATTTATTGTTGTTGTATATTTTTAATCATATTATTTAATTTACAAATTGAACCAATGACTTAGGTCTCAGAGGTATTTTCTCAGCATTCTTTTTCACATTGAAAAAAAGTTTACCCGGCCCGCGGTAGAGTGCAGGTCATAAATCTAGTTAATTGTTATATTGATGTTTGAAGTTTATTCTTCTTGTCTGATGTTTTTTTTTTCTTGAAACAAAACTATTGGATTTTTCTTAAACTTATATATTAAATTTTAAGTCTATTAATTAATTTCAAAAAAGAAAAGCTTATAAAATTTCACTACCAAAAAATTACAAATAGCAATGGAAACGCAAATGAAAAACATTTTGTCTATATTTTCCAATAAAAATAGCGACAAAATATTTTCATTGGTAATTTCTAATGGAAAGTATGATGTATAAAAAAATTATTTGAAATTTTATCGACAATTCCATCAACAATTTGACACATTAGTAGTGTCGATGAAATTAACGATGGAAATTCTGTCGGCAAATTAAAATGAATTTAAAACATGTCAGTTCTCTCTTTCACCCTTTCTTTTTATTTCTTATCTTCAAAATAACATCCCTTCTCTCCCAATTAATTAGCAAATCTAACCACCACCTTCACAAATCTGGCCACCCAACTCGCCGGCATCAACCTACATTTATTAGTAGTGTCAACTTTCCTATCTTGATTCTATTTCTTTTGAACCTTCATTACATCAATTATGCAAATCTAACCTTTTGTTTTTAACCCATTTTTGTCTTGGGTTAATTTATTGCAATTCTTTTGTAGTATTTGTACTTGGCATGTATATTTAAGCGTTTTATAGCTTTGTCTAGGTAGTTCTATCGTATTAATGTATGATTTGTATGCGAGGGTTTGTTTAGGATTTGGGAGAAATTGATTTTAATTGATATTTTATAAAATTAAGTTTGATTTTGTAACTTGAGTGTGTTATAATTGAATATATGATGAGTAATTTAATGGGTACTAATTATATTTTGCTAATTTTATTATTAAGTTAAAAATTCAATGAAATTTGGTTTTTTTGGAATTGATAGTAATGAAAATGTATTAATTTAGGTTGAATAATTTTGAATTAAATGATAAATAATTGGGTATCGATTATTTTTTGTTAATTTTATAAGACGAGTGCACAACTCATAATACATCTTTGTGATATTAGTAAGTAATTTGTGCTCCTCTAGTACTTTAGTTCTTATGTCCTTTGTATTTTCTTGTTACCTTGTACGATAAATAATAAATAATATGTGTTTGTTGCTAACTCAAATAACCTTGGTGTTGTTTTTTATTTGAGTATCTTAATTTTGATTCTCATTGTAAACTTTGACATCAGGGTTTTATTCTTGTTATACTTTGTTCTAGTTTTAATGATGAAAATGCTTGGGATTGAAGTCCTGTGACATATTATATCCTTAACTTTTTATTCATGTTATACTTTGTTCTAGTTTTAATAATGAAAATGCTTGGAATTGAAGTCTTGTGGCATATTATATCCTTAACTTGATGCTATATAAATCTTAAAACATATTATTAGAAACAAGATTGTATAATGCATGGAGATACAAAAAGATGAATACAACCGGTTTTAATTTAGATTATGTACTCAAAATTTGTTCTTATATTTTGTGCTTTTGCATATGACACACAAAACTCTAGCTAATGTGAAGGGTGATACTCTCATCTCTTATGAAAAGAAGGTTCAGGTATATACCTCTTACCTAGTGTTTGTAACTCTTTTAATTCTTGCATTGAGTTTATTAGTTCAATAGAAATGGATAAAGTCTCCAATATAGCTTTACATAAATCATGCTAAATCATGATTGCTTTAACTTGCAAATGACTTTATTATGTAGACTTGGAAGTGCTTTCATTTCTTATATATGATACTTTTATCCAATATATTTTTTTTCATTCTAATTTTCAATCCTGAGGTTACAAATACTTTTTGAGATTTAATGTAAGCAAAGGTTAGCTTAAACATGCCTTTTTTTCTTCCTTTTCTTCTTTTTCTTGTATGTTTATGTTAGCTAGAGGATTATAACAACTAATTAGAAAAAATAGTAAAAACACTTACAAAAGCATTGATGGAATAACACATACCGTTGGTAATTTCACACCCATTTCATCAAAAAGTTACATAAGGTTTGAGAATTCTTAATGAATCAATGACTGAAAATTCTGTTGGAGATTAATTTTTAATGGCTTGTAGATGGAAAAAAAGTGGTAGAATTTGATTTCTTAGTTCAAATAATTTGTCATAATTCCATTGGTATTTTAATTTCTAATGAAATTATCGATAGAATGACAATTGCTGACGAGAAACTTGTCGATGATAAGTTTTTATAAAAAAATGCATTGGTAATTCAAATGGCAAGAAAATAATTTTCTAAATGCCAATGAAATATTTTGTTGATGTGTTCTAATTTTCTGGTAATGTTTGTGTTAGTAATGCGTGGAGATAAAAAAAATGATCTTCTAGTCATATTGCAATAAGTTTTTAAATTTTCAACACGTCTATTAGTTTAACAAGTACAAAAATCTCAATCAAAACCCTATCCAACTTAGTTCAAATGCTAATTCTGATTGAATTTATGTTTAATTTTCTCATAGGTGGTGATATATACGTGTTTCGAGTTCTTTTGTCCATGTCTCAATTAAAAAGACTTTGAATTTCAAAGTTAGATGTTAAATTTGATGTTGATGATCTGAACTCTAAACACTATTCCTACAAACCCAAGCTTATAACGATGTCTCTCAAATATGAATTTAAAAATTTATGATTTTTTTATATGCATAAAGGAATTTAAAACTTTAAGAGTAATCAAATAACTTGAATGTTTTGAAAACAAAAGATAATGTAACAACTCAAGATTAAAAACTTACATTCATTGAATAATTCTTCAATTGATTACAAATATGCATGAGAATCCCTTAATAGGAGAACATGAACTGATGTATTTTTATTTTTATTTTTGTATTTTATGGGCTTTTTAGCAATGATGATTGCAAGCCTACTATTACAAATCTATTAATTATCTCCTACAAATTATCATCTTACAAGTTATTTGCCTACTAATTATCACCTACTAGGTTATAAACCTAATGATGAAAAGGTTTTAAAGATCTTGAAAACATAGTTTAATTATAGAGCAGATATTGTTGTTGGTTTTTGTTGAGTTACTTTTGTTTTCCCTTCCTCCAACCTTGATTTATATAGGAAATTTTATGGAAAACCATATGTTAACTATCCAATCTCTCTATTACTTCTTGTTTTAAGGATGCTCGATTGAAAAAGCCCGACTTAACTTGCTTTAGTTAGTTTTTTTTACAAGTTTGGATCGTGTTTTTTCTATATTCTACCTTTTCTTAATCCAAACTTCATGATTTACCTGGTTTTACTTATTCTTTTCAATTAGCCTAAACTTTGTTTTAATATGGAAATAAATACTAAGTCTAGCCTATTATTTCATCTTTTTTTATTTTTTTATTCAAATTACTTTTCTGACTAATTTATTATTTAACAATATGTTACAAGTTTATTTTGATAAAAATGCATCAAGAAATGATAGATGATTAAGCTTTTTATCCTTACACACAGATATTATAATGGTATTGTAGTATTAGCTTAACTTTTGAGTGATTTGGATGCTAATTCTCAGACTTTCTTTCTTATAGTAGTTTTAACGTACGTACTTGGGTTAATTATAACTTAGTTTCTATAGTTTATTAAAACTACTTAATTAGACAATGTAATATTAGAAATAATTAAATAATTATTTTATGGATGTTGATTATTCTCAATTATTATTTAAAAAAAAAACTTCTTTCATTGTCAAAGTTTTCATCCCACGTACTCTTTTTTTTCTTTATTCTATTTTTCAAGACATTAAACAAAAAACATTGAAAGAAAAATAAGATTGACAAAAAAATTACTAAATTGAAAACAAATTTAACAAATACGAATTAAATATCTAGTTTTTAATACTAAAATGGTAATTATTTCATTTTTAAAACTACAAGGGCTAAGTTCATGTATAACCAATGATTGGAAAAAAAGGATACTCAGGATCAACTTCACCTAAGAGTTTTTTTTTTTTTTGAAACTCTAGCATGGTAAAGAAATATGATAAAATAACACGATGTAAAAAATTATTTAGAAAAAATAACATATTTTAAAAAGTTATAAATGATATCTGTGATTTGCAAGTCGCAAGTATTATTTGAGATTCTTAAATTACAAAATTATTGAATATTAGAATCAATAAAGAAAGAAAGAATAGAGAAAAAAGGAAAAAAAAGACTTTAAAAACATATAAAAACTCTAATGATAATAATATAAATATCATTGAAAAAATCTTGAGAAGATAAATTTAATAATAATAAGAAAGATCACTAACAATAATCAGAAGAACCATAACAATAATAAGAAGAACCACATAAGATCCAAAAATAAATAAGCCCTGAAATTTTTGTACTCATATGACCCACTTTCTTATTATTAATTGGAACAATTACTTCATCGACCATATATTCAAAAATAAACATACAAAAAACACAACCTAATATAAAATCATTCCATCCTAGGTCAAAAGTGTTTACAGCCATGATGATTACTATGATGGCTGTAAAACACTGAAAATCTCACATTGGTATCTTACGGCTGAATATTATTTCCTTCTAATCTCCACACCCTCTTCGTTTTAGTGCAATGAAGTTCTAGTCATGGGATTTACTTATTAGATCCGGTATATTTTGATGTTTTAAAAATATTTTAAAAAATATTTTAAAAAATTTATTTTTTTTATTTTAAATTAATATTTTATGGTGTTTTTAAATCATTTCGATGCGCTAGTATCAAAAATAATTTTTAAAAAATAAAAATAATCTTATTTTAATATATTTATGAGTAAAAAATATTTTAAAAACAACCATAACTATACTTTCAAATAGATTCTTAAACACTCTGGGACAAAAGAATACAACTTCGAGATGCATCAATTTTCCTTCCTCTGCATTCTGAACTTTATCCTGATCTTAAATCTGCAATCCTAGCAGTAGCTGCTTAATTCTAACAAATATAGAAACTTACAATGTTTAAGGCAGGAAAAGAGAGGATCTCCCCACCTCTCCTCCTGCAGAGAGAACACATAGATGTACCTATAGCAACTCTTTTTACATGAATCTATATACATGCCTCGAGAGATTCAGATGAATGAAGTGCAAACACAGAGGAGAAGAAGATATCGAAGGGTTTTTTTTATTATTATTGAACTTGAACATAGTAATATCTTTTTATTGAATATTATATCCAAATAATTTGAGAGAGTCGCAAATATTGATACTGAGTACTCATTAATCATATATTTGTCCTGCAAATCTCTGGACTCTATTATTTTTTTAAAAAAATTATCATCATGTTATTTTATCACATTTCTTTTTTTACTTTGTTAAAAACCCAAAAACAAAAACCCCTTGTCCTTGCCTGCAGAGAATAAGTATCCTACAGGGCAATGATGCTCCATTTCCTACGTGGAAGAGCATGGAAAAAACCGAAGGTGGGGGTTTTCTGATAACGAGATGATGAAGTTGGCTGTGACCCAACAGCCTACATGAACATAGGCTTCTAGGGCAAAACTCATGTGTCAAATAGGGTCAACAAGCAAAGCATGCAGTTTTCTCCACAAGAATGAGTGAGCCTGTGACAAGGAGGTCAATGTGCCGTCACCCTCACCCTTATATAAGCCTTGGATGTGAGAAATGGCATTATCAAGTCAATCAGCGAATAGAAATATGTATTGCATAAAACCTTGTATGGGCTGGATTTCAGAAGCACCATTATCTCCCTCGTTTTGGATAGTCAACGGTGTCGACATTAATTCTGGTGATCAATCATCATGGATTAAAAGCATCACTAGGAAAAGGTCATCGTTGCATCAGTAGATTTCCGAATTCTAGAAGGGTGGTGAAGTTATGAGCTCCACAGCCACTGTATAGAAGTTGACTGTACATGTGGAGGAAGGGTGGATCCAGAATTGTTTTCTAAAAGGGGTAAATTCAAAATGCATTTGGCACTGTTAATTAAGGGATTGAAAGAGCATGGAAAGGCCTTGTTGGGAGATTTTGTTATTGCAGCGTGGCTGTGATTTTTTAAAAAACATATTTTTTTTATATTTTTTTTTATTGTTTTGATGTTCTAATATTAAAAATAAATTTTTAAAATAATATATTATTATTATTACGCTGCATCGACTGACATTTCAATTCAAGTTTTTTACTGTGACACGTTAAGTAATTGACAGGCTGCATGCATAACTCAAAACAGTAAGCAAGTTCATATGGACTTCTCTCGTGAGCAAGCAATGATCAAGTTGATCTGTGCTGGAGTGGTTAAGAAAGTATAAATTAAGATAAATGGAAAAGATTGATTGTTGCTTCATGGGACATATGGGCCGGTATTGAAAATCTTAAAAAGCCATGGGTTCAGGGGGATTTTGGGATTTGTCTTCAAACTGTCCATTTTTATTTTATTTATTTATTTATTGCTTGAGATCTCATAAATATTCATTGTATACTATCTTCTTTTATAGTTATTTAAACATTGATTGATTTTTTTCTAGTGCAATTATACATAATTTAAACACATCCACCAGGTATCATTATTAGTACTTTATTAAGCACAAACTAACTTTTTATATTATTTGTAGTTTAAGAGCGGTTGATTTTAAAAATAATTTTTAAAAATATATATATTTTTTAATTTATTTTTATATCATCACATCAAAATAATCTGCATATAATAAAAAAATAATTTTAATTAAATAAAAAAATAATATTTTTTTTTAAATACTTTTAAAATAAAAAATAAATTGGCGTTAAAAACAACTCGAATTCACCCTTTTGTTAAAGTAGGCTTTTAGAGCCCAAAAGGAACGAAATGGATGGATTTAGGGCTTAAGCCCACAACACTTTGAGAATGACAATAATGGACCCACTCACGCTCCTCCTTAGATTTATAAAATGGGGTAGAAATTTAAAGTTGGTTTTGAGTCTCGGGCCTCTCTGCTAACCAAATTCAAGATAAAACCCTAGAATCTCTAATGCCCTTGTCCGAAGCCTAACACCTGATTGAACCGTACATACCTCATTCGGCCGAAGGACCGAAATAAAATGTATGCATATAACCCCGAAGAAAAAATTCCCGAGCCCAGGGCTCAGATCCTGAAATCCAACCGAACATGGGCACCAGCAAAATTTCCATAGAGTCCAACAAGTTCCCTCAAGATTTACCTAAACCAACACAAACCCGAAAAGTCATGTTATATTTATATTTATTTTTTACTTAGGCAACCTCATTAAATTTGTCCCAATTTTATCAATATCAAGGAAGATTCCCAATAGACACGCATAACTCAAAATCATATTCGGAAAGCCACTTGCAAAATCAAAACTATATTTATTAAATTTGACTTACCCGAATTAATCCATCTAGATCAATTTAAAAGAATTAAAATATATATATATATATTTGAGGTTCTAATATTCTATATGAAAAAAATATGAAGCATTGAGTATAATATAGTTATTTCATATCAAAAAGTTTATAAACAATCAATATGAGGCAGAAATATAATATAGTTATATCCCACGTAAAAAAGTTTAAAAACAATCATTGTAAATGTAAACTATATAAAGTTATTCCATGTTAAAAAATTAAAAAATAATCTATGTAAATATAAGTTATAAAAAAACAATTCATGTAAATATAAGTTATTTATAGTTATTCTATATCGAAAAAATAAATAACATTTCATGTGGATGCAGGCTATAAAATAGAAATGTGAGACTAAATATTTATAAATTAATTATATATATTTTGGGTTTATTAAAAAATTAAAAAATAATATAAAATCTTGCTTGAGTTATGTTGGGTCAATCGAGTTTTGAATTAATCTAATGTATCACTCGAATTTAATCAGACTGATTACACCTTTAAGTTTTTATAGTTTGAAACTCAGTAAAATATCCCGATTCAACCGCAGGCCATGTTTCATGATAAAAACTCTTCGAGAAAACTTGATTACTGAGGCATAGCTCCTTAGCATCAAATAGCCCCTTTTTAGCCATTGCTTCCATTTCACTTCTCTTGCTTGCATTTCACTTTTAACCAAAGTCCCACACACGCAATCCGCAGGCTGATAAGCAAATAAGAACACACGCATTCATTGCTATCCTTTCAAACCAAAGTCTCAACCATCTCCGCACGTCGTTTTTGCCAAGCAAATGACAATCAACAAACAGGATAATTCGATTTTTGTTCACATATATCAAGCAAAAACCCCGTGTGTGTGTGTGTGTGTGTAATTTTTTCGTATGAAACAAAGAATTACCTCATGAAACCCGATATCTATGAATGATCTTAAGAGTCAATATCAATTATTGATATCAAAAGAAAGGAAGAGAAGATCATGACGTCATAAAAAAAGGGTTAAAATCATGCAAAATCAGTTTGTCTGTTGAAGATTCTCAATTACTAATAAATTGAAATTATATATCCCCCACTTGCCATAACTTTTCACCCCCAAGTCCCTTGCTTCTCATCAATTCTCGATGTTGTGAAACAAGATTCTTCAAATAAATTCATGATATGTGAAGATGTTTGATCACTTGTACGTACAAGTAAAAGGACGTGATCATACACATTCCTTAATTTGCAAGACGTAATAAAAAAACCATTATGAGTATGTGACAATTTTTCATTAAAACATGTTTGAAAGTGTAGTTGCGGTTGTTTTTTAAAATGTTTTTCATTTTAAAATACTTTAAATTTATGTTTTTTTATTTTTAAAAATTATTTTTAACATCAATACATCAAAATGATCTAAAAACATCAACAACATATTAATTTAAAGCAAAAAAAAATTTCAAAAACCCTTTCAAAACACAATATCAAATATTGTACTCTTCAATTATTGTCAAATTAAAAGAATATATCTTTCCAACAATGCCCTCGTAACAAAAAAAAATATAGCTATAATGTGTTGATATTAAAAACAAAAATAAAAAATTATTTTAATATATTTTCAAATAAAAAAATATCCTTAAAAAACATCTGTCATCATTTCTATTATTAAATGACACTTTTCGACCAGGAAGAATTGCAATTTTGGCACCTGAAATTTAATGGTTTCAAAGATGAATACTTGTTATCAAATTCTTGAAGACAAAACCGATCCTTCCATCCAACTCTTTTAATTTATAACGTTAAATGTGAATTAAAGACAAAAAAATATAAATAGTTAAATCTACACGCTACATCGATCATCAATCTTCCAATCTTTTACATCATTCCTTCCGAGAAACCCTAAAAATATGTTTTATCTACACAAAACAGATGCCCATTAGACTCCAATCATGACTGAATCTTTCCACTGAAATTCGTGAATGGCGATGCCGAACAACAAGAAGAGAAGACGCAGGCAGGGTTTCAATAAACTCCCCTACTCTCACTATCTTCTCCTTGTGCTATGTGATTGTGTGTGCGTGTTCGTCTCGAGCTTCATTGGGAAGATTTGTAAAATAGTTGGAAGTGGACGTGATCTCTAAGGAAGAACAAGTTTTTTGAAACCAGAAGTTATATCGAAGGCATGTGCAATCTCACATCAATCTTTATCACGTGGGGTAACTTTACCACCACACACACAGACCCCACCCATGTTCTCTTCTCCTTTTTCTTTTCTTTTTTTCATAATCTTTACGTACCTTCTCCTTTGCCACTCCCATTACATTACACAATTACAAGAAGAACAAGAAGAAGTAGAATAATTTCCCAAGTTAATTCTTGTATTTTATTTGTCTAATCTATTTTTATAATTTATTTATGATATATTTTTCATCTTTGAGCCTTGAATATCATCAAAGTTTCGTTTCAAAAAATCCAATTATAGTTGGCATGTGACCAGTTGACCTAATTAGTTTTTCCATTATTTTTGTTTTTCTTGATTTAATGCCAAGGGATAAAAGCAAAGGGCGTTTGAGTGGCTTCTGTGGGAGCACATGCCTCTACATCTCAGAGATCAAAAGCATGCCAATAGAATACAGCTTTAGCTCTCAGAACCAGGCCATTAACTACTACACGCAAAGATGGTGATTCCAACCATTTAATATATTAGTGAGAATAGTTTGAGATTAAAAAGTTTGTTTTCTGTGATTGTTAATATAATGATCACTTGAGATTTACATGATCGTTAACTTCAGAACTCATGGGATTAATCGAGATGCACGCAAGTTTGTTCGAACACTTATATTAATTAAAAAAAAAAGGTTGATTTCAAGTGAGAGATATTATTAGCATAGAGAATTCTTAGTTAATTATTTAACAATTTTTTGTGCTTGTTTTACAAGAGGATTTTAGCCCATCCATCATTTTAATCTTCAAATTAGTTTTGATCTAATATTCATTTGCTATTTCTTGGTTTGATTGAGTTTATGTGCAAATACAATATAGTACTTTCTTTTGAGTTGACTGTTAATCCATGAGATTAATACAATAAATTATTTATATTTGTCGTTTCTAATTATAAATAAAATAAATTATTTTAGTTTTAAATAAAATAGAAAAGTCAAATATCGTGATTTCTAAATAACGAAAATATTATTAAAATCCACTATCCAACAAAACCTATAAAATTAAATAATTCCTCAATTATACCGTCCGTATTATGCCCCCCTTCGATTCCTTGTAGCATTTTCACCTTCTTTGACACACTCATTGCCATGAGAACAAAATATATTTAGATTTAGGCTTGTAGGTTGGTGTTGCCGAGAGAAATTTATTTACCAGCATCTTGGTCGTACATGTTAGCATCTGCCTCCCGAGAAACAGTATTCGTGAATGTAAGTAGAGCTGCGCTGCCGGGTATATAAAATATAAAGTTTTTTTTAAAATAATTTTTTTATTTAAAAATATATTAAAATAATTTTTTATTTTTTATTTTTTATATCAACACATCAAAATTATTAAAAAAAATCTAAAATAATTTGTTCTTTTATTCTTTTATTTTTTATTTATTAGGTGACATATACACATGTTGAGCTTGAACCGATTCAACCTAGTTCTTCACTTGTTTAGTCCAGTTCAAGCAGATTCATGATCGGTTCAAATTGATTATTACATGCTAGATTGTATAAATTGCTCACGCCCTCCAACCATACCAATCCAAAGTTTGAATAAATAATAATTCATACTCTCAAAAATAGATTTGTCCAAGGTTCGGTTTATTAGTTGAACCGATTTGATCGGTCTAGTCTAGTTTTGATAGTAGTCATTACAAGACTGATTTCTTAAATTTTCATTAAAATGATGGAATCAAACTCTAAATAATTTCCAGAAAATTAACCTTTTTAATTTTTTTTAACTTTTAACATATAGTCACAAAATAGAATGACGCATACATAGTTAACATTGAAAGTTAACATAAGTTAGCTATCGGATTGGATTGATTAGACAAATTTAGATAACAAGGATTGAATAAATAAATTCAAAGAATATAATTAATTGGCCAAATTAAAAATACAGAAGTACAGATGAATAATTAATACAAATAGAACGATAAACTCAGGATTTTTACCTAAAACATATTGAATATGGGCATATAACAACACTAATCAACAAATACTTTTAAAAAGTTAGAAACCTAGGTGATCAAGTATTAGAAACTTAGGACAAAGAGATTTGTTTCTCATGTGATTTCAGGTTTGAATCATGTGGTTGCTAATATAATAGCTACTAGAGGTTTATATGGTCGTTAACTTTAGGGCCCGTGGAATTAGTCGAGATACGCACAAGCTGACCCGAATATCTATATTAATAAAAAAAAATCATGTATAGAAACAAGCTGATTCAATGAACCGTGAAGTAGTTTAGCCCAAACAAATTTTATTTTGTAATAAAAGAAATAATAAGTTCTCATCAACTGCAGAAATATTATATTTTTTATGAAAATTAGAAATATAATAGCTACTGGAGGTTTATATGATCGTTAACTTTAGGACTCGTGGAATTAGTCGAGATACACGCAAGCTGACCCGAATATCCACATTAATAAAAAAAAATCATGTGTAGAAACAAGTTGATTCAATGAACCGTGAAGTAGTTTAGCCCAAACAAATTTTATTTTGTAATAAAAGAAATAATAAGTTCTCATCAACTGCATAAATATTATATTTTTCATGAAAATTAGAAAAATTAATGGAAATTTTAAAAATTGTTTGTCTTCAATTTTATTTTTTACTTTTATTTTCAGATTCTTTTTAAATAAAAAGACGTTGATTATTTCAGAAATTATGTTGAAAAACAAATCAACAGCCACTGCTATAATTTTATTGAAAACCACTTTGTTTGTTTCTGAAAAAAAAAAAATTGACGGTTGATTGCTGATCTTTTATTGTTTTGAAAAAAAAAGAACAGAATAATACCAAACGCATGTTTCAAATATATATATATATATATATATATATAACTAGCGTAGAAAACAAATGTTCAGTGATGGTAGAGGTTTTCAAAAATAAGAAAAATTTGAGACAGTATAATTAAATTAACTGGATTTGAGAAGCTCGGTTAATTAAATATTATGATTTTAAAAACATATGAATAGTAAATAGAGCAAACAAAAAATATTTAACAATAATTAACTTAGTTTATTTTTAAAATTAGTAAAAAATCCTATAAAAAACAAATAAAAATAGTGGTGCTCTATCTCCAGTGAAATAAATATTGAATGATGAAATAAAAAAACTATGAACTTAAAAAAAAAAAAAAGAAGCAAAGCCGAGTGATTATCTTAAAACTAGATTAATCTTCTAAACTCGCAACCCATGAAATCCTTGACCATGTCTCAATCAAGAAACTCAATTCCCAGCCAATTTAATATTGAAAGATGAAATAAAAAAAATTAATTTTAAAAATTTTCATAGTAAACTTAGACGAATCTCATAAACTTGGATTAATTTTTCAAACTCGCAACTCATGAAATTCCAAGCTAAATCAAAAAGTTCAATTCCAAACAAAATTAATATTGAATGATGAAATTAAAAGAAAAAAATATCAATTTAAAAAAATTACCAAAGTGTAAAAGAAATGATGATCAAATCCGATAGAAAAAAATAATTATAGGGTGATGAAATCATAAAAAAAAACTTCAATTTTAAAAACTATTCCAAATAAAATAAATGAAAATAATAAAATAAAGAGCAAATCTAATAGTTGAAAATATTGAATGATGATGAAAATGGGAAAAAACAAATGAAATTTTATAAAACATTTTAAATAAAACAAGCAGTAAGCAAAGGAAAATGGATCAAATCTTAAATAAAAATAAATAAATTAAAGGGTTACTGGAGGGTCAGACGTGAAAATTAGAGAAGAAAGAAAGAAGAAGAAGAAAAAAAAAAGATCCGTAGCGTCAAACTGGAGATATGTTGGTCATACATGCTGTATAGAGATGAAGGGGCAGTTGAGACGATTTAAAGGCCACCCCAGAAGTCACTATTTGGTCATTATAAGCCCTCTTATATGATATTTAAAGGCCTCAAGCATGTCTCACTCATTACATGCGTTAACTACTTTTTATTTTTAAATAATATTTTATATTTATTAAAATATCAATTTGTCCATTAGTCAGTCTAAAATTTTTGCTTTTAAGAATAGTAAGTTATTTTACTGTGTTGACAAAATGTGAAAAGACCATCTTGTCCCCGTTCAATTTGAAAATGACTAATGAATCATGAGATAATGACCATGTTATCCTTAAGAGCGAGTTCAATGATTTTTCTTTAATGGGTAAAATGGTCATTTTATTGTTCTAATCCATAATAATTTGTGTGTAGGTATAAAATGAAAAATTGATCCCTCATATTTTTTAAAAAAATTTATTTTTATATTTTTGCTACAATAAATTTTCCAATTCAAATGGTGCAATTGGAATTGGATTCTTAGTTGTTGGCTTATTGGCCCGCGCTACGTCGCTGGTTAGAGTAAAAAAAAAATTAAGCGCAAAAACAAATTTTGGCATGGTTAACGTGTGTTTTGAAAAAAATAATAATCATGAATTCAAAATTAGTTGGATATTGAATGATAACTCAAGTTGACCTATGAAACTCGCAGAGATAATTTTGAAAAAAAAAATTAAAAAGCTCAATCCTCAATTAACTTAATATTAAATAATAAAATTGATAAAAATAACACCAAATCAAAAGGAAACCCTAAATGAACTCGAGTCATCAAGCAAACTTGCGACATAAGTCATCAAATTCAATAACTTTTTTCTTACCTCAAAGATTATTTTCTCATTTAATTACAAAGACAATAAAGCGCATGCGATTTTTTTTTTTGTATGAAACAAGTTTTTAAAAGGAAAAAAAATCATGATAAGCGTGTGAGATTGAGATAGTAGATCATTTATAACAAATTGTGAAAATCGTGTTATTTTAGTTTTGAGTTAAATAAAAAAAAAAAGATCATTGATAATAACGGGTTAAATTGTATTTTTTTTCAATTGAGAAAAAAGCATTAAAAAAAAAACAAACAAAAACTTGGATGTTGCAAATAAACATGTCAAACATGCGACCTGTCATATAAACTCAACTGTGTTCAATGATTTTTTTTTTATTGTTAATTTTTAGACCCAAATATAAAATATAAAAATAAATAATAAAAAAGACAAAAAAAAAGCCAAGGTATGCGGGCCTGATAGCTTAGCGTTTCTTGGCATTAAAAAAACATCTAAGGCACGTGAGCTTTCCAGCCCAACTTGTATGCCTAAGCCTGACTTTATTTTTATATATATACTTTTTAAAGGGTTACACAACTTGGAGTTAGCCCTAATATTTTTTTTTTATAAAAAAGCAAACGACATATCGTATGTTTTATGTAGAATCTGGCGACCATAGATTGTTGGCAAAACAAGGCCTCAATTTTTTTTCTTCTAAAAAACATATTTTTCAATCCATTATGACTCAAAATACCTAGAAAACACATTGATAAATCTATTAATGACCTTAAAAAAATAACTCAAAAACCCAAAACTAACTTGAACCCGAAAATATTCTCGCGTTTAAATCTACCTTCTTTGGCAATGAGAAAGAAAGAAAAATCTAGGTGAAACTCTTATTATCAAATAAAACTCATTAACATCTATAATCGACTATTTTTGTGGTCAGAATCGTAGTTAATGAAGATTTTCTCTTTCCACATTAGAATCCAATGAGTCTTTCTCTTCTCCCACTTAATAGAAACAAAAAATAAAAAAAATAAAGTTTAGTATCAAAATTGAATTTTTAACAATTAAAATGACCAATTAACTATTAACTAAAAAAATAGGAGACTAAAATGAGATTTCCAAACGAAATTTGATCTTCTTCGTTTTGGTCCTTTATTCTTCAATCCAACTCCTTTTTTTTTTTAAAAAAAAAACAATTTGGTCCTAATTTAAGTTAAAAAAAGTATAATTATAAAAAAATTAATTTAAGTATCAAATTAAAAACTCAGAAAAAAATAACTATTTCACACAATGATTTGTTAGAAGCTGAATAATGCTAATTTAACAATAAAAACGTCTCACAACTTGGTTTTTTTTTTTTAGAATTATAGTTCATAACTCTGTTTATATTATTGTCAAAATCTTAATATTTATGGATCTTAAACAAATGCTAAATTTACAGACAAAAATGGTAGATTGAAACGGACGAATGATGTGATTTAATCAAATAATGAAAAGTTAAAGTATCCAGTTGCCTTTTCTTCTCCTGTTTTTTTCCTGAACCACAAGGTGCTGCGACACAATTGGACCAAAGGGATTCGCATTCCTATTAGAATTCAAAGCTCATAGAATGTTTTAAAAGTTTTGAGCAACATAATTATTTAATCTCTATAAATGTGGGGCATGATAAATTGATGTCTATTTTTCCTCCACACGCGCCGTGGGCGTCAGAACTGTACCACCGCTACAATGGATTCTGACCCTTTTTTTTTTCTTTTTTTTTGAGAAAAAAACATAAGATTAATGTTAAATTTCAATATACCATAATAAAAAATTCTTAAAATATCGGATCGTGATTTTAAAAATAGAATTCACATTTAAGTTTCATTAATTTAATAATTTTTTAATGTAAATTTAGATTAAACTAAACACATAATATATAGTATTAAAAAATAAAACTCAGAGAAAAAAAAGAAACTTAAAGCTCTGTTTGTTTGCTGGAAATTAATTTCTTTTTGGAAAGTGAATTATAAGAAAATAAATTCTGGAAAAGTGAATTATTTTTCGATGTTTGGTAGTGTAATGAAAAATAAATTGGAAAATAATTTTCAGTATTTAATTATGTCATAAAAAATGAGTTAGAAAATAATTTATTAAAATAATAGAAATTAAATCTAAAAAATAAAAAATAAGAATAACAATGAATAATTTATGTAAAAATAAACAAAAAAAACCCTGTAATTATAAGCGGAAGAGGGAGAGGAGCCTCCTCGTGGGCCCTGTATCAAATCGACAAAGGAGAGAAGATCACTGGAGTGCATTATTTATTGCTGTTTGACATTGAATCACTGTTTTGAAGTTTTTTTAAATTAGTTTTGTGAAATTATTTTAATATTCTGATATTATAAATAAAATAAATAAAATATCTTGATTTTTTCCCAAGCAAAAAGGATTTAAAATGCAATCTTCGAAACATGCATTTAATTAGCTTCCTAATTATTCTACAGAAGCTTAAGATCTAAACTAGTAATTGAGTTACGTAAAATAATTAACAAAGAGGAGAGTGGTAGCAAGTAGTTTTCAAAAATTTTGAAAAGGAAAGATATTTCTAACGGTCAGAAAATCAAGTAACGGGAGTTAGTGGAATGCCGTCCGTCCTCAGTCACGTACATGCTGGAAAATAAGGCCCGTAACGTAACGGCAGGGAGTCTTTTCAATTTCTAGTTTTAGCTCTCTTCAAATCCACAATTTACTCTTCTTCAGATCCTCACTCTATCTCTTCCTTCTTTCCTCTTATTTTAGCCTCTCATCATAAATCTAAACAAATTAAATAAAAAAAAAAACTCTGGAATATTCACACACTCTCTCTATCCGGCATTGCTGTAGAGAATAATAATAATAATTGTTATAATACTGAATTTCTTCATCGAAAGGCAGGCAGGCCGGCTTTTGTGCCAAAGTCTTAGATTTTTTGGAGGTAAATTATTTTGGATCTAATGTTTTCGCCATCTTCTTCTTTGATTTATTTTTTATTTTTACATCTTAATCAATGAGAAAATGAACAATGTACCTCCATGGAATCCATCTTCCTTTTCTTCTTCTTTTTTCTTTAATTATTTGTTATTTATATAATTAGAAATGAAGAAGATTATTCTTATCTACTTATCTATCTAAAGATAGTTAGATAGATAGAGTTTCTAGTAATAGCCAGATGCTGATTTTGTTGTTGTTGAAATAGTAGTATAGAGAGAGGGAGTTGGTCAGCGGCAGCTGAGAGAGTGAAATTGAAGTGAATCAGGGGAAGAGGGATTAGTGATTGAAAAGGTAAATGGATTCTTCATCACAGCAGAGAAGAGGAGGGGGTATAGTTTCGCAGTCGCCATCACCATCGCCATCGCAAACTCCGCGGTCGACTGATAAGGCAGCAAGAGATCTGCGATCTGGGGATTCCCATTCCAACTCCAGCACTAAACAGGATAAAGAAAAGGGTGTCAATGTGCAGGTCATAGTGCGTTGCAGGTCAGTTTTTCTTTTCTCTTTTTTTTTTAAAAAAAATAGAAAATAGAAAAGTTGGTGTATTAACTTGTCTTCTGTTTTTTTTTTAGGCCACTGAGTGAGGATGAGCTGAGGGTTCACACACCGGTGGTGATTTCTTGTAATGAGGGTAGAAGGGAAGTGTCAGCGGTTCAGAATATTGCTAACAAGCAGATTGATAGAAACTTTCTATTTGACAAGGTTTTGTTTGGCACCCTCTCTGTCCTTCGGTTTTGCATAGTAGAAAAATGGATTCATGACTTGTGATGGTTTCTTTTTGTTTTTACCGTATAGGTTTTTGGCCCAGCATCCAAACAAAAGGAGTTGTATGATTCGGCAGTGTCTCCAATAGTGTATGAAGTTCTCGAAGGTTATAACTGCACCATCTTTGCATATGGTCAAACAGGAACAGGGAAGACATACACAATGGAAGGAGGAGCAAGAAAAAAGGTTTGATTTTTCCTCGCCATTTGTCATTTTGTTATCATTCTCTTTGGAAGCAACTGTTTCCAATTGTATTTACTCTCTCTCTTTCTTTTTTGGTAGAATGGAGAATTTCCAAGTGATGCCGGTGTTATACCAAGAGCAGTCAAACAGATTTTTGAAATATTAGAAGCTCAAAATGCAGAGTATAACATGAAAGTGACCTTCTTAGAGTTGTACAATGAGGAAATATCAGATCTTTTGGCCCCAGAAGAAACTTCAAAACTTATAGATGACAAATCTAAGAAACCCATAGCTCTAATGGAAGATGGAAAAGGGGGTGTTTTTGTGAGAGGCTTGGAAGAAGAGATAGTATGTACTGCTAATGAAATTTACAAAATCTTGGATAAGGGTTCTGCTAAAAGGCGCACAGCTGAGACTCTTCTTAACAAGCAAAGTAGTCGCTCTCACTCAATATTTTCCATCACCATTCACATTAAAGAATGTACTCCCGAGGGGGAAGAGATGATCAAATGTGGAAAGCTGAATCTTGTTGATCTTGCTGGTTCTGAGAATATTTCTCGTTCTGGTGCTCGAGAGGTATGGTGTGACTAACACTAGAAATTTTTGTACACTAACGGATCCTAATGCAACCGGGAACAGAGCCATTGGCTTTTCCTTCAGTGGGTTTTAAGCCACAAAGATATCTTTTGTAATTTCTGCAGGATCATGCTTTTGAATTTCTTCATATTCAATACAATGGCTTAAATGAAATATTGGTTAATTTTCACAACCTGAACTTTTTCATCCAAAAGGAAATGACTTTTGCAGGGGAGAGCAAGGGAAGCAGGGGAGATCAATAAAAGTTTGCTTACACTTGGTCGTGTGATCAATGCTCTTGTAGAGCATTCTGGTCATGTTCCATATAGGTACTACCAAACAAATAGCATTCTGGTCGTGTTCCATATCCTTTTTTGTGATTGCAAACCTTGAAAGTGACTTTAGCTGGAAATGCTTCCAGGGATAGCAAACTAACCAGGCTATTGAGGGATTCACTGGGTGGGAAAACAAAGACATGCATAATTGCCACGATATCACCCTCTATTCATAGTCTGGAAGAAACACTCAGCACTCTTGATTATGCACACCGTGCCAAAAATATAAAGAACAAACCAGAGGTCAGTTGTTTCATTTGACCAATACAATCGTACTTAGTGCCTCTAGATCACTTGGTTTTTCGACCAATCCATGTTCCTCTTTTGTCTACTTTTTGAATTGCTCTGATAATTTGTTTTGGTGACCATTTCAGATAAATCAAAAGATGATGAAATCTGCAATGATCAAGGATCTGTATTCTGAAATTGACCGACTGAAGCAAGGTGCTTCACTGTGTGTTCAAACTTTCTTGGAAAACATATACCTTCTCATGCAGTTGAATTGTGAATGTTGTGGTTCTTTGCATCTCAACTTTATTAACAACATAATTTTTTTCATACATTTAGATTTGACATCTTGTCTAATGTGTTGATATCTCTTAAAAACAAAATACCAGAGGTATATGCTGCCAGAGAGAAAAACGGAATCTATATACCGCGAGATCGTTATCTCCAAGATGAGGCTGAAAAGAAGGTTCGCTTCCTACCATATTGCTGATATTTTCTTCACTTGGCTTTACATTGAAGTTAGAATATTGATAACTGTTGTGTTTTTATCTACCCAGGCAATGGCTGAAAAAATAGAACGCATGGAACTTGTATCGGAATCCAAGGACAAAGTATGTTTCATCAAGAGTTTTGCGTTATTCTTTCCCAGTTTCCATGCACAAAAATCAGTCTAATTATTTTGTTGTCTCTTGCAATCAGCAATTTTTGGAGATCCAGGAACTCTACAATTCACAGCTACATTTGACAGCAGATTTAAGTGAGAAACTCGATAAAACTGAGGTAGCTATCTTTAGGCGGTCAAGATTTAGACCTTCTCCATTCCACTTCTCTGCTCCCACCAGCAAGATTTGAATTTATTCTCTTCTTTGAAAATTCAGAAAAAGCTCGAGGAAACTGAAAATTCATTAGTGGATCTTGAAGAAAAACACAGACAAGCAAATGTAACTATAAAGGAGAAGGAATTTTTTATATCTAATCTCCTTAAATCTGGTGAGACACCTTGTACTTGAGTTTGTTTTTTCTTTGTTTGAATATCTGTATTATTGGAGAAAAGTAGTGTAAAAGAATTTTTTTTTTTCAAATTTCCTTGATGAAAGATGCAATTCCAATTGTTTCATTTTTCCACAGTTGCGTGATTTTAGGCTTCAAAATATCTTGTACACCTATTAACCAGTTCAATTTACATGACTGACATTTGATAAATGAACTTGTTTTGTTGAAAACTTCCATGCTACTGTACTTGACATGATTTATTTTGTGTTCCAATTATTGGAATTTGAAATTCATCCATCTATGTGATCTCACCTTATGTGTTATTGATTTTCTGCCCATGAACTTCGTTAATCTTTCAGAGAAAGGACTAGTTGAGCGTGCATTTGAGCTTCGATCAGAGCTAGAAAATGCTGCATCAGACGTGTCTAGTTTATTTACCAAAATTGGTTTGTATTGATTCCAAATTTAAACTTAGATTTGGTGTTACTACTGGTGATTGATTGCTAATGCCAATGCATTCAGAGCGGAAGGACAAAATTGAAGACGGGAACAGAGTACTTATACAGAAATTCCAGTCCCAGTTGACCCAACAACTTGAGATCTTACACAAGACTGTGGCAGCCTCAATGACTCAACAAGAGCAGCAGCTGAAAGACATGGAGGAAGATATGCAGTCCTTTGTATCAACAAAAGCCGAGGTTGGATACAAACATGATGCTAATTGAACTTCTCTTCATTCTTGTTTATCATTTTTACAAATTTATTTTGTTGTATTCATCAAGGCTACTGAAGAACTTCGAGGAAGGGTTGGAAAGCTGAAAACCATGTATGGATCTGGTATTAAAGCATTGGATGATATGGCCAAGGAGCTCGAGGAAAATTCTCGTTCTACTTTTGGTAGTCTGAATTCTGAAGTTTCCAAGCATTCGCATGCTGTTGAGGGTGTAAGTATCAAATACCTGCTACTTCTAAGTGACCTTAATTCTTTTTCACTTTTTCTGAGTTTAATTTGTCTATTTGTTTCAGTTCTTCCAAAGAATTGCTTCAGAAGCTGATGCATTATTCAATGATCTTCAAAGCAATCTTCAGATGCAGCAGGAAAAGCTAAGTGCATTTGCGCAACAGCAGCATAAGGTCTGTAATTGCCTGTTTGGTTTTATAATAGCCATTAATTGAGAGATGCTCGGAATTTTATTACTCTTTTCATCTGAATTCTATTTTGATACTGAGTACAGGCACATGCAAGAGCAGTAGAAACTGCACAATCAGTTTCGAAAATCGTGGTTAAATTCTTCAAGACTCTAGACGTGCATGCTTCCAACCTGACCCAAATTGTGGAAGAAGCACAAATAATTAATGATCACAAATTGTCTGAACTGGAAAAGAAGTTTGAGGTGGTTTCTGTCATCAAATTTAAAATTATTGGATGGATATACGATGCTCTTTTGTATAAAATTAATGTGTTTTGCTTGTACCTGTAGGAGTGTGCTGCGAATGAAGAAAGACAATTGGTGGAGAAAGTGGCAGAGCTGCTTGCAAGTTCAAATGTGAGGAAGAAAAAACTGGTAAGTTGCTTTCAGTGGTAAATTTCTGGCAGTTTGTTGGCTGGCTTTTTGTGTGGTTGATCTTCACCTGGTGTGTGTTCTTCAGGTGCAAACGGCGGTGCATGAACTCCGGGAAAGTGCAAACAGCAGAACCAACAAACTGCAGCAAGAAATGTCAACCATGCAGGATTCCACGTCTTCTATCAAAGTTGAATGGTCAGTCCACATGGAAAAAACAGAATCGAACCATTTTGAGGACACATCTGCAGTGGAAAGTGGAAGGAAAGCCCTGGAAGAGGTTCTTCATAACTGGTATAGGCTGCTTATGCAATCTTTTTTCCTTATTTCTCTTTCTTTTTTTGTTGTTGACACCATTTTTCATCGTGGCATAATGTTATCATATACTTTTTTTCCTACTCTCTTCTGAATTGGTTCCGCAAACTGGTTCAGTATAAATAAGACAAAAATGGGCGCACAACAGTGGAGGAATGCTCAAGAATCCTTGCTCAGCCTAGAAAAAAGCAATGTTCATTCTGTGGATTCCATTGTTAGGTATGCTACTTCCTACGAGTATCATTCTAGCTTTCTGTTTGAGACGACCAATTTATTTTTCACGTTTCTTTCAGTGGAGGAACCGAAGCGAACCAAATCCTTTGTGGACAGTTTTCTTCTGCTGTATCTGCTGCTGTTGAAGATGTTGACATTGGGAACAATGATCTCCTCTCATCCATTGAACGTCAGTATCTTATTTTGCAAGTGTCTATAATTAGTCCTTGAAAGTGAAACTGATGAATGATTTCCCCTGCAGATTCATTACATCTTGACCGTGATGCTTGTGGAAATCTCAATTCCATGATTTTTCCTTGTTGTGGAGATCTGAGGGAACTGAAGGGCAGTCACTACCACAAGATTGTTGAAATTACAGAGAATGCTGGGAAATGTCTTCTGGATGAATATGTGGTAAGCCTTTGATGTTCATTTACAGAAAACTAGCCTGTCATAAACTATACATGTTCATTTTATAAACGCCATTAAACGCACTCACCAACTTTAAATTGGACATCAAACCATTTTTCTGCATCATTGTATAATGATGTATGGGCATTACACCCCGGCGATGCATCTTAAATATTTGGTTGTTACAGCGTATTGTTTGGGCATAACTGCTTCATCCTCTAACTAACAGGTGGACGAGCCATCTTGTTCGACACCAAGAAAGAGGCCATACAATCTGCCAACCTTTGCATCAATTGAAGAACTTAGAACTCCTGCTTTTGAAGAATTGCTGAAGTCATTCTGGGATTCGAAGTCCTCAAAACAAGTAAATGGAGACATCAAACATATTGTGGCAGCATATGACGCTGCCCAATCCTTGAAAGACTCCAGAGTTCCTCTCACCGCTATTAACTAAGGTGAGCAGAGAACATAATAATTAGAGAGGTATAATGGTAAAAAAAAAAAAAAAAAGGGAGGAGAGAGGGGAGGGGGGGGATTGTGTACAGAGTTTATGGGTCAATCACGAACTCTGCATATCTTATTCGTTGATTGCATGTTTAAAGAAAGTTCCTTTTGTATGAAAAAAATATGATAGATTTTTTGTGCACTATAACTCTGCTTGCAACAATTGACAACAGGGGGCTGTTTTGAATTCGGAATTGATTTTTTTTTTGTCTCTTGTAGACATAAATTGCAACAGGATGTAGACAATTCATTAGAATCTGAGTTTGATTTGTTGTTAAATAACCTCTTTAATAGATATTTTAATAATCTCAGACCCCAAGTGGGGGTGATCTCCGAAGCAATTAAGGTAACAACATCTAGGTAACATTTAGTTACTGTTTCATGATATAATTAATATATTTGGTTGGAGAAAAGAATATAAACTAAAATAAATCTGTTTTTTTTTTTAAAAATGTCCTGTATGCCTCTTCTATTTCGAAATCCGGTGCAAGACTAATTAGTTTATTGCAATGCCTAGTTCATCTAATTAAGCAAGCATCCAATTTGATGGAAAATATATTTCGAATTTATAAAATTAATATTCTTATGTGGTAAAGCTAAGACATGGAAAGTTTGACTTTTTTAAAAAAGGGAGAAACCTATGTGGGTGTTTATATCAAAGTTTGATTCATTTCCATGTATTATTAAGTGTTTATATCAAACAAAAAGTAATATTTATATTTCTCATATTCAAGAATAAAAATAAATAAACATTTTCAAAAAAATATTTTTTACGAAGCAAACACTCTTAAAATACATTCTTTTTTTCTTTTTTTTCCTATATGGAAAAATGGAATCCACAGAAGAGGCTTACCGGAACAGAAGTATTAAATGCAAATATTAACCCGTAACACGATTTCTCTGCAAGTCTCTCATCCTCTTCCAAAGATCATTCAAAATCTTGAGAGTATAGCCATCTTCTTTCTTTTTTAAAGCCTAAAAATGGGTTTCTGTTCGTATAGTATTAGGATTTGAAATCCGTGCAACACGACCAAACCTACATGATCCTGGTAAGAATCAGTACTGACGCATCCATTTGGAAAAATTGTAATGACGAGGGAGGTGAAGAGATTGGCCCAAAAGGGCATGAAAGTGGTACTTGATTTTTAAATTAAATTTTCTAGATATTTTGATGGAGTTTCTCCTCTGGCCTTTGTCTGGGTTTAAATTCAGACCATTCGTGTGAAATCAAGCACTGGATCTCCCACCTGGATTGGGATCCAGCGGGAGTTTTGAGGAGTGGCAGGCTGATAGCCGAAGAGGATTTAGGAGAGGAGAATCCAACATTTGGATTTCTGCTCATTCATTCACCATACCCCATTCTGCTACAAAGCTAATATAAGAGAAAAAACAAGAGATGACAAAACATTCTCTCTGCCTATTACACGTGTTGAGCTATTGTAATGCAAGATAAGAGGAGGGTGTTGTTTATTGAAACGGTGCCGCAGCGTTTGATCGACATAATAGTAATGTAGTAACGGCTATGTTTTTCGAACTTCTCTCCTGGCAGTGCTCATCAGATCCATGTTCAGTCCTCATCAAGCTCACTTGTAACACCTTGTTCATTCCAAGGGGGATACGTTGACCTACATTTCAAAATGATCTGCATAACGAATTATCAAAGGAAAAAAGAAACTGTTATTTTTTGAAAATAGAACCAGGTAATGGGCATGTTCTTGGACCTCAAGCAAAGTCTGGTCACTTACTATTCTACATTTTGCACTAGAATCATCAATGTACATATAATAGCATTTTAGGTATGACACCTGGAAAAGGATGACTGGACCATTCCTTCTAACATAGATGAACTTCTGCACCTGCAAAACAAGCCAATGTTCTGCTTTGTTAGAGATCTCCTAAATCAGATGGCAAGTTTATGTTCAGCAGAAGTCAGTGGGCACCCTCCATCCTAAAGATCTGTTTTTTTCTTTTTCGTTCGTTTGTCGACATGCTTCACTTTAGTTGAACTACTACTACCTATGGAGGACCCTCTTTCCCCAAACCTACCTAACATAAGCCCAACTCAATCGAGCTACCATCATGCAAATTAAATTAGCCACATCAAAATCAAAATCTTTAAGAAACCTTGACAGCAAGCAATGTTCTGCATCTCAACAGTCACTGTGAAAGCTTGTATTGCAGCAAGTCAGTTTATGATAATCTATCGCAACATGCATGAGAGCCAGCAATTCGAAGATCTTCATACCTATTGCGCATATGTTCAATTTCATAGAATTAAGGGAAAAAACATCCGTACTAACATTTATAGGCAAACACACATGATTATAGGTTCCCGGAATAGATATTGCTAGCAAACATGTTCCAGGCACTAATGAATAGTAGAATACAATGGCATCCAGGGAAAGGTATGATGGTATTTGAATCTACCTGAAAAATTATTCATAATAAGCTTGTACTTAATAGTCCAGCCGGCCTTTCTCTCTCAAATGTTTCATCATCAAAATCTTCATTTGTGGAATTTTCTTGACATATCACTTTGTTCTCTTGCAAAGGATTTAAGCCAAGGGCATCCCAAACCATTGCATCACCGTCATATGTGCTGCCTTGCTTGGGCCCATGAGAGGTATCAATATTATCCTCTGCGTTATGCCTCACATCACTACATACAAGATCTGTTCTTTTATCATCATCAGCGGCTAGTGGCTCAGCATTTAGGTCAGAGCCCAAATCAAATCCGGATTGATCCCCTGTCCCATGAAAAGCAACAGTAACTGTTCCTTGATCAGATTGATCAGCAGGATCTTTTTTCTGTCTTTTCCATTTCTTAGTAGATGAAGTTCCATCATCTTCAAAATCTTCTTCTTCTCGATCTCTGTGCAAGTAAACCCACAATTTCCTTTCTCCATCAAATTGCACACAAGGATCGCGCTCATAATGCAAACGATCCAAGGCTCCACTGACAACTTGATTCACTTGGGCATCAGACACGTCTTCAACAATATATTGAGAATCCCGTATCAAAGTACAAACATCTGCTCTAGTGCCAATACTACCTGGCAATCTAGCAGCTGCATCTCTCACAAGGCAAAGAATTGTAACATGAGGTGGTCGATCACGCTTCAGCATGAAATGATCTCGAGCTTTTGAAGTTGGCTTACCACCACACCTCCTCAAGGGAGCAACAATAGATTTTTTACCATCAGCAGCCGTGTATGAGAAGGCCCTGTCAGGAATTGAATACCTCAGCACTTCTTCCCTGCGAAAATAAGCTCTCACTTCTTCAGAACTCGGGCTAATAGTGTTGAGACTTTTCTGAGCTCTCAAGTCCCTGAACCTTTCTTTCTCATCTAGGTTACATTGCATCAATGACACAGGCGGTGCGGGAAGACTACCAATTTGTTGAAGAGTCTCTTGCCCGCTTTTCAGCCAATTAGCAAATGAGTCGACCAACTTGACACAACTTTTGTGAGGAAGGCCCCAATATTCAGGAGATGTCACTTCAACGATAGTGTCCTCATCAGTCAAAGCATGAGAAATTGGGCCAATCCAGGACCAACTTTTTGTAGATTTGTCATAAAAAACAAGTGCTTTCCAACCCTTTATTCCTAAAGGTGCTGTTTTCGATGAAAATATCTTAAGAACTCCTCTGACCAAATCCTGGAGTGGCTCCTGTGTCTCGAGTATACATGGATCCATAGGGTTTGATCTCACACGGTTAACAATCTCCTGTACAGTAAGAGAGGGCGTTTTCACTTGCACAGCAGGGTGTGATTTATTAACATCTACATTCTCATTAGAAAGAACCCCATTGGTGTCACCTTCTTCCGCTCTGTTCAGCTCTGCTGTAGCCTTGCCAACCTCTAAGGAATCTTCTGAAAGAGGAGTGATCATTGCCACCCGAACTGCCGAGAGGAGATGTATAATGGAAAAGGAGAAGCCAGAATGAACTGTTGGTGTAATCGGAATATACGGTTTTTTCTGAGGTTTGGCTTCCAGCTCCACATCTACAACTCCTGTTTTTGTAATGTGTGCCTCAGGAGTTTCCCTGTCTGGAGTAACATCGTCAGCCTCCAATTTCCTTTTCCCTTTTTTCTTCAATGAAATGGAGTCATCAATTTGCTGCTGAGCACTACTAGACTGCCTATTACTATCTTCATCTCTTCCAGCTATGTCCATCACTTCGTACTTTGCTTTCCGTTTCTTCGTCACCAAGTTGCACGCTAGCAACGAAGCCTCAGATCGGTCACTTTGACCATGAACATATGTTTCCATGCTCTGTCCTTTCTTCCGGAATCTACCCAGTGCATTTTCATCTGACATTAACTGTGTTTCAAGTAACTCATCCTCGTCATCAACAATAAATTCATGGCTAACTTCGCCTTTATGCTTTCTGTCAGAAGGGTGGGCTTTTGACGAGGTCCTGCGTGACCTTTCACCAGATTCCACACGCAATTGACCAATCTTGCCAAATCTGTGTACCCGGTTTCTGTCATTATCATCTTTTAGTTTAGCCAAGCCAATGGGAGAGCTGTCTTCCAAAACTCTAGCACTAGAGCTACGCGTCTCTTGCATCTTACCCTTCTGTTTAGCTTTTGATGAGTATCCAGGCATTTGTCCAGACTCGGTAAAGCCACGCACCTTTTTGGAGAACTGAGTGACACCATCGAAAGCTAGTTCATTCTCCAGCGTATCTTTCTTAATAGATGAGGCCTTTTTAGCATCTAAGCTAGACTTCAAAAAGGATGATCGATAACCTTCTGAGATACCGATGGGGTAAGCTGACTTGCTTCTCATCAAAGGATTGCTATCCTCCTCCTCCTCCTCCTCCTCCTCAAATTGTTCAGAAGAGTCCGTTTCTGTTTCTTCACCTTTTACATAAATTCTGTTACCTTTCAATGCCCCCTTATCTGGTCCTCCATTCTGTATAACATTCCCTCTGATCTTCTCCCGTGATGATTTTGCTTTCACCTCAGACAGCACCATTCTATCATTCACCTGGGGCGAGGATGCTCTATAAGCTCTAAAATTAAGATCAGGGGACTCTCTTTCTGTCCTCCGTTTCTTGCCTCTCATATTCCAGTCATTAATTTTAAATGTAGAATCCATAGAGAAAACTTCTCCTTGGTTCTTGCTATGCCAAATTGGTTCGGCATGATCTGACAATTCAACTCGATTACCTTTACGTGGTAGCTGCAGAGTCCGGCCTTTCAAATACTTCATCTGATCAGGAACTGTGAATTGCGAAAAATTTTCAGCATACTTGGTCTTTTTGGAAGATTCAGAATTGGTCCGAGTATTGCTACGATTTGACACGAACACTTTAGCTTCTGACAGCTGATTTGCATTCTTGTTCCTACCATAGGCAAGTAATTCATTGTTTGAAGAGAATGGCAAATCCATGAAACTGTCAGCAGCTAATCCATCACTTCTCAAGAACTCATGCTTCTTTCCCACTTTTGGAACCCTGGATTTCACCATATCACCACCACGTGTCATATTTCGATCTCTTTGGACACCCATTCCATACATTGCATATTCAGCATCATCATTATCAGTTCTCGTTTGATCCCTTAGCCTGAGTGCATCTCCTGAGTCATACCCAGCTAGCTTATTCTGCCGAGAAACCATCAAGGCTGATCGACGTGGCCTTGAAGTCATCCCCAAACCATGATGATCAGAAGGAATTCGACCCAGCACATCTCTAGTTGAAAGATCTTTTGACCCGGCCGACTTAAGTATACCCTTGGGATTTTGCTTTCCATACTTTACCACTTCCAAACTGACTGGTGAAGAAAATTCCAAATTAGAACCAACCTGGTATGCTGAATTACGATCAAATTTGGATGCACTCTTCTTATCTTTAACCCTTTTGCCCCAAAACCCATCACCTGATTCTCCTTTATCCGATGAGCCACTCTCCAATTCTCCCTCCACATTCTCATACATCAAACTCTTATGACTCTTCATAATATTCCAAACCCTAAGTTTCTCATCGATGCTATACCCTTTACAATCAAGCCAAGCATCTCTTATCTGGCACAAATGACTAACCATACTGTTTTGATGCTTCCTCAAAATATGGTAATGCTGCCGCTGCTGAAAGGAATTCAAACCATCCCTATAAAGGGCAACCCTTGGCTCACACAACCCTCCCTTAAGCATCTGAAACAACTTTTTGAGGGGACTACCAAAATGGAAATTCCCACCCTCGAGAAGCTCTTTAAGGGTTCGCATAAAGGTGTCCTGATCCACATCAGGTAAATACTTAGTAAGGCTAAATTTATCATCTTCAGTCAAAACATCATTCCACACATCAACAGACAAAATATCCTCCAAGCCAGGAAGGTCATACAATTCAAAAGGAACACTGCAGGTTAAATTCCCAAATTGGCAAAACTCCGCCCCGGTTTCCCCTAATTCTAACAAGTCAAAATCATCAGATCCCGCCCCCGAATCAGCATCGTCGAATTCATCATCATCATCCTCTTCAACACCTACATCAACAGCATCCTCAACCTCCTCCTCGTCATCATCAGACTTAATCCGCTGGTGATGAAGCAGGTCATCCTCATCCTCGTCACTGGACATGCTAGTATCCCTACTATTGGGAGAAAGCTCCGCGTCAAACCTATTAGATACCTTGAAATTGTTCTTCTCAATCGCCATTGACAAGCTCTATATGATAACTAACTCACTCCAATTTCAAAACCCTAACCCTAAAGACAAAGAAAAGAGAAGTCTATTTAATTATTATTATTATTATTATTAAATGAATAAGAAAAGAATCGTACGTAATTGATACCTGACCTCGTTCGCGCGAGAGATTGGAGAGTCAAACAAGAGAGAGATTCGAAAACCCTAAAATCGAGAGGCTCATTGAAATTGTAAATTAATAAAGAGAGAAGACAGTGAAAGAAGATGACGGGGGACGAGGTGGTGAAGAAGACGATGGTGACGTGGAGGAAAGTGGGACGTCCGATTTGGAACCGGTGAAAAGACGAAAAAGGGTATAGAAGAGAGAAGATATGATGGAGATGAATGAATAAATGAGCAGACAGAGAGGTAAAAGAGGAAGAGAGGGTTGGTGAAAAAGGAAGGGTTGGGTTTTTGGTTTGACATATGGTAAGAGAAAGAAAGAGAGAAGAGGGTGACCGAGTGGGTTGACTCAGCGAGTTTTGGTTCTTATTGTTGTTGTGCTGACTCATCTCTGCCTTCTGTCACTGGAAATCTTCTAAACCGTTGATCTAACTAATCGCTGACTGTAACTCCCTCTACTGTATAAATTTAGCCACATTAGCTCCTGTTATGAATTTGATTGAATCCACCCTCTTAATTTTAATTTTGGCCAATCAGAGCATTCGATTGTTTTTACATTTTAAAAATATTTTGAAAATAATTTAAATTTATTTTTAATTAATTATTTTTAGATTATTTTAAAATCCTAATGTCAAAAATAAATTTTAAAAAATAAAAAGATATTATTTTAATATATATATATATTAAAACTCACCAAAAAAAATCAATTGAGGTTTATGTGTGGTGGTTGGCAGGTTTCTCTTTTTACAGAGATTGGGAATAATTTGTTTGTTTCGGATGAGTTTGTCATGGTAAACGAAGAGAATATGCTTTATTACATGTTTCTTGAAAGGGTGACAGCATAGATAACAACATTGGAACAGTGACATGGATATTCAAAGTGAAATATACTTTTCAAAAATCTATATCTGTTTCAAGACCACCTAAAATCCTGTCTAGAATTCGAGTATTTTGGAGGTCTGTTAATTTTTGTTTTTTTAATGTGTTTTAAAAGTATATTTTACTTGAATAAATAAATGTTTTTTAATGATTTTGATGTACTAATATAAAAAATTTTAAAAATTATTTTGATATATTTTTAAACAAAAAACTTTTAAAAAAACATAATGTACTGTAATTAAGGGTGTTCATGGTCCGGTTTTAACTAAAAAATTCAACCGAATTGAAAAATAATATTCTTTATTAATATGACCCGAACCAAGAATCAGTTCAAACCGAACTAATTTTATGCGGTTCGGGTTGGTTTTTTAGCATTAAAAACTGAAAAAATCAAAAACCAATTAAATAGATTTATTTTTACTGTTATCATTATACCAAATCCCTCTAATTCCTTCATTTCACGATCTTCACAAAGGACATGATTTTATTGTGATCATGCTATTAAGAATTGCTCTGCAAGCTTATGTGTTATATAAGTCCTCAATTTGTTCGAGGTTGTAGAATTATTATTATTATTATTATTAATTAAACTATAGCTGGAAGAAAATTTATTATATCACAGCACACAAAATACTATTTATTGTAATAAAATAATTATTATATTGTCTCTTAGTTATTACAATTTTAAACTAGGTATTGAAAGTAATGTAGTCTTTTTATTATGATATAATTATCTTTTAGGTTTTTATTATGATATAATTATCTTTTAGGAATTATACAAGGTTAGTTTGGTGATATTATTTTTATATATAATAAAATTACTCATTTAACTCTCCAATAAAATCATCTAATGCCTACTACTCAAGAACTTTTTTGTATTTTTAAATTTTTAAAATAGTGTAATTATTTTGATGTTTTTAAAGACAAAACCAATTAAACTTTCACCTAGTTTTTTTTTGTCATTTTAAACTGTTTTTATTGTAATTTTCAAGAATGATCAGGAGCATTGTTTTAAATTATATTTATCAAATATAATGATAAAAAAAAAACTTGTGCTAGCTTGTGGACGACCCCTGAGTTGTTCGAGCAGTGCGTGAAGACCCATTCAGCCACCACCTTTTGACCAGATAAGGCACTGCTTGTTTCAAGATTCACGGTGATTTGGTGTCGGCGGCCATTTCTTTTCCCTCCCTTCTTCTCTCTTTCCCATCTAAATTTTCATGTCAACCCCTTAAAAATTTAAGAACAACCTTTTAATTTGTTAGTTCTTCAAATTTGGTCTCTTTGCTTTTTATCACGTTTTTTTTTTATCTTGAATACTTTATAGAATTTGATCTTCATTCTTTTTATTGTTATTTTTTTTATTTGGGATCATTTTTTATATTGATTTTTTTTTATGATTTCACCCTTATTTGCTTTTTTCTCCTATTAAATTTAATCCATGTTCTTTTGATTGCTAATTTTTTAGCCTTACAAGTTTTTATTTTAAATCATAAATGATTTTGTTTTATGATTTCACCCTTCTTTGATTTTTTTTCCTATCAAATTTAATTCATATTTTTTGATTGCCAATTTTTTTGCTTTGAAAAATTTTTAAAATTTATATTTTTCAATTGGCTCATAATAAACTTTTTAATTGGACCCGAATCTAGGGTTTCACGGATTACAAGTTTTTAAAATTTAACTAGGTTTAGGATATTTGGCCAAATTTGTTTGGTTTTTATAAATATTTTTCAATTTCATCCCCCTATGGTTTCTTTTATCATTAAAATTAGGTCTCCATTCTTTTAATTGTTGTTTATTTTATTTAGCATCATTTTTATTTTTATTTTTACTTAAATTGCATCCTCCTCCTTGGTTTTCTTTATATTTATTTTATCCTCATTATCTTTAGCAGAGTTTTTTTTGAAGTATTTGTTTACCAATCTTATTCTTTAAAATTAAATTGGTTGAGAATTGAATTTCTTAACTAAGTTCAGGTCAAAGATTGATGTGTTATTTTTTGTAATTTGATTCTATTGGATTAGCCCATAACAATTTCTTTCTATTTCACCCCTTACCATTTTTTAATGTATAAACAATTTATCAATTTATAAATGTTTTTCAATTTCATCCTTATAATTTTTTAGTTTTTTAAATTTGATTCTCATTCTTTTAATTGAAAACTATTTTGTTTGGGACTTTTTTTTTCAAATTTCATCCTCCTTTCTTGTCGAAATTTAGCTTCATTCTTTCTGTTTTTTTTTATCGAAATTTAGCTTCATTCTACTTTCATAAAAAAAAATTATTAATTTTGGTCGATACGGGAAGGTCCTAAAAGTGTGTTTCTCGAACAATACTTGTAATGTGTAAGTTTAAAAACCATCCTATCTTTCATGTTTTGGTGGATTTTGTTAGTGATTGAGCTGAATGGCGTAGAAGGTTCCATACAGCTGACCCTGACCCTGACCCTGACCCTGACCCTGACTAGTTTGGGCTCGAGGCTTTATTTTTTAGGGTTTGTTCGTTTTGCAATGCTTTAATATGAGTGGTTTTACAGGAAGCTGAGATGCAAAGTTGTTAAAACGGGTTTTTTTTTTTTTTAACTATTCCAGAAACTCTGCTCGTTCTACGAGCGAACACCATAGGTAATGTTGAACACCATATTAACTGGGTTTTATTGAGACATTAGCTTCCACGCGTACATGGATAAAAGAGAAATTCCAATATAGTAGAGGGTACAATTTGGCGCTAATTTGGTCGTTAATAAATTTAATTTCAAACAAAAACAAATTAAGTATGACCTCTTTATAGATACAAATCAAAGGCTACTATCAGCAAGTCAAATGCCACAGCTTTCACGACTTCTCAATGCTCGTGCATTGTTTCATATTACACAGGCTTTGAACCCTTAGAGACAGCTCAAGAATATATTCATGTCCAAGCAGATTTGAGGATCAAAAAAATGAAATTACTGATATAAACCAGCAAAAAATACTTATTCACGTCATTGGCACATATTGTGGCTTCGACTTCGTTTGATCTTGTTGACGTGTGTCTTTCAGTCTGGATGATCACAGACAGTTATTTGCAAGTGGGAACTATCCTGTTCAGCCGCATATTGTCTGATGAAAGCTCTTCTCCACCAGACCTCAAATGCTTTCTGGATATCGGGGCAGTCATCCCCCTTACTAAGAAAACGGTCAAACCAAGTAAGCAAAATAGTCTGTTGTTGAAGCAATGGAAGGGTAAGAATTGTCTGGCTAAGTCCATCCTCCACCAGTTTCTTATCCACAGATCTAGAAGACCTTGTCATCCACGCAAAGTCTTCATAAAGAGCTTCCAACCAGGTAGACAGCAAAGAAAACCTGCTATCTTTTGGCACCAAGATATGTCCTCTCCCAATTGCAATGCATAGTTGTGCAGTAATCTTGCTGATTTCATGTCGGTACATGGTTGGAATTCTAGAATGGAGAAGTGCAAGCTCCTTCTGATCTGCCCATAATTTCACAAATTCATCGCCAATTTTTCGATCAATTAGAATGTCAACAATCCAGCGCATATTCTCAGCTTCTTGAGCTACTTGGGCCATTAAAACCCCTCTATCAACCCTGCAGTCATCTATGCCAGTAACTTCAGATAAGCATAGAATAAGAGAGCTAAGACATCTGTGGCAGAGAGAATAAAGGGAATCTTTAGAAACATCAAGCCTATTGCTGTGATCAGATGAATTTTCTCTAAAAAAGCGAGAAATCAGAGTTCTCATTTCTCGGCGGGCTTTGTCGTCTTTGGCCTGCATAACACCACTCAACAGTCTCAAGAAGATGTCATCAGCCCTAGTAGATGTAGATGGTTCGGATGACACTCTCTGGAGAACTTCAGCTGCCAAGTCACAGAGCTGAAGTTGACTGAGTTGAGTTACAACCTTTTCCTCTTCATCCTCAGACCATGGAATAGCTTCCAAGCATTCCAAGCATGACTCAATCCCTGTTTCAAACATGATATCTGCAGATACCTAGAACAGAACACTAGTATTACCAATGCTTAAAGTTCAGCAAGCAAAAAAAGTAACATCATTATTCCACACACAAATCTCTCCCTTGAAAATTAAAAAAGAGAAAAGAAAAGGACAAGATGCATCGAAAATCAAAACCCAGGAAAGACGAGATCTTGAGGAAAGAAAGAAAACAAGAAAAGACAGGGAATTTAAGTATACCTTGAGGAAAGCCAAGACCCTAGAGACGTCCTCGTCCATCAATCTCCTCTTCAGATCATGAGAATACATCAAAACTAAAGTCTCCAAATAAACCTCAACATCATCACAGTCACTGATCTCCACAGATTGCATAACAACCCCTTGATCTCTCCCTCTCAAAGTATCCCTAAAGAAGCCACTCTTTTCCAACAGAACCCTTTTATGCACATCCATTGAAATCCGTGTATGCCCATCTTTCCCAATTACTGTCAGCCTCACATCGCCCCTTCCATAGCAATTCAAGTCCTCGAATTCTTTCATTATTTTTGAGATTTTACTTTGGTGGTTCTGTTCCTCTGACATAATCTGGAACAAAGTTTGGTTTTGGTGATCTGGATATACTGGAGTAGTAGTATATGGTGGAGAGAGATTGTTAAGGTTCCTATTACTCCTACCATTATTTGAGACCATCTTCATCTGAGGTGGAGTTGTTGATGATGGCAAGTTAAAAGAAAGAGTTGGGTCTGAGGATAAAAATCCTTGCTTTATCATTCTTGACACTTGTCTTTCTGAAGCCATCTATTCGATCTACTTGGGTTTTCCGGCGAATGAATGGATACGGGGAGCAACAATTTTACTGCCTGGATTTGGTTAAAATGTGGGAAAGTTGAGGAGAAAGAAAGAAAGGGAGAATCCAAGAAAGAAGGGGAGGTGTGGGGCTGTTATTGTTGCTGTAATTATCACTTAATTTATTTTCTCTGCTGTGAGGTATATGATTATAAAATAATTCTGTATTTTTTATCCCTTCGATCGGATATGATCCATTTCATATACATCATTGGATCAAAATATATTAAAATCCCTGTATCTACATTTTTCAAAAAGACAGTGAATCTAAATGCATAAAAACCAGCCCTAATAATGAGATTTAAGACTCAAAGGGATTTCCTGTTATCTTTTACAAATTATCACTAGGGATTCAGTAAATATGTTGCTGAATTTGAAATAATTACTTCCTCAAATTACTGATCTCAACAATAATGTGCTTGGCCTACCATGAGAATTACTTTGACCATGAAAGTTACTTTTACAAGGTTAATGCCATTTCAGATCCTCCTATACCAGCTGCAACTGGCAAGCTGGAGAAGCTTCAGACGGTAGATCACTCTAACCATACATTTTGTGGAGAAGCACCCTCTCCTTTGGGGCATCTCAAGAACCTGAATACCTGTCAGTTTCAAACTTTATTATTATTATTATTATTATTATTATTATTATTATTATTATTATTATTTTGGTTTCTTATCCTTGAATAAGATATCAATTTTTTGGGACTCTTAAGTATGTATCTGTTGATTTTTTATCTAGTTCCAACAAAAATTTTTCTCTGAAACTGGTTTAATGTGCTTTTCTTACCTTTCAGGTACTGTTTTTATGCCTTAGATGGTAGCGATATGTCTATAAGATAAAAGTCCAAAACAGTATTTCTTGAATGAAAATGCTAAACAATTTCGTAATTTGCAGACCGGGAGAGACTGGCACTTTTAGAGAACATGTAGAATCAGTTGCGAGGCTCAAGAACTGAATCCGAATTTTAATCCCAACAGCTATCTTTCAATTTCCACTCAAGGCAAACTTGACAACAATTGCCTACATGATTGGCGTTGGTGATAATCTGGCATAGGAATTAAAATCTGCATGCCTGTAACATTAGTGGTTATATCTGGTGTATTTGCCGGTACTATCACTTAAAATTGCTTCTGTTGGTGACAGATTCCAGTTTGCAGTCCTGGCAAATTTCAGGTCGCTCTTGCTTTTAGTTGGCTTAGTCAACTGCTAGTTTATGAGTGGAAGTGAATCATCGTGTTCAAGTGATTGTACCTAGATAACCAGCAGCTGCAAATGTAAGTTCCTTTTTAACACATAAGGTTGTGTTTTTCTGTATTTAGTGAATGATCACTAGATCTTAGCTGAACTCATTGTTGCTTTATGCATGATAAATTCAACACTCGTTAGTTTATGAGAGAGAAGGGAATCACTTTGTTCCAAGTTCCAGATAGCTAGAGAATTAGTAGCAAATGAAAGCAGTGCCACTGTGGTTTTGTCTTCTTTCTTAATGAATATATGAATGAAATAAGTAATTCCTGTGCTTACGGGTTGTTTTGTTGTGCGGCAGAAAAGAAAAAAGATAATAGAATGCAGCTTGAAGAGCAAATGAAGCAGCAAAAGACAGGTTTGGAGGAGACCCAGGAGCGGACTCATAAGATCAGTGTCACCCTTTCCTTCAATAGTGTCGAAGACCTACGAAAGGTTTCCTCTTTAAATCATATTTTTACATGCTTGAATATATCCCTACTAAAAACTGTTTTGATTAATCATGCTTGGAAGCTGAAACACTATCTGGCAATGGTTCTTTGTTATTTGCACGTCGAAGTAAATCCATGGCGATTTGGAAATTCTCACTGCTTTCACTACTGATTTGTTTCCAAGGTTAGGTTTGTGCTTTCTTGTACATCTGTCACTTCATAATACTTATAGTATTTGTTATTTTTTTTCTTTATAGCTATTTCCACCTCAAATTTTTTAAATTGTTTTTTGTTTTGAAAAATATTAAAATAATTTATTATTTTTTTAAAAAAAATTTTATTTTTAATATTAATATATCAAAATAATTTAAAAATATCAAAAAATTAATTTAAAATAAAATAAAATTCAAAAACACTTTTACACTGCAAAAGCATCGAAATAAATGCACATGCAACTTTTTGACCGCATTTTACTTGCTTTTTGAGGTGAGCTCGGTTTTTTATTAAAAAGAATCAATCCAAATATATATATATATATATATATATATATATATATATATATATATATATATATATTATCTTTCTTTCCTTTATTTACCTCTTCAAATTTCCAACACCTTTTAATTTTTTTTTAGCATTTATTTTTTTTTAATTAACATAGATGTCCGGGCTAACTTGCGCGTACATCGATTAATCTCACAGGCCCTGAAGTTAATGATCATATAAGTCTCGAGTGATCATTATATTAACAACTGCAAAATCCAAAGTTAAAATTATAAAAAAATAAATTTTTTAATTTTTAATTTTTACCATTAAATCACTTACTAGATAATATATATATATATATATATATATATATATATATATATATATATATATTTTTGATAATAATATATTTTGTTTTATGAGTGGTGGTAAATGGTCTATGTCAGTTTCATGGGGCCATTTTATTCATATCTGGAGGGGAGTAATCTCTCCTAGAGAGACAAGAACCTTCCTTAGCTGGTATCGAAAAGCTGATTATACTGCAGATGCATTTAACACAAGGCCTGTGACTAAGCACCCTTGTCAGAAGCCCTTTGTTTTCTACATGAGCAGTTCTAAATATGATCGAGCTAGGAAGCAAGTGATCTGGGTATACACTCGCAGTTATTTTTGGAATTGTGTTAGTTTTCATGGTTGTTATTTTAAAAAAAATATTTTATAAAAAATATTTTTAATTGAAATTAGTTTGGAAAAATACATATCTGATTAAAATTATAATTAAAATTAAAGTTAAATAAAAAATAATTTAATGTGTTTGATTAAGAAAGTTTTACATGACTTTTTGAGTGTGCAACTATATCAGGTAAAATATTATTAAAAATATAATTAGGATTGCAATTAAATTCTGTAAATGTTATGTCATCATGAAATCTTCTTCTAATATAATTATATAGTATCATTGAATAATATTAAACACAAGTTTTTTAAATAAAACATAATGTTTGAGAAATTTTGTTGGATTTTTTTATTTTACTGAGTCGAACCCAGTTCAATGCATTTAGATAGGGGCCGAAACCTGACCAGGTCATGAACAATAGAGATGCTCTTCACTATTCATGTAAACAATAAAAAAGGAATTATTTTTCACTTCTTCATTGTTCACATCAACATTGAAAAGTGAATTAATTCACATGAATAATGAAACAGAAGCATAAAAATTTTGTTTTAATTAAACCATGGTCACAGCCGCAGTAAGTATGTTCCACCAAAATAAAACTTAGTTTTAACTTAATCAAACGTTAATATTTGTGATTGACTGTGAATCTCAACCATAGCAGCCTTAGAATCTGTTTGTCTACGCGTTCATGTTTGCGTTTCTTAAAAAACAAAATAATTATCCGTTTGGTTACGAATTGTTAACTGTGAAAAAACATGGGTCCCACCATTTATTTGCGGCTGTAACTCGATTTTTAGGAAGTAGAGAATTCATGCTTTTTTGTTACTGTTCATGCTAATTGTACTGTTCACTGAACATTGCAATTAGCATGAACAGTGATACACTGTACACTATAATTGTACTGTTTACTGAACAGTGCAATTACATGAAATTTTTTTTTTTTTTTTTTTTAGTGTGTTAAATTTTTTAACAGTTTTTTTTTAAAAAAAACTAGTTACACTCGTACTGTGATGTGAACAATATTTTTTTTCTTGAAAAACTAGTATAGAGTGAATTAAATTCACTTGCACTGTAATATCAATTTTATACCTGATAATATTTTATCTAATTTTATTACACGCTCAAATAATTATGAAAACTGTAGTTTTTATCGGATAAATTTTGTACGTAATGGAATTATAAATAGTTTAATAGAATAATAAAAAATATTTTATATAAAGTATTATTTATTTCATAATGTAATAGGAGTAATTAATTTTACAATATTTAAATTTAAAACCATCAATATTAATATATAATTTTTAAAATTATTTTATAATCTCAATTTTAAAAGCAATCTTAACCAAATACATTAAACTACTTTTTTTTCAACCTCAATTTCAACCACAGTTTTAACCAAACATCTATTTTTTCAAATCAATCTCAACTAAAAGTACTTTTTTTAAAACAATTTTTTTCAAATCATAACCACAACAGCTACCACAATACAAAACACACTCTTAATGTTAAACAAACACTAAATCACGAACACCTCATTGCCGGTGTAAAATGGCATCCCCGTAAAGAATTAACTCTATTGTAGTATTGAAGAGGCCGGATCACCTTCGATGGCTCAAGGTAATTATTAAGTTGCTTTTGAAAGAGTATGATTTTCTTTAATCAAGCATTCATGTTATTCCATGGGCGCTAATTACACTGCTGTTATGCACACAGTCTGAGCCAAAAAGAGTTGATTCAATTCACCTAATCGATAATTATATTCTGTTCTCCTTTCGGCAGTAACACTGAGAGAAAAGAAGGCCCTCTAAGTAAACCTGCAACTGTAGCAAAAGATTCGTACCTCTACAAATTTCAAAGGAGACGTCGGGAGGAAAAGGAACCATAAACTGCAGTCGTTTTGGTTAATACATATGGTCACAAGCTACCGAGTGTTTCCATGTTACTGATCCTTCTCTGCTTGCATATGCAAAAGAAGCAGATGCCATTTCAATGGATGCTGAAGGCATATGGGAATAAAATTAATATCAGGGGTAAAGAACAGAAATAGAGCTCATAACCATGTTTAAAATAGTTTGAGCTGCTGCACCAAAGAACTCAGACTCAGGTTTTCAGAAGCCATTTGTTTGCTTCATTTGGTGAATTTCATGCAAGATCATGATTGTCAACATTTAGATTTCTCTACAACCACCTAGTTGAAACGTGTTTTCTCTTCTGCTACGCAGATGAAGCAAGGGATAAAAAGTTTGTTAAAACCTTTAAAGACAAAAAATATTATAAGTATGGAGAGATTTTTTTAAAAACTAAATTTTTTGAATAATATCTACACTTATCAAAAATCTATTATAACTTTTTATATATAAAAAAAAAAACTAGAAAACCCTTGAATAAGAAAAAAAAATAAAGTAGTAAAAATATTCCCTTCAAATAAAAAAAAATATAGAAAAGTATCATAATAAAAAATAGAAAAATAAAAATAAAAAATACATATTTTCCTAAAAAAAACTCTGGTCTTCATATGTTTGAATGAATTCGTCATTAAGTTTAGCTTTCAGTTAAAAATTATCTTTCATCAAGAATTTTTTTATGCGTGAGTCATTTCATCTTAGTCCATATCATTTTTATACGGGCTATCCTATTATGAATTCATAATATAATACCTTTATATGGGTTGTCTCATCATGAGTTTTAATACTAAGATTTTGAATGACAAAACTGGCATTGACAAAAACAACTTACTAGTTTTTGAACATCGTTTTTTAAAAAAAAAACTTTCTTATCCTCTCCTATACAAATATATATTGTTCAACAACTTTTTTAAGCTATAGTTATTCTGCAATACACAACAAAGCAAAATAACCACTAAAAATCATTAGGCTCTTATACTAATTAAAGCAGATAGAAGTGAAGAATGGAGACGTTTGTTACATGGAAAAATTCTCAAAGACTAAAACACCATAAGTATAGATAGACTCTCAAAACACATAATTTTATTTATTTATGTATTTACTTGCCAAAAAGCTATTATAACCCTTTATACAAAAAAATTAAAAAATCCTAATAATACTGAATAGAAAAAAAAATAAACTAGGAAAAATTAAATAAATAACTTAAAAAGAAATAAGAAATAAAAATAGAATAATATCTATTTTCCTAAAAAAAACTATCGCATCATTTTATCTTCTCAAAGTGCTCATAGAAAAGAATCCTTTAACCTTTAATCTTATTTTGGAACCTTCTGCAACTAAAAGATAATTTTGTGTGATAGTTTCCTCGTCTTATTAATTATTCTTGATTTACTTTGAAGAAAAAGATATGCATAAAAAAATATTCTTAACTCACAAAAATATAACAATTTAACCATTTAGATATTATTAATTATTATTAGTTACTCCTAATCACCATAAAATTTCTTAATTTCCTTTTCCAGACTAATCTTATGGGTCTTAATTTTTAATTTTATTTTGTGAGATTGGATGGTGCGCAAGCACGCCACCATTGCATGGAATGGAATGTTCGCGTATCAGCAAAGCATCATCTTCCTCCAAGTTCATGGGTGCTCTCTAGGACTTGTTTTACGTCACCAACAGTCATACAGCTGAAATTTTTGGCCGTTACCTTCTAGTTAAAACTCCCACCAACACCCAGCCTTATTCTGAAGGCTTCCTTAAGCGAAACTGAAAAGAGATGCCTTTGCAACATTGAAAATGTCTTCATATTGTTTCCTATGCCATGGAATATACCATGCCAGTGCAACTTATGCCCAGAGTAGGAAGAAGATGATCAGTGTTCCTGGTAAAGCTTTGATGATCAGTGTTCCTGGTAAAGCTTTCCCAATTCAACTTTCCATTTCCAGGTGCTAGATCCAATTACACAGGAAAAAAAATATAGACAGGAGTGCAAAAAAGAACACTTTGAGCCTGAAATTAGATAAGCGCACTTATTACTGTGGTTATTAATTAAGGCTAGTCTATACAGAATGCGAAAATAATTCCTAATGAGAGGCATCTTACATACAAAAACCCAGCTCTCATGTACAAGGATGAAGAGGAAAGGGCAGGAATTTCTGTAAGAGGATGAAAATGTAACTATTGCCTGCTATCTCCCATGTAACAAAAACTGATACCAGGCACTAGGAATATTAACACTGCAAAAATGTGTTGGCCATTCATTCCTAATTTTTGGTTCTCCAGATTAGTCATCTATGAGCCCACCACGTGCAATTTATGTTCTACCATTGTCCTTATCCAATCCGGGATGAGATGGTCTCCTCCGAGGGTCTTTGAAAGGATGGATTTGGGGATCATATTTGTGAGAAGCTAGATAGTTCAGAGCCAAAACCACATCAGATACAGCAGGGCGCATATTGGGCTGCTCCTGCACACACATTGCAGCAATGGCGAGAGCTTGGTATAATCCTTTTATTGGATATTGACCTTGAAGGAAAGGGTCAACCATGCCTGAGAAGTTCCTCCGGTCTTTGAACATGGGTCGCGCCTGCAAGCAAATCCAACGGATTTCATAAGCCTGTCACTGGTACTACTCTTGGGTTAACAAAATTTCATTTTCTACTTCAATTTGCAAAAAACAATCATGCAAATCTACAATGATCACATTGGTAGAAGAGTTCTTCCATTTGCTAAAAAAATTAATTATCAGGAAATAAGATTAAGAATTTGCTCAGGCATAAGATCAAGCCAACACTTAATGAAAGGCAAGGGTGTAAAGTTTCTGCTTGTACCCTATTTGAAAACTTAAAAACAGCTTGAAGATATTGATGTGGGACTAGACACTTCCTGAAAACTTTCCAGAAGTTTTATCAATCTAAACATGAAGTGTTGATAAATGGAGGCAAGGCTACAGTAAAGCCATCTAAAGGACTATTGTTATCGACAGCAGCAAGAAGGTTCAAGATATGAATTTGATAGTAGCAGCAAGAGAAGTGAAAACAAACAGTTTTGTGTAAGTTACAACAAAATTTAGGAGGAAAGGACTACAAAGGGGAGCTGAGTTTATTATGCAGTGCATTTAATTGATATCTTTTATCTAACATATAGAAAGGTCTTCATGCTTTAGGAAAAGCTTCCACTTGCTGATACATATTGCATTTGCTGCGTGCTTAGTTTAATTAAAAATTGAATATGGAGTGCATAGCCATGCCCTTCTGAACATTTTAATTAAAAATTGAATATGGAGTGCATAGCCATGCCCTTCTGAACATTTTCTCACGGTTAAGCATTGTTGAAGCAAGCCATGCATCAATTATTTATCGTTACATTATGAAATTGAAGATCTTACATTCAAAATGCTTTTTCTGCACTGCAAGTGATCAAGATATTCTAGTTATAGTCAACTTGAATCGTAAACAAATGATTTCAAGACTAGTTGATTGTTATAGAGATCTCGATTCTATAAGCACCGGAAACAATCTAGAGAGAGAAAACAACCATAAAATGATCATCTATATTTCACAACAACGGTGTCATCAGAACCAATTAAACATGCAGAGCCAGTTTGTTCAGACAACTTCCAAATGACATCAAAACATTAGACTCTTCTTAATTTTATCATAACCAGTAAAGGTGTCATTTCAGTTTAAAGAACTAATACTTTAAGAGTGGACCAACAAGAACATGTTCCCTTGAAAGCACAGTTAAACTGAATTAAAAAAACAAAGACCTTAGCAGCAATGCAAAAACAAAGACATCCATCAGATAGTCTTACCCATGCGACCAGATTTTGCTCACTGCGTTCTTTTGTTTGATCAATTGCTTTCCTGCCTGTGATGAGCTCCAAAAGAACAACCCCAAAGCTATAAACATCTGATTTAAACGTCAGCTGACCTGTCATTGCATAATCTGGTGCACAGTACCCATATGTGCCCATAACCCTTGTAGAAACATGAGTATGGTCACCGCTGGGTCCCACTTTTGCCAGCCCAAAATCAGATAGCTTAGGATGATAGCCCTCACCAAGCAAAATATTGGAGCATTTTAGATCACGATATATAACAGGGGGTGCCATTTCATTGTGCAAATACTCTAAACCCTTTGCTGCACCAGCAGCTATTTTCATTCTTGCATTCCAATCAAGCGGTTGCCTATTGGGCGGAATATCTGAACACAGAAATGAGAAAAACAAAAGCATTAACAGATAAGAGAACAGTAATTGGTAAAACACAAATGTAAACAAGGAGAATGAGAAGCCAGGAGACTTAAATACCATGCAAATGATTTTCCAGAGATCCTAATGGCATGTACTCATAAACCAATAACCTCTGATCTCCCTCGGCACAAAATCCAATCAACTTGACAAGATTTGGATTGTCTGCTAGACTTAGTGTCAGTACTTCAACTACAAACTCCCTTATCCCTTGAAGTCCATTTTGATCAAGTTGCTTGATAGCGACAACCTATAACAACAACAACAACACAATTTAAGTCTAACCAGCTACTGAACAGTGAACACAAGCAAACTATAAAGGAGACACTTTACAAGGAAGGTACCCTGTAAAAAAACATAAATCTATTGGCAGACAACATTTCTGTATGTAGTAAATGACTTATTTTGTACCTACCTGGTTGATTTTTTCCAGGTACCCTTTGTAAACTTTGCCAAAACCTCCTTCACCCAAAAAACAATCAGACCTAAAATTGTCAGTTGCAGCCACGAGTTCCTCAAAAGTAAATGTTTGAGCCGGATTTCCATTGTTTCTTATATCCTTAGAAATCTCATCCTTCAAATTTAAACTCTTTACATCCAACGACAGTTGATCATCCTTGGACGCCCCTTCTTCCCTTGAATCGTTCACATATGGCTTCACTTTCATCGACCCTAAAAAGAAAAGAATAACAAACAATCAAAAGGGACGGCCATGAAAGCTGAAAGCAAACACAAACGACAAGGAAAAAAAAATAGTGCACACCAAAGAAGGGTTTTGTGCTATGTATGCAAAACATAAACCCCAACAACAACGAAGAATTACCTCTCTTCATTTAGAGAAATGTTTCAAATTAAACGATTAGATATTTTACCAAACCCATTTTAGCAAATAAATAAACAAAACCGAAAATTCTTCTTCTTCCTTTTCAAATTAAAGCGAAAGAAAAAAAATGATCACAAATTTAAAAACATAAGAAACCCTTTGCGTTGCAGTCCATTGTGATTGATTTTCAAGAGAAAAGAAAACCCTATAACATATCAATTGACTGAAAACAAGAATTAAAACGATAGTAACACGACAGGAAAACAAAGGGGGGTTTACATTTCAAAATTAAAAAAGATAAAAACTTTGGTCATGCAAACTTTAGCTACCTGAAGTTAGTTGTGTTTGATCTTTGCGTTTAATGTTACTGTTATTTTCATCGATGCTGCTGTTCTCTGATCGCTTACTCGATTTTCCGGAAAAGCAAAGAAAACCCATACAGTATACAATTCCTCCTCCTCCTCCTCCTCCTTTTCCTATCCTCGGTTCTTCTCTTACTTTCTCTCGGTTTTGTTTGAACAGATGGAACAACAGACACAAAGAAAAACTAAGAATTAATAGGGTTTACAAATAAAAGAAGAGCTTGCTTGGCTTGGATTGGCTTCTAGGAGAGAAGTTTCTATTTAATTTATTTATTATATCAGGACATTTTTCAAGCTCCGATTAATTGCATATGATCCCTCTACTCTTAAGATTCTCTTAATATAATCCTCTATTCTGCTTTTGATTTATGTAATCTCCTCATTCAAGAAGCACTCTTTGTAATGCGGTCCCTTCATCAATTTTCTGTCGGATTCACCCTTAATTTTTTATGCGTGACCTATCATGTAATGTAAGCTAAAGCAGATACGCATAAAAAGTTTGTTGATTAAAAAAAAAACTTATAAAATCATGAAAAAAGATGCAGATGTTGAAAATAGAAATTAAATTGGAAAAATGAAGAAAAATATATTGCTTAAAAACTATTCGGAACATTATACCTAAGAATTCGGGATTCTTATTTTCATCTCCAAGAACCCTAAACTCACAAATCTCGCAAGATCTCTCAAATTAGCTGCAATTTAACTTCTCCTTGCTATATTAAATTACCTTGCCTTGTTATCTCATGATTGACAAGTCATTTTTATCTTAAATACATCGGCATGCGTTGGAAACAAAGTATAAATTTGGCAAAGGCACTATATTAAGAATTTTTCTTGAATAAAGGGACCATATAAATTAAGAGGAGGGTAGAGGGACCGCATTACGAAATTGCGAGGACTCCCCTCGTAACCGGAGACAAAGCACATGAGATGATTAACCACTTCCCAGTTATGTCACTTAGACTTGTAGTTACCTTGTAAGAGAACACGTGTCAGCAATCTCAGGGGCTGTTTAGTAAAACCAGGTGTTGTGCTGGTGCTGTCTTCTTACCAGATGTGTCACTTAGTTATTGTCTTACAGTGATTTGGTGTTCCCAGTTGCAACAGAACAGATCTTTGTTTTTTTTAATTATTATTTTTTTTTTCCTTCTAGAAGGAAATAAGCAAAGCAGTTTCGCAGTTTTTATTTTTATTTTCTTGTATTACCTGCCCGTGACGTACGTATCACACCGACAGCGGTCTGGCTGGTCTTTTCTCGAGGCGAGAGAGCAAAGTCAAATGCCATTGTTTTATATTGAAAACTTAATTTGGTGGCAACCGTTCTAGATTTGTTTCCTCTTTGAAGTGGGACCCCAAGATCCATCTTACGCGCTTTCCCATTTTCTTAACAGTAATTTGAACGGTGGTGATACCACCGCATTGAACACAAAATTAAAGTAAAAATCTTAAGAGGCTTGGGACTTTAAACGTGGAGTCTGCACTGTTCACACTTCACACGCATAAAATACGATGGATCTGCTGTGTATTTTTTTAATAACTTATTTTGTTTTTTAAAATTTAATTTTAAACAATCTAATTCTAATTAAAAATCAATTACTTTTAACTTTTCTAGTTAATGGTGGAACTAGAAGAACAAGAATAAGAATAAAAAAAATATCATAAATGGCATGCTAGAAGTTCCAGGAAATATACATTTTAGTCCTCACATTTTAAGAATAACATAAATCATATAATTTTGATACTTCAATATTTTTCTAATTTATTTTTGTTATTTTTAATTCCTGGTTAAAATAAGAAAGAGAAAAATTGCTGAATTTCAACGGTAAAGAAAAATAGATGTTATATATACCAATTTGAACCACTAAAACAGTCAATGTTTTTGTTAACTAGTTCTATTTAATTATAAGAGTTCATATTGGGGTTTTTACCTTAAAAATTCATGAAAAAGCATATATAAACTCGGGTTGGTGTTGGTTTTTAAGATGTTTTTTTTTGTTTTTTTAGATCATAGATAGGTTTATCATGATTCTTAAGATATTTTTTAGATGTTATGGGTCAGATATGGGTTGAAAAATAAGTTTTCAAGTCAAAAAAAATTAAGCTTTGATTTTTTTGGGCAAAACCAAACGATACGTTGTCTATCTCAGCAGACATCACACCATTCGATTTTTTTTCAAAAAAAATTAGCACAGGCAACATGTCGTCCACCTCAAATGTAAAAAAATAACAATAAGGATCGGGCCTACCAAGACAGGCCTGTACTTGGGCCATAACAAATGGGTCAGGCAGGCTAGGTTAGGCTAGCTTGGCTTGTTAGGCCCAACAACGTCTAACCTTTTCTTTTTATTATTTTTTAAAATTAATGCTTCTTTTTGTATGTTTTTTCTTCAAATCTTTTTATTATTTAGATTTAGATTAATACACATTATCTCTTTTATTTTGTTTACAAAGTCTCTTTTAATTGACAATTATTATTTTTTATACATTTAAATTTTAAGAGGTTTTTTTATTCATCTATAATTTTTTTTATCTATTCTATAGATGAACTTTAATTTTTAAATAAAAACTTCTTATTTTCATATAATATTTCTAATATATACAGTCTTACATAATTTTCTTTTTCTTCTTATTTTATTCAATCAATTTAATGTGTGTATTTATCTATATTATTATTTGATTGAATAAAAAAATATTTTAATAAACAAATTTAGTAAACACAATCAAATAATATATCTTGTTTTGCGAGATTAAATATTTTAATATATACATGTCTCTTGATTTTTCTAGTTTTATTTGAGTTATTATTTATGATTTTTTTTCATTTATTAATACATATAGTTCTTGATTTATTTAATTATATGTATGAATGAGATTTTTTATTTTTATTTGGAAATTTTTTAACTTCAAAAACGTGTTAAAACGACTGTGCATAAAAATGTTTTATTGAGAAAATATATATCTAAGATGCGACGAAGTCCAAATCAAGTATCTAGTATAAACTAAAAGAGTTGTACTCCTCCTCGCATAATATTATTCATTATAATGGTGCTTTTTTTTTTCCTTTTCTTGATATGTTTTTTTTTTTTAATTTTGTCGTTTAACATTAGTTTTATTGAAGATTGAGTTTATAATTATTCAATGGAATATTGCTCTTTTTTTTCTCTTCATTTATTTTTTTTGTAATTTATATTTTTTTCTAATTCAATTTCATCATTCAATATTAAGTTTATTAAGGAATGAGATTTATATTTTTTTTAATTTATCTTTTATGAGATTAACCCATAATCATGTTCTGAACCGCAAGTTTAACAGGTTAACTCAATTGACTCGGTTATTCTTTTTTTTTAATTGACTTTTTTTTCTTCTTAATTTCATCATTCAACATTGGATTAATTGAAAATTAAATTTCGTGATTTGTTTCGGTCTACTTTCTACGAGGTTATCCATATCTCATGACTCAAGTCACGGTTTTGATGGGTTAACCATGGTTATCTCAAATCGTTTTTGTATCTATTTTTTTTTAATTTCATCTTTTTAAACTGAGTTAATTGAGAATTAAAATTTATAATTTATTTCAATTTATTTTTTATGGGGTTATCCTGGTCCCATGACCTCAGACGCAAGTTTGGCAAGTAAATCCGAGTTGACTCGAGTTATTTTTTTAATTAGTTTTTTTTTCAATTTCAACATTTAACATTAAATTTATTGAAAATTGAGTTTCGTAATTAGTTTTGATTTGATTTTTATAAAGTCATCATGATCTCATGACTTGATATGTGAATTGATGAGCTAATCCGAATTAATTCAATATATCTTCGTCCTAATATTTATTAAAAAAACCTCATCTTTAATATTTATTTTAACTTAAAGTATGTTTTTATTAGTCATTAAAATTGTTTTTAAACCCATCAAGGCAACTAAGTTACATCAAATTAATTTGTGCTTCATTTAAAAAAACATTAATAACAACCGAATATTTTTTATATTAAAAAATTAATTCCACTCACAATATAACGCGGTCCAATAAACTAGATAAGAACTAAATATCATCACCATCCATCGCCGATTTCATATGGTGGCTTCGATGCACCTGATTGCTGCTAGTATTTCTATTAAAATAGCAGTCTTACCATTTTGCCCTCCTCGAAGGGCGTTCCTAGTACTATTCCACTTTTTCGGCACAAAAGGAAAGGAAAAACTTGTAGAAGCGGTTCATATGTTTCGGTAAACTGACAGACGGCCTTTGCACTAATTTTGGACCGTCACTGACAGCGATTCGGGCTGTGTCTTTCTTGGCCACTCTATAGGACTGACTCTCAATAAAAAGTCCACGTTGCAAATAAACGGGAGAAGTAAGAAGTTAGTCGGATTGCTACAACCGGACTTTTTTTTTTTTTTTTTTTTAATGTAATTGGACCTCTTTTCCAGTTAAGCAACCCCGTCCATCCATCCATTTTCTACGTATGTGATTTGCAAGCTCTCTTCCAAGACTTTGACTCCGCGATCTGATAGGTTGATGCAGGTAAAGTTTCATTTCAAATTGTTTCGAATATTAATTTTGTCTGAATTTCACATATAAAAAAATTAATCAGAGATGTGAATTAATTTCTTTAGTTTATAATCATGTAAATATATAAATACATGCTAATTATAAAATCATTACATGCTATTCAGATATATAAACTTGCAAAAAAATACATGAAAAACAATCTTAGCTTGCAAATTAAACAAGTGTTAAATTAAACTTAGACTAAACTAATTTAGAGTATTTATTTATTGAAATACTTAAAAATTAAATCTTAAATTTTATTATTGTCAATGATTAATAATTTATTATCAAGGTTTTATTGATTCTTATCTTCTGAAACATGACTTTTTTCAACAACCAATATTCTAACAAAACTTTCTTGTTTAGATATACTTAATATCTCTCTACAAATATCGAACCTAGACCCATGAATAATGAATATAAGAACAAGATTTTTTTAAAAAATAACAACAAAAAAAGAAAAGAACTCAATAATTTCTTTTATTCTTTTCCACGCATCCAAAACTTTTATTTATAAGACTTAGAAACCAAAACATTCATGCTTATAATTCATAAATGTTTAAGCTCTGATTATGATACAATTAATATCATTAAAAGAATCTCCACAAAACAAATTCAACAACACTAAAAAATATCACAAATAATAACTCGAGCACACTTGTCGCCCAAAAAAAAGGATGGCTTTCTTTTCTTTGATGTTAAGTGTGGCTCCCCTCGTGTTATTGTTGATGATTTTTTTATGTCATTAAATTCATCTCATCAATATTTTTCTGATAATATTGATAGTGTCATAATTGAAGTTTTGACCTGCCTCCAATTTTGTTTTCTTTCTTTCTTCTACATTGTCCATTTTATATTATTTTATTTTTATCAATGTTGTTATTCTAAATAGAAATAAGTTATGAATATCATATTTTCCAATCTTGTACTATTTCATCCAAAAAAAATTAATTAATTAATTTACCGTAATATTTCACCAGTATATTTTAAAAAATATCAATAAGAAAAATAGGCCTGTTTTGTGTGGCAATACTTTCTTGACTGGCATACTGACGACACCACACTCCTCTAGAGTAAGTTAGCTGGATTGATCAACGAGCGCAATCGGACCTCTTATTCGGTGTTAAACCAACCCCGTCGATTCTCTTAAACGTGTATGTGACTTGCGAAGTCTTCTCCTCAACTTTCTAGCATTATTGCTTGCTCTCTCGCAGAGGTGTTTATATAAGGCTACTGGCTAGGCCTGTGTCACGCTCGATTTGTTTCTTACTGGACCGTGTACAGCCCAATCCGGCTTGGCTCTACCTCAACCTGACTGAGTCGTGAAGCAGTATTTGACACTTTGGTTAGAAAATATTTTTAAAAAAAATTAACAAATTTTAATTTTAATTTTAAATTAATATATTTTTGATATTTTTAGATCATTTTAATATATTAATTTTAAAAATAATTTTTTAAAAATAAAAAAATATTTTTAATATATTTTAAAATAAAAAATATTTTAAAAAGCAATCACTATCTTATTTATAAATACCCTTTTAAAAAATTAAAACAACATATATATATTTCAAGCATAAATGACTTATGTCGTGTTAATTTGACGTTGCTGTTACATGGTGTTTTTTAATTTTTAAGTTGTGTTTTTTGAATTATTTTGATATGTTAATTAATATTAAAAATAAATTTAAAAAAATAAAAAATATATTATTTTAATATATTTCTAAATAAAAAATAATTTAATAAATGAGTTTTATTATATTCTCAAATAACCCTCAATGTTTTCTTATACGGTATTGTGAGTTTTCAATCTAATTTGTATTTTTAATTAAGTTATTTTTATTTTTATGAAATAAATAATTTTCCAATCTATTATTCTGTTAACTTTTTTTTTTAAATTAAGGAAATTAGTTATGCACATGACTTAATATTATACTATAAATAATCTTAAGCAGCTCTGTGAACATGTTAATCGTGTTTAAGACAAGCAAGAAGAAAAGAAAAGAAAATTTGTTTTGAAAAATTCACAACAAACCAAACCTCCTTCGCTCTTCGAAACCCTCCTCTCTTGCCCTCTCATTCTCTCTCTTGTCATGCCCTCCTTCATCGAGCTTATCATTTTAGATATAATATTATATGCATAATATATAGATTATGTAATTAATTAGGATGAAAAAAATTAATATAACAAGAGATTAGAAAATCAATCATTTTATAATGATAAAACTAGCTCAATTAAGGATATACAAATATATTGAAAACTCATAATTTCATAATATATTTTTAGATGAACTTAATCGTTAGACGAGAAATAAGAAACTAAATAACTTTATTATCTTTAAAAAGATTATTAAAATTACTTTATCGGTCTGATTTTCCATTTTATTTTATTTTTTGTTCCAATTATAAACAAATCCATATCATTACACTCACCCTAATGTAAATTATGTGATTAGATTAGGAAGATTGCAGTAACCGTGTTCAACACGCGCCTAGGATTCACGTGAAAGCAATAGGGCCTATGGTAGCTTGGAGTGACCGGTGTGTCGATAATTTTACGACGTGGCATTCATCTAACGGCTGTTTAGATGTCTCCGACGTCGTCGCGTCGTCATGTGATGACATCATGGCCGTTTAGTAGTGTAAATCAGGAGCTCTAGTTTCTCATTATTCCGCATTTGCCTGTCTATACAGAACGAAATCACACGTCCATAGATAAGAATGGCGAGACATGAAATCAACCAGAAACCAAGAACAAAGAAAAAAATGGTGAACGAGATGGCTTGTTCATGAGTGGCAGTAGTTGCCATGGAGGCAAAATAGAGAAATGTTTTTGATCATCTGGTTCTGGTCATCATTATAGTTTAATGAACCCTCAACTGTGCTAAACCAGTAGGTGTAAATGTAATCCAATGGCTAAAAAATTGAAAAGAATATCCTTTCTAGCAGCAGCAGCAAACTCCATAATCTAAAGATCTTGCAATCATGGTTTGTCAAGCTAAAAAAAAACCACCACATGCTGGGCATGTGTTGCAATACTAAACACAACGTCGTGAAGATTACTCACTGCGAACACGCAAGGAAATATTCGAAAATCATCTGCTAGATAATGTACCCAGGGACAAATTTCTAGCAGGCACTCGACAGTGCCTTGCTCCCCCTACTTGCAGATTCTTTAACATTCATACACTGACCAAATAAATGCACTTCATTTCAACACTAACAAGAATAAAAACACGTACATGTTACAGGGTAAGATTCAACATCCTCGTCAATTTACTATCTGAACCACCTCGGCTGTACACAAGAGACTGAATACGTGGCTTGAATGCAGAATTCCCGAAACAATTTAGCATGGTTAGGACAACTTTATTGAAGCCGACTGGCTGTAGAGTATGGGGATGTCTCCTTATGCTCACCCCGGAGACCAATCTCAGGACAAATTGATCTTGGGAGATGCTCTCATAAATTGACTAAAGAAACAAATGCATCTTAACAAGTATAGGTTTTCCTTTCCCAGAAAAATAAGTAGAGTTTTCCCGTCTCCTCTGGTATGACAAGCAGTAGTTGGTGAGAGGACAAACCAGAGTTATCAGAGGAGCTAAAAGCATCAAATTTACCAACTAGCAAGTCATCTGCCCTCAGACTTTACCAGCTGTGAGAATACCCTACTCATTGAAACACCTGAGAGGCCGTCCACACTTGAGGCTTCAAACTGTGCAGCAGATACACTATCATCACTGTGGCTGAAATTGTTGATTTGTGGAGAGAGCTCGCCGATCATATTTGTACTGTTTTCTTCAGCATCGCCTGGTAAAACTGCTTCTTGCAGTTGAAGGGCATACTCCAGATTCCACAAGATATCTCCCATAGAAGGCCTGTCAACCCCAAAGTCGGCTAAGCATTTCTCAGCGGTTTCTCCAAACTTCCTAAGTGAATCTGGTCTAATTTTTCCCGCAAGAGCAGCGTCAATTATTTGTTCCAACTGCCCTCTCTTCTGCCATTTCATTGCCCATTCAGCTAAGTTAACCATTTCTCTTGGGAGGGATGGATCTATAACAGGTCTGGCACAAAGAACTTCAAGCAACACCACCCCGAAGGAATAAACATCTGATTTCTCTGTCAGTTGTTGCCTTCTAAAATACTCAGGATCGAGGTATCCAAAACTCCCTTTCACTGCTGTGCTCACATGGGTCTGATCAATTTCAGGTCCTGTCTTTGAAAGCCCAAAATCAGCTACCTTGGCCATGAGATTCTCATCAAGCAATATGTTAGCAGACTTTACATCACGATGAATAACTGCTTTTGCATATCCAGTGTGAAGATAATGGAGTCCTCTAGCTGCTCCAATACATATCTCAAGCCTGTCCTTCCAACTCAAGCTGGGAGAACCTGAGCCATAGAGATGACTCTTGAGAGTTCCATTCTCCATGTATTCATAAATCAAGATCATCTCATTCTTTTCATCACAGTACCCAATCAATGAAACCAGATGGCGATGCCGGAACTGAGAGAGCATCTCAATTTCAGTCTGGAACTCTGCAAGTCCCTGTTGGGAGCGTGGATTTCCCCTCTTAACAGCCACTTTTGTACCATCATTTAAAACTCCCCTGTATACCTTTCCAAAACCACCAATGCCAATAACCCAACTCTCGTCAAAACTGTTTGTTGCCTCTTGAACTGCCACAAAAGGAATGCGATACCCCAAATTATAACCAAGACTAGTGGCTGTTCCATTCGAGTATTTACTACCCATGGTGTGAGAATTTCCTCCACTGATGGAAAAAGGAACCCACGTCTTAGAATGGCCTTGGCGTGCCAGCCTTCTTCTCTTTCTGCAGAACATAAAGAAAATACCAGCCAACACCGCTAGGATAAGTGCTCCGATGCTCAATCCCACTATCACACCAACATTCTTCTTCGAACTTGAATTTGCAACTGCAGGAGCTGTCCCACTGAGGCTACCCAACGAGTTGTTCATTTTCATGATCTCCAACCCATTTAGAATTGCATTGGGGTAGGCACTACTAATAGTGTTAGTTGGACCAATACTCACACGAAGTTTATTGCTAACCGTTGCTGCAGTAACAAAATCCATATAAAATGCAACAGCCAAAGTATTTGCAATAGAGCTTGGATCCACATTCTCAGCAACAAGCCAGGAGTCAATGTAAACATCGAAGTAGAGCTCGTTAAGATTTCTACTTACTATATCACAAAAGTGAAACCTAACAAGATACTGAAACCCTGGCTGCACGTTGAACTCCCAGGTCACATTGAAGTTGCTGTTGGGATTATTATCTGAGTTCATTCTAGAGGCAGTACCATAAACAGCATTCGGAGCAGAATCCTGTGTTGCCCCACCAACTACATACTTGACAGCTGCAATATTGGACACGTTGATAGCAAGATTGTTTTGGATGAGAAAACTTTGGTCAGGAACCCAAGTTCTCCCAAGGGTATCATTCTCGAAGGAAACTGTTGGTCCACCCATGTTCACCCTATGAACAGTCTCCAGAGCCTGCCAGGACAGGCCTTTGAATCTCCCCACTGGATTAAAAGTTTCAGCATCATCTGTAATGAGCTCATCAGGAACTGAAACGACTTCCAAGGCATTTAAGAAGGCAAATGAATTGCCTGAAGGAGTGATGGTGATAACAAGGTTCTTTGAGGTTACATTAACTGAAAATTCTTTCACAACAGAAGCCTTCACACTGAAATTGCTGAGGAAGGCATAGTTTAGGGTGGACACACCAAAACTCGCATTGCTCATGTTGTAACTACCACTAACAAATGGATAGAAATATAGACGAATCCAATGCCTCCCAGGTTGATTAATCAAAAAGGTGTACTTTGAGGTTCCATCAAAGATTCTTGCTGTTTGATAGAGCGGTGAATCATCCCCAGAAGTGACAGATATTGAAGCATTTGCAAAAGTGTTTTTCGGGGTTGAAAGAAAGTTGGAGGCAGAGTTATCAGCAACAAAAACACGGTTACCTACTGTAGTATTGGTGAGCGATCCGCAGTCTATAAGATAGTTGTCTACAGGAGTGAATCCACTAGATAAACATACCAAGCTTAAGATTGACAAAAGTACACAAATGAAACGTCTAGATCCTACACTGCCCATAATTTCGAAATCTGGAACTTTACTGGGGAAATATGGAAATCTATTGAGCTTTAAGATAGAAACTAAGGACTCTTATCAAGGCAGAGCACTAGGGTGCCCCTAGTAATCAATAGCAGAACAATAGAAACCAAAATCCATGAGGAGGGATGAATTAGGAAGTGAAATCAAAATCCAAGATTGCATAATATAGCAAGAGCAAGCAAAGAAGTTGGCGCTTTTCAGTTACAGATACGGGAGAAATCTAAATCCTAAATAGCAATGTATAGAATTGAACAAGAAAGACAAATCTAAAGTAGCCAAAAGCAATACAAGGAAAGGAGCTTGTAGCTGTCAGTACTCACAAATAAATGAAGAAAAGATGGCACACCTTGAACAAAATTTGAGGTCCAATGGAAAGTGGGGGGGGGGGGGGGGGGAGACCCGGATGGGAAATGCTTGTGAGGAGGACAAGGTAAATATGGTATACTTTGGAATCCTAAAAGGACTTTCAGTTCAAATAAAGAGGAGTCAAAACACAAGCTGGTGCGAACTGGGTGACAACCCCAGATGATGCCAGATTCCTAGATACTTTATGTTTTGTATTAAATTAGTAATAGAAACCAAACACACTTGTGTGCAAGCAAACAAACCATGGGAAAACACAATTACAGAGTCAGAACCAGCTGTGGATGCAGAAGGCTGAGGCTTGAATGTTTTGGTGAGCTTTCATGGGGGTAGATGAAACCTCTTGTATGAAGGTCAGAAAAATAAAGGAAAACGGGGGTTAGAAACAGCTATCTCATGGTTAACAGGAAAAAAAAAAGATTTTGGCTTGCCTCTTTAATGACAAGTGGGGGAAAAAAGCAGAGAGTAATCAACCGACACCTTTATTTATATAATTTATGACTACTTTCATATATGGCTTTAAAACCCGGGCCCAGGTTCATTTCAGATCTGGTTGATTCAGGGTTTTAATTAACACGAGTTGAGAAATAAAGCACATATAATATATGTGACAATTTTGTTATTATTGCCAAAAACTAAATAAAATCCTTACACAATACTATTTATATATAAATGCTAAAACTGATGGGAGAGGTAAAATAAAATTTAAAATAAAATTAAATAATAGTTTAAAATTATTTTTCATTACTTTCCGCATCTAATAATAGAAAATACCCAATAAAAATAATTATTGAAAAATCCTTGTGGAACAAAAACTTAATAACTTATGAAATAAGAATTAATTTCTAGCTAATTATTAATTTTTTATTTGATATAAAATTCTTGTAAAATAAATAAAAAATAACTACTGCACAAGATGATCTCGATAATATTAAGCACTCCTTATAGTATAATTTTTAAGGAAGTAATATCTTTTTTTTATTTTTATTGTTATATTTTAAACCTAATTTTAAATATATTGTTCTCTCTCCCCCGAGTAAATTAACTAGGGGTGAGTAAAAAAAATCAAAAAATCAATTAAACCGAGAAAATCAGAAAAAAAATCTGAAAAAACCAAACTGTGAAAAAAACCGATTAAAATTTTAAAAAAACCGACCGGTTCGGTTTCGGTTTTATAAGCCTAGAACCGAAAAAATCAAACCGAACCCAAATAAAGAAAAAACCATGCCAAACCGGTTTGAACAGGTTTTTGTCCTAAAAAACTAAACCGAACCAAACCGAAACCGGTCGGTTTGAATCGGTTTTGGTTTTTTTTAATAAAAACATGAGCGAACCAAAAATAATCAACCCCCTAAAATTAACAGCCATCGTATATAATTGGAAAAGGTAAAGAAGTTGGTTATGGAAAGGGATTCTTCTTCTTCCTTTCCCCCATGGATTCTCATTTTGAAAACTTCATTAATCAAATCTCCTACGTGCTGGAAACATGTAGGAAAGCGGCATGCCTTTTATTTAAGCTAGCCTCGGTAATAATATATACGGAGACGTCTGTAAGTGAGGTATGAATTGGTTTTTTTTAGGTTTTTTATTATTATTTAATAATATATTAAAATAATTATTTTTTAAAAAATTAATTAGTGACACTAACTAGAAGGATAAAACGAGTATCGCTTTCAACTTGTTAAAGATAAACATGAAAGGGAGGGGGGGAAGGTACGTGTAGGGCAGCTGGTAACTAATAAATAGCCCCACCCTGACTTTGGTGGCAAATGGAGACCTAACCTCCCCCTTTCATTTCCCACAATAAATTAAAATGTGAGATTTATTAAATACAGAGTCTCTTACGTGTGCTACCTTATATTTTTTAAAGTATTTTTTAGATTATTATTTTGTTTAAAAAACCATTAAATTAATATTAAAAAAACCACTAAATTAATATTAAAAAAATTTTAAATTATTAGTATTTTTTTTCACCTTAGAAATTGTCGAGAGGGTGTTTTATGACCTCTTCTTTTAGTTTCCATTCAACTCATTCTCTCACAATTTATTCTAAAATACATGAAATTAAATCTTGATCAATTAATTACTCTCGTGTTTAATGTTGAATCTAAATATTGAATTAATTTAAAAATAAGTAGTTATGATATTTTCAAAGATAAAATGAATATTCATCTACACCAATTATTATTTTCTTTTAAAAAAAACCTCAATAAATTGCTTTTATGTATATTTTCTATTTAAAAACTGAAAGTTATGAAACCGAACTATATATATATATATATATATATAAACGTTTAATGATGAAAAATACATGATATATTCTTCTTTAATTTATGTATTAATGCTCTTTATGAGAAATTAAGAGACCAAACTATAACCAATTTTCCTCCCCACGTTTCTTAATAATGAGAAATTATTTTCCTCCCATTTTTCCTTCTTGACTTTTTTTTTTTAAAAAAACTATTTTCAAATAAAAAGGAGTAAAATCAATTGGTTTATCTCTCCTCCCCTCATTTTCATTCCTTCCATCACGAGTTTGACCTGGTCTTCATGCAGGAAACACAGCTAGAGGGCCGGCCATATGCACGATATAAAAAAAATAAGCACTGACTTGATATTGATTTAAGCTAAATAATGGATTTTTAATTATTATTTGTACGTTTCGTGTTGCTTTAGAAGGCCAATCACTTGCTGAATTCAAGCTATCTACGTGCACGCCATTCGTAAGCAAAATAATAATAATAATAATAATAATAATAAAATTGAATGAACTTTCAAGGAGCATGAATAAACAAATAAATCCTGCGAAACTGAAAAAAATAAATAAAAACAAAACAATTTAAGCAGCTGGACGTGGCGGCTGTAAAGTAAACCAGGAGCAAGAATCAAAACCATACACGCCAAGAAGATAATTAAATGCTGTCACTTGGCAAATGTATTAATTGCCCTGGAAATTAGCTCAATTCATAATACAATGTGTGTTTTGGATGACAGAGAATTATTACAATCAGGAGCAAGAATCAAAACCATACACGTCAAAAACAATTATTACTATTAAATAAATATTACAAAGTTGTATTACATGATTTCATAATTTTGTTAGTAAACAGTTTACTTGAAAAATAATAAAGATGTAAAATGACATATAATTCAACTATTATACTATTACAAACTTTTAAGTAATTTAAGGAGTGTTGATAAGGATTAATCCATGGAGACAACATTCTTTTTTCTTTTTTTTTCCTTTTTCCCGGTTCTGCTTTTTAATAAAAAAAAATATTCAGCTTACAACATGATTTTTTATTTGGTATGGTGTAAGAAATTTTGATATAAATTTTTCTATTTAAAAATTATCTCTCTTCTCGAAGCTTCATTAATGTTTTTTATTTTTAAGCTTCATATTATTTTATAATTTTTACATGTGATATAATATGATAAAGGTAATAATTGAGTCGTCTACTCATGTGGCTATATTTATATATTATAACATCATAGCTTCCAAGCTTTCCTTGTTAATTGGAAGATTTTTACTGTTATATATATATATATAGACAGGCAAATTATCTTTCCTTGTTAATTATATTTTTTATTTTGTTTTATTTTAAATTATTTTAACATGCTTTAAAATACTAATATCAAAAATAAAATTTAAAAAATAATAAATAATATTTTTAAATAGATAATAACTTAAAATGTATAATTATTGATAAAAATACCACTAGTCTTGAAAAAAGAAAAACAATCCCTAACAAAATTGTTTGATTTGACATTTAAAGTTGAAGTCATCAATTACGGGGTGGCACGTGCTCACAAGACTCCGTGTTTCAAAAGTTTATATATCAAATCACATGCCACGTGTCATCTGAAAGGGTACAATTTAGCCTGAACAATTACCTTTAGCTCTATCTGACGGAAACAACTTTCAAGAACAGCTAATGATATAATTTATTGCCTGCAAGAAAAACTTTTTAGAGACAAAAGCAACGATAAGATCTGTTTGCTTTTGTGATTGAAAAATGACAAGAATCTTTTCACTGGAAATCATTTGCAACCACAAGGATGTTACAAGGTTCCTCATAATTTTGCCTCAAATGCTGCTGCTGCTGCTGCTTTAATCATGTTCCCACCTTTATAACCCTATCATGTATATCCACACCAACCAACCCTAATCTTGAACTAACCATCACGCAGATCCGTCAATTTCTAAATCAAGCTGGTTGCTGAGAGATTGTCACCTACAATGGTAAACTAACACATTCACTTTCAGACTGCTGCCCAGTCTCTAAACATGAGCAAGCGCAAGCAGGAGTTCTGTCCAGTGTCCAGTGTCCAGAGATATTGCTGGATATCTTTCCATTGAAAGGAGAATTTGTTGGCTTCTGAATGCAATATTTTTCCAGCTGCCAAAGATTTGAAATCAGTTCAAGTCAAGATTGAGCGGTTCCCAAAACTAGGCCTTTCAATGCTGGCATCAAGTTCCCCAGAAGCTCCCTTTTACTTAAAATCCTGTCAGATGTACAGTCTTCTTCCTGGGGAAAACGGAAAAAGAACAATACAGACAGTAACAATCAGCATCACATAAAATACTAATCATGTTTCAGAAACTAGAGCTGTCACAAACCTCTACTCATTACCAGGATGCATGAATCTTTTTTATCCCGTGTCAAAACTTCTCTTTTCTTTGCAAAAGCAAGCGACTATGCAAGTTTTTCCTTGCAAATTTTGCGACAAGTGACAAAAAAATATTTATAACTTACCGAACCCAGAATCACGAGGGGCAAATGTAACAAAGATAAATATGCCAAACCAAGAATAGAGAGCGAAGGCCGAAACAGATGTTACTCACATCACCAGTTGAAGCAGATAAAAGCGATAGAAGTGTTACTGTAGCAGCTTGATATTCTGTCAGGATCTTGAATGCTGAATCATCTAGTTTGTCCTGAAAAAAATGGCATTAAAGCAGAAAGCATGTAATAAACAAAAATTCCCACAAAAAAAAAAATCAAGTAATGCTAGGCAAGTTGCCAAGAAGTGATATGGTACATAATAATAAACAATCAAGGTCATGAGTCCACAACTGAAAAGTAAACGAATCCTTGGGTTTTGAAAGTCCAATTTAAACATTCATAAAAAAACAAAATACAAAAAAGGAAAAACAACAACTTTAAAGCCTGTTTTACATCACTACAACAGCATATGAATGGAAGAAATCCAATCTATTTGGGCGAGTTATTGAATAACCGGTGACTTAAATTACAGGCAATTTGCATTCAAACCCTGACTTCCAAGTTTCCAACAAAGACAAATGGCAACACCAAAGAATCCAGGCCATAAACATGCAACTAAAAACAGATGCATCTACACTGCAAATGATATAACATGTAAAGAAACAACCTGCAAAACTTCTACATTGCAACATCCCAATTTATACTCCAATTGTTGCAGGACAGTCAAGATGTCGCAGAAGGACCTACCCGGATACAAGACAGGCTGATAAAATAATAAAACTACATTTTCTTTCAGTGGTATATAAGATGTGACAAAATTGTTTTCCAATACCACCATATAGCAGAAAAACATTTCAACAAATTCAAAATAACATTCCCCATCTCCCTTGTGGAGAGAGAGCACGGCAATTTATGGAGTCCTTGAAAATGAATAGAAGTATGTCAAATGGAAACTGATTTTCAGCATGACATTACTTTTTAGAATATAGCAAAAGATTCTGATGGGGAACCAGCTATATGAAAATAAGCTTCAATATCTTGTTTTATTTTATTTTAGTTTTTTTTAGTCAATTAGAATTCTTCGATCTTAATTACTTTTATTTAATTTCCTACAATAAACAGGATCCTACTAGGCTTTAGGTGCCAATTTAAGAACACCTTTTCCATGATTTATGAAGACTAAATGATAATTGAATTGAGAATTGCTATTTGTATTAGCTACTACCATTCTCTTCTCTATTTATCTGTATGCTATGGGACTTGTCTCTTCTCTGCTTTATCTTACTGTCTTTCTTCTATTTAATCCCTCTCCTATAGGAATTCTGCTTCTCCTTTGTCATAATCATGTACATCACATTCACCTTTCATTGCCATTCAGATGTGAAAGGTACACACCACTTCTGGTTTTTAAAATCCATTTGTTTGTGCACATGGATAAACCAAAAGCAATTGATATCTTCACAACACAAGATTTTGAGGTGGTCCGGAATCTATCAACAAAACGAAAACATATGGCACTCATCCTTAAGTCAGTTTCCACTTAGACCAGCATCTTCTACCTCTCATCATTAAAAATTGTTGGCAAATATTTGAACACCTCATCCAAATAAGCCACGCCTGGAGCTGGAGAGCGTAGCATAGCCTCCAAGCCCTGGTACAAAATTGCACCATACATAATGACACTCTAGTTCTATCACCACAACAGCAACCAAAGTATAACTAAGTTTTGAAAAAAAAAAGAAGAAGCTTCAAATGCATTGCAACACAAATGTACTTTGAAAAATGCATTTTTAATTAGTAAAATATTAGGAATGCCACATACCTTCAATCGAGAAACAGCTACAGAAATGGCCCTTCCAGGGGCCTGAAGAGCTTTATTGCGAACCTACAACAGAAAATTCATGTTCAAGAAGTGAAAAAACTATAAAAGTTGCCATACTTGCATAGAATCCAGAGATAGAACCTGAATATAAAGCAGGGAAACAACTTTAGGCAGAAGAAGAACTGGATCAGTTTCAGCAGAAACTTGAGCTGTCAAATCCTGACAATAGTAATCAAAACAGGCATCCAAATGAGTGCATATGTCATATTTCCATCCAAAGTTGCAAGTCACCCACTTGCAAAAGACCCAACTGCTAAATAAACAAAAATATAAATTACAGAGATTCATCACAATAGAACTAGTTAAAAAAAGCAATGGATCTAATATTGGATTTTATGTCAACTTTATAATCAACAAATAAAAATATTAATACTTGAACACTGTAAAAAAGCTGTCCAAAATAGCTTCCTCGATAGTTTAAAGGATGAGAAGATATGATACTCATAGTGAACTTTCCAAATAAACACATTTGTGGATATGAGTAACTCTGATCCTTTTTGTCCTTTTTTTTTTCCTATACAAAGCATGCTTACCTTGCGGTATGAGTGCAGAAGAGTTCTTTCCAATTTCTTGTCAAGCTTTTTCAAGAGCAACCCACTGAAAAAAAACAGAATCCAAAATGTAAATGTCAGGTTCCGAGAAAAGAAGGCAGTTCACATGAAATTCTAAAACAAAATTATAATAATAGCACAAACAAAACTACCTGTCCTCTGCCACCTCTCTTAGTGAAGTCATGAAAGCTTCCACCCGCTGCTCAGTAGAATGATTGGGATTAAACATTGTACAAAAGTGCAAAAAGTAGATAAGATCAAATATCTCCTAGATTTTTTAAATTAAAGGCAGACGATAAGAGAGCTGGCTAGAGAAGTCTATTGGTAGTTGAATCCAATGATTTCAGCTGAAACATGCTCAGACTTGAATCAGGTCTAGGGTGTAAAGAATTGATGAGTTAGGTACTAGTGTTTTGTCCACCCACCAACCCGCCATAAGAGAGAGAAAGAAGCAGGAGCATTACAATATTTTTCTTGTTAATTATAGTTTTCTTTTTCAGTTATAAATCCCTATATTATTTGGATTCTTCAGTGTCATGCCATTAGCCTGTGGCTTATTTGATTAGAGATTTCCTTACAAGGATAAGATTAGGATTAGGGATTTTGACTATTATAAATGGGCTTTGTAGAGCTATTTTACAGGATGTCTTTTGTTTCTTATCAACCTCATCAGATTTTAACAGTTTCTCTCTCAATACTAAACCTTATCATCCCGTTCCAACTTAAATTTTATTCATGTTTTACCCATCCTTTTGCTGTAAATGCTGATTTTGAGGTTTTTTTCTTCCCAACCTACATCAGAGCGAGAGAGGACCAGAATATTGTTGCAAGCAGCAAAATATAGTTTTTCCTTTGCTCTCTCTAATCCCCCAACCCCCAGTCACATCAGCACCTCTGTGCTCTCTCCCCTCCACCCAAACAAAATATAGTTCTTGTTAAAGGATATGTTCTTCATTTAAATAACTCTTGAAAATGGAAAGAGCAACTTTTCACTAACAAGAACTGACCTTCCCTTCCAAAGCTTCAACTACTGCAAGAGCCTTTTTTGAAAGGGATCCTGGAAAGCTTTTTGCCTGCATGAGGAATGAGAGCACATAATAGAGGAGATCATTTAGCATATCCAAACTTCTGACCAGTTTCATAAAGCACAAAGCAAGGCAGCAAATGTTTCATACAAGAGCAGTTCTTTCTGCAGAACCAAGCGTGATAGATTCTGAATTTGGAGACTCTTCAACATTAATTCCATTCTTCAATTTGTTGTGCATGTCCTACATTTACATCAAGTCCAGGCATCAGACCATCCTTCAAATTATATATCTTAATTTACTGAAACCACATCAGTGGTAAGCAAAACAGAGGAATGGGTGCTACCAAGTTATGAAAAAGCATATCTCCAATAGAAGCAGCCATTGTTCTTAACAAATGCCTGTGCAAGACAGCCTGCAAACCATAAACAAGGCTTGTCTTTATTCCATTTCATCACAAAATAGCAAGTTGTTTGGGTAGTTAATCTATCCAATAATAACTTCTTTATATCAATTAATATAGGAAGAAGTAGAACTTACAGAGGTTGATTGGTCATCCTCAAATAAATCTAGTGCCTTTTCATACAGTTGCATATTTAAGAAAGCCTGCAAAAAGGAAGTTATATCTCAAAGAGTTGCCAGAATTATAAGAACCCATCACAGCCTCCATTACCAAGAAAGCACATTGTACAAAACACTAAATCAGAGGAATGTCAAAATACTGGATGTAGATAATTAATTTGCAATCACAACGGTGCTAACCTCATCAAGCTTCTTTTGTAAATTATCAAGCAGTTGCTTCATTTTCCCAGCATTTTCTGTAAATAATGTCTTTCTTTTCTCCTTTAAGGAACTAATTAACATAGGTCTCATATAGTTAGCTAAAGGTCCAAGAATTGTCAGTGGATCTTCCAAACCTGCCAGATCAGCTAACTTCACCGATTAGAATATGATATGAAATCAACGCCAAATCAGCTGAACAATAACAACAAAAAGGAATCATTAGCAAAATGAACAGACCTTGCTCTTCAAAATCAGGAACCAGAGTCAGGATCTTTTGCATTATCCAATCATCAGAAGGAATGTTAAGATCATCCTCTTGCGTTCTAGCTAAATCTTTCTTAGCTCCCTTTTTTGTATCAGACAGGACCAAAGATGCCTCCTTGCCTTTCCTTTGGTTTTTCTTAGATTTCAAAGGAATAATTTCCTCATCATCTAGAAGGATTTCAGTTCTTGCTCCAGATGATTTCCCCTTTTTCTTCTTTTTCTCATTTACTTCAACAGACCGGCCAGAATCAGTTCTAATTTTAGCTTCCATGACCAAATGAAAGTCATCACTCAGTATAACACCAGAGGACCCTGAGAGCCTAAAGACCTCCAGCTCTTTCTCCATCCGACCATAAACATCCTAGCAATAAAAATAAATGGTTGCAAGAATCAGAATTCCACAGAGAGATCAAGCAGTTATAAACAACACATGCAAACCCTCAAATTGCAGGAGACAAGGTTGGAGGCATCGGAATCCCAATGAAAACAAAGAATAATATAAAAAAATGAATAAACTTGGTTCAACAATACACTGCACCCAAAATCAAAACAAATTATAGGAGCAAAACACGCATAGAATAGATCCACCAAGTGCACACGACGCGGGAGAGGGAGATAGAGTAGGAGGGGTTTTGAGTGCTTTCCAGGAAAATGATCAAAATAAAAGACTTCCAAAAAATGAAAAGTGATAGATCAAATACAGCATGAAGAAAACCTAGAAAGGATTTTCATTACACATCTCTGACTTTACATTTTTAAAACATCCTGACCCTTACATAGCACCACCAGCTGAGAGAATTAGGTCAATCTAGCTTGATAAGCCAGTAATACTAACAGGGCCAACCGGACACTATTGTCAGCACTCCTGCTGCTTCATGTATCTAAACAATGTATTTATATATTTGTCCATGTGAAAAATATATATAGCATATGTAACGGATGCAAGTGGACATGAACAACAATGAGAAACAATCTTTAAGTAGTTCAGAACAATTTCCTATTATCAATGGAAATAGTGAAACATAAGCAGTAAGCCCTTCAAACTTATTACATCAAGTATTAATTTTAGAGTCAAACCTTGATAAAACCATTGCTAAATACATATGAATCCCCCAGGATCATTCCTTTATTACCCTGAAAAAAATCAGAAAGAAAATGAAAAAAAAAAATAATTCACTCTGATGATAGAAATGAAAAATTATTGCCATGGCAAAAATGTCACCTTGAGTGCTGACTGAACAGAATTACAATGCGACAAAATCTTAGAAGCATCTTGGGATCCAAAAGAAGTGGGTAATACAGAAAGAGAATCAATCCTGCAATCATCCATAAAATCAATGACGTCTTCACAATGTGCTCAAATAACCTGCATACGCACATGTGCTAAGAGAAAATTCTGCTGTTCATATGAATACCCATAAGAAATATGCGACTGAATTTTAAGTCATGTTTTTGTGAATAAAATAACAAGAAATATCAATGATGATCATAACACATGCCATAGCTGCAGTGAAAACTGAAGCAGGTACATCAGAAGTAACAAGCAACCAATTGATAGGAGCACAACATGATGAAAGGGAGCTGATACAATGATAGATGATGACAATAAACATGTTGGATTATTTTTAAGTCAGAGCAAATAGTATAAGAATAAAAAAACTAGAACAGTACTTTGTTTTCTCTTGATAGATGGAAAAATAAAGAATATGAAATTCAACTAGAAAAACATATATTCTCAAATTTCAACCCTCAAATATGACCTGTCTATGACTCATATTGCATTAGGAAATAGTGGTATAATTTTATTATCTTCCATTTCAATTAATACGTGTCAAAGAAAACCTGGACAATTCTGTCATATTGAACCAAACCACAAAAATGAAAACGGCGTTCAAATAAAGATATCGAGAAAACAATTTCAATCAACAATCTGAAGCAAACAATTTCATAGTTATATTAAATCAACAAAAAGGAAAAAAGAGGAAAGAAAAGGTAATTATTGCCTCACCAGCTACCACGGTCAATAGCATCCTCAACAGCAGCATCCAACATCTCAATCATGGAGGGATGAGCAAATGCAGTTACCAGAGGTATACCTTCAGCATATCTGGACTATATTGGATTTGAAGACCACAAATTTTGATAAGACAAACAAAGAAGAATTCTCAAGTATAAATAAGTTCTTCACATAAATTCTACAAACTTGAAAGAAAACAAATCCAAATTTCAGACATAAATTCAACATAAGTACCTGCAAGAACTGGACAGGCTGGGAAATTCCAAGGTTTTGCAGAGTATCATAGCTGATAAAAGAATTCTGCAAGCGGGAAAATAACAAGTGATTAAGATGGAGATGATAGCTAAAAAATCAACATCCCTGATGCAATAGGATGGGAAAAGGATGATAAAAGACTGACCAACCAAGTCTTACAATTCAAAATACAGATTACATTCCAACCATCGAGACAGCAAACCATATGATCAAACAAGCTTTTGAGTAACATCATGTGTGAAACATGCAGAACATCAATATGGGTATCTAGAAATTACAAAATTAATATTGGGTAGGAGAATTAAGTTCCAAACCTGAGAAAAGAAAGAATCTACACACTCCCTTTGAGCAGTGGCAAACACCTGTAGCACAATTAAAATCAATGAGGGAAAAAGCATTCTATTTAATGTGATAAAGCAAGAAAATAAGTCTTGAAGCAGTACACATGTTCCTCATCACCCACAACTAAATTCACTATCTCATAGGTTTTTTTCCCTCAAACTATAAATATTTCCAGCCAAATTATCATGAAAACTGTATGCATCACAAGATTTACTGAAGAGAAAAAACTATCTTGGTTAAGTTAAAACTGTAGATAGTCCCCTTTAGACAGTCCTTAATTTTATTGAAATGCTTACATAAATACTTCAGGAAAAAAAAAAACCTTCATTAGTTAACAGACAATCAACTGCTCTAATTCTTCAAGAGCTGAAGCCTGAATAAAGAAAATAATTTTTGAAGCATTTCACGTTCCTTAGCACCCACAACCAAATTCGCTATCTAAAAAAGATTAATCTCTAGCACGTGTGATATAAAATTATAAACCAATACCAAGAAATCATAAACATACAGTTGGTGTCCAATGAACTCCTGCTCGAAGTGATCCAAGAATCTCCCCTTCCTTCGCCAGCCCATTAAATAAGGATTGGAAAAATGAACTTTCAGTAGCCACACCACCAGCTCCATCCATTGCTTGCAACAACTGCTGCAGGGTTCCCCACAAAAAAGACAAATTTGTAGGAACGGTAACACCCCTCGCAGCACCACGAACCATGGCGCTAACACGAGTAACATAAGCTGGTGTATACAATTGTCCACCTTCAAGCCTACCTTTCACCTAAATGCAAATAAAATCTCAGCCAAAACTTTCAACTTCTTTTCCCTCCGACAACCATATCACATTCAAGAAAGAAACAAGAAAGATACCAGAGTTCCGAGGCGAGCTTCCAACATGGAAGCCACAAGTTCAGAGCCAACATTCAAGTTAGCTGCGATTTCCGCCAAAGAAATTTGACTGCATTCTTGAAGCCTCTCATTGATTTCTTCAGCAACATTGTCCCAATAAGACTGCGAAACAATTTCTCCTTGAATCAACATCAGCCCGCTCGGGTCATCCGAAACGACGCGTTGAGCTTGGTTCTCGACGTGATATAAATCAACGCCAGTAATATCCGCAAGATCTATCAAGGAAACACGCCCTAATTTCTTGATCTCCAACACCATTTCATGCCTCAATTGCTCCTTAGAAAAAAAAAAAGAGAAAAAATTAAGCAAAGAAAACAAGAAAAAGAAATTAGAAGTGTCAAAATCGACGACGAAGATGATAATACATACAGGAGTGATGTATTCTTTGCCGGAGACAGTGTGGAGAAGGTTGAAATCGATGATGTGAAGCTCGTGGAGTTTTTGGACTAATTCGACGACGTTTCTTTCAGATAATCGGATGCTCGATTTTGCTTGCTGCGCGGACTCAAATTGTCTCGCCAATTCTAACAATTCTGCGTCCATTTTGATTGAATTGAATGGAGGAAAATCGATCGATCGAGAGAGTTTTGGTTTTCTGTTCAATTCAATTCCCTGTTTGTTTGTTGCAGTCTGAGTTTGAAAAAAAAATAAAAAACAATAATGCTTTTTATTTTTAATATCATTTTAAAATTATAAAAAAAATTACTAATAAAATATTAATTTAATATTTTTTAAAATCTAAAAACAGTAGAGCTCTCCTAAACAGACCGGTACGGTACAATAGTCATGGGCCTTCAATTATGGCCTTCAACTATGTGCATCGTTAGCCTTGGTCTTCAATAGTCATTTTATTATTTATTAAATAATTTTTAAAGAGTGGTGTTTGTTTCCTTTCATCATATGAGATTTATTAATAATTTTGGTTTTGAATTTTCTAAAGGAAAGGAGGTTGAAGTATGTTTGAATTTAGGGTGTAAAATACTTTTAAAAATAATTTTTTATTTTAAAAATATATCAAAATAATTTATTTTTTATATCAACATGTAAAAATTATTAAAATTATTAAAAAATTATTAATTTAATATTTTTTTAAGTTAAAAATACTTTTAAAAAACACTAAAAAATAAAAACAAACATATAAAAAAAAGAAAGAGATAATAAGGTGTCTATGCACTACCTACCTAGAACATCAGTGATTGAACTGCCAACTTCGGCAATTTGTAATATTTCTGTAGATCTTTTTGACAACTGATGATTTGTCCATACATAAACTGATTCAAAATTTGAAGAACGACGCTGCTTCAGCTGACAAGTATACATGGTCAGATAACCAACTCAGGAAGCATGGCAGATTGGTGGTGGGAAATGTTTGGTTTTGCAGCATAACATTTTACAGCTTCTTCATAGCAGTCATGATGGAGGACATTCTAGAATTCATGCTACCTATTCATTTTACTTGTTCATTTTATCCATCCATTGCCAGCACTTACTGGCATTTCTTTGTTGAAAAACCAACAAATGCAAATGCAAATGCAAACGCAAACGCAAATGAAATCTAAAAGGGCAAACATGAATTCTAAGGTGTAGCCCAACTGGTTAGATCTTGAGTTTGCTTCCTAATAGTCACGAGTTCAAGTCCCCGTTAATTTCAGAGTCCATGAAATTAGTCGAGATATGTATAACCTGACCGACCATCTTCATTAAAAAAAAAAAAAGGGAAACAGGCATCAGAATGCAAATGTTTCATCTTTCAGATTCCATACCTCTGGATGGCCTCCAGGGAAAACAAAATGTCCAGGAAATTCCCCTACATTGTAACTTCTTTGCAACACTTCTATTTTCTGGTCAGATGTCGTCTCAACAATTGCACATTTGCACTATTACCCAATGGACTTGAGGTGTGTTGACACTGTTTTGGGTCGTCTGCAAAAAACCAAAGCTGCAAAAACTTTTTTTTAAAATGATATCCTGAGCTAAAAAAATTATTACAATTCTACGAGATACCCAGGTTGATCTTTCATCTGTGACAAATCCAGACAAGATAACTTTTTTGATAAAAAAATCTAGGTGGTATCTCTAATGTAGTCTCGATAAAATTCATCACTGATCATTTATTGCTTGATTTCATTCAACTTTAAATATACAAATTTTCGAACAGAAGACATATGCATCATTTCTCTTAATAAAAACCCTCCAACTACAGACAGACCACCACACAAGTGGGCATTAAATACCAAGAAAAAGCAAAACACAAATTTATGAGCTCACAGGCATCACTGAGATGCTAGCAAGCAATAAAATAAGGTGTCAAACAATCAAAAGCAAGCATGGACAAATCCTCTTCCGTGATTGAGATTTCATATGAATGAAGAGATACCTTCTGATGGAAGGAGGAACTTATCCCAAAGAGGATTTATGTTTGTCCCCATAAAAATCCTGGATAGCAGGCAGATAGCATTGATTCTTCATTATGGGGGAGGAAAAATAAAAGGCATAAATATATCATGCTACATTACAATTACTGAAATTCAAACATCAGTAAAACGCTCACACCAAGAGCAAAAGTCCACTCATTAATAAGAAAATTTAGAAGCAGCTTCAGACCAATCATCAGAAAAATGAAAAACCCAGTAAATGAAAGGCTGGTTGAAAAAGTAATTTTGACACTGGCATCCAGCTTGAAAATTATATCTGTCCACCTTAACCTATGACAACCCACTGCAATGAACACTAAAGTAGTTGACACAGAACTCATGTCCAGTCAATATGAAAGGGAGGGATGTTTAGTAAATTTGCAATGTCTCGCCTCCAGCAAGAGTTGTAGCATCGAAGGATAATATGTGCATGAGATCATTGACCAAGTATCATGAGTGTGCAACTGAACATGATGCCCAAGTGTCATCTGGTTGAGATTAACAGTATAATGTGCGAGTTGATTTACAGTTATCAGTTTGCTCTAGAAAAGTAATGGAAAGTATTTATGAACTGAGGTTGTAAGCCATTCCCATACACAAGAGAGGGAGGGAGGGGGACCTGTAATCTGTCAAACCAAGGTGGAGGCAGGCATGAAGATCTTGTTGTGATCCTGCTCTGTTGGACAGAGTGTACCCTCCATACTGGGAAGTTATTAACAAGAACAGCAATTCATAAGAAAAGATAATAAAATGCATAAAAATTTCTAAAATATGTTATACAAATGCAGGGCATCAATTCTTTGTCTGCTGCATATAGCAACTATTATGTCTTGCATCAAACGCTGTAATGGAATCCCAGTTTTATTTGTAATATCAGTCCAATATTAAATTCCCATTCTCATCAATATTATGGTTCCTCTTGCATTTTACAACACGAGACATTACATTACAATCCATTTTGAAACTTGATAGAAACTCAAGAATACTGCCAAATGCGCTCGATATCAACTCGACAGCATTGGCAAAAGAAATCGTTGTGTAATATAAAGCATCAAAATGCAAGCAAATACCAGCATTCTAAAGATCCTTTTGGTTTGGCAGTAACAGCGAAGGTTTAATAAAATGATGAATAGCACAAAAAATCACAAAGTCAGATAAAGAATTCTATGGAACAACATTCCCGGAACTTTCCCCCATTGTACGAAGATGCGTTCTTCTGTACCCTTGGATCCCATATCTTTAAACCCCAGCAAAGATAACAGTCAGATAAAGAATTCTATGGATTCCGCATTGCATTTATTACAATACCGATGTAATTAAATCAGAAAACTAACTTACCTCAAAAATGGAGTTTTCTAATTCGGTGTCAGGATGGGGGATTCTATCGTAAGATGGATCAAAAACCACAGATACCTTAATCCAACAAATTAACAACTTAAACCACAGCTACAAATTTTAAAATAACGCAGCTTAAAATGGTAGAAACAAAGAACAGGGAGGACCTGAGAAGGCGAGAGGGCAGATGGGCATGGGAGCACAAGTTTGGAGTCTCATTTATCCATTTACATGCCCCGCGCACTCCAACTGTTTGATGAAGGTGTCCAATCTAATCTAAAATATTTATCCTACCAGAAATCCCATGGGCAGGATTAGGAGAAGATTGTGCGTTTTATTTTCTTAATTAACAAATACATTCAAACACGTTTCTTGCATACATAATTATCAATTACCACGGTCGTAAAACTCTTATGTTAATCAAGAATTGGCTAGTAGTCAAGGGACAAATGTGCACTTTTCTCCCAAATTTTTTTTCAATAAAATCTCAGATAAATCAATCATTCACAGTGTATCACAGAAAAAATAAATTCTTCCGATCTTTTTGGAACTCAACCCTCGAATTGTAATGTACAGAACATACCTTAAATTCTTCAGAGACTAACCCATCTTTTATAATAGTATCTGATTTCATTCATGTGTTTGTCACTTGATTTTTATATTTTGGTTTTAGCCTATTTTTTATTTAAAAATATATCAAATTAAATTTTTTATATGTGTTTTTTATGATTTTAATGTAATAATATTAAAAATTAAAAATTTATTTTAATATATTTTTCAATTAAATTTTTTTTGTTGTAAGAACATTCTATACCTGCGTTACAAAATATATTATTAAGAAACTGTTTCAATTAACTCTCAATTCAAGATTTGTGATAAAACACTCGAACACTTTTTTAGGTAACTAGCCTCCACATTCTGTATATCCCCATTCTGTTAATTAAAAATTGAAAAAATTACCTCTAAAATTCTATGAAATCAATTTTTTTAAAAAAATCTTTTTTTGGGTTTTCATTTTGTTAAATGGATTGCAAAGATTTTTGACATTATTGCATGAAATCTGAAGATTGGGGGTATGGATATATAACCCAATAGCATACCCATATGGATTTATCAAAAAAGAAAACCTACCACAAGTAGCGTGATATGATGAACTCTTTTGTACTTATATTAGCTTCTAGCTTTAGAGATTAAAATTTATCTGTTTTTATGTTTGAAAAGTATTTTTTAAAAAGATTTATTTTTTTATTTTAAATTAATATTTTATAGTGTTTTTAAATTATTTTAATATATTAATGTCAAAAATTATTTTTAAAAATTAAAAGAATATATTATTTTAACTTCTTTATGAATAAAAAATACTTTAAAGAAATCACTATCATATTTCTTATCCACAACTTTGTCTCTCGTCTTGTCCACTGGTATCAATTCAACTTGAGATCAATACAAAGTACAAACACTTTCTGGGAAAAACAAATAAAACAGTACCGTTAAACAAATCAATCTGTGAAAACAAAGCAAAGCAAAGGAAAAAAAAAACTAAAAAAGGATTACAGCCCTCTAACAGGATGCAAACTTCTCATCATATTGGAAGCAGAACATGCACCTTATTGGGTTATGAAATCCTCCGGAGGATTCAACAATATAACAACTTAATTTAATGGTGTGCGTAGCTTGTAGGAAAGAAAATAAAAATGCAGAGTAACAAAGATATGGCTTTTTTTGATCATGAGAGTAGTGAAAAAGGAAAAAAGATTGAGGAATATATATGTGAAGCTCGAAGAAAATAAAACCTTGACCAATGTCTTAAGAATTAGGAGAAGGGAATGCGAAAGTGCTGGGATCATCTTCATTGTTAATCCATCCATACTTCTCCAAGAATGGGTTTGTCAATGAGTTTGGTGGGTAGCTATCAATGCAGTCCGTCCACGCATTACCTGCATCCCCCAAGTCTCTAAGCACCTCCCACAAACAGCTGTTGCATTTAAAGCCCGCACCAAAACTCATCATCAAAACCCTATCTCCTTTCTTTAGCCTCCTTTTGGCCTCCATGTATGCCAAAACATACCAAAGACTACTCGCAGAAGTGTTGCCGAACCTATGCAGAGTCATTCTTGCTGGCTCCAAGTCATGCTCGGTGAGATCAAGACTAACGCCAATCCCATCGATCACTGCCTTACCCCCAGTGTGAATGCAGAAGTGATCGACACCTGTCTTGAAGTTTATCACAGGTTTAGGACTAGAACCTGCAGCTCCTTTTGTGGATCTGTGGCTCCAATATTTCCAATATTTCCTAATAAATGACACCACCATAAATCTAAGCAGCTCCCTTACAGGCAAGATCTTAGGGGTTATTTCTCTAAGGTTGTCGACCAAAGCTCGTGTAGCGACCTTTGGGAGTGACTTGTCCAGGTGAATCCCTGAGCGCCCTTGGTCATCTTCTCTTTGATGGCAACAATCATACGACTCGTCTCTAGCTCCGTGGTGTGTCCTAACTAGGCACTTCAATTTGAGCATGGCACGGTGCTTTAAGGCCCTTTTGTTAGTCAAGAGCATGGCACACCCACCAGATCGGAACAAACAATTTGCAAGAATCATCGATCTATCACTGCCTGCATACCAATTTGGACTTAAAGACTCCGAGGTGACAACAAGCGCATAAGCATTTTTGTAAGTCTTAAAAATGTTTTGAACAATGTTGACGGATATAAGGCTTGCACTACAACCCATCCCAGTGAGGTTAAAAACCTTAACATCCTCCCTTAGTTTATAGTGATTTATGATCATAGCGGGTAAAGAAGGCACAACAGACTGCATGGAGACATTAACTACAAGAACATCGATTTCTTTAGGAGCTATGCCTGACCTAGCCAAGAGCTTTCCGATGCTGTCATGAAAGAACTCCTCCATCTCCGAAATTAAATCTTGTAATGTAGGGTTCTCCTCTTGACCGTTGAATATGATCCTGGGACCATAGGTTTGCTCGCCAATTCCAGAGCTCACAATAGCTCTCAACAGAAACTTGTACTCGTTCAGACCAAGATTTTTGTTCCTCCGTATCACTTGCCCAGAAAACTCTGTGTCAAGTTTCCTGTCATCGGTTGGTTTGTGGCATTCATAGTCTAGTATATAACATTCTCGGTCCCTTTTCCTATCAATCCGCCTCCATAACATGAATAGGGGATAGAAGATGAGAAAAGCATATACTAACATGGGAACATCCATTGTTTAATTTTGAAAGAAACAGAGAGAGAGATGGGACTTGAGAGTTAATTTGGTGTGCCAGTATTATTATTTTATAAGATGGGAGGTCATGAAATGAAAGCAGGTGATCTAATTATAAGAGAAGGGGATGTGCGAGCTGTACACGTGAAGATGTTTAAGATCCATTTCCATCTCTCAACTCCCACCAACTGATTGCGTTCAACTTTGCTATCAACTTTATTACCAATTCATGCTCTTGTCACGCCTTAGGTGTAGGATCGGTGCATGACAGAGCAAAGAAACTCTATTTTCAAGCTCCTAGTGGGCGAGGGAATTATTGGATAGTTTCCTACAAAAAAGAACAAAAATCCATCCAAATTATTATCATACATGCCGTGTACGCATTTTATATCAATTTTTAGTTATCTGTTACAATGAATGTAGTATATATGAATTAACCTTTGACTTCAAACCTTCAAAATTCCATGCGCCTTCTTAAATAGAAAGCCATTAGAGTTAGTTCACAGTTAGTAGCTTACCCAAGGTTGCTAGCAGCATTCAAGAAAGGAAATATGGTGGTTGATAGAGATTACACAGTCTATAAAGACCATTATTTATCAGCTAGCAGCAGCAGCAGCTGGAATTGCAGATAATTATGCTAATAAATGGCGCCAAGTATAAGTAAGTTGCTTCAAAAAGAGACCTGACCATTAAGCTAGCTTATGATTTATACATGGCCAGAACAATATAGCAGTACTTATGGATGCATGGTTGGATGTACAAGTTCGTTCAGACATCTACGTTAATTAAAAAAAAAATGTTAGATTAAGTGACTCAAACAAGGCGCAATTGCAAAGATATTCTGCATCAATCTTTGCATTCGTTATCGAGCTGAATCTATAAATCTTTACAGTTTTGATCACATGTTTATTTGCAATATATATAGTCAAATAGAAAGGTGAAGCCGATAATGTCAATCGGATGAAAAAGGTTTGGCCTTTGCCACCATTAATGCTGGCAACTTGGCATTTATACCTTGTCTTGGCGTGATTAATTAATAGGATGTAATTTTTAGGTAAAGCTGGACATGTTTATTGCTTGATGTTGAATTTGCTCAAAGATCGTCAAGAACTGGCCCAAATCACGTTCTTCTACTTAATGACATGCGAATTCTAGACCATGTTTTGATCGATCAAGGAAAGCGCCGCAAATCAAATCCACTCTTCGCAAAGGGAAAAACGTGCTTGAGCTCAATAGTTCAGTAAACACTTTGGATTTTTTGGCAGCAGAGGCAGAGGGGAATATAAATTATATTCAGACGAGCAGTGTCACTTGACTTAATGTGCTTGTGTCTTGCCCTTCAGCTAGATTAGGAAAGCCGAACTGCCCAGAGCAGGAGCAGGGAAACATCTACCGTTATAGGCATTAATGGTGGGATCAGAATATGGGATAGAAACTCAAGATCACTAAAGACTTATTGTTAATTTTAGGACCATAAAACTATTCGGATATCTACATTAATAATAATAAAAAAAAGGTCAGATGAAACCATTAACTGTAAGGATTTTTAGTCTCCACATGAGAACTAGCTAGTTCGACCAATATAAGCAAACAATAGATAAGGATTCAGAGAGTCCACTTGTTCCATCAAACAACCAATCATGGCTGGAAATAAAACCTTTTAATGAAAACTAAACAACCAATCAAAGCACACGAATCGGCATGGAAGGCTCATGTTGAAAGTAAACGTTGGCAACTGGTTTTCAATCACTTGTCAGTTGCCAACTTGGTCAGAGATCCTAAACCAGTATATAGCATTAACAATAAGTGTATTAAACCCTAGAATGATAAATTTCTAAAATTATATTTTATCTGGGAAATCTTCACATCCATTTTTAACTGAATTCTCAAAGATGCCAAAGAAGCGATATATATTTCTCCTCGTAATAAGCCTTCATGCCATGAAGATGAAGAAGCTTCGTCGTCACGAGAATAGCCAAAGGAGGAAAAAGGTGCAGCAGCTAGATCAAGATTATCGTGAACACAGAAGATTTAGAGATAACTCACAAGCTAGCAGTCAGGAACAACAAATTTTAGAGGCATCCCGGACATATTTTAGGAATTAATTTTTGTTTTTAAAATAAGATAACACATAAGTGGATTTCCTATAAGTTAATGATATACATGAGATCCATTATGAAATATAAATCTCATTTCTAGAAGAGGTGCAACTCCCGGTGTATCGAGTAATTATCGTCGGCACAAAAGGATACTCAATTTTTTCCAGCATTATTCCTCCAAGGCTCCACCACTTCTCTCGTGAACGAGAAGATATCACGAGGTTCGCATCCACTCATTAGTGTCGTTTCCACGCCTCTAGGAGAAGTCCCTATAGGTGGTCCAATAGTGCGATTCCTCTTGCTAACAGACTTGGGAATTGTAGCCGCTAGTTTGCAGGGAACAGATAAGCAAGAACACTACCTGACAGACGATTAGGCTAGCGCCTTTAAAGAAGTAGATGTAAGATTATTGTCAGAGAAAACAACAGATATACAACTCATTTGTTTTAAAAATTTTAAAAAAAAATTAAATTATTTTTTTTAATATTTTTAAATTATTTTGATACGTTAATATTAAAAATAATTAAAAAAAATTATTTTGATGTATTTATGAATAAAAAGCACTTTAAAAAACAACCGCTATCACATTCTCAAACACACGCATAAAAACATAGTGTATGAGACTATAAAAAAGAAAAGAAAAAAAAAAAGAAAAGTATGAATAACTAATTTTTGTTATAAAAAATATTTAGTTTAAAAAATTATAATTACTAAGTAAATTAAGATAAACTCTGAATGACACACTCACAAATCTACGTTGAGTGACCATGTACTTTTAAAAAAAAAATTAGTGCGTGATCTTTTATTCTGGGCAAATTGATTCTAATAAAAGTATTTTTTAAATAATGACAAAATTAAATAGAATAGAAATTAAAATAAAAAAAAAACACTCAAAATGGGTTGTGTGTCCAAAATTTGCATGAAAAATACACTTAAACCTTTCAACTTTACAAATAACACAATTTATAAAATCTAGGTTCCTTTAAATTTTAAAAATTCAATTTCAAGATAAAAAATTATTTTTATTATTTTTCAGTATATGATTAGAGAAGAGAGAGAGAGAGAGATAGAGAAATAGATTATAGCATTTTGATAATGAAAGAAAAAGTCATTGTTCATGCACCAAAAATATTGTTCTTGGTGTCCACATATTCCATATAATGAGAAAGGTTTGATAATAGTTGTTTAAAATCTTAATGTTGCCTAAAAAATATATCTAAATCGAGGAACAAAGATTTATCTAAGTTTCATTTTGAATTTTTGGACTTTCTTTGGGTTTTTTAGATTGGTTTCTAGGTATTCTAATAGTGATGGTGAGATGTTTTTAATTGAAATGGCTAAAAATAATAGATTTTTTAGGGAAAAAATAACAATATCTTAAATTTTATAGCCACCACAATAGTGATTGAAATCTGGGTTAGTAGACGACATATTTTTTGCTTCATCAGGCAGTGTGTTGTCTGCCTTTTTTATTTTAAAAAAATTGTCAGTCCCTTTAAGAGATTAAAAAAATCTTAGGCTCGCGGGCCCAGGCTGAAAAGCCCACAAGCCCAGACTTGTCCTTATAATGGCGCAAGCACATTGCGTATTTGCTCGAGTGTATAGGCTCTTCTTTTTACCCCTTTTTGTTTTTTTTTAATTTTTTTTATATTTAGGCTGATATAAATATATATAAAAAATATTGAACTAGGTTAAGTCCATGACCCGGATTGCAAGTTTGGCAAATTAAACCATAACACTCGGACTATTATATTTTTTTTCTAATTTTGCTCTTTTTAATAGATACATTTTTTTAATATGTGTTTTTTAGATAATTTTTTAATTTATGTTTTAATTAATTTCCCTGAAAGTCGTAGTAAAATTTTTATGAATATTAATATTAAAAAGGGAGCTTTTAAGAAATGTGAATGAACTGATTTTTTGTTCTGTAAAGCCCCGATTAAGTTTTTTTTAATATTAATATTAACTTGGAAATGGAATGGGTTAAGTTAAATTAAAGATATAGAGTTAGATGATAAAATATGAAATTAAAAGAAATAAAATAGTATATGGAACAAGTGTTAGAAAATAGAAAAAAAGAGGACAAGAAAAAATAAAATAGCTAAACTAAGAAGTCAATGTGTAATTACCTAGAAATATGACTATAAAACCCCTAATTTTTTCTCTTCATTAGCTGACAATAAAGAGAAGAAAATAAGGAAAGGGTTCTCAAATCTTTTTTCACCATAAAGTAAGAGAAAAAAGCGATAAAATCAAAGGGATTTAGGTAAGAGTTAGGTTTAATAGTGAGGGAACAATTTCTAAACAAGGATTAAAGGAGAAAAAGTGAAAGAAATTTGGGCAATGAAGGGCCGACGAAGGGGAGTAAAGAGAGAGTGTCAGAAATTTTTTGACAAATTAAGGTTTAAAACTCACTTTATCACCAATTAAGAGATTTTAAATTTGAATATAAAAGTTAGATTGATTACGATGAGAAATTGATATGTGAATTGTAAATTTTAGGTTAGGGTTCATGAGCAAAATTGAGAGAAGTGAGAAATTGATTTTTTTAAATGTAATTAGGATGGAAATGGATGAAAACAACTCAAAATAACGTAGAAATGAAAAACAATTCTAGGGTTTTGAAGGATATTAGTGTTGGCCATAAAGGAATCAAATTGAAGAAAATTCAAATCAATGCATGAATGTTGTTTGATTATGACTAATTTAGCATGTATAAAATGTAAAAAGTGGATGGAAAAGAAATAGAAATTTTTGTGTTTTAAATTGTAATGGAAAGTTTGTTAAACTTTGTGTTAAGAACATTTCAAAATTCTTGGAAATTATGAAGATTTTGTGTTATGTTAAAATATTATAAAGGAAGGAATGTAGAGAAAATGAATGTGTTTTTAATAAGATAATTTTGATTATTTGTAGAAAAAAGTGAGAAAAGTTAGTTGATTATTTGGATGATGGGGTAAATGATGTTTGTGTTCAATGGTGAAAAAAACAAATGAAATACTTCAATATATGTCAAAAGAAAAAAATTTAAAAATTGGATAGCTTTGTAGTCCAACTTTTAGTTGGATTTAAGACTCGAAAATGACAAAATATTGGAATAAGTTTATATGAAAGTGAAAGTGAGGGATGATATCTTTCCATTGAAATTGACCTCACTTAAATTGAAATTATAAAACTCTAGATACAAATTAAAAATAAAAAGAAGGTTGGACTAAATTTGACTAAATAGTTTTTTTTATGTTGCATTAAGAATAGTAAATGATATTGTTTCTATTGGTATATGGGAGATCGTTGGACTCACTCAATAGCAGGAGATCAATTCACGAGCTTAAACTTCAGGTAAATGCTCGACACCTTAAAATGTAAGCATTAGTTTACTATGTTTGTAATTCTCCCTTAATATTAAACAATTCTATTTGATAAACAATAAATTGATGAAGAAACTAGTTACCCTAATAAATGAAACTAGTACCTTGATTAATGTTCAAACTAAGATTTTGGTTTCCTGATTAATAGGATAATTCTCTGATTAACGATTTATTAGAGAAACTGGTCCCTAAGATTACTAGGACTAGTACCCTGGTTAATGGACAATTGGAGAAATTTATTCATGTAGAATGGAACAAATGCTTGTTTGACAAAAGATGATGTTGTATTCTTAAACTATGCAAATTGTTTGAGTTGGAAAGAATTACATGAATAGAAGTAATAGTAATAATATTAGTGAATATTCTTCGTGTATAAACTAATTATGTTGCGTATGATATAAATTTCAGATACGTCATAGCATCATGATGAGTAATGGGTATTGCTTTTGTAATTTGTGTATTCAATGCATATTTTGCTATATAATATAATTTTGTAATTAAAAAATGTATGAATCTAAATTAAATATGGATGATATATCTTAATTAGTTTATTTTAAAACCACACGACTGGAACTATATAGACTATGTTTTAGGTTTATTTGTATTAAAACAAATATATATTTGGATTTATGTTGTAATTAAGTTAATTGTCCCATTACTTAAGATATTTTTTTTAAAATAATTTAATAATTTATATGTTTGAGTAAATATAGAGAAAAAAGAAGTTGTTCTTATGTTAGTGTGTGTGTGTGTAATAACAGAATTCCAAGAAGACGGGAACAAGTGAAATTTTATTTGTAGATTGTAAAAATTAAATGAGTCAATAACTTGATATTGAAAAAATATAAAAAAAACTTTACAGAAATTTCAGTAGAAATGTGTATATATATAATTAAAAAAATTCTTTGTATTTTTAATGAAAGTACCATATAATGTTTATATAGGTGACAAAGAGAATGAATTTTATTTGAGTGTAAAAACAGAATAAATAATATTTTCTACACTTAAATGTTTCCTAAATTTTGTTTAAGGATTTTATTAAACTTGTATTGATTCTAAAGAGATGAGCTATATTTATATAATTTTTTTAAAATAAATTATCTTAAAAAATATTTAAATTATATAATATTTTATATAAATATCTAAATTAAATAATAATTTCTGTCAAAGCGTATCTTTACAATCTCATAAACGGTCAACAGGGTGACGTACGCACGTGACAAAAAGCTATACACGCATCTTTGAAAAACAAAATATGTTCACAAGAACCACGAGCTCAAGAGGTTCCCTTGGACCAGAACGGCTGAGAATAGGAATGGGCGGCCGCTCAATGACTTCGGCCGCCTCGAGAGTGACTAGGAGACGAGGAAATTGAAGACAGTGAGGAAGATGACGAAAGATGACTGCTTGAACCTCCAGTCCCAAAAAGCAAATCGGACAAGTAATTCTCTAAGTCATCCGGGGCAAATCTGACAATCCCTTCCTTCCTTACCACCACTTGCCGATCCTTCTCATAAAATTCCCTGTATGCCGGGACAAGCTTTCTGGCTACCGAAAGTTTAATCTGGTCTCTCAATTTGGAATCGGAAACAACCCACGAAGCTTGTTTGTTATAGGCCTCTTCAAAAGAAGAATTAAAACTGTTAAAACACTCAGTGATTTGTTGGGTTGTCATCTGATTATCATTAATATCCGGTAGTCTAGCAAACACTTTGCTCCAGCCCATGCGTTCATAATTTGATACATATTGCTGTACCCTTGCCTCGTGCTTCTCTATCCATTCATCACCATGAAGAAATTTTAGGTTGGATTTCTGGACTTTATTTACCACGTATTGAAGATTGTTTGCGAGGAATAGATACGAGAGAGCCGCATCTTTGTATTTCGCAGCTCCGCCATCGAGTTTGCATAGCATAACAAGAATCAGCCAGGCTAATCTTGTTGATATTGCTGAGTTAATTGTGCCGTCATCGGAGAAGGGGCTACCGAAGTAAGCTTCTGGTAATGAAGATAGAACTGGTAGAGGCCAGTCAGCTAGGATGTCCGCAAGTATGCCACTGTAGTCAGTGAGGAAAGTGACGTAGTTCATTACGTATCGTGTCAGGGGATGAATGCCACCACCTGGGACTGCTGCTTTTGAGTGGTCTTTTGAGATTGCTGACTCGAATTCTGTTAGAATTGCGCGGACTGCCTCCCCGAGCTTGATTAGTGAGTTAATGGCCTGTTTTTTGACGGTTGAGGTTGATTCTAAATCGAAGATGGATTCGATTTCAGGCCAGAGATCCGCGATTGCCTCGTAGAGATCGAGTGTGCGGAACATTCTCTCAGGAGCTTTCTTGCATTTGGCTACGTTTTCAGGGAAAACAAAGAGAGACATGGCACCTTCTCTTGTTATATCCGCAAAGCAGGACTCTCTCATTGCAGGAGAAGAAGAAAACACCTGGTCACAAAGAATTCTCTCGCCGTAAAACAGAGTATTAACTGCAACCTTGACTGCATTTAACCAGGTCTTGATTTTAACTTCCAGAACCTCCCAATCCATCTTTTGAATTTGTGCGAAACTCAACCTGCTATCAACGTTCAGATGATACAAGGCCTCATCAACAATCGATTTTCGAATGTTCTTGTACATCTTGATACATTCTTTTCCATAACCAGCAGAAATCATGCACTCTGAAATCGCCTTCAAATCTTCCATGGCAGACATGGAAACGCGCTCTACTTCAGATATGGAATCTTCTCCGGCCCTCGATTCCTCCTCGTCCTCAGACTCATCCTCGAATTCAGAAACGCTTGATCTTGACGCTCTGGAAACAGATTCAGGGTCAAGATGCTGCCTGTTGGACTTCAAGATGATGTAAAACTCCCTCTCGAGTCTCTTTATGGCAATTTGCATGAGACCTTGAGCGAGAACCAGATTTTCTGAGGTGGGTTCATGGGAGATGTAATATTGCATGGCTGCGTGGAGGTCTTTGATGGAGTTAAGGTACTGTTTGGCTTCGTACCGGTTATCTGCTGCGAAGAGATTGGTGATGTTACAATAGAGGCTGGAGGAATTGGGGGAGACATCCCATTTAGAAATGAGCGCTTGTGCAATCTCGATTTTTTCGTCCATTAATGTATCGGAGAATGTATGGCGATGGTGTGGTGATGGATTAGGAGAGGCTGAAGGTGATTGTTTGTGCAGCATAGTCCTCATACCTTTTCTTGCATGCAAGGTATATATTTATATATATCAATCAGTTAGACTCTGTCTAAGAAGAAAGAGCAAGAGATGAGATCAAAAAGGGTTTCTTGTAGAGTTGACAGACAGCAGAATCTTGAGATAAGCTTTGATTTCTTACAGATAGATGAGTGAAGAGATATTTATAGAGAGGGTAGAGTGTTAGGAGCCAAGGAAAGATATGGGATGGAAGGATTTGTTGGATATGTGTCCGAGTGCACGCGGTATGATTTTGTCTGTTTTTGAACGCCCTCTCACATGGAAAGCAAATACGAACCATTAGTTGAAAAGATATCACACTTCCTAGTTCCTACGCTACCAATGAGAGAGAAAAATGAAAGTACCCAGAAACTCCAGCACCAGGCCGAAGAAAATATCCTCCTTTTCCTTGGTTTTTTTAAAATATAAAAAGAAACTTATTAAAATTAAATACATAGATATAAATTAATATTTTTTAATTACCACTCCTTCAAACAGCATGATGCCCAGTCTCTAGTCAGGTTTTAGGGCTTGTTTGGAAGGGTTATTGACCCTGTACCAATATGAAACCATAGAATTAGAAACTAACTCTAGTCCTCAAAATTAGTAACTCTCTAGTAGTAGTACCGTTCCAAGATTTGAAACCGTATTGGCCGTTGCCGACCTGGCCTGCTCCGTGCGGTTTATCGGGCAGTTTCGGTTTCTGGATTAAAATTAATGGGGCTGCATTTGTCGAGTAAATTCTGGGGTTATAAGGTGGTCTGGAGGAAAGTTTTCAAGTGCACTAATTGTTAATTAATGATTAGTTAATGTAAGTCACCCAGCATTTTCTGTTTTGTGATGGCAGATCCTGGGGTTTTGAAAATTCTGGGGTTATTGAGAAAATATTTTGATGTATTTCTTAATAAAATATATTTTAAAAAATAATTGCTCCTACTCTTGTAAATACCTCCAAGACAGCTTTGAAACACTACAAGATTATTTGTTGTCATGACATAAATAAATTTATTTGATTAATTAAATAGTTTTTATATTTTATTTTAAGCTTTTTATAAAAAAATAAAATAAAAGGTTTCTTTTTTTTATAAAGATATATTTTTTATATTTTTGAACACAAAAATTTATTTCAAATCCGTTATAACTAAATATATATTTTTTTAAAATTATTTTTAAAAACTACATATAAAAATATTAATACAAAACAAGTCTTCAATGTGTGGAAAGACCTTTCAAGTATTTGAGAATATGATATTAGTTATTTTTAAAAATATTTTTTAAATTTTATTAATATATTAAAATAATATAAAAAATAATTTTAAATAAAATATATTAAATTTTGACCGAACTATATTTAAGGTTTGGACTGCAATCCCGAAATGAGGCTTAAGTGGTGTACAAGCATTAAGTTCCTGTCCAATCCAAAGGTGAATGCCACCGGGGCTAGCGTGAAATGGGTCGCCCAGTACCCAGGGGCACGCGTGGGTCTATCACTGTTTAGACCTTGCAGTCGTCCGTGGCGCACGTGTACCATGAGCCTGCCCAGGTATGAAGGGTATTATGAAGGAACGCGTTTTCTAATCAATTTAATTTTTTTTATTAAAATTTAATATGAATTGTATATTTTGAATTATTTTAATATGCTAATATTAAAAAAAAATTAAAAAAAATCATTGATATATATTTTGATATAAAAAATTATTTGAAAAGCAACCGCTATCATATTGTCAAGCACCCTTGTAATTAATCTAAAACAATTTGACAATAAATTTTGAAAACTGAGCCAGCTTTCAACTAACTGACGAGGATTTTCAACATAATTTCCAGACTTCCATTTTTTAACTTGACTAAACTCTTAACTAATCCCTTTTTTTTTAACTAAACTTGTATATAAAATGATGCCAAGAAAGCTGCCTGTCAGCACCGGAAAGGAACAAACAGAAAATCCATTCAATCGGCTACATGCTGGTGAGAGAATCCATTCAGTCTCTGACTGGTGTAGCTGGTCTGCGATGCCGTTTTTAAGGATTAAAAATTATTGAACCTCGGAGCACCAGGAATTAGGGATAATTATCAATTGGCTGAGCCAATTACGGGACAGTGGAGAAAGTCTCCAGTAAACTGATTGTATAGTTGATTAGCATGTATTTGTCGCTACTATACAGCACCGTGGCTTTATAGTGACGTCGTACCGTCGTGTCGTGCAGCTGAGATTGATTTGATTGGTTACATATGAAGAAACGCAGTCATGATGTAAAATTGCTTCCGTTCCCCTGTCCTTGCCTTCTCAGCCGTAGTTGAAAACATCACTGTGTTCACACATCCATTTAAATAGTTTTTAAAATATGAACACTTTGTAGTTTTCACACATCCATTTAAATAGTTTTTAAATAGTTCACACATCCATTTAAATTTCCGACATTGCTATTAAATATGAACTCACAAGTTAATTTTTAACTCCTCGAGATCAATTCATTTTCTAACTTAAATTTAAAATTAAATAATATTAAAATTATTTTAATATCATCCAGTTAATTTGATAATTTAAAAATAATCTGGATATCCAATAAAAAACATGGTTTTATTTATAACTATTTGTATATAATTGACGTGTGTTTTTAGTTTTTATTCCTTAAACACTTTATTTATTAATTTTTAGGGGTATTTAAAAGTATGGAGACAAATACTTTTAAAAGTGTTTATGAAAATAATATTTATGATATTTTCAAGTGTCACATACAAACAAATACCAAAGTAAACATTTTTGTTTTTCTATTTTCTAGAAAGTTCATCTAAAAAACTAGAATACTCTCCACTGTATTTAAATGTTCGCTGCTTTTTTTCTTTTTTTTTTAATCTTACGATATATTTCTTACCCCTCAACAAACTGATTAATTGTACACAATATATAGCGACGACTCTGATCTCATGGAAGATGAAATCCAGGTGTGTTTGAATTATAGGCTTTAATTGTCTGGGCTGATGTCCCTTTCTATCTATGCTATTTAACCGAATCTAATTGGGCCTGCTATTTCTTCAAGTGGGCTATGATGATGTCATTTTACTGGTAGTTTTCTTATGTCTTCAGGTTTTTTAGTTGGCATTTTAAAGTGAATTTTGAAAAAATAAATTATTTTTTATGTTTAGTAGTGTAATAAAAAATAAATTGAAAAATATTTTTCAGTGTTTGGTTATGTCATGGAAAATGAGCTGAAAAATAATTTATTAATATTTTATTTTTTTTTCAAGTTTATTAAAATAATAAGGAACAAATCTTACAAATTAAAAGGTTGAATGAGAATGGAATTGAAAAAAATTAATTTCATAAATTATCTCAAATAAAATAAATAATAATCAAAATAATAGAGATCAAATCTAAAAAATAAAACAATTGAAAGATAAAGAAATTAAAATAATAATAATTAACATTTCATAAATTATTTCAAATAAAATAAGTAACAATCAAAAGAATGAGGATCAAATTTGATAGATAAAAAATTTCAATTAAAAAATAACAAGGGAAAAGTAAATAAAAATTATAAAAATAAGAACCAAAATTAATATAAAAATTAAATTCTAAGGGGTGAAATTGAAAAATAAATATTCAAAACAAAATATATATAGCAACAAAAGTTTGAGTACCAAATTTGATATAATTAGCAAATAATATGATATTTTTAAATTTTTCACAACTTCCGGAAAGTGTTTTCCTTCCAAAATAAAAGAAAAACACTTTTTCTGGAAATCAAGTCAAATTTTTCTGACTTGAAAGTGTTTTTCGTTGACTAACTTTTTTAATGGCAAACAAACACATGAAAGTTTGAAAAGTGATTAACGCAACCTTAGGATCTGTTTATGTCATGCTACGAAGCTATCTTTTCAGTGTGTTAGAAAGTGTGATAGTTGTTGTAGTTTAAAATATTTTTTATTTAGAAATATATTAAAAATATATTTTTTTAAAAAATTATTTTTTATACTAACACATCAAAACAATATAAAAACATAAAAAATAATTTTAAACAAAAAAATATCAAGTTTTTAGAAAACACGGTTTCAACTGCATTCCCAAACATTGCCTGGACTAATTATAATTTTAGAAATTATTTGGTTTTCTTTTGTTTAAACCTGTTTTCTTATTACGATAAAAATTGAGTTTGAGAAAATATATGATTTATAGCTTTTTTTTAATATATTTTTAAAAATGTAATCATAAAAATTACCATAATATTGAAGTAGTATTTAACATTGTAATAAAAATTATTTTTTAAAATATTTTTCACTTGAAAATATATTAAAATAATATATATTTTTTTATTTTTTAAAATTTATTTTTAATATCAACACTTTGAAATTATTCAAAATTACAAATAAAAACACAAATAAAAAAACATATTTTTTTAAAAGTAATGCCTAAACACACATTCAGTTGCTGCTTTTGTATATCATCAATGGTCTAATCATGCCATGTTAAAAGTAAGCTCGTTTATCTAATCGAATGCAAGCAATCATTTTTCTTTTGAAAAAAAAAATAAAGTGAAAAAGAACGCGAAAGGTTGAAAAAGATTAAGTTATAAATGCATTGTTTAACTATATATTCTTAGAAACCAACGAGGACTAATTAATTAGTTTCAATAAAGTTCAGGGACTAAGTTATAATCAACCGCGGGAAAAAGGGATTAGTACCGTGCTCTAGTTAGCAGCCAGTGCTTGTAATCATGACACACAAAGGATCAATAGCCCCACCCCAAATATTTTAAATCTAATAAATAATTGAAAGTTGATTACAATAATTCGAAAGGTCCAGAATCACACTCCTTCCAAGTTCCAAAGTTCTATTATTCAATATTTCTTTTTATGGGGACCAAAATGGTTATAATATTTTTTAAAAATATATTTTTAAAAAATATATTAAAATATTTGTTTTTTTTTATGCTAGCTTATTTTATATATATATATATATATATATATATATTTCAAGTGAAATATCAAAAAAAAAAAAAAACTAAAACATTTTCAAACACGCGAGTCTCTGGAAGCCACACCACTTTAAAAAGCGGATTAGTTGGTATCATTAAGGAGATTTTTGTATTAATTTCTTTCTTCCGTGCTTGTAAACCAACAATTATAACTCCTAGCATTGACTACTTACATAGCCTTTGCTTGGTCCAAGAACATGAAAATGATGGATCTTTTCTGTGCTTCTCCAGCTTCCACAGCCATTTGCTCAAGCCTAGACCATCGTTCCATAGTGCGTCATGGAACGAGACCTCTTGATAGGAAGAGTTCTAAATCTGATTATACACCAGCTTGTTCATCTGAGTTGCCCCCCAGCCCCTGCAGTCCTTATAGCAGGAAAAGTTCTGCTAAGCAAAGAGATTTATATAGGAAAAGCTCCGCTGAAGATAGTAGATCGGTGATCAGTTCTGTTAAGCAGAGTTATTTACGTAGAAAAAGCTCTGCTGATATAAGTGATCTGCAAAGTCGCCCTGTACCAGGTTCCTCCTCCAGGCACCTCCTTGTAAGCGATACAGCTCCTTATATCGATTGGATTTCGGAGTCTGGTCATCATGAAGTCCCTGCAATGGCTCCTAGCATTCAGCATGCAAACCCGAGGCTTACAAATAGCTTGATTGATTTTCCTGCACGGAGATCTTCTTCTTTGGTTTGCTCTCGTGACTGGATTTCAGAGGCTGACAACGTGTCTGACACTGGAAATAAACCCAGTCATATGAGCTCAAATGATTCTCCTGCTTTAAGATCTTCTTCCTCAACATGCTCCCGTCATCAGGTTGTTAATTAGTTTCTACTCAAGTTCATCAACTAGTAATTTCTACATAGTTAATTTCAGCTCATTAGTTAAGATAGACAAGGACTAGGCTCAAAATATTATATCTTGGAGCTTAATTGCTCATTTATTACTACTTTTTTTGAATCAGAATATTAATAATATCATTATATATTCTTATCGTTAATCAATTCTTTTCAGGTTGTGGTTTTGAGGGTTTCTATTCATTGCAAAGGATGCGAAGGAAAAGTGAGGAAACATATCTCCAAAATGGAAGGTTATTTAATACTACTACACATACAAGAGAGATTAACACTGTTGATTTGCTTACCAATTTCATATAAACTTGTGGGCTAAAGCGATGCCTTAAAATTTATGCGCAGGAGTTACATCCTTCAGCATAGATTTTGCGACAAAGAAAGTTACGATCATAGGGGATGTGACCCCTTTAGGCGTCCTTGCAAGCGTCTCCAAAGTGAAGAATGCACAGCTGTGGCCATCTGCAACAACATCGCCTTCGCCATCCCCACTCCCTTGATGGTCAACCGGAGCTGTTGATTCATGCATTCTGCCTCATAATTTCTTTTTACTTGTTTTTACTAATGCATGAATAGTGTGAAATACTAGCATGCAGGCTGTGTGAAATTAATAATAGCTGTTTAATCACGCTAATCAAGAAGCTAGTGTGCCATACATACCATATGAAAATGTGAGCTCTGTTTCATGAGATCGGTTGCATCATCATGAGTAATCTTACGTTGTTGTTTAAAAGTAATTAACTAATGTGCATCATAATTAATTTCGCTTGCTGGCCATTCAATTATACAGATCGGTGTAAATGTTTTGTTCTGTTAAAAAAACAAAAACAAAAACGTATACTGCTTGGCCTTGCGTTGTTTGTTTGAAGAAATTAATTGTTCCCTCCCGGGCCTCCCGCATTATTACGCTCACGCAGGAAAACAACAACTGGTAATTAATTAGGAGCACCCTATATTTTATTCCTTCACAGTCTCAGATCGAAGACCATGCATCATTGGTCTCCAGGCATGCCATAAATTATACCTGATGCATTTTGTTTTGCTGGTGTCGGAATGTTATACACACACACACACACACACACACACACACACACAGAGTAGAGAGAGAGAGAGAGAGCATGTGAGTCATTCATTATAACCTGTGGAGTCACGGGTTGATGCATGCCGAGGCAAAACAAAAGTCGGCACTTAAGGACAGGCAAGATTTTTTATAATTTTTCAGTAGAGAGACGCAAAGCCACTCCTTTTCTTGCTTCTTCATCTGTCTTCTGTTATTGAGACCATGAATGTGATTCCCTTTATGAATGTTTTTAAAATTCTTTTTGAAAAAAAATTATTTATTTATTTATTTTAAATTAATTTTTTATATATATTTTTAGATTATTTTAATGTATTAATATAAAAATATAATATATTTTTCAATAAAAAATATTTTAAAAAATAACGATAGCGCAACTGCGCTAGAAACACACAATATAATTAATTCTGGTCTCTATTTGAGTTTTGGTTTGGTCATACCACAATTTCAGTCCAATTCCAAAAGTCTTGGGCATAAAATTGTCCAGCGCTGGCTTGAGACACCGGTCCAACTTTCTTAAGAATTTGTTTGTTTGACCAGAAATATATGTTTTTAGAACCTTATCCTTACTTTTTAACGCTTGGTTCACCTACAATTGCAGAATAGAAATTAAATACTTTATTATAAAAGGGAAAACAGCTTATACAGTTCTCAAAAAAATAAAAATGTCTAAGAAAATTATTTTTGTCGCTAAAATTGAAGTCCCACTTGTAATTAATTCTTATCTCTTACTCTATTACTTCATGTCATGGCCATTTGAGCATATTCCAAACCAAACTAAATTCTAAGTAGATACAGAGCAGAGGAACTGGCCAGGCTCTCGGGAGAGTATTATATATCCTGCTGTCCCATGTTAACATGTAAGAGATTTTATAACCATGGTCTGTCCAGGCAGTGCCGAGCAACGGTGGTATTCTCTGTCTTCGAGTGGCTGTGTGCATGCCTACCCACGAAATCAAAGACAAAATGATGACAACAATGTACACTTTTGGTTAGCAGTCCATTTCAGACTTCCTAGTCGTGGGGTTCCTTGACGTCTTCTACTTCTTACTTTTGCATTTTGCTTTCTAGAAAGTCTATGGTCTCTGTATATTTTAATGGGACAAAAGGAAAATACAGTCTCGGCAGGCGTTGAAGCAAGCAATGAAATTTAACTCTATCCATACCGCTTTCAGTTTTCCTTTTCTTCTTTTCCTTTCGCCGAAGGTTTCCTAACTTTAGTTTCACCAACCTTATCCCTGGCGGCCGAGAAGAAAGAATGAAAATTCCAAAAGATCAATCCACTCCGCCAGGCTAGGGTTTATTATGACTTTTTGGTCGACAAGTGTGGTTAATTTGGTCGGCGCACCACCAGTGGCATGAGATCTTCCTTTTGCATTTGGAAAAATGAAAAAAGGGTTAAATTTATAGTTTTTTTCTTTTCTTTTCACAAGGATAAATATATTATGCAGTTCTAGTGCTTATTGATAGAATTCATAAGCATTGATTTTGTTTCGAAACGCATTTAATAATACCAAATCAATCCAGTATGTATCAGCTTTTACTCATATGTGGTACAATTTATACTGGATCTTACCCCATCCGATTAGAGCACAAAAAAAACACGACCAAAATTTACAACTTTTCCTGCAACAAGGTCATTACTTTGTGCTGAAAGACAGCACTCAAGTTCTGTTTGGTCTTACTGAAAATCACAACTGAAGTTGTTTTATAAAATGTTTTTTATTTTGAAATATATTAAAATAATATATATTTTTTATTTTTTAAAATTTATTTTTAACATCAACATATCAAAACAATGAAAAAACAAAAAAAAAATAAAGAAAAAAATTCAAAATTTGTTTAAAAGTTTCAATTTTAAAAGGAAGGAGTTACCTATTCTTATATATATAAAAATATGTACTTCCACAATTAGCTATTAACTTTTATTATTATATAACAAAACTGTTCCTTAATTTTTTAAATAATCACAGTTTAATTAGTTATTACTTGATATATAGTAAGTATGGGCATAATTTAGAGTTTCAAGTAGCTGAGCCGGAGTTAAGTCTGGGCATCAAGGGCCTAGCTAGGGTCAAGTTCAAGCCCACCAAAGGCAGGCTGGGGTAAAATCTGGGGCACTCAGAGCCGGACCATGAACAAGTCCAAGTCCCTCAAGGGTCAAGCCGCAACCAAGTTTACGGTGCTAAAGGACGAGATAGGACAAGTCTAGAGCACTGACGAAATCGTGGGTTCAGCCTGCCCAGGGTCAAACAAAGACCACGTCTAGCACAACTCTATGAATAGGCCCAAGGAGACGAGGATAGGCTGCGATTGGGTGTGGGACAGCAAAACTTGAGCGTAGATTGTATTAACCCCAGCATCTGATTGAAACTAGGTACAGTTTTTTTAAAAAAAAAAAAACTGGAAGAAATTTCTAATCATCCAAACAAATATTTTAGACTTTTTTTAGAAAACGAACCAAAAATAAAATAAAATAAATGAAAACATAATAGACAAGCATCCCTCAGGTTCATTAAGTGATAAAATACTGACAAGATGCTTTGCTCCTGCATCAAATTGTAAGTATTTTTCTATACCTTTCCTGTTCGGATATATTTTAGAGGCATGTGTTCAGACAATAAACACAAGTAAAAGATCAGTTCTTTTATGCTTTGGTCAGTTCCTACACAAAAATGGAACGTCACTTTCTCTCTTACTATTTTTCTTCTCTCCCCTAACACTATTAAGTACTAATGCCACTCAGAGAGGATCCTTTTGCTTGTGGTACTGCATAGAATTGTTTGGATGAAATCGTGTCCATCTCCATCCATTTTGCAGTCTCTTGAATGGAAACTCACAACTAGACCAATAGCTGCCAATCACTGTAAAATTGGAGGCAGCACCGAGTCCAAAGTTTTGAAGTCACTGCATCAAGGGTTTTGCTTCATAGGGACTAGACGCTCCATTTTGAGTATGCTCGGAAGGTGGAAGCTTCGAAGGTGTGCTTTTCAACAAGTTTCTTGCATACAGAGAACCAAAGACGATAACCTGATTCAATGTATGAGAATTAGGGGCCTTGGGATGAGAGAGTTTGAACAAGGATTGTGATTAACTTACAGCTCCAATCCATTGTTCCCAGCTAAGAGGATGGGCGAACCACACACATGATAGCACAATGCTCACCAACTTCAGTTACAAGACAAATAGAAAGGCATCGTTCATCAGAAGGGTAGTTGTGATGACAAGAATGAAACATTAGATTCAGTTGGAGATTTTTCCATTCACCTGTCTTGTGGTCATTATAGCAGCAAATGTTAGAGCACCAAATGTGCGGATTGTGTAAGAAATGAAGAACTGGCTAGCAGTTGCTACCTGCACGGAATGATATTATTTCTCAGATTTACTCTGAATCTTCTCTGAAAGTAAGTAAGGGGGGAGGATGTTTAATAAAGTCAAGCAAAAAACATTTGGGCCCTTGATATTATAGAGTTATGACAGTAAAAATTACTCACGGTGGAAAGCAATGCAATGTCATAGAAACAATCATTATGGCGGAACACAAAATCTATGGCTGGAAGAAGATGTCCTTGTAATACAAGGCCTACAGCAGAAATTAAGTCAATGCATTCAGTCAGCAACAGACAAGCAATAGCATAAACAAATGCAATCTGAAAGTAGAAGAAATGTGCTACTGTCCAAGACAAAAGTTAATAGTATTATAAGCTTAAAAGCTCTATCATGGCATTTGCCTTCATTAAAAATATTTGGAAACCCAAAAGACAAGGAAGCAAAGGCTCATCATCTCTAAGTGAACTGAGCATAAAAGAATAGGAACCACCGCTCATCCTTTCCTAACTATGCTGAGAGCAAAATCCACATGGGTTAAGAGCACTAGCTCAGCAAGTCCAACTCCAAGCCACAAAAAAATTTGAGCACTTACATAGTTAAACCTATAACCCACTACCTAATTGGACAATTAAAATGGAATCAAACTGCAAAAACAGGTGAAAAAAGGTTCACATGGACAGTCCATCCAATGACTTCTCCCCTTTTAATAAAAACAAAAGATCAAATCAAGATAATCCAATGACGGCAGAGAGCCATGCATAAATCACAATATTTTCATAATTTATTCATGAGAGAGAGAGAGAGAGAGAGAGAGAGAGAGAAATTGGGCAAGATTGGGAAACTCACCTGTCAAGCTGAGAATGCAAGAACACAATGTTGTATAGAAAATTTGATTGTGAATCTCCATATCATAACCTTTAAATAGCTTATCTTGGAACGTGCTTGTAAAGCCATCAAAACTGTCAGAAATACAAGGTTTACGTGCTGAGCAACATTATTCTTCCCAAAAAAATTTCACCGAACCATTAACAAAACACTCAAAGTTGTTTGGCCCACACCCATAAACTTATCAATTTTCTATCCATACAATAAATTACTTGAACAAGGAAGTGTAAAATTGAAATGATTCTGTTGATTCATGTAGCATCAATATAAGAAGTCACTTTCCCATTTTAGCATTCATGCCAAAACAATTTGATATTGGCATTCCAGGCATCCCTTTCAGCAAAGAACAAAAGCATGCATATGCAAACAGATGTTCAATTTACAACTGGATAAAATTGTGATTTGCAGCAATTTTGCTCATGGAAATGACAGCTAAATTAACAATGGAGCAAATGCAGTGCCTGAGAATAAATGCATTTAAAATTGATACCCGAGATAACCAAGCATCAGGGAAACACCCCAAACAGTGTTTTCTCTTCCTCTGCTGTATGGACTGATCTCATTTCCTGCCTAAATCGAAAAACAAAATAGAATTAGTTCAGTGTGTAGCAGTCAAGATGATTCTTAAGCAGATAACTGCCTTAGATTACCATCATGCATGAACAATAACAGCAACCACTACAAATACAAAGCATGTACATACAGAAAGCCAAGGAATATCTGTGCAGACAAGTAAGGCAAGGTCACAATTAACATAAGCAATGCTCTTATTTTCATCCACCACAATATTCTCATCTCCCATAAAACAACAAAGGTGTCTCATATCTGGACGTCAGAAAAGGAGTCATAAAATGAAAAGATAACAGTGCACAAGTTGGTTTAGATATTATGAACTAATACTATGCACAAGTCTCTGTTTGCAGTAGTATGGTTCAATGTCTTTTTTACAACTTCGAACATTCAATGCATTGCTGATCCAAACGTCTCTCATTATGCCTACCATTGCTACTCTTTGCATTGATAGGGCTTAAGAAAGAAAGAAACACACACACACACACACACTCACAGACAATCATCAACAATTTTCTAGTCATTGGTAATAATTCTACAAATACAAGAATCTGATGGTGTCTTTTACTGTTTACCCTTGTATTAAAAAAATTAATTTTTTACATATATGGAACCCTAAATATATGCAGATGTTGATCTTTCCTAAAGTTGTGCTTATATATTTGTTTGAATCCTGGTTAACTTTGGCCTTTTCATCTTGGTAATAGATGGAAAACTAGCGTGGACTTTGCTTTCTGAACAGATAAATTATGGAGCAGAATGAAGTGTAATCAACCCAAAAAAACCAAGTTGCAAACAAGTACAAGCAGATGCTATATATCAAAAAGCATTAAAAATGGAGTGGCAGAGACAGGAAGCATAGTCATTACTGGAAATAGAATGAAAATTGAACAGCCCAGTGTCACTAGAAGAGCCAAAAAGTAGTCCATTCCTTTGTATCTCTTTTGCATAATGATTGTGCCCCATACCTGAACAAAAAAGATGAGAAATCAACACTTTGAAAGTTGAAATTAAAATTAAAACTGTAACTGACAGCAAAAGGTACACAAGCCAAAAAATGCAGAAAGATGACATTTTGAGCATTCTGTCAAAACCAATCCATGCAGTCATTCTCTAATGCATTATTGTAAAAAATTCTTATATCCACCATAACAAATGTTTCCAAGATATTTCTTAGAAGTAATTGAAGGAAGTTGGTCCCAAAAGGATAATTTATTGAGAAGTACAGCAGAAAGAATTACATATTGCCAGTGTTAAAGGACTTCAGGCAGCAAGTTGGCATACCTCCACCCCCCAGCTACTAAGAAAAGAGAAGACATGCACATACATGACAAGCATTCTGGGAATAATTTGGATCAAGCTCATTGTAGAATGATTTCTTGCATCCAGAAGAGCGATATAGAATCACCTTCATCCATCAAATGATTATTTAGCAGGAAAGAAATACAAAAAAAGCTTCAACCAAAATACTGATCCTAATCTGCAGACGCAGCTCTATCAGATAACTTCTTCAGGAAATACATTCATAAAAAGAAAAATAGATAAATAAACAAATAAAGGCAAAGACAAATGCATGTTAGCTCAAAACTATTACATAACTAGAAACCCTGCAGCGGTATCCTCAATTTATACTACTAAAGCCCGACATTAGAACAGTCAACCCAGAAAGCAAAATTCACACGCTAGAGCTAAATAAATTAAAATGCTTGTTGCTAAACTGATCCGAAATGACAGAAACAGTAACATTATAATTCATCGCAGGAAATTAACATACCATGACAGGAATCATTTTGGCACACTTAGCGAGTGTCTGGACAGGGAAACTAACATACTTGAGCGCCTGGATCAAGCACATATTGTCAGCATAAGAATATCTAAACCTAATCCAGCACAAATCTAGAATTACTTATTCAGAAAACTAATTCCAACAGAAACGTTAATAAAAGCAATGGTAAAGAAAAAAGCAAAACATACCTCATACTGGCAAGTTGTGGTCAGTATGTTGGATATTGATATGAGACAGTACTTGTAAACAGGAGCAACAGGATTCAAAGCTTTTTTACTTGCCTAAGAAACAAAATTCCAAATCAACCCATTGTTCAGACATTAGATTCTAATTATAAAACAGACCGAATGGGACTTACGACAAGAGCAGCAGCAGAGACAGCAGACGTGGTAATGCGGTTGCAGAAAACAAGAAACAACGAGTACTTAAAGAATTCCTTGTTTGACCCATATGGGACTCTCATGATCTTTTCCTGCCTCCAAATATTTTTTTTTAAAAATCAAATCTCAAACCCTAAACCATTTCTAGACATAAAAACAAAAGAAAAAAAAAACCTGTAAAAGACCATAGATGACAAGAGTGGTCATGATTCCGGCGACAGCAAGGACTCCTTTCCATAGCTTGTTCTCTTTAACGCCACCTGATAATAACGAATCGGCCATACCTGCTTTCAAAGAAACAAATATTGATTTTCTTTTGAAGCAAAAATTAAAAGGAAGCGGGGATTTGGGATCGAAGAGAGAAGAACAAAGGACACGTGTAAGGTTGTAGGGGTTAGAGAGGGATCACTGTTTACGCACTACATACCAGCAATTGCAATGGTCATCGCTCACGCCGGCAACATTTTCGCTCTTTTTGAGTCCCCTTTTCTGTCCGTCTAGACGTTTGTCTTCCGTTTTTGCGGTTTAAAAAGCTCCGCCACGTCACTTTATTTTATTGGTAAGAGTCAAAGTCAATGGACGCTTCCATCTCATTCTCAAAGGAACGGGCTGGGTAATATAACCTCGTCTTTGTACTTTCATAAAACAAATAATTTAATCCCTCCAAGTACTTCTTTGTCCATATTTGATGTATTTCATTTTCACCGTCCAATTAGACGCAAAAGTTAATGAAAAAATTCCATTAGCTTTCCATTTTTACACGACTTCTGTTTTTGTTTTGTTTTTAGCTATTTTTTAAAAATATTTTTGGTTTAAAAAATATTAAAATTTATTTTTATATATATTTTTAAATATTTTAATGTGTTGATATAAAAGATTATTTAAAAAAATATTTTAATATATTTTTAAACAAAAAACTATTTTAAAAAATATTTTCATATACTTTCTTAGTTATAAGATTTAGTCCAATTCAACTCAATGTGTTAATTTAATAATTTAAAATTTAAAATTTTTTAAATCCAAATAAAAAAACAGGTGGCCTCTTATATTAGTCTATATAACGCATGGATAATATGAAAAATAAATAATTTTTTATTTTTGGAATTAATTCAATTTAAGTAATTAATTAATTAATTATGGTATTTCATGCCAAATTATTCTTTTAATTTAACTAAAAAATTACATTTTAAATTCTAGTTGAGATATCCCTTAAAAGAAATTAAAAGACAGAAAGAAAAAGTTTGTATAAAAAGCTTTTGGATAAAGGCTCTGCCAAACGATACAAGCGAATACACATCCAGAACAAGAGGTGGGCTTTTCTTTGTTTTCTATACTAGTAGAATACATATCAAGTACGCAGTGGAGGAAAATTGTCGATCATTTCAGAACTAGAAGAGGGCTTTTGTTTTTGAAGCATCTCCAGTTCCATGGACTGTGCCAGCCTATACACTGACCTCTTGGTTCCCCACATGGTCACGAGTTCAAGGTCTGTGCTAGCTAGCTCATAGAAGTATATTTAGCTAATTATTAGCACGCTGTCATTAATATAATTTCCATTTAATGATGGTTCTGTTGCAGCTTTCGGAGACTTTTAGAGACTCCTCGTGGTATAGGAATAGGAGCCGACCTGTTCAAACACAGGCTGTTGAGTCCCACATGTTGGGCTATTGGGGGTGGAAGTGCGTCTGATGAGAGTTTTTTGAAGGGAAGTGAAAATGGGTCTCTGCTGGGAGCTTTTGATGAGTCTGCTTCAGCACCATTTCTGACACTTGATGCTGAAATTACTCCTGAAACCATTGATTTCTTCGTCAGTGACGCAGAGGGCGATCCTGACTGCCCAACCGAAGGGTACTCTTCAATTGAGCAGGCACTCAATACTTTACGTGAGGGAAAGGTATATCTTTTCTCCGTCATTCTATATTTGCGGACTATTTTCTGCTTACTTCTGTAGAACTTCAATGATTGATCTCCTTTAGTTTTTCTACTTTGATTCAGCAAAAACATTATACCTGCCGTGTGCGCTCGAGAAATAATGCAGAAAAAAAACCAGAATTATGACCACAATAAAATTTCCATTATGATATAACCATAAATAATCATGTGTTAAATGTTAACCATGACTGCAAATCTTTCAGTTTGTAATTGTTGTAGACGATGAAAATGGGGATATTGAAGGAAACCTTATCATGGCAGCATCTCTTACAAGTCCTCAGCATGTGTCATTTCTGATTAAGAATGGATCGGGAATTGTTTCGGTAGGCATGAAAGAGGAGGATCTTGAAAGACTTAAGCTTCCTCTGATGTCACCAGAGACAGAGAACGAAGATTCATCTGCCCCCACTTTCACAATCACTGTGGTATGTTTTAATTCTTAGATCTTAATAGATACCCCGCTTCCATTTCAGTCCTGTATATATAATCCTACTAAAGCAAAATACTGTGTAATCAAATTAAGTCATTAATATCTGTTAAACATGTTTGATTAAGTATCATTTTTTCCCTGCTTTTCAGGATGCAAAATCTGGAACATGTACTGGAGTATCAGCATCAGACAGGGCTAAGACTGTTCTTGCTCTTTCTTCTCCTGAGACCAAGCCTGAAGATTTTAGAAGGCCAGGCCATGTGTTTCCACTCAAGTATCGCAACGGTGGGGTTTTAAGAAGAGCTGGTCATACAGAGGCTTCTGTAGATTTGGTGATGTTGGCTGGGTTGCCACCAGTTTCTGTTCTTTCAGCAATTATTGATCCAGAAGACGGTTCTATGGCCTCTTTGGCTGATATAAGAAAGTTGGCAATGGAGCACAACATACCAATCATATCAATAACTGATTTAATAAGGTGATACTGACGCATGCATATAATTATTTCTTGGTTAAAATTGGTTTTTGTCGGTGTCTCCGTGATATATTACTTGCTAGAATGGTTTCGAATGCTCCTCTAATCGATCCTGACATGCTATTGTTCATTTCAATTTATTTTCTTCAGCTTGTTGATTCAGGATTTTTCTTTTCATGTTACTGTTCAATATAATCACTGATCTGTAGGTACCGGAGGAAGAGAGAATATCTAGTAGAGAGGAGTGCTATTTCTCGTCTACCTACTAAATGGGGTCTATTTGAAGCTTACTGCTACCGCTCAAAGCTAGATGGTACAGAACACGTAGCTATAGTCAAGGTAATCATGTCCTTGGATTTTTTTCTCTGTTCGTTTTCAGAGATTCAATTTCTTAGCTGCATCGGGTTTTAAACAAATTAACATGAACAGGGAAATATTGGAGATGGACAGGATGTTTTAGTAAGAGTTCATTCAGAATGTTTGACAGGGGATATATTTGGATCAGCTCGTTGTGACTGTGGCAATCAGTTGGATTTGGCAATGCAGTTAATTGAGCAAGCTGGTAGAGGGATCGTTGTTTATCTTCGAGGCCATGAAGGAAGAGGAATCGGCCTTGGTCACAAACTTCGAGCCTACAATTTGCAGGATCAAGGTCATGACACGGTCCAGGCTAACATTGAACTCGGATTAGCTGTTGATGCACGCGAGTATGGCATTGGCGCTCAGGTCAGTCAGAAAATGCTGTCAAAATCACACCCCCCCCCCCCAAAAAAAAAAAAAAAAACGTAAACTCTTTCCAAATGAAAATCACAAGAAGAATATTTAGAATCAGTTCTTTCAACTTTGATGCAGATTCTAAGAGACATTGGGGTCCGAACGATGCGCCTGATGACCAACAACCCCGCCAAGTTCACTGGTTTGAAGGGATATGGCTTGGCTGTTATCGGTAGGGTTCCTGTCTTCACACCCATTACAGAGGAAAATAAGAGGTACTTGGAAACCAAGCGTACAAAGATGGGTCATGTTTATGGCTCTGATATACGAGGACCCTTAGCTGGATTCATCAACCCAACTGAAAGTAGCACAGGCTCACCGGAGGAAGAGTGAGAGGTCGATTGATGTGTATTTACTGAAGTGGCCTTCCTCATTCTGTATCATAGCGAGCTTTGATTTTCCTTCACTCTCTCGTTGATTATTGTCATTGCAACAAATTTTCTACTGTCTTTCAACTCAAACAGTGAAAGCATACACAGTTCATTGCAAAGAAAAGGGGTAAAAGTATAAAAAACTCCCTCGACTTTTGGGATTCCATCAATTACGTCCCTAGACTACTTTCTTAGATTTAAACTCCCCTTTCATTTTTAGACCCACCTTTAGAGGTGGTAATTGTAAGCTTTGACTCAATCAGTGTTTCTACTTTCTACCGAAAATCGAAAAAGAGTTGACTCGATCCATGCACAAAACAACCATAAAAACAACTTTTAAAGATGAACCGTAATAATCTTTCTTAACAAATCATGCCATGATATCCGGAAATCATAAACATAGTATATCATCATCAAATCATCAACCTCTCATGCTATTATTACTATCATGACAAAAATACACTTACATAAAATTTAATTTTACTAGAACACACAATCATTTAAAAACTATTGACTGGATTTAAAGCCTATATTATAAGTTAGGCGTGTTAATCAGCGGGTCAATGGATAATTCAAAGCTTTAGATTTTGTTAAAATAAATTTTGAAATAAAATTTTATTGGTTTTAAAAATAATAATTTTATTTATTTATACAACCTGAAATAGCTTTGGGTCAATGGTTGATATGTAAGAGCATTATCTTGAAAAAAATAAAATAAAAACCTTAATCTTTAGTTAGTTAACTCAATGTTGAAAGATGTAAGTAGTAAAAAATAGCACTTAACTAAAAGAAAAAACTTAAGTGAACTCAAGTCAATCAAGTAAACTCGTAATGTAAGTTATGCATACCAATGGATTCAATAAATTGTTTATATCAAAGATTATTTTTCATTTAATTACACGATGATAAAGTGCATAAGAATTCTTTTGTAGGACATATTTTTTAGAAGGAAAAAAATGTGTTAGACACGTGTGACTGATATAACATAAGCAAATTATTGATAAAAAAAAATGTGAAATTGTATTTTTTTTTGTAGTTTTGAGCTAAATACAAAAATAGATCATCAACAACAAATAGTGAAATTATATTTTTTAAAATCGAGGGACAAAAAACTATTAAACAAAAAAATAAATCAAATGCTATGGATGAACTTATTAAACCTGTAACCCGGTTCATAAACTTAATTGGATTCATTGATTTTCTTATAATTATTTTTAACTCAAATATAAAACAACAAAATTTTTTTTTTTTAAAAAAAGAAGCCTAAGCACATTGGGCCAAAATACCCAACTCAGGCGTGTGGGCCTTCCAGCCTATGCTCCATGGCCTAGCATTTTTTTTTTAAATAGGGCAGTTGTCCGCTTCAATTATTTTTGAAACATTATCAGACGAAGAATTTAGCGACTTGGTCACCGGAAAAACATGGTGTTGGTTTATATATATATATTTGACCTAAAATACTTAAAAAACACTCCAAACACTTTGATAAATCTATTCATAACCTCAAAGAAAAAAAAAAACAATGCAAAAAACTGAAATCAACACGAATCCAAAAACATTTCCATGACCGGATCTATCTTCTCGAGCAAGGAGAAGGAAAAAAACCACCTAGGTGAAACTCTTTTCATTAAAAAAAATTAATTGACATCATTTTCATTTATTTCAAAAAATAAAAAAAATAAACTTTGAGTTATAATGATCACTTTCTCTTTCTTTATTGAAATTTAGTAGCCTTCTCTTTCCTTTAACAAAAAAAAAATTGATAAAAAAAAAACTTGGAAGTTATAAAATTAAATTTCTGAAAATTAAAATAACCTATCACTTTAAACCGAGAAATACAAGGGATCAAAATAATTTTTTCATATAAAATTCAAAGACGCCACTTGATTTATCACCTTTTCACTTTTATCTTCTATTTGTTATTTCAATCATTTTTTTTTAAAAAAATATGTAATCGGATATTAATTTTAGCTCAATTGTATAAAAAAATTTCAAGAATCAAATTAAAAACTAAGAAAAAATTCACTGCTGCAATCTAGTGATTTGTAAGAGAGGAAATAATGATTTCAGCTAAAGACGGCGCTACTCTGCTGCTTCGCCAGCCACAGGTCGTCTCTCTTATCCATCTCTCTATATCCAACACTCGTATATTTTTAAACAAGAGTTATTAACCCTTTTATTTTCTGGGTTTTCTTTAGGGTTTCAAGTTATTGATTTGGCGGCAATGGCACGAGCTAAAGGTATGATTTTATCCTATTTCAGTATTCACACATAATTTTGATTGGTTATTTAGTATTACATTTTGAAGATTGTTTTTTTTTTTTTTCATGTTTTGGTTTAATGACTTTGGACTATTGGTTTAATGACTTAAAGAGAAAGAATATAAGTGAACGATTAGATGAAAACTTTAATGAATGAAAATGACATCAAGTTGTTTGATAGAATGACTGAAAAGTGAGCAATAAGTTGTTATAAAGAGGATCTGTTTTTGGGTTGTTAGATGAAAATAAGCCTTGCTGATAGTGTTTTTTCAGTGGCGAGAGAAATCTAAGCTCGGGAATATGTTTCTTGTGTTTTTAATGCGCATTTCTTATCTTGTACTGATGAAATTATTGAAAAAGAGCAAGGCTAGGGTATTGCTGAGGTGTGTAACTATGAATGACATCCTTTGTAATGTTTTCAGAAACAGGCTTCTTTATTGTATACGATGAATCTATTGCATGATGTCTTTTATTTCCCTCGTCGATTCCTGGCAATAATGAGTAGTTCTGATTAATGGGTTTGTATGCTAATGTAGTAGGATTTCATTCAACAGCATGTATTAAAAATAGCAGTTGAGGGTGGGTTTTGATTAGTTTGTTTGTGTTGATCATGATCGTTATTTTTCTTCACCATTTGTGTGCTTGCTACATGCGCAACAGACAGTTTGAAAAAGGCTGACTCAAGGTCATAGGCCATAAAGGTTGCGAGAGCAGTAAAGTCAGGTTCAACCTTCAAGAAGACAAAGAAGATCAGAACTAAAGTTACATTTCATCGACCTAGGACATTGAAGAAGGGGAGGAATCCTAAATATCCTTGCATTAGTGCTACACCAAGGAACAAGCTTGATCATTATCAGATTTTAAAGTATCCCCTCACCACTGAGTCTGCAATGAAAAAGATTGAAGACAACAATACCCTGGTTTTCATAGTTGACTTACGTGCTGACAAGAAGAAAATCTAGGATGCTGTCAAGAATATGTATGACATTCAGTCTAAGAAAGTGAATACCCTGATCAGGTATGCTGCCAAGTAAGGTTCAATCTTTATTTCTCTTTTTAATGCTTTTGGTCTTGAGAAAATATGATGCTTTTCTTTTAGAAGTGGTTGATTGACTATTTTGAATCACATGCAGATGGTGTTTGTCAATAATTGCTTAGATGTTTTTCTGAATTTCATAATGTTAATTATGAACAAGACCGTACCTGGAATTATTACCCCTACCAGCACATGCACAAAACCTTGGCTTCTACTGGTTTGTTGTCAAAACAAATTTCATCAATATATGACATTGTTTGATTGAACCACTTATAAAGATAATTGATTATTACAATTCGATTTAGAAAATGTTGATAGGATGGCCTTTTTTTTTGCATCTGTAATTTATAACACACTGATACATCTCTATTAGATGTAGTTTGTTATACTTGGCAATTTGGTCGAATTATCATCTGCCATGGAAAAGGCAGGACTCTTATGCATGGCAGATCCATAAGACTTGTTGCTTGAAACTTTTTCTTGTTCATCTTCTTCCCTTTGGCAAATATTTAGTCCCTTTTCTGAGTTCATTGATTTGGCTGCAGGCCTGATGGTACCAAGAAGGCATATGTTAGGTTGACACCAGCATTGGATGTGGTGAACAAGATTGGAATCATTTAAGTGCTTGCCCTCTGCTTTTGAAGTTCGTCTTTGCTATTCCATTCTAGAGTAAGGCCGTTTTGTTGTGACATTAATGATAGGGATTTGCAAAATTAGTTTGGAGTTGTGAACTTGTGGAACTTCTGGTTATATTTTATCTCGTGTTTAACTGTAATTGAGATCCAGCAACCATGTAGGCTTGAGGTTTCTATCCATTGAGTCTGAAGTATGCATTCAGATATTAGATCATTTCAATGTCTACTTTATATAATTAATTGTGTGATCTGGCATTTTCATATCAGGTATAGCCACAATTTATATATAGGAGGAATGATTGTTTTTTTTCGCTGGTTTAGGTTCTCATATTGCTATTTGCAGTGCCAGGAGATACATTTTGTGTCCCCATTGTTTCTACAGCTTTCAGCTTGAATCAACTGTTACATAATAAAGTCACTGATCCAAGTCATTTTCATATCAGGTATAGCCACAATTTATATATAGGGGGAATGATTGTTTTTTTTCGCTGGTTTAGGTTCTCATATTGCTATTTGCAGTGCCAGGAGATACATTTTGTGTCCCCATTGTTTCTACAGCTTTCAGCTTGAATCAACTGTTACATAATAAAGTCACTGATCCAAGTCAATTTAGCAAAATTTGAATATCCTTGGCTATTTTTTGAAATGCCAATGGAAGAAGTTTAAAGGAGGAAACAGGGTAAGGAAGGATCTGGAAAAAGAAAAAAATGGAAAGATGGTAACATGTATATATCTTAGGTTGGCTCCAACACTGCTGATTTGCAGCAAACTTGGCTCCATCAGAGATGGAACGTTGTTCTCTGTTTTGCTGCCCAGATTGCCCAGCGGACTCATCTCCATTCCATTACATATATCTTAGGAATTACTGATTTTCTTAGATTTTCATCAGCTTTCACCTGTTTAATCTAATTTCCCTAAAATGAAAGGCATTCTAAAGTTCCTTTTGGTCTTTTGTTTTTCATAAAATATTTATATAAGAATATTTTTTGATTTTTGTGTATTTTCCAGAAAAAAAAAGGGTTAATGTACATATTTAATAGTTAATTTTGAAATTTAATTCTGAAAAATATTTTGAGTTCATAAAATTTTATAAAATATTTTATAAATAGTAATTTATAAGATGATCTAACCATGTTAATCATCATATTTTTCTTCACCATTATTTCCTCTTCCACCACCACTAATTTTTCCACTATCTTACTATTTTTTCCACCACTATTATCATCATTGATTATTTAGCCACCGTTGTCACCATTATCATTATTAACATCATTGAAAAATATTTACATGTAAAATATTTAAAATTAAAATATTTTTTAAATTAAATAGTGAAAAATATTTTACCCGTAAAATAAATATTTTTTATCTATAAAATATTTTACACTGAAATTTCTGCAATCAACACGACGAAGCAAGTCCACTGCCTACTTCTTAAGGTCCGAGTGCTAAATTCTGTAGGATCTGGGAGCGTAGGACTTGATAATTTGCTTCTCTTTCTTGGGAAAGTTCTTCCCTCGTTGGAATATCTAGCAGTGCGTGCGTAGAAACAGAAAAATCACGACAGGGACTGAGATTAAAGACATGTGATCTGCAAAGCGGACAATTTGTGTGAGACTGAAACCAAGTGTCAATACAAGCAGTATGAAAGACATGACAACAGTTTGGTAAATGTTTCAGCCATTCTCCTTCTTGAAATTCACCCAAGCATACTGCACATTCATTATTGCTTGGACTTGATTCTTCTTTATTCTTCTTCTTGAACTGAGCGATGGGGAGAGCGCGCGTCATGGAGGGCTCGAGTCCATGACACTGAAAATGCATTGAAGGATCTTCAAAGAAAACCTCATTTAGATGTCTCCTATCAACCTGGTTTGTAGAGAAAGTTACACTAACAACTGCACACCAAATTCGTTTTAGAATTTTGCAGTAAATGAGCCAGAGGATGATGATGATGCAAACAAGAGCAACTGACACAAGCACAAACGGATTCCTATGTGACTGCCGTTCAAATTCATGTCCTGGGGCTGGCGTTGGACTTGAAGACATGCTATGCTTAAGTTACAGATGAACACTACAATATTAGAATTGAAGGGTATGGTATCTGAAGGCTTTGAATGAAGCTGAGTTGCTGGACATTTTAGAGATGCTTATTCATGTGTAACTTCGCCTCCAGAGAGCCACTCTTGGAATTAATGAGTAACAGATAGAGAACGATTAAATCTATGTAGCCACAGATGTGGACAGATTAGTTGACAAGATTGAGAGCACTGTGTTTACATGAGCTGCGAGAGTATAGATGGCACCGAAGTTCCGTCGGTTTTTTCTGAGAAATATGTGAACATGAACTAATGTTCAGCTAATTTTAAAACTATGGTCAAAATTAAATAGAAGATATTAAAATTATGGTATGAAGATATATTTGTTAATCACTAGTCCACTATTAATGGATATCAAGGCAATACATGTTCTCTCTCATTTATATCCTCTCTATGGAAATGCAGGGGCAGATGCAGGACACATTTTCAGAGGTGAGAGGTTTAAGAGCAAGAAGTCAGAATCTTGCAGTAAATTTCTGCAAACAAAATTTACAACATCTCAAGTTCCCTTCTTGCAACTGAAGATTTCCATCCCTAAAAACCTTTTAGCATGGATCAGCTTGATTGAATCCAATATTTGCAATCCAGGCAGCCCTGATAATCTGCATCAGAAATGCAGAGAATGCCGAACAGCTACATTTGAAATGATGTGTGATGAGATTCCAAAAAATCCAAGTAATTTAGTAATGAGATTTATATGTTAGATAATCGGTTAGTTTCTTGATTTTAACAATCTGATTTATTTTTTCTAACTAAGGTAACTGATAGTTTGTACTTGTTGCCTAGTAAGTCAAGATGACTGATAGCTGACACTTACAAAAGATCATCTTTTATAGATTTCAAGACTATTAGATGTTAAAGTTAATATCTTTTTAAAGAGAAAAAATATAATAATATTTTAAAAATATAGACTTTAAAAATATGTATACTAAAAAATATTGAAAATGAAAAGATTATAAACCTAGAGCTTGAAGGACTCATGAGGTATTTATAACCCATGATTCTTGTCTTTTTATGGGAAGGAGAGGTTGAAGAGTCATTTTATCTCTGTGATGTTTTGAGTTGTACTCCACTCAAAATAATACGTATTAAATTAATATAAAATATTGAAGAACTCATGTAGAGGTCCTGAAAAATTACAGAGGGAGTGTTGGTCTTAAGTGAGTTGGCTAAGCTCATTAGAGATGAGAAATGAACCCAGTGCACTGCCAAGGCCTATGATTGTTGGGTCCAGGTAGCATTTGGACCCATTTTTTTTTTATCGTATGGGGTTTTGATCCTGTTAAATTTAGATTCATCAGTAACGCTCAAGTCTTTGTAATATTGATATGTAAAGACTTGTAAAAATATTCGGTTACTATGACGAGTTTATCAAATTTTCTTTATATAAAAAGAGAGGTGGAAACCTTAGATAATATACCAGATAGCTTGTTTATAGAAGCATGCATGATGATTGAAAAATAATTTCTGAATATATAAAAGAAAAGCATAGTGTAACTTGTACTTAAAAAATTCTTCATGAGAATAAAGTGAAACCATAAAGAAATTTATACATAAGAAATTTTTCTAGTGGCTATGAGGAACTCATAGTAGGAACCCATTGAAGAAATCCATTCTATTAGAGAAACTCATTCCATTGAAGGAACTTGATAGAAACTCATTCCATTAGAGGAATTTAATGGAGGAATCGAATGGAGAAGCTCATTCCATTAGAGAAATCCAATGTATAAATTCAATTGAGGAAACCAAATGAAGGAAATTCAATGGAGAAACTTATTCCATTGAAGGAACCCATTGGAAGAATTTAATGGAGGAAACCAAATGAAGAAACTCAATGGAGGAATCCAATGGATAAACTCATTCCATTAGAGGAACTGAATAGAGGAAACCTAACGGAGAAACTCATTCCACCGATAAAAACTCATTCTATTGAAGGAACACAATCCATTGGAGGAACCAGTGTGTATTTTTGCAATTACCAAGACTCAGCAGTGTTATTTTAGCATCATCAAGCTCTAACAAGATGTATAACTCTATCAGCTGCACCTCTGTGAGAATGACCAATAAAACAGTTATGCAAACAGTAATTAACTATCACAAAGAAAATGGAAGAATGAGAACAATTGAGCATTTTCTAATGCCGTCCATGGCTAGCTAGCACATATGTTTCAGTATAAACTTTCCATGCGCAGAAGCCCATCAAACCTTCTTGAGAAATGTCCTGTGACCTGAAAATTCAACCTTAATATCAGAATGATTCTGCCAAATATAAATTTACTAGTGGTGTAGAATTCACATTTACTCTTCACGATAAATTGAATCACCAGCCTTCTACTACAACTCAAGGAAGAGAATGGAATTGTCAAGGACAGCCTGTTGACTCTTGCTGTCTGCTGAGCATCAAACTGCTAGTTGCCAGAATCTCGATCTGATTCTGCTAGTCTTGTAAATGTCTTGGGATGAAGTATTGAAAGAACCTATGGAAGCTTCAATTTTCTTCCTATGTAGTGGTTAATATAACATTGTAAGGCTGTTTTGACCTGGACCTTAACTTACTCCTCAGAACTGATAATATCATTCTGCTGTGATCTTTGTTGGCATATTCGATCATGTGTCCTGAAACTGCTATATGGAAAGAATCTTTTAAATTTGCTTCCATCCAAAGCCACTTCAAACAAAGATGAACCTCCACTCCTTGATGATTCTTGGCTAATAACTTCATGGATGCTTCACACCTCCTTTGCAGGCCAGAAAGATGATTTGGGTTCGCGTAGAACACACAGAAACCCGTACAGTATTTTTCATTTGGACGGGAATTAATATATAGATCTATTGCACCTCATGGAATAGATCAATGGATTGTTTAATGTGCTGGAATATACATGCACCGAGTCAAGCAAGGACTGATCTATATTTCTGCCATAGGATACCCAAAAGTTGAACTAAACATTTCAATATGGTTAGTATCTCGGTATTAGCTGGAAAATGTTAATAAAAAAGTATTTTCTGGAGATGTGCAATGTGATGGCAAAAAAATCATATACTTCACAGCAATTCCAGGTCTTTTAACACTGTGCCAGAGTTCAAAATTGTGTTTAAGGTCATCCATTACTAGCTACTGCTTCAGTTTCCACAACTATGAAATACAACCAAGCTAGTGAAAGTAGCAACCGATCTTTCTTCTGTGTACTTTTCAGGTAGTAGCTTTTTTGTTTACAAATGTAAGCTTACCAGAAACAGAACATCCTGAACTATGTTGTTGTCTGCTGTGGGTGTTACGATAAGGCAATTAATCTGCAGCTCACGAAGATTTTATTTCCCTTATCAGTGATATACTTCCAGATATTATTAGGGCAGGAACGAGCACCCAACACTTCATGGATAACAACTACTGTTCTGGACTGGTCCTAATTTGTCAATGGTGAAGACTATGAAATTTGACTGTCCCTGTGATAATTACTCTGATCCTGAAGGCCAAACACAATAGGATCAAAATCCTATGATGTTTTCTCATGCTAATGTATTCAGGGCATAGTAAAACGAAACTGTTTTGAAACCCTCTTCTATTAGGAAAATGTAATATTTCATGTACAGAAAGGAAAATAAGCCAAGCTAACTAGTTACATCATTCAAGCGTTGAAAACAAAACATCTCATTTACACCCTTAACCACTGAAATTTGATTTTACAAAAAAGAAAAGAAAAAAGGAACCAAGTGCCACATTCTCATTGAAATCTTTGCCGCTTCCTAGCTGGAATTTGATGCATATCACCAGAACTTAACAAACATCCATTGCCTATACCTGAACCAGAAGCACAAGTAGCAAAATCTAACATGGAAGCTGAACGCATTTGAGAAGATCCACGAGACAACCCAATATTTGACGGGGAAGGAAATGGTTGTTGAGCAAGGCCGCTTGAATTTGCTGTGAGGTTTGGAGTTTCAAAACCGTTAAAAGAAACAGGAATCTTGAACTGCTGCAGCGGAGGCGGATTTCTCCACCGCGGAAGTGGACCTGCAAGAAGAAGTGTTTGAAGAAGAGGACCAGTCTCCATCACAGCCTGCAACAGTTTTCCCCTCTGTGGTAAGGCTTTTCCTTTGACAAAATTATCAATTACAATATCGGCCGGATCAATCTTGGCCATTGCTGAAGCCACTAAACCTGTTGGTATAGAGCCATCATATTCTTGAACCAAGGCCTTATTCACAAAGCCCATGTGACTTGATTCTGCCATGTTAATGCTGGAGAAATCTGGTGAAGTAACTGCATCAATTAAGGACTCCACAGGGGAGGAGCCATGTGATTGATGATTATACGTATCAGATAGACTGTTGGATTCAGTTATACTGGAATTTGCTTTAGCAGGAATCACAAGGGGGGTTTCCGGTTGTGCTTGAGGAAGAATGGGCAGTAATTCAGAAGTACTGAAAAGCATAAGTTTGTTGAGCAGTTTTTGCAGTTGACCTTTGGCCTCGTCTCTTTCTTGGTAAGCAATCTTTAGGAGATTAATTAATTGCTTAACATCCTCCTTGTGCTTCCTCAGTCCTTCATTTGCTTCAACTTTCAGTGAATCTAATTCAATGGTGGTGTATACAAGCTTCTGCTTCAATTCAAAGCTCTGCAAATTCAACTCAATACAAGTTAATTAGTTTTGTTATGAGCACAAGAATTCAATAAAATATGGCTTGGCAACTTCAAGATACAGATACGAGATATGGATAGAGTAATAATACAGACTTGATATTTTCACAAGTAAAATCAATAGGGCAACGCGACAAAAATTGAAGCCTTGGTTTCGAAGAAACTCAGAAATCAACATCGATACCTTAGCTTCAAGTGGTACAGGAGTCTACACCAAACAAGCTAATGCAAAAATCACAGAATCCTAGTAGGCAGAGACAGAAATTCCAAATGAATCCAATTGATGAACAAGAATTTCCATGGTAAGAAAAACAGTTAATCTCAATCTGGGCCCATGCGGATCACAAGTCCTTCAAGTCAAATAGGGTGAATCTATTGAACTCGAAAAGGGAAAGAGAAAACCAATGAGAGAAAGAGTGCACCAAACAAACCTATCGTTTAAAAGATATTGGTCCCCGTAACTTGTGCCACGAAACATCTCAAGTTTACATCAATACAGACAAGTCTCGACTCTTAAGTTTCAAACCGAGGCATGTTTTACAAGTCCAAATTCTTCACCGAGCAAACAAAAAGGAAGGGGCAAAAAATAGTGCAAAACGAGGACCACTTTTTTTACGAAACCAAAAAACACTACGAGGATACCATGTAAGAAAAGAAAGAAAGAAAATGCGTTCAAATTAAGGTTGCTCATTCAAGCCGATTACTACACTTTTGCAAGCGAATAGTAAGCAGTAACAGCATACAAGACACAGAACAACTACCATGAAGGCTTTAAAACAGAAATAAATCATACCAACAAGGCGGAGTCATTAGAAAATCCATGGACGTCATCATGGGACCGGTAATGAGGAGAGAAATGAACTGAAGTTTAGACTTGAGACCCCATAAATAAAACACATTGAACATCACACAATATATAACACACTGTACATAGTACACATAACAGAACACGAAAGGGCTTAAATGCCAGACCAAGCAAGACCCAGAAGAGCAAACAAAGAGCAGAAAGAACCCACCTCTTCAAAACCCCACACAGAACCCAACTCCTCCATTTTTACTTTCTCAAGTCTTGAGAGAAAAAAAGAAAAGAAAAGAAAAGAAAAGTCTAAGGTACCTGGGGGGGGGGGGGGGGGGCTTCAACAAAAGTGATCAGTGACTCATTTATAGAACAATGAGGTACACATAAAGACAAAACATGTGGATGGCTTTCTCATAAAGTTCAAGAAAATCCAATCAACATCAAAGGAAAAAAAAGAAAAATTCAAATAATGACAAAGAAAAAACAAATCTTCCAATTAGAGAGAACGGATTCCACTTTCAGTTTCTGCCCTCTATGTAATATTAAATTTGCTTTAAAACCCACCCACTCTTTCAGGGCCGCTGTCTCTTGCTTAAAATATTTACGCTCTCCTTTTCTCTCCTCTATATATTTATATTCAATGAGTAAATCCAGTTACATTTTGTATTTTTAAAATGTTTATTTATTTTCTCCTAACATGTTCTTTTACGCGTTTTTGCATGTAAGGGTATTCCTTGCACACCCTCTCCTTTTTTTAAACCAAATTTCCCTCCACGGCTTCTTTGGTCAATGAATTATGGTTTCTCCATGTTTCATGATGCAAATAACCTCTCATCAGTACCGTTCACCGTTGATTACTTCTTACCTCCTTTCATGGCCCGTCATCATATTACTTCCTAAATATTATGATAGATGAATCCTGGTGCTCATGTGCACTTTTTTAAAACGTGAACATCAAGATTTGAAATCATTGCCTTGTGAAGTACGTAGCTGGTTTACCCTTCGCATGCAGTCAGGACTCAGGAGGAGATGTGAAATTCTTGGAGAGTCCATGAATCATGATGGGAGGGCTAGCTTGATTTCTTTGCGTGTGCGTGTGTGTATATATATATATATATAATTTTGCTAGCTTTTTTGAATATTATTCTAGAATTTCCATTACATTCAGTAAAATTTTAAATCAAACACCGACAATAATTAATTTTCAACGATTAGTAGTTGGTTGACTATATATTAATTATGAATAATCAGATGAAAGAAGATGGGCATTTAGTTAAATTGACCGATTTATACTTCGGATTTTTACAACATTTGCCTACATAATAACTTCGCGAAAAATCTTTTTACAAAAAAAACAATCGAGAAAATGTATATGATAGAATTTTCTTAGCTGAGGAACCGGTCTGGACTTCAACCTTATTTGATGGGCTCTTTTATAATAGAATTCGAATTGTGATTGACTTTTTTTTTTGGTACACTTTATCTTGAAATATACAAGCAATCTTTTGTTACTATCATGTAATAGAAAAAATAAAAATAATAGCAAAATATAAAAACTCATCTCAAAATTATTTTAAAAATATCTTTATTTTTATTAAACGTATTTTTTTTTATCCTAAGATAATACCAATATATATGTTAAAATTAAACATATCGGGCTTATTAATTTGTTATAGACCTTTTCTTTTCTTTTCTTTCGGATCGAGCACTATTGTTGTACAAATGATCTAAGTTCTTATCTGGACAATAAAAATGTTTATTTATTTTCGAGGGAATCTAAAGCAGAATGTCTAGCTAAAATTAACTGGAGAGTGAGCAGTATAGTAAGGATGTATTGATTAATTTAATGAAATGTTTTACGAAGCTTAAAATAATGAGTACTTTCGGATTATTGTTTTTTTTTCGGCGAAGCATTTCTCATAGGGCCGGGGCTGTCCTAGATTGGCTTGTGAACTGCCCGAGAAAACTGAAATCAACCATATAATAGTTGACTTATATATAATCTATTCTTACACTATTCTAATTTGTAGCTTAATTTCGACACACTAAGTCTATAAATAATTATCATATATTCTTCGTGACCTCTGCTTGCCTAGGGGCTACTGCCGAGATCTTTCAAGCAAAGGGTCAGCCATGTTGAAACTTAGGTTTCCAGGAGGAAAAATCTGTCTTTATTCATTATCAAAGTGATTATATATAGCCATACACTAGTTACATGACTCGCGCGATGCTGCGAGTTAATTTTTTTTCATAAAAAATATCAAAAAAAATTAAGATTTAAAAGTGTTAGGTCTTTTTGCAAAATTATACGCAAGAGTCTTGGGTTTGGCTGCAACGTCTGACTCAAGAGTAATATTTATAATATTTATAATAACATTAAACTTGCATGATCCAAGTTTAAGTGGGTTTGACTGCAATACCAGACCCAATAACCTTGGATGTGGGTCTGGCTGCAAGGTCATATCATAAAAGTGTGATAATTAAATAGATTAAGTAAAAAGAAAAAAAACATAGAAAAAAAAACCAACATGAAGAAAATAACTAATGAAGAAATTTTTTTTTTGAATTAACTGGGTTAACTCTTCAAACCAGGTTAACCTGTCAAACATTGGATTTGTGTCGTGAAAGTTTGATAACTAAATAGAAAAAAAAAATTGACGGGTTACCCCAGAATTAACTGGGCTAACCCGTCAAACCAGGGATCCATGTCATAAAAGTCTGATAATTAAACAGAAAAAATTTAATATTAAGAAAGTAAATTAAAAAATAATTAGAAAAAAAGAAAGAAAAAAGTCAGAAAAAAACTAAAGGCATTAGTTTTTTCACTGTGGACTGCACTGTGCAGTCCACAATAAAAAGCTTAAAAAGAAAAAGAAAAGGGAAAAAAACAAAGGCATACCCACGGGTTAATTTTATTTTCTTGCATAAAAAATATAAAAAAGGTTAAGATCTAAGAGTGTTAGGTCTTTCTGCAAAGATATACCCAAAAGTCTTGGGTCTAATTGCAACGCTTGACCCAGGAGTAATATTTATAATATTAATAATAATATTAAACTTACATGACTCGAGTTTAAGTGAGTTTGATTGCAACACCAGATCCAAGAGCCTTGGATATGGGTCTGGCTGTAAGATTGTCATAAAAATATGATAATTAAATAGATTAATTAAAAAGAAAAAAACAAAGAAAAAAATTAATGAAGAAAAATAAAAAAAATCTGAATTAACTGGGTTAACCCTTCAAACCAGGTTAACTCATCAAACTTGAGATTCATGTCATGAAAGTTTGATACCTAAATAGAAAAAAAAAGTTGATAGGTTAACCAAGAATTAACTCAGTTAACCCGTGAAACCAGGTTAACCAGTCAAACCCGAGATATGTGTCATAAAAGTCTGATAATTAAATAGAAAGAAATTTAACATTAACAAACAAAATTAAAAAAAAAAATTAATTAAAAAGAAAAAAAAAACTTCGGGTTACCTTGTCGAACCAGGTTAACCCGTTAAACTCGAGATCCATGTCATAAAAGTATGATAACTAAATAAAAAAAATTAACATTAACAAAAGAAAAAAACAAATAAAAATGGACGGGTTAACTCAGAATTAACTCGGTTAACTCGTAAAACCAGGTTAACCTATCAGACTTGGGATATGTGTCATGAAAGTCTGACAACTAAATAGAAAGAAATTTAACATTAACAAACTAAATTAAACGAAAAAAATTAATTAAAAAAAAACTTCAGGTTAACTCGCCAAACCAGATTAACCTGTTAAACCTGGGATCTTTGTCATGAAAGTCTGATAACTAAATAAAAAAATTTAACATTAACAAAAAAAAATGGACGGGTTAATCCAGAATTAACTGGGTTAACCCGTGAAACCAAGTTAACCCGTGAAACCTGAGATATGTGTCATGAAAGTCTGATAACTAAATAGAAAGAAATTTAATATTAACAAACTAAAATAAACGAAAAAAATTAATTAAAAAGAAAAAAAAATCCGGGTTAACTCGTGAAACTAAGTTAACCTATTAAACCCGGGATCAATGTCATAAAAGTCTGATAACTAAATTAAAAAAATATTAACATTAACAAACTAAATTAAACAAAACAAAATTTGTTAAAAGAAAAAAAACAAAGAAAGAAAAAAAAAAGCTAAAGGCATCAAAAATGAAAAAATGAAAAAAATAGCTTAAACTAAATTAAACAAAACAAAATTTATTAAAAGAAAAAAACAAAGAAAGAAAAAAAAAGTTAAAGGCATCAAAAAAGAAAAAAAAAAGAAGAAAAATTGGTTTAAAAAAAGAGCTTAAAAAACAAAAAAAATGAAAAATGAAAAAAAAAAGAAACAACTCAACAAAAAACAAAGAAAGAAAAAAAAGCTAAAGGCTGAGCAGTTAAAAGAAAAAAAACAAAGAAAGAAAGAAAAAAGCTAAAGGCATAAAAAAAAATAAAAAAATAGCTTAAACTAAATTAAACAAAACATAATTTATTAAAAAAAAAACAAAGAAAGAAAAAAAAATTTAAAGGCATCAAAAAAGAAAAAATGAAGAAAAATGAAGAAAAATTGGTTTTAAAAAAAGAGCTTAAAAAACAAAAAAACAAGAAGAAACAACTCAGCCTTTCACTGTGGATTGCTACAGTGAAAGGCTGAGCAGTTTTAGTATATTTGTAATAGGATAACAGAAAAGCAAATGCAATGCTAATCAACATTAATGTGGATCATAGCCAAAGAAATAGGCTAGTACCTGATTTCTAGGGATCATTATTAAAAAAAAAACATAAATACTGAGTCTACACCTAAACTTTAGTAACATTTCCTCTCTTAAATTGATGATATTATCTTCAGTTTACTCTTGGATCTTCACAAACACTCAGCAACGTACGCAGCTTCTAAAAAATAACTCATGTCAACAGTTTGGTCATGATATCAGCTAGTTGCTCTTGAGAATAACAGTGCAGTAGCGTTACTACTCCATCTCAAGTTAGATCACGAAGGAAATGGAAACGAACATCAATGTGTTTGCTTTGACCGTGCATAACAAGATTTTTGGAGAGTTTAATAGTAGAACTATTATCACAATATATCATCGTAGTCCCAGTACAGACATGATTAAGTTTTTCTAACATTCTTCTCAACCACACAGTCTTACAGGCACAAGAGGCAACAACAATGAACTCAGCTTCAGTGGTGGAGAGTGTGATGACAGATTTCTTCTTTGAAGACCATGATATAGCTCCAGCGCTTAGCAAAAACAAGAAACCCGATGTACTTTTCCTATCATCCAAATCTCTTACATAATCACTATCAGTGTAAGCAAGAAACTCCTCATTACCACATTGTTTATAAAAAAAATTTCATATGTAAGTGTCCTTTTGATATATTAGAGTACTCTCTTAACAGCTTGAATGTGGATTTCTGTAGGATGTGCCAAATACCTACTATGCAGATTAACAACAAACATAATGTCGGGTCTGGTAGATGTCAAATACATTAAACTGCCTATAATTTGCATGTACAATGTGCTATCTACTGCCATGCTAACAGAGTCCGTAACTAACTTGAATCCTGGAACAATAGGATTATATACTGCATCACACCTAGCCATATTAAAACGTTCCAACACCTCCTAGGCATATTTCTTTTGGAAAATAAAAATACCATTAGCTCGTTGTAGCACTTCTAAACCAAGAAAATACTACATTCTTCCAAGATCCGTCATATCAAATTTCTTCATCATAAAATGTTTAAAAGAGCTTAACACTGTCTCATTATTTCCAGTAAAGATGAGTTCATCTACATAAAGGCACACAAGCAATACGGTACCCTGTGAAGATTTCTTGATGAACAAAGTATGTTCCTAAGGACATTTCTCAAATCCTTCCTTTAGAAAATAGGCTTCAATGCGGTTGTACCATGCCCGTGGAGCTTGTTTCAAACTGTACAAAGCTCTTTGTAAGTGATATACCTTGTTTTCTGCTCCTTTTACTATATAACCAGGAGGTTGCTCAACATACACCTCCTTATTTAACTCACCATGGAGAAAAGCAGACTTGACATCTAACTAAAACAGAGACCACTCCTTTTGAGTTGCTAAAGCAAGCACCAGTCGTATAGTATCCATGTGAGCCATAGGAGCAAATACCTCCATGTAATCCACCCCATGTTGTTACGTGTACCCTTTGGCGACAAGGCGAGCCTTGTATTTTGTCGACTTCTCTATGTTCATTTAGCTTAGTCTTATATATATCCATTTCACTTCAACTATTGTTGCACCACGACAAAGATCAGTGAGGTCCCATGTATTGTTTTTTTTTAATGGCTGCAATTTCATATTCCATGCCACATCTATATTTGTTACGTCGAGCTGCATTCTTATAGGATAAAGGGTCTACATCAACAAATAAAGCAAAATTACCTTGATGATCCTAATCAGAGAAGCCTTCCCCACTGTTATAGTCATGTATCCATACTGGAAGGTGTCGAGAATGTCTTTCAACAGGACTGGAAAGATGGTCAGCAGTTGTATATGCGTTGATTGTTTGATGATGCTCTAAATGGTCAGCAGTCCACTATGATGATCGATACTAATGGATCCACTGGTATTATTTTTTGCATGACCAATCCCATCGAATTCGTTGTCTATAGCTTCATCCTAGACAATATTGTTGTCGTCTTTATTTATATCCCCCCACTCAAGAGATGCTTGAATTGCTGCACATGATCTTCACTTCATGGCCAACTGTCCTTTTTTTTTTTAAGATAACATCATGACTGATAAGTATTTTTTGAGAAAGGGGATCATACAAGCGGTAGGCCTTGAACTCCTCGCTAATTCCTAGCAAAACACATTTCAAGCTTTTATTGTCCAATTTGATGCGTTTGTTATCCGGGACATGAGCATAAGAAACATATCCAAACACTAGAAAATGAGCAACATACGGTTTAGTGCCACTTCATGCCTCTTCTTGGAGTTTTATTTTGGATTGCAAGCATTGGACTTCTGTTAAGAATATGTACCGCCCAGTTGACAGCTGCGGGCCAAAAGGTTTTAGGAACTTGTATACTGATGAGCAAGCTTCGAACCATATTCATGATCTTGCGATTTTTCCTCCCTGCCACTCCATTTTGCTGAGGAGTGTAAGCTGCGGTAAGTTGACGATGCATTCCATTGGTTGCACAAAACTCAAAAAACTCACTTGATGTGAATTCCTCGTCTCTATTAGTTCGCAAACCCCTAATGTTAGTGCCAATTTTTTTCTCAACCTTTTTTTTGAAAAGTTGAAACCGTTTGAAAGCATCGAACTTTTCTGTTAAGAAAAAGACCCATAGTTTCCTACTAAAATCATCAATAAAAGTCAAAAAATTCCTTTTGTGACTGTTGGAGATAGGAGAAATTAGCCCACATATGTCCGTATGAAGGAGTTAAAGTGGTTGTGATGCTCTCCACACACTTTCTCATGGAAATGAATTTCTATGTTGTTTGCCCAGCACACAATCTTCGTGTAATAAACTGGAACATTACAGTTGTGGCAACCCATGAACCATTTGCTTTTGTTGTAGAGTTTTGAGGTCGCCAAAGCTCAAATGACCATATTGATAGTGCTAGAGATAATCTAAATTTTGTGTTGGAGTTAGAAAACAATGCTGGTCAAGAAGTTGAATCTTGGCAAGAAGGATAAACATCCTATTAAGAGTCATGGTTGTTTCGATAATAAGATCTCTCTCGGGATGGTACACCTTACACTTATTATATCGAAACAAAATGGTCAAACCTTTTTCCTATAATTGACCAATGCTTAATAGATTGTTCTTCAATTCAGGAATATAAAATACCTCTGAAATAACTTGCGAAACATGATTAACTTGAAGATGAATACGACCTTTTCCCATTACATCAATGATGGAGTTGTCATTGAGCTTGACTGACTTGCGAAAGCTCTCATCCAGTTCTGAAAAAAAAATCTTTGTGTCCGAACATATGATTACTACATCCTGAGTCTAAAAACCATGTTGTTTCATCTAATTGTGCATTTATCAACTTCAAGAGTATTAGGTTCCGAAAAATAGTCTCTTGACTCTTTCTCATGTTCCATCTTCTCTGCATTATCAACATATACCATGAGCAACAACGGTTTATCGGTTTCAACATAATAAGCTTATGATTCCTTTTCTTTGCCCTTCTTAGGACATTCATACTGAAAATGACTAAGGTCATGACAATAAAAGCATTCAATAAGAGATTTGTCAAAACCTTGTCTCCCACGCCCACGTCTCCTTCCTTGAAAAATACTACTACAGCCTAGTTTGCCACAATTGTTATCATGGGTAATCTTCAATGCTTGCTTTTCCATAACATGACTATGTATGCGTTGCTCATGAACCAATAAACTACTTTGTAATTCATCAATGGACATGGTGTCCAAGTCTTTAGACTCCTCAATGGAGCAAACAACATAATCAAAATTTGAAATTATAGAACACATGATCTTTTCAATAACAGTAACATCATTCATCATTTCTCCAAGAAATGAGACGGTCTTATCATCCTTTATGTGAAGGATTTCAAAATCCTTGCGAAGGGCCTGCAACTGTGCATGTTTGACCCTTGCATTCCGTTGAAACTTTTTCTTCATAGAATCCCAGATTCCCTTTGAAGTTTCCTTATCCAAGATAGTCTCAAGGATTGAATGATCAATGGCTTGAAAGAGATAATTTTTTGCTCGCAAGTCTTTCAATCTGTGATCTGCTAGAGCCTTCTGTTGTTCATTCGAGAGATCAGTATCCTTTGCTGCAGCAAAAAGTCTAGTTTTAACTAAGTGCTAGTATTCATTGAAGCGAAGAAAATTCTCCATCAGCATGCTCCAATGATCATAGTGCCCCACAAATTGAGGAATTGTTGGCCGAACGAAACTGCCTTTACTTGTTATCTTTAGCCACGACTACAAGATGTGAAAAATAAAATAACTTGGCTTTGATACTAAATGTTGAAACTTAGTTTTTCAGGAGGAAAAGTCTGTCTTTATTCATTATCAAAGTGACTACATATAGCCTTACAGAGGATAACAGAAAAGCAATGCAATGCTAATCCACACCAACGTGGATCATAGCCAAAGGAATAGGTTAGTCCTTGATTTCTAAGGATCATTATTAACATAAAACAAAAATATTGAGTCAACACCTAAACTTTAGTAACGCGTCATAGCTACTTGGATCTCCATGTAAATTGCTCTAACAAATACAACATCTACTTCTCAATCGAGTTCTTAAAGATAAATATTTCTCGATTGAGTCTCCAAAATTATTAATCTTTTATTGGTTGTTTTTGTGCATTAATTAATAATTCTTAATTAATTTTTAGACTCGCACTGAAACATAACTACTAACCCTGAAGGAATTGTTATGCAGTCTGCTTAAATATTTGACACATCGCAAATACTACAATATATTGTCAGTGTGTACAATACACATATTAACAAGAAACTACAAACCCTATAAGAAAAAAAAACTTGCAATATATTTTTTCCATAGGAAAAGCATTAAGGATCATGGATTGGGGTTCGTTTTCTTCTTGCTCCATGTTGCCTTAATTTCACATGTATGTAAATGATGTCTCTTACATTTATGTGGAAGAACTTTAAGGATTGTCTAGCTATTTATTAAAAACAACAACAACAACAACAACAACAACAATAATAAAAACTTCTTGCTACATTGCATTTCCACACGGCTTAGATCCTCGCGTCTCGTCTCGGGTGGCAACAATGTTTTGGTGTAAATAATTTGCTTGTTGGACTTAACTTTGTCTTGTTGGTCCATAATATGCTAAGTTCTTTATATAATTTAATTATGATAGATCCATAACCGACTGTTTAGAAATACTAAATTCTACAGAATAACTTATATTATAAGCCATCAAGGCTTTAAGGATCTAAATCGATATTTGTATTTTAGGAAAGCATTGAGCCGCATGATAGTTCTGAGTTTGAATTTATGCAAGCTATACTTGAGCTTTTGGTACTCTGTTTCATGGAGATCATAACTTGAGGTTAGTGTCTCCCTAATTTTGAGCATTGAAACGGGGGTCAATATCACTCATATATTCAACATGCAAACATCATACTCCTTCAACCTAAATCGTTAGAACTATTAATGATGACATATCTACAATAAATTATGTCATCATTCCTCAATCAAGCGCTTATGGGAGGAGGTAGTATGCTTGTAAGGTGCAGTGCAATGGTGGGCAATGATAATTATTGCATTATACATGCAGTCCCCCATGAACATTAATTTAACTCAATTTTTTATTCAAGTTCTTGGAGTTCTTTGAGTATGAACCAGACAAAGCTCCTTAGTATATTAATATCCCGTTTACGACAAAATTGCAAAAAGAAAAACAAAAGGTATCTTCCTAATTCAATGAATCTTACCGCGTATACTGGTGCTTGTGTATTTTTATTCTTTAATCGTTGCCTTTTCACTCGGTTAGATATATCTAACCATATATAAATCCGACCCCTTTCGCTATTTAATTAATTGAGACATCGAAGAACTTGTTCGGTAAGTAATCGATAAACCCAGCCACTTATATACCGCTCAATCACCCTTCCCATGCATGTTCTTTACACCCCGAACTTTACATTCCTGCGTGAAGTTTTCCGAATCGTAAACAGTTTGAGTGTTTTCCATGGAAGAATACAGGATCACTCTCCATGCTGAGATCCTAAACTTTTAACCCTGAATTACTCCACGGTTTTCATGCATTGGTGGTGAAGTTGATCAGTGGTTAAAGATCTAGATTAGTAACTGCTTATGATTCTGATATTGGGGCTAGCTAGATGCATTAGCATGATTATTAAAAGATGATCTTCACCTCAAGAAGTGGTGCTAGAAATTAATTTCTCATGGTTTTCTTTTTTAGTTTTTGATGTGAATAGTTTATTTTTACCTGCGCGCACAAAGAAAAAAAAAGGAGAGAGTGTCGGTGTGCCTCTTATCGTAAATCCCAGGGTAAAAGGTTTTCATAAACTATTTCTCTTAATATTACGAGGTAAGTAGTTATTCTAAATTAACCAATAAGTTTTTTCGTTGATTTAGAAGCGGTAGAAATTGGGTAAATTGATTTAGGTTTACAGATAATAATATAAACTATATTTTAAAGTTTCATCTAATAATTTAGGTTTTTGAGTTGAATTAATTTTTTGACATGATATCAAAATCTTAATGACCAAGCGGACACAAATTTGAATCTTATCATCTTTATTTATTTGATAAAATTTAAGTTTAAGATAATATGAATCTGTGCAAATTTGAAACTTAAAAGACTTTCACTTGAGAGAGTGTGTTAGAAAATAATATAAATCATATCTTGAAACCTTACATAACAACTTAAGCTTTTGAGTTGAATTGGTTTTTTGACATAGGTGATTTAATCTTTATTTAAAAAAACTTTGAATTAAGTTTTATTTTGATAAAAAAAATCAAAATTTTCATCGAGCTCACTAATACCAAACCTCAAATTATATACATGTCTGAGAGCTTGTTCGGGAGTGTCGTGATGATTGTTTTTCAAAATATTTTTCATGTAGAAATGCATCAAAATGATGTTTTTTTAAAATTATTTTTAAGAACAACGTATCAAAATATATAAAAAAGTTAATTTTTTAAAAACATGGGTTAGCTCGTATTTCAAAACGAATCAAATCTTATGAAAATGCTTATAAGAAGCTTCATGCCAAGAAAAGATTTTAGGGATGGATCCAATCAAGTGAATGTAATATAAATTGTGCCCCATATTTTATTATAATGATTTATTGTATTTTATTTGAAAGATGAAGGTATTTTCGGTAATAGAGGTGAAACTTGTCGTTCGTTTTATAAATTATGCAGAGTGATTTAGGTTTTGTGTCATAAACAACACGGCTATGAACAAATTTGAATAATTATTATTACAGCATTGGGTTTGAAATTGATAATTTCCCTACACTGTATGGATATTCTACGGATGCTAGCATTTTAGATTTATGTTGTGTCACATGTAACCTTTTTCGATCGAACTCATAAGCGACAACAGTTTTAAAGAGAATCTATCTTTTATTTCTATAGTTATAATACCAAAAAGTCATAAAACCATTTAATTAAGCAACGTCTCTATCACAAAGTGGGGCCAATCAGAGCTTGCTATAAGCCAATAAGACTATCGTCTAGTGCCCTCCGCACATGGAGGATTAGGTACACGCCATGTGGGGACCCCTTCATTGTAACACGTGTAGAGAATACGAGACCCCTGAGGCACTCACGCTGCAAGACACTTGGCGTGAGGACCGTGCGGCGCGGGCACAAGCCGATGCACCTAGCTAGTGGTAGGTTGCACGTGACCCAGGCGGCTCAGCAACAGACATGACTTGGTGAATGGTGACTGGAAGGGAAACTCGTTGGGTCGTTTGGTGGTGTGATGGTCTTTCGCAAACGGCTTTTGCCATGGCGGAGAACGGTGGGGGTTTTGCCACTTTGCTAGCCAGCTAGGAAATGAACTCTGTCGGTGCTAGCTAATGGTTCGGTTAATTAATGTTCCTCGAAGAGCAGAGCAGCACAAGATTTCTCGATCTTCAGTGAATAAAGCTTTTTCTACAGATATTTTGAGGGAAACAGCATCTGATAGATGATGTAGTACCACTGGAAGACTTTGGTCATCTTCGTAAAACCAAAAAAAGAAAGTATTGTTCTTAGTTGTGGTTGAAGGATATTTTTTAAAATACTTTTTTTTAATTTTTTATATTAAAAATATTATTTTTTAAAAAAGTTATACAAATAAAAATTACTCTACATCGATCCGAACACAATAAAACATCCACCTGGTTGGTTATATGTAAGAACAGGAAGATAGAAAAGGTTAAAAATAAAGGAATGACAATGAAACTTCAAACATATTGCCCTCGTAAGGTCGATTTGCGTGGAAAGAAACGACGTAGTTTATCTGAAAGTCATAGGTTGAAGTCTCGACATCATCGACTATTTAATATCATATTTTTATTTCATTAATTTTGTTTATGAAAGCGTCTTAAATTTTAAGCTCGGCATGTGTTCAATAGAGTCCTCTGGATAATGCAAGTGCGAAACACACAATCTCGTTCATGTGTGATCAAAACCTATATATACCCACTTCTATCAGGGAAAAAGACAAGCAATCTATGAATTTATTGGATTTTTTTAAAATTGTTTATAACACTGAATTGAGAATTTCCTTTTCGGATTTTACTTCCCTCAGGTCATATGATCCATCATGTTAGAAAAACCCAGCAAAGTTTTTTAGGCAGCATCTCTATCTTTCTTTCTGAAAGCGTCCATGAGCATCTCAATTTTGTAGATAGCATGTATTTCAGCTTTTTTTTGTTTAGTGTGTGTATTTGAGCTCTTATATTCTAAATAATACACCTTTGAGTCCTATATATTTCCTCTTAAGTGTGTCTTTGAGTCCTTATCTCTCAGATAATATGACCTTGAGCCTTATTTTTTTTAGTGTGCTTTTAAACTCTCAACTTCTAAATAATGAGCCCTATATATCTTTTTTTCTTTTGATAAAGAATTGCTGAGATGATATAATTCTTTTTTTATTTTCTGGTCGAGGCAAATCACTAAGATGGTGTGATCTTGTTTAAATACAGGTAGAAATGTAAATCAAAACTACTTTTTAGTTTTAATTTAAAAATTAAAAGATATTCGTTATCATTTAAAAAATATATATAAGAAGTGATTCCGATTGAAAATTGGGATGGAAAATTGTTCATTTTATTTAAAAGAAAAAATTAATTGTATATTTAAATTTGACTTTAACTATATATATATATATATATATATAACCATGGATTCCACATTTGTGTCTGAAATGCATTGAATAATCCGGGATTTGAGAATGGAATTGTTTTGGTACTTTTGATTTTAAAGTAAATTATTGAAAGTTTGAGAATGATTACCAACCTTGTTTTGATTTTTGAATATTTAAAAGAACCATTACTTTAATTTTATATAATAAATAAATTGATTTTGGAGCTATATGTAATATTTATGTTCTAGCATGCTTGGCATGACCTATTATTTATTTAATATTTTTCAATAGAATGCAAATTTTTGCTTGGAGATTTTAGAATTAATTTTTTTAATATCTTTGATTATATATCTTAATATATAGAACTATGAATGGGCTTATTTTGTGAATTTATGTTTGTATAATTAAAAGCTTATAGTTTGGTTTATTGATGTAAGATAATCCAAATTTTAAGTTTTGAGGTACTATTTTGTGAATTTGAGTCGTTTTTTTTTAATTTAAAGTATTTTTGAAATATCTCAATTGGGGACGTGATATATAGTAAGTTCTGTTACTGTTCAAATGAGCTTCTAGCTAGCTTGCTGATACTATTACGAGAGGTGATGTCTCGTGTTCGAATTACATCGCAAAATATTCACCATGTTCCACAATGCATTGCCATGCTGGTAAAAAGGTAACAGCACAATGAGTCCCATATCATGGGATTCTCCGAAGTGAATTTCAATCACATTAAACCTAATAATGTTGGTAAAAAAGTTCTTACATTTTCAACCCGTTGTTGACCGAGCATGCATGCAAAACAGTAGGTGCTTGCTTTGACCGAATAGCATTTAATTAAAGTATATTCTTCAATTCCCTGTGTTGCTTTACGAGTATAAGCTAGTTCAAGAGTTTGAACTCAACGAACTGCACTTTCTTCTGATTGAGACTTGCTTAGATTAATGCTTTAATGGCGCAGGGGGGTTAGGTGGGTGACGGCAAGAGACCAGTAACCATTGCTATTACAATTATAAGGAGAGTAATTAATATGCTGACCGTCTTGTTTGAATAGGGTTGCTCTAGTCTGTTCCTCTCGAATCAGACTAGATTCTTGTACACGTCCGACACATTTCGTTTTCCGAATTCTTGTATAGCTCCATAATTGAAGGACTACCGAGCTCATTGTTTTGAAGGAACATAGTGCATGTTTAAGGAGATTGGTTGTGGCCCGTTTTATGCCCATGGTGTCAGGACAAGTAAGAGGGAGGGTTTAGGGATTTAGGCTTGGGTTAAGGTCCGATCCCGTCTTTGATAGAGTGAGTCTACGGCACTCTTGCTGGTTCGAAGCTTCGAACCCAGGTGGGTTGGAATTTTCGTTCCACGTCTGGTCATTAGGCTACTAGATGATGTTTCTGAGGAAAAGAGATTACGAGGGCAGGAAAAAAATAATAATTCATAGTTGATGTGCGTGGCTTGATTTGGTAATATATGTGATTATTGACCCATAAGGCCCAAATAGAGTTTAAGCCCGACAGCCAATTCTATTTTATTCAGGGCTGTGCTCGATCTTGGTTGTTTCTAACTCAAATTATGAGCTCAACCTACCAGCCCAAGACTTGGTAGCCCAAATTAAAATCACCCGTTTCCTATATGTATAAAATCCTTAATTTATAACTTAGTTTTTTTTATGACATGAGCAGGAACTGAGCCTAAACCCTCACTCTCTCTCATTTAAAACTCTATATCATTTAAAAGATTCTTAAAAAAAAAAAAAGATTGTTATGTCTGTAGCTAACTAAGACAGTGATTTGAATTCACCAAAAGGACCAAGTCTAGCCACTCAATCTCCTTCCCGCATAACAAATAGCAGGATTAAGAAATAAAGTATTTTCCGGGCAGCCCACTTAGCCGTCCAGAGAATAACAAATGTAAGCAATAAGATTAGAAAATAAAAGGTAGAGGAGGAGAGGGAGGTGGCAAACATTCTTTAATTAACACACCTGCCCTGACACTTCCATTCGAGGACAAGATGAAATCATGCTGAAACCAAGATTATTATATGCATAGATTAATGGCATGACGGCATTGGAAATAATTATCAAACATTCACGTACATGGTCGGTTCAATAATCATTTATGATTATGTATTCATATGGGAATGCCAAGCCCATCATTGCCGTCTTACCTGCTTGTTTTTCTATGAATTTTAACAGCTTATTTGACCTTATTCTTTTCTCCGATTTCATCAAAAATCCAGTATAATCAAGAGATAAGTTCATAGCAAACTGTTAAAATAATTGGATTATGGTATTGGGCATGATTCCATGATTTGTGGAAGCATCTGAACACCCTTACTAAGGGGTAAAAGAGGATAAGAATTGGAGAGCAAGATGAGTTTATCCTATAAATATACACATAAAACACTAGTATAATACTAACCATTTTTTTTAAAAAAAGGGCTTATTTTTTGTTTCTGCTTTTTGGAATTTGTTGACTTCCTGTTGATATAGATGATTACGTGCCCGTGCTCGTTTGGTACTGAGCTGTAGCAATGGCAAGAAACAAACATTGAATTAAAGTGTTTAATTAATAGTAACCATATTTTTTTTCACATGGATCCCACTCAAAAACTGAGGCCGAACCTCAATTTATGAGAAGCAATTTTTTTCTGCTTCTCCCTCTCTCTTCTAAGTGAACGTGAAGAGTGAATTATTATATTCACTGTTCACATGAACAGTGGAGATTCTCTCTATTATTTCGACCGGTTCGAGTCCGGTCCAAAACTGTATTGAACCGAATCCGACCCAATAAAATAAAAAAAATTAAATTAAATTTTTTATTTTAATTGTGTTTTATTCGAAAAACTAGTGTTTCGCATTATTCAATGATACTACATAAATTAGAAGGAGATCGCTTGATAACGTAACCGTTGTAGAATTTAATCGCAATTTTAATTTTATTCCTGATGATATTTTACTGATGTTGTTGCGCGCTTATGAAACCAATAAAACTGTAGTCCTTATTGAATGTATTTCATACATGATAGAATTATAGATAGTTTAATGGAATAATAAAAAATATTTTATATTAAGTATTATTCATTTTATAATGTAATAGCAGTAGTTAAATCTATAATATTTAAATTAAAAACCATCAATATATATATAATAAATTTTTTTACAATCTCAATTTGAAAATCATTCTTAACTAAACACATTAAACTAATTTTTTTTGTCCCCAAGAGACGTGACATGATGGCAAACGGCTGGAGATCTGCACAACAGGTCTCAAGTTCGAGTCAGGGTGTGCACCTCTTGTAAGAGTCTGGGACAACCTGGGCTTTACTCGCTCACCTGGGCCCACAAAGTGCACTTTTCGAGGGTGAGGTTTTCTCGAATAAAAAAAACAAACTATTTTTTGTTTAACTTCGATTTCAACCACAGTTTTAACCAAACATATATAAATACTAAATCAACCTTAACCAAAAATATTTTTTATAAAATAATTTTTTTTAAACTACAACTGTAACAGTTATCACAATACCAAACATATATGCTCGGGACAGTGAGTATATTTGCATGTGAAACGGAGGGGAGGTATCATAACTGCAATTTTTTTTAAAATTTTATTTCTTGTTGTTACAACGTCAATAAAAAAATCAAAGTCGAAAGTCACCATAAGTAATTTAATGCCATCACAAGGTGAGGTTCTAAATTAATCTTGTTACCATGATTAGTAGATCGGGTGATAGGATAACACCAAATTCAATTCTTTATACTATGCATGGTTGGATGTGTTCTTTTAAATAACTAAAATATTATTAAAAATGCTTTTAAATTAATTATTCTATTCATTGGCCAACAGCTCCACGTATAGCATCACCAAATATTTATTACTCCACTAAAACCAACCAAAACTAACTTTAATAACAATAATTAACTCCAATTAGAATTAAAAAAAAAACAAAAAGATTTATTAGTAAATAAAAAGGGTGTTTAGAAACTCGTTAATAGTTGCTTTATAAATTATTTTTTATTTTAAAATACGTTATAATAATATATTTTTTATTTTTAAAAATTACTTTTAATATGAAAAAATTAAAAATAATTTTTTTCTTATTTAAATTTAAATTTTTTTAAAACGCCGGTTTACAACGGAGTTCCAAACTGCTCCTGCTCACATCAGTACAACATAAACAAATCCAATGGTCGGTCATTCGACAATCATTGGGGGTCCCCCCACCAAACAAACTATTGGTCGATGCGAGAACTTCTCCACCCTGGAGTGGCCGGTCTATGTCACATCAGCCATACACGTGGCAAAATAGCAACAAAATGGCGGCCCGCCTATCAGAAAAAGACAGGTGGCTTCCAGGAAGGATCTAGTTCAAAATATAGCTGGAATCGGATGTAACCGGTTGTTCCGGTACATGACCGTTCCATTAGACCCCCTATATATACCGTCACCGAGTGATCAGCACTCATCAGCTTCAGAAACGTGAAAAAACAGAAATTTTAAGGCAGTTTGAAATCAGGCACAGAGCTTATTAAATTACTCAAATGGCAATCACTAGCATTGCATTCGGATCTCCAGCAGAGGCTGGGCAACCTGATGCACTCAGGGCAGCTCTAGCTGAGTTCATTTCTATGCTCATTTTTGTTTTTGCAGGGGAAGGCTCTGGCATGGCTTTCAGTAAGAATCTATTAATTCACCACTCTGTTTTTTTCCCCTCAGCTCAATACTTGGTAAATAATCAAAATGATGGATGTTTTGCAGATAAGCTTACCGATAATGGCTCCTCAACCCCGGCCGGGCTAGTAGCTGCATCGTTGGCTCACGCCTTTGCACTTTTTGTTGCGGTGTCAGTTGGTGCCAACATTTCTGGCGGGCATGTAAATCCTGCCGTTACATTCGGTGCCTTCATTGGTGGCCATATAACATTCATTAGAAGTCTTCTGTACTGGGTTGCCCAGTGCCTGGGATCTGTAGTTGCTTGCTTGCTTCTTAAGTTGGCAACTGGTGGACAGGTAAGAAATTTTTAATTGCCCCATCACCATATTTATAATTTGTTCAATATGCATGTAACAATTGTGTATTTACAGATCAACCATGTTGATTTTTTTTGTGCGTGCGTGCGTGTGTTACAGGAAACATCGGCCTTTGCTCTATCATCTGGAGTTGGTGCATGGAATGCAGTTGTTTTCGAGATTGTGATGACCTTCGGTTTGGTTTACACTGTGTATGCAACAGCTGTTGACCCAAAGAAGGGTGACATTGGGATAATTGCACCCATTGCTATTGGTTTCATTGTTGGTGCTAACATCTTAGCTGGTGGTGCTTTTGATGGCGCATCCATGAACCCGGCAGTCTCCTTTGGGCCAGCTGTTGTAAGTTGGACATGGGACAGCCACTGGGTCTACTGGCTTGGTCCATTCGTTGGGTCTGCCATTGCTGCCATTGTCTACGAGGTCTTTTTCATTAACCCAAGCACACACGAACAGCTCCCCTCAACAGATTTTTAAGAAGTTGAAAACTCGATACTTTGGATGAAACAAGGTTGAAGGCTTTTGAAGACACGTCTGTGGTGGTGTTATTGGCGTTGTTTTTACCCGGTTTCTGTTAATACATGATTCCTGTAATATTTGTCTTGTTTCTCTTCAATCATTTAAGAATTGCCCCGCTTGTGCCCACTGCACAAGGATTGGGCGAATGCTTTCACTTTGATTAAAAGGTTGCTCAGAAAATTGGTCCCAGGTTTTTGTCTTGTGGAGCTGAGTAGGTTAAAGAAAGTACAAGGGTCTAAAGCACCACCTAAGATTCATATGCCCTAATCCAAGCCCCATTAGACAACAGTGAGTCAAGCATGTAGCTAAACAGGGAATTGAGATTAATCATTTGGTATATGAGAGTGACTATTCACACGCGATTATGAGAATAGAAACCAACCTAATAACACAACCCTCGGTCCTAATGTTCATAAATACTAAATAAATTGCTTATAGCTAGCTTTCTTTTTAGCTGCAAATCAAGGACGAGAAAACACTTTGAAACACATCTAAAAGGAAAGGCGGTTAAAACCCCAGATATGGATTGGAATTATGTATGAACTTCAAGATTAATTAGCTGAAAAAACAAATCTTAACATAACTTAAGACCATTAATGAAGGAACATCGGATGAGAGAGTAAATTAATCACAACTAGGAATTCAAATGAGTGGAAATTATCGACCTTAATATTTGTACGGATAGAAAGCCATGTTTGAAAGGTTTGTGGACTGTGGTTTAGGAACATCAGTCTACACTGGATTCCAAGGCATGCGCAAGGAGCTTTGATTCATGATTATATCTAAATAAGAGGCATTGATTTGCTAGGCAGAGTACATTGCACAAAAACATACATGCAAGATTCAAGATGGCATGCCATGATACAAATTAATGGACACCATATAGTATAGGTCTACGTGTTTTATATTATGGAGCACCTGTATGATTAAAGCAAAATTTATTTATTTATTGAAGTTCAAATTCTTAGCAGGCATGAGAAAATAGAATTAGCTCACCTCGTAAATAAATGAAAGCCCTCTCATTTTCAATATACAGCAACTCCATGCATAATCAGAATATCATGTCAAACTTTCATTACTGTGCACCAGCCTGGCAGACTAAAAAACATTGAGCTCCAGAAATCAGATCTCTAACATTCAATAAAGGTAGCAAATGCATCGATCAGATTTGTCAGAAATTGAATACCAAACACAATTGATAACAACAAGAATGGTCACCAGGCGTCTCAATGAAAGAACTTTAACATTCACTTCTTCTTCTTTGTCTCTTGATGCCTACCCAATTTTGACCGTCGTTGCTTTAACAAATACCGGTAAAGATTTAACCAGAGGAAAGGATAGCAGAGAAGCACAACCTGACCCGGAAATTCCAAGATACAAAATTTGATGAGTATTTAAATAGACAACAGTTCAGTAGTTCAGCTCTTTATCTGAAAGCAATAGAGAAATGCAGCCTGGTGGTGTTTATGATGCATACACATACCACACATCAGGGTGACATTGAATCTTAAGAAAATTTGCAAACTACAGAAGGCTTGGAATACTTTAGCAAGTGTTCCAGCAAAGAAAATTTCCAATAATTGAAATGCCATAACAAACAGTTTTTAACTTCAAGCTGGGAAGATCTCATTATGATTTCATAAATTCACAACCAGGCTGGAATGGCAGATTAGGCTCGTCATGTGCATTGATGTTTGTTAGCGAGTGCGAAAAATCCAGATATGCCTTATCATACAGCATTTTCCAATAAAAACCCATCACATAAATCCATTCCACTTTTCTGCCAATAATGTTTTGCCATGATGGTAAGACCACCATCTAAAAAGGGTGATCCAGAAAGGGCAAGAGTTTGATTTTTTAAATGACCAAAAGAAAATGAAACAGGTAAAATCACTACACCCAATTGCAATCCTCAATACAATGTTCTCTTTAAATATGAAAATCCATACTTGATGCCAGTTAAATAAATTTCATTCCCTGATCAAAGTTTGACTAAATTTCATCTCTTGCTTACTCTAAGGAAAAAACCAAAAACTCTAGTTTGTGTGAATATAGTGATAGCGCAACCTCACAAGAAGTCAGACATACCCTGAGAAAATCATAATAGCTGAAAGGGAAAGCAGCAAAGAAATCTGCATAGAGATTCTTCTTCTTTACAAACGGAAGAGCTTGGTACATGGTCCACACTGCATTATTGTGAATGGTGAATGAAAATCTTACAAGATAAAAGGCTTCAAAAACAGCAGATGAAGTGGCAAGTAAATCATAAAAATAAAGACAAATGAGAAATCATGCACTCACTTTCACCAGGAGCAAGTCCTATAGGATACAGCACAATGAACGCGGTATACCTAGCAAAAGCAGAAGTTATAGAATACATTTAACAATAATTCAGCTCCTACTGCACAAATTCTGACACTAGACACTGTGTTTGCACACATAAGTTTGGATGTGTTTTTATTTGACTGGATGAGCGAGAGAGATTGATGTTTCAGCAGGAAGTTTGTTTCTTTGAGCGCAAGTGTGTGTGCATGATTCAGCGTGTAAGATTCTAATTTAAACTAAATAAAATAGAATGCAAACCTGAGGTATGTTATCCAAGATGGGCAACTTCCGACGCAGTTCAAAGCATAATGTGAGTACCTAATTACCTGTACCCAAGATTGCAAGTATGAGCAGAGAAAACAAAGGAACAAATATGAGCAGAAGCACTAGATGCACCATACAGTGAACACTAAATAGTCTGTTGGAATTCAGATAAAAAACGAAAACAAAATATGCATGTATTATATAGTATAGCATAAGGAATGACAAAGCACAGGAAAACAAGCAAGTAAAACCGCAAATGGAGCTCCAGTTTTTCAGCACCATTACGCAGACTAAACAACCTTTTTATGAAGAGGTTATGGAATCAGACATCAAGCATTGAAGAATATAACAAAGAAAATCATAAATATCAAACCCTAAATTTAGTGAAGTTTACTAACCTTGAATTGCAGGTTCCATACTAAAAATAACAATTCACCTTCAGTGCTAAAACAAATCAACAATACACCCATGGAAACTGAATGGCACAATAAACAAGTTGATCCTTAATAAACCCCCATTACTTCCATGCCTGCCAGCATGTATTCTAGCTTTAGGTTGCTGCTGTTCTAGTATCTAACAGATTTTCTTCTACTAAGGGGCAGTCAACAGCGTAATCAATTAGTGTCCAACCAGAAAAGGGATAAGTGATCACATGTATTTCATTTATCAGGCTCTTTTCTTTCCCTTTTGCCTTGCTTTCCTAGAACCGTGAAAAGTCGACAGCTCAACCAAGAATGCAATTAGAAAAAATCACAAGGAAGCTCATTCAGTTTTCAAATGCAGAAATATATGAAAAGAGCCATGCAGTTGCCCACTTTCATGCATAAAAACCTTCCTATATAAGTCACTGGAAAAACAAAAATCATTGTCACAAGTGAAACTTCCTTGGCTGTCTACAGATAAACTACAAAACATACAAATAAAATTTCTAAAATTCAAGATAATATGCCAGTAGTTAAATAACTGACCTCGGCCATACTCCAAGCAACAAAAGTTATAAAAACTGATGGTAATTCCTGGACCTGCAAAATTTACAGAATCATTTCATCAAAGCTAACCTGGAAAGCATATCATATAAACGCAAGTGGGAATTCATCAAGTCTCCATTTCATCTTGCACCACATAGAGAATCAGTGGAGGAAAGAGACAACAGAATTGGAATTAATTTTGAAGTTTAGAAAAAAAGTAAAAGTGAATCAATTCAAAGAATCCTTTAATTCTTTTAGGTGCATGTATGTAAAGTATTAATGATGCGATTATCCTTAAGTGTCTAGAAATATCTATAGACTAGGATAAATATGTGTGTTAAGAGTGTTGTAATCCAAGTCCAAATTCACGGGACTTCCTATCTTAGAAGAGTACCATAAAATAAGTGAGATGTGTGTTCCACCATGCTTCCCTTCCCCCAATTTTTCTAACAAAAGTACCATGATTATGTTCTTTTTTTTATCACTGAAATTTATCAATGTTGAAAACATATGATCGAGACAAAGGACTTAAATGGGTGTTTCTTTGCTTGCTTAAAGGAAACAAGAATCATAAAAAGGAAGAGATATAAACCTCAATGATTTGACGAACAATGGCCAGCACGAAATGGGTTCTTCCTCCCCACTGCATAAAAGGGAACAACACCCCACTTGGGACAACGCCTTACATTTCGAAAAGAGAAAGCAAAATTAGATTATTCCATGTAAACTAAGAAGGGACTAATAAAGCTTCATATATAAGTTACCTACCCAATGCTCCATGAATCACTTCCAAGAAAGAAACAGTCTGCAACAAACCTTCAAAAACCAATATTGAATAGAAAACACTTAAAATCAGAATTCAATTTTGAACAATAAAGGATTATATGCTCTATGGTCAAATTAAAATGCCAAATAAGCTTCGGCCAGCCGGACATAGATGCGGTGGGTCACTTCAAATACGGATGTGTGATAAACCTATCTATAAATACTTTTTTGTTAAGTAAAATGCTCGACAATAATAATGATGATGATAATAATAAGACATTAAGAGATTGAAAAGAAAAAGCTGACAGATTAGGTCTCCAGCAGAAGCATAGGCTCCATTGAGTGAGTGAGTGGAAAAGAAGTTAATCAGAATTGCAAGGAGAGAAACTGCCCTGCATGGAAATTAACGATAGTGCTACATTGTTAATTAGTTTAGAGGTAGATAGAATATATAAAAGAGAAGGAGAGGAAGAAGAGGCAATCATTACCATCCAAAGGCCTGGAGGGAATTGTAAGCGAAGAGATAGAGCTTCGAAAATGCAGGCATTGTACGGCTGGAGTCTAGAGTGATGCGTGTGGTTGAGGAGGGTGAACAGTGGGTCTCTCACAAAAAGAAAAATCTGCGCGCTATATTCAAGTCAACTGATATAGTTGCCATCTAATCGAAGACAAATCCACAAATTTACAATGGATTAGGCTGTTCATTTCCGCTCCAAGGCCCATTAACAATAACTAAATGGTAAGGGGAATTAGTGTTTTTCCACGCCTAAATTACTGTAAATTACAATAGTAATTTATAGTATTTTTTTTCTTTTTTTTTGTTTTGCATTTTTTTTTATTTTCATTTTATCATTTTTTTTTCCATTTTTTCTTTTTTTTTCGTTGTTTTTCCAAAATTGCTTTTCTTTTTTTTCCAACTTTGCTTTTTTTTTTCTATTTAATTTTTTTTAAAAAAATTATCCTTGTTGATTTTACTTTTTAAATATTGAGCTGATTAAAAATTTTGCTTTATAATTTTTTTCTTTAAAATATTGTGAATTGTTACGGTGTTTTCCCACATAATTTTTTTATTTTTTCAAAATTATATTTGTCAATTTTTTTTATATTGAACTGATTGAGAATTTAGTTTTATAATTTTTTTCTTTAAAACATTGTTGATTGCTACAGTGTTTCTTCGCGTGTTTTTTTTTATGATTTTCTTTGAAATTATATTTTTTTATTTTATTTTTTAATATTGAGCTAGTTAAAATTTACAGTTATAATATGTGAGGAAAACACTGTAACTTTCCTCGCAAATTACTGTGCTACAATGTTTTTTCTTATATGATTTTTTTTCTGTTTGTTATGTTTTTTCCTAAAATTATCTTTGTCAATTTTATTTTTTAAATATTAAACTGATTAAGAATTGCAATTACAAGTAAATACAAATTTTTCCTCACAAAACATTATGAATTGATACTGTTTTTCCTCACATGGTTTTTTTTCAGTTTCTTTTGTGTTTTCTTTTTTTGTAATATTTTTTCCCAAAATTATCTTTGTCGATTTTTTTTTAATATTGAGTTGGTTAGAATTTAACTTTGTAATAAAACTTAATCACGTGGGGAAAGCACTGTAGTTTTCCTCACAAAACATTGTTGAAAATTACAATTATAAGTTATTACAAATAAGGTTAAATCATGTGGGGAAGCACTGTAGCTTTCATCACAAAACACTGTGAATTGCTACAGTGTTTCCAACATGATTTTTTTCTTTTTTTTGTGTTTTTTTTAATATTTTTTTTCTAAAATTGTCTATTTCGATTTGATTTTTTTAATATTGAGCTGATTAAGAATTTAGTTTTATAAATTTTTTTCTTTTAAACACTGTGAATTATTGCAGTGTTTTCCCATATGATTTTTTTTTTCTAAAATTATCTTTGTCCATTTTTTTTTAATATTAAGTTGGTTAAAAATTATAATTACAATAAAGCTAAATCATATGGGGGAAGCATTGTAGTTTTTCTCACAAAATACTATGGATTGCTACAATATTTCTCTAAATGGTTTTTTATTTTATTTTATTGGGGAAAGCACTGTAGTTTTCCTCACAAAACATTGTCAATTGCTACAATGTTTTTTCTCATGGCTTTTTTTCCTTCCAAAATTATCTTTGTTTTTTTTTTAATATTAAGTTGGTAGAGAATTTAGCTTTGTAATTTTTTTTGCTTTTTATTAACAGAAAAGCTAAATCATGTGGTGAAAGCACTGTATCTTTCCTTCCAAAATACTGTGGATTGCTACAAATCATTTTGTTCAGTCTCTAAATTTTGATCACCAATACAACTTTTTTTTTCCGTCATGAAATGTTGACTCCATTATACCTTTAGTTTCTATTACTTATCTAGCACCGATTCACAATTATAACACTATTAAATATGTGTTTTACAAGCCCGCGGCACTGTGCGGGTATGCATCTCATACCTCTTATATTGTGTCCACTAGGGCTCTGGTTGCATCTACTTTCTTTTGTTTTTTTCTCGAATTTCTTGATAATAATTTGGCAAGGGCACTTTTTACATCTCAATAATCATAGTTGTAATGAGTGGGTCAACTTAAATTGATTTCTATTTAAAAAAAATAATCAAAATATGTTGTTTTTTAAAAAATCAACAGGTTAAGAGTCGAGTTTTGATCAAATCATGTCTATATAGACTATTTCAATAGGTTAACCTCGGCTTTTGAAAGAATTAACTGAGTTTTTTTATTTTTCTATTTTTTTTAGCTTGGACTAGTTCAATTCCTATATTAGTCGAGTTTCATGTTAGCCTGAAAGACCAATCTAGATCTTACATAAAGATGCATATTTCTTATAATTACTTCTTACATGTAAAACATAAAATATTTTCAGCATTGTTATTTTCATAAATTACCTTCAAAGATCTCAATTATATATTTATATGGTAATGTTCACAATTCTTATTAAGAGAATTTTGGTGGTTGAACTGAAATTACTCTAATATGATATATGCTTCTTCTTTTATCTTGAGATTAGTTCCAATTATACAGAAAATCGGTTTCTTGCAATTTCTCTTTGAACTACTAGTACGTGTTAGAGGTTTATATTTTGGGAGAAATTACGTGTTTTCAAAAAAAAAAAATTAAAATTTATTTTTTTAAAATAAAAAAATTATACTTTTAGATTGTTTTTATGTGTTAATATAAAAAATATTTTTTTAAAAAACAAATTATTTTAATATATTTATAAATAAAAAACACTTTAAATTATTATCATCACTTAAATATCTAACAGACCTTACTAGTATAAAAAATGAGACTCATTTGGAGTTATCATGGTGGGTCGTCGTGAGGGCGGAGCAAAGATTTAAAAACAAGAGGGGCGCAGAAAACATTCCAGAAAATGTGGGGGCAAACATCTAAAAGAAAGGGGATAAATTGCCCTTGCTCATTCTGTGGGTGAAGAAGCATTAGGTACTTAATAATTTCTCTATAGCGTGTTTGGTATACAGTAGCGGTTATGGCTGTGATTTAAAAAAATTATTTTATAAAACATATTTTTAGTTGAGGTTGATTTAAAAAATATATATTTGATTAAAATTATGGTTGAAATTAAAGTTGAACAAAAAGTAGTTTAATGTGTTTAGTTAAGAATGCTTTTAAAATTGAAGTTATAAAATAATTTTAAAAAATATATATTAATATTTATGGTTTTTAATTTAAATATTGTAGATTTAACTATTATTATTACATCATGAAATAAATCATACTTTATATAAAATATTTTTTATTGTTCCATTAAACTATCTATAATTTCATTACGTACAAAATTCATCCGACAAGAACTACAGTTTTCATGATTTTTTGAGCGTGCAATAAAATTAGGTAAAATATTACAAGAATAAAATTAAGATTACAGGACGAGTAAATTTAATTCACCTTAAACTAATTTAAAATAAAAAAAAATTACTGTTCACGTGAACTCAATTAACTGCACTGGTTTTTCAAAAAAAAAGTTCACGTGAACAATGCGAGTAAAATCAATTAACTGCACTGGTTTTTCTAAAAAAAAAGTTCACGTGAACAGTGCGACAGTGGAGCATGACTCCACTATTCAGTGGTTCCTTCCTCACAAGAAGCAGCAAAATGCTGCTTCTACAAAACCTGCGGCACAACTGAATTTTTGGTGGGTCCTACCAGCATCAACTTGTGTGTTTTCTTTAACCTAACGGTAATATCTGTGGTTGCGGGTGAACCTCACCCGCAATCACATTACCAAACAGCCTTAATGTGTTTGGTTAAAAAATAATTTTCAAATTGAGGTTATATATATATATATATATATATATATATATATATATATATATATATTGATGGTTTTTAATTCAAATACTGTAGATTTAACTACTGTTATTACATCATGAAATAAATAATATTGACATTAAATATTTTATATTATTCCATTAAACTATGTGCAATTTCATCACGTACGAAATCTATCCAACAAGGACTACATTTTCCATGGTTTCTTAAGCGCGCAACAACAACAGGTAAAAATATCATCAAGAACAAAATTGGGATTGCAATCAAATTCTGCAAATGCTACGTCATCAAACGATCTCATTCTAGTTTTTCGAATAAAACACAATTAAAAATAAAAAAAAATATATTTTTTATTTTTTACTGGGTCGGACCCGGTTCAATGCATTTAGCTCTGGACCGTAATGTTAAACATTAGTTTTTCGAACAAAATACAATTAAAAATAAAAAATATTTTTTTATTTTACTGGGTCGGACCCGGTTCAATGGATTTAGCTCTAGACCGTAATGTTAAACACTAGTTTTTTGAATAAAACACAATTACAAAAAAAATTATTATTATTTTACTGGGTCGGACCCAATTCAATGCATTTAATTTTGGATCAGACCCGACCCGGTTTGACCGGAACAGTGGAGACACTCTCCACTGTTTTTTATATTATTTTATTGGGTCAGATCCGGGTCAATGCATTTAATTTTAAACTGGATCCGATCCGATCCGGCCGGAACAGTGAAGACAATCTCCACTGTTCACTTGAACAGTGGAGAGTGTCCACGACAGAAGAGAGGAAAATAAGCAACGTTGTTGCTTGGCAGCTGTCTTTTCCAACTTTTGTTAAACCACAAGTTTGGCCGCAGGAATTGATGGGTCCTATTAAAATAAAAATAAATTTAAAACATAACTAAACATAAAAAATTATTATTAGCTATCACCTCGGGTGCAGCCGCATTAGCAAACGACACATGGTGATAGAGCTTTGAACATTTTGCATTAAGCAATGGAGGATTAGGCATCAATTATGGTTTCATTCAACGGAGTCGGAGTATTGGGCATTGAATTAATGTTTTCTTGGGTGAATGACTAGATGAGCATACATTCTACATTTAATTACTTCTACTCTATCTTTTTTGACAAGTTCCATTGTTTCATTAAATGTGATTTTTTAAAAATTATTTTAAAAATTTTCTTTATTTGTTTATCATTACTTGAAAGCATTTATAAAATTATTTTTTTTTCAATTTCATCCTCTAATCTTTTCATTTGTCAAATTTGATCCATATTCTTTTAATTGTTATTTTTTATTTAAAGTAATTTATGAAATTATAATTTTTTTTTAATTTTATCCTCCTTCAAATTTTTTATATCTTAGTTTTGGTTCTTATTTTTTAAATTCACTCCCCAAGTTATGTTTTACAATTTCATCCTTGGATTATATATTGTTTCTAACTTGAGCCTAAAAGATTGGTCTAGTTGGCTCATTGTGGGGTGCTCGGGGTTGCGATGTCATGCCTTGGTATTTTGTTAGTGCTCGATTTAGAATAAAAAAGTTTCTTCATTGCATGAAGATAAATTAGGGGTTGAGGGACCTGATTTGTTATTAGAAAAACTTTAAGGGTGTAGGACCAAATATAAAGGAGAGAAGAATTCATGCGCAGGGGCTTAGGTGGGGAGAGAGAGAGAGAGAGAGACAAAAAAAGAAAGAAGAATGGGTTGCCGACCCCGCGTTTATGATATACGCTGCGACCTTAAACATAAGCTCTTGTTGTGAAGATTCAAATGACATCAAAGAAGGTCGTCGTTAGAGCTCAGAAAAAGCCACATGCGCCTCCTTAGTGTCATGGGTTACCTTGCACGCTAACACATCATTAGCCCTAGATTCTTCCTATCTAAGCCTGAGAAAGGCCCTATCATAGGGGAAAAAAGAGGAGAAATGAAAGAGATAGATGATCGTCTAACTAGGTTAGCCGATTGTGGTTGTATCCGATACATGCATTGAAAATTTAACTAGTTAACTAGAATCAATCTAATATGTTGTTGTTTTTTTTTAATTTTTTAATTATTTTTTTTAATTTATTTTATCCTTGTATAGTTTGTTATTTCACATTTTAGCCTGATTGGGTTATACAGAGGTTAAAAAAACGATAGCTTGAGAATTGTTTTGGAGCCAAACCAGGTCTTGAATAGAAAGAATGAGTCACATTTGGACCTGCTAGGTCAAACAGGCCATGCTGAGCCAACTCTAACATTGTCGAAATTGAAACCCAAGCCATGCAAGGAAGCACGTCATAGGGCGAAGTCAAGTCAATGAAAAGCACCAAAACTATGCTAGCATGTTGTTTTATTGCTATTTAATTTTTTAGTTTTTTTTCAAAAAATATTTGCATATAATTAAAAAAAGATGTTAAGTAACATAACACAGTTCAAAATCATATTTATTTATCTGCATCCATTGCTTAGCATTACAGGTTAGTCTTTATTTATTGTTTACAATTCTTTTTAGCATTTATTAATGTATACAGATATCGATTAATTTTATTCAACATATGAGTGATCAAGTTTTAAATTCGCATTTCAGATTTTTCATTGCCCGAGAAAAAAAAATCAACAACACTCACATATTCTTTTGCGTTAGAATTGATTTATGACCCGTAGTGGAGTGCTACATCGTATGAAGGAATAAAAAAGAGCAGGATTCAGTGAGGAACAAGCTAGATGCCTTTTTATAGAAAGCAAATATTTAATTTTCTTATTGTTTTGTGCTCTCAACCCCATATATATATGTGACAATATCCTTCAAATTGAAAAGACATGATTAGCTGTAGGGAAATTTTATGTATAGTGGTAGCTAGTAACATATATATATATATATATATATATATATATATATATATATATATATATATATATATATATATATATATATATATATATATAGCTAATGATGATGTTAGATGCAAGGGAGCCAAAGCACTGCCTCGTCTTCCACTGTATGGGGCTGGGTATGATATAGATTTTGGAAGAGCCATAAAGTGAAGTCCTATGTTAGCTTTGTTTCGAAACGAAAGTGAAGGAAGAAAGTTTGAGGAGAAATACACAAGGGACACAAGAGAATATATCACGGTTGGTTGAACTAAGACAATCAATGGAAACAGTACTTGAAAAGTGCTCGTTGAGTTCAAGTCCAAGAGATGTGTGGCGAACTTGTTACAGTTTGAACGAATTTGAAGATTTACTTTTCCAAACATACAGATCGAATAAGATGAATTGTACAACTAGTGGGAACTTGGAACAAAATGCAGGATTTTACTGTAGATAGTGGAAAAATGGTCTGCTACTGTAAATTAATTGGACATTTAGCAACTTGTGGGGCACGGTGAGAATCTTTCACAGCAACCCTTTCTTTGTGGAAGAACCTTAGTATAACCTACTACACAGATTAAAGTTTTGAAATTAATGAAGGTTGTGCTTGGAGTGACATAGGCGGAGGTATGGCAAAGGCTGGGGTGGGTTTTAGCCTAGGTCAAGATTTTATCAATATTTTTTGACTAGTTTTATGTAAAAAAAATTCATAATTTTCAATTAAATTATAAAAAAAATCTGAAAATTTGCGTGGAGCCTTTTAATATGATGCTTTAGCTTGGGTTAAAATTTCAGAATTTTTGGAGAAATTTAGAAATTTGATGAAAAATCACAATTTGACCAGTTTTACGTTATTGGACGTAATTTTCAATCCGACCATCAGATCGAGCTGAAATTTTATGAGGGATCTTAAAATATGTTGAATAAAATCTGGTTAAAATTTTAGAATGAATGGAGCTTGGTAGTGCTAACAAAAAAAAAAGGACCGTAAAATAAAAGCAAAATGACTCATTAAGAGTAAAATGGTTATTTGCCATTAAAAAATAAAACAAATCAGCTCCCCCTTTCTTTTATATGTTGCCGACTGGGCAGAGGCAGAATAAAAAAATAAAAAAAAAGAAAAGGCAAGAGAGAAATAGAAAAAAGTAAGGGAAAAACATAAAAAAAATCTAAGAAAAAAAATAAAAAAAGTGAAAGAATAACCTCGTAAACTTACAAAGTTCAACTTATAAAACACTAATTTAGGGAAGAATCAAGTGAAGGAAGGAGGAAATGAAAGAGGAAAAAAATTTAATTACTTTGTTTTTCAGTTGACATGAGATTGTTATTTTATCCTGGTTGAGGGGTTGTTACAATATCGATTCAGATTCGATTATAGATTAATTATATTCCACAAAATATCAAAGGATGTAACTTTAATAATGGGTTTATTTTTACTTTCGCTTTAATTTTATATACTTTTAAATTTATTTTTTAATATTTTAGGTAGTGTATTTGAATTAAAATTTTACTGTTAACTTCAAAAATTCATGTACATTAATTAATAATCAATCTTAAAAAATATTTATATATTTATTTAATAGCCTAGGATAAAAAAAAATTCTGGCTCCGTCTTTGGGTTTAAGGTTTTTTTTTTTATATAGTAATCGAGTAGAATGGTTTAAGGTTATCACTTATTCATAGAGGTTAAGCCTATAGTTGATATCTGCTTAATTCCTCGTTGAAAATCTAGAAAGTTCAGGATTCTAGCTTTCTTTTCACGTGATGATCGCCATGGATCATCGGAAGGTCTTCTCCATGAGATTAAACTTACTAAATTGTAAGAAGTGCCAAAGGAATCATTACCGAAATACATAGAGGGAGAGGGCATAAACGTTTATACTGTCATTTTTTTGCCCATTCTTGTTAGTTACTCTTCGACATTAGTGGCAAGCGGGGCCAGCTTAATGCAAGTTCACTAGAAGTGAAATGAAAGTGTTTGCCAGAAGACTTCAATATTGGACGAAAGCTATATATAAATAAATACACTAATTAAACAGATATAATGGATTTGAGAAGCGAAGCACTAAACTATTATATTACTTCGGGAAGACATAGATACAAGCATGCATTTTATCAGGACCATTCTTTAGCAAAGCAGCTTTTTGGAGTTGGTGCTGAGCAGCCCATAAGCTCGATCGATCCTTGTAAATTAAACAAATTGACCTGCCTAATTAATTCACCATAATCAGTCCATCTACCTTTATTTCATCGATACCAAGCATAGCTAGGTAATGATAATGATGAATTTTATTTAAACTGTGCATTTGGGGCTACCTAAACCACAAAAGCGAGTCATGACTCATAACTCAATTCCAAGAGAGCTTGTGTAGATCAATGGGGATCTTGATGTTTTTTTTTCTTCTACACGAGTATTGATGGGGACACTGATTTCGTTTTAGAATGTGCATAGAAAAGATAACAATGGACCAAGAGAAGAATGTTATATTTCACCATTAAAGATTATGATACTATTGACATGTTTTTGGGTTAGTATTTTAAAAATATTTTTGAAAAAAATTAAAAATTTTTATTTTTTTCTTTACTTTAAATTAACTTTTTTTTATTTTGTATTTTTAGATTATTTTGGATATGTCAAGGTCAAAAATAATTTTTTAAAAAATATTATTTTAAAGTATTTTTAAATAAAATACACTAAACAAAATAATTATACAAAACAAAAGGGTTAGGTGTGCAATTGTTAATTTCCTGTAATTTATATGAGAAGTGCTTAGATTTGTAGTCGAATAGGATGCTAAAATGCTGATGGAACTAATTCATTTTCTATCAACAATTTGCACGTAGCAGAAACTTGATTTCGAAATTGATGCTTAAAGGTCTATTATACATTGCTGAACATAACAATCTCCTCATAGAAGATCTGCTAATAAGGTTATCCCTTCCTATCAGAAAAGTGAAAACACACAAAACACTGGGACAGGTGATGCATAAGATGATTACACATAAAGCTTAGAGAAAACTCATGCTATACAGGGTTAGAGTTTCCTCGGAGAAATATCACATATATTAACAAATTTAAATAAAGAATTTCTGATTAGCCAGTCAAAATCGTTGTCCCATCGTCGTAAGGGAGAAATATCTTGCCCTCTTCTTCACCGAAACTCCAAAGGGTGTCTGGGCAATAGTCCCATGACGGCGAAGCCAACGAAGGACAAGAAAAATTGCAACCTTTTTCACTAAACCCATCACAAACTGGTTCAATAGTGTTTTCAATGTCTTTCCATATGTCATCCATCGAGTATCCCTTCTCACCTCCTTGCACTGCCTCACCATTTTTTCCTGCTAAAGCAACTTGTTCGAGCCCTCCTGTGTCATAGAAACTTGTTTCTCCAGTTCGTGGAAGAGGTGATGAATTCACTGTAGTGGTATTGGATGAAGAGGAACAGTTTGAAGATGACAGTGAAGGAGACATGGCCCCTTTCCTCTCCTGAGCCTTCTTCCGCATATGAGTCCTCCAATAGTTCTTTATTTCATTATCAGTACGTCCAGGTAATTTGCGAGCAATTCTTGACCATCTGCACATGATAATTTTTTTACCACAAAGTACTCAGTGAAGATCAACACAATCTGAGAAATTATGAGGGCAAAAGAGATGATGGTTAAGCTTTATACTAAACAGGCATAGTAAATTAAAGGGAAGTTTGTAAATCAGAATTGGGAAAATTCTCAGTAATATATAAGAATCATCATGGAGGAAATAAACTGTAAATAAGTGGTCGGATTATGATTAAAGAGAAAATAAAAAAAGAAGGAAACTTCTGATCATATCTCAAACCTATTTCCCCATTTGGCGTGAAGTTCCAGCACAAGTCTTTCTTCCTGAGGTGTCATCTTCCCTCTTTTAAGACCAGGGTGGAGATAATTAACCCATCGCAACCTGCAACTTTTTCCTGTCCTGTTCAAACCTACAACAAAACTAGGTTGTTAAAGGTAGTTCCTTTACAAAACCACCCATCGCCATATATTCATACCTATTACGTGTCTCCCGCCACCTTCAAACCTGATACTTTTGCTATAAAATCCCATCGTCGATCTCCAAATAAGTGCACAAAGTTGATCAGTAGTATGTCCTCCTTTTCTGTCCATGGACCCTTTCGGATCTCGTCTTGCATCATTTTCTTTGTCTCCCTTTTGCCTGCCTCTTCTCTCTGTCTTATCTCCAACCTTCAGCTCACCTTCTTACTGGTACTTGGGGGGATCTAGTTGAGCACAGCTCATATTTATACAAGCAAGCTAGCCTTGGTGGGAGACTGTGTGCAGGTTTTAGTTATTATGATAATCATCATTTTGCAATCTTCACCGTACATTTGGTATGCGCATGCTCATTTTCTGATATCCACCCAATGCATTTGATGTCAGCCACTATAGGCAATAACCAAAGTAAGAGATTTTGATATGTTGACGTAACTTTGATAATCAGCTCCTGTTATAACATCAATCGCTATACTATAAACGTGTGCTTCTCCACTGAATTAAGCATTTGATAGAAAAATATAGTGAGTAATTAGTAGCTTTAATTTTCTTTTCTGACAGTTTCAGCTCCTGTTATAACATCAATCGCTATACTATAAACGTGTGCTTCTCCACTGAATTAAGCATTTGATAGAAAAATATAGTGAGTAATTAGTAGCTTTAATTTTCTTTTCTGACAGTTTGTTTATACGATAATAATTGATGTCTGTTGCTAGATATGTGCTTAAGCCAATTGGGACCATGTCAGACTTGTTCGTATATAATAAAAGCTGTGTTATGCTATACTGCTATATAAATTCTGAAGCATTAGCTATGGAGATATAATCATGTTATAATTTCCATTATAAAAGGTGAAGGAAAGGGATAATAAGCTTTAAAGAGAACTCCACAGAAAGAGGACGACCCCAGGATTTATGATTGGATAAAAAGGAATAAGTTGATGGAAGTCCCTACATCTTCTTCTCCACCTTGCGTTCACTTTGAGGAGGTGCATGTCCCTTGACTTTAGTAAAGGCCACAGCTATGGAAGCTATAAATGCTAACTAAAAGAAGAGGACAAACTTTGTAAAGCAGGGAATAGCAAGCACCTGTTCAGGAGTCGCGCGAGTGCCCCCAACGGAAGGAATAAATATTATTAAGAATTATGCTAACAAAAGTTGACATCCACAATTCCTTCAGCCTCCTTATATCAAGATTATCTTAATCTTTTTTTATTGTTTAATCTTCACTTCAAATATTATTATATAACTGGTGTTGGTTAGTAGTTGTTATACGTAAACTAGATGTGAATGTTTTATATCGAATCACAGGTGTATATATGCATGTATAGAACTACAAAATAGCAGTATAGAACTATTTTTAACACGACAATTTATACGTAGCTACTACATACTTTTTGTAGAATTCAGTGTGAATATTTTGTATTCATTTTTTTTACCATTCATTAACAACGCAACACCCATAATGTTAACAAATCATGTTCTTCAAAACAAATCCATGAATATGGGGGTTGCCTTCTCGTTCACCGGTTATATTTTCACAATAATAGAAAGAATTATGTTGATTTAGAAAGAGTTTCTTTGGCAACCACCAAGAAAATCTTTATTGGAGAAATATTATTCCCTCTTCTTTTTAGCCCAGAATTATAATATTATTTTAGTTAATTATAATTATAAAAATGTATTATAGTCAACGACTAAAAATATAAGTTTCATGTATATGAATTAAATTATTCAAATTAATGATGTTTTCTGCTATTTAGATTCTTCTCAGGCACAAGCCTCTTAATTTTTCAAAGATATGATGAATTTACTCTTTCTAGTGCAATAACACGTATACTTTGAAAGGAATAAATGTCTCCTTATTGTCATGACATAGTTTATCTTGAAAGCGATTAACATGATCTCTCTAGTATGATTGCACATCTCTTCGATGATATGATGCATAATGCCTCAGCAATGGGGATAGATACGCCTTCCTATGGCACAAACCCCTCAATCTTTCAAGGATATGATGGATTCACTCTTCTTAGTGCAATATTAGCATATTTACTTTGAAAGATATGAACGTCTTCTTAGTGCCACAGTATAATTTGCCTTGGAAGTAATTGATATGATCTTTCTAGTGCGATTGCACAATTCTTCAAGAATGGGACATACCCTATCTTTAGCGAAGACATTTTGTTCTCCTAAGAACAATAGACGCAAGCTCCTCTACAAATTAAATTTGAAGCTTCTTGATGCAACTTCTCATAAATGACGCCACTGATAAAATTTAGTTTTTCTTCACAAAAAATAGCATATCTATTTTAGAGCTTTCTTCTAAATTATGATTGTTTTTTTTTCTTAAACGATATTCATTTAATTATTAGAGAATCTTCAAATACATAAAAAATAAAAAAACATTTTACAAGTGTCAAGTATGATCCACTAGTTACCTCACCGAGAATAATTAAATTGATCAAATTATTAGAATCAAGAGATTAAACAAATATTCCAAGTACAAACGCTTGACCCACAAGCCCAAAGATAAACTCAGACCTCATTAATAGGTGTATATTATTATTCAATTATGGTAAATATAATATTCATTGATAAAATCCATATAACATGATTTTAATATTTTTATAACAAAAACTTCGCATCAGTCCATAAAAAAAAGTAGTAAAAATGTGTGAATTAATTACATCCCTGACATTTCTCATCAGTTATCATATTTTCGCAATAGATATTTGGCATGTTGTTATATCAGGCACGGTTATATTCGATTTGATACCTATTCCATTCTCTGTTCGAAGGTCAAATAATTAAAATCACAAGAGCCTAGCTAAGGGGAAATTATTTTTAGGATATAAAACAAAAACAAGAAAATTTGATACCAGGATATGATACCAGCATTCTTGAGACCATTGTCAAAAAAAAAGGTTGAACTAAATTGAAATGATATTTTGTCTTAAATATGTGAGGCCAAAACTTGGATTAATTCTCATGAGTTTATATGTTTTTTCATTTTATCAGCCTCGAGGCCGGAGTCCTTTTGCGTAGGAAAACCCAGATTAACGACATAAAACCCAGCAGGTCTAAATGGGCATTGACATTTGTCGTTGCTAAGAACATAACTAGATTAGCATTCTAGATTTTCTTCGACATCAACTTAACTACTTGAACCAAACTCACAGCTCTGGATCGATCGATTAATCACTGTAATTTAGAGGGTTGATTGTTGCCTTAAAATCAAGACGACGGTATTTTGGTCGATGCAAAGGTGTCTGTTTCATCTTTCCGCCAATCAAATTGCGGGTCGGGTTCGTTTGATTAATCATTGAGGACTTGTTCTCTGGTCAACAGCTTAATCAATACAACGTTCTGGAACACCTTTCGTTTTCATTTGAGAAGACAACGAACAATTAATTTAGAGATGGGCGATGGAGATCCATTGGTCTGTCAACAATATTCCACTACTGAGAATTTTTGGAGATGGTTAAGGAGCTAGGGTAGCATATTGTAGCACTAGCCACAATGTGATAAGGGAGAAGATATCTAAAGTGGAAGATGGCATCAGTTGCCCATATTAATATATACCAACAACATTATATTAGTTTGTGGTTGTGATGTTAGCATTAAGTCCAACATGGTTCACAGATAACAAAACAAAGGAAAGAAACGCGAAGGTGGCTCCTTGCTTTATGGGTCCTCTCAATGAGTAGTGGAATAAAGATAGAAATAGTAGCCAGAAAGATGAACCATTGTGACGTGGACACCACCATTATGTGGTCACTCCACTTGAATCTATCTCCATTGCTCCCTCTCTGTTTATGCGCATATTGCACACATGGAAGCATACAATCCATACATATACAGCATATATTGCTAGGTTTCCTTTGTCCGACCCTGTGTGAATCCTGAAGCAGAACATTAATTATTTCTAATTCGTATTGGGTTTGTTTCATGAGCATTTAGATCGATATTGCTGGTCTTTGCTTGATTTCTACATCTTTTTTCTCAACTTCATTTACTTGGATTTTAAAATCGAGTCTAATTAAACATATGTTGAGATGTGGTGTGATTTTATTTTTTTTCTAAGAGTTTCATGTTAAGTATATATTTAAATTTTTTTCTAGAACGAAAAACCTTATATATTTAATTAAAACTGTTTGGTCTAGAAAAGGATTATTTATTGCAGAAAGATATTATACCAATACTATATTCGTTAAGACAAAGATATATAGAAACAATAGAAATTTATAGTGTGATGCGAGGATTTGGTGTATTTGAGATTTGAGTTTAAAAGTCTTTCAAGATTTATATATATTGATTTCAATTATAATAAGATTTGTATAAAATCACTGTCTTAAACAATAATTATTTTTTATTTATTTACTGTGATACTGTGTATGTTATCCCTAATACACTCTAGTTAATGAAGTCTTGACATGGATGCTCGATCCGCAGATGCATGCATGCGGAGGAAATGAGGATCTTTGTTCCATAAAGAAAAGTTCACAAAAGTGCAACTCAAAAGGGATAGCGCCACGTGGCAACAGCTTACATCACTGCTGACATGATATCTAACGCCCCCTCCAATATACTAACCGGGATGATAATGTAGATTATTTGACATGATAAGATAATATATTTTGTTAATCTCCATTTCTCATACACTATGAGGGAAGGATTAACATGGGGAAAGGACTCGGTGATAATTAATTTATAACAGATTAGGGGGGACCTGTCTCTCCTTAAATAAAGTGAAAGGTCCCATCTGCTTCGGAAGTGAGATGGATTGCTGCTTGTTGTTGATCATCCTTAATTACCTTTATAGCTTAACTAGGTTGTGATTTCTAATTATAGAAAGGAAATGCTCATTTTTCGATGATGGCTCTTCATGACAGCATATTAGCACCCCCCAATTAAGGTGAAATATTATTTAAGTCTTGGTGGCAGGACAAACTTTTCGGGGCCTTGTTTGAGATGATAGAATCCAAAGCAGAAATCCCCTTCTCTTTTCCCTTCGATATCCTGGCGTTTGGTGAAAAGCAAGATTAGCCATAGTACTGTTGGGGCGTTTGACAATAGAAAAGACGAGTGGTTCTGAGAGGTAACAGCTGGGATTGATCCATTGCTGGATCACTAGTAAAATAGTGAAAGCGGGACTCCTGTTAATTTCCCAATTCAGAAATAGCTAGTAGCTCTCTAGGAATGATGCTTCGTGCCTCTAGTTATCATCACTGTCTTTTCATGATAAGGTGAGTGGCCTATATGCATGATATTTCCATTTCCTCTACCTTAGAAAGTGGTCGTTGATGGCTTGATTTGTCAGTTGTTTTCAATCTGAAATGAAATGCATACCATGCCTCTGCAAATTAACTTCAATAGAGACATGTTGAATGTTCTACTTTGGTTTTGTTATGTACGATAAGGAGCCAAACAGTGAATCCCACCCACCTGAGTCTTTCAAGTGATCAGTCTTCCATGAACCATTAAGGTACTTCCCAGTTATGTGGCTGAGGAATGCAACACGTCTAATCGCACAATACGAGAGCTACGAATTTTCAAGATAAGCCTTACATCAGCTTCTGCCAGGAGACGTTTCCACGTTCTGTGATTATGATATTGCTAGGCGAAATTGAAAATAGAAAAGGTTGAAGAAAAATTCGTGCATTGCATGGCAACTTGCAGGGAAAACTCTCTAAACATGCACTCTGAAGAAATCTCTCATGCACTATTTTTGTTTCTTGGTGACGTGCGCACACTGCACACAAGTTAACAACATACATGTATGTGATGTCCAAATCATCACCGTCATCGTCATCAACTTCTTAACTTTTGTATGATAAAATTGGCATTTTGTTTAGTGGATTTCTTGACAACATGTTTATCCATGATGACATATTAAATTATTAATTCTATAATTTCATCTTTATATATATATATATATATAATATCCAATTTAATCAATCAATTAAATTTTTTATATCTAGTTGTTTATTCTCCAATACAGGTACTTTGATCATCTTAATTTTATGATGAAAATGTTCATAAAAAAGAACAAGACAATTTAATTTTGAAAAATCAGGAGAAAACAGAAAGCTTGACAAACCCGAATAAAAGGAAACAAAAAAAAAACTTGAAAATACCAAAAAAAGAATCCATGTGACTGATTTTTTTTTTTAAATAACCAAACAAGAATGAAAAAACATAACAAATAAATGAAAAATGGTGCTGCCAAAAAACTTATATCTTCGCAACAGAAACAAATTCTTATTCATCACTACTACAATGTGAATATGGTTTTCTGGTTTTTCTGTGTATTATAAGTTTTTTTCTCCAAGTTTTCTATTTATGGGTGTTTTTTAAATTTTTACGGGTTTCAACATGAAATTTGAATTGTATGAGTGACATATTCATTGTAAAAGGGCCAGTTGGAGAGTAGGTAATATATTATAAGGATTCAGTTGAATGATTTTAAAGTTCAGAAACACTAGGAAGAGTATATAAATCTGATGTAAATTAAACTATTTAATTACTTGAAGTACGATTTGGAATTTATAATTATGGGTTAGATCAATAACCATGCATGTGTATATGAAATTAAATGTTTGGATTCATTAAACGATTTTTACACATTATTGTCCATAGATTTATGAATTGCTGAATTTATTGGAATTAGGAGAAAAAATAAAATATATTATGTGATTTTTGAGAGGGTGAGTCGATTTGGCATTTTGGACGAAGGTTCTTGGCCCCGGATCCACTCTCCCTTTACCAAAGTTTGTGGGATTTTCCTTCACTTTCTTATAGTCATTCGTTCAAATCACTCATCAACCTTATCTTGTAATTTGAAGATAAGTTCTTATTCAACTTGAAATTGGTTGATATTTATCTTGTTATTGTCACAAGGGAACTAGTATCAAAGGTTATTTCTTGAATAGGTTCTTTAATTTATTTGTTATGGGTCAGTTATGTAATTTTATATTGTTTTAATTAGTAGTTAAGAAATAATGTTGAGATCCTAATTTCTAGCAACAAAATTATTTATTGGCATATAAAACTATCTAAAAATTATTGAAAATAATCAAAGGATCCTCAAATGATTTTGAGTTTTGAGTCGTACCATGAAGAGTATTTTAACACAAGATGTATTATTTTTTTATCTTATATATAGTACTTGTAGTTAGGATCTTAGATTCCAATGTACCTGAGCTGAGAGCGGTAGTCAAAACTATCGAATTATCAGCCTCTAATTGCTTCCTACATCATAAACATATTATTATTGAATCTGATTCTGCCAATGTCATTAGCTGGATGAATAATCCTCATAATAGGCCTTGAATTCATCATAAACTCTTCTCTTCAGCTCAGAGGCTAGCTTCATGTTTTGATTCAATCACCTACACTCATTCTTACCGGGAAAGTAATCACATGGCAAATCACCTCGCTAAATAAAGAGTGCACAGAATATTTAATTTTGTTGCTTGGCTATGACCCCCCTAGATAATTTGTCGGTACTGTGTTTAGCCTCTGCAGCTTGTGGTGGTTTGGGGCAATGTTTTGGTTCTATGCAAAGAATAGATAGTGAAAAGATTTAAACTGATCTGAAGATTATGTTTCTATATTTAGTTAGTTAGTTCAACAAATTTTTATTATGTGTAATGTAATTGCATAACACAATTATGTCTTATTTAATCCTATCAACTTCTTTCAAAAAAATACAGTACTTGCAGTTGACTTCTACAGATAAATAATAATTATTACCTATTTATTTTGAATGTATTTGAATCGTATTATTATATATTTTGTATTTTAAACTTTCTCTATAATTATATATAAATAAGAACAATCACATGATTTTGGTCTTCGAAAACCAAAATCGTTTTAAGAATTACGTTATCTTTATATGGTATTCAAGCAATTAACATACATCTAGTCTTAACCGATCTTTAGGAGACTTTGATGGGCATAGATTAGAACAGTTATTACCTATTTATTTTGAATATATTTGAATTATATTATTATGTATTTTATATTTTAAACGTTCTCTGTAATTATATATAAATCAGAACAATTACATGATTTCGGTCTTCAAAAACCAAAATCATTTTAAGAATTATGTTATTTTTATATAATATTCAAGCAATTAACATATACTTAGTCCTAACCGATCTTTAGGGAACTTTTATGGACATCGATTAGAACAATCAAAGAAGCTTATCAAGTTAGACTTTTTAATACGTACTAGCACAGTCTAAAATGATTGTATAAGATTGTTTGAATCACTTAGCTTGATCGATACAATTAGATGTCCAATGTTAGGTGGAGCAAACTCTTCATGCCTTTTGTGATTGTTTGAGTCACTTAGCTATTATTACTGTGGAGCTTTATTGGATTCATATGCTTCTTAAGGAACTCCACATTTCTTTTACTACTTGGTGTGATAGTAGTGGTGTTTTTATTTTTGCTTCTAACCATGTATTCCATGTTAATATTAAACATGATTTTCACTTTATTCGTAAAAAAAAAATAATCAGGATATCTCTTATTAATTTATAGGTTCTTATGATTAACTTGTTGATATCTTTATAAAAATCCTTATCATTTCAGCAAGGTTATGTTAGTTTAATAACAAGTTAATGGTGGTAATTCTCCCAATTAGCTTGCGAGGGGATGAGAAGCACTAGATGGACTCTTCCTTATCTTATCTACAATTGCAATTAAATTCTATAAATAAACAATAACTATTATATGTTTTGAATGTATTTGAATCTTATTATCATGTATTTTGTATTTTAGACTTCATCTATAATTGTATATAAATCATAACAATAACATGGTTTGAGTATTAAGAAACCAAAATCATTTTATAGAATTATATTATCTTTACATAGTATTGTTATTTGCAAAGAAATTACTAATAGAATTATTTTTTTTGTTTTTTGCAAGTTTTGTAATAAATTTTCAACCTTAAATAAATTTGAATATTCTATCCGGCTATAATAGTTGAATTTTCCTGTAAATTGATTGGTATTTATTTGTAACGGATCAGGAACCATATATATATATATATATATATTTTGTAAATAATTGAATTTGAGAGATAAGTTTTCCATGCCCAAAGAGGGCAAAATAAGGGAACTCTTCGATATTTTTTAAATAAAGAAAGAGAGAGGGGAAAAAAATTAAAACTTGCTGCATTAATCCATTGCCAGGCAAGAGTTATTATGCGGGGTGTTTTCAATGAAAAAGTGGTGGAATGCAAGTGTTGCCATGCTTGTTACTCACGCTCAAGTATGAAAACGGGCTATCAACGTGGAATTCACTCTCTTTTAAAATAAAATTAAAAAAGAGCTAAATGATATCCGGAAACAATGTCACGGTTCTTTTGCTTGTGCACCTGCAAAACTTAACGCCGGCTTCAAAAGTCATTAAAGTTTTTTCATGTGTTTTATTTGTTAATTTTAAATTAATTAAAGATAAATAAGTTTTTTCATATTAAATTAATAATTAAATAATTAAAATACTCTTGAAATTAAAAAAAAAAACCTAACATAAAGAGTATTTTTATATTTTTACAATGATTTTTTTATATTATAATTTAAACCGAGAGGAAATCTGATATTTGTCCAAATATAAAAAATAATAAACAATTAAAATGTACAGTAAAACAATGAAAATATTTTTAAAATAAAAAATTTAGGCTTGAAATCAATAGACATTTTCCATTTTTCAACATGGTTTTTTTGTAATTATAAAATCACTTTAAGGGAAATTATATATTTGGTTAAGAAAAAAAAAGCAAGGTGGGCATGTGGGAGGTATTCATGCTTTTTGGGCAGCGTATGCGGCGTCTCCCGGCGTTCAAAAATACCCTTTCACTATGTATTTAAAAGTATCATCATGTCCTCTTCTAATTAGTGCGGCTCGTATCGCAGGTGGTGGTCTAGTTTGGCACCAATGAGCTTTTTTTTCTTCCCTTCTTCTTGCTCCTCTCTTCAAAATATTGCTCTTTTGTAGAAGTTTTATTTGTTTCCAATTTCATCCTTAAATTCTAGTTTACCAAATATAATATTCTCCAATATGGTTCTCATTATTTGAATTTCTGAATTTTTTTTCCTTTTATAAAAGTTTTAATAGTTTTCAATTTCATCCTTCAATTCAAATTAATGGTATTATATCTTTCAATTTGGTTCTCATTGTTTTCCTTTCTAATTTCTTTCTTAGATCTTTTGCAAAACTTATTATTCTTTTCAATTTCTCTCTTTAATTACAACATTGTTTTTATTTTTAATATCAATTTTGATCCTCATTCTTTTTAATTTTTTCTTTCTGTTACTAAATTAAAATTTTTTTCAATTTCATCATTCAATATTTCATTGATTGAAAATTAGACTTCATGTTTTTTTTATATCTGGGGTTTCAGGTCTAATGACTCGGGTCACGAATTTAAAAATTTAGCATGAGTCTTTTTTTAAAAAAAAAAAGCTTTAAAATTCTTTTTAAAGCTTTAAAAATTTTTTCTATCGGGTTATTCCATTCACATGATCTGATTTGCAAGTTTAACAGAATATCTTGGATTGGTTCAACCCTAATTAGCATGGTTAAAGTTTATCATGACCGGTTTTATATGTTCTTTTTTACCCCTAAACATCATTTTTACACATAAAAAACAGTTCAACCCTAATTAGCAAGTACTAAGGCTAGTTTTGTACTAAAACCACTAAATAATGTGTAATGAATAAATAGGAATATAGATATATTTAAATGTGTTAAAAATATAAATATATATAATGATTATGAAGAAAAGGAAAACATAAGAAGAAAAAAAAGAAAGACATAAAAACATATTTATAATGTTTTAAGAATATAAATATATTCTTTTGAGTCATCAATTTTGACCAGTCAATGAACAAACAGTTTTTTTAAAAAAAAATCAGCCGAAGCCAAACTACATTTACGTTCTTAAATAACTATATTTTTAATATAAAGTATAAACTAGAGAAACATCTTAAACCCAACCCCGCCATTTATAAATTGGGTTGTCAGGAACAGAGGAGCCCGCCACGCAGTCTTGGATAGAAGGCGTTAGGCTCTAGATTAAAGGTCAAACAAGCTCAGCTTAGATCTATAGCAGGCCCATTCAAATATAAACGAGTAGATTGAACTCTCTCCGTCGAGTCTCAACGGAGCAATTGCTGAGATGGTGTATTTTGTTTTTTAAAAATATATTTTATTTGAAAATGTATTAAAATAATTTTTAAAAGTATTTTTATATTAATATGATTTCTTTCAGAACAAACACATTTAAAAAAAAATCCAAAATAGAAACTACTGCCCTCCCAAATTATCGCTAATCACATCAATAAAAACAAAAAAATAAGCAGAATTACTTGACGGAGCTCAATTTGGTGGTTGTTTCCGTGAACAAGGATTGAGCTGCACCGCAGAGGTTGCGTTAATGAGACAGTAATTAGCAGTTCTTGAGCTGTATTGCAAGAAAAGTTCTTAAAAGGGTTGGTTCAATGGTACCCTACTTGTAGACCAGCATACAATGAGCTAGGGGGCAATCCCAGCCCTGATCTCCCCATGAATTAAGAGAAATTCTTAAGGCATTTTGTGTTATATATATGCCGGTGATTAAGCCTTTTGAAAATGATGTACCAAATCGATCTTACTGAAATATTATCAAACCAATTAGTTGTACGTTGCTTCTCTTATTTCCAGCTATTTTATACTGAATGGAAAACACAAAATCAACAACTTCCCTCATCCCTATATATATATATATATATATATATATAGAGAGAGAGAGAGAGAGAGAGAGAGAGAGAAGCATCTAGAATAAATTTTCATGAATTATATTAAAGTGAAAGCAGAATATTCAACATGTTGGAATGCTTAAGAACTTTAGTGCCGCTGGAGGCAGCAGAATTGTTACGTGGGCGTGCAGTCGGTGGTGAGTAGTCAAAGCATGATTTGGATATAAAACAAATGTTTTGCATTAGAGTCAATGTGAAAAGAGTTGCTTTGACTACCGACTCCACGATTTTGTTCGGACAAGTGATAAATTCGCCCCCAGCACAGCTCTCGTGTAATTTTCTCTGTCTTCTCTTCGTTCTTTCCACGTTCCACATTCTCACTACTTGCGCCTATAGCTAGGCCCAGCTGCTAATCTAATACAGTACAGCGTGTTTGAATGCTAATTAAATATTTTCCTCACGAAATTACCTTTATGGGTATCACGGGTAAACATATAAAAACGTGACTATAGTACAGTATCTAATACAGGGCATACATTGAATGTTTTTTTCCCGATAATAATAGGTATATTTAGACCAATTTATGTGTTAATTAAAATTAAGGGGCGTTTGGGTTCGGATTGTGTTAATGGTTGTTTCTCATACTATTTTCTACTTTAACAGGCCTTTTACTTTGGTTTGTTTTTTCACTTTATGTCTGGTCCCGGACGAGGTTAAAATCTTTCCTTTGAAGGTGATAGTGCATAGAAGTTGAACATTCTTGGCATAGTCTTTATCCTCTAATTAAGATTCAACGTGACTATAGTTAAAATATATGTTTTTGACAACCTTGTAGACTTGCAATTCTCATTATTAAGAAAATACAAAAAATACAAAAACATGTTTTCTTATATCAAGAACAACTCCATGATTAACTCAAAATCCTTTTAATTAAGATAGCACCAAAAAAAACCAAGATAAATAGAGACAACAACAATAGGAGTGTTATATTTATTTTTAAAAAAATATGGCACTAAAATGATCAGAATTACTAGAAAAATTTTAAGAAATAGAAGAATTGGTGGATGATGCCCCTGTCAAATAAGAAAATAAAAAATCAATCCTTCCAAGTGTAATAGTAGAAAATAAAAAAGATAAAATAAGTTTATGAGTATAGAAAAAAGATATGCATTCTCTAAACGAATGGAGAAGAAAACCAATAAAATACTTGAAGAGAGTTCAACAAATAAAGGAAAAAACCCAATAAAATACTTGGAAAAAGATATAAACTTCTTTATGAAAAAATTAATTATGTGATTTGTGATATAGCAAGAAGGTCTTTGGTAACCAAAGAGCATGGAAGGAAAAGGAAAGTCTCTCTCAACAAATATGCAAATAAAAAAAAATGATACTCTAAAGAGATAGCAATTTAAACTATTATTCAGATATTATTAACTTGTTGAATTGTCCAAAATCTAGAAAAGAAAGATCCAAGGTTCGTAGAAAAAACATTAAATTCAAGTTAAGGACTAGAGACAAAAGAAATTGAGAGTGATTCAAAACTAGAATCATCTTAAGAAGCAAAGAACACAAAAACTAAATAGTTTTAAACAATAAGAACAATTCAAATTTTAAAAATTCAAATCATCTTAACAAACCTAACTGATATAGATATAAATGAGAACGTTAAAGTCTTTTCAGTTACCTATTAACTTTTAATTTGAAAAATAAATCAATTGTTCATGAACTAGGAAATAAGTGTTATATATTAAGGGGTTATTTGTTTTTGTGATTGAACCCGTATTTCATGATTTTTTTTAATTTTTTTTTAAAATTAATTTTTTTGGTGTTTTTATATTGTTTTGATATAATGGTATTAAAAATTATTTTTTAAAAAATATAATTTTCACAAAAAAAATTAAATAATTGTTATCACATTTCCAAACTTTACCTAAAATTCACAAAAATTTATAAAATCTAGACTAAGAATAGCATGTGAGCAGACTTCATGAAAATTCCAAGTCTACTGTCATATCATTTGGACGAAAATATAGTGCTTCTTATTCAAACCTATGTTCACTAAAAAGATTAAAAAAAAAAAACTATATATTCATTGGTTCTCAAATAGGACAAATCATGACCGCTTAAAGCCTTAAATGAATATTAGGAGATCACAAGATGAACAAGCTACACAAGGGAGCACCTCATAAAGATTCGGAGACATTAAAGAGGAGATCCTACGGGGTCCAGAACCGTCAAGTGGTCCGATCAGTTCTGGTAGTTATGATTTCACACAGATTGTCCCATTTTCCATTCATGTCATCGGAGCCTCTGACGGATCGATTGTTAAGGTAGTCAGCATGATAAGTTCCACGTGGAGACGGGACCCATTTCAATCTCATAATATTTATAGATTTACAGAAACCGTGATCATCGCTGTGTTGTGCAGTCAATGTTAGGTGTGGAGCGTAACAAAATAATAGAATAGGTGTGCATGGATTGTCAACTCAATCTCTATTTAAAATTGATCTCTCTTTGGAAACTGGTCTGAAGCTGGTTGAGAAAGTTACTTTCCTAGTACACAGTGTCTTTCCCTGAGATAATTCCCAAGTGTTGACCTTTTTTACCTAATATCATCCCATCACACTCTTAAATTCAACTCCTAATGCAATTTGAAAAGGACTCGGCAGAGAAGTTTCGTGGTGATGAGAAGTTTCGTGTTCACTTGATGATAGGTCTCAACTTAGGTTATTTTTTATATTAATCAAGTTAAGTTTATTGGATCGATTAAATCTAGTCAGATATATATATATATATTTCACTAGATTTGGAATTAATGGAAAAATCTAATAGATTTAAACGCAGGGGCTAACGATGCCCAAATAACGAAGCATGGGAAATTTATCGACCGAATTAAATATTTGACAACCTTAATAAATGCAATGGTGGGTTTACTCTAACCCCAAAAATATATGGTAAAAAACGCCTACAATTACATTTACAGAAAGGAAGAAGGCAGAGGTACATAGGAAGAGAACGACACCGTTTAAAACAGGAAGTTACTACATGCTAGGTCCCTACTAACATTCTATAGTTACTGACAGACTGCAGGTACTGAAATCCAAACGAGCCTCTTTTGTTGGGTAGCTGTTGTCTGCCGCATCCCCAATTTGAATGTCTCTTCCCCCTTTCACACTTGCATTATTTGCATAGCAATTTGTACAAGCATTCCCTCGTCTCCCTCGCCCTCTTTCTCAATGCATCACCTGACTCTCCCATAAAAATTCCATAACACCTAACATTCCTCCCCTTTCGCTTTCTCACCTGATCACCAGGTAGTGAAATCGCTTTCCCCCAGCTAGCTTTGTTTTCTTATTGATCTCCCACCACTGACTCTTCGTTATTACCACTAACTCTTTTCTGTCATCGGCATTGGATTTGTTGTTTTTCTTATTTGCAGATAGTGAAAGTAATGGCCGCTGTGAGTTCAAGAGGTGGAAGAAACTCTGAAGGAGTCCAGATTCCGAGGAACAGAGAAACCAGTCCAGAGAGATGCAGAGTAGCATGGAGCGAATCCAATAAGTTGTCCAGAAAAGTCCCTGTAGTTTACTATCTGTCCAGAAATGGTCAGCTTGAGCATCCCCATTTCATGGAGGTCCCTCTCTCTTCTAATGACGGCGGCCTCTACCTTAGAGGTAAAAAGAAACCGCTCAAATTTTCAAATTTGAAGAAAAGCCTTTGTTAGTAGCAGTAGGAGTACTTCTTTCTGCTGCCTTCTTTACCTTCTTGCATTAATTATTTAAGTATATGTTTATCAGATGTAATCAACCGGTTAGACCTCCTTCGAGGCAAAGGCATGGCTGGCCTCTACTCCTGGTCCTCTAAACGGTAAGTTGAAAAGGAGGCATTTATCCCTAACCGTCCGATGTGATTTAATTGCTTTCCTTATCTGCTCCAATCAGTCTCAAATCTTTTTTACTCCAGGAGCTACAAAAACGGCTTCGTTTGGCACGACTTAGCCGATAACGATTTCATTCACCCAGCTCACGGTCACGAGTACGTTCTCAAAGGATCAGAGCTTCTCGACCATTCTAACAAACAGCTACTCCTCGAAACGAAACCTCAAGAAACTCTCCAATCATCATCCAACAGTCAAGACTCGGATTTTCCAGTTACCTCGAGGCGTAGGAACCAGTCCTGGGGCTCAATCGATCTTAACGAGTACAAAGTTTACAAGGCTGAGTCGCCCTCCGAGTCGAATCGGAAACTCGCTGCTGACGCGTCGACTCAGACTGATGAAAGCAGGAGGAGGAGGAGGCAGGCCAAACCTGTAGTCGAAGGATTGCAGGAAGAGAAGAAAAATAGTCAGGAACTGGAGGTGAACGGAGAAGAGATTATTGAGATTTCACCCCCGCCGTCAGATTCCAGCCCAGAAACTTTGGAGTCTTTGATGAAGGCTGATGGACGGGTGATTTTGGGCGCTAGTGGTGAAGGGAGTGGCTTGAATTTGAGTCAAACGGTGGGGAACTGTGGGAGGATGAAAGCGTCTACGGTTCTGATGCAGTTGATATCGTGCGGTTCGATCTCGTTCAGGGACTGTGGGGCTACGGCAGTGAAGGAGCAAGGATTGTCGTTGATTACTGGACCATATAAGGGGAGATTGCCACGTGGAGGGAACCGCGAGGGAACACCGAGGGAAATTTCGAACAGGGTAAAATTGGAAGATAAGGAGTATTTTAGTGGGAGCTTGATCGAGACAAAGAAGGTGGAGGTGCACGCTTTGAATTTGAAGAGGTCCAATTCCTATAATGCCGATAGGTAACTTATTCTTACTACTTTCTATAAATCGATCCTCTAATTACATGCCTTGTGGCAGTTGTAGTGGGTGGTCCGTTTCAGAGATTTAGGGAATATGACCTTATTTAAGTTATTTTTATGATGAGAGCATGGCATGAATTAGTGTCATAAATTTGGAGGTTTATTTGATTTTATCAGGAACATAAACATTTATATTTGCTGAGAAACTTCAATTTAATCCCTGATTAAAAAAAAATATTTTATTGAATGGGTCTCAAGTGTTTCGAACATTTTACTAACTGGGTCTTTCTATCAATTTTTGTTACTATTTTACATCTAATATACCTTTTTTTGCACTATCATTGCTACGGAGTACTGTACTTGTATGGAGTAAAGGTTGATTTGAAGTTTCACTTGCAAAAGGGCTTCTGCATGTTTCGACTTTTTCAGGAGTATGTAAAAGTTTGGTTTCTTGCGTTGCCTCTCCCTCTCTCTCTACGGGGATTCTTTGTCAGGTCTATGATTCTCTGTTAGCCTTTTGTATTGATTTGAATGCAAGATTCGTACGGGTTTTTGGTTTTTTTCTAAGGAGCCAGCTACCATGGCCATCTAGTTTCACTTTCCTGCCCAGAATAGTGAACTGGCGTTGTTTTTATCAGTCACCCAGTTAATTGATGGTTTTACAAATGCTTGCACCTCCCTAATTGATAGTGGTCCTCTAAAACTTTATCATCACCATGTGGGGTTCTTGAATTTAATTCTTGCAGTAGAGAATTCAACTCAAGAAATCCAGGGGAAGCTGTTAGCTGTACTAATTTACAAGTACGTACCGCGCTACACCCATGGGGACCAGTGTGATAAACTACTAATTCTCCAAGTCTCGAACTTTGAAATCTTCATGCTCATATGAAGTGTCAGGACTATCCTATTCCATACAATATATAGGAGTTCACTCTTTTTTCAGCATTTTTGTGCTTCTTTTCCTTTTGTTTTTCCGTAATGACTAATCTAATTGCTTAATGGGCTAATCTCAGGAGCTCGCAGCTGCACTTGGCAGAAAAGGAGATTGAGGGGGTGCGCACCAAATGCATACCAAGGAAGTCAAAAGCAATGGCAATCAGAAAAGAAAGCAACGTTAATGTTGTTGTTGATCACAATAATAATAATAATAATAATAATAATAACGGCAGTCAAGCAGGGAGCAGAAGACTCGAGGTCCAACAAGTCGAAGATGTGGCTCGATGATGAGATTGTGAAACCTGATGCTGTAGCACGTTGCTTTTTGTAAATTTACTCTGTAGCATGGAACTGGAAAGAGAAAACTAAGAACATAGGTAAAAGAAAACAAGGAAATTAATGGCGTTCAAGAAAGTGATGCGTAGCTGCAACGGCACGGCGAGCACGCACATTGAGGGTAAAAGTAAGAGCTGGGACTCGATGTGAGAGAGAGGGGCTGTAAAGGTAGCTAATTTCATGGAAGTTTGTGTATTAATATTTCATCTGAGTTTAGAGCTGTGAGCTGGAGAATAGGGTCAATATTCCGTACAGAGGTATTTGTGGAAGTTGAATACATAATCTTTTTATTTAGCCTGTACTAAATTAAAGATTGTTTAACTATTTTGTAGTTTGTACTCGTGATTTTTGACTTTGAAACACGGGACACAAAATTTTGTCCTAGGTGTTATCGTTAACCATGGCTTGATCTTGATGGTTTCTGAAAGCACTTGCGTGAGCTAGCGAGCAATCTTGTTTTTTCAATGCTGCCATTTAGCAACTGGAGTGTAGCTTGTCCTCTAGTCTTGGAGTCTCCACTGCATCAAATTTCCAAATCATATGGCCCATTGACATAAAGTTGTGTTGAAGTCACCGCGGGACTGTTAGCAACAGGACATCATGAGCCTTCATCTTTATAACATGTTTTAGATGATATTGTTTTTCAAATTGTTTGAAAATATCCAAAAACGTAAAGAAAAATCAATTATTTTAACAAACATTATCACGTTGCCAAACAGGTTATAAGAGGCGGTGCATCTCTCACCGTGCTGGTGTATTTTTCTTTGAACTAGGGTACAAGACCCTTGTAATTGAAATCCAACTTTTCAGCAAATTACATGATGTGTTCTTAAAAGGTGTGCTCACTGCTGGGTACTTCTTTTCTTCCTTTAACTGTTCTGTTGTTTGCCCGTACATGAACTCTTAGGATACTCTGGAGATGGAAAAACCCAGTACTGCAATGCTTGCTGCACAATTCTAGGTGCTTCAATGGTAACGACACGTTATGAAACATAAAGAAAATGGTAAGAAAACATTCTTTGCCAGTACAAAATCTTGCAGCAAATTGATCTGCTAATAAGAAAAGCACCGGTGGTGGGCATGTTGCCATGGTTGTACGCTACACGAATCTATCCTACCTGTACAAGCAGTGATGCAAAATATTTGATTCTATTGAAAATGGGAAACTTTTGGGAAAGAGAATTATTGAATGGAAACATTGAAATATCATCAACACCCTGCCTAACACAAGAAGAAGTGACTGACTCTCATAGAACTACAATAATTAAACAACCATTATGATCACCATGGCTAATCAACACTCTTACTGGGCTAACTCTCTTCCGTTCAGACTGCGAACTGCCAATCTGTTCCACTATCATACTGTCAGTTGTCCAGCAGCACATCTTTGATTAACCTGTATCAAAAGCCATGGCGTAGATACTGCACAGAACCATCTTCTGTAGAAAGAACTTACCTGGAACCTCGGGAAATTAGAGTCTGTCATTGAGGGAGAACACAAATGTTTCGGACCATTTTTGCTTTATATATTCCAGGACCAAAGAATCATCCATGACAGGATTCGGTACAATCCCCCCAGGACCACTCAGGACCCATTTTATTTTGTCTGGAGTGCTGGAAGAACCTAGCATTGACGTTTCATCCTTCTTGCAAGAAACTTGTTCCTTCTGAAAACCAGAGATTCTTTAAGGCTGCAAATGATGTATGAACAACCATTACTTACTTATATCATGAGTTGAGTTCTAAATAATAAGCTCTACTCTACACAAAATGGATGGCTGATTCCAATGTCTTGAGCATGATATGATGGCTGTCAACAGTAAATTTATTATTCTCAGGACCAGGATTATGCTAGACAAGCACAACATGAAAGTCTCTTAAAGAATCTCCAACTATCAGTGAGGCAACCAATTTAATACCACCTGCAAAACAAGTCATTCTTTACTCACAATAAAATGGTCTCCTGCTTTCACTGCTTCCAAAGTAGCTGTATGCTCTTTCCCTTCTGTAACTGTAAGGTAGTTCTCAAAAGATTTTATAAGGGAACAGAACAGTTTTCCAGTTTCAGGTTTAATGTAGCGCTGCACAACGAAATAGCATCTTCATGATTCTAACATCCACATGCAACTCGGGGGAAGAACTTCCAGATGCAAAACTCTATCCATTGAAGAATTCACCGGTACACAGGATCTTAACTAACAAAACTGGCGTATTCAGACAACGTTCAATCTTTAGCAGAGAGTGGTGTAATAATAAGACTGAGAAGAACAAATTGAGTCATGGAGCAAAGCAAATACGAGCGTTTGAAAATAATTTAACACCTCGGTTGATATTCGTGCTACATGCATCTATAATCAATAATAAGGTCCAGAGGCTCAGGACGAGCAATCAAATAAACCAAGATGAGAAATTTAGGGAAACTGGGACTATGATAGACTCTGAATGTAGAGAGAAGAAACCACTCTGTTGTATTCAACATCATACCCCTTGTTGTTGCATCATGAATCAGTTTTTTACTCGGTATTAATTCAAATAACAAAATTAAAAAGCTTGCAATATGAAACTCATAGAAGCAATGAGAATAACTCTTCATCATCATAATAATCTGATATTCATCTTGCCAAAAAGCATACAAGCAATTTCAGGAACTTCTTCCAAGTTCTTGCAATACTCATTTTTAACTTTATTGAGAAGACATTGAAGTTCTGTAGCTTGATTACTACAAAACATCAACGAAGTTTCTTGGTTCAAAAATTTAAACCGAGAAAGTAAAGTTAAAAAAATATAACTATTTAATTATCATGCAACCCCTTGAAGTCAGTGTAATACCATTTCGATAACATATTATTTGACTTTTTATTTTTTATTTTATTGTTAATTGAATGTTTGCTTGGACTATTTTATTACGTATATTACAATACAAAGTCATTTTTATTATGTTTCGGACAATAGTTTTAGTTCAAATAACGGTGTCAAAGAATGAGATTGGGGGTGTTTGTGTATCCTAGTAGTGGTTGTGGTTGAAATTTTTTTATTGTTTGAAAATGTGTAAAAATAATATTTTTTTTATTTTTAAAAAATCATTTTTAACATCAAAATAAATTAAAAAAATTTATTTTAAGCAAAAAACAAATCTCAATTTTTTAGGAAACATGGTTTTGACCGCGTCCCCCAACACTATCGTAACAAGCTATGTCTATAATTTTTTTTCTTTGATGAGATTAGTTTTTTATTGTTTATTTGTTTTTTATTCGGGGGTTAATTAAGTGTGTTTTATTATTGTCGTGCAAAATATTTTTTTATTTTAAAATGTATTAACATGATTTTTTTAATATTTTTTTATTTTTAACATCACAACATTAAAATTATCAGAAAACACTAAAAAATATTAATTTAATATTTTGTTAAGATAAACATGGTTTTAAAATGCATTCAAATAGAGTTTTAAATACAAAACGAATTGTATCTAAATCTATTTATTAACTATAGACTAAAAGAAAAAGGTGTTTCAATAGTACTAGCTTGTCTTCTTCTTCTTTTCCTTTTTTTTCTTCTTTGATTTTCTTTCAATTAATGCTTTTTTTTAATGTCATCATTTAATATTAGATTTGTTTTATTGTTGAAGTATCATACTTTCATGACACAAATTGTAAGTTTGGAGAATTAATCCGACTGACTTAAGTTGTTTTTAATTAACTTTTTTTTCAATTTCTTTTTTAACTATTGGGTTAATTAGGAATTAGACTTCATGATTTATTTCCTTTACTTTATATTATGTTATTTAAACCTCATGACTTAAGAATAGTACTTAACGGGTTAACCTGAGTTAATTCAAGTCGTTTTTTGTATCATTTTTTTAATTGTTTTATTTTTTAATTTCATTATTTAACATTGAGTTTGTTAGTAATTGAGATTCATAATATATTTTTTTTTAATTGCTCTCTACGAGAATATCTTAGTATCACAATCAAGGTCGCGGGTTTCAGCATATTAACCCTAATTAAATTAGGTTATTTTTTTTTGTTTTCTTTGTAAGATGTTATCTCGGTCCCATAACACGGGTCATAGGTCTTTCAACATTAGATTTGCTTTTTATTATGTTGTCTCATTCTCATAACCTAAGTTGTGAGTTTGGCAGGTTAACTCAATACAATTAGTTATTTTAATTTTTTTAATTGATTTTTTTCTCAATCTCATCATTTAATATTATGTTTGATTGAGAATTAGGCTTCATGATTTATTTTGGTTGGCTTCTTATTAGGTTATCCTAACCTCATGACCTGGTAACAATGCTTAACAGATTAACTCGGGTTGACTTGACTCACTTTTTATGTCATTTTTTTATTATATTTTTTTTTAAATTTCATTGTTTAACATTGGATCCGATAAAAACGATTAAAAATTGAGCTTCATAATTTGTTTTGATTTGCTATTTATGAGGTTATCTCAGTCTCATGATCAATGTTGTGGATTTGACATGTTAATCCGGGTTAAATCAGGTCATTTTTTTATTTCTTTCTATGAGCTTATCTCGATTTGATTACCCGGCTAATGTGTTTGGCGGATTAACTCGAGTTATTTTTTATATTTTTTTAATTAATTTTTTTTTAATCTCATCCTTCAACAATAAGCTGATTAAGGATTGTAATTTGTTTCAATTTACTTTTCATATGATTATCCTAGTCTCATGACCTGAGTCGCGTATTTAATAAGTTAACTCAAATCACTTTTATAGGTCATTTTTTAATTAATTTGTTTTTTAATTTTATCCTTCAACATTTGGTTGATTTAATATATTAATCCGAGTTAATCCAAATCAACCCAATATATTATTATCTTAATATTTTTTTAAAAATATCATTTTAAAAAAATTTTGGTCAAATTATATTATAACAACAACTAAAAGGAATTAGTGTTTTACTGTGGACTGCATAGTGCAGTCCACAGTAAAACGCTGAGAAGGTTTTTTTTTCTTTTTTTTTTGCTTTTTTTAAAGCTGTTTTTTTCTTTGTTTTTTTTAATAAATATTTTTTTGTTTAATTTTTTTTTGTTAATGTTAAATTTTTTTCTATTTAGTTATCAAACTTTCAAAACACGGGTTCCGGGTTTGACGGGTTAACCCGGGTTTTTTTTTTCTGGTTTTCTTTTTTTTTTTTGCTTTTTAGCTTTTTTTTTTCTTTTTTTAAGCTGTTTTTTTCTTTGTTTTTTTTTTAATGAATATTTTTTTGTTTATTTTTTTGTTTAATTTTTTTTGTTAATGTTAAATTTTTTTCTATTTAGTTATCAAACTTTCATAACACGGATTCCGGGTTTAATGGGTTAACCCGGATTTTTTTTTTCTGGTTTTCTTTTTAATTAATTATTTTTTCGAGTGCAGTCTACAGTGAAACGTTGAACTGTTTTTTTTTTTTGCTTTGTTTTTTTAAACAATTTTTTTTTCTTTTTTTGCCTTTTGCATTGTTTTTTTAAGTTGTTTTTTTTTCTTTATTTTTTTTAATGAATATTTTTTTTTAATGTTAAATTTTTTTTCTATTTAGTTATCAAACTTTCATTACTTAGTGTTTCACTGTGCAAGTCCACAATGAAACGCTGAGCAGTCTTCTTCTTTCTTTCTTTTTTTTTTTATTTTTTTCTGTTTTTTTTCTATTTTTTTCTGTTTTTATTTTTTTTCTATGTCTTTATGCGTTTTTTTTTTTGCTTTTTTCTTTGTGTATTTTTCTTTTAATGAATTTTTTTGTTTAATTTAGTTTATTAATGTTAATTTTTTATTTAGTTATCAGATTTTCATAACACGGATCCTGGGTTTGACGGGTTAACTTGGTTTGATGAGTTAACCCCAATTTTTTTTTCTTTTCTTTTTAATTAATAACATATACTAAAACTGTTCAGTGTTTCACTGTGCAGTCCACAGTGAAACGCTAATCTGTTTTTTTTGTTTTAAAATTTTTTTTTGCAAGTCCATAGTAAAACGCTGAGCAGTCTTCTTCTTTCTTTTCTGTTTTGCTTTTTTCTTTATGTATTTTTCTTTTAATGAATTTTTTTGTTTAATTTAGTTTATTAATGTTATTTTTTTATTTAGTTATCAGATTTTCATAACATGGATCTCGGGTTTGACGGGTTAACCTGGTTTGACGAGTTAATCCGAATTTTTTTTCTTCTCTTTTTAATTAATAACATATACTAAAACTGTTCAGTGTTTCACTGTGCAGTTCACAGTGAAACGCTAAGCTTTTTTTTTGTTTTTAATTTTTTTCTGTTTTATTATTATTATTTGCTTTTTATGCCATTATGGATTTCTTTTTTTTGCTTTTTTTTTCTTTGTGTTTTTTTCTTTTAATGAATTTTTTTTGTTTAGTTTAGTTTGTTAATGTTAATTTTTTTTTTAGTTATTAAACTTTCATGACATAGATCCCGGGTTTGACGGTTTAACCTGATTTGACGAGTAATCCTGGAATTTCTCTTTGCTTTTTTTAAAGTTTGACGAGTTAACCCGAAATTTGTTTTTTGTTTTTTTTCTTTTTAATTAATTTTTTTTGTTTAGTTTAGTTTTTTAATGTTAAATTTCTTTCTATTTAATTATTAGACTTTCATGACACGTATCCCGGGTTTGACGGGTTAACCCGTCAATTTTTTTTTCTATTTAGTTATCAAACTTTCATGACGCGAATATCAGATTTTACGGGTTAACCCAATTAATTCAGATTTTTTTTCTTTTTCTTCATTAGTTTTTTTCTGTGTTGGTTTTTTTTCTTTGTTTTTTTAATTAATCTATTTAATTATCATACTTTTATGACACGATCTTGCAGCCAGACCCGCATTCAAGACTCTTGGGTCCGATGTTGTAGCCAGACTCACTTAAACTTAAGTCATGTAAGTTTAATATTATTATTAATATTATAAATATTATTCTTGGGTCAAGCGTTGCAGTTAAACCAAAGGCTCTTGGGCATATCTTTGCAGAAAGACCCAACACTCTTAGATCTTAGCCTTTTTTGATATTTTTTATGCAAGAAAAAAATTTAACCTGTGGCGTGTGCCTTTTTTTTTTCCTCTTTTCCTTTTTAAGCCTTCTACTGTGGATTACACAATACAGTTCACAGTAAAAAAGTTGATGCCTTTAGTTTTTTTTTGTCTTTTTTTTAATTATTTTTTTTTAATTTAGTTTCTTAATATTAAATTTTTTCTATTTAATTATCAGACTTTCATGACATGGATCCCAGGTTTGATGGGTTAACCCAGTTTATTCAGATTTTTTTCTTTTTCTTCATTAGTTTTTTTCTTCCTATAGGTTTTTTTTCTTTTTGCTTTTTCCTTTTTAATTAATCTTTTTTTTAATTTATTTCATTAATAATAAATCATTTTTCTATTTAGTTATCATACTTTCATGACACAAATTCCAGGTTTGATGGGTTAACCTGATTTGGCCGGTTAACCAGGTTGATTAAGATTTTTTTTCTTTTTCCTCATTAGTTTTGTTCTTCCGATTTCATCTTTTAATATTGTATGCAGTTCACAGTGAAAAGGCTAAAGCCTTTAGTTTTTTTTTTTTTTGCTTTTTTTATGCCTTTCACTGTTCATGACACGGATCTCAAGTTTGACGGATTAACCCAGTTAATTTAGATTTTTTTTTCTTTTTCTTCATTATTTTTTTTCTTCTTATAAGTTTTTTTTCTTTTATTGTTTCTTTTTATTTAATATTTTTTTTATTTAATTTAGTTCATCAATATTAAATGTTTTTCTATTTAGTTATCGACTGATGATTTTAGTTTTTCTTTTAGTTTTTTTGCTGTTTTTATGCCTTTAACTGTGGACTACACACTGGAGTCCACAGTGAAAAAGTTGATGTCTTTTTGTTTATTTTTTTAATTAATTTTTTTCGTTTAATTTAGTTTGTTAATGTTCAATTTTTTTTCTATTTAGTTATTAAATTTTCATGACACGGATCTCGGGTTTGACAGGTTAGCCCAGTTAATTTTGTGAAAACCCGTCCATTTTTTTTTTCTATTTAGTCAACAAACTTTCACGACATGAATCCAAAGTTTGACGGGTTAACCTGGTTTGAAGGGTTAATCCAGTTAATTCAGATTTTTTTTTCTTTTTCTTCATTAATTTTTTTCTTCCTTTTGGTTTTTTTTAATTAATCTATTTAATTATCACACTTTTATGACATGACCTTACAACCAGACCCACATCCAAGACTATTGGGTCTGGTATTGCAGTCAGACTCACTTAAACTTGGGTCATGCAAGTTTAATATTATTATTAATATTATAAATATTAGTCTTGGGTCAGGCGTTGCAGCCACACCCAGGACTCTTGGGTATAACTTTGCAAAAAAACCTTATACTTTTAGATCTTAATTTTTTTTGATATTTTTTATGCAAAAATCATTGACCCGCGGCATCGCGCGGGTCATCTAACTAGTTTCATTTCTAAACCAGCTCATCAATGATGCCCAATGTGAACAGCACTCTCTCGTAGCTTCCATTTTGAACATTGTTCTACAGCAATGTCATAGTTGACGTATTTCTCTTATATTTATTCTTCACTGAGAATCAATTTTCTCCCATCTAGATAAGATCAAGACGAAATCTCCTCCTGCACGTGTCATAGTTTAAGGTTGAATTGAAAAATAAAAACAGAGTTTAGAAATGTAATTAGAAGTTGACATTTCTTGTTGTCATTGATGTGTTTACATTATACAAGAAATCAGGACGTCGTACACGCTATTGAATTGCTCGATAATTTTATCAATTAGGTCTCAAAAGTCTTATACATTTCTCAATTGGGACATTAGTCTCTCCATGTTAGATAATTTTCATGTCGACTTTTTTTTAATTAACGTGTGTGTCCAGGCCAACTTACATGCACTGCGACTAATCACACGGGCTCTGAAGTTAACGACCATGTAAGCCTCTAGTAGCTATCATACTAGCAACCACAAGCTTCGAATTTAAGATCACATGAGAAGCAAACTTCTTGGTCCCGAACTTTTACCATTAAACCACCTACTAGATGGTTATTTTCATGTCGATTTTTATTTGAAACATTGCTTTTTTATTGCATAACAAATATTGGCAAAAGGATGGGAAAGATTTGAAACATGTCGATAATACATTGAATGGGAAATATTAACAAATATTGGCAGAAGGATCCAATTCAGAATAGTGTGAAATATTAGAGACCTAATCGATATTTTTTCTCTTATTTGTGGACTTAATTGAGAATAGTTACATATTTTAGGGATTCAATTTATCTTCTACTCAATCAAGATCTGGAGGAGTATGAAGAACATGGTAGGAAACTCTCATTAAATTACAAAAAAAAAAAAAACGAAAATCCATGTGAAAAGCACTGTGGGCTCTAGACACAAAACAGGCAATAGTGCTTTTCTCTTCTTGTTTTTCTTAGGATTGTTTACGCTTTGTCCCTTAATTTATTTTTCTTTGTACTTGGTCCTATGACATAGCTTTGATTTGCATGTGGTCTTAGTAATTTATTTTCTATGCATGCGTAAAGGAATATTGAGGTCTCGTGAAAATGTTTTGTCACTTGTTAATTCTTGATTATGTGAAATAATGTTCAATTAATAAGCTTAAATTATTATTTTTTTGCTAATTTAGAGATTGATTTACATGATCAAGAGTAGAGTTCATGTCCTTATTTTTATTTTAATCACTCTACTTTTATTTTTTTTCAATTTAATTCTTTTTTATTAGCTTTATTTAGAATTTAGCTTAGTATTTTATTTTAGTTGCCTTTATATGAGGATCTTGCAATATTGAAAAAAAATATCGATGCTCGATTGATACTTATTTTTGCAAAATAAAACAAAGTTCGACTCATTTATTAAGTGTTGAGAGACCAAAATTGAAACTGATACAAGTATAGAGATTGGAGTAAACGGTTTCGGTTCGGTTTGGTTTTTTAGAACAAAAATCTGTTCAAACCGGTTTTTTCAATTTGATTTGGTTTTTCGGTTTGACTCGATTTTTTTCATTTTGGCTCGGTTTTTTCCAGTTTGGCTCGGTTTTTTTCAGTTCGATTTGATTTTTTTGGTTTCAGGCTTATAAAACCGAAACTGAACCGGTCGGTTTTTTTTTTAATTCTAATTGGTTTTTTTTTGCGATTTAGTTTTTTTGATTATTTTTTTTTTAATTTTCTCGGTTTAATCAGTTTTTTAATTTTTTTTCCTCACCCCTGGAGAAGACGCTATGGGCTGCGACATGCTTTCTTTCTCACCTCCCTCTTTTCTTTCTCCTCTTCTTGAGAATAGCACTAGCTTGCAAAAATATAAAGGTGTCATTTATTTTTTCTATAATATTTATTTCTTATTTTTTTATTGCTATATTTTTTTTAATTTTATCTTTTATCATTTAATTTCATTTAATTTTTATATCAGATTTGATTTTTATGATCTTAATTACTTTTTTATCCTTTTTTTATTATTATTTTTCAATTTCATCCATCAATATTTTGTTTTGTTTTGTTTTGTTTTTTATTTTAAATTTGATTGTTATTATTTTAATTGTTATTTATTTTGTTTTGAATTCTTTTTAGATTGAATTTTATTTTTTAATTTCGTCTCTCATTATTTAATTGATCGGGGATTTTAATGTGATTTTAAATTGATTTTAAGTTAATTTTAAATTATTTTTTATACTTGGCTCAAGTTAGGAATGATTCAATAAAATCTGACCTGCTGAATCGAGGCTGGTTGAATAACAAAGTTGTTTTCTTATACTACAATCTATATTTGTTTCTTACTTAAGGAAATTTATTTATTTATTTATTTATTGGGTTCAGTATTTGTCAAACAAAAACGAACTTTGAATTGAGTTTTACGGAAATAACCTACCCAGACATTAAACTCGAAAGTGGGCAATTACTTTGTTTCTTCAAGGTAGTAGAAGTTTCTCGCTGGGGTGTACTGCTGGCTAGGTACACATGGTACACCCCAGTACAAGTTTGTTGACCTAAACTAAGTTCAAAATAGAAAAGTCAAAGTCAAAGTCAAGATTGTATGTCGTGATCAAACTACTGCTAACATATTTTTTTTTTTTGGTAAGTAGCACTTAAAAAAAAAACCTCAAAATAGCCTACAAGAAATAATAGAGGTCATGGTTATGCTTCTGGGAATATCACAACCCAAATTTCTTTTTTGAAATATACAAAGGTTGTACTTTTTAGAACATATTTTATATGCATTCAACTCATAATTTTGTTATATATTTAAAATAAATTTGATGGCTTGAGACTCTGTCCATGCTAAATTTGAAATTAAATCAATCAAATAGTTGATTTTATCAAACTTGATCAAAGCTTAATTAACTCGATTAATCTGATTTAACAAAAAGTAGAGATAAGCAGCTCATCTTCTCCGAGACAAACTCCTCTATCTCTCCTTAACTTATTAAAATTTAATAACCTAACATTTGTTTTTTTTGTTAGAAAGTATTTTTGTAAAATATTAATTTTTTTATTTTAAATTAATTTTTTTAATATTTTTAAATCATTGTTTTGATATATTATTGTTAAAAATAAAATAAAAATTATTTTAGTATGTTATCCAAAAAAAAAATATTTAATAAAAGAAGATGCTTATATCTTAAAATGAGTCTAAATTAACATCACATCAAGTTAAGTTGAATAGTAGTAAACCATGGACCGTGTCACGGTGTTGAAATCAGGAAAGGTCTCAGGTGTGAACCGGAAACACAAGCACGCCTTCCTTTAGAATTTACTCGGTAGAGATCAGGCTGGAAGGGTGTGGAAGGAAGAAAGTTGACAGAGACTCAAGAGCCGAACTTGTTAACCGCGTCGATTTTACTTGGAAAAGTCGCAATCTGACACCACCGTCTTCCGTCATTCTTCTCTACCTTCTACTGCCTGCCTTTCTCAGTTGCTTCTACACCGAAGTGGATCATTTGTTCACGCGCTTTGGAAACGTCATTCGACATGAGCTAATTAAACATGGTTGAGTACAATACATGGAGTTTTTTTTCAATAGATAAATATGGAAAATATATCACTTTTAATTTTTTCTTGATTTTTTAAATTTAACTATATAGTAAAATTACATAGGCTTAATATTTAGTGCAATGTAATGAATGATATAACAAAAACTATATATATTTATTAAACATGAATAAGTTCTCCTCCCTCCCCAAATTTGATAAATATTCCTTATGTCATTTCCAATTAATATTTAATTAACAGGGGTTTCTACATGAACAAATCTGAGTTGGGTATCATGCACGCGCTTCTAAGTGCGGTCGGACTTGCACTCAAAATAACATAAAAGGAATTGTCAACACATGATATTATGTACTTTAGGAAGGAAGGGTCGGAGTGGCTCACCATCAATGACCAGATGTGATCCCGCTCCCCAAGTTTGCTCGACGCGGTCACGCGAACGCATCATTACGATTGCTATACTCTCACCATCTATTCTACTCTTATTACATGTCTACCACACGCTCTAAATTTCCTTAGCCTACAAGTGTTGAGGGCATAATTGCCCCTCAATCAAAGACGTCAGTGCTTACTCGGCAGCTCCAGCTCCTTCCAACCTTATATATATACGAACTCATAGTCCCTTACTTCCATCCAACCATCAAATATTCAGCCACCTTCTTCTTTCGAAGCTTTATACTTTGTTGTTCTTGCTCATCGTATAAACACAAATCATACTATATATCTAATCTATAAGCTTAATTACCATGAAGAGAGATAGAGAACAGGCAGAGTTAGACTTGGCCAAATGCTTGATGCTACTTTCTAAAGTTGGCCAAGCTGATCACGAGATACTAACTAATTATAGATCAGCAGCAGCACCAGCTGCACCAGCACCGGCAGGGGCCGGGGCCGTTCGCTCATTTTCATGCAAAACATGCAACAAGAATTTCCCTTCATTTCAAGCATTAGGAGGCCACCGTGCAAGTCACAAGAAACCAAAACTCATGGAATCAACTGGGAACTTGTTGAAGCTGCCTAATTCGCCTTCAAAGCCAAAAACTCACCAGTGCCCCATTTGCAGCCTTGAATTTCCTCTCGGGCAAGCACTTGGAGGTCACATGAGGAAACATCGGGCGCCTCATAATGTTGATACCACCAGTACTAGTAATAAAGATCATGAATTGGCTGTGACTCAACCGCCTTTCTTACCCGCTGTCCCAGTTTTGAAGAGATCCAATAGCAGCAAGAGAGTTCTGAGCTTGGATTTGAGCTTGGCCCTGCCTATGTATCAGAATGACTCGGAGTTGCAGTTAGAGAAGGTCGCTCGTCCCATGTTGAGATGTTTTATCTAACCTTAATTTGGAGTTTGGACATATTTTTTTCTCTCCTTATTACCAACTTCTGCTACTATGTAGTTGGGATTTTGTACGAATCACATTCATTTATTTGTTGTGTTGTATTTCTATTTTTTTTTTCCTGTAAAATTCTGGTATCATCGATTTATATTAGTGGAGTGGACTCTGTATAAAATAATTGTTCTTAATTTCAAGCCTACTAGAATTATATATATTTTGTATTAAGAAAACATTTATTAGCAGGTATATATTGATGCCCAGAACAGAACAAAAGAAAAAAACTGTGGCTACGTGTGTTTTTCCAGTAACTTTTACGATGCGGGTATAAATGTTCTATAATATATATTAATCACAGAAGGGTTTTTTCTTGGATGCTGGTTTTTGAATTCTAACCGTGACCAGCCATGACAAGGCTGAATGGATTAGAACCCTAGACTCGCTCTACTTACCGAAAACAAAACTCTTCTTCCTAACAGCTGATCTGCGACATCTTCTCTCTCTTCTTATTCATGCTACCGGCCGCACGGACTCTCGCATGAGCAAAAGATGGACCGAAAAATAATTTCAAGAGGCCGGCGATGTATAAAGCTTATCGTCATATGCTTGTGCTCTCACCTTTGCTAAATTTCGCATCGATGTGTGTGGCACCTTTCTTTATGTTTTTGGTTCTATTTAATTTTTGCAGCCATCTTTGTGGGTTTTGTACTCTATTTTTTTTAATTTGTTGCAATTGTTAATTAAGATAATAAATCTAGCCATAATATTATCACTCTGATTAAAACTTTAGATTAACTATTCAATTAGTAATATTATTTCAAGTTCGAGATTATTTTAATTAAATTAAATAATATTGTTTTAGTTTACTAAAAAATTTGGATAAAAACTTTGGCACCTTTATTAGAAATTTAATTGCATATAAATTTAGAAAACATATCTATGTACACTTTTACAAATTATATGATAATGAAAAATTGTATTTTATATGATAAGTTTGATCCGAAGCTCGTGATTGAAAGGGTTAAAGGTCGGGTAATTACCCAATATATTTAGACCTGGTAAAATGTCAAGTTCAGACAGCATGCATAGATTTGAATTGATGCTAAACTCAATAACCTATAGTTCAGTTATGTGTTAAGACCTATGTGCACATACATGAGTCTTATAAAATGCTAGACTCAACACTCCTGGATTCAGCTATGTTGTTGGGTATAGTTAGACGTTGAGCCCAAATGCATATGGGTTTGATAAGATATTACACTTAACGTCTTTGAGTTCAGTTACGTGTGCATTGGTATCTGACAAGATGTCAAACCCAACATTCTTAGATTTGGAATCATTTCATTTCCACATACAAAGAGTTAATAATCTCTTAAAGCCTCGTATTGTGTCATGTTTGTTTATAACTCTTAACATAAAATTTTAAGGCCATTAATATTCATCGTCATACACCTTTAGACATATAAAAAACTTATAAGGACCTGTCATATTTTTATCAATATTAATGTTAATAAGGTAATGTATAAAAGTCTTTTTACGAGTTTATTGTATTTCCATCAATGTTAATATTTTGTAAGAGATATTTTCATCAATACTAATGTTATATAAGTATTATTTCCATCAATATTAATACCGTGGAAGAGATATTTTTTCTCATTAATACTCTTGGAAGGAAAAGACTCTTCACTCCTTTCAACCAAAAAGGTAAGGTTGAAGGAGTTTAAATACGCCTGAACCATCAAAGTAAACAATTGACATTTTTTATTTAAAATATTTTTATTTTTATTTTTATTTTAAAAGCATTTATCATACATAAATAGAAATAAATATTTATATTCTTGAATTTAAAATTTATTTTTTTATTTATTGATGAAAATTGGGGTTACCGAAAACATTTCTTGGTTCGAAAAATGTTTTGAATTTTTTTTTTAAATAAACCTGTTTTAAAATTTTTTATTAGAAAAAAAAAATTATTTCGTGTTACTGAACAGGGCTAGTCTCTCCATGCTCTATAGATCAAGTCGGGGACAAGATGAATGGAGGGTACTTGAGACGCAACCACGAGACACTATGGACACACAGTTACGGAGAATATTGATTAACACCGACACTACTAAAAATTGATCAATAAAAAATATACTCAGTCTAATAATTTTGTTTTTACTTTTTTTTATTCGTGACCAATTTCTCAAGATTTGCGACCACAATTACGATCGCTAATCAAATAATTAACTTTTAGTGCGAGTGCCTTTAAGTGGGATTACGGCATGTAATTGATTGGTTAGTTGAAATAATTAATTAATTGTTCCTTAATTACATCAATTGTTTTTCCTGAAAGAAAGTAAACATAAACAAATGCGTCCTCTAAAAATTAGAGAAAAGGACCACATTTTGAAGAGAGAGAAATAAAAAACTATTTTAGATAAATAAAATTTACTTACATATATCAACCGCTAGCTTGAGATCTCATGTTCATGGTGTCGAGTTCAAATATATTTTCCACTCTCTCATCATTAGAAAAGAGTCAGCTGGCAAGAAAAATTTGCAACTGATGTTTTTCTCTAGTTTGCAACCTCCCCAAACAGAATATATAATTTTTTATAGCTGTTAAATTCTGCTAGATTAACCTAATAAAATTTGATTAATTCAGTTAATCTAATTCAAACATGACTGGTCAACACTAAGAAAAATTATTAAAATTAATTAATCTTAGTTAACTTGATGATTTACAAATGAGCTCAATAACCCAATAATCCATACCTTTTCAGATCAATTCCCCTCTCATAACTGTGATTGATTTTTTTCTTGATACTTTTTTTTTTTTTTTTATGAACTCAAACCTTATTATTGATGACTTGATTGGTGGATGTGAGTGAACTTGATGGTTTGATTGGTGAAGGTAGCTGTGGCTAAGGTGTTGAAGTGGGCCGGAGAAGATCATGATCTTGATGATGGACAGATCAAGTGGCGGTGCAATATTCTAGTTGTGGCGTTGTAGTTTGATTTTGATTCGGTTCTGGTTCTGGTGGCTGTTATTTTCTTGAGTTTGGTGATATGGTTGATATTTAAATACGGTAGCGTTCTGGTGGTTCGGAGGAGTTGGTGAGAGCTGATTGAAGTATTTGAGATTGAGTTTTAAATTTATTATAAAAATTTGAATATTTTTTGTTTTAATATTTTAAAAAATAAAACTTATTATTTAATATTTTTTCAATAAAAAATAATTTAAAATATAAATACTATCAAAACATTTTCTTACACCTAAACAGCATAATTACTTGATTTATAACAGAATTTTTAAGCACAAAATTCCAATTGCAACCTGAGAATCACTTACGTGGCCCGCCTAATTTGAGTTGATTTTTCCTCGTTCGTGGGCGCATTAGCTGTTGCAAAGGGACGTGAAACACGTTGCGCGTGTTGCAAATCTATTGCAAACGTTTTAAACATTGGTTGGCAACCAGTCCGAAGTCTGCTTCAATATAAAATTCAGGTCACCGAATTGTCAGTTCAACATATGAATCATTCTATCAATTTTGGTTAAGAATATTTCTTGAATTATTTAAGTGAAGAACTTATAATTTCTATTATTAATAAAAATATCTTTCTAATTCTAGAGAATTTATAAAAACAAACATTTTTATTCTTAAAAATAAATTCTTATTCTCTCATTTATTATGATTTTTTATTTAAAGGTTATTATTTTACATGTTATAAACTTGTGATTAACAAGCTACAAGTTTTATAAATCATGAAAAATAAAATAATTTACTAAAACTTATGATTAATTTATAATTCAACCACTAAATAACATATTCAAAATCAATGCGCTATTTTTCTCCGGTATTCGGAGCTTGAGGATTCTAACCTCATGGTGTTTGAAATGTGTTTTCACAATCTAAGAAGTTGTGAGGGAGGGGTCATGATTCACGTTATCACTTTTGCTTCTTTTTATTATTATTATTATTATTATTATTATTATTAATGGGGTATCCGAACCAACTTGCGTATATGTCAACTAATCTCACGGGTCTTGAAGTTAACGACCATATAAACCTTCAGTGCCTATCATATTAGTAACCATATGACTCAAACTTGAAATTATAAGGGAAAACAAACTTCGTGATCCTAAACTCTTATTATTAGACTATTTATTGGATGGCTACCACTTTTGCTATTCTTACGGACTTTGATATTGATGTGGCTGTTGCGATTTTATTGTGGATGTTAATGAAGTGTTTAAAACTATTATAATAATTATTTTTTAAAGGGAATTTTACTTGTAAATATAATAAAATAATATTTTATTTATTTTTTTAAAATATTTTTGATATTAATAAATTAAAATATTATTAAAACACTAAAAAAATATTTTTAAAATAAAAAAAATATTTTTAAAATAAAAAAACAAAACGTTTATATTAGTATTATGGCAACAGCGACTTTTCTTGATGCCGTTGATGATACTTTGATAGTTTTCGATAATAACTATAAAAGTAATCAAAGATATAATCCTGGTCTGGTATCATTGACTGATTCGTCAAATTAACATTAACAATTAACAAAAAAAAAAAAAAAAACACTAAAATTTGTTATGTTATCACTGTAGCTTTTATCCTCTCTACACTCTCGCATTTTATTATAGATAGGAGTAGTGACATTTGTTTCTCTCGTTTTGTTCATTGAAAATTTTTCTCTTTAATTTGATTATTTTATGGTTAAATTAATGGTCAATTGCTTTTAATTTATTTAAAAAAAAAGTGTAATTCAAAGATAAATGATCAAAACAAAAACCAAACATGGGGAAATTGATTTGCCATTTACAAATTAGTGTGGGAAGTTTTTTTTGGTCCACCTAACTTTTCTATGAATTCATTTTCAGCCCCTATAATTTTTAAAAATTTAGTTTTGGTTAAAAACTTTATTTTTTATTTTTCAGTCCCCGAGTTTAAGTGAGAAAAGGGAAAGTCACCGAAAAACAATAAAAAAGAGAAAGTCACTGGATGCCACGATTCTAGTCATGAAAATGGTCGATCATGGTGTCAACAGGTTTTATTTAATGAGAGAAATTTTATCGGGATGTTCTTTAACTTTTATCTTGAATAGAAAAATAGATTAGGAATTTGGATTTTTATAAAAAATTGGGTTGATTTTTTGTTTCTTTAACCTATTTCTAGGTAATTTCAAGCTATGGATATATTTATTTAGGTGTTTTAGCTCAAAAATAGATTGGAAAATAATCTCTTGGATGTAAAAATACTCTTACCCTGACTTTTTGATGACCCTGCGATCATTAGATTCTAGGTCAAAGGACAACACATCGTTTGTTGTTATAGATGACAAGTCAGTTGTGTTTCTTTTTAAAATTAAAGTGTGAATGACATGAATATATATATAAAAAAGAGGTTTGGCTCACGGGTCAAGTCTTCTTTATAGGATAGACGTGCAAGCCCACGTTGTTTGTCATGTTTTGTTTTTGTTTTTGTTTTTTTGTTTTTAAATATCCTCCATTTTACATTTCAATCCATTCAAAAAAATTAATTCAAAATTAATTTGATTTATTTTTAATTTGATTTGATAGCATTGAATTTTAATTTTATTTTATAAGAACATGGCCGTTTTTATTATATTGGTGATCTTTTTTACAACAACTTAATTATATTTTTCATTTTGAAAAAAATTCTTTGATCGCAAAGGTTTTTAGGTATTGTTTGATTAAATACCTTTCTTTTTTTTTTTTGTTTATTTTCAAGAAAGTTTATAGCATTATTTTTTTATAATATTAGTTAATGTATTTTTTATACAACCCTTCATAATAATTTTCTTTTCTTAAATTTTATATGGTGGCTATCTTATGAATGTCAAATTTTATTATAGTATAGTTAGATAAAAAAAATTCCATGACATTAAGTTATTAAACTCATGCGGCTTTATAATTTAATTTGTAGGTTTGAAAAGTTAATTTGAGATTACTTGAATCAATAAAAAAATCAATTTCTTATCTTAATATATAAAAAGAAAAAATTAAAATAACATCATCTTGACAAAAAAAAAATCTTAATATTAAATTGGGTTACATCTAACTCCTGTACAATTCAATTTAAAACTTGATTCAGATAAAACCCAGGTCGAAAGATCTTTAAATTAGTTTAAATTAGCTTCGGGTTTGGTAAAACAGTCAGAAAGTCATCCATGGCACCTTCATAGAGGAATGCTGTTCTTATATATTTTTTAATGTATCCAGGTAGAATTAGTTGGTTTTCTAAAAACAAAACTAATAATTCAGGAAAAAAAATCCAAGCAAAAAATGAGTGCATTGATAAAATAAAATAAAAGAGTTTCGATTCAAGGAAGCTTTTTTGCCCCTCTTTCAAATCGTCCACATGTTTTTTTATTTGTTGCGGTGACTTTTTTATTTTTATTGAATGAACACATATAACAAAAAAAAATTATATTTCTTTGTGAAAAAAATAATTAGAAAATAAAAAATTATACTAAAAAATTATTTTGTTTCAATGAAATTTTAATTATTGTTTTTTTTGCAAAAAAAATAATTTTCATATAATTAAATAAAAATATTTTAAAGGATTTATTGTGATACAAAATCTTAATCAATATTTATTTTTAAAAATTATTGGTTTGATTTTTAGTTGTTTTTAACAAAAAAAAAATTAACGTTTATGGTCATCTTTAATCCTCCATTAGTTTTATAAAATTATAACTATAAAATCTTCTTGCTACTCTAAAATATACTAGCAATGACTATTTGTTTTTATTAATGCACTAATACATATTATATTAATAAAACTCTAAAATGTGTGGGCTTTTTACTGTACATGAATATATTGTGGACCAAGACACAATTCACTAGGGGTATTCATTTTTGGTTCGGTTTGGTTTTTTAAAAAAAATAACCAAACCAAAATTATTAAAAAAAACCGAAACGGAACCAAAACCGGTTCAAACCGACCGGTTTTGGTTCGGTTCGGTTCGGTTTGTTTTTTAGAGCAAAAACCGGTTCAAACCGGTTTGGCTCGATTTTTCCAGTTTGGTTCGGTTTTTTCGGTTTGGCTCGATTTTTTTCCGCTTTGGCTCTGTTTTTTCGGTTTGGCTCGTTTTTTTCAGTTTTGCTCAGTTTTGGCTTGGTTTTTTCCGGTTTTTTCGATTCGGGTTCAGTTCAATTCGGTTTTTCCGGTTCCGGGCTTAAAAAACCGAAACCAAACCGGTCGGTTTTTTTAAAATTTTAATATGTGTAATCGGTTTTTTTTCACAATTCGGTTTTTTCGGTTATTTTATTTCTGGTTTTCTCAATTTAATTGATTTTTTGGTTTTTTTGAACACCCCTACAATTCATTGTGGACTTATTATACATGCACACTGTGGACCAAGACACAATTCACTGTGGACTGGCATAATAGTTTTGCTACATATTTTGCACTGTTGTGCGGGTATTGTAGCATGTGAGTGCTTTCACTATGGAGTGCACTGTTTGAGTTTTCTCTTTGCTAAAAGCATTGTGGGTTGGAGAAGCGTAATGACATGACTGCTCTTGCCATAAAGAGTTGCAAAGATCACAGGGGATGGGGTTGTCTTTTTGGATGAGAAGAAAATGGTCTGTTGGGATTTTGGTGGTGTTGCACGGCCCTTGGAAGCAGACGCCTGGCACTTGTCTACAAGCCAAGATACCAAGACCAGCCAATTGCGAGGCCAGGAGGGGTTGCTCTGCTGTGTTTTGAATCAACAATTACAGTTGGGGGCATTGCATTTTTTGTCAATAGCTATTAGGTCTAGCTTGACAACTGGACCCAATGTTGGGGGCCCAACACACTTCCAAAGGGAGCCAGTAGAGAGCCAAATGCGGGGGTGGGAGGGGGGTGCTCTGCTATGTTTTGAGTCAACAATTGCGACTGGAGGCATTGCATCCTCTGCCAAGAGCTATTAGGTCTAGCTTGGCAGCTGAACCCAACATTGTTGGGTAGCCCCCAGCACACACGTGGCGCTTGACCTGCCTGCTTGTGTGCTAGCAGACCAAGCGCACATGTTGTGCTTGAGCTCTTGCCCCAGTGCTTGGCACACCACTAAGCACACGTGGCGCTAGGGCTCACTGCCCGGAGGCTGGCACCCCCAGCACACACGTGGCACCTAGGTTACACCTGGGGACACCTGGCTTTTGGGTTTTGGGCTGGACCCATGGTTCCTCGGTCCTAAGATTCTAAATATTATTATTTGTTATACAAATACTATTATTTTCAGTATAATTAATGTTATTGATAAAATAATTAATAAATTTGAAAGAAAAATATTATTATTAATATTGAAAACATATTATTATTTATATTATCAATTTTTATGATATTTTTTTATAAAAATAAAAAGTGAGCCTACGACACAATATTATTAAAAATATTCAACAATTCTAAGTATTAATATAAAAACATTATAATTTGCATTGTAAATATTATTATTATTTTTATAATACAAAGTATACTTATAAAAAATATTATTATTTGTGTTCTAAATATTATTATTTTTCTTATAATTAAAAGTATTCATATCAAAATATTATTATTTTTCTTATAATTGAATGTATTCATATCAAAGATATTATTATTTGTGTTGTAATATTATTATTTTTATAAGAATTCAAAGTTTTAATATAAAAAATATTATTATTTGTGTTCTAAGTATTCTTGGAATTAAAAATAGTATTGTTTGTGTTATGAATATTATTATTTTTACTGTAATCAAAAGTATTAATGTTAAAAATGTTATCTTTTGTGTTATGAATATTATTATTTTTATAATAATTAATATTATTAATAAAATAATTACTAAATTAGAAAACAATTATTGTTAATATTGAAAAACAACCATATATTTGATTTGAAATGTGAAATTAAAAATTATTATTATTATCATCACCATCATCATCATCATTAATAAATTTTAAAAAATTGTCATTACTATCGAAGAAAAACCATATGGGAACACGTGGCGCTTGGGCTACTGCTTGTGTGATGGGTAGACACCAGCGTACACGTGGCGTTTGGGCTCCTGCCTCCGTGCTTGGCACACCATTTCGCACACGTGACGCTTGGACTCCCTACCTGGGGCTGGGAAGCCCCGATGCACACGTGACGCTTGGGCTCCAGTCTCAATGCTTGGCACACCACTGCGCACATGTGGCGCTTGGGTTCCCTATGTGGGGGCTGGGCACCCTCAGCGCACACGTGATGCTTGAGCTCCTGTCTCAGTGCTTGGCACACCATTGCGAATAACTGGCGTTTGGGCACCCCCAGCATGGGAGCTGGGCACCCCTAGCACACATGTGGCGCTTAGTCTGCGCTGCGAGTGAGTCATGCCTCTACCAAACTTTGGGTCATAGCACTGGATCTAAGGTTCTTGAGTCCTAGAATTCTAAATATTATTATATGTTTTAGAAATATTATTATTTTATTATAATTAATTTGATTAATAAAATAATTAATAAATTTGAAAGAAAATATTATTATTATTATTGAAAACATATTATTCTTTATATTATAATTTTTTATTATATTTTTTATAAAAATAAAAATTCAGCCCGCGGAGAATTATTGTTAAAAATATTCAACAATTCTAAGTATTAATATAAAAAATATTATAATGTGCATTGTAAATATTATAATTTTTCTTATAATACAAAGTATTCATATCAAATATATTATTATTTATGTTGTAATATTATTATTTTTATAATAATTCAAAGCTTTAATATAAAAAATATTATTATTTGTGTTCTAAATATTCTTGGAATTAAAAATTGTATTATTTGTGTTATGAATATTATTATTTTTACTATAATCAAAAGTATTAATATTAAAAATATTATCTTTTGTGTTATAAATATTATTATTTTTATAATAATTAATATTATTAATAAAATAATTACTAAATTAGAAAAAAAATATTCTTAATATTAAAAAATAACCATAGATTTGATTTGAAAGGTAAAATTAAAAAGTATTATTATTGTTATTGTTATTTTTATTGTTATTATTAATAAATTTAAAAAAACAGTTATTACTATCAAAGAAAAACCATGTAGCACTTGGGCTAATGCCTGTGTGCTAGGGAGACCCAGCGCACACGTGATGCTTGGGCTGCCTGCTTGTGTGCTGGCAGACCAAGCGCACATGTGGTGCTTGGGCTGCCTGCTTTAGTACTCTTCAAGCGCACACATGATGCTTGACCTATACCAAAACCCAATTATCATTGGGTCATGTTTTCAGCAGAACCTAAAATAATCTTGAGTCATTTGCTATACAGGATTCAAAATAAACTTGGATCTTACATGTGCAGATTCAAATAGCCTTGAATTTTGCCAATATTAAGCCCCAGCTTTTTTATAAAAATAAAAAATTAACCTAGTTAGTATAAACTAATTGTTGTGTCAAGACGGGTTGATAAAATAATGGCTGCAATTGCTGTTGTTATTAAGATTAAAAGTTAGCCGCATGAGTTTTTTCTCTCCTGCAGTTGATATTGCAAGTTTGCCAATATTGCTGCTGCGTCTTGGATTTTTGTTCTTCATCAAACTTATAAGTTTTTTTGTTTCTGGTGGGATTTATGATTGCTGGTTTAGGAAGGATTCTAGTTTCTTGATCTCTAGCTCTGATCAAGGTGTCCTAATTTACTTCGTACAAGGTTATGATCATGAACATACGGAAAAAAAGAAACTACGTGCAAGGACGAGGTATCTTAAGCTTAATACAATATTTGTTTTTATATTTTAAAAATGTTTTTGAAAAGAATTAATTTTTATTTATTTAAATTAATATTATTTTAATATTTTTAAATATTTTTAATATGATAATATTAAAAATTAATTATTTTAAAATAAAAAACGCATTAAAAAAACAACAATTACCGGAATCTAGAACCCTTACTGAATATCTGTCTTAAACGGCAACAGCTGCGCAAGCATTTTCGAACTAGCGCTCTTACCAGCTAATATTTAAACCATTACGGGTAAAATTAAAACTTTACTGCAAGGGTGATATTGTAAATTTAAAACTCACGTGGTGGAGGTGGAACAGTGGTTGATATGAAGTTTGTGCCTCCTCCTTCCCTTCTCTCATCTAAAGTGAAAAGACCAAAACGCCGCTCGGCAAAACTGTTTTACGAAATTAAAGCACACGCGTACGACTGAGATAAATTTAACCGTGAATGCAGATGTAGCCCATTTCTAGTTCCCTTTCACGGGAAAAAATCGAGTGCTCCTCAGACACAAACACCAAAAACTCCCCTCCCCCTCATCTCGATAAATAAATTTTACTACTACTACTATTATTTTTTTTCAATTTTCATCGCCGATTAATTCAGCGGACCGCAAGTCAACGTTCCGGTCAGATTGCCGACCATCGTAAAATTTTAAGGTTGTCAAAAACTTCAATCTCGCTTTTTTTAGGGTTAGGTTATCTTATTTAATTGGGGTTTTCATATCTGTGACTGAGAACTTGAAGCGACTTTTTTTGTCATTTTTATTTTATTTTATGCTAAAAGGTTGAAGATGATCGGTTGAGGAAAGAAGAGTAAAAATTCGGAGAGGCACAGGAAAATGGTATGTATAGTAATTCTTATGTATTACTCCCTACTCGCATAAAAATGGGGCCCTTTAGTAGTTATCATCGTGATGCTTCGAGTAGAGGAACATGAAAGTGGAAGTACTGAATAGTTTCCCTGTATTTGTACATGAATTGTTAGCATGCATGCATGCAATGCTAGTAGTAGTGCTTAGCAGTGTAAAGATTTTGTGTTTTTTATCAACTGCAATTTTATCAAGTTTAGAGTATAGAGGTTTGCATACATGTGTTGCTTTATCAGATCAATTGCTTGCTTGATGATGCTCCAAATAGAAACAAATGAGTTGCTAAATTTGCTCTTCCCCTAGAGTTATTTGTTGTCATTGCTGTCACCCTGTCTTCCACTTTGTGAGAAAAATGAAATTGTTGATGATTTCATGTTTCTCAGGAGTAAATTTTATTTATTTATTTTTTTGTAAATTTTTTCAAGGGACAAAATTCCCGAATTGTGTGTGGAGTTTTATGGTTGTTAGTCAAAGACAATGATATGGATACTCTTGAGAGTTGTAAAGATATGTTGGGATAATATTTTGGTGCTGAATATGAATTTCTTTTCCTCTTGGAATAATTTTCCCATTGTGGGTTTACCAGAACAAGGGATTTTGGATGTCAAAGGGTACAGATGGAGATCCAGCATTTGAGAATCCTCCTAGGCTTGAATCTAAACGATCTCATCAGTGGTTTATAGATGATACTGAGCCTGAGTTGTTCCCTAACAAGAAGCAAGCAGTGCAAACTCCAAACAGCACCACAACTTCTGGAATTCCCAGTGCAAATTCTCCTTCTTGGCATAACACCTCTGGTTTTCAGTCTGTCCCAAATCAATTTATTCATCGTTTATTTGGGGCTGAAACTGCAAGATCTGTCAATTTTGCTGAAAGGAATTTATATCCTGCTGGAACAGTTGAATCAAATGCACCTGAAGCCTGCCTCAACTACGGTGGTATTAGAAAAGTCAAAATAAATCAGGTTAAGGACTTCGACAGTGGTGTGCATGCTCCAAAGGGACATGGTTTCACAATTGAAAGTGACAGTAACAATTCTACAGGTCAGGCCTTCCAGAGGGAAAGCCAAAGTAGCTTTATATCAACGGGACATGCATTTGATAAAGAAGATAACAGTGTCACAATGATGGGTCACACCTACAATGGAGAAGATGTCCATGTTGGTCCAACAAGTTCCACTTACATCAAAGTTGATGATAGTGCTATTCCAATAAGCGATGCGTATAGCAAGGAAGACACCAATTTATTATCTTTTGGGGGATTTGATGATGCACATGATATTATACCTGTTGATGGGCCACTCAGCAGCTATGACCACTCTTATGATCAATCCTCTGTTCGAACACGAGAAGCAGTTGATGAAAAGGAGCTGAGGGCTACAACTGCCAAGGCAGTTGCAAGCAATACGCAGGCAACCAAATCCAGAACTGAACCTGTTTCCAAAAACAGACCAGAGTTGAAAACTACCAGAAAAGAAGCTCCAAACAGCTTTCCTTCAAATGTCAGAAGTTTGATATCAACTGGTATGCTTGATGGGGTCCCTGTAAAGTATGTTTCCTTGTCACGCGAGGTAAATCTTTTTTAAATTTGGCCCCTTTTCCTGATAACGAAACTGCTCCATTTCTTTCTGTTGTATTTTCAATCTAGTGACCTTGTTGTACTCTGCATTGAACAAGGAGCTTCGTGGCATTATAAAAGGTTCTGGCTATCTTTGTGGGTGCCAATCATGTAATTATTCCAAGGTAAGCTTCTTATTGGCTATAGTCTTTGCCTGGATGAATTTTTTCAAACACCACTGATCTGCTTTATAATTTGGGTGTCAGGTGCTCAATGCTTATGAGTTTGAACGTCATGCTGGTTGCAAGACAAAACACCCGAATAATCATATATATTTTGAAAATGGAAAAACTATCTATCAGATAGTACAAGAATTAAGGAGCACTCCTGAGAGCATGTTATTTGACGTGATTCAAACTGTTTTTGGCGCACCTATTAATCAGAAATCCTTCCGCATCTGGAAAGGTAAGTGGTATATTTGTTTGACTCTTTGCCTTTTGTATGTTTAGAATTCTTTAAAGACTTGAACACTCTTACTAATTGTGCATACAAGCACGCTTGTAAAATATGATTATCCATTTATTTATGGTGTTTCTGAGGAACTTTTGAGGCAGTCATCCCCTACTAGATATTTGCATGAAATAACTTTCTCAATCTATCTCTTGATTGCGAGTGCAAGGCCTTTAGCATTGCTGTAGTTGAGAACCAGGACCCATGGTGCGAAGTGCAACCACACTTTTGCTTGTGGAATTTTAGTTCTTACTCTGTTTTCTTAGAAATAGAAGGCGGGAGAGTTTAAAACTTTTGAGGCATTTTGCATTCAATAATTTTGCCAACACTTGCATTCTAACTCCCTTCTATTTTCACCTCTCCCGCTTTTCCTCAGAATCGTTCCAAGCTGCAACTCGTGAGCTCCAGCGTATCTATGGGAAGGAAGAACTAAATCTGTAAAGCATTATTTTGCTTGAAGTGTAAAATAGAACAGCCTTTTTCTTTGCATTGAAACTAGCATGCCTGTAGAGAATTACGCAGCAAGGATGGCCTTGCAGAGAAAGTTCAAGCGATGCTTTCTATTAATATGATGCAGACCTAATTCATATGAAACTTGGTATGTTGATTATGAATTTGTGAGTGAGACGAGGTGCTCATGTACAGTGTGATTAAGAAACCAAATGAAGATGAGACATGTTTTAATATAATTAGTTATCATTTATTCGCAGGAAAAATAACAAATAAAAAAAGTTAAAGGATGAAATTAAAAAAACAAAATTCTCAATTTAAAAAATCTGAGGTTGTGTTTGTTTCCAAACTTTCTTGTATTTGTTTACCATTAAAAAGGTTGGTTAACGGAACACTTTGTGAAAGTTGTGAAAAATTTAAAAATATCATATTATTTGCTAATTATATTAAATTTGATCCTTAAACTTTTGATTCTTATATATATTTTGTTTTGAATATTTGTTTTTTAATTTTATCCCTTAGAATTTAATTTTTATATTAACTTTGGTCTTTATTTTTATAATTGTTATTTGTTTTTCCCTTATCATTTTTTAATTGAAATTTTTTATCTATCAAATTTGATACTTGTTCTTTTGATTGTTACTTATTTTATTTGAAATAATTTATGAAATGTTAATTATTATTATTTTAATTTCTTTATCTTTCAATTTTTTTATTTTTTAGATTTGATTTTTATTATTTTGATTAATATTTATTTTATTTGAGATAATTTATGAAATTATTTTTTTTTTCAATTTTATTATCTTTTAAATTTTTAATTTGTAAGATTTGTTTTTTATTATTTTAATAAACTGGAAAAAAATAAAATATTAATAAGTTATTTTTTATTTATTTTTTATTATACTACTAAATATCAGAAAATAATTTATTTTTTTAAAAATTATTTTTAAAAAAATTATTTTTCAACAAACAAACGATGATAAAAAAATAATAACTTGAAAAGCTTTTCCAACAGCCAACAACGCGTGTTGCGTTTCCTTAATGCGACCATTAAACTGATCATGTTTTCCACGGTGCTGGACTCTAATTTCTACATTTCTCAGATACGAATTCTCCTGAGTGTTTCTATTTCAAGCAATCAAGACTGGCGTTAATCCTGGTCTTCTGTTGTTGATAGTATTATTATTATTATCATCATCTAGAATTAAGTTTTTGAAGCCTTCACCCAGAAGGGTCTGATGACAACGCAAGAAACTCAAACGGGCACCAGATCCATCTTGAACGCATATGCTGGAATCCATTCGCAATTGTATTTTTACACCATTAACAAACTAACCAAAGCTACTACAAATTTGATGTGAGGAAGAAAAGCGCGCACAAAAAAAAGAGAGAAGAAAAGGTGAGAAAAACGAAGAAGAAAAGCATTGCCACACGAGAACCACAAATAATATTCTATAATGATAAACTGCAATATCATACGCTAAAACAAGTTTGAAAAGAATGGCCATAAGATAAATTACAAGCCCCCCTTTTCCGTCATCAGAATTAGTCCTCGTCCTTCTCTTTCCCTTTTCTTTTTCAACAAAAGTGTCACCGGTAACTCATGCTCCCACTAGGAAATCATTTGCGTTTAAGAACCACAGCAAGAAGATTTCTGGGCACCTTGACCACCTCCGCCTGCCTGGTCTGTTGGAGTGATCTTCAACGTAGTAGGCTGCAATACACAACCCAAGCAAAATGCTCAAACACTTAAAGAGCGTTCTCACAAAGACGTTCCTCGCTCTTTTCAACTTCAAAATAGTAGTTCATAAAATTCAAATACCTCAGCCCTTGTGTCAGTGTCTGCAAGCCTTTGCTTTATATCCCTTGCTATTGAAAAGAAAACTTGCTCCACGTTTAGATTTGTCTTTGCACTCTGTAATACATATTTTTCAATAAATACCAACGCTAGTTCAATTAGCTTCAAGTTCTGCAAGTTTTACTTACAGTTTCAAAGAATTTAATCCCATATTCATCTGCAAGTGCTTGGCCCTTGGATGTTGGCACAGCCTAAAAGAAAAGAAATAATAAGGATTATGAATCACAGAGTGATTCACATTTTGAAGAGCATTCATTCCCAAGTGAGGGAAACAGAGAGATGAATTGCTAGAACTATGAAGTATAAACTACGGCAATTTAATTTTTTCCTGTCATGGATATGCCCAGTGAAAAAAATAAATTCTCGGTGTGCTAAAATCCATGGATCAATAAACAGCCCTGCTAGTGGAACTCAGATATAATCAAGCAAGCAGGACTTGTGAAATGGCAATTAAAAGCAATTTCACAAATGGTATTAGTTGACTAAGGAACTGCCTAACATACCCGTTTGCTTTCATCCATGTCAGCCTTGTTCCCTACCAATATCTTGCTAACATTATCAGAAGCATGTTGCTCGATGTTGCGAATCCAATTCCTAATGTCTGAAAATGGTGATAAAGGGTTAATGAGAACACAGTCGAAAACGGAAAAGGTGAAATATGAAAGGAAACAGTTTGGTAAAATAAAAAATCAAAGCAGCTTCCCTACTAATACAGTGTCACCAAAAAAAATAGCCAACACGTGTAAGAAGGGGCTAGTAGAGATGTAGGGAAATCCAAACAACACATTCAGAGAAGCAAGATTTGTTCCACATAAAATCTACTAAGTGAGTTAGCAATCTGAAGATTTTATCAATTGAGAACATAAAAAACTTACTGTTGAAAGATGATTCATCGGTGACATCATACACCAGCAAAATACCCATAGCTCCGCGATAGTAAGCTGAAATGGAGTAAGTTTCCAGACTTCACAAATACTGTCTCCCTTTCTATCACTGAAATATCAGTACCTAAAATAAATAAATAAAACATACCAGTTGTGATTGTTCGAAACCGCTCCTGACCAGCTGTATCCCAAATTTGAAGCTTAATCCTTTTGCCATCAAGCTCAATGGTTCTTATCTTAAAGTCAATACTGCATGATGGAGAATAAACGTGGGGAAGTCAGAGAATTTCTTCAAGATAGAGAAACCAGATAATGCCAGTTGAAGTCCAGAATGCAAGGAAAACACACCCGATGGTGGTGATAAAACTAGTAGTGAAGGAACCATCAGAGAAACGCAAAAGAAGGCAACTCTTGCCCACACCTGTGACGGCAAACAACAAAAGAAAAATCAAATCTCAAGCACAATATTAGTTGCAGAATAAATTTAAACTTTAACAGTTATGCAAATCTAGTGAAGGATGTAACATTTCCCACCCACCCCAAAAAAAAGACAAGCATAATGACATCAATTAAATCACAAGAATAAAGAAACATGGGATAAAGTAGGCAACATGTTTAGATCTATATCCTTTCTTCGGATGTTTATGGGAAGGGGAGGTAGACAAAGAGCTTAACTGCCGACAATCTATTTAGGCAGCAAGCATGTTCTCTCCCTCCTCCTACATGGTACCGAATCCTGACAGATACAACATCATGTCAGATTGAATGTTACTGTCTCTCCTCTATCAGGGATTCCAATTTACATGAGAAAAACTAAAAAATCTGCCACAGCACAGGTCAACTTTGCATCAAGTGGAAGCATACATTAGGAAATTGGAAAGGAAAAAAAAAAAAGAGGAAAGAAAACTAAGAGAAATGGGTTGCAGGGATTGAAACTATAAGATCCTTAGAAAAGAAAACAAGAAGATAAAAGAGCCATACCGCTATCGCCGATCAAGAGAAGCTTAATGAGATAATCATAATCGGCTCGAGCTCTAGCGGGAGGAGCAGCCATTGAAAACGGAAAAAAATCCGAAAAAATATAAGCCCTCTCTGCACAACAAAAAGAAAAAGAAAAAAGAAGAATCAGTAGGTACCAAATCAATAAACAAAAAGGAATGAGAGTAGATCTAAGCATTTGAAGAAAGAAAGAGGGGGAAGGAACCTTTGAGATCAGGATTCTTAAAAAAACAATAGAATTGAGAGACAGAGAGAGAGAAACGGGGGAGATGGAATTTTCCTCTCTTTTTTTAGCAAATACTGGGGAGAGAAGACAGCCTATTTTATGCTCTTTGTTATTATTATTTGTGAATTCGCCATTCCAATTTACAAATTGAGAGCTCAGCTCCGCTCCGACTCCGATGGCATGGGTTTGCTTCCTACAAACATATTAATCATACCTGACCGACCCCTGGTTTGACTCGGACTCCAAAAATATTAATCATACTTGACCGACCTGTGATTTGACTCGGACTACAAACATATTAATCATACTTGACCGACCCGTGGTTTGACTCAGACTCCAACTGGATCGATTTAAAAAGAATGTTATTTTGATTTAATTAATAGAATGATTTCTTAATAAAAAAAATAAAGTTGACTCGGCAAAGTTGGTATAGATTAATCGGATGAACATTCAAATGAAATTTGATTTATATTCATCATTATATTGATGGGTTATAAGTCAACTTATGGAGCTGGGCCGGTTTAATAACTTATTTATTCCTGAAGTTAAAATAAAGCATGCGAAGCCAGTAATAAATAGAGGCCTGACAATTAATAGCATGAGGGACTGCAATGAAACAATCAAAAGATCAGGGACTGAAGTTAAAAGACAGCATGCAAAGCCAGTAATAAATAGAGGCCTCACATGCATTCCCCGAAACCAGGTGGTTCTGCTAATGGCAATTAAGACACGTATTAGTGGCAATTAAGACACAAACTGTAAATCAATCATTTGACGGCAGAAAAGATTTGAAAACGAGAGTTTCAGATTCCATCAGCAAGAAAACGGAACAAGACAATCTCGTAATGCAAACGGATAATAGCTGTCTTAAAAAGAGAGCAGATGTGAAACCAAGGGCGAAGCCAGGAATCTTTTTTATCCTGGGCTACGAACAAATAAACATAAATTATTTTTTAATATCCATTATTTAATAAACACTCTGGTTGTTTTCCATCACTTCACTAATGATGCATGTAAATTTTTGTATTATAAATAGAAAGATGAGCTAAGAAACCATATTCCGTATAGATGGGAATTAAATAAATGGTAAAAATGTAGTAAGTGTATGAAATATCATGAAGTTTGCTTGAGTATTTATTTATTTATTTTTATTAATATGGATATCTAGATCAGCTCACATATACCTCAACTAATTTTACGGGTCCTGAAGTTAAAGACTATATAAATCTTTAGTGGTGTTAAGATTTGTGGGATTTGAACTAGTGATCTTTAGAGATCAAACCTAGAGCCTGACCAATTAGGCTACACTCCTCATAGTTGATTGAGTATTTATTAGCTACTATAAGATGGGGCTAAAGAGTAGAGAGCATTTGGGAATGCGGTACAAACCGCGTTCCCTTAAAATTTATTTTTTTGCTAAACATTAATTTTTTTGGTATGTTTTGAATCATTTAGATGCGTTGATTTCAAAAATAATTTTTTTTAAAAAAAAACATCATTTTGATATATTTCAGCATGAAAAACACTTTAAAAAACAATCACAACCACATTCCCAAATTTATTTTTTTAATTTTATTTTTTAAAATTAAATTTTTAAATGTTTTTCTATGAATCAAATACATATAAATTGGGATATATAAAATGGGTTCTTTTATCCGGAATAAAAAATCCTAGAAATTTATTCAATGAGTAAGAAGATAAATTAATTGGATGCTAAAGGCTAAGAAGCCGAATGAAAAGGTACGAGGCTAATAAGAAATAATGCAGAGAAAATATTTACATATCCAGATTTGAAAAAAGATAAATAAAAAGGCTATACTTATAATTATAAGATGAGATATTATATTTTTGTAAGATCTAATTTTTTACCTGGGCTACAGCCCACCTTAGTCTTCTATGCTCCTCCGCCCCTGTGTGAAACTGAAATGAAATGCCGTGTTCTAATATTTGGACTCTACGGGTGAGATGCGCCTGCAAAGTCATAGCCATCTCGGGTCAAAGTCGTAGTGAAAAATTACAAGGCAACCTGTTGAGTCCCATTGTTAGCATGTTTGGCTCTGCGGTTGAACCTGTGTTTGATCAAATTTTAAAATTTTTTTTTTTAAAATTAAGTGCGGTTTGTACTTTTTGGATCATTTTGATGTGCTGATGTCAAAAATGATTTTTAAAAAATAAAAAAACATCATTGGCATGTATTTCGGTACGAAAAGTTATTTAAAAAGCAACCACTACCACACTGCCAAACACGCTCTGTGTAATCACATATGACCGGCAGCCTTCAAGACTTTTGGAAATTCACAAATTTCAACTCAGCTGGATAGTTTATGTTGGAGTTTAATTTGTTAGTTGAAACTGGGGATGTAATTTATATTATTTTTTAGTATATATTTTAAGTAAAAAAATTTTGAATTTAAAATTTATACAAATATATATTATTTTTTTATTTTTTATCAAATAAATAAAAATAGTAAGATTTGAACTAATGATCGTTTGATCATCTATATTTTGATATTATGTCAAAAAATTAATTTAATCTAAAAACTTAAACTATCAGGTAAAATCTCAAGATGTGATTTATATTATTTTCTAACAAGCATTATAGTTTTTGTTTTTAAATGTTTTTTTTATTTTTAAAAAATATTAAATTGTAAATCAAGTTTAATCCTTTTTTTGAAAAAAAAAAAACTCAACCCTAATCAGAGGTTGAATTTTATAAATATAATTGTAAACTTCTTCATCTACCAAGTGCATTGGTTCTTATAATCTTATTTTTCATTAAAATAAGTAAACATCTTTAAAAAAAAATGAAGTACCTTGCAAAATCACATTTTAATAAGCTAGGGAGTAGTATATGGAGTGTCTAATAATCTTATTTTAGTAAGCGTCATTTGAAACATTAATATTAAATATGATTCTAGAATGAATATATATATATATATATATATATATATATATATATATATATATATAAAAAAAACCAAATATCGTTAATTTGTACTGATTAGTGATGAATAATTTAAAATCACTTTTACGTTAAGAAATCATGTGGTAAAGAAATCCTGGTGAAAAAATAAGCGGCTCTAGCATTACTCGTTCTATCCATTGTGTTAAATTATGTACTCAAAATTTAAGAAAAGCAAGGATATTATTTAAGAAAATGTTAACGATCTACTATTTTTATTGTTTGAATTAAAAAATCATTAAAGATATCACTTAAATTAAGTATTTGAAAAAATAAATAAATATGTTCTTAAGAAAATGAATTTGTTACTTAAAAATTAAATATATTTTAATTGAAGAGGAAGCAAGTTTATCAAGAGAGACGTGATGACATGATATTCAATTTGTGATTGTGTTTATATATATGGATGGACAAATTATTGATGATATGGGAATTTGAGTTCTCATAAACTCAAGAGTTCATTATTTTGATTCAATAGAAATGGCAGTTCTAATATAAAATTGAGATTTATATATAAGAAAATATAAAAACAATGATAGACGAAAGATAAAGTATATAAGCTATTTGTGTGTTTTAGGTAAACTGTAATACATATATTTTTGTATTTTTAAAAATATTTAATTTTAAAAAAAATTAAAAGAGGTTTTCTTTTATTAAAAAATATTACTTTCACTTATGTACCTATTTGTTTTTTTGTTTTAAAATTATTTAAAAATAATAATTTTTTTATTTTTTTATCCTAAAAGCATCATCAGGAAAAACAGTCTAGCAATACAATGAAAAGATAAAGATTTTTTAGTATAGATTGAAGACAAAAGTGAAATTCATTCCATGAGAAAATGGTAAATGTAGTTTATGCTGATTTGCTCTCAAGAGCGGTATACTAGAATAAAGATTCTATTATTATAAATTTAAAATTATTTTTATGTTTTTATATTAATTTGATGTGGTGATGTTAAAAATAATTTTAAAAAATAATAAAAATATTATTTTAATGTATTTCAAAGAAAAAATATTACAAAAAACAATTTTTACTAAACTTTCAAACACCTATAAATAACTGATTTTGAGAATTATTTTTCTGGTATTTTTAATTGTTATGTTTTAAAATAAAATAATAAAAGATAATGATCGGTCGGAGGTACCCATGCGTAGGAATGGAAACTCCCCACGGTCCAAATTAAAATGAGATGGCACAGTCACTGTCAGGAGTGTAAATTGCAAAGATTCCTACTTTAGGGACATCGCATGCTTCTCATTATTAATCATAAAGAAATATATATCTAAAGTTAAAAGTAAAGACAATCCCTCCCCCCGCAAAGTTGACCTTTTTGCCCTTTAAAACATACCAGCCTCTCCTTCACTCATTCTCTTCGAGAAAACGTTCATGACCTCCATTTACATGTCAGCTGCAGGAAAAAATTCTGATGATGGCAGACATTAGCGAAATCATAGGAATTGTTTTCAAAATATTATTTTTATTTTAATATACATTAAATAATAATATTTTTTTAATTTATTTTTAACATTAAAGATTTTAAAATATAAAAAAATAAAAATAAAAACACTTTTAAACAAATGATGGCCAACTGTAACGGTGAAGGAGGTGATGATTGCACACATCAAGATTGCAGCGGTGAAAAATCCAATACTATCTGAGTTTCATCATCAGCTGAGATCCTTTGGTAGTGCATCTATAATGAGATGCCTATGATTCAAGCATGTTACCGCCTATACGGTGGTTATGTCGAATAAAATAGAATCACTTTATTTTCTTTTTTCATAATGTCGAATGCTAAGTTATAGTAATCAAATCTTTTTCTTTAATTATAATTTTGTAAGCTTTTCTTTCCTTAATGTCCGAATCTAAGATCTTGTAATAAAATATTGTCGCAGCTCTTCCTAAGCTATATAATAAGTTAATAATAACCATCTAGTAGGTGGTCCAGTTGTACGAGCTTGAAATCAAGAGGTTTGCTTCATATGTGGTCTCAGGTTCGAGCCCCGTGGTTGCTAATATGATAACCACTGGAGGCTTACATGGTCGTTAACTTCAGGACCTGTGGGATTAGTTGAGGTGCACGCAAGCTAACCCGAACACTTATGTTAATAATAAAAAAAATTAATAATAATCAAATACAGAGCTCGTTAGTGAATTTTTGTTTGTTGCTTCTTTCGGGTTTATTCATTGGAAAGGGTATAGAAAGAATTCGTGAGAGTGATCACCCGAGTTGGGTGGAGAAGCTTCACTTTTCATGTCGTATTAATGCAAAATAATCAGTATTTAATGACTAATGATAACCATAGCATCAATAATTGGTAAGATGAAATCAATACCTCATGATTGCAAGATCCAATTTTCATCAATAAAATGAGATTTAACAGCCATGAATCCCTTTCCTTGATTGCTGGAAGTCCACAAGTCTGCCTTCGAAGCAATCCTACTTCTATTAATATCGATAACACTAGGGTTAAGAATATTAATATTAATATATATCAATATTAAAATTAAAAATTTTCTTATTAAAATTTAGTAAGGTAAAAGACATTAAAATTAAGAATATCATACCTTCTTCATGCAATACTTACCGACACTATATTTGAAAGTATTTTTAATTGAATATTTATTGATGTTAAAATCAAGAATATTATAGATAGGTTATCAATAATATAATATAACAGACCCTTAGCAATTTAAGACAAAACCAACAACGTAGTCTAGGTGATATTATTTTTTATTTTGCACAACCAGTCTTGTACTATAGAATCTATATTGACCAAGTAGGGTTTATAAAAATCATAATATTAGTTTATAATTCTTTAAACAAGATATTTCCCCTCTAAAAACAAGATATCAAATATCAAAAAAAAAATCAAGGTTATCATGATGTCGAACATCGATATTGGGTGTTTGGTAAAGTAGGTTTGGAATAAATTTTACATACCCAATCAACACTAATTAAAAAAATAATGTTGAGATGATGAGTATGTATTAGTCTTGATTTTTAAGTAAAATAAGAAAATTTTACCTTGACCGTCTAGAGGTTTGAGTTTGGTAACACTTTGCTTTCATCTTTTAAAAAATCACACTTTGCATCCTATTATTTATATAATTAATAGCAATTTACATATTAAATTAGAAACACGTTACAACGTGATATTATAATTAATTTAATGTCTAAAGTTAGCTTGTAACATAAATTTTGCATCTTCTTCTTCACCAACTTTGTCGCCAACTAAGTTTTCACCGCCAACAAGTTCCTAAAAAATTCATTCTTTTTTTTTTTTGTTAAAATTTAATATAATTTGTATGTTTTGGATCGTTTTGATATGCTGATATTAAAAATAATTTTTAAAAAATAAAAAAATATTATTAACATATATTTCAGCACAAAAAATTATTTAAAAAGCAACCGCTACCGCACCCAAACACCTTCTTAGAAAATCAACTACCGTCTCCAAATATTGTTGTATCATGTATGTGTTTGCGAGTTGCTAGCTGCTAGCATAACTTCACCTTTATCATTTCTAATACCAACCCCATGCTCTCTTGACCAAAACAAAGCTGCGTCATTATTTTATAATAGTAATAGCTATTATAAAACTTGTACTCCTCAACGAGTCGGATAATTATTTTTTTTTGAGAAAAAATATTATATTTAGTTGATGCATAGAAAGGATAAACAAATATCGAATAAGGAAATAAATAAATAAATAAAATAAATAATATCATTTTATGTTAAATATATCAAATATTAAAAGATGAAATAAAAAAAATATCACTCAAAAAAATAATTAAAAGTAAAAAAACAAGGTGTAAGTCCACTTGAATTAACTTGTTAAACTTACTATTCAGGTCATATGACTAGAATAATCCTATAAAAAGAAACCACCAAGAAAATGAGGACCGGATTTAAAAAAAATCAACAAATTTAAATTTTTTATTAAAAAATAAAATTGAAAACAATTAAAAGTTCACAAAAAAAACAAGAAAAAAATGAAGAAAATAAAAAATTGAGACAAATTTGAAAAATAAAAAAATTAGATTAAATGATGCAATAAAAAAATTAAAAACTTAAAAAAAACTAAGAAAACAAATTCAAAAAAAATAAGGATTGATACTCAAATATTTCTAATTAACAAGACTACCCTGAAATTTTTAATGTAAGGTGCAAATTTCAGGGGCGAGAGAAAAGAGAAAAAAAATAGTTTTGTTGACAATTCAGCACCTATCATGGTCCAACATGTATTGTATATAGAGGAAGAGGACATTGCGGGCAATCAACTGACATAGTGGAAGAAAGTTTTCAACCACCAAATAATGCTTCGCACACTACGACACTGTTTGGAATTGTAATAACAGTAATAATTTAAAATATTTTTTATTTAAAAATATATTAAAATAAAAAATTTTATTTTTTTAAAAATTATTTATAATATTAGCATATCAAAATAATTTAAAAATATTAAAAAAATTTCATTTAAAAAAAATTTAAAATTTTAAAAATATAGTTTACACCATATTTTCAAATACACCTTTATTAACACTCCACTAAACCTTTACGCCCCTCTGTATATGTGCCATGTGTCAGACAAGTTTGAGCTTTTAATAACTTTTTAATAATTGTAAAGAGCAATTTACTTCTTTATCCATTTGATTTTAACAAAAAAAAAACCTTATAAAAATACAAAAATACCCCAAAAGCCTAAATTAATTATGAAACTGAGGGAAATTCAATAAATTTAATGTGCTCTGAATTTTAATTTTTAATATTATTAATTATTGAAGATCAATTTATCGTTTCACCCATCTAATTATAACAAAAAAAAAATGGAAATACAATAATGCCTCCAAAATAACTTAATTAATTTTGAAACAGAGCTAAATTTGATAAATTTATTGTGTAATAAAATATAAAATTTCAAAAAAGTCCCTAGAAATCAAAAATCTTTTTTTTAAGAATAGTAAAGATATTTCATTGTTCTAAAAAAAAAAATTATGTACCTCCAATCAAAACAAAAATAACAAATGAATTATAAAAAAGAATATCATTTTACCCCTAAGTTTAATCTTTTTAATTGATTTGATGATAGACAAAATCATCAATATACTATCACAACTCACAATAAACTCTTTTAGTGCTACAATAAATTTCTCAATTCCTATATATTTTTGATAAATTAAATCAAGTTATCTATGGGGAGGGACTATGTTATTTAACCCCCCTCAAAATCTAATCACGTATTCAGTATTGTGGTGTATGATATTTTTTAAAAATATCTTTTTTAAAAAAAATATATTAAAATGTTTTTTATTTTAAAAATTAGTATATCAAAACATTAAAATAGATCAATTTAATTGTTTTTAAGCCGAACACATTTTTAAAACGCATTCAATCACAATTTCATAAGCAAAAATAAACAATGCTTTAGGTAACCCGAACTCGACCTTTTAGAGAAAAAAACTGTCCCAAACCTGCCATACTTAAATCGGGTGAAATCAGCCACTCGGGTATGCATCGGGTCGAGGAGTTTTGCCGCCCCTAACTAATATCTCATAAAGAAGAAGAAGAAGAAGAAGAAGAAGAAGAATGGGCTTTTATGAGCTGGTCCCTTTTATTGGCAGGGCCTTCTTTATCCAACCTACTCGTCGTCTACTGTTCAATGAGTGGCCATACCTTTTGGGAACGATTGAATTGTCGTATGAGCAAAGGGACGACACGGTACCAGGGCAGTGCATTTAAAAATGTCAATGAACGACCGCCGTTATCTAGTTGCAAGCTCGCACCGCACCAGTTTGTCCGGACAGTGAAGAAGAAGAAAATGGCACAAAGAATAGGCTTACAGCTCTTTGTCAGCAGATTATCATCATACACGACAAATCATGAGCTCAAAAGGTTGTTTTCTCCCTTCGGTGCTGTTTCGGAAGGTAAAAGAAGATTTCACTTGCTATCAATTACCTTTCATTCTTTATCTGTTTTGTTTTTAAACAAATATTTTCTAATTTATGTTGTCTTTGTAGCTAGACTAGTTGTTGAATCAAAAACTCTCAGGCCGAAAGGGTTTGGTTTTGTTACTTTCGAGTCAGAGGCTGATGCACACAAGGCATTGAAGGCAATGAATGGCAGGGTATTTTCCTACTTTCTTCTCTGTTTTTTTCTTAATGTTTTCCTAATGGCCGCTAAATTATCTTGTCGAACATTTTCCCTCTTTCTCGTGTTTGTAAATTCAGTTATCCTTCACGGGTTTCTTGCTCAAACTTTGTAGAAGGGGTTAAGAGCAGGGGAAGCTTAGTCGTCCTTTTCTTCTCTCTTGAATCCACCTTATTTTCCCTAGGTTGCCTGCAATAATTGAAACCAAAACCCTCCAATGTTGGCTCCTTTTCTGCTTATTTACGGTGGGTGAGGTAGCAGGCCTTGTGCAGCTGCGATGGGTCTTGGTCCTCTAAAAAAGGGTTTATTTTAGACACTCTAGGTGTTCTTTATAAAGCAAGTATAGCATTGTTTAACCATTGTAGATGACGGTTCTTGTGAAGGCTGTGATATGTATATACATGCATACATGTAGAAGAGGGTAAGAGACCATCATGCTTGGGGAACTGATTAAGTGGCATGGACGCTATCATTGTTGATAATTTAGCAGCAAAGTATACATCAAGATCTAACAATGGTTTGAATCTTCACCATTGTAATGTTAGGATTTTCTTCCGTTTTCTGGGCAGTGATCAATATTTAGTCTAGCTCTGGCATATTACTCTCTTGTTTAAACATCCTGAAATAGATTTCTGATCAGATGTGGTAATCCTCGGCTCATTTCTTCCTTTGCAAAATTAATTTTAACTTGTAGCAAGAATATGCTTAGGAGTTTTTGCTGTTTAGATTTAATAGATTGGTTCAATCCAGGATCTTTCACATGCCACTAGAAAACTATTTTTAAATTTTTGCATAGAAGTGTTTTTTATTTTTTATTACAACAACAACAATAATAATAATAATCTGCTTGGAGGGCTACCTTTTCTTTTTATGCACCACTGAATGGATCAGGAGTGGTCGCTGTTGGCAGCGTGCTTACACATTCAATTGTTAGTGTGATTCGAAGGAAGCACAGTCCAATATTTTTTTACGAGTTTCTTCAGTATGACTCGTTTTTTTTTCCATTTCATTTCTTCTCAATTTGACATCAATCTCATTCCTGCTTAGTTATGAGGCAAATCTTGTTTCGTAATGGCAATCAAATACACTTGTTGCCCTTTTCATGTACTTGGATATTTTTGTTATCTTTTTCTCCTGTGTCGTGGTAGCTTCTTATTGTTTATTTCTGGAAACTGAAATAAGGGGAAGCTTAAGTGCTTTGTTTAACTCTCTCGGTCTTCTTTCAGCTCTTGGATTTAAATCCTTTTTATTCTTTTGTTTGCATACAAAAAATTGAAACATCAGCTCCAACCTTACTCTGTCAAAACTCATTATATCACTGCTTTTTATGCGATCATTGTTTGCATGCAAATCTTGCTTTCAACTCATTACTTGAAGCATTTAGAGCACTTTGATATCTGATTTTTCACGCCTACCACATTTCTGTTTTGGCATACAGATTGTTAATGGAAGGCTGATCTTTGTTGAAGTTGCGAAGGATACCGAGCGATGATGTAGCTCTCAACAGATATTAGATGAAGGGATTGTGCACGGTTCTCTTTTATTTCCCCAATTCTGTTGGGTAATTAGGGAAACCAAGAGGGCTTGGACGTCCAAGTGTTGGTAAAAGCATATTGTAAGACAATTTATGATTCGTGTAGAAAGTGTAATTTGTGGAAGGGGAAAAGCAATGCATTTGCTTTCAATACTTTGCTTAAGCACTCGATTGTGCTCATGCTTTTGCCCGGACGAGTAACTTGACTTCATTATTGTAAAAGGAGAAGTTGCATCATTGTAGAGTTTCCTCGGGTGCTTGGGGGTGATCTTGTGATCGAGTTTTATCCCAATACTACCAAAATAGCAAAATTGAGTGGATTCCAGTTAACAGAATCTCAAAAGGTGAGCTCCTTTGGCGATGGTTTAACAGATGAAGAGAGCTATTTATTTTAGCGGGCAGAGGCTGAGAACTGTGATAAGGCTACCTCATACTGTCTAATGGATTACATTATAAGATAAACACTTTGCTAGATTTTAACTTCCTCAGCAGATCACAAGATTTAAACTCTCTCTTGGCTTGAGATATGGACAATTATGCAGACCTGAAGAATGGAGGCGAATAATGGATGAGGGTATCCAATTCGTGAATCATTCTGAGACCATGGTGTTCGATTCACCAGATACATCATTTATTTTACTCTCTTTTTATATGTAACGCCCAGCCCAATCCTTGCAAGGCAAATCATTGAGGGTTCTGCTCATTCTAGGAGATGCTGCTGGCATTTCAAGTCTGAGCCCATCCATCTGTGATAACCCACCATATCATGTTTTTGGTAAAGGAATATGTACACAGTTTAACAATTATATACTGTTTCAAATCCCATTCATTCTTTTACCTGCGACTAGTTCAATATGCAATTTAGCAGGAGAATTGACATCCAACGGGACGCTGATGCTTGATGGTGATCTAGGTCTTTTTAATCCATTACTTGCACCTGACATGTAAGGCAGACATGGTGCGCTAAATCGGTTGTAAGAAAATGTAGGTTTTAACTTGCAACTGCTGGGTTTTGAACACAACAGAAACTGAATACAGGCATAGACTTGCTACACGCACTCTTCAAGTACAATAACCACGAAACTGCAGGCTAGTTTCCAATAGGGTAAAAGGATCTGCTTCCATATTCTTTTCTCTTGCCCCATCTGAACCCCCCTCCCAATAAAACCTGACCTATTTTCTACTCTAAGAAACCAATCGGGTAAAAAAGAAAGAAGAGAGACAGAAGTAATATAGAAGTTCCTATTTTTACTTTTGGCATGTTTGGTGAACCATTGCACAGTAGGAAAACCTTACTCAATAAGCAGCATCTAACCTGTAATAGCCAAGTGTTGTCCGGAAATAAAAAAAATACGTCCTGTTTAGTTCTGGAAGATGATCAAGAACAAGTACTTATAATCTGAACATGTAGTAAAGCACTCCAAGTTGTAAGAACACATGATGAGCAGAAATGTTGACGGAACAAACCCAATAATTTTCAACAAATATTATCACTGCTCTATGACTACGAATGTGAAATTCACATACCCTGTGTAATGGATCAGACAAGACAAAAGCTCCTCCTCATGACCACTTATGAGCATAATGCACACGGATATTTCGGTCATCCAGCAACTGGAATAGAGAATAGAACAAAAGATTAATAGATGACACATTATCTCAATATCAACACCCAAAGCAGGATTCATGTAACAAACAAGCTAAGGAGGATAACAGCTATCGAGCATGATAATTAATGAAAACATGCCTGGCCATCCATTTCTTTCAAAGCTGTGCTGGCTGCAGCTTCAGAAGAGAACTGCACAAAGCCGTAGCCTTTGGATTCACCATACACTCGGTGACATATCACTTTCACTGCTAAAAATAGACAAGGCTATAAAATCTCCATAAGAATAAGGAAAACCACAAGGGCTCCTGGCCAATACGTTACCTTCAATTATTTCACCATATTTTCCAAAAGCATCCTTTAAAACAGTTTCATTGGTGTCATAAGAAAGCCCTGCATCCATCACCGCGGATTAAATTGATGGATATTGGTAGCATAGAAAAACGCATGCAGAAATGAAGAAGGAGAAAGAAAATTGTAGACCTCCAACAAATAATTTGGTGGATAAGTGGCGGGCCAATAACCGTCTGGCTAAGGGCAGACTGACACTTCGATTCAGACACTGCATCCCTTGTTATCCTACGCTTCCCTGAAAACAGATTGAAATGGGTCTGATTCTTTAAGTCAGAATTTGGTGAGAGATGAAACTAGAGACTGATCACTGATGGAAACGTCTTGATGCTTTTGCTTCTTCTTAGGTCCAAACTAAATGGAGCCCATGTTTTCTTTGCCCGCAAGATGTTCGAGAAATTGGCTACGACGTTTTTAAAAAGAGGAGGGAGAGAGAGAGAGAGCAAGTCAACAAAAAATTGAATCAACTCAACTCGTTTGGCTGGAATTCATGGGAAGTCCTTTTACTTTCAATTTTATTATTATATTGATCAATCTATATGATTTTAAGATACAATAATCTTTTTACAATATATGATGATACTTATTGATCTATTGTCCAGCTTCGTAATGCAAGTCCATCAACTTGACAAATTATCATAAATAAAGCATGGAAATCTCCACGTATATGATTTATTATAAATAGAAATAAGGGAAAAAATACATTAAATTCTTGAATTAATAAAAGTAATTTATTTAATAAGAAGAGGTGAAAAGATACATGAAATGATAGAAAATATTAAAAACTAGTTATTATTTTTTTCTAGAATTACTATATGAATTCAACTTTTTCTTCCATGTAACAATGGCATCGTCCTTTCTTGCAGGAGGGATGTTGTACACCATAGTTATGAAATTTTTTTTTGTTTTAGTTTAACGTGGGTGTCTGAGTTAGCTTGTGCATATCTCGACTAATTTTATGGGCCCTGAAGTTAACGACCATGTAATCCTCTAGTGGCCATCATATAAGCAACCACAAGAGTCGAACATGAAACTACAAAGGGAGCAAACCACATAATTATGAAATTTTATCTAGTTATTGGGTGACTAGAGGTCTATATTGAATTTTAAATTATAAAAACTTTGGTTTATAATTGGTCTGGTTTAATTTAGGTGGTTTAGCATAACTCGAGTTATTGAAGGAGAAAAAGGAAGAAATCTTCATGGAACGCGTCAAAACGACAAACAGCGGACTCCCCCTCTTTCAAACATTCACGTTCAATATTCAAAAATAAAAATAAATAATTCCATCGAAATATTACTGACTTTCGGTTTTCGTTTATTTATGTATTTACGCATGCTATTCATCAATTTGAACGCTTCTCCTTTTCTTTTCGCTTCACTTTTCAAGGTCTAAACCTTGGACACGGCGTCAAAAATCTGAAAGCTGACACCTTTGTAGCCCCATGTATACCGCCGTGTTTCTTTGCTTATAAAAACCAACCAAACCAAACCCAATGCCATAATATTTTCATCACTTGCAGAAAAATCTTTGCATCCTTTGATCAACGACGACGTAGCCAAAACATTCTATATACGTTCCACTAACAAGGCAAAAGCACCTAGCATCTTGTCCAGGCAAAAGTAAATATGGTTTTTAGTTGGAGAAGGAAGAAAGCTGCTCGAGAAAAGCTCTTTAAAGTCCAGGAGTTGGTGATTCCAAACCAGTTTCTTTGCCCAATATCTCTTGATCTTATGAAGGATCCCGTCACATTATCTTCTGGGATAACATATGATCGGGAGAGCATAGAAACGTGGCTCGAGGGTGGGAATTTTACGTGCCCGGTAACGAATCAAGTGCTAAGGAGTTTTGATCAGATTCCTAATCATAGTCTCAGGAAAATGATTCAAGATTGGGGTGTGGCGAATCGTAACTATGGCGTCGACCGAATCCCAACACCTCGAGTTCCGGTTTTGGGAGCTCAGGTCTCGGAGGTTCTTTTTAGTTTATTTATTTATTTTTACAAATTATTTTTAATATCAACACATTAAAACAATCTAAAAATATATAAAAAATTTTAATTTTAAATAAAAAATAAATTTTAAATTTTAATGGAATATGATTTGAATCATGATACCAAATAAAAAGTTTTGAATTAGGAGTTGTTTGAGGCTACAATGTAACTCATGTTTCATGATTTTTTAAAAGATTTTTTATTTAATTTTTTTTTAAATTATTTTAATATATTAATATAAAAAATAATTTTTAAAAATTAAAAAAATATATTATTTTTATATATTTTTAAATAAAAAACATTTTTAAAAACTAACACCACCACCCAACTATCCTTCCTGCCGATCGGCATCATAACAGTGCTGCAGGGTTGATGATTTTAAAAAAGGTGGCAAAAATAGAATTTTCACGAGGGACAACGTGTCTAATTATAACTGGGACCCGTAAGTACTCTGTCCCTGTTGTCACGCATGAGCACCCTCATCATGATATTTATTTTTGAATTCTTATCGACCAAATAAGAAAAAGTAGCATTCCTCCACCAGAGAGGAGAGACACACACACAGAATTCTCGCTCTCTCAAAAAGTTGGCATTTGAAGAAAGCAAACCCCAACTCCTCTACCCCTCCCCCTCCCTCTATAAATCTCTCTCTATTTTTTGTGCGATATTTATCTAACTGATTCATTCATATACCTCCTAATCTACAACCATGGTCAGTCTCTTCTTTCTTACTCTAAAAAGTCTATCTTTTGATCTATGATTTGTAAGCAACAGGCGATTAAGTTATTTTTTGTAGATCTGACTTGGCCTTTCTTTTTAATTTGATGCTCTGATCTTTCGAGACTTAATATCTTCAGATTTGGTGATTTGATACATAATTTTCGTCTGATCCGATTTGTTAACTTGATCTATGTATGTCGTGTTCTATTTCCGGCTTACATGAAAGTCCATTTTGTTGCTCTATTTTGTGTTTGCTTGTGCTTAGTACAGAAAGGTAGTTTACAAGATGGGGATTCGGACATGATACCATGTTTTTATCCGGGACTGTTTTCTGTTCAGTTTCACATTTATGCACCGCAACTTTATCAAGTGATTTAGATGCATTAAGGTAAGCTTTTTCTCATGGTCAAGTGCATCATTTCTTGCACACAAAGGTTGAGTTCCTGGTTGCCATGGATCTTGGATTCTTTAGCACTAGAATGGGTGCGGTCATAATGCTGACTCGTCTAAAATGGCTGCGGTTAATCTTAGTTAATTATCAACAGTTAACTAATAATGTTATAACTTAGATTATCTATATCTGGCTCATTTTTCTGTATTAAAAAAAACGGGGATTCTCTTTTGCCCATTGTCAAACACCTAGGTTATGTTTCTGTTTTTAACAAAGCGTCGTTGTTTTTTACTTAGTTTTTGTCAAACCTCGACAAGTAGGTTAGGTTAGGAATTGCTACAAAATCCTCTGTGCTGCCACTTCCTTTCTTTGTTCTATTCCTCTATTTTTTCAACTACCTTTCTGGTTGTTATTGATCATTTGATTTAATGACAAACAGAGTGTGAGTGTTCAGCTTTCTTAGAAACCTAATGTCTTAGAGGTCTGGCGCTTCGCCTTATACGACAGGGTGTTATGTTCAGTCAATTATCTAAAATGGAATGACTGTGAGAAGATGTATGGTCCTTACTGAATCCCTAATGTGTTGAGACGGAGAAGACGTAGGTTATAAAATATAGGTCAAGTCAATGAGTTTGGAAGCTTAAAAAACTAAAAAATCTTGGTCAATGTGGTTCCTCGGTCTTTCAATCTTCTTGACTGTTTCAAGTCTTGCAACTTCTTTCTTTCTATGCTATTGTTTTGAAACTTTGATGGACTAATGTCATGACTTTGGATATTATGTCTTCCAAGATGTGATCCATTATACACTAATAAATACGTAGATTTTTTTTTATGTGGTCCTCCCCTAAGGGCATCCTAATAAAGAATGAATCAAACAAGTGATAAGAGATGTCTTGTTAAAACATCGCTTCTCCATCTTACCATATATCACCCCTCTCTGTGTACAGGCCAACGCAGCATCTGGTATGGCTGTGCATGATGACTGCAAGCTGAAGTTCTTGGAGCTGAAGGCTAAAAGAACTTACCGATCCATAGTTTTTAAGATTGAAGAAAAGCTAAAGCAGGTTATTGTGGAGAAGCTGGGTGAGCCAGCTCAAAGCTATGAAGATTTTACTGCAAGCATCCCTGCTGATGAGTGTCGATATGCTGTTTATGATTTTGATTTCATGACTGCAGAGAATGTTCAAAAGAGCAGGATTTTCTTCATTGCATGGTAATGATCCCCTCACCCCAACTGCATTTATTATTTTCGGGCTTTGAACTGTTTTCTCATCATTTTTTGTGGTATACAAGGTCCCCTGACACGTCAAGGGTGAGAAGCAAGATGATTTATGCCAGCTCTAAGGACAGGTTTAAGAGAGAATTGGATGGTATTCAGATAGAGTTGCAGGCAACTGATCCAACTGAAATGGGTCTTGATGTCATTAGAAGCCGTGCCAGTTAACTGTTTATAGCCTGTGGCGTTGAACCTGACTGAATTATGAAATCGGTTTGTTTGTTTGAGTTTTATCCGATAGCCCTCTTCTGGAATCAATCCAGTGATTTTGATTGTATTTTTTTTATGATCCATCATGTAATGAACCTATGCGATGTGTGTTTCCTTATAGCCATACTTACAGTCTCTGTTGTACCAGTACTTGTTTTTTACAATTCTGAAAATGGATGTTCCGACAATTTCTCATATTTGCATTAGAAGACCTGTTCTAAACATTAATAAAATATAGCGATAAAAAACTTCAAGAGTTACTGGATTAGTGAGATTTATAAGCGAGTTTAAGATTGTGATTCAACTGCAGATGGGAATTCTCGGAATTTTATCTTCTATTTTTGTAATTTATATAGAGATAGTTTTATTATTCCAATTAGGGAAATTGTTGCACGGTATGTGGATGCTAGGGTATCATTTGTCCCAGATCATGGGATGGAGTCATGCGTCTCCAATTTATTTATTTATTAATTTCTTGAATTAAAAATTGGTTAAAATAGTTAAGAAATAATAAAAAATGCCATTCAAAAAATTTGGTGGTTATTTTTTTTTTAATAGTGAAAAACAAATATACTTCACTTTTAAGTGAAGGTATGTTTTTTTTTTAAAATGACCAAAGCTAAGTCATCGAATCATTAGTCAACTTCAAAATTAATTCTGTGAACGTAGATATTTATTATTATCAAGTAAAAACAGAAATTTTAATTTATTAAATGCATTAAAAGAAAAGTTGGAACGAAATAAAAAGAAAAAAACGAAAGAAATTTGGGTCCAACTTGCGTAGTTTTTAGACTTGGTTTAGTCGAAGGTCTGGATTTTAGGTTTTTACCTGGTTAATTTTTTTAAAAAAATATCAAAACGATATCGTTTTAGTAAAATAAAAGTTAACAGGTTGTAACCGAATTTTGCCGGGTCAACCCGTCGAGTCACACTAGATTTTTTCTTTTCCTATTTTTTTTAACCCGGTCCAGTTTTAACCTTGAATCGATCGGGTCTTAGGTCAACCCGTTGGGTTGAGTTTCAAAACTATACCAGTTTGACAACATTTTGCATTGAGAATACGATAATTTAAAAGTATTTTTTATTTATAAATATATTAAAATAATATATGTATTTATTTTTAGAATTTTATTTTTAATATTAATATATCAAAAAATTCATAAATAAAAAAATAAAAATATTCTAAAAAATACAGTTAAACAACAATACTAAATACCACATACATATCAATTAAAATTAAATCTTATTTTTAAAAAATATACTTTATACGTCCGTGTCATAAATTTAGAATATTTTATAATTTCTTCTAGCAATAATTGTAGTCTTCTTTTTTAAAAGTTTTTTTTTTCTTTTTATACAAGAAAGCAACACAGCGAAGGGGGCATGAGCTGGCATTTTAAAAAAGGATAACAAGCGTCTAATTGTCGTTGGATACACGTTCTTTATCCCTGTTGTCGAGCTGGAGCACATCATTGAAATTTATTTACATCAGAGGAATATCGATGGAGCCACCAGAAATATGTCAAATTTATTGATTAATTATAGCTCAGTCCTTGTAGTTTATAAAAACTAATCAATTACTCCTCGTACTTTTAGAAATTATACATTTAATACTCATGTTTTCTTTTAGACATTCTTGAAGGAAAAAAAAAGAACTAATTAGGTAAATGTTGATAATTAGATTATTTAATTATTTCTAGTACTATAGAGACCAATTAACTAGTTTTAATAAACTATAGTTATACCCTAAGTTATAATAACTCTTAAAGTTATGAATAAAATTTAAATGAGTGAGTTGTAACCTTATCCTTGTATATTTTTCAAACAAATCATTCAATACATGTACTTTTTTAAATAATTAATTATTCATTCCACCATATTTGATTGTCATACCAGGGGTAATAATAGAAAAATCGATGTCAACATAAGGCGAGCATTAAGTTATTCAAGTCCAGCTTCAATAAATTCATTTTAGTTTTTTTGAAAAAAATAGAATGCAACCTTTTTGTATGAATGCTATGATTATTGTTAATTTTTATCATTTAAATAATAATAATAATAAAATACTACAATGATATCCAAATGATCAAAGTAGTTTAATAATAAAGTTTATATGTTGGATAATTAATTAATGTTTTGGTTCTAACAATATGATTTATTCTTTCTAATCAAGAAAGCTGGTAATTAATGCTAATACATGCAAAGAGATCCATATTGGTTAATTTATAAACTCTTCAATACTTAAATAAATATCTGGAAAAAAACAATGATATTTTTTAGAGAGATTTTAAAAATAAATATGCAGTTGATAATAGAGATTGAGAATCTTATTCATTTAAGAATCCAACAAGTTTCTATAACCAATGTTCCTTATGATTTGGTGAAGGGAATAATTAAAACATCATCTTTTCACGATAGTATTGAAACATCTCTCACGTGTCAAGAAAGAATATCTTTTTAACTCGTTAAAATCTCAAGATCCAATGTAGAGTCTGATAAGATTGTCAAAGCCACTTGTACTTGAGCTTATTGTTCAATTTTTGATCAGCCATGAGAATATTGACTTATTATCCTACTTTTAATTCCTTTAAAAATAGATTCAGATAAAAATAAAATAAAATATACTGATCCATCAAACTCATTTTAAAGTTCCAAGTTGTTATAAAATAACATAAAAGTCACATGATGGATCCATAAACCATAATGAAAATTTAATTTGTATAGAAACCAATTAAAAAAGAAAAAGAAAAAGAAAAAGAAAAAGTGAAAGACTAAATAAAAATCTAACTCAATATCAAGATAAAAAAATTGGGATGCGATTTTTTTTTATGTATATTAATATTTAAATTTTATTTAGTAGTGTGATTGACACTATATCTTGTCTCGATGATGATTTTAAAAGTATTTTATTAATTAAAATATATCATAGTTTTACATAAATCTTATTAAAAATTATATTTTATTAAATTTATTTTTAAATCATAATCACAAAAGTTATTATACAACGCTCAAACATACATTAGAGCATCTCTAACCGGAGAGGCAAATGAGGAGGCAAAATTAAAAAAGTGTCCTTTTAGCTTTTGTTCCTTTAATTTGTTATTCCAATGCAGTAGGCAACCGAGAAGCCAAAATAGCTGTTTAAATTGGGAAGAGCTATTTCTACAGTTTCCTGTAGAAATAGCCAAAAAGAGATTAACATTGCCAACGGCTATAAAAATAGCCGTTGGTCAACAGTAGTTTATTTTTCTTTAAAAGCAAGGAAAGAAACTTGTTTTTGTTTTAAATCTTGTATTGTGCCTCACTCTTCTCTCAAATTTAGAAAAACAAGAATAAATTATTCTCTGGTTAATTAATAATATCGGTTATGTTAATTAGCTAAAATTAAAAAGGTATGTTTATTTAAAAGCTTTTTATATTTTCTCTTTAATATCTCTTGATTTTGTAGATTTTTTGTTGTTAATTTGATATTTGTGATGATTTTTATTTCTTTGTAATTTTATGTTTTTGATATGGGTTAAGGAAAACAATCTTTTATTTATGTTGTTATCTTTGACAAAATTAAGAGGAAGTAATAATGGTAGCTAATATTGATAAAAATATAAAGTGACATATTTAAAATTTATTTTTGATTGTCTGTTTTAATTTGAGGTTAATTATATTTTGTCTTGTTGAAAATACAATTAAACCAGTATATCAATCCTCTCTTAGTTCCAAAAAATAGTCAAATTGTAATGTTAGAACAAGTAGAATGCAATGCTTGTTATTAATTCACATGTATGTAAACTAAAAAATTACTAGATATTGAATGTGCGCTTCTTTTACACTCTCCTACAAAGTTTTAGCTTGAGGTTTTTTTAATGTAGATAGATTTAAATTTTCCAAGCTCTTTCACCAACTTTCTTATGAGTGAGTCAGAAGATATTCTCTCTCAACCGAGTGATTCTAATCAATTAATTGATGACTTAACATATTCGAATTTAAATGTCCATACAACAAAAAAGTCACAAAGAAGTAAAAACTTCTCACTAGAGGAAGATTGTTTACTTGTCTCTGTATGGCTAAATACAAGCAAAGATCCAATTACAGGAGTTGAACAACAAACAAAATAGTTCTGGGCTCGAGTGCATGCTTACTTTGTAGAGAATGGAGGAAACTTGAATAATCGTTCCCAAATAAGCATCTCACATAAATGGCAAGAAATAAATAGATAAGTCGGTAAATTTGTTGGATTTGTTACTCAAATTGAAAATCGTCAGCAAAGTGGAATGACTGAAGAATCAAGGGTAATTTTAATATTTGTTTTCATGTTAAATTGTTTAACATATATTTTAACATTATTTAATTTCTCTAATTTTTTACTTACCAGATTAATGATGCTCGATAAATGTATGCTTCTTGCGTTGGCAAACGATTTCAACTAGAACATTGTTGGGTTATCCTAAGAAAAGAACCCAAATGGCAATTTGAGCGTGCAAGTCAACATCAAAGGTCAAACAAGAAACAAAAAAGTCATGTCAATGCAAGTTCGACTTCATCAGCTCCATCTACCCCTGATTCTGTTAGTTTAGGAGAAGACAGTGAACCGTTGATTTATCAAGATAGACCAATTGGTCAGAAGGCTGCAAAGGAACGACATAAACGTAAACAAGGAAAAGATAAAGTTGGGGAGACAACTGTAACAAATATCTTACAACAATTCAGGGATACTCTAGTTGAAATTGAGGATCAAAAGAAACAAGACAGAAAAATTATGTTAGAGCAACAAGCTATGATGATTCAACAAAGTCAAGAGAAACAAGAATTGGACAGGATTGAGAAAGAAGAACAAATTATGAAAATGAATATTTCTAATTTGGATCCAATTTCTGCAGCGTATTTTCAAAATAGAAAGTTAGAAATTATGCAAAAGAGGGGTTTTAATTATTAATTAACTAGATTTATTTATTGTTTGATGTAATGTATTTTTAATTAACTAGATTTATTTATTGTTTAATGTAATGTATTTTTAATTAACTAGATTTATTTATTGTTTAATGTAATGTATTTTTAATTAAATATTTAGAAATTTATTGGTTATTTTAAATATATTGTTATAAAAGTGGTATTAATTCATAATACTTTTTTGAAGTTCTTCTAACACTTAACAACAATAAGTAGGATTAATTAACTTAAAAGACAACAACCATAATGAAAAAAAAACATAAAAAACTTGAAAATTATGATGACATAAGAAGTTCAAAGCTAATTATTCTACTCGTTACCTTATTGTTCCCATAAATGTTCAACCAAATCTTCTTGTAGTTGAGAGCTAGTTGCTCTATCCCTGATTCGATTATGAGTTTGAAGAAAATCATGTAGTTCTGGTATTTCACCATGTGACACTTATATAAAGGAATTGACTTCACGTTCATGGTCATATCCAAGGTTCATTGCTCTTTCATCTTCAATAATTATATTATGCATTATTATGCAAGCTTTCATAATATTTGCAAGCGTTTCTTCATCCCAGTATCGAACAGGTCCACGTACAATTGCAAAACGAGATTGGAGCACTCCAAATGCCCGCTCTACATCCTTTCTTGCAGACTCTTGCTTACTTGCAAAATATTTTCTCTTTGCTCCTAATGGCTTTGGGATTGTCTTAACAAAAGTTGACCAATTAGGATAAATCCCATTTGCTAAATAGTATCCCATTGTATATTCATGCCCATTAATTGTATAATTGACAGGAGCAGTACGACCTTCAGCAAGTGCAGCGAAAATAGGTGAGCGATCAAGAACATTAATATCATTTAATGATCCAGGCATTCCAAAAAAGGCATGTCATATCCAAAGATCTTGTGAAGCCACCGCCTCTAGAATTATAGTTGGTTCACGACAATGACCAGTATACATCCCATGCTATGCAATCGGGCATTTCTCTCATTTCCAATGCATACAATCAATGCTCCCTAACATCCCTGGAAATCCACACTGCTCTTCAATTGATAATAATCAACAAACATCGGCCTTGTTTGGTGCCCTTAGATACCAATCACCAAAAACCTCTACGATTGCTTTGACGAAAGCTCTAAGACTTTCTATCGCAGTGCTTTCTTCAATTTGAAGATATTCATCAATAAGATCTGCAGGAATACTATATGCAAGTATTCTGTGAGCTGCAGTTACCTTTTGAAGACAAGATAAACCAAGAATATCGAGAGCATATGTCCTTTGTTTGAAATATGGATTATGAGCTTCCACTGCATTTGCAATCCGAAGAAAAAGACGACGACTCATCCTAAATCTTCTTTGAAATTGAGTTTCAGTGAATTTAGGATTTTCAGCAAAATAATCATTATATAACCTCAACTCACCTTCCTTTCTATTACGATTGACAATATTGTGGCCAATAATAGAGCCACGATACCCTGTTCTCCGCCCTTGATTATTCGATTCTTCTTCAGCAACCACAGCAGCAGCAACTTGAAAAGCAAACACAAGAGTGTCATCATCAAAATCAAAAGCATCATAAAAATTAAAATTAGAATGATTCATGATGAATTTTAATGAAATATATTTTTGATTGGAGAGAAAACAATGGAATGATGAGAAAAAATGTTAAGGTATATGAGAATATTTATAGATGGATTATTTTTTAAAATTTTGAAATATTAGAATGTTGGCGGTCATTTTTTCAAAATTTGAAATTTTAAAATTTAAAATGGTGGCGGTAATTTTTTCAAAATTTTGAAATTTTAAAATTTATAATGGTGGCGGTCATTTTTTCAAAGCATGAATTTTTTTAAAAAAATTGAAAATTAAATTTTAAAATATTGATGGTTTTTTCAAAGTTTGAATTTGAATTTACTTTTAAAAAATTAAATTTTTAACAGTAACATATAAAACTGAAAATTAAAAATATTCATATAAATAAATTTTAAGTTTAATTTTAAATTATATCTTTTAAATTTCATATTATTTCATTAAATTTTATATTATTTTTATAAATTACTCATATTTATTATATAATTAATAACATCATAATTATATTATATATAAAATACCTAAATTAGTTACATAATTATATAAAAACGAATTTAACATGAAATATATTAAAATATAAATGGTTTTTTTAAATAGCTTTTTACTATTGGAATGTATATAATTAAAAAACCTATATTTATACTATTTAAAAAGTTATTTTATTAATTTAATTTTTTAATTTGTCCTTTTGTATTGGAGATGCTCTTAAAGTGATAACCATAGGTTACTTGAATGATGATGATTGGTGTAGGTTGGTGGTTGAGATGATGAATATACACGTGTTAATTTGTTGATGAGCGTGGAATTAATCCTCTAAAACAAAAAAGCGTAATGTAGAGAAGCATGGGAAATATGCACGATTTAATTGGCTTATTTAAGTTTTGCAGGGCTTCTTGGGTCAGCTATGCACATGTATATTTCTATTAATATTATATTATTATATACAAAAACATATCAGCATATATGTTTTGGTTTCTATTGAAATGACCCACAATTTTGGGCAATTGAACCGAACTAAAACTATTTTAGATAAGTAAAAAAATTCAAAATTTAATTCAAGATAAAAAAAAACAAATAATTAGTTGTGTAAAACACATGTTTTGAGCAATTAAACCAAATAAAAAAAACTAAAAATGTTTTAGATTAGTAAAAAATCCAAAATTTAATTCAAGACAAAAAACACCGACTAAAACTAGTTTTTCAATTAAAACTGAATAGCACGAGTTTGTTTGGGACGTGGTTGCAGTTGTTTTTTAAAGTGTTTTTTATTTAAAAATATATTAAAATAATATTTTTTTATTTTTTACAAATTATTTTTGATATCAGCGCATCAAAATAATATAAAATTATATTAATTTAAAACTAAAAAAATTAAATTTTTTTAAAAAATACATTTTTAAAACTTTCTAGTGCGTAGTCTGCATTCATAATGAGAAATAATCAACAAAACCAAGTTACTAAACATTTCTGAATGAAAATACATATAGGGATTGGTTCATATCAGAAAAAGAATATATAGGGATTAGTTATTTATTTTTTAAAAATTCAGCAACTAAATTATTTATGTCTTGAGAATACAAGAACTAAATTATAATTTACCCAACTTAAAATTCTGATTTCATCAACCGAGAGAGAAAAAAGAGTATAGAGAGAGAGAGAGACGCAAAACATAGAGGAGCAGCAGTCCTCCATTTTCTCTCAAAAAGTAAAAGCCTGCGTTGAATAGAAGAGAGCAAGACCCAACAATCTCTCTGTCTCTATAAAATCTTGTTCTACCCTTGTCTTGCCTTTGTTGTTCTTGCCTCGACCGATCCCTATAAGAAGAAGGACAATCATGGTGAGTAGCCCTTTACTTGTTTCGATCTCTAGTACTGCTATCTGTTTTTAAGTGACGACTGAGATGACCGTTGATGCTCTAGATCTGAGACTTGATCTCTAATTTGACGGCAGCGGCAGATTTAAACGGCTTCGCCTTTTGTCCCTGTGCTTGCATCACCAATCCGCTAGATCTTACGCCACTAGTTGATACTGTTAATCTTAATCATTCATGTCTCCGATGCTCCATTTCGTGTATTTATAATGGTCCTATCCGAACAGTAGTTAAACTCAGTGCTGTGTTTCTTTGAATTTATAGATAGAGCGGCTTTTTGTCCGATCTAGTCATCTTGTTTTGTAAGTTATTTTAGGTTACCTGTATAATCTCTGATTCTTTTTTTATTTGCTAGATGTCAGGATTTACGGTTCAGTTGATCACCAAATAATCTTGAAATGTGATCTAATAGACCAAAACTCCAAAAAAAAAAATTAAAAAATTCTTCAACGTGGGCTCTTTATAATCCTGAATTGTTCGAGTTTTTGAAGCTTTGATGGACTAATGTCATGAATTCGAATGTTATTTGTTCGGATATGTGATCCATGGTTTATAAGCTGCACCTGCTTATGTGATATCTCCTCTACCAAGGCTTATCTCGTCAATAAGAAGGAATTGAGGAAATAATAATAGAGGGAGGGTCTCTGCTGTTAGGAACCTTGAGGAAGCTGTTGCCCGAGTGCCTTTTGTTTTCTTTGCTTTTCTGCCTCACCGCGTGTTATTTAACTCTATGCGTGTGCAGGCCAACGCAGCATCTGGTATGGCTGTGCATGATGACTGCAAGCTGAAGTTCTTGGAGCTGAAGGCGAAAAGAACTTACCGCTTCATAGTTTATAAGATTGAGGAAAAGCAGAAGCAGGTTATTGTGGAAAAGCTTGGCGAGCCTGCCCAAAGCTATGAAGATTTTACTGCAAGCCTCCCTGCTGATGAGTGTCGCTATGCTGTTTATGATTTTGATTTTGTGACTGAAGAGAATGTCCAGAAGAGCAGAATTTTCTTCATTGCATGGTAATGACATTGAACATCGTTTATATGCGCACGCTCATGCTATCACATAACCGTTTATTATTTTTGGGACTTCACTTGTAAGTTTTGCTCATCATTTTCTCTGTGGTTTACAAAGGTCTCCTGACACATCACGGGTGAGAAGCAAGATGATTTATGCTAGTTCCAAGGACAGGTTCAAGAGAGAGCTAGATGGCATTCAGGTAGAATTGCAGGCAACTGATCCAACTGAAATGGGTCTTGATGTCATCAAGAGCCGTGCCAGCTAAACGCATGTCTCCAAATTTCGCAGTGGAGAGTTTGATGCCCTCTACATTTGAGCGAAATGTTTATAGCTTGTGGCAGTGAACCTGACTGAATTATGAGATTGGTTTGTTTGCTTGAGTTTTACCCTACAATCCTCTTCTAGAACCAATCCGGTGATTTTGGTTCTATATTTATGATCCGTCATGTAATGAACTAAAGGGATGTGTGTTTCCTTATAGCTATGTTCACAATCTTCGGTGTACTGTCTTCTGATGGTAGAGAAACCGGGGTTTTGTTTCTACTACTTTGCAAATGTATGTTTCACTCTTCTTCAGATTTTTTTTTTCACGACTGTTTAATTCATAGTCCTGGCATTTGTCATTGAAGTGTTGGTATTGATGGTTCATTTTATACATGGATGTGGTACTAACCAAAAATAGTCTGCTTTTCTTCTACAATAATTTCTTTCCCCGGATACTTGCAGCTAATTGTTTCTATGGCAATGGAAAGTAGCTGGAAAAGTGTGCTGATATTCCTGTAAATATTTTTGACAAGAATTAGTTGTTGGAGCCCTGGTTTTTTGGCACCGTTGGTGGATGCTTTCTCCGAAAAGAAAAGAACATGTCTATGCTGATGTAGAGTACATGTTATGTACGTGCATCCTGCCAAGTTTAACAAGAAAATGTTCCGTCATTGCTGTTGTTATTTGTGCTGAAAACACAGGTTCCGATGTACAGGCACAGGAGCTACATGACAGGGAAGGGACGAGGATGATAAGATTCAAGAATGGAAGGCTTATTTAGCCTATTTTGTTTAGTGTCTTCCCAGATTCATATATTTCTTACCTTCCAAAGAGGTGGCGAGAAAAGATGAGTGCTTCGATTAGAAACAAAAGTTTTCTGCTGCCTTCCTATTGACAATCGCATCAGTCTCTCGTATTCTTCTCCTCACAATCTCTTCAATTTGGGCGGTAGGAAATCGTGCTGCCCTTGTTGCTTGTCTTCACCATGTTCGCTTCGTCTCTCTCCCAAGTCCTAAATCAAACGACAGATGTTTGGGTTCACCATCTTATTTTCTCCACTCGTTGACGACGTCTTCCCAAAATTTCAAATTTCTACGCCTTCGTTTTACACAACAAATGAAAAGTTGCACTTTAGTAATCAATGTGATCGATCAAAATTTATAGACCAGTATGCCATAAATTGCTGTGAGAAGTTTGAAAAAGAAGCTATTCAAAGTGGCACATAAATTGATCGCAAAGACATAGAAAATTAGAAATTATTGGAGCTAAGTTATTGTATGAAAATAACAGCTTCCACAAAGAATCATTGCAAGTTATGACGGGCCTGAACAGTGGGCTGCCAAAATTTACTGACAGATTCTGATGAATAAAATGGCAAAGCTTCTTTCAGCTTCATACCGGTTATCCTATAATACAAACTACATGAAAAAAAGTCTATATCTGTTTGGCAATATAATAATTAGCGCCTAAGCTCCGGGAACAACGTTCCATCTTTAAGACCATCTCACTCGCATAGGATCTCTGCCAGGTTTTCATGAAACAATACACCGTTCCACTAATTTTCAGGCATAACTGGGTGGGTAGAAATAGAAAACTTCCTTGAAGCTCCATGACTAAGAGCCTTGTGTGTAGCCTGATTTGGCTTCACGCCCCTTCTTATCATGTCATCTCGCAACTCAAAAGCCTTTCCCAGTTCTCCTGCAATGCAGCAACCATATATCAAAAAATTGTACGCTAGTGTATCAGGCTTCAGACCCTTATTTAGCATCGTGTCCCACAATTCAATAGCTCCATCTAAATTACCCCTTCTACAGCACTGATATATAATTGTCGAATAAGTAATGCAATCTGGAAAAATAGCGTTGTCTATCATTTCATCCAGGAGCTTGGTTGCCTCCTCAACCCTGCCCAATTTGCAAAAGCCACGGACAAGTACATTATAGGAAACAGTGTTTGCTAAAAGCCCTTTAAGCATATCATTATGCAGCTGAACAGCTTTCTCCATGCTCCCTTCCCTGGCGAGGTGATCAAGGAAACAACAATAAGTAACGTGGTTTGGAGTTGAATTGCTAACTAGCATTTCCTTCCAAAGAAGCTCAGCCTTATCCATGAGTCCTGCTTTGCATAATTCATTTATCAGGGTTGTGTATGTCACAATATTTGGAGTACATCCTTCATCAATCATTATATCCCAAATTCCAAACGCCTTCTTAACACTCCCAGCTTTGCTGTACCCATCAATCATGCTTGTGTATATTACTTTATCAGGCCTCAATCTCTGGTCATGCATATTCTTCAAAAGACCAAATACTGCACTTGTATCTTGTTCCTTTATAGTTCCATCTATGAGTACAGCATAACACACAAGATCCATGTCTACTCCTCTCTTTACCATCTCGCGACAAACACCCAATGCATCTCTCAATCTGCCTTCTTTGCAATAACCATGTATAAGAGCGCTGTAACACATCTCATTTAACTTAAAATGCTCTCTGTGAAGGTCATCAATAAACTTTTTTGCCTCACATACTCTACCATTAGAACAAAGACTGCTTATTATAGGCCTATAAGTATATGTATCTGGAACAAGACCCTTTTGTACCATTTGATTGAGCAATTCAAAGGCTTTTACCGTGTTTCCTTCCTTACAGTGTCCTTCTATCATAACATTATAAGTCACCTCATTTGGCATGATGTTCTGCTCTAACATTTCGTCAAACAATCTAATAGCATCAGTCATCCTATTTGCTCGAAAAAGAGCAGATATTAGTGTGGTAAATGTGTACGTGTTTGGTGCAATGCCCTTCCCAGTCATCTCGTGATACAGCCTGAATGCCTCATGCAACTTGCCTTTGTTGCAGTATCCACTTATTAATGATGTGTAGGATAACACAGTAGGTTCCAATCCTTTATCAATCATCTCATCAAAAAAAGACACAGCTGCACTCAAATTCCCCAACTTGCAGTGACCATTTATCAAGGAATTGTAGGGATAGACTGTAATTTTTATCCCTGCCATGATCATTTTACCAAGAAAATGAATTGCAGTATCCAGTTTTCCCCTTCTACAAAATGAATCGATCAAAATAGAATAAGTGACATCATTTGCACATAAGCCCTTCTCTCCCATTTCCTTGAAAAGCAACTCTGCTTCATCAAATTTACCATCTTTACATAAAGAATTGATTAATGCATTGTAGACAAATAAACAAGGCATCGCCCCAACTTTTTTCACCCTGTTAACCAAATCAAAAGCATCGACTACCTTCCCCTTCCTCCTCAACCCTTCAACAAGACTTGACAAAGCTGCTTCAGTTGGAACAAACCCCAACTCAATCATTTCATCCATTACCCCAGCACCAACCTCAAACTCTTGCACTTTACATAATCCAAGAACTAATGTACAATAAGTAACCTCGCTAGCTGTCAATCCCTTTTGAATAAGACCATTCTTGATCTCAACAGCCTCCCAAACTCTCTTGTTCTTGCATAGCCCATGAATTAACACATTATACACCACTACATTCAAATCGCTAGAATCCATTCGCTGAATCATTTCCTTGGCCTTGGCAAAATTCTTCAACTCACAGAAACTTCGAAGTACTGCCACATAAATATAAATGTCAGGCCTAATACCCATACTCAAAATCTCACCAAACAACACTAAAACCATATCGACTCGCCTGATCTTGACAAGCCCATTTAAAACTTCACCCAAGGTCCTAACTTGAGGCATCAATTCACGCTGCCTCATCAACCTCAATATCAAAACACTATCAAACATTCTCTTCTCCTGCACATAACTCTGAATCAACAAATCAAAACCCAAACTAGAAATGAAGTCACATTTCTCGAAACAGTCCAAGAGAGCCTCAAAAACCTCTCTTGGATCCAACCCCCCACGAAGTAGAAGCGTTTGCAAAAGCGAAGAAGCAGGCCAGAATAAATTAGCATTAACAAGGGCATGAATTAGAATACAGAAGGACATGGTAGAGTGGTTAAAGTTTTTGTGCAAACCCAAGAAGTTAAAAAACCTCAAAGCTAACCTGGTATCATCAAGAGTAAGCAACAAGACCTTCTCAACATGGTGGGGCTTTAATTTAGTTGAAATGAACGGATCGTTAAAAGCGATTTTCCAGCTTTCCCTTCCTCGAACGATGTTCCTGAGGGTCGCTATGAATTGCGAGTCTTTGACGTCATTGTCTTGAATAGCAGAGGTGCAGTACAAGTGTTTGGGCTTTGTTTGGAAGATGGGGATGGGGTTTAAGACCAATCTATGAGGGTGGCAGCGACGGAATTTCATTCTTTTTAAGGAATTGAATATACAAGATAGACGAGAGAGCTTTCTTCCACTTTTCCAACGAAAAATGGAGTTCAGCTCGGTGAGTCATGTAGCGATGTGGAAATGTAAAGGAGAAGAGTAATTTGGGCTCAATGGAGCCCAGCTTACGGGATGGGTCGGGTCACTTTTCTTATGGGCTTCATCCACGACATCACCCTAAGCCCAGTCCAATCTCCAAATACCCAAGCCCTGAGCCCACATTTAAACACTTGATGTATATTTTGATGATTTTAATGTGATAGTGAAATGATTAATATAATGTATATCTTGTGTAATTTACTCGCCAATAAATATATTGTTTACTTGATATTTATAAATCTATATTTAATGTTTAATTCATCATCATCATCTTTTAGTTTTGAACCCAAGCAGTATATGTATTGATGTTAAAAAATAAGACAAATTTTAGGGTCAAGTTAAATACTTAATTTTCAAGAATAAAACTTTAAAATTACTCGTGTAATTTATTTTTTAATTGTCAATGACACGTCAAACTCAAGGAAAACATGTTACGAATTTTTTATTTGATTTCAACCAAACACAAATCTTACATTCCAACAAATCATCTAAAATTTCATACACCAAATATCCCATGCAAAACATGCATTCTTTGTTTGCTTTTAATAATAATAAAAAAACCCTCAAAGAATATCATTTTAACCATGTTCATGAGATTGGGTCCAACAAATCAACAATGGTGACTGGATTTATTTTTAATAAAACAATGTTGGGTTGTTTTTTTTTTTTTTCAAGTCAAATATTGGGTTGATCTAGATGCATCTCCAACCCACAATTTAAACCTCAAGCAAAAACAATAAATTACCCTTTATAGGCCAATGAATTACCCTTTTTACACTCACACCCGAAACATACACTACTTATTTTCCCATTTAATACTTCTAAAAAATGATGTGACAAATTCTTATTTTAGTCCCATTAGATTATTGGTTCGCGCCACACTGCAAGTTGGATTAAAAATCTTTTAATATAAAAAAACATTTAGGCGTAGCTAATATTTTTCTAATGAAAAAAAAAATATAAGAGAGTAGATTTGATGTGACTTGGTTGACTTAACAGGTTCAATGAAAACCTGTACAATCGCTAAAAATATAGTTTGATTTTAAAAATTCAAGACAATATCTTTTTATATATATATTGAGAGGACAACAAATTGGATTGACCTGTGTTAACCCATGTTAACTTTCTGAATCCACAACCTGAGTCATGAGATCATAATAACTCTATACAAAATAAATCAAAACAAATTGTGAAGTTCAATTTCCAATCAGCCCAACATCGCGGGATGAAATTGAAAAAAATAGTTAAAAATGACAAAAAATAACTCAAGTTAGTTCAAGTTAATTTGTGAAATTTATGATCCAGGTCACGAGACCAAAATAACCTCATGAAAAGTAAATAAAAAAACCATAAAGTTTAATTCTCAATCAATCCAGTGTTAAATGATGAAATTAAAAAACAAATCAATTAAAAAAACACTAAAAAACAACTCAAGTCAACTCAAACCCGTGACTCGAGTTATAGGACCGAGATAACCTCATGAAAAATATATAAAAAAACAAACCGATTCAACTCAAGTTAACATGTCAAGCTCGCAACCCGGGTTATGAGACCGAGATAACCCCATAGAAAACAAATAAAATAAATTATGAAGCGAATTTTTCAATAAACCTATTATTGGATTATGAAATTTGAAAAAAATTCAATCTAAAAAAGAATATAATAAAACAACTTGAGTCTATCCGGATTAACTCACAAAACTCGTGACTCGGGTCATAATATTGGTATAACCTCATAAAAAAAACAGAAACAAATGACACAACTTTTTTCATAATTATTCTAGTGTTTAAGATGCTGGAAGATGAAATTGAAAAACAAATATTAATTACAAAATAAAAAAAACTTGAGTCAATCTGTCAAAATCATGATAAGGATCAAGATACTAAGATAATCACATTGAAAGTAAATTACAATAAATTATAAATAAAAAAAACATAAATTAAAAATAAGAAAGAAAAAGAAAAAAACTATTACAAATAGTATGATGTTAAACATGCCCAAAAAACAACATTTTTAATTTTTGTCAATACACGTTCTTTAAAGAAAGGTCAACATGATTCTTAGAATTATTATTGTTTTTGCAAACAGTTCCTCAAATTCATTTTTTATCTCTTTCTATTTATTTTTTTAAAGAACACTTTAGTCCCCTTATTATAATTTTTTTTCCAAACAAGTTCAATATTCGATCCATGACCAACTCTACTTGAAAAAGAAAAAAACACAAAAAGAAATTCAAGACGTGCAATAAAGCAACAGCAAAAAGCGAAAAAAGTTCGAAATGGCGTCGCCCGGACTCGAACCGGAGACCTTCAGTGTGTTAGACTGACGTGATAACCAACTACACCACGACACCTTCTTGTTCGTTTATGTTAAATTATGATATAAAGAATACAAAGACAATAACAACTAGTTTGAAGATATAAATAGGGCGTAAAGGAAGCTGCTATCTCCTCCACCTCTTTAGAGTTAATACACCTTGAGCATCTCTGAATCACGGCTCTCTTCCTTCGAGGAAACCTGCCCTCCTCCTCCTCCTCCTCCTAGTAAATCAAGTTCTTCCTCTCCTGCTTTCTTCATCTTATTTTTCTTATTCTAAGTTAAAACAAAGAAAAAAGCAACATGTCAAGCGCTTTGGATATGTCCCTCGACGACATCATCAAAAATAGCAAAAAGCCCGGATCCGGTAACTTCCGGGGCCGTGGTCGAGGCCACTCTTCCGGAGCCGGTCCTGCTCGCCGCTTCCCTAACCGCGCCGCCAATCGTTCAGCTCCTTATACCGCCGCTAAGGTACACACACTTTCTCTCTTGAAAATCAGCTAGAATTAGTTTCAATATTTTGTTTTTTTAATAATTTTTTTCTGTGTTGTTCCCAGGCTCCGGAAAGCACGTGGCAACACGACATGTTCAGGGATCAACCAGGTCGGACCTCCTCTTTAGAAGGAGCAAAGCTCTATGTTTCCAATTTAGATTATGGAGTCTCTAACGAGGACATCAAGGTAATTTTCAATTTTTCTGTGTTATGGATCTGGATTTCTCTATCAATTTCAAATTTCCCTCTAATTACTATAATTATGTTAGTAAATTGAAGGTTAATCATGTTTAAATTTAGTATATTGTTTTAGTAATGATAGATAGATTAACTATGTACAGGAATTGTTTTTGGAAGTGGGTGAACTGAAAAGGTATTCGATCCATTACGATCGGAGTGGCAGATCGAAGGTATCTAACTCAAGCTTGGCATAACCTACGTACTTTTGATGGATTCTTTGTGTCCTGTTTTGGTTTAGAAACCTCTTTTTTTTAGGGAACGGCAGAAGTTGTCTTCGCACGACAAGCTGAAGCTGTCGCTGCTGTTAAGAGATACAACAATGTTCAGCTTGATGGGAAACCGATGAAGATAGAGATTGTGGGAACAAATTTTGTTGCTCCTCCTGCGCCTCCGGCTGCTAATGCTGCTTTTGGAAATTCTAATGGAGTTTCTGGACGGTAATATCTCCCCTCCTACTCTGGTCTTTGTCGCTTGTCTACTGGAAATTCCTAATTATGGTTTGTAAAAGAGCAAAATTCTGAGATTTTCTTTTTCTTGGTAGCCTGTTGTCAACTGTGTTGTTTATTGTTACTATGATCTCGGTGAATATGTTATCTGCTGAAAAAATATGTTGGAAACTTGTGATTTTGATATTGTCATTGCTTGCTAATGTTGTGCAATTATGCCTCGTTGCTGCTGAATTGCTTTTAGAATTTTTGTTGGACATTTATTTCTCTTGTTATGGGAAAATGTGGTCTAATTTTGAGATTTGCTGGCCAATCACAGTACATTATATGCATTGTTTCAGAATTTTATATAGTATGATTATCTGCTGGTCAATTAAGTTTTAACTTTTATATATTTCTCACGGTAAAGGCTCTTTTCCCCTTAAACATATGATGTTGATATATTGTGTTGGTGTGCATGCTTTTGGTAGTAGTGAGTCTATCATTTCATGCCTTCATTGAATTCAATTTAAAATAAAACCTCAGAGCTCTCTTTTATGTTTCTTTTTTAGATTTAATTTCTAATTGATTTCACTCAAAAAACTTATCCAAAAATCAAGTTTGCATGTTGTTGTCACCTACTACGTTGTGGAGTTAAAACATGAAAATGGATTTGTGACAAGCACAGTCTTGCAACCTCATTATTTAACTGTGACTTTGGAGGGGAATATTTAAGCAAGGGAAATTTATAGTTTCATTAAATTTCTTGCAAATGAGGATTATGTTTGAGAAATATAAATTATCTGCTAAGGTTTATTTTGTTTTCCTTCTCTCTTTCCTGAAATTGGAACATTTATGTCACTTATTTTCGAGTCCAAATTTGACAGAATTATTGATGAATGATTTTCACACACCCCTTTCTTTAATTCATCAACATAAAAATACAGAAGTTAAGAAGGTTTGTTACAGATTCTAGAGATTGCAATTGATATATACAACTACGAAAGATTTAAACAAATCAATTTGAATGAGTCATAGCATTATCCTAGGACTAACAATAACATAAGTTAGTTAGAACACACATTTGTCTTCTGTTATGCCCCCTCAAGATGGAGTACGGGTGAGAACTCCAATCTTGGATTTGAGATGAATAAATTGTTGTCTAGGAAGAGGCTTGGTAAGAGTATCAACATGTTGATCTTTAGAGGAATCATGAGCAACATGGAGAACACCACTTTGGAATTGATCGTGAATAAAATGTAAATCAATAGCAACATGCTTCATTCTCAAGTGAAAAACCGGGTTGGAACAAAGTTGGGTAGCCCCAACATTATCACAATAAATGATTAGACAACAGGGAAGCTTAATACCAAGATTAGTTACAAGTTAACAAAGCCAATTTAGTTCAACAACAACACTGGCAACAAAGCAATATTCTACCTCTGTGGATGATCTGGCCATAGTCCGTTGCTTTTTAGAGCTCCAAGAAATAGGAATTTTGCCAAGATAAACAACATAGACCCTTGTGGAGCAGAACATGTTTTTGTCACCAGCCCAATCAACATCAAAGAAGGCATGCAAACTGAGAGAGGAGTAAAAAAACACATGTAAACTAGTGGACGAGTTATGATAAAGTTGTAAACCATCATCAATAGTACCATACAAATAGCATAAGAGTCGTTTCACAAATGATCAATGCTCAGTTGTTGGGCAATGCATAAACTGGGAGAGTTTGTTGACAACGAAGGCATTATATGACCTGATGATGAGTAGATATTGAAGGCTGCCTGCCACTTGACGATACTTGGATGGATCACATAGAGGAGTGCCTGAATTTAACATGAGAGGGGGACTTGTTGGGATTGGAATGAGCATGGACTTGACATTAGACATATGAGTACGACTTAAAAGGTCCTTAATATATCGCCGTTGAGAAAGTAACACCATTTTTGTTGGAGACAACCTTGACACCCAAAAAACAAGTTAAGAGGCCAAGATCCTTAAGTGAAAAACAATGAGCTAGAGTTGTGACAAATTGATTGACAATGGCAGTAGTGTTACCTGTAAGGATAATGCCATCAACATCCACAAGAAGATATATGATGTGACCAACGACATTGTAGACAAATAGAGAAGAATCAACATGTGAAATTGTAAATCATGAAGCAAGAAGAAAATGGCGCAGTCTTTGATACCAAGCCCAAGGTGCCTGTTCCAGGCCATAAATTGCTTTCTTGAGTTTGCATACATGTGTTGAGTGGTCTTTATCAATAAATCCTAGTGGTTGAGACATGTATACAGTTTCAAAAAGGTTGCCTTAAAGGAAAGCATTGTTGACATCAAGTTGCCTTAAAGACCAGCCACAACTGACAACAATACTGAGTGCAACACCAATGGATGTTGGTTTGACCACAAGGCGGATTGTGTCATGAAAATCAATTCTAGGATGTTGGTGATAACCTTTGGCTACAAGGTGAGCTTTGAACCCGTCAATAGTACCCTCAAAGTTACATTTAGTTCGAAAAATCCACTCACAACCAACTAGAATTTGGTGTCTCTGGGGGAACTAAATGCCATGTGCCATTTGAACCAAAGCATCATACTCGTCAGACATTGCCCGACGCCATTTAGGATTTTTTGGAGCTTGGGTCACCATGTTGGGTTCAAGGTCATGGGCTTTAGAGAGTTGATTGTGAAGGTTCATCTTTTGTAGAGGTTTGTAGATGTTCTTGGTCTAGTGGTCATGCTATGAGTGGTTTGAGTGTGAATTTCAAGTGGGTGCAAGTTGGAAGTCTTTTTTTTTTTGAAGGGGGGGGGGGTTGAAGATATGGGAGGTACAGTGTCAAGTGAGTTTGTGGTGTCGGAGGTGATAGGCATGAAAGATATCACCGGAGCTTCACAAGAGAGTTGTTGAGGAGTATGATGGAGTGGCGAGAGCAGAGTTGTGGAGGATACTGTAAGGGGATTTAGGAACCAAGTGGCAACATAGTTAGGTTGAGGACAAGGTGATGTGGGGGAGAGATGGATGAATGGAAGCGAGGACTCAACAAACTTAACATGCTTAGAGACATAGATTTTAGAAGTGGAGGGATCAAGACAGTAATATGCACTTTGAGTTAAGTAATAGCCAATGAACACACATGGTTTCAAACATGAATCTAGTTTATGAGTGGTACAAGGAGGAAGCCAGGAGTAACAAAGACAGTCAAGGATTCGTTATTTGGAGTAATTAGGAGGTGTTCCGAAAATTGTTTCATATGGGGAGGAGAAATGGGTCCAAACATCAGAAAAAATAGTCTCAAAAGGATGAGATGAGAGGATTGTGGATTTGGAGAATGACAATTTATGGCTTTTATTGCATAGACAGGAATTACAAAAAGAATTGGAGGAAAAAAGAGAGGAGGAAGAGCCTAGTTTATTATTTGAAATATTAAGTTTTAAAATTGGAAGAGCTGGATGTCCGAGTCTATGATGCCATGTAGAGGAGGAAGTCTGTATGCTAGAAAATGCAAGAATTGGGGAAGAGACTAGCCACTCATAAACACCATTTTTAGTGTGGCCCTTCATTAATGTGGCTCTTGTGTGAAGATCCTTAACAATAAAAAAAGATGATAAGAATTCAATGGAAACATAGTTTGTATGAAAAAATTGAGAAATGGAAATGAGATTCTTTTTCATTGCAGGAATACAAAGAACATTGTTTAATTGAAAGGAGTTGTGTGAGTGTTTTGGGAGAGAGGTAGAACTAGTGTGGGTAATTAGGATGCCTGACCCATCTCCAATCATGAAGTCATTTGAGCCAGTGTATGGAGTATGCAGGGAAGGATTGCTAAAGTCAGAAGTGACATGGTGCAAAGCTCCATTGTCCAAGAGCCAGGTTGGTTCAATAACCAGCAACATAATGTGCTCGTGGTTGCTATGGTGAGGTTGGATGAGTGGATGAGGTTGAGGAGTTGTTGGGCGAGTTAATTGGAACCAATTGAAAGGAGTGACACCTTTTGGCAGTTTGGCCTTGTAGTCTGCAGATTTGGAAATATCCTAAGTATGGACGAAAGGGACGATTGCTAGGAGATGAAGATGGTCCCCCATTTGATGGTGTGGAATACCGATTGGTATTATGTTGGACGGACACCAAGAACTATGAGAGCTGGAGCCCGAGTGAGGTTGTCACGGTGTTGTGTTTCAGCTAGTGGGATTTGTAGTAGCTGGGAAGGGAGATTTTTCTGGCCTTCTTGTTTGTAAGGAGGCTTCAAAGTTGAGCAATTTTTCAAGAAGTTCTTCAAAGTTAATTGAGGAATCTCTGGCTTGAACAACACGAACCAGTTCCTTGTAACTATCTCCAAGACCATTTAAGACTTTCTTTGTGAGATCCTCTGTATCAAGTGAGACTCCAAGAAGAGCCAGTTCATCAAATCATGCTTTTATGGTCTGTAAAAATTCAGACATGCTTTTAGAACTTTTTGTAAGGTTCTTTAGTTGAGTTTTTACCTGTTTGATGCGTCCACGAGAGGGCTTGGTGTAAGTGTTGGTCAAGATAGTCCATGCTTCACGTGAAGCTTTGGATTGAGGAATGAATGGAATAATGGTTGGGGAGAGGGAGCCAATGATGGCATTGAGAATGAGCTGGTCTTGTCTGATCCAGAGAATATGCTCCAGATTTGGGATGGTGGTGTTATTGCGAGGGAGGTTAGCGGGTGGACATGGCTTTGATCCATCAATATAGCCTAGGAGGTCATACCCAATGAATGGGGTATGAAACTGCAATTTCCAGGAGATGTAGCTGCTGGATGTTAGTTTAATGGTGATAAGGGTATTATGAGTTTCATTGGTGTTGTGAATGATGGTGTGAGAAGAGTTGATGGCCATGAGAGAGAGAAAGCTAAGAAAGAAAGAGAAAAATTGGCTACCACTTAGATAAGCTCTGATACCAAGACAGAATTTTTGATGAATGATTTTCACACACCTCTTTCATCAATTCATCAATGTATAAATACAGAAGAAGTTAAGAAGACTTGTTACAGATTCTAGGGATTGCAATTGATATATACAGCTAAGAAAGATTTAAACAAATCAATTGTGAATGATTCATGGCATTATCCTAGGACTAACAATAACAGAAGTTAGTTAGAACACACATTAGTCTTCTGTTAAAATCTAAGTAAGATAGGAATATTTCAAGCTTATTAATATGCCTGTAGTCATTTGGTAGCAGAGATTATGAATGAAAGTGCAGCTGTATGGTTATCATTTAAGGAGTGATTCTGTAATCTCTAGGATGATGCTTAGGTTTTCTTCCCTCTAGGCGTGAGTCCTAGAAATCCAACTTGTGTGATGCTAGCAGCCTCACACATTTATCCATATTTCAGTTTTAAAATCTCAAATCCTTTTCTTCTTTGATCTAAACCCTAAAATCTCCAATTTTCCCGACTCTAACCTACCACAAAACACTTGTAGGACAAAATAAAATATGTCCTGAATCATGTAGATCCTCTTGTAATCACCTCTTTGTGAAATTATTTATTTTTATCTTTTAATTTGGTTGAGTCATGTACTTCAGTGATTCAAGTTGTACCTGAATTACAAAACTCATATTCATATCTGGCTCATCAAGCGATTCATCCAGTTTTGTGTGTGATTTAGAGTTGATTCTTGAGATTTGTACAATGAATTGTAAGATTCGTAATTCTGTGTTGATATGTGAGTGAAATACAATTCCGATCATATGTTTCTTTTTAACAAAGGGAAAAACAACCTAAACTTACTATTAATGCAGCTATTATTGTATACTAGACTGATACATACTGGTATGTATCCGTGCTCAGAGAACTGTATAAGAATTGTGATTGTTCTTACTTGTTCATTCATGGGTTCACATGTGGTTATTCTGCAGTGGACGAGGTAGGGGTGGTGCACTGGGAAGACTGCGTGGTGGTGGTGTCAGTGGCAGCGGCGGTGGACGTGGATTTGGAAGGGGACGCGGACGTGGAAGGGGCCGTGGTGAAAAGGTATCTGCTGAAGATCTTGATGCAGATTTGGAGAAGTATCATTCAGAAGCTATGCAGATAAATTGAAGTCATTCCTGGTGTCTTGTTGGTTGGTCCAACATCTTTCTTTCATTGCTTTTGTGTGCTCGATCATGCAGCAATGGAACTATCTTCTATGTCTCAGCCAAGTCGTCTTAGTGATTTCACAAATACTTCTTAGAGAGAACTATCGTAATCTTTATTGTGGAAGTTTGGGGCTGTTATCATGTAATGTTCGGTTAATGGAGAGCTATCTGTATGTAATGTACTGTTACTTTTTGTTTGGTTAGCTTTATGATTTTATAAGTTGGGATAGGGAGTAGAACTATTTTATTGTTTTTTCTTAGACAAAGAAAATGCTGTCTGCAAGGAGTGGAGAACCGAACTTTGACAGGAACTGCCTGATGCTCTATTGTCTACTGGTTGCATCGTCATCATAAAATCAGGGGGATAAGAATGGAGGTAGATTTCTTCATATTTCTTCCATTGAAATGGATTGTCTTTAACTGTTAGCACAGGCCCCTTGTTAACGTTCTTTCTTAATGGCTAGGTTCTTGTTCAAGTTTCATCTATTCTGTGCAGTGAAATATCCGTTCCTTGATTGTTTCTTGACTGCTGATGTAGCTTATTGTAGTGTGAACTGGCATCTCTGCTTCATTCAACCTGATGATGTTGAAAACATAGGTGGATATAGAAGTTGGAATATGATTTGCAGTTTGAATGGCAGTGGGTGCTGGTTAAACTACACTGACATGTGAGAGTTTTGCTTTGCCATTGCTTTTGGGCTGTACAAGCTATTTGATTCTGCTTAGTAGCGGGTTTCAAGCTGTTTTCTGGTTCATCTATTGCTCCGTTGGAGTATTACAGCTAACATCAGTTCTGGCTGCGGTCATTCTGGCAGCTTATGACTGCTATTGTGTACAAGTGAATTAGGTAGGAGAAGCCCGGGAGTGAGCTAGTTTTACGTGGATGGCCTGAATCTCCTGATACCTAGCCTGCCTTTGCTTCTGAACTCAGCTGGTACACACCCTTAAGAGTCCATTATGTTTGCTGCAAATCATCTTGGACCAGAGGGTAAATCTAACAGCTCTTGAATTGCATTTTGAAAGCTGAAGTTGCATCCAGCAATGAAGCCTCTTGTCATTTCTATTATCTCCTTTTTTGGATTTTTGTGCCGGAGCATGTCTTTTATACTAAAGGTGTTTTACATGTCCGCTTCAAAAAAGAATTAACAAAGGCTAGAGCTCCCTCCCCGTCAAGTTCACACGCTGTTCCTCAACAGAAATTTGTAAACGTCAGGTTATTCTCCACCAATATTTCTGGAATCAGGCTGCTTTTCCACAGTTTTTCTTCCCATATGCCTTGCGGATCTTACCACCGCAGTTCCATGTCCATTAAAACACCGTTACATCTGTTTCGGAGTTCAAAGTTAACCTAACTTTTAAGTTCAGTGCAGCCCTGCCGGTGTTTTGAAAATAGCGTGCAAATGCTTTTCTGGAAGTATTCCATTCAAACACCACCGATAATTCAAATAAACTTGACCAATTAGAGTAATGTCAAGAATACAATTTAGTTATGCATCCAATTATAATATATATGTTAGAAAACTAACATATATATGGAAATTACCCTCAAAAGACTAAAAAGGGAGGGTAACTCAAGCAAAATAAAAGCACTTGTACAACACAAAATAACATGAAATGCTACATATATTCAAGCTGAAAGAGCAAGTGTAAGCTTCAGGGGAGCTGATTTTGGCATCAGCGTTTAACAGTTCTTTGGCTCTCTCAGCTTATCCCAACTAGAAAACAACAGCCTCAGCAGAGAATAGAATACGGCCTTGATGCAAGATATTATGAAGTTCCAACATGAAGATGGCCAGTACCATGGATATAGCAGTCGAAAAAACAGGCTTATGAAATGCCGAGGATACCGTCCAACCTGTGGCGGACAATTAATATCATTGCCAAAGACATGACAGGTATGCACTAGGAATGTGGAATCATGCATCAACTCAAGTTTCTTTTCCAAGTCAATAATTATTCAGGCATGATAAAAAACGCTGTAAATGCACCTCATCATCTCAAGGATCGTATCATTTGATACAAATACCACATTGCATAAAAAATGACTTGTTTATTATAAATTCAATACCTAAATATGCACTTTCATGACAGTTCATTAATGAAATTTGCCAAGGGACTGGGTAGATACCACTAGCAACCAGGGAAAAAAGCACTCACGGGAAAAAGCAAATCCAAAGCATCCCAGGCAGCATGACGGACAGCTCTAGTGGGATACATTGGACCGCCAGGAGAAGTAAAGCTATACAAACATGCCTTTAATCTTGTACTTGTGGTCATTCTCAATTCCATGCCTGCAGAAATTAATTACACTACCCTACTCAGAATAACGTGCAATTATATCAGGTCAGTTCAATGTTAGACACTATTTTTTGAAAAGAGATGAATAATACCACCTTGGAAAACTTTAATTTGTGAAAGGTAATGCAATAGAACTGGCTCCACCTTTAACTTTTGAAGCTGACAAGCAAAAGAATTTGGAGACCATATGAATACGCAAATGTATTCTCTACAGGCAAGAAAGTAAACCCACTCATCAAAAACAAATGCCCTAAGGACTGAATATAGAATATACCTGATCTGCAAGTTCAATAACAAAGAAGTCTGCTGGACCACCAACCAAGAAAGCATTTGGAAAAATAGGAAATTGTTTTAAGAAGCTGTCGATCTTGTCAACTGCATAGACCATATAAGAAAATGACAACCCATTTGTTGTTCAAGATTGAATCTATACAATTTATACAGCTTACCTGAGTTGTAAAAGAGTATGAACCTTGAGAGTAAAAGAAACAGTTCCCTCTGGGCCTGATTTAATGGAAGACTGACATTATTTTGCAATGCAAACGCTGTTCAAGGAAATTTTCACTACATATGCCACCTAAATGATAATTTCAAAGTCCACGCCATAATATTTCTAGGCGTGCAATCAAAGGCAAGCATGCAGAAAAAAAAAGCCATGAAGAGTGAAACATCAATGCCTGACCTGCACTGGAATTCTGTTCAACCGCATAGGCTCCAAGGCAACTTCCTCAAGGAGATACTGAAATTAACAGGGAAAAAGGTTAAGGAGGAAGATGAAATAATTATACAGAGACTGTAATTCTACCATGTATATCCAGTAGGAGGGATTACATTACATTGTTGGAAGGACACTTGCCTGAAATAGGGACTGGAAATGCCTTTTGTTTGTTTGGATGTCAATCCTGCAAAGTTTTACCAGGTTCAAGTCATTGTTGCATGCTTGGAATGGGAGAATAGAATATGCAGCGATATATCTTCAACCCAACAACATGGAAAGGGAAAATATGCTGTTTGTCAAATCCAAGTGTACGATTCTACTGATGGCTTGTTTGTACAGTAATTAACTGGACGTGCAACTTTTATCAACAGCACTCAATAATATGTGAAACTTTACTAGAAACTTATGATATTAAGGCACTCCAATACTTTGGTTTGCCATGTCTCCCTCTGAAAAAATGGATTTTCAGTGGTGGTACCAAATTTTGGATGTGAGAGATCCAGAAATTTGGTTCAAGATAAAAAGAAAAGAAAAGGCAAGGATGGACTCAGCTAATGTAATGTTAAGCCACTTAGAAATAGGTTAAACTGCCAAGGAGCAAAGGTTTCAATAACAGCAGGATATCAGGAATTAAAGTTAGCAAAATCAAACAACTTAAGAGGTTGATGGAAATACCAGAAGCTAAATGAATAGCAAAATTCCTTTTTCTTTCTTCATTTCTTTTTTCCTGAACCATTTCTCCAATGAATGGTAGGACACCTTAACCTCTTTTCTTTTGTAAAAATATAATCCCCTTCACAGAATGGCATATACCACTTGCTCTAAGCAGTTAGAATTTTAATTAGTTGCGATCCAATAGTCAAAACACCAATTTCCCTAAACTAAATTGATTTCATATTTCAACCAAAACCCATCTGGAAAGAAGAAGAAAAAGAAAAAAACATATGAAGTAAATAGAATTCTGAATCTCGAAGAGTGTCACCTTCAAAATTAACAATATTTCCCCATCTATATTCAGGAAAAAGAAAAGGTACATGGAGAATAAAACTCAATTCCTTTAATATTTCATGCATTGATCAACATGAAAGACAGAGTTCCCAACATTCATTAGTAATTAGCAGCCCAATTCAACTTCAAAATCCTTTGATTCCTAGTAGCCACTAAATGACTACCATCCAAAGCTTGCTGATATTCTTACCACAAAACATTTGTAGCACCTTGAACAAGAGCAGATGAGAAACGAACAAGTACTTCAGTATTATCCAGCTGAGCTTCAAAAAGCTGCAGAAAACATGAGTGCAACTCGATGTTATATGGTCACCACTGATGGAATATAGAACTATAATTTCCCATAAGATTTTAATGTTTCAAATAAATCTGGATGGTCAACATAAAAAAAGAAACATAAACTTTCGAATTGCATTCATGCAACCCATATGATAACCTTCAACCACACACACATCTGAATTCAACAAAAACACAGATTCGGGAAATAAACTTAACTAAATTATTGCTCAAATTTCAAACCACTTATTTTCTTTTTAAATAGCAACACCTTCCCAAATCAAGTGAAAACCCAAAATTGGTATGTCATTTAAGCCCAAACTTGAATATAATAACTTCTAATTTTGAACAATAACACATAAATGATGAAACAATGTCTAAAATGATGAAACAAGGCCTAATCTAACCGTAGAAGCCACAAAACATGGTTTGCACATGTTTGGAATCTCTGCTAAAGATCCAAGACATGTCAAATGTGAAAATAGCGTCTACCCTGGGATACAAGACAATATTGGTATCTCTTAAATCCACAATTTATGTGAATAGTGGTTAATAATAGCAGTCGTGCACCTTAAGGAAGGAGTTTGAAATGTAAAGAAATCTAGCATAGATTGAGAAACAAGCATTTTTTTTTCTTTTTCCTTCACAGCTAAAAGAGAAATTTCAACCCCACGTTTTCCATTGCAAGCAATTCTATATTATATTTCATCAAGTTTGGAACAGTCAAAATTACAACCTGCCAGAGCCTACACTGTTTTGTCATTGGGAAGTTCAAATAAATTGCATTGCAACGAAGGAACAGGAAACAATAGATCAACTTGACGACCTACATATGCAATGAATACAGACAGCAGAAAAGAAGAAATCTTGAGAGGCTTCCTTGCTTGACATTCAACAAGCAACCAGGCGTGGAAAATATGGGTTTATATCAAGCTCTCAAAAGACTTGTTGTGTTGTGATTCTTTGTGGATGGAAAAGAGAACAAACATTACTGGAACTCAGCCAAGATTGCATACCCATTTATGGAACAAAAGGGAGAAAATATGTGATGCAAATGACTGGCTCCAGAGTTGGACAATCAAATGTAGAATTTGTTTTCCACTCTCAGGCACCCAAACATAATAATCAGCAAGCACATCGTAAAAGCACAATTGGCCATCAGCAGCATCTCCAGCAGGAGAAATTTCATCTTCTTCCCTGCTGAAAAGTATACCTGTGTTCGATGTCAACGCAAGAAAAAATCCAGTGGTTATGGAACAATAAAAAATGTGCATAATATAATAGGCAAAAATGAGAAACAACAACAGCCCATTAACACAAATTGATAAAAACATCTAGTTTTAACTGACCTCGAGCGCGATCATCAACTTCCAAAGCAATGTCAGCAAACAATTCTTGTAACAAGTTCGGTCTCTGAGATGCAGAAGCTAGTGCCTGCAATTGGTTACTAAAACATCACGTAATTTTTTTTTTTTATGAAATAAGGACACTCAATCTTACTCTGTAAACAAACATTGGATTGATTCTCAAGCAAGAAATTGAAAAAAAAAAAAAAAAACCCACCCACCCTATAGCCCTCTAGCTAAGCAAATTCTCTATTAGGACAAAAAATTATCAAATCTTGATTTAAATCTGAGTATAAAAAACTTTCCTTAATCCGCTTGACTACATGATGACGATGGTAAACAAAAGGATCCAAAATAAAGAAATGGAAAATAGAGTGCAAGAGAAGGAAGGAACCCTTTGCAGCTTTTTCTCGATTTCAACGGTGAGAGCCTTCAGATAAGATGAACTTCCAGTTCCTGGCGTCGTTAAACTTGTCTTTTCCATTTTCATTTCTTTATCTAATTTACTATCTTAACAACAATCTTCAACCATTGGATCCAAAAATCCCCCTCCCTAGCCTGATAAATAAATTCCGACCCAAGAAAACAATCAAATTCTCGTCTCTTGCGAAACTAAACGAGAAGCTTCTCTTCCTCGTGCATTCAATTCAATAATCTAGAACACAGCTTCTTTTTTAATTTTTAAAGGGGATTAAGCGACGTGTCACTGTTTGGTCTTGACGAGACCGGGCACGTAAGTTACAATAATGCTTATATTGCTCGTCAAGGTAACGGTGGTCGCTTTGGATTATGTTAGGAGGATAAATTAGGAGTTAATTATTAACTTAGCCCCGTAGTTAATCAAAACTAATGAATTAGTCCTTGCGGTGTAATAAATCCTTAAGTAGTCACTCGACATGTTGATTATCATCAACCATTCTCAATAAGTATTTTTTCTTTTTGTCCAAATACACCTCTTTTCCTGACAGAATCTTATCACCTAACCTACTCTATCTTCATCTGTCTCTTCTTTTTTTAGAAAAAAAATAAAAAAAATTGAATAAGAACATAATTGATGAAAGCAAGGAGCTGTGGATGAATTTAGAAATATAGGGTTTTGATCAAGTTTATAGAAAACCCCACAAAGATCTGTTTTTGTTTTTTCTTTTTAAGAAAAAAACAAAATGATAAATGTACAAAGATATTGAGAACGACGGATTTGAATAACACGAACATAATCGAGCACTAGTGATTGAGAAAAAGGTTTTGCTTTGTGTGTTCGCAAAGCAAAGCTTACGGAGAAGCAATAGTTTCTTGTCCCCAAGATGATCTTTTACCTTGGGGTTCATATTGCCTTGAATTCATATTGGGGCTTTACGACTTCCAAGTCCTGATCAATGGAAGATACCTCCACCAGCTGCTTATTTTCTTTTAGGCAAAGAAAGGTAATCGATGCACCAACTACCCAAACAGCACTCACATGTTCCTTCTGCTATGAAACACTGAGCAATGGAGAGGTGCAATGCATATCAACATAACTAACACACCAAATTAATCCGACAGAAATACACCGAGCTTCTTGCAAACCCCAGAAGCTCCAGAATCAATTTTAGCAATTAGAACAATTTAGGATGGCATTCAAGAACGTCGAGGATTCATGGTCTTCAACGATAATTCTGCTGCAGTCATGTGACCATATTATAGACTGATTTTTGAGAAACTTCGTTTGCATCTGAGTATAATATATCAGGAATAAAAATCTTCCAACTTAAACTGCAATGCAGCGAAGGTTCCACAATCAACAGGAAATAAGACCACTGTATAACCACTCGACCAGTAAGTGTAAGGTGATTTGAGAATACAAGCCGTCTTTACATAACATAAATTGGAATGTGCACACTGTACAAATGGTCTGCATACCATAAAATGCAGAGCCAAGCAAAAAATCTTAGGAAGGCGACAGCTACTAGAACCAAAGTAGTGAAGTACACACAACATGAATAAACTCACCAACCCATCAGTGTTCTTCTAACTGTATCCACAATGTGATTTCTAGCCATCATATTTGATAACTGAAATTTGCAGTTCTCCTCTAGAAGAAATCTGTATATCTCCCATTCACGATCAGAGGTTGAATACCTTCCTATTTCAGCCTAAGAACCAAAATTGCAAAGCGTTAGAAATATTTCACTGTTTATGGGAAACTTTAGAACTGAATTCAGATTTCCATCTGCACTTGGCGACTGACATGAAGTTATCAGCCTCTTCATTATAACGTTGTTCTATTATATTAATAATAGCAGTTGCATCAGAGATAGAAGGAAATAGGATCAGTAAATTGCTTATAAAGCATTCTAGTGCCCTAATTCCAAGCCACATTGGAATTGTCCTATGCATTGCATAATTTCCCATTCAAAAACTCCAAGGCAAGTTGAGTGAAGATGCAATGTGCAGATGCATCTTTGAGTTTTTATTTCTAATGCAATGACTTCTTACCGAAAATATGCAGATCCCAAGTGCTTTTAGAGCATGTGTAATATCATAGAATACTCTGGGTCTTCCCTTTCCAGATAGCTCGACCGGATTAGCAACTAGAAGTTCAGTATCAGGTCCTCGGTTTGCTATAATCACACGTAATGGATGAAGCATTTCAACCTTCAAACGGAAACACAAGGCACTTTGCTTCTCAGGATCCACTATCTTTTTTCCATCCTTTTGCTGAATAAATAGGTCCAAATCACGATGACCATTGGTCACTGGTGAGAATCGACCATAAGCTATCTGTATCAGAAAAATAGCAAACAATATGGGCGTGTAAAATGACAATATCATCCTTCTCTGCATCAATGCACTAAGTGCTAACACAATTTCAAGAAGGTAGAAGATGGAATAATCTGATCATAACAAATTTGGCTCAGCCTTCCATGTAATCCTTCTTTTTATAATAAACCCGTCTTTTTGGAAGCTATTGTATTTCAATGATATGCATCTTTTCACATCTAGTTCTAAATTTTGCTGCTGACCCCTTTATTTAGGGGAAGGGGTAGGCTGGTGTGACAGTCCTATCTTTGATTTACTCCTATTTAAATTTAAAGTAATCATATTAAGATATTTTAAATTTGAATTTGTTTGAATTTATTTTCTATTTAAATAGAATTCTAGGCTATGAAAAAAAGAGGATGGAAAAACTTATTGGCTTTCTATTAAATCATAAGAGAATTGGACAACTTTGAATATGCTTTTATAGAAACCGGACAACCTCAAATATGCTCAGAAACTATCTTTTTTCTTTTATTAATTAGGTCTTTGTAGTTAATCTCTTTTAATTTAATAAAAGTGCTCTTGTTATCATCTTGAATTATCAAATTTGTTACAATTGGTATCAGAACAGTAGATCCATGATAACAAGGATATCATAACTTATTAAAGCAGTTGCCTGCATGAAACAACAGGAGGAGCAACAACTACGCTGACAAACTCAACAAAGAATTTTGAAAGAACCAGTGCGGCAACTTCAAAACAAGTTAGCTAAAGGAACCTATCTAATCTTGAGGGCAAGTTTTTTAATGGGGGTAGAATTGTGACAGTCATAGCCTTGATTTACTTCCATTAAAATTTAAAGTTATTAGATTAGAATCTTTAACATTTAAATTTTAATGTGTTTGAATTTATCTTCTATTTAAATAAAATTATAGGCTATGGAAAAAAGAGGATGAAAAAACTCATGGGGACTTTCTACTAAGTCATAGGAGGAATAAACAATCTCAAATATGTCCTATGAAGACCTGAGCAACCTCAAATGTACTCAAAAACTATCTTTTATCTTTTTTTTTCAATTGCATTTTTGTAATCATTTTTTTTAAACTCAATAAAATTACTATTACTATTAACCTAAATTATCAAGTTTGTTACAGCTGGGCCAATATAGAAACCTAACAAGTTCAGGTAACTGGTGCTGTCTTGTCAGTGCCGGCACAGAAACATTTGCCGCATGAAATGATTAAGGGCCCATTCTAAGTTCACCATAGTGATAAACTTAAAATACTAACAATGGACAGAATCTAGTTAATCCTAAAAATATATATTGCATTAATATGGCGGAAGATGCAAATCCATACCTGTATATTGCAGTCTTTTAAAGTTCTCATCACATCATAAAGAAGACCCTTGTGGTCAACACAATGCACTTGAAGCAGCGAATGAGCAGGGCTCAGTGAATTGTCTATCATTACATCTGTCCTTTTCAATTTCATCATATCTGGGCTAAGAGCTTGTGAATGGATTTCTTTATCTGATATCTCACAATGAAATAATTCATCTGCAATAACAGGAGAAAGAGAAGACATGCCCTGAAGACATTCATACTCGGGCCCTGCCAATTGAAGTTCACAACTGATACATGATTCACCTAGTACAGCATGCAATTGTTCACATATCTCATCTTGTCGTTGCTTTGTGTGTAATAGCTCCCTGTAACAAAATTGTGGAATAGAATGGAGATTAATACACCCACAAAATCCAGCCCAGACTCCTGGGTTTTTAATTACAATTGATCTCATGATCGATTCAGAGAAGTGTTCAATGACCTGATGGACATCAGACAGAATCTAGCCATATCTTCGACTTCCACGAACAACCATTCACTTCACTACGAAGTATAGATCATCATTCTTATCATGTCATTGTCAATTGTTCATGAAAAAAATTGGTAGGTCAGCAAAAACTTGGGAAGAACCATGCCATAAATAGGCACGGTAGATGATAGGTTCCAAGGATAACAAAGTAGCTGCCATCTCTATTCACTCAAACTCAATAACAAAAAACCAAGGAAGTACTAGCTTACGTTACCTCAGCCCTCAGTAACTCAAGGCCTAAGATATGCAGTGAGTGGTTTAGACAATTTTTCCATTGACTTGAATTAAAAGGCAGGACAGAATTCTCGTTATACAGTAGAAAAAATCAAGATTGACCCCACCCAAGACAGGAATTCGAATAAATTCCAAAAGAGAAAGAAAGAAAGAAAAAACTCTTACAGTTTATCAGTAACGAAAAAGAGGTCCAAGACTCTGCCATCTGGGGTTGTAGTAACCTTGACCCTCTGGATTGTTAGCTCCAGCTCACACAAAACTTGATTAACATCTAACGAGAAAAACATTTTCCAATTGCATCAGAGATAGAATTGTCATCATCAGACTAACCTAAGGAAGCAGTAAGCAGCGACGAAAGCAAAGATTAAAAAAAATAAAAATGTACTCTATTAATTACCATGCAGCAATCCTTTCCTGTCGAGACTAAAGAACTTCAACAAGTAAACCGGACAAGACTTGGATTGCTGCTGGTTCCAGTAAAAGGAGACCGAACATGAAGGGCATACAGATAAAAGTCTGTTCTTCAAATGAGTCCATCTTATAATGAACTGTGAGTGTGGAACCACCCAGAATACCATGTAGCACCATTTCCCATCAGTTGAAACATCTGCTCCATAATTATCACTTCAATAATTGTAATAATTAATTAATAAAAACAAAACCAAATAATATTGGTAAGAATAACTACCTCCTTTGGTAATGTAAAGTCCATAGTCAAGAATTACATGAAAAATATCGCAGGCAAGGCCGGTCTTGTCGGGACAATTAACGGTGATCACGTGAGGATCACCTGCCTTCTTTCCTTTCTCGATCAAAACAGCGTCGTCGCTTGGCACTTCCATCTCCTCTTTAAACCCCGGCCAAAATCAGATTGTGTTTTCTTTGAAGGGCTTGACTTTCTAGTAAAATCTAGAAACTGGAAAGGATAACAAAGGGAAAGAAAGATGGAGGGGGAGGGGGAGGGGGAGGCTGTTCCTTTTTACTATTTTTAGTTACAGCTAATGTGATGACAGAGGCGAGAGAGGGAGGAGATCCACGTTAGCATTCGGAGAACAGGTATGCTATTGACAGGTGGCTATATATATATATATATATATATAAACGTGAGTGTCCGACAAACAAGCTCTAAAATTAATGACTAGTAACTTTAAGCAAACTCAAACTCTAACTCTAACTTTAAGCTTCCCTCGGGTGGCTATATTTTGCTTGTGGTGATTGTCGGTTGCTTTGTTTTGTTTTTTTTTTTTTATTTAAGTTTTAATTGGACATGTTTTTATCATAAAATCACTATTAAAATCCTAATTTCATTAGATTTTATTATCTCTATCAAATTATATTTATCAAATTTAAATAGATAAAGATTAAAATATTTTTCAATTTAAATCTGAAATTCTAATAAATTAAGTTTTTTTAATTAAATCCTAGATCAATTGATAGTTGATAGATAGAAGAATATATAATATATGATATTGAATTATAATAAACCATACTAAGAAAACATGTGCAACATATATTATTCATATATTATTGTAATATGTTTAGTGCATAATAATGATGAAGGAAGGGATGGTCCTTTCCCTTCCTTTTTAAGTTTTAATTGATTTAAAACCTAATTAAGTCAGGTTTTATTAATTTCATTAAATTATTTTTATTAAATCTAAATATAGATGAATATTAAGATATTTTTTAATTTAAATTGATCAAGAATGAGGAGGTAGATAATATATAATATTGGATTATACTAAACCATATCAAAAAAACATGTGCAACAACGTATGTTATTGTAACATGTTTGTTGAACAGTGATGATGCATGAAGTTTTTGAAGAGAGTATTTAAGAATGTGATGTAAATTGTATTTTTTTAAATTTATTTTTTTTATTTAAAATAATTTTTTTATGTTTTTAGATTATTTTAATGTGCTGATATTAAAAATATTTTTTAAAAAATATTTTTTTTATTTTAATGCATGTGAAAAAATATTTTAAAATATTATCGACCTGAGAATTTATTTTTGTTGCAGTATATACAACTTAGACTTAAATTAAGCTCCTCGGTGTAAAAACTCATTTTAATAAAATATAGACAAGCTTGGTTAAGCTTTAGCCACCCTATAAAATAAATGAGTGATAAATATGGATCATAGAGAGTAGTAACCTCCCACATATGAATCCTCGGGGGATAACAATCGCAAGTGTGCTTTCGTTAGACAATAAAGACATCTCGAAGGTCTCTCATGTAAAGAGAATTGTTGTCCAGATGTAAAGCAGCAAGTATATCAACATAGTTCATATGATATTGCTCATTATTTCAAGAAAAAAAACAAAGTTTAAAAATTTACCAGTCATAATTTCATCAAAACTCAGGGCAACAAGTTGCAACAACAATGAATGAATCGAACTGAAAAGTAAGATTATGAAAACATGATATTGGTGGTAATTGTATCAACTATAAGATCAGGGTAAAGGCCATGCTCATCACCGCTTATTTCCTAAAGATGACACTGAACTGGGGCAGATGCAATGGTATGCTCCAGGAGAAAGAAACATCAATGTTCGGCACACGAAAATTTTAGCACTGCTCATCTTCAGTATCAGTGATAGTTTTTCACTTCTTTTTGGTGACTCCAAGCCTCAGCCGGAAGTCCTCCTCCATGAGGGGAAGGCCATCCCGCAACTTAACTTTTGGTTCCCATCCCAACAATGCCTTTGCCTTTGTAATGTCAGGTTTCCTCTGTCGTGGATCATCAGGAGTATTCTCCACCATGTTTATCTCCACACCAGGATTAATAAGCTGGAAAAAAAGAGGTTAACGTTTGTCAATAAAAAAACTACGACCATACTGCTTCAACACAAATGTTGTCGAGCTGTGAAGTGCACACTGAATATTTGGCTCAGAAAGGGAGGGGGGGCAACATTGGAAACTAACCTCCTTCACTGTCTCAGCAAGCTCGGTCATGGTAAATTCCCCTGGAAATGTACAGAAAGAACAACGAGGTAAATAGCGAGAAATATGTACATGATATTGGGATATAATGATATGTACATGATATTGGGATATAATGACGAGTCCAAGCTTTTCTATGCAAGCACAAACATACCTGGGTTTCCAATGTTGATTGGTCCAGTGTTCTCTCCTTCCATGAGGCGAATAAGGCCATCAACCTGATACATTTTAAGCAAGCATTTGAGACTCTAGTAACCCCATTGGATATCACGCGAGGTTGAAGTTGATACAGATGCATATATACATGTGTGTGTGTGTGTTCTGCATACCATGTCAGAGACGTAGCAGAAACTGCGAGTTTGAGTTCCAGGCTTTTGAACTGTCAATGGTTCACCACTACACAAATTCAAAAGATAGTAGTGTAAATTAAAAGCTAAGGGACATATGCAAAAAAAATTACCCAATATCTAAAGAACTTTTTATAAAACAAAGCATCAGGAATTTTCATTAGAAACCACAAGGGTGGTGAAACAAAAGCATGGACCTAGACTTCTTGTCAACTAAAGCTAACAAATAAAGCTACGAACACACTGATACCCATGACAGAACAAGGACTTACCGAAGTGCTTGAGCAATGAAGTTGCTCACAACACGCCCATCATCAATATTCATACGCGGTCCATACGTGTTGAAAATTCTAGCAATGCGAATTTCTATCAAAATTAAAGAAACTATGTCAGCAAAATTATTACCAAGGAAAACTCGGTTCCATATGGAGAAAGTTAACACATTTACCTATCCCATGTTGCCTATGATAGTCAAACATCAATGTCTCAGCCACACGCTTCCCTTCATCATAGCAGCTCCGAACCCCTATTGCACAAAAGAGGATGAACTTGATGTTAAAACAATGCTACAATGCAATGAACATTCTTACATAATTTATAATGCAGAGTTGCAGAGAACTTAAAAAACAGTGCATTGGACCAGATGGTGAAGATATATACACGATCCATGCATCAAATGAACGCAAAGCTTGCTACAAGAGCAAGCCCATCAACAAGGAGCTAATTCAAAGAAACTCCCATCTTAATTGAACAGTGAAAATGCAAGAAAAATTGGCTTGGTCAATGACTGAACATACCAATTGGATTAACATTGCCCCAGTAGCTCTCAGGTTGAGGGTGCACAAGTGGATCACCATATACCTCTGAAGTAGATGTAAGCAAGATTCTGCTCCCAATATCATAAATGAGTCAACACATTCATTGATAGTTTTAAAAATAATAATACAAAATATGATCCCTTAACCTTGCTCCGACTCGCTTGGCAAGACCCAGCATGTTCAGCGTGCCAATCACATTTGTTTTTATTGTCTGCAAGATATCACACGCTTCCAAGTTAAAATGTCCCAAGGTTCAATACATATTCCTATTTATAGGAGCATTTATAGAAATTAAACTAAATTGGTGAGGTATGAGAGACATGTTTTATGTGAAGAACAACCATGGCTCATACTGTTTCCTATTCTACCTCCTGAGGCTGAAAATGGGACCAATCTAGTGACATCAGGTGCCAAGGCTCACTAAGAAACTCATTTCCCAGAAAGATTAAAACAAGACAAAGGCAGGCAGCACAAATAGGTAACACAAAGATTCAAAATAGATTATTCCAAACTTCTGATAGTCAAATGACTCCAACCTAACTGGTTGTTAATGGATGGTTATTTCCCATTGCTTGATCACGGTGCTGGGGTTGTTGGTTGCAAAATTAAGGAGGGTGTAAACAAGTACTAATTGATGGACCATGGTTTCACAAAATTAAAATATTTACAAATGCCAGAGAAAGGATGGTGGATAACCTCTAAAAAAAAGAAAAACAAAAGAGAAGAAAGGAAATGGTGGACAAGGACTCGAGTAGAAAATCAAGTTATCATGTTGAGGCACAAGAGACTTGATGTGCAATTAGCAGAGAGCAAAGAACGAGTATTTATAAAAGATACATTGAAAAAACATGGTAAATTAGCAACAACATAGCACATATACACACCTTTACAGGATTGTATTTATAAAAAATGGGAGAAGCAGGGCATGCAAGATGATAAATCTGATCGACCTCAACCAACAATGGCTCCGTGACATCTAGGAAGAACAAGAAGAAACAAGTTATTTTCATTAACATTCTGATATCATAAAAATAAAAGGCAACAGAAAATACATTGATAATAGTATGCCAAACTCCTCAGAAACTCTTATCAATGCTGAATCGCAAAATCTGAATGGCCTTGATGCAACATATGGAAGATTCTTTGTCTAACTTGTAGATTACCATTATTTTCTTTTGTCCCACTTGTTCTTTCTGAGTGCAGTAAGTGCCATTATCTACTGCAGTGGTAGAAAGTAATGTGCTTATAAAAAGAGCTACTAAGTTTGGCATATAAGAACAACCACTTTAGGCAAAAACATAAAGGTAGGGCAGTTTCAAGAGTCCAGATCCCAGGAACCTGCTTCCTGGCCTTTAGTTTAAAATGCACTTGGCATCAAGCCCTACCATCAAAAACAAGATGAATAACAAAATATTCAAATCTAATTTGAAAGTCAACCTTTACATGGAGCTTCTCATGTTTAGTTGCTAGCTAGGATGATACCATGACACTATCTCATAAAGGTCTTTACCTAGTTATGGACCCAAGTGAAACCATAACTTAATTCACAAGAGCTATAAATAACTGGACCTAATCGTACACACCTGCATTGTATCTTGTATAAGGAAGGAAAAACTTGATGTCAATTTTTAAAACTAAAAACTGGAAGACAAGAGCATACCATGACGAATAAGCTCAAACCTCGGCTGACCAATCCATTTCCTAAGATTGTCTTTAGATCCAGTAAAGTAGTTATCAGCAACAATAACCTGTGTATGATGTATTTGACGCATCAATCAAATTGGACAATAAATCATTATTTGTCAAAAACCTTAAACTGGGGCTGAATTAGGTAAGGGAACATGCTGACCTCATTTTTCTCATTTTCCATTAGTTTGTCGACCAAGTGCGATCCAATGAATCCAGCACCTCCAGTAACCAAAATTCTCATATTGGACTGCCATCAATAATGCAATGAAATAAGACTAAATACAGAGCATTGAATTGCAAATGCAATTCATTCACAAGAGTATATTAATAATCACAAGATAAAATTGAGAGCAATGAGGGCAGACATTACGGTGCAGGTACGAAATTTAGTCAAGCAACAAAATACAGCTTTTTTTTTCCAAGCAGCAGAAAAATTAAGAGTTGCTATTTGAAAACCATATTAAGAACGGGAAAGGACTGCTCTATCAAAGCTAGAGAACAAGAAGTTAAATCACCACCTAAAACTAGAAAACAGTAGTATTGTAAGATCTCAATGACCTCAAAGATCAACAGCTGCAAATTCATTTAGTATAGAGAATTATAGCCTTTGTAGCCCTCTAAGCAACATCACTGATCACTGTTTTCCAACTACGATGCGCCGGCTTGGTGGTGGAAATGGAAATTGAAAATCATCTCATAAACTGGTTTCCAGCACTTAGCATGATTTGTTATTTATATATGCCAAGAATCTAACTTAAGTTGAACCAGTTCAAGAAATTAGCTGCACCATTATTGAAGGCAGTTCAAAGAAACAGAGATCTATGAAAAGAACAAGTAGCTATTACCACCATTAAGATTAAGTTTTCTTGATCTTGGACCACTCACACCTCTCTCTCTCTATAAGCAAGTCGTTATCATACAGTCAAAAAATCCACTAAGGGTATGTAATGTAATACATGTACATGCAATGCAGTATATCTGCATTGCAATTTTTAAAGAATTGTGACTGTCTACCTGAGAAAACTTGGAATTTCGCAATGGAGAAGGACTTGGAGGTGGCTTCACTGTTGTTTGATGGTCTCCGTTTGATGCCATTTGATCAGATCTCACTCCAATACCTATACTCAATCCTATCAAATTTAAGCATCAATCAGATATACATACACATCAAACTGTGATCAAATAATTATTACAGAACAAATCAAATCAAATCAAATGGAGTACCAGAGGTAAGATGAGAGGAATATAACCCAACCCAGAAGCCCGAATTTGCTCTCTCTCTCTCTCTCTCTCTCAGCTGTGTGATTGACGAAAGCTGAGAAATTAGAGGCTGATATTTATAATACCGTTACAGTAATAATAATATTCTATAACGTCGAAACTTCTTCCACCAAATATTGAATCGCAAAAAATAAAATAATTAGAACCTTCAGATTCACGTCGCCTTCCTCCCACCTGCCAATAAAAAGAACAGAAATATTTCAAAGCCTTAAACTTTACGAAAAGTTAAATGGGCTACCAGACATCGATCAATGATAGCTCCTCGATAACAATAATGAAACGCTGCACCAACCAGATACAACGAAAGATAGTTTTCTTTTTTAATACTTTATCTATTAAGCAGTGTGTATAAATAAAAGGTTCGAATTCAATAACTTTTTTTTTTCCTTAAAAAAAAAAACTTAAGATTAACATTGGTAGTGAGCTGCACAACTTTCCCTTGGCAAGTTCAATTCTTGAAATCTGTTTTTCAAAGTTATTACAGACGTAAGAAGCATTGGCTTCTTGCATTAAATTTATACAATTGGTAACAATATTGTTCAATTGTTTAGAGCGTGGATTTTACATGAAATCTCGTACAAATTTATGTGTTTTGAAGGGTTTTCCCATTGAAGAAGTTCAACGATTCCCTTCTCAATCTCTCTTGTCTCTTTTATTAAGTTGCTCATGCAAAAACCTAGAGCACTCAAGCATAAGACCACCTGGCTCTTCAGTTCCCTTTCCCCTTCATGATCAGCTGCGTGAAACTTGTCTACAATTTCTTTTGAATGTTCGAGGTAAGAGCTGATGATGCTATCTATCTTATCGTCTTTTAAACTGGAAGCTTTAAAAATGTTCCAGTTTGAAGATTTTCCCAATTCAAGATCATAAGAGATGTTCTTGTTTTCAAGTTTCTTTTCAAGAAATGCTAGCGATTTCAACAATGTCACATCCTCAAAATATTTAACCAAGGAACTAGCCATTTCCTTGAAAAGTTCAACGTCACCGTGTAGTTTATTTACAGACTCCTTCCAGGAAGGTCCAAGTTTTTGTGATTCTTGTTCAAGGAGTCCCACTGCATCAGCACTAAAAAGCAAGAGATCCACCAACTTTGACAAAGACGCCAAGAACTTACAATAGCAAGCACTATGAAAAGGCAAAAACCAGAAGTTGGGCTCCACCTCAGCTTCTCCAATGAACTTCCCTAGTTCGCTAACATCCAATTTTAGTCTCCTTTGTTTCTCTAGCAAGTTGGTTTTGCTGTTGGCTGCAAGGCTCATTGAGCCAACGCAAGCAGACAATGTCCCGAAACATTTAGAAAGCTGAACTTTAGCTAGAGAACAAGATCTAGTGGGTTGCAAGAGAAGGTCTACCATGATTGAACAAGATAATCCAATAAAAGTTTCCACAATTCTTGCTATAGCAAATTCGCTTGGTGGGCCAAAATCTTTCCTGCCCAATATTAGTACAGCTCCAATCACTGCAGAAATACCACCTGCCTGACCATACATCTGGCTGTGCCTCAGAAAACTGGTAACGACGAACCAAGGAAGGAGATAGATAAACCTTATTGGCAAGTATCTTTCAAACACAAAGCAGCCAAATACTCCATATACAGTCCCTAAGACTGTCCCTTGTGCTTTAACATTAGCAACTTTGAACGTCGCCTCCCTTGCAGCAGCTATGCTAATGGCTACAGGGAGGCCTGACCAATAGCTATCTTTCTTGCTATATATCAAACCAAACAGGACAGCAAGGCCCAAGGAGAGAGAGCATTTGAATGCTGGCATAAGCCTTTTGCAGTTTACACTCGTGGACCAGTTGCTCATCCACATGCTCTTGAAGAACCCATTCTTCTGACATGGAGTGCTTGATTCTTTTTGTTGTATGGAGGTGATTGGTTTCGCCAGTGATTTGCTTTGGAGGAGTTTTATGCAAAATAAGAAGAAAAAAGAGGGCAAATCTTCGTGGTTTGTTGGGATCGTTGCTTGAAGTGTTTGAAGGGACTCGATTATTTTGTCTGCATTTGATTCTGGAACAGTTAAAGAATCTCTAGGAAAACAATTCTTGATCTGTTTTAGGGTCAGGCTAACATGCTCCTCTAGTAGAACTAGACCTTGTTTGGTCTCTGCTTCGAGCATTCTTATAGGAAATGAACTGGTACTGGTTAAAGCTATTTCCATCCCTCTCAATGGTATCTCTAGCTCTTGCAATCTCTCTCCCGGATTCAAGTAAGAGTTTCTCAGAAACTTCAATGGAAGCCTCTCCCATTTCACGCTTTCCTGTACACAATCCAGAAAAGAAATGGTGCATGCATGCAAGTTAATTATAAGCAACTCAGCTAAATGTAATTGAAATCTAGTCTTGCACTGGTAGTGGACGGCGCGAAATAGAATCAGTAAATAGTGTTATAAAATGGTACAAAATTTCTTACTTGGTAGCGTTTGATACTCTGGAGAAGTTTGGCACCAGCAATAGTCAATGGCTTGGCTTGGGAGATAGATGTCAATGCCAATGCGTTGTCTTCTGCACAGAAAGCTTTCACATAGAGGTTCAGCCTCTCGGAAACGTTTTCAGCTAGCCTTCCACAATTTTGTTTCAGCTGCAATGTAATTTTTATAGGATTAATATTTATCTTCCACTATCGAAAATATTTTCAAACTATTCATGCTAATTAATTAGTTATAATGCATATATAATGATATTATATTAAACACCTCCCAACAAGCCAGTCTTGGATATGGTAAGAGCAGGGCAATAACACAAGCTAAGACTCCAATAGCGGTACTAGCGGCTACATTCAAAGGATGCATAATAGCCTCAGTATCCACACCATTGATAAAAGCTATAACGTACACGATAACAATCTGACCCAGTGCAATTCGCTTTGCTATCAAATGAGTCCCCTCAGGAAATGCCACCACAAATGCACCCAGCGCCACTGCTAAGGATATGGTGCCATTTGTAAACCGACCTGGACCAATCAGCCAAAGGCTCAGCAGAGCCGGCCCCACGCTCTGGATCGTGGCATAGAGTGCTAGCCAGCAACCATGAAGAGTGTCACCTAAAGTTGCATCAGTGACTATGAGTATCACAGTCACATAAGAGAATGCAGGGAAGGCTATATGGTGTTGGACAGCAGCTGGACCATAAAGGGTGGTGCAACCCACTATGGTACATGCCAGAGCAGTCCTGAACGCCGAGGCCAGGCAACGGAGCCACACTGCTCGGGCACGGTCTGTTGTGGCTAGCATAATTACACTATTACAGGGATTGGATCTAGAAGAAAGAAATGGCAAGTGTTATAGTAGAGAATGCGTGGTCTACGCCTATTGTTGCTAAGAGCAATGCCTGGTGCTGTGGGGTTTGGGCTGATAAGAGCCGAGATTATATAAGACAACAGATTATAAAGTGGAAATTTAGGACCAAGTATAAGGTGCGAGTGTCCCAATTAGTGGTGATGTAAGAATTCGCTGCGCTGAAAGTACTTACGGCACTTGAGGTGGGAGTAGCTAGAAATTAGAATTGCATTACATTGAAGTCATGCTTTTTTGAATAAAAAATTGAAGTCATGCTAAAGCTAAAATGGCCCAGCAGCCATGGCTCATTAGCTTAAGTAATTTCAATCGCGTACTTGAGGGTGTACTTGAAATCATGATCTAATAAAGAAAGATTTTTTTTTTATTTGGATTTGATTTTTTCTGTGCATGTATGTTTATTAGGCTTATAAAATATTCAGTAAGTTTGAGAATTTATTATGATACGTGTAAGTCAACTTGGATACCGCGAGTTATATATAAAAAAAAGGGGTAATTTTAATAGCATAACAGCCGATTAACTTGTAAATGGAAAAATGGGTATAGTGTTTACGATTTGAAGGAAAATATACTTGGATTGTTTCTATATATAATGCAAATTGAGATTTAAGTGGTTCCATTATCTGTCCAGTTAGACTGTCTCGATCAGTTATAAAAATTAAGAAATGAATGAGAAAATTAAACGCAAAAGTGCATTTGTGATATTAACTTTCCTCGAAAGAGTTTTGCAATTATGTTCATTTATTAATTAAGAAAGAGATTAATTCTAGTATTTGTTGTGTTAATATTCTAATACAAATTAATGCATTTAATTAAAAAAACAAATAAATTAATTCCCCAGGTCTCTATTTGTCATTAAGAGGATAATCACCTTTAATTTCAAATACTTTTAGATAGGTTATAGTGCTTAATTATACACAAATATAATTAATCATGTACACTAAACTTTTCAGGACACGCATGATGTTTGAATTCTTAAAAGATTTAATTCCTACCCATGAAAAGAACACCTCCAAACATAAATATTATCGTGTATAAAGAATGTTTGGTTAATGGAAATCAGAATAGAGTTTCCAATATATGATGGCCAAGACTTTAGCCAGAACCGACAAGCCACCACATGAAACATTCAGAGCCAGCATTTCTTGAATAAAAGGATCGAAGGTGGGAAGCTAACTTCATTACAGTTCCACGAAACATAAGCAATCTAACATGGAAATTAAATAGAGAACACATCCATCACGTTACAGTACTTTTAAGTGGGTTTTCTGTCGATGTCCACTTATCCTGTCGTCGGCCATCTTGTACTGATTTCTGTTCTTTGAGGAGAATGAAGGGTCAAGTGGCCCACGTTGATGCTTTTATCAAATATATATATATCGTTGCATCGAGTTAGATAGAGCAGAGTTGCTGCTGCTTGCTTAGTATATCCCGAGTCCAAGTTTATTTTTGCAAGTTCTTTAAAGAAACGTGTATCCGTGATTACTATCTCTCGTATTTCTAAATTCAAATGCCCTTGTTTTCTTATTAGGTAAATTCCCCTTGGAGTTCACATGCTTATGCCATAACCCATAAGTCTTGTGATAGGAAGCAGCATTGAGAGACTTTGGCACTACCAGGCACCCACGACCCATGCACTCACTTAGTGTAAAATGACATCAGAAAAATAAAAATCAAAAGGTTTAGGAAGGAAATTTAATTAGTAGCAGTCCTGGGACCGTCCGTATGTGGTGGGATCTTATGCGCAGACAGTGATAGGATCTTGTCGTCATACAATTGACCTAAGTACTTAGTGCATTGATGATGATCAGCAGTCACCATCCTAATGAGCCCTTCTCTGATCTCGTCCTTAATTAATTTGCTCGAGACAAAGAACCAGTTAATCAACAGAAACTCCTTCATTGATCTGCTACAATCATATTGCAGATGAAAGAAAAGGTCATTAAAAGACAAAGAACCAGTTAATCAACAGAAACTCCTTCATTGATCTGCTACAATCATATTTCAGATGAAAGAAAAGGTCATTAAAAGACAAAGAACCAGTTAATCAACAGAAACTCCTTCATTGATCTGCTACAATCATATTTCAGATGAAAGAAAAGGTCATTAAAAGACAAAGAACCAGCTACTCAACAGAAACTAAACTCCTTCATTGATCTGTTACGATCATATTTCAGATGAAAGAAAAGGTCAAACAAGTACGTAACTAAGAAAAGGCGTTTCATGCTAAAGACACTTAGCAATGAAGGAGAAACATTTTAGCTAAACTCTGCAGATGCTTCCTTTCATTGTTGGATTATTACTGCTGTTTAAACTATCCATCAACTTATCGTCTAATAATAAATTAATGTTTGCCTCCTCATCCTTTATCAAGAAACGACGGTACCATGGCCATTCCATCCCAAGAGCGCTGCATGTATGCTCACATTTTAACTATGATTAGAGGAGAAACTAACTAATTGGTGTGTTAATAAGTAATGGCTGTAGATTTTATTTATTTATTTATTTCAAGATTGTATTGTTGAATCAAACTACACATTAATCAAAACTATGTTTTTTTAATGATATTAAGACATATTTTTCATATCAACTTGGTTTATTCTCATATCAATTAATTACATATTAATTAAAATTATTATTTTTTAATAATCTTAAAAATACAAACTCTCCATCGGTATAATGCATCATAGGAATTTATTAATGGTTATAGATGGAGAAAAATGATATAGCAAATTGAGATACCCATGGAAGTTTCTGGTTTATATTAGCACCACAAAAAATGGGCATCGAAAAAATTGGAAGTCGAATGAATGATAACGTATCAAATCTTCTTCTTCCTCCTTCTTCTTCTTTTCTTGTCACCACGTCGCATGCCCTATCTGTCCCGAATCCGAAAGGCCACATGGACATAAAAGAAATCCATATTAACTTCAACTAACCAACTAGAATTGGGGTAAAGGAGAGGTGTTTCATTATTTACATGAAAGTGAATTTTTTTTTTAATTTCATCTTTTTTTAATTTCATCAGTAGATTTTCTTATTAATTTTTTATTTAATCTGTATATAATATAATTTCATAAAATAAAATTTTAAATTATAATAGAAAGATAAAATTAAAAGAAAGAGTATCACTATGTAAAATATAGAGAAAATGCAAGGTCAATATCAAAATTCTTATAATTTTTATTTTGATCTAAAAATTTATTTTATTCATTTTTAGTCCCTAAACTTGAGAGATGAGAGAAAAAATCACCAGAAAACAGCAAAGGGAGTTCGGATGAGGTGTTTTATCCCTCTCATCTTGCATGAAAAATAAATTGATGTTGAGAGATGATTTTTTTCAATTTAATTTTGTATATTTTAATCGATTTAAGGTGTTTTCAGTTGCAAGATTGGTTTATTAACATAATAAATATCGAACAAGTTACATGTATCATTGATTCTGCCAATTTTTTTTTATGTAAACAAAGATCACTCTTGATGATGGATATATCTATTTCCATAAGTACTAAGCTTTAGGAGTCTAAAATAAGAGGCAACAACAATAGCGACAACAATAATAATAACAACTAGTAATGACATCAACAATATTTATCTCTCAGCAATAACAACAAGAAAGGTTTTAACATTAACTAGAGCATGTCTTACGAGTTGCCTAAAGATAATAGTTGTTTTTTAGTACTGTTTGTCATCTTTTGTTAGTATTGGTGGACTTTTCTCGTTGAGATTTTTTTAATGTATTAGAGATGTCGTCATCGGAACTTTGATGTGCCTCCAGAGTCTCATTGTTTTTTTTTTTCTCTCTCTCTCTTTTCTTTCTCCTTGAAACTTGTATCTTCCCATTTTAACAATTTGTTTGAAATATCACACTTTCCAACTACAACATTTTTAAAAGTCATGATTCTAATCCATGACTTTTACCTCACCACTTACAAGTGTTTTGGTATTGTGATGTAAAGTATTTTTTGCTTGAAAAATACATCAAAATATTTTTTTTTCATATTTTTTTTTTATTTTTGACATCAACACATCAAAATTATCAAAAAATATGAAAATACATTAATCTGATGCTTTTTTCAAGTGAAACAAATTTTAAAAAGCATCCAAAAACAAAAATTACCACACTATCAAATAATCACAAGAAGTGCATTAGTCTAGTAATAGGCTAGGCCAGTCACTTGAATATTCTTAGATGGATCACGAGAGTAGAAGACTCCATGATTTACTTAATAATATGTAAATTACAAAAAAAAACAGAAAAGGGTGATAAATTCATTGCTCCTTTAGACAAATTTCATTATGGATGGGAAGAGTGAATTTATGATCTTTTCCTAAAAAAACCTTTAGGCTAACGGTTGAAGGGTTTCCTTTGCAATTGGGGCATTTTGGAATTTTTGAACTAGCTGGGAGCAAGACTGGTATTTACCTTTTAAATTACATAGTAAAATGACATAAATACCCTTAAAAGTTATACATTGTTGTTTTATTTTTAATTATAAGGTGCACAGTAAAATAACATATTTTCCTTTATATACAAAAATACTTTGACTGTCGAAGAGAGGTGTTTTGGTCTTATCCTTTTTATTTACACAATAAAAATACCTCCTTACTCTTGGGGTTCAATTTGTTATACCTTGGGTCTAATGCCATTTTTTTTCATTGCATTGTTGGTATTTTTGTTGTTATTGGGTAAATTGAGGGTGTTTTTGTCTTTTAATAAATTAAAGGTATTTATAAAATATTTGTTGGCGCTTGTAATGATTTCGGTAACCAAAAAGTCATTTTCGAGTGTCTTTAAATTTGTCTCGACATCTTCTCCATGGAATGGTGGTGCGTGTACAAAAACAAATTTGGTTCGACTTTAACAACCATTTCTTACTTCTTCTTTCTTTACCCTCTCCCTTGATTTGTGTGCCTTTCATTGCAATATTTCAAATCAGTCCCTCTCTTTTTATTTTGGATTTAGTCCCTGGTATTTTGTTTAATATTAGTTTTATTTGAAATAATTTATGAAAATTAAAATTTGTTTCAATTTCATGCTTATTTAATGTTTTTTATTTGTCATATTTGGTCCCTATTGTCTTAATTGTTATTTATGTCATCTGAGATTATTTTTATAATTTATTTTTTTGAGATTCCACCCTTCATCATTTTTTTTCTTATCAGATTTTATTCTCATTTTTTTTATTGTTGTTTGTTTTTTGCTTTGCCAATATTTTTAGTTTTTAAGTTATTTTTTTTAATTTTATCATTCAAAATTTATTTTATTGAAGATTAGGCTTTGTTTTTTTTTTTTTTGGTTTGCTTTCTACTTCCTTTGTTTTTTTTTATTTGGTTGGGTTATCTAGGGTCTTTTTATTTTTTGTTCTTTTTTAAATATATTTTTTAAAAATAGATTTTATTCTTGAATTAAATAGAATTGATTAATTGAATATATATGAATACTCATTTCATTGTATTTTATTTGATTTGCTTTTTCTGGGGCATTGCTCTAGCGACCTAAGTGGCTTCATTGAATGTCATCTTGCATCCTTTTGTAGTGAGGTTTGAATCGTCTTAGCAAACTCTTTTAGCCGTGAATGATGTATACGGTGGAGTGTCGAAAGTTTTCCAACGATCTTTTCTTTATTCTCCTTACATGTATGATATTGATGTCTTGTTTTTTTAGTTAATTACTACCATTTATTTTTTTACATTTCATTTTTTATAGTTGCCTTTGATTTAAATTAAATTATTAAATTAACCAATCTTATTTGATATATTCAAGTTAATGAACCGAGTGTCGAGTTTTTCTTGCTTCTTTAAAAGTACTATCGTTGCTTAAGGAGCCTTTTTATGTTAAATAAAAATTGAATCGGCTCATGGCGTAGAGCAAGTTCCCAGTATAGTATAGCACCAAATATATATAACTAACCAATTGTCTCGTGCTTCTCCGCGAATCATAGTAAAGTTTCTTTTGAGCGAAAAAAAACTGTTTGGGCATTGGTAACTTGTCTTCTAAAAAAAATGATTTTAACCATAAATTGAATTATATTTCGATTTAATTTTGAGATGGAAAAACATTTGATCTACCTTGGTTAACCTGAGCTGACGTGTGAAACTCGTGGAGATAATCTTGGAAAAAAATTTGAAAAGCTCAATCCCGAATTAATTCAATGTTAAAGAATGAAATCGGTGAAAGAACAACATTTGATTAAAAAAATAAAGTGAACTTGAGTCAACCAAGGAAAGCCGCGGTGAAAGTTATGCATGTCACCAGATTCAATAAATTATTTATACCATATATTATTTTTCATTTAATTACACGACAATAAAGTGCATGATAATTTTTTTTATGAAACAATATGTTTTAAAAAAAGTAAAAAAAACATTGACAAACATACAAGGCTAGATAGCAAAGGTAGATAATTGACAATGAAAGGTAAAATTACATTCTTTTAGATTCGAGTTAAATAAAAAAAATAAATCATCGATAACAAAGGGTGAAATTATATTTTTGTTAATTAAAGGATAGGAAAAAAAAACATTATAGAAAAACAAAAAATATATTGAATACCGCAAATCAACCTGTGAAACGGCTACTCGGATAATGGACTTAATTAGATTTCAAGAATTTGTTTTATCAAATTTTTTAAACCAAATATAAAATAGAAAAATAAGAGTCTAGCCGCGTGGGTCTGGGCATTAAAAAATAGCCTAACCAGCGCACTTGAGCCTATCTTTTTTTCTAGTTTCTTAAAGGGATGGGCCATTGTTTTTTTTTTTAAAAAAAAAACAATAGATAGTGTGTACTTTATGCAGTTTGTTGGGAAATTTGGGGGGTTTTTTTCAATTTAAAACTCATTCTTAATATAAAATACCTAGAAAACATTGTAAACACCTTGATTAACATATCAATGGCCACTAGAAACCCAAAAAACATCTCAAAAAAACAAAATCAATTCGAAGCCAAAATAATTCTCACGGTTAGGTTTACTTCCTCGGGCAAGGAGAAGGAAAAAACACACCAGGTTAAACAACCCTTATGAAATGGAACTTATTGAAACCAAATAACACCTAGGCAAGCCCTTAGGTTCTCACTAAGCAAAACAAAAAAGAAAGATCAAATGAAAACAAATCTAGGTATGGGTAATGTGTCTTTTAAAGAAATGAAAATATTTTATCCATTAATTTAAAATCAGGTGCATATTAGACAATATTTTTATTTAACTTTGAGATGGAAACACATTGGATCAATCTAGGTTATTTCGGGTTGACAAGCGAAAGTTGGGGATATGATCTTGAAAAAAACAAAGTGGGAACTTAAATCTCGAATTAATTTAATGTTGAAAAATAAAATTGGTGATAGAAAACCTATTTTTTTAAAAAAAAAACCCAAGTAAACTTGAGCCAACTAACCAAACTCTCGATGCAAATCATGCACGCCATTGGATTCAATAAACTTTTTATTCCATAGATTATTTTTCATTTAATAGATTTACATTACAATAAAGCGAATGAAATATTTTTTTTTTAAAAAAAAGGAACATGAAAAATGCATAAGACTGAGATAGCAAAAGCAAATTGTTGATAACAAAGGGTGAAACAATTTTTTTTTAAAAAAATTAAGTTAATTAAAAAAATAGATCATCGATAATAAATGGTACGATTGTATTCTTTTTAAATCGAGGTATTAAAAGTGCATTAAACACAAAAAACAATAGGCTGGATGTTATAGCTTAACTTGTCAAACTTGCAATCCTAACCATGGAACTAACCGGGCGAATTTTTTTCTGTGTCTAAAAAAAAGACCAAAAAATCCTAGCAATGTTGGCCTACGACCTAGCACACTGGGTTTGTAGAAGGAACAACCCAGACACATAGGTCTTTAAGTCTAGGCTACTCGCGGGTCTGCTTTTTTCTCATTTCAAGGGGGAACGACCTGTTATGCACCCATTTTATTTATTTCTTTTAAAATATAAAGACGACATGTCATCTCCTAACCTAGATTTCAGCCACTATTGTGGTGGCCGGAAAATCAAAGGTGTGAGTTTTTAACCACCAAACTCATTTTTCAACCCATTTATAGCCAAAAACTAGTCCTAGAACATGTAGAAACCAATTTAGCAACCCAAAAAACAGCTCAAATCACAAAATCAAACTGATTAAATTTTCTCTTTCTTGACTTAGATTTGTTTTTTTTTTTTTGAAAAAATTAAAGCTTAAAACAACCTTTATAAGACTCTCCTCACTAAATATAACTTATTGACATTAATTTCAACTATTTTGATGGTCGGAATAGGTATAAAGGCAACTTTCTATAACTAAGCTGAAATTTGGTGAGCTTTCTCTCTTTTCTCTAATAGAAAAGAATTGAAACATGAGGGAAATGAAATTTGATTACCAAAATTAAATTTCTGAAAACTCAAGGGACTGATCACCTATAAACCAAAAAAGATGAGGGACTAAAGTAAACTTTTTATATGAAATTCAAAACCACCACCTATGTTACTCGTTATTTTTATTTTGATCTTCTGACTTTCAATCCAACTCTTCCCCCCCCCAAAAAATATGCATTTGGTTGTAAATTTTTGTTCATAAAGGCTCAATTGTACAAAATTTTTTTATTAGGGACCAAATTAATTTTTTTGTAAAAATCAACTATTACAGCAATAGAACATAGTAAAAATGGATGCAGCAAAACCCAACGTCTTTTAGGTTTGTACTTGATACTTGATTAATAATTGAGCGAATTGAAGACACAGGCATTCGTGGTCAGAAGAGCAAAAGAAAAAAAAAATCCCACGGCTCGCAGAGACTTGTTTTACTAACACAAACAGAATAAACTCTCGTGCCCCCTTCTAGCTCTTAAAATATGCAAAAAAATGAATATTTTGTAGAAAATATGTGGATTTGGATTGTTTCACGTTATTAAAAATATTGATACTGATCATGTTTGTTAAAATATAAACAGTGCGATCCACTTAGATTTTAATTAAGAAAATGACTTGTGTTCATAGAGTTCAGCCATTTAATTGAAATGAAGAGCAGAATTTGTTCATAGTATGAAATAGCTAATTCACTTGTATGCATTGAAAGTACGTAAATTATTTTATGGTGTTCAGGAGACATTTTATTAGTTATTTCCTTCATCTACTTTTTTTTAAAAAAAAGAGGCAGACACACAAAGACGAGATAAAATATTTTTCTCCTACTGTCTCTATTTAAAAAAAAAGTGAATAAAAAAATAACTAATAACATGTAATTAGTCACTCTTTGACACTATAAAATTTCTCATTTTATATGGAATAAAATTGTGATAGAATTTTCCACAATTCATCTGGGTTCTCTTCAAATTGTATTCGTAGAGACTTTTAGTATAATTTGATTATTCGTGGAGTCCATTTTAAGAATGTGATAAAGATTACTTTTTAAAATATTTTTTTACTTTAAAATTAATCTAAATAATGTTTTTTAAAAATTTATTTTTGACACACATCAAACCAATAAAAAAAATGTAAAATAATTTAAAATTAAAAAAATAGTTGAAATTGCAATCCCAATCACCACCTAAATACCATAGATACTATATGTAAAGCTGATAATGTTGAGTCTTAGGGCCAGTTAGCCAGACCTTATCACCAGTTAAGGTTGTCCTCTTACTGTCTAACAAGATTACAGTCTTATCTATTTCTTCAATAAGCAGCTATGCTAGTTTGCTAGTCCCTTGCCAAAAAGCATCACAAACTGCTTGTGGTGCATATTCTGACACATTCATCCATCCTTGGTACAGAAAAGAGGCAAACTAACCAACTATATTATGCCGCAACAAAGTGACACTGAGTAAAAGAGAATTGCTTCCTTGGAAGATTGCATTCAGCTATAGATAAAATACAATGCTAGTAAGACCATGAATACAGACAACAATAATATACATTCTCAACTATGAATACAAGAATACCGGATATTCAACAAGCAGAAACAACAATTTTTTTTTAAAAAAAAACAATATCCTGACATTTTTATGGTGTATACGATAAAAGCTAACCTGAAAATTATGAAAGCAGCAAGAGAAATCAGAAGGTCTGCTTCACTCTTTTCCTTGAGGAAACTGAAAGAGACAGCTTTCGGGATCATATATTCCCGCAAGGATAGCTACAACAACCCACACCATAAGAATGCCAATTACAAGAGTTCTCAACAGGTGGTTCCAGTTATCATTAACATGAACATCAGCCTGGGTAGTCAGATGTGGTGAAGGAAGATCTTCCCCACCACCACTAAAAAATGGACTGGCTGTGTTGATCTCATTTGTAGATTGTGGCTGCTGCATAATGCGAACGTCTGAACATATCTCACAACTGCAATTACCTCCAAGACATGATGGGAGTGTCTTAAGGCACTCCAAGAGAACCCTGTGGTACATTTTCCCTTCAATTCTCAGCTTCTTCCTTGTGACAGGTTTTAGAACCTGAACAGAACGAGAGATCCATGTTTAGACATATAAAGGGAGAGAATAAAGGCACAGATTTTACATGATGACAAGAACTTCATAAAAAGTAATACCCCCTTCGTTTCTACAACCCAAAACGACAAAAAATGAAAAATGTAACACAGGAAGACCAATCATTCAGATCCTTATGAGAAAGTATGCTTACTTGGATAAAGGTTTGAGCAATAACTCGAACTACTGGAGGAAGCCGTATAACAACCAATTGACCAAGGCGGTTGGGGAAGTTATCATGCAGAAGTGAAGAGCAGGATCTCATCATTTGCATAGGTATTTTCAATGGTGATAGCCCATCACAATCCACGAGAACGGTAATCTGAGGACTATCTTCATCAACTAAATGCAGGATTCCATGCTCTACCTGAGATACTGGTGCATATCCATTTCATTAATATTGAAATTGAACATACAAAATGTCAAAATAGATAAACTAATGGAACAAACATACTAAAACGTTGACAGCTTATTTCAAAATTCAAACTAACATAAGCAATTGAAAAGGAGATATTCCATTGGTTCAAATCCATTCCTTCTATCATCAGAAAACGAATCATTTTTTTAGCAGGCAAGTAACCAGCTACATTGTTGACCTTGCAGGATGGTGCTTTTAGTATAGAAAATAAATAAAGGCATCAATGGTCAACATTGCATGTTATTCAACCAATGCTCTTCAGCTCATCCATAAGGACCAGTTTATAAGTAGGGTTTGGGCAGTTTTAGCAAACAACCAGCATACCAGACATTAGAAGGTGAGAAACATGATCGATTTGCCTCCAATGAAGAATCTAAAATTGAGGTGCTCCTTAGATGGAACAGTAATTATACTTTGTTATCTTTGGTGAGGAAAACCTTTTTATTTGGATGCCAGCATCCAATGGCCTATATGGCAAGAAGTTTAATGGTATATGGTCAAAGAATAGGAACTTACTAATGGCTTGAGCGAAGCGAGCTCTCTCATGAGATGGAAAGTTGGCGCAAGCTAGACCAAGCCGCACAATGAGGCAAGGTCGGTTCAGCACATCAAGACCATGCCAGAAGACCATATTTGACCAGTTTTCAAGCTCTTGTTGTGAAAGAATTCTGTAAGTCTCCCTCCAACGGATTGTCTTCTTTATTGACAATAAAAAGCTCGAAAAGTCCCCATTTGCAGCAGAGTAAAATCTACGGAGCTCGTCCTCATTAATTCTGCATAAACATCCATGTCATGGTCAGCTGCAACAAGAAAAGCCAAGAGGTTCAAAGAATCTAAGACTATGAAATGAGTTTCCAAACCAGTGCAGAAAAGTTATGTCTTTGAGAAAATTAACCAAATGGACAGCTGAGTGATGTATATGAGACTTTTCGGAGACCTAATACAGCAGAGGAACAAGAATAGCACTAGAAGTTCATTCTGGGTCACTGGAGGATGAGGAGAATTATCTTAGACATTGACATAAGGCTGAAATCCAGGAAGAAGATAAGGATCTGAACTTTCTTAGAACATGTCTGTTTTTGTATGACAAATTTATGATGAGCTCAGAAACAGTTGCCAGAACAGAAATAAGCATGGAATGGATAGAACATGTTAAGGTCTTTAGCACAGAGCCTGGTCACATTCTCGATTGATAAAGAAGTACACAGACGATCAATGATGGAACTAATTGGCTGTAAAGTACATAACAAGATGATGTCCTAGAATCCAGAACAAGAAAACCACACAGCACATATTTTTCACATTCCGGGTACATTATAAGTGAGAAAAACCACCTTTCTGGTAATGCAATTCCTTGATTTTCTAGCTCCCTGTACAGTTGTATCAACCAAATTTCAGATGCTAGACTTTGAGAGGCCACGTCAGAAGTCCTGCAGATCAGATGAAAGCCATAAACTTGTAACTAGATCCCCGGAAGTAGTTCCAGGACACCAAAGTTCCCAAACAAATTTCTTTAGTAAAATATCATAACCAAAAATATATATAAAATAAATAAAACCAATACATCCACCAGACAATAATCAAGAGAAAAAAAGACCATAAGCTTAAATCTTATTGAGCAATGAATGCCCAAGAAAAGACATCAATAAAAGAGAGCCAGGTAGATATCTAGATAACAAGCATACCAAAGACGCATCCAAAACAAAAACCCATGTCATGTCAAGCACTAAAACAAATTCCTCGTGGACTTACTGAGCCACTATAATATAGCCCCAAGACATCAACTGACCAAATCCAGCTCAATGTCATCTGGGTTACAAACCCAGCATCTTCCAAACAGTTTTTTTCCAAATATCATTTACCCAATAAACTGGAAACTGTGTTGCATTGTTTCAGACAGTAAACTGGTGTTTTTATCAGAACTAGGATTCAAGAATCAAGGTCCCAGGCCCACATATAATTCCGAAGTCAACCAATTCGTTCATGGACCAGTTGAAGGATGGAAAAAAACCAGATGTAGATGTGGAGAAGAAAACAAATAGAAAATTAAAAGGTGTAATGAATTTATTGATTATGTGTTTTAACTGGCCATTGTTAATTGACAGTTCAACACAAGCTCTTAATCAAAGTTAGGAAGTACCCGGTCACAACAGAACCAACTTTCATCTGCAATTTCCAATTCCAGTTGGCACAAATAGCCTGTTTGTTTATATTTGACACCCCATAACCCAAGATTGAACATCAAAATTCAAATTACAATCCTAAAATCACTAGTCCTTGATTTCAAACCTTCATCAGTTAGTCACCAACTTACAACATATCTCTCATGTAATAATAAACCAAACATCAACAACATGCATTACAAGTTTTAAAATTGATTAAATTGCTTGTTTAAACTATTTTTATAAGAAATTGTAGATTTGCTCTTGTGATTCCAGTTCATCAAGAGAGCAGATGTTAAAAAGGTAAAGGTTTCACATAAAAATGGAGAAAAATAACTATTGTTTTCCATTAACAAAGTATCGAAAGAACTTAACCTATTTAGTAAAAAAAAAAAAAAAAGAAGCTATAAGACCTCCACAATTATAACATTTAAAAAGGTAAATTACAATATCATAGAATTTCAGAGATCATCCAAAAGTTTCAAGATATGTAAAAAAAAAAACTTTATGTTTACAAAATATTACATAAACTCTCCTCTGTACCCAAAACACCCATGATTATTATTAAGAAAAGATAATTAAATTAAAGAACTTCAGAAATTTGAGAAAGAATACATAAAAATAGGACATGATTATTTTTTTAGTAGATGAACAATATTAATTGCATTATTTAATTTCAATCAATTTTGTTTGATTTTTTTAAATATTCTTTCTCAAGTATTTTTAAGTTTTTTTGTTTATCTATTTTTCTAAATATCAATTAAGCGCATTTTTGACATGTGAAGAGGTTAATGTCAAATCTTCAAACTTTTGGATAGTTTTTATAATTTTATGTTTTACCTCAGGAAGGTTATTGTAATTTACCCTATTGAAAATATTGAAAACATCTATTTACCTTGTTTCAAAAGAGGAAAGTACAGAGAGTGACTCAGAACATGTTTCTGAATCAGCTTCATGAGAATTATTGGAGCCATTTGAGTTTTCACCGCTGCAGTTTGATTGATCGGATATAGCAGTTGCAACTGAAAGGACTAATAATGGACTCGAAAACATCTATAAGCAAGTCAGGAAAGTACATAAAATTATTTCCAGGAAATCATACTAAGTTATAAACAGCATATATCATCACAAGAAGAGAATAGAAAATTATTCACTATGACCTCAACCATAACAGGAAAATGCAGACAACAAGCCAAGAGAAAAGAAAATTACAGGTTAAGAAATTGAGTTCTAAAAATAGCTGATGGCAGAAAGAGCCCCTTAAATTAAAAATCATTATGAGCTAAGCAAAACTTTCAATTACGGGTCATTGCTGGGCATGACACTTCAAGTATTGGACTTGCAACCACAAAGGTGCATGTAAAAACTTGACAACAGCCGCTTCATGCAAAAAAGCTGAAGGATATAACTGTCCCCGGATTCTTTGTAGCACATGATTCCAGTTGATTATATTTGTCACTTATGATGAGAACCAACTATCAAAGATGATAGTAGCAAATGCTGACACCAAGCAGTGATAGAATTGGTTCTTATCATATGTGCTGATCTTCTTCAATAATTGCTTCTTATTTATGAAGACACAACTGACTTGGCTGCTGCAGACAACAAGTGAGCTAAACCGAAACTCTCTTACCATTTGTCTCCCTTTAACTGATCAAATTCAAAGCTTCATTATTTGTGGAAGAACCTGTCTTCGATGTAAGTACTTGCTCATTTATGGACCCTTGGCTCATTCTAAACACATGGAACCCTCTCTGATTTCTCTCACTGAGGCTTAATACTCTCAAATCTCACCATTACATCATCCACAAAAACTCCTTCTAATCCTAACCAATCATCACTCTACAATTACACCTGCTCGCTCAATTCTTCATCCTATCCCAGGATCCCATGGTATTTTCACCTGCTGCAACTTTAAACCCCCAGAGCATTGTCTGATTCTACTCTCTCATCCCTCTCTTTCTCCATACCATTACTTACATACAAGAGTGCCTCTTTTCATATTATATTTTTTTATAAGTAATTCATTAGAAGAACCACGCATATATAAAAGGAAATGTGTCTTTAGCACATAGCTACTATATTTTGTAAATGCTTTCCCACTTCCATCATTTGAGCTACACCAAATTACTTGAAACTAAAAATAATATAAAAATCCTCAGAATAAGTGTAAAAATGTCTGCCTTCAGTTATTGTGAAGAAAGTAAATAACTAGTGAATGTGTGAAACAATTGATAAACCAGTAGCAATGTTATTTGATTGCGATGACAGACAATAAGTGCGAAGCAAGAAACAACCTGTACACCTTTAACCAAACCCTTGAAGGGAGCCCATCTTTGAATCCACTTAAAAGGTGGATAGCAAAGGAGTTGCAAAGCCTGAAGACCATTCCACACCTGGGGACATTTAGACCTCGAAACCCTTCGTACCGTCTCTAACGTAGCAACTTTGAGTAAAAATATTGCTACCTGACCAACTGGGCCAGTACCATGTCTTGAATAAACTATAAGCTTGCAAGCACTCCGAGGAAATGATTTATGATCAGAGGCAACTGTTTTTCCCTTGTAAACAACAGTCTTCCCTTGCCCTTGCCCTTGATCTCTAACAGACTTATGCGTAGGATCTCCCATGGAAGCGGGTTCACCCAATTTATTTCACTTATTTAAACTGGTGGCATTTCATCAAAGGGTTGTTGTCCAAACTTCAATCTGAAAATAGCATGGCCCTGATCAGCACAATATATGCGGCTATGATAGCTAAATACCGACATCAAATCAAACTATTCCTAAATTCAATCCCAGCATCATTAAATCCTGCCTAATAAAGCAAAGGGAAAAGAAAGCACTCACAGGAAAATCTTCATGAAGATCTGATCAAACGATGACAAGATGATTCGAAGGGGAAACAGAGTAGGAAACACAGCTTTTTGGTTCGATCTTTTATTATGGAGGAAGGGAGGTGACACAAGAGCAGAGAGAGCCTTGATCAATTTGTACTGTGTTTGGTTGCTATTTTGTTTGTCTTCTAATAGTTCATTTATAACCTATTTATTTATCAGTGGTAAGCTTTTACTCCTATAGTTTGAAACTTTTCAGAATTACCCTTCGACTTTCCAATCCACCCAACTATTAAATAACCGACTATCTAGTTTTCAATCTGACCCATTTATTAAATAGCCGGCCTTTCGAATTTGGTTTTGGAGTTTTCTCTCTTTCTTTTTTTTAGGTTTTCAAGTGTTTAGGCAAGATGTTAGAATATTTATTTTGTGTGTGTGTAAGGTTATTTGAGGGGTAAAATAAGAAAAAATTAAGAAAAATAAATAAATAAAAATATTACAAAAGTTAAACTTTTTCCACTGGTAAAATTTAAAACTTTCTAAAGGTGTAGGGGTAAGATTGATCAATTTCAAACTATAAGAGTAGAAATGAAAATATTGATGAATCGTAAGGGTAGAAGTATAGTTTATTACCCTGTAATCCAACTAACTTAAAGAGTTAGAGAAAGCGTAGGACCCAGATTGTGGACTGTGAGCCATTGACAGCTCCCTTGATGACACGTATACCAACAAAAATAGTGTCGTCGTGAAATTTATAAACTTTGCACGTTTGTTCCGTACATGGAAAAAATTTCCAGAGATCACTTTCTAACTTTCTCTCGTCTTTATTTATTTTTAGAAAAGTTAGTTAATAAAAAATATTTTTTAGATAAAAAAATTTAACTTTATTTTTATAATAGTTTTTATTTTAGTTTTTTGAAAAAAAAATTCTAGAAATTATAAAAAAAGATAAAAAACTAAAGCAAATTGAAAATAAAAAAATATTATGGTTCAAATTAAAAACTAAAGCAAAATTTTGAACAATTGATCCAAGGTAAAATGTGAAAAAGTAAATAATATATATGTGAATAATATTTTTTTCATATCTTTTAGATTTATTTTCATTAATCATGAGGATATAATGACGATGATTATAATGCTGGAAAGATATTAGTGATAGGATGATAGTTTCTGGTGTTGTGATTTTAATAATGCTGGTAATATGATATTATAAAAATAATAAATCCACTTGTTATTAATATAATATTATCCCCTTTGTGTGAAGTATAGTTATGTGTAGGAAACAAATCTTGTTGAATTGATCCACAATTGAACAGTGGAGGAAACCCCCAATGTGCTGATTTCATTAACAAATACTCTAAATTGTGTGGGGGATACATAAAATACTGTGGATTATAACAGTAATTCATAGTATTTTTTTTTTAACTTTTTTTTTTCTTTTTCTTTTTTTTGCAAAATTATTTTTTTTCAATTTTCTTATTTTTTCTTATTTTTTCATTTATTTTTTTTCAAAATTATTTTTGTTGATTTTACTTTTTAAATATTGACCTGGTTAAAATTTTTGCTTTGTAATTTTAATTTTTTTTTTAAATACTGTGGATTGCTGCGATGTTTTTCCACTTAGTTTTTCTATTTTATTTCTTTATTTTTCAAAATTATATTTGTCGATTTTTTTTTAATATTGAGCTGATTGAGAATTTAGTTTTGTAATTTTTTTCTTTAAAACATTGTTGATTGCTACAGTGTTTCTCTGCATGGTTTTTTTCCTCCAAAATTATCTTTATTTTATTTTATTTTTTAATATTGAGCTGGTTAAAAATTACAGTTACAATATGTGAGGAAAGCACTATAACTTTTTTTGAAAATTACTGTCCATTGCTACAGTGTTTTTTCCCATATGGTTTTTTTTATAATTTTTTTCAAATTATCCTTTTTAATTTTATTTTTTTAATATTGAGTTGTTTGTGAATTACAATTACAAGTCATTATAAATAAGGCTAAATCATGTGGGGAAGCACTGTAGCTTCATCACAAAACACTGTTAATTGCTACAGTGTTTCCAACATGATTTTTTTTTCCTTTTTTTGGTGTTTGTTTTGTTATTTTTTTTTATAAAATTGTCTCTATCGATTTTTTTTTTAATATTGAGCTGATTAAGAATTTAACTTTGTAATTTTTCTTCTTTAAAACACTGTGAATTGTTGCAATGTTTTCCCATGTGATTTTTTTATGATTTTTTCTAAAATTATCTTTGTTGATTTTTTTTTAATATTGAGTTGGTTAATAATTATAATTATAATAAAACTAAATTATATGAGAAAAGCGTTATAGTTTTTCTCACAAAACACTGTGGATTGTTACAATATTTCTCTAAATGTTTTTTATTTTATTTTATTGGGAAAAGTGTTCTAGTTTTCCTCCCAAAACATTGTCAATTGCTACAATGTTTTTTCTCATGAGTTTTTTTCCTTCCAAAATTATCTTTGTTGGTTTTTTTTTTAATATTAAGTTAGTAGAGAATTTAGCTTTGTAATTTTTTTTTATTAACTGAAAAGCTAAATCATGTGGCGAAAACACTGTATCTTTCATCACAAAACACTGTAAATTGCTATAAATCATTTTGTTCAGTCTCTAAGTTTTGGATTGCCAACACAACTTTTTTTTGTCATGAAATATTTGCTCCATCATACCTTTAATTTCTATTACTTATCTAGCGCTGGTTCACAATTATAATACTATTAAGTGTATTTGTTTTATAAGCCCGCAGTAGCACGCGGGCATGTCATCTCGTCCATAATTAAATCGTGTAGTTCACTGGAGCTTAAAAAAGGTATTTGGGTTTTTCACGGGATAAAATTCTATTGAGTTTACCATTAAAGTTAATGGCACGTGGCATGCACTAATCGATAAACATTCAACATTTTGAAATGAAAATGAAACTATTTTAAATTTCCAAAATTAAATTTTAAATAGAATTTTAATTTTTTAAAATGATATAAAAGTAAATTAGATATAATTTTTCTGATTTATTACACTAAAAAGAAAATAATATCAAAACTAATTAACTTCTTGAAAAATACACACGTACTTATTTATATCTTTAGAGACACTTGAAAGGAATAAGAGAAGAACAAAGAAATTATAAAAAACAAAAAATATTGATTCTAAATAGCCCGATAATGATCATGTATTTGATCATTGATTTCAAGGTAAATTAGTTGCATTATTGAATGAGGAATAACTTTTAAAATAAATGGAAAGATTTAATTATATATTTTTTTAAAAATTAATATAAATATTTGAACCAGTTTGTACATATCTTAACTAATTTTATAAATTTTAAATTTAATAATTATATAAACTTTTAATAACAGGGATATTTAAATTAATAATATTTAAAAAATAAATTTAAAATCTAGTTGAAGTACTTTTCCACTACTCAATTCTACATTTTTTATTTTTAACAATAAGACAACATTTAAAATCACGTGGACTTCCATGGCATTACTAATTTCCACTAACAACAATTTCTCTGCCAAGTGGATCCATGATGCCAGGTGCTCCAAGCTGAAAGCGTGCGATTTATTTAGATGTGCACGAAGCCCACGTGTAACTAATTCGTTGAATACGTGTCTAATCCATCGCGGATTCAGTAACGAAGCCTCCGACTCTCTCTCCCTAGCTAACTTGCGCAGTATTTATCAAAAAGAAAAAGAAAAGGCTTGCACAGCACAATAACCAGAGGCAAAGGAGAGCGAGAGAGGGAGTACAATGGCAATGGCATCAAATCTGAGCCCAGAATATGCCTATACGATAGTCTACGCGAAGGACGTAGCCAAGTCCGTTGCTTTCTATGCTAAAGCATTTGGCTATCATGTTCGTCGCTTAGACGAGTCTAACAGGTTCTAATTTTATTTCAATATGAAGTTAAGATTAATTCAATTGATTATTTGTTTATCCAATGCTAACTAGAACTACTATTTTGTTTCGAAAATAGATGGGGAGAGCTGGACAGCGGGCCGACCACGATAGCCTTCACTCCGATTCACCAACGCGAGACTGATGACCGAAGCGGTGCAGTGCAGACTCCCCATTCTGACCGGGAGAGACCACCCATGGAGGTTTGTTTTTCTTATACGGATGTCGATGCTGCCTACAAGGTAGATTTCTCCTTCGGTATCATGCGTTTTCATTTCTCATTTCTCTCTTTCTTTCTTTGATTTTAAAAACAACTTTTTTTAATTATAAAATAAAAGTTTTATCTCGATTTCAATTTTTTTTAGGGCACTGGGCCGAATTTATGGCTTTCGTTTTTTTATATATAATTTATTCACGACGATGGATGACAGAGGGCAGTGGAAAACGGTGCTATCCCGGTGAGCAAACCAGAGGACAAAGAATGGGGACAGAGGGTCGGGTACGTGCGTGATATTGATGGAATAGTAGTGAGAATGGGGAGCCATGTTGTGAAGCCTACAAAGCAAGACTGAGAGAATGTTCGGTATTGCTGTAGTTTTTGTGTTTATGCTCTGAGAAAAATCATTTTTAATCATTTTGTGTTCTTAGATCAAATGCATATCATTTGATGGAAAGCTTCTCGAATTGATTGACCTTCCAATGGATGCAATCATGTCTATAATTTCCATCCCCTGTTCCGTAAGCATTGAAGCATTCCCGTTTCGTACGAAAAACACATTTTGTTTCAAAATTATTGCTTCTATTTCTTATTTTAAATTAATGTGGGTATTTGAATCAGCTTGCACATACCTCAACTAATTTCACAGGCCCTGAAGTTAACGATCATGTAAACCTTCAGTGGTCATCATATGAGCAACTACATGGTTCGAACCTGACACCACAAAAAAAAAAAAATTTTAGTTTCAAGTTCTTACCATTAAACCATCACTTAGATAGTTATATTTTTTTTTTTAATTACTTTAATGATGGGGTTTATGTGAAACATAATACATTATTATCTTTTTTCCCTTCTTACAAATTGAAGACCTATGCAGAGTCATTCATTTCAGTCAGCAGGAAAACAAAACTAATCTAAATAACACCAAACAAAACTCTTCAACAAGTGCAAATCGACATAGAAAACATTGCAACTATGTGTCTTTATCCACTCCATTAGTCTCGCCCGCTCTCAGACTTAATTGTTATGTTTTGAAGGTTCTGAATGCTGGAAAAATTACTTTCAACCATAGAAAGCACTGTAAAAATTACGTGTCTTTATCCACCCCATTAGGCATTAGTCTCACCCACTCTCAGACTTTTGTTAAGTTTTGAAGGTTCTAGAGTCCAGCTTCGGAAACTTCAGTTTGAGGAGCATCGATGCAGTTCGGAGCATGATGAGTAGCTATTTTGTAAGCAATATATTATTAATATGAAGGAGTGTAAACCTTAGATTTCTATACACTCATCTAAATAAGTCACTGTAGAAACTAATTTCAATGCTAATAATTAATATTTTTGGCAATATTAATGTTGTTATTAGTTAAGGAAAAAAAAAGATTCAGCATGAAACTGGAATATGCATATTGCAGGACAATACATGGTGATCATGCTGTATGGAGCTAATTCAGAAAATGACACTTTAGTATTTCAAAGATTACCGGTCTTCTTCGAGCGTGCTGAATATATCATGATGTGTTAATATTAAAAATATCTTTTAAAAAATATAAATATTATTTTAAATAAAAAATATTTTAAAAAATAATTGATATCATATTTATTAACACCCCTGTAAAACTATGGTTAAAATCTTAACCAAATATAATTAGATATTATTTGGAAATGCGGTGCAAATCGCATTCCTAAAAAATTTAATTTTTTTTACTAAAAATTATTTTTTTTGTATATTTTGAATTGTTTTAATATGCTGATTTCAAAATAATTTTTTTAAAATAAATAAATTATTTTGATGCATTTCAAAAAAAAAAACACTTTAAAAAACAACCACAACCACAATCACACTCCCAAACAAGCTCTCGTACTCGTGTATCATTATGATTTTTAAAAAAATACTTTTAATTATAATTTTAAGAATTTTAATTTTAGAAAATATATATTTCTTTAAAATTAATGTGAGAAACGATCAATCCACTAGAAATATAAAACTTTTCATCAAAGAAAGATCTTCCTTCCCTCCGGGGAAAATGCTTCTTGTTAACAAGAATTTTTTCCATTCACCTTTTTATAAGAAAACGATCTAGCGGTTTAAATCAATAAAGGATGAATTTTGCATGTAAAATAAATATAAAATATGTTTTTATAAATGAAAATTAAATTATTTTAATTTTTATAAAATTAAGATTTAAAACGTAATTGTATATAATTCAAAATAAAAAAGACTAGTATGATTTATTAACTAAGAAATTATATAATTATAATTTTTATTTATTTTTTTACTATAGTGAGTACGGCAACAATGACAAATCAATAAATTGTTTTTGAAAAAAAAAATGTTTAGATTATTTTTTTTCTTTTTTCTTGGCATATTTTTTTATTTTTCCTATCTATCACTATTTTTTTTCTTTTTCTTTCTTTTTCTTTCTTTTTTGAAAAAAAATATTAGTTTTTATTCTTTAAATATTTATCCCTTTATATTTGATTTATTTATGCCATTTATTTTCTTTTCTTTTCTTTTCTTCACTATCTTGTAATTGGTAATAATGTTTTCCTTTACATTGAAAAAACACAAGAAATAATGTTTTATTATAGTAATTACAATATAGTATGATTTTCTCACTGCATTAAAAATTAATTTAAGATCTTATAAATTTTTATTAGTACATATAATTTTTATTTTATTTTATTATATATAAACATTGATTATTTCATTCATAATTATATTTTTTATTCGATGTTAAAAAATACATTAACAACTCCTATAAATATGTGTTAGAAAAAATTTATTTGACCGATAACAAAGAGAATTGAATAAATGCTTTAATATTTTTTTGTATTTATTGGTATGAATTATTTTTGATTTATTTAATTAAATAATTGTATAAACTTTTTAATTTATTATTAGAATTAAAAAAAGAAAAACACGTTGAAAAAAAATTGTATAATTGTTTTTAATGACTCCGCGGCGAAACGAAGACCCTGGAAAGAGATAGAAAAAGCAAATGTGATTGTGTGTTCGTGTGGCGGTGAAAAAAAGGAAAAAATTGCTTTTCGTTGGTTTGAGCCGATACAGGATAAAAAAGGAGGTACTGTTGCTGGCAGGGAGGGAGAGCAGCAGTGCAGCACGAGATAAATAGTTAACTCGAGATACTTCTGGAACTATCCTGGTTTATTTATTTATTTTACGAATTATGATTAAATTCTCAACAGGGGTAAATGTTCATAGGTTTTTCTTATTAATTTTTTTAATGATTTATACCGCAATTTGTGAACGGCAGAGTATTTATTCCATCACATAAATTTTAATTAATTGGATTTTTCTACCATAACCATATTAACTCATTTTTACTGTGTTTTAAGGTAGCATTTTGCACAGTTTTTATATACCTACACGTTAATAAAAACTAAAAAATAAAACTGAATGTCATTCAATGTCACATGTTATTTTTTTTTTCAAACTTTTCTTTTATAATATTACATCTTTCATTTTTCTTTCAAATTTTGTCTACATTTTACTGATTTTAAATTAGTCACTTTAATTTATTTTAATTTGTTTTCTATAAAATTATTACAATTTTAAACAAACATTTTAATATTTTGTTGGTGCTAAATTCTAGCAAGCATTTATTTTTATTATAATATCATTAAATAAAAAATAATTTAAAAAACAAAGTATTTAAACTCAATTTAGTGTATGATCCGAGTCACGAGTTTTGCAAGTTGAGCGATGAAACTCAGATTGACCCCATATGTTGATGTCTTGATATTAAAAAAAAAATCATCTTGGAATTTTTCTAAATTCAAACCATGTTTTTACCTGTGGTCTATGTTATTTTTGAACATGTCAAGTTAATTGGGTCATCTAGAGTCAACTCCTATGATGGTTAATTTAAAACTCGGACTAGCTAAGGAGTTGGGTTGGAAGATTTTAAAGATGACTAGCTAGGTCGAGTTTAAAAACAATGTCAAATAGTTTTTTTTATTCCATATTCCAATTTTATCTTTCAATTGAGTCTTGTTTGGCTATTTTTTTTTCAATTTTTTTTTTTAAAAAATTTGGTTGATTTTATATCGGTATTCATAATTTATTTTGTTTTGGTTTTTATGACGTTATCACAGTTTTAAACAAACGCCCCCAACATATGGTTGATACTTAAGTTTGCGAGTGTCTATTTTTGTTACCATATCACAAGGAAAAACTAGTTTGAAAAAAATTATTAAACCTAGTAGAGTCCATGATCCATGTCACAAGTTTGGCGGGTTAAGCCATGAAGTCCGGGTCAATCTAATATGTGTTTGTTTCAGTATTAAAAAAATATATGTCATATTGAAATTTTTTAAAAGTTAAATAATATTTTTTACAAGTCATCTAAGTTATATTTAGACCTATTAAGTCGATTGAATTATATTGAGGTAACTCTCACACAATTTAATTTGAAATATGAGCCATGCAAGAAGTTAAATCGAAAGTTTATAAAATTGATCTATTATGTTGGGTTCAATAACAACGCCAGAGAATTTCCCACAACATAAATATTTTTTATAAGTTCAATAAAATTTTGATTTAACCTCAGCATAACATGAGTCAAGAAATTAGCTATAGCATATAGTAAAAAAAATCACAACTCTAGAGGCCAAATTTTAAATTGAAACAAAAAATAAAGCCTCGTTTTCTTTTTCCATTGCACAGGAGGTGTGTTTTTAAGTATTTTGGTCCTAAAAAAGTTTTTAGTTTTCCTTTCCTTTTCTTTTCTACTCAAAACTAAATTATTACAAATTTAAATCAAAAATTCATTTTGATCCTCCCATATTCTCTATTCAACTTTCAATCCCTGTAATTACATCACCGTGTCAATTGTCTTTTTGAATTCACATTCTTAGATTTTTTTTGTATTATCCTGCAGCGGGACAGTACCCTATTCTTTTTTAATTGAAACCAATTATGGAGCCGGCACTTTAGGAGCAAATAAAGGCACAAAGCTCCAATAACAGTTACTGTTAAATAATCTGAACCCCAAACTCGATCGAACTTTTGGGATTTTTTTTCCGGACAACACAACAACGCCTTCTTCTGTGTCCGAATGTTTTTTATGTTTTAAAAGTATTTCTTAAGAAAATAATTTTTTTATTTGTTTTAAAATATTTTTTTGAAGTATTTTCATGTTATTTTGATATACTAATATTAAAATAAAATTTAAAAAATAATTTATTAATATTTTTCAAATAAAAAAATATTTTAAAAAACGTTCACAATCTCACTACAATTGCGCTCTTAAAAAGTCATGACAAGTGTTTTCTTACACGTGTCATTGTATTCAGAGAACGCTGTCTGTTCCGTCCTCAATATTCAATTAGATTTTGTTTGAGTTCTTTTATATATATATATATATTATTTTTTGAATTGCTGGTTTTCTTTCAAAAAGCGCTTGTTGTGCTGGAGAATCTCTCCTAGGGCAATCATTCTTTTAATGTGACTGAGAGGAAGGAAGTCTCATATTTCTCCATACAGAGCCAAGAAAAGCTGCAACTTTGCTCCAAAAGAGAGGGCAGCGACTGGGGGAACGTACAATAATGTAAGCTTTCACGTGATAAGCTCTGTAAATGATGTTATTTGGGGGTAGAATGGGCCAACGGGGGAAACTTTCGAGAAAGGCAGATAAGAAAGGATAGGACTGTGTTATTCAAATAAAGATGAAACATTTTGAACCTTTCCGGCTTTCCGTGCCGTCTGGTTTTCAAAAGGATCGGCACCGCTTGATTTTGGCTTCGGGACTGCAGGTTAATTAAGAATATTATATATATATATATATATATATATATATATATATTTTAATAAATTTCTGAAGTGTAAAATATTTTTTGAAAAGAACATGCAATATAATAACACACACAAACATTAAAAAAAAAACTAAATCCCATTAATTTTTTACATAGAGAAAAACATATTGCACTGTGATGCTATAAAGCAATGACGTTTTTTTTTTTTTTCCTTTATTAACAAACAAAAGGCTTTTTTATGAGGTAAGATTGTTTTTTCCAAGGATTCACTTGATAATATAAAATTATTTGGGGTATAATATTGGTTTATTAGTTTTTTTACACAATTAAATAAAATAAATACCCCCGGGAAGTTAAAAGAAAAATAAAAGAATGAAAAAGCTTTTTCGTCATTTTCTATTTTAAAAAAAAACAACTATTTGAGTGTCCTTAAAGTAATAAAAAAGAAGAAGAAGAGAGAGTAATGAGTGTTTTAATATTTTCGTCATGATTTTTCTCTTATAATCTTTTCTTTTTTCCTCGAAATTCATGGGTCAACCAGTTATCCTTCTATTTAGTTTTTTTTTTTTCAATTGTGACCCCTTTTATAAATTAGCAACTCAGTGCACTGGATACATAAAACTAACATGGTATTTTTTTCATTTAATTTTTTTTTTATCAGCGTTCATAAATAAAAATATTAAAAAATATTAATTTAAAATGTTTTTAAAAATAATTCAAAAACTTTGAAAGGGAGCAAGAGTGAGAGTATCTGAAATTAAGATTTGATTAAACAGAACCCCAAACATGGCATCCCATCCCAACATAACATTAAGACCAATTATTAATTAATCTTCTAAGATGACGAGCGGGGAGACAACGAGGACAGATACAAAGAAGCGAAAGATAAGATATATTATTCATTCTTGGTCTCTGCTACTCTTGACTCTCTAGTGACAGAAGATGACTTTGAGTTCACGTGGCGAAGAACATTCATGCATGAGCGATGGACTATCATGAGCATAGGTAAAAGTGGCAGGACAAGCATGCTTAAAGAACTCAGAGAAAGTCGAAGCCCTACACGTCTGTGGACTATTGTAATGGTTCCTGCAACACAGCTCATCCGTTCCAAGTGCCTCACACCCGCTCTTGCACCCCACAACATGACCGTGACGGCCCAGTGACCTGAACTGGAGCTTCTCTGGGCACGTGGCTAGCAGATTGGCTCTGCAACCCACCACAGGGCACACCCCTTTTCCTTCGTGCGGGGTCACCGTCATGGGGAGGTTAAAACCGTCAACAAGGGACACTCCATAAGAGGAGAAGTCCTTGTGGCCGTGGTGGATAGTGATCTGGGCCAGCGTGGCAGGGGTGGCTCCACCGAGTCCGTTGCATTCGATTCTGTTGTTGCAATCACCTGTAACGCAATGGAACTTTCCGTTGGAGTGGGCACAGCCAGTGCGGCCCCAGATCCGGCCTGACCAGAGCTGGTCTGGTGCACGGAAGGAGCGGTGGGTTAGAGTTTGGAGAGGGAAGCCTCCCTTCTCGAGGACGGGGTGACCAGCGTTGGGCTGGATTGCTGGGTAGATAGTAAAGGGGCAGTTATTGACTAGGGTTATGATGAGCTCTGGGCGAGCAACATGGAAAAGGGTGCACGAGAAAAGGAGAGCGCAAGTGAAGAGTTGCGTGGCGGTGGCCATTTTTCCTTTCGGTTTAAGAGACTAATGTGACAGATGTGTACCTCTTATAAGCATTAAGGGTTTGAGATAATGCATGGGTTTCGAGCTTTTCTCTTTTCCTTTCTTAGAAATGAAAAAAGAAAGAAAGAAAGATGTTTTCATTTTTTCTAGGTGGGTGAGCAGTGTTTTAGACATGATTGGGACTGTGTAGGAAAGTGTTTTTAAAATAATAATTTTTTTTTAATGTATCAATCTTTTTTAAGATTTGTTTTTAAAATTATTATATTAAAATTATCATAAAGCACAAAAAAAAAATTAATTTAGAGGGTTTTTGGGTCAATTTTTGTTTTTAGATGTTTTTTAAAAATGTTTTTATCTTGAAAAAAATATTAAATTGATATTTTTTAGTGGTGTTTTGATGTGTTGATATTAACAATAAAATAAAAAATTTAAAATTATTTTGATATATTTTTAAATAAAAAATTATTTAAAAAAACATATTACAGCACAATCATAATTACCTTCCAAACTAATTGCTTTCTAAAAAATCTTAAAAAATTAAAATATTACCCAACACTCCTTTGCCTTTTCATTTATTTTAAATATTTTTGAAAGTCATGTATATTTTAAATTACAAGAAGCTCAACTATTAAAATTTATTATGGTTTTATTTGGTATTGTGATTTCGCGAGTGTATTTAATTTTTTTTAAGTTTTAAATGATTTTTTTAGTATTTTAAATTATTTTGATATATAAATATAAAAAATAAATATATTTTAATATATTTTTAAATAAAAATCATTTTAAAAAATAATATTTATGTATTTTAAAAAATGGGTCATGTACCTTTCCCTACAGTAAATTATAGAAAAAGCGAGGAGCTTCGTTACCGACTTGAACGTGGGTTTGAAGGACTGAATTGTAATTCTACGAGGCGGGAACTGGAATATGCCAAAGGCAGGTGGGACGGGGATTCTCCTCCTGGCTCTGGGGTCCTTTCGCCGTTGAATAAACAAGTTTGAAATGGCTATCACTATCTACGCCCAGTCCAATACCGTCGACATAAAGGGGGCAGTTTAGTCAATTACAAAGAAAAGAAGGAAATATCGTAGCAGTAATCATGTTTCTTACATTTCTTTTCCTTACAAGAATCATGTTTGAATGCGAATAAGACATTTTCTATTGGTTAATGGCCCCTTGTTGATCTTGGGACGAACAAATTCTGTCTCTTGTGCCCTCTGTTATTTAGCAAATCGACAAATTGAGATTATTATCACCTGTACTAACAGCACGCATATTTGAATACCTCGTAATTGAATTTAATTTAAAAATTTTAATGAAATTTTATATTTTTAATTATTTTAAATATCAAAAATCAAATTTTAAGTATAATTTAATCTTTAAAGATAATATACATAGACATATAAATTAAATATTAATTTATCATTTTAAAGAGAATAAATTAATATTAAAACTAGTTTTTTTAAAAAAATATATGTATTTACCTGTTTTTTTAGAAACTTTTAACTAAATAAAATAAAAGCGATAGATTAATATAAAAATAAAATGAATTGAATTCTATTTATTTAAATATACGAGTTTAACTTATTTTATAATTGAATTCAAATTCAAAATTATAATTAAATTTAATTACAATGAAAAATTGGTTCTAAACAACCTGTAAAAGATTGGATTGGAATCACTGAACATACATGAATAATGAATCAACTCAATTCTTTTTTTCCTTATTCTTTAATTTTATTTCTTAATTTAATATTTTAAACTTTTTTTTCCAATAAAAGATAAAATTAAAAGAGAGAGCTATTTTCTTAATTTCCTTCCTACTCTCATTCTGTCTCTTTCACTTTTAGAATTTTAGTTTTATCTAAAAGTTTATTTTATTTATTTCTAGTCCATATGTTTTTGGAGAAGAGAGAGAAATTCACTGAAAAATGATAAGGGAGAGAGAAAGTTGTTAGTTGGTCACAATACAACAAAAGAAAATCAATTTTACAAGAGAAGATCTATTTAGGTGTTTTTAGACCTTCATCTTGCCAGAAAAGTATATCACGGTCGAGAAATTTTTTTTTCATGTTTGATTATGTGTTTTTGAACAAATTTATGAGTGTTTTGAGTTGAAAGATTGATTTAGTGACATAATAATGATATTAATTAGGTGTTTCTAGATGAAAATAAATTGAACAATATTTTTTTATGGAAAAAAAACCTAATTCGATTTTCCAATCACCTCTTATAGGCAAGCAGATGATGCGTCACCAGTCGTAGTGAAATAACTCTTTTTTTTTCATCTTTAAACAAGTTGTTTTAATTTAATTAGTTTGTTACCTAATTCCATGAGATTAAAATTTAAATTAATTTTGAAATATAAAATTAAATGAGAAAGGACCATAATGTGAATATGGGAAAAACACATGGCTAGTCTCAAAGTCGATAAAAAAAAAAAGCTTTTCAACCCATATATTTCCCCCCTCCCATTCAGTCCTTTTTCCTTTTGATCTTATTCCTTTTTCCTTTTGATCTTATTCTAGTCCAAAAGTTTACTTTATTTTTTTTTTAATTATTGAGTTCCTTTTGATCTTATTCCTTTTT